>NC_091698.1:65102500-66352500 GCF_041296265.1 Equus caballus
GTCCTCTAGGTGTTTGCAATCAGTTTTTCCTGGAAATCTTCTAAGTCACTTACTTGAAAGAATACATCATCATTCTAGTTTCCTCCTAGCTGTGTGTAATCATTGCAATCTTGATAAATAGAAATTTGGATAACTGCCATGCTTGCTGAAACTGCGACCTCCTAAAGATCCCAGATGTGAGAGGGGTCTTTTATCATTCTTCTGAAAAATCTAGTAAGTATTTATAGAGTTCCTACCAAATGGAGAGCATCTGTGCTGCATGTAACAGAGGAAACAAAATGAGGTAGCACTAACAATGATTTTCATAGGACATTCTTTATGTAGGAACTAAACATATTTTAAAAATTCACAATAAAAGGTAGTATATGTGAAAATGAATGGGAGAGAGTATAAATGCTAAATATATTCAAAAGAGGAATAAATTCAAAGGTTAGGAAAAGGCTGCCCAGAAGACTGACCTAAGTATGGGGATGCAGAATTTCAATGGATGAAAAACACAAGGAGAGGAATTTCAGATGGGATAAGGTTTTGGAACATGCATCACCAAAAGAGGGTTGTCCAAAGAGAAGTTAGTTTGTGTATATTGGCTTTGGGCCTAAATTTAAAAGCTTTATTTATTTAAACTATTCTTTTACTTAAATGTAAAAGCAATAGAACTAAAAATCCAGATAGAATCAACTACTTTTACTTAAAACCCTTTTTCTGTGAGGATCTAGGTTCATGCAAATACGAAAATTAGATTTCTCTTTCAGATTCTTTCATTCAGTAATGTATTCATTTATTCAGTACTTCACTGTCTCCAGCCATGTACTACGTGCTTGACATTAAGGATAACCCTGAAAGTAAAATAACTCACCAAAGGAAAACATCATCATGGCAGTTGGGATTTGTCTGTAGAGTGACGGGAAGCCCATGTGGTTCCTCTGAGGGACTTATGCAGTGATTGTACTATAGGAGAGGAAGAAATATTCCTCTACCCTCTAGGTCCTTCTGGCTGGTTTAAGAATTAGACACACATGAGAGAGAATATCAGGAGAAAAATCAAACAAGGTTTAATAACTTCTATACATGGGAGAAAACCAGGAAAACTGAGTAACTCACCAAAATGGCTGAATCCACCACTTTAAATGCCATCTCCAGCTGAAGACAAAGGAGGATGTTGGAAGTAGTTGTTTAGACTTCAAAAGGGAGGAAGGCAATTTACATGGAGATGGAAAAACAAATGTTTGATAAGTAAATGTTTGCTGGGCCATCGATAGCCAATGTGAGGAGAGAGAACTTTGATAAAAATGGGCTTGGCAAGGATCTTCCCAGCCTACTATACCCAGAGTTATTTATGGTGGTGGCTTATCCTGGGATGGGCCGTCTATCTTGCATTCTCTTAGGCAGTTTCTTTCAGAGTCTTTTGTCCTTAAAAATAATCAAGCCAGACACACATTTTGTGGTGGACAATTCTGATCCCTCACAGTACAAATGTAGTTTCAGCTCCTGGAGATGCTGCCTCCTCTACACCAGACATTCAAACCACCTTAAAGTTTGCATGAGTCTTTCTACAACGGTGACTTGAGTTCAGCATGTCATATATATTTTTTCAGTATATTCTAGTTTTTACTCTTACAAACTTTTTCCAAGAGATATTAGAGGTAAATTTGCCTTTTAACACTAATTTGTTTCATTTGTTTAAGTTAAACATATATCACTCTACTAAATATCCCTAGGCAGGATCAAATGGAATTATTTTGTCTGAATCATATATGCTAAGTAATTTTAAAGGGTAATTTTAGAGAGAAGCCGTTCTGTATTTAATCTTAAAATGTCTGAACTTCTTGACAACTCAGAGAAAATAAAATTGTATTTTTGGAGCTTATGACATTTTTGGAGAAAGATTCTCATGATAAGGTATTGACATAAAAATGAAAGACTCATATGGAGTATTGGATGAGATCTCAGTGAAGAAAAAGAAAGGTAAGTAAAGGAAAAGTGAGGGGTATAAGGGATGACAAAGAATCTGCTATAGGGGATTCATGATGCAAAGAAATGGAATAAAGCAAAGTACATGTGAGAAAAATAATTAATGATGAAAAAGATGTATGATACAGAAAGAGGAATCACAAAGCTTTATTACAAAACCAATCAGAAAAGGAATAATACTTCTCTCCCACAGGTAGGCATTGCTTTGCTCAATATTTTAAGTTTTAATTGAGATTCTCATTGTTCTTTGACCAGATCTCTTCTCATTTATTCTCACAGCAACCTTGGGTAGCAGCAAAATAATCATTTAGAAAACTATAATGGAATGAGTGACTTACTCTCGTAAAATATTTAGCATACTGTATGTAATTCAACAAATGTAATTCTTCCCGATTATTTTCATTTTACAAGGAAATACTCCTTGTGTTAAATCGATTATATAAACTACATTTTTTTTCATATATCTTGTCTTGCTGCACATCTGTGGTCTCTGCAACACTCTTTTTTTTTTTTTTTTTTTTTGAAGTGACATCAGGACATAACACTGTTACAGAATTTGAAAGCTGAACCTCTGGGAAATTGAAAGTACCTCCAATTTAAACCGAGTTAAATTAAAGGATGTCAGAAATCAAGATATTTTTAAAAGGGTATTGTTATCTTCCAGTGGGACCAGATCTAGCCCTGTGTTTCAAAGTTTCTTTAGTAAACAGTAGGACATTTTTTTCTCTCGGATTTTATTTCCTAAATCTAATTCTATCCCCCAAATGACTGAAAAGCCTTTCATACTTTTATTCTCCAGGTACACAGCATCTACACCTCCCACCCGTTCCAATGGAAAATTGCTATTTTTTTTTAATGGAAAATTGTTCTTTTTGTTATTGAAAGCTTATTAAGAGTAGTTAAAGTTCAAAGTTCCTTCCATTCCCCAAATGTTTACTTGAAAATAAGGTCAGATTCAGTCACCTTGATAGTAGAGAATTCTATAGAGGTGGCAGGCTCTCATCAAAATTTTGCAATCAAAAAATGTTTTCATAATCTGCAGTTCCTTTCTTGATGAATGAATAGGACCTGATTCGAGAAAGAATCTCATTCAGTCTATTTCTTTTTTTTACCCTAGTGTGAGTTTGAGATATTGTACCTCTTCCTTTTGTTATTTGCATTTTAAGACTAATTTCCAAAAAGTTCAATAAACAAATTATTAAGTTGCAGAAGAGTGTTTGGGGACCATTTTGCAGTATGGGAGTTCATTGAAGTTTTTCAAAAAAATAGGAAGCTGTTGTAAGGCTGACTCTATTGGTAGAAACTGTCAAACTCAGTGTATAATCGTGTAATAATATACAACCTCAATTGTATAATACTGATATAATTATTATTTATGTCATCAGTATATTGTATATGTATTAGGTATATAATTCACAATAATAGCTACATTTGCAAATCTGTTGATTTTTCCATATCAAGAGCTTTATTACATTTAGCAAGCCCTACATCTTTTGTAGACTGGTTATCTTTGTAACGTGAATTTTAACTGCGAGTTGAATAAGGAAATTTTTTCTAAATTGTAGGCATCCTTTTTTGTTTTCAGATTTAAGTTAGAATTTTGATATTATAATCCAAAAAGTTAGAATAATGTGGAAGAATGCTAATATGATAAGGTTTTTACAAGTTCAATGTATCTCCTCTTGGTGCATATCTTTCCTACCATCCCCTTGGGGCATCTCCTTTGTGGTTTTTACCTAGAATTCTATTAATGACATCAATAATGGCATTATGAAGGATTGGGCTCCAGGTGTTATTAGCGTGTGTAATGATTTGGGGAAGGGGAATAACCCACCTTTGTGTTAGACCGGCTTTGTCTGTCTTCCAAAAAGCACTGGCTGGGGTAAATAGAATCTACTCTCCAAGAGCGAGTGGTCTATGACCAAATGAGCTCTGGGAAACTAAATCTCACTTGTGGAGGTAGTAATGTACTTAGCCATATAGAATTCTGAGAAATACCATTAAAAATCATAACTGGCTAAACTTATATTAGCAGACAGGCTGTCTAATTTATTTGCCCAGGGAAATACTTATTTTTTTCCTCTGTTAACATGACCTAGAACGTGTTTTCCTGTTATAATAGTCTAGGATCTATTTCACCTCAAGGGCACACTCCATTTGGTATTTGCCATTAAGAAATCTCATCCAAAAGGTTATGGTACAGTAGAATCTAATTTAATTGAAATGCTTGGGAAAGATGCCGTTTTATTTCATTAAGGGTTAAGAAGACCACTTAAAAATATTTGCATTGTTGGAAATTATTGTATATAAATGCATCTTTCTATTTTGTATTTATTACCCTAGCAAACATTTTGACATTGTTTTTGCTGATTTAGGGCACTGAAGGACTCCAGAATTCCTTTTTGTCACTGATAAATATTGCACAGATGCTAAAATGTAAGAAATTAGAATATATACTTAACATATAAATATATTGGAATATATTCCTACCAAATTTATGATGCTTTATTTCTAAATAAAAGTAGAAGTTAGGAAAAAATTATTGGCAGTTTTGGTCATTTTTGTTCTGGCTAAGTGAAATGTTTTTTATTGTCTTTGCATAGGTTTCCTGATTTGATCCTATGGCACTGTTGAATCCTCTCAGTAACCTTGAAAATCCCATCTTTGCAATGGACTGCCCAACTTTTATATATATGGGAAAAAAAATTGGAAAATTTTTACCTTAAGGAAACTGACATAATATAGTGATGTACTTTACAGTACTAGGTTTGATATGTCTGAATTAATATCTCAAATTATCTTACAATAATTTTTTTTCTAAGTTGTGTTAGGAGTTTAGAATATCCACTTGGCAATGCATAGTTACTATTGTGGTTAATACTTTTTGAATGAATCGTGACAATCTGGGCTGCCAGTTTAATTTTCCCTCTCTCTTCTTACACACATGAAGAGAGAGATTTTCGGTTACCTAATACTTATTGATCATCAATTTCACCAATTGTTTTTCTACAACACTATTTTATGATTCCTCCAACTTTTCAAACTGTGTTTATCAATTCTGAGAATGTGATAAATTTTGTTCCATCAAGCTATTTGTGGTCCCTTGGCTATTGACAGAATTCCATTATGAGCATATAAAGTAAGACCTCACCTACCCATAGCACCATAGTTAACATAAAAGAGGTAAACAGAAATTCTCCTGACCTGACAAATACACATCAAAAAATCGCCTGCCCTCTAGTCATAGAAAAGGTTTTCAATCCCTTATATGTGGGGTATTTAATCTTAACCAACCCATCCGTAAGTCCAAAATATTTTATTATCTTGTTTCTGACTCCAAGATATATTAGAGGAAGTAGCAAATGAATGAGATGAATGGGAACAGCCCACATTCCCACCTTTTGGCTTGGCTATAGATATACATCCTATCACATTGTGTTCTCTCTCTATATATGTATACACACACACATACATACATATATAATTATTCTATACTCTAAATCAAAGGTTGTGAGTTGATGGAATTTTGGCTTCAATAGTAAGTGATAGCTAAGAGCCTAAGCAGATAAAGGGAAACAAACTGTTCCTTTCCCTCCCCCAAGAAAGCAGATTTAAAGACTTTAAAAAAACTATGGCTCTGCTAGAGTGGATCTTATCCTGGAGGAGAAAATTGTATGAAAGACATTTCTGAATCAACTGACAAAATGGGGCTATAGATGGTAGATTAGATCAAATAATATGTTGTATTGTGTTGATAACTACTGTGATTTTATGTAAGTGATTATCCCTATTAGGAAATATACACTTAAACATTTAGGAGTAAAGTGCCATAATGTATATAATTTATCATCAGTGGTTAAGAGAAAATAATTGTTTGTGTGGTGCATAAAGGAAGAGAGAAAGAGAAATAGAGATAGAGAGAATAAATAAACAAATGAGGGAAAATGTTAATAGCTGAATCTGGGTAAAGTTAAATGAACATTCTTTGTGATACAATATAAATATATATTTCTGCATATTTTTTATAATTTTGAAATTATTACCAAATAAAGTTTTTTAAAAAAAATTATGGTTTGAAGGTTTGCACAGCACATATTCAAAATATATCTTTTATACTTTTTTATTCCCTAATCCAATAGCATGTATTTGTAATGATGATATTAAATTATCAAGTAAATATCCAACATCCCATATTTAAGAAAGAAAGATCTATATAATTCATTTCAAGGATATTTGTATAACAAATAATTAAAATGCCATTTTGAACTTAGTATATTAGAGGAGAAAACCTTCAACCCCTCAGACAGCTTGGCTATAGATATACATCCTATCACATTGTGTTCTCTCTCTATATATGTATACACACACACATACATACATATATAATTATTCTA
Organism: Equus caballus; assembly: GCF_041296265.1. NCBI lineage: Eukaryota > Metazoa > Chordata > Mammalia > Perissodactyla > Equidae > Equus > Equus caballus. The sequence goes on from NC_091698.1 coordinate 65,108,866, forward strand.
TACTCTAAATCAAAGGTTGTGAGTTGATGGAATTAGCTTCTTCCTTATCCATATAGTTCAAATATGCTGTTTCCCCCTCATTGTGATAAATGAGGTCCCCCTTTCATGAGGCTGAAATGGGGATGATCTTAAACACGGTGCTCGTATAATCCCTGTAGGTGGCAGTATCTGCCAGAGCTTCTGTGTGGCACTCCTTTCCCCCTAGCTTCCTGGTTTCTCTTTTAGGCTATTGTCTTGGGCATTCAGGAAAACTCACAGGGGCCGTGAATACTGACATGTATGAAATAAAGGAGCAAAGATATAGACAGAGCAGGGAGGGGCAAGGCTCAGGTAGGGCTTGAAACTAAAGGAAAAGAAAAAATGAACAAATGTGAAGGAAGCTTACTGGTCAATCCAGTGTGCCTTCATTGCTACTGTCTAAGTTTAAAAGAGCAGCAAATGAGGAGTTTTTTGCAGATCCCAAATCGCTGTCCTGGGCTGAGCCTCTTCATCAGCCACTAAAATCCATGTGGCTATAATTTGAAAGATAATTCTGCTATAATTGCCTTGAAGTGGGAATGATAGGGAATAATTTATTTCTCACTGAAGGATCCAAGATTATAGCAGTACCTTTCAGAAGCCAATGTTTTGCTTTGGAAATCCATCCTCAGGATGAAAATGGAAGAAGAGAAAAAAATATAGCCATAGTTTTAGGGAATGTTAAAATATTGTTCGTATTATTCTGTTGGAGTCTTGTTACAATTAGTATAGATTCTATAGAGCTTTGAAATGATTTTGATGGTTAATGGGTAAATCTATTAAAAAATCACTAAGTATGTACTCTGGGCCAAACATTGTATACCCTGAAGTGTAAGCACTGATGCTATCAACAAAGGCATTATTGTCTAGATAAGAAGTCAAGACATGATACACTCAATCATTATGTGATAATAAAATAAAACAATGCAAGAGAGGTCACATGGTGAGTGCTAGAAGAAGGAGGTGGACAGCAATTGCTATTCAAGTCCTGAGAAGAAGAAATTACTAGCTTGGAATCCAGGATTCTGGGGGAACTTGCCCCTGAAGGATGAAAAGAATTGAGATTGGTGAAGAGAAGGGGTTAAGGTATTTGAGCTTGGGCGAACATGGGGTTGGAGCCTGGCAATAGTCCCGCAAGCTTTAAAAAACAGGAAGTAGATCCGTCTAATGAGAGTGGCTGGCTTGTGTCTAGGAGGAATGGGGGAAATGATTGAAATAGTAGGATAGAGCCACACTGTGGATGTTGAATACCTGACTTATAAGTTTGGATGGATTGTGTGGAGTCATTTAAAGTTATTCTTGTAAGGGAGTGATATGATGAGTGGGAGCTTTTTAAAGGAAGATTAATCTGGCTGTAGCGCATTTGCACATTTGCTGCTGTCTCTGTCCTTTGGTAATAAATGGATTTCTAAAAGTTACATAGCTTCTCCCTTGTTTGGTATCTGGGTTGATTTTAATTATACTTAAATCAACCCATAATAAATTAGTGTCTTCCAGCGAAGAGTGTCTCTAAATTCCCTTGATAGCATGATCCATTGCCTGAGTGTCCTTGTATAGCTATAAAATTCTTTCATATTATTTAACCTAAATTCTCCCCACTGTGCTTAAGCACATTACTTTCAGAACTGTACCCATTAATGAGATTAATTGGTCAATGTTCCTTTTGCATGTGCCCCTTTATGTATTTATAAATAATTCTCCTCTTCTTCCCATGGTAGATTAATATTTTTCTTTCTCCGTCCCTCTCTCTCTTCCTTGCTTTCTTCATTCCTCCCTCCCTTCCTTCCTTTTTTCCTTCTTTTCTTCTCTTCCATGCTCATATTTCTCGGTTGTGTCCTCAACCTAGCATTGGATTGTATTACATGTCAATAGGCTTATGAAGAAGAAAACAAAACATACTTGTTGTCATAGTTTTTAATTTTTCATGGAGTTCTGTCACAAGGATAGGATAATAGTTGAGAGCAGCAAACAGTGTAGTTGACATCTCCAGTGACCTTTTACTCCATTCTTTGTAGACTGAATTATTAGGCTTCACTTTATGTTCATCCTCACATCTTGATTTTGTTCAATCTGTTATCCTGGCCCTTCCTTACTGCTATACCTTTTAAATCCAATCCATCCTGAATTTTTTTCTTTTTTCAGATTTTCAATATTTCTAAATGTTTTAAATTCCTAGATCATTAAAACTTATGTGTTAACTGGCCTGATAAATTTATAGCAGAAAGGAATTTTACACTCTTAATAAAGTTATTTAAAGTCCTTTTTTAAAAAAGCTCAATCAGCTTTCATGGTCTAATTAAATACTATCTTCTTTAGGAAGTCCTCCATAATCTTCCTATCCCATGCTGACCACTCTCTTCATGGAAACTCTTGGTTAATTTAATCACTGTCACAGAACATAAGTCTTACTTGTTGTTTAGACTGTAATTTATTTCTTGATAGGTCCAATGCTGTATGTCTATCCCTTCCGAAGGCCATACACTCAGCACTGATAATGTGGAGAGGGGACTGCTTCATCTGAGCTTGATATATGTAAACCAAAGATGGAGGTGAAGTTATATATGTGGGCAAAGCAGAGTATTCTGTAATGTCTTGCAGATAGTTTTCCAAAATCAGATGTTGCAAACTGATTGTCCTTAGTCAGAACCTGCCCATCCATGTTTTGCTTGCCTACATAGTGGCTGATTGCACATTTAAAATATTTTAAATGGGTTGTCAACATTAAAAAATCATAATGTCTCACATAAATATCAGGATTTCTACTAAGCAAAAGAAAAGAAAAAAATTCAGAATATCTGACAAAGTGGTCTACATTCTTGCAGGAGAGTAATCAAGTGGAAGTGAGTAGCTGCTACTGCCTTTAGACAGGAAAGACTCTGTTCTGTCTGTAATAGCCCCATTTCTCCCCACACCTATTTTAAAATTCTTCCCAGACTCTTAGGTACTTGAGTTTGTGACTGCTGTCCTAAATGCTTGGATAGATATGAAATGCCCTGGACCATCTCAGAATTCCTTTAAGATTTCCAAGGATATCTACTAACATACTGAACTTGGAACTGTAGTGGTTACCAGATTTTAAAGATACAAAGAAACACATGGGGGCCTGCTCAGTGGTGCAGCGGTTAAGTTCACAGGTTCCGTTTTGGCAGCCTGGGGTTCACCAGTTCAGATCCCAGGTGCAGACCTATGCACGGCTTGGCAAGCCAGGCTGTGGCAGGCGTCCCACATATAAAGTAGAGGAAGATGGGCACGGATGTTAGCTCAGGGCCAGTCTTCCTCAGCAAAAGGGGGAGGATTGGTGGCAGATGTTAGCTCAGGACTAATCTTCCTCAAAAAAAGAAAAGAAAAGAACAATGACTTCTGAAAGAAAGCTTCTGAAAAATAAAGATTCTTTGACTGCATGCTCAGGTTTCTGAATCAGCAGGTCTGGGAATCTACATTTTTCAAAAAGATCACAGGTGACGGTGATGCATATGATTTGGATCACATTTAGTGAAAATTTCTTGTGCCTCTTGGTCTGAAGTCAGATATACAGTGTCTTCATTGATAGAAATCATTTCAATTTTAGTAATAATCACTTTAAAATACAGAGTCTTAGGGGTAGGAAGAACAATCTCTTGCGCTATGCATTTTATCTACACCCTCGTTATTATACATTTACTTTGTATCTGATATTTTGCCGTGATAAATAATTCTTGAATGGATATCCTTGTAGTTAATTTAAAAAGAAGAATAACTATGCACTAACCAATTTTACTCAGGAAAATTAGTATATACTCCTACGTGCTAACACTTTCAGCTTCTGCTCTCACTATCTATCATTACAAAAAGTTAATCTTGGAAAATATTATACTTTTTCCATGATGACTCTTTTCTGTTGATTTGGAAGAGGGTCTTACAATATATTTCCTTAGTATAGATAAAATAGTCTATATGATTGGTCAAATAAGGGTGACATTAAACATTTCCAATGACATCTGTAATTCCACAACCGTTGTCACTTGCTATTTGTGCCAAAACAAATATATGTGAGGTTTAATATTATTCGCCAGGTCATTATTGGTGGTGTTTTTTTCTTTTAAATGCATGACATTACTGGGAAACTACTAATTTATCTGCTTGGACCTTGAAAAGGACAGAACTTGTCAAGTCTGTTATACCTTTACCTTCATTTTATCTAGCAAAAAGTAAGTATTCAATCTGTCTCCTTAACCTCCTTTGGGAAACTAAGGAATATTTTGGATCGATGATATGACTCTCATTGTCCTACAAGGAATGACATTGTTTCAGGTTCACATGATAGTCTCTATGGTAACTTTATTTCTCCTCCTGTGACTTTGAGAATTTTGTATGTTTACAAAAGGACTCTTTACCTTTTATCTTCACTTCTCTACTATCATCTGATTGCTTTGGCCTGTATTTCCAAGAACCATTCCAATTGGGGAGTCAGACTTTTATGTCTCACATTCTGTATTATTAAACACATGTATCACTTTGGTTTTATGACAAACTAATGGGATCATTGTTCCTATTCTTCAGAAGGTTGTTCTTTGGGGACCTTTAGAGTGTGGAGAAGAAAGTAACAAGAAAATAAGATGGCTTCAAGCCTAATAATCAGAGGGTAGCACAGCCCACAAGATGACCATTGTGAAATGTTTCAGTATACTTTAAGAAACAGTCTCAGGAATTGCCAACCTTATTTTCATTACAGCCAATGATTAAACTCTGCTCAAAGTTAAAACTAATTGAGAAAGAAGAGTAAGTAAAAGGTGTGAGAAGGGGAATGAAACAAGGGAGTGTCACCTCTAGACGCTAAAAGAGGGCAGTGAGAGGCAATAATTAACATTCTAATACTGTTGTCATAGATTTTCCTAAATTCTTTGTTATTTCCTTTCTGTCTAACCACAAGTGACATTAAAGAATTAATATTAATGTGTTACAAATGGTTCATTAAATCACTTTTCTTTTTCCACCCCAACCACCAAAGGTTCTTTCCAAAGAGCTGGGGAATCTCTCTTTTCAGTTTGCCCATTTTCACTATAGAGAGAATTTTAAAATCTTGAAAACCAGAGTGGTTGAGTTTATGCCCCACCCACCCCCCAACTCATCAAAATTGAGAGATTTCCTTAAATGTGGTACTGTTTCCAGAGTCTGTATACTTATAAAATTGTTTAAAAAGTCCCACTAAATTAATTTGTGGAAAATGATGAACGGGTTTTTCTTTTTTTAAGTTTTCCAGGCTGCGTCAATATTTTTTAATGACAACTTTTGGTTAGAAAAAGATGGTTTAGTTTGGTTTAGTATTATACAAGTCCAATCAAGCAATTCAAAGTAACGTGAAAAAGTAAAATGACTCATTCTCCTCAGAGGTGTAATTAGGTTGTTTCAGGGGGGGAAAAAAAAAAACTGTAGAAAGAGAGGACAACAAAACAGAGTTTTTATTTTTTCTTTTTAGAAAGTAACTTTTCAAGCATTCTTTTATAAACAGCCTACCATCTCTTCTACTCTCAATCAAAATCAAATCTACCTTTCTCTCCAGCTAATGACTTTATGAGTGGCAAGCAGTCTGTTTTTTGACACAGGGAATAATTAAGAAGAGCTCAATTGACTAATTGAGAGCTATATTCTAGTACTAGTTAATAATGATTTGCAAGTTTTGTCCTGGCTCTACATTTGGAAAGAAATTAAAGTTATTACATTTCTTCTTTTTAATTTTGATTGACAGACGCAGTTGGGTAATCTAGTCACAGTCAAGTAGACCAAGATTCTGACTAAATCAAGACGGGTTTGTTTGGAATTTCAATGCAAAAGTACGACAGCCCAATGACTTGATCTACCTATCAGTAAACTTTCTAGAGACCGGTCATCATTAGTAGCCTTAAACTCCAAATAGTACTAGGTCTAGATTGAGAACTAACATGTCCACAAATGCTCATCAGTCAACCACTGAAAATGTGTGCTTCATGAGCACCATATAAATCATTGGTTTGCATGAGTCCAGGTTTAGTTGGGTTTCATGAAGACATTCTAGTCCAAGTAAATAAAATTGAGTTGGTTTGTCTCTTACCTTTCAAAGTTATGAAAGCAAAATCTTCAGGTGACAGTGTTATAAGTACTTTCTACCAGATTCTTTGGTGTATATCTTTGTTTAGCACAAATTAGAAATGTCTTGATATTTGGAATTTCAATAAGCAGAGTTAAGAGATTGATTCTTTCTCCAGTTTTGAGAGGTTATTCTCCATTTTTCTTCAAACTTAAAGTGAGGTCATTTATCCATTCCTGAATGTGTACAAATGGATAATTCTATATTTATTCTGTTTGATTTCTCCTTTTATTAGCTGGGACCGTAACAAATAAATAAATTATTTTTTTATTTATTCAATCTTTCAGATAATGCATTTTGGACAGTAAAAATAAAATCAGTTTGATATTCAGTTTGCACATAGGATTTCACGGCTGTCATGCCTGATTAGGACAAAGGCATTTCTTTCTCTTTGCCTGAGAGCTACAGCAAAAGGCTATAAGAAACTCCAAAGGTTACTTTGCACCATTTTCTAGGGAGGATAGACATTAAATGTCTGTTAGATTGTGGTGCCTTCCCAACCAATAAATAAATAATCAGGGTCTTTTGAGATATGAGCTGTAATATTAGAAACAAAAATATTTTAACAGTACTAAATGAAGTAAAAAGTTAAGATGTGTCCTAAGGGCCATCATCATACTCTATCCCCAAGTCAGGCTGCCTGGCAAAAAGAAAGGAAATTTGAGTTTAAATCACTTTCAGAATTTCTTGAATAACCACTTTGAATCAACATGTTCCTTGACTTGGGAACTTTACCCGCCTCATTCTGGACAATTTATTCTTCTTCTCGGGAAATTTTATTTCTTCTCTCCATGCAATCCCGCCCTACTCAACTTCCTTCATTCTGAAAAAAATGTGGTGTTCTTACATAGCTGCATAACAACTTCCATAATTAAATAAATGATTTTATGAAGGGAGAACTTAATTAGGAGATGAACTTTCTAACCACTTCTTCCTTTGACTCTTCCTGACAGGGAGATATTATTAGGGAAAATGGGTTAGTGTTTTAGAGATGAGAAGAGAATAAAGATCTATTGTTTTGAAGATTGGGCAAGTCGGAAAAGTAGGGCAATTCCCTGGGTTGCATTTGTGAACCATTTTCTTCTCACTGATATGTTTGACATACACAAAATACAAGACAATGGAATTGGCCAAGATAAATGTAGGCTTTGCATTTTCCATGTTATGTCTCAATTTTCTTGCAGGAGTAGTTTTTTTTTTTTTCCTCAGTAGAATTATTTGGCTGCAAATCAATTAGTAAATCCATAAATATCCTTCTCTCCTACATGAAAGGTTAAAAGACTACAGCCAAGATAATCATAGGCTTTACTTTGATCAGACTTCAGTAGACAGCTTGTTTATACAGTACAGTTTGTAAGAAAACAATCAATACTTGTTTTCTGGGGCAGTGTTTGGATATGAGATTCCCCCCAAAATGTTTCTTTTATCCTCATCCACCTTATTACTACTGCTTAAATCTCTTGTAATGACTTACAGAAAAAATTTTTCTCGTTAGCTGTTTCTTTTTTATTTTATCATTTTACCTAGTACCTAGTAGAGTACCTCAATAATTAATTATTCAACAAATAAATCAATACAACTGCTTATTAAGAATTCAGCCTAATCTTAAATAATACTAAGCATGTTGCCTTGAAACTGCTAATGACAGCTTTGGGATTGCAAAGAGAAGCTATGTAAGAAAGGCCACATTATATTCTGGCGGGTAATACTTTTGCTTTCTTGTCTGAAACACTCCACTGAACAGGCAGGAATTGTTGGAGGGGGAATGGGGAAAGGCGTAGCAGAAGGGTGACGTGCAGCCTGCTCAGATTTTTGAGACTAGATTAGACATCCTTCTCTTCAGGTGTTTTACACAATTACCTGCCAGGTATATGTCAGCTGTGTGATTTCAAGGTTTTCTAATGCCATTAGAGTCCTTTATCAATGATGACATCACAAAATGGACAACCCAAGAATGAGTTTGTGGTTGTAAAAGGGGTGGAATTGACTTCACTAAGTGACATTTGCAGACAGGAGATTTAAGAGGAAAATGTGTGTGTGACGGGAGACTGAGAATAGAGAAAAAAGCAGTGACTTCTGAGGGTTGATGCCAGTGCCTCATTTTGGGTATGGGGCCGGGAATCTGCCTAAATCTGCTGTTTGGCCTCTATGATCTGCTGGTTTTATCCCCAGCTTGGTGATCAACGTTTGGCTTATATTTTATCAAATGACTTCCTGAAGCATGGTGAGTGTTTTCTTTTCTTTTTTAAAGATTGGCACCTGAGCTAACATCTGTTGCTAATCTTTTCTTTTTCTTCCCCAACAAAGCTCCCAAGTACATAGTTGTATCTTCCAGTTGTGAGTGCCTCTGGTTGTGCTATGTGGGACGCCACCCCAGCACGGCCCAACGAGAGTTCCCATGTCAGCACCCAGGATCCAAACCGGCGAAACCCTGGGCCAGTGAAGCAGAGCGCGAACGTAACCACTCAGCCAGGCACCAGTGAGGGTTTTGTTTATAGAGCTTCGCTAGTGATTTGCATTCCGTGCTGTGGATTCCATTCCTTAAGAAGGCCCTGATTTTATAAGGAAATTTCATTCAGTTTTCTACCACCTGGAGTCTTTCTGGAATCAGTTCTGCAGAATATCTTTAATGATGGCTGTGCATTTCTGTTAGAAATGTGGTGCGGGAAGACCTCTTATCTTCCTTTGGTTTTCTGATTGTTCTGGTTATTTTTGATTAGTATTGGCAGCTATATTTTAAAACTCTTTTCGTTGCTTTTCAAACAAATTCATGGTTCTAAATTAACATCAGACCACACAAGTGATTTTAGTTGGTTATATTCCTTGACTGGTTGACTTAATCTTGGACTACCTTGAAGTTCTTTGCCTTTAGAGTGTGAAGTTTCCATACCTAGAGGCTTATCTTCCCAGGACATACAAGAATAGGTTTGTCTGTTTGAATCAGACTGCATGTTTAGTTACGTTCAAGTAACCAGACAAGAGAAGGCCTCAGCTGTACCTGTTCCTAATTAACTTTTATTAGGTGTTCTGCTTCATTGGAGGTTTCCAAATTAAAGAGGAGTTCGAGACACAAGCAAAGAAATGTTGCCTAGTCTTCACTTTGCCAGTTAGATGTGTGATTTGGGAAAATAATTCCTCAAGCCTTCAGTTTCCTTATCTGTAAACAGCAAATGTTACTTCAGGTGATAACTAAGACCCTGCCTGCTCTAGAAGTCAATGACTTCTTGAGCAATTATGTGATTAGAAGGCCCCCTGTGAGAGAGCCTTTCTTCACCTGGCCACAAACAGAGGTGTTACTTCTCCCTGTCTATGGCTTTATTTTAGCTTTCTTTTCCAGGGCACTGACTGGTTTATTAACTTTTTTTTCTTGAATTGTTACTCTGGATCAGAATCTAAAAATTGTTAGGAATTCAACAGAGCCTTGTGCACCTAGAGAAGAGTCCATCCAGCACCATACGTGCTGGTGGGGATTATGGGTGTGGTGTTGATGTGACATATCTACTCCACTCCAGTTATTAACATAATTATGTCCCTTGGAGAATTTTCAGTGGTTCTTGTGATCTAACAAACATTCATTCTTGCATTAACTTCTCGTTAAACCACCTCCACAATCCAGAATGGCCACTTGTCAGTGACTTCCATACTGTAGATGGTACTAAGGCCTATCTCCAGCTCCTGTGTAACCTAAGAACAAGGCTTCCTGTGGATCTCAGCCCTGCGCTGATCCAACTCCCTGCCTCAGCCACTTCCACTATATCTTCAAGTATTGCATGCCTTGTACCTGCCAGTCCAAGCCCAAGCCAGCTACATCGGTATTTGTTGTCTCCAACTTCACAAAACAGCATTCTCTGCTGCCTCCATCTGATACTTGATCTCTGGGTGCTGGACTTAGTCCTTATACTCTTGGTCTGGAATTGATAATATCCTCTATACCTCCCTTGTACTTTCCCCTCCCCCCTCCTTAAGAGATCAACATCAGAACCAGGTATAATGTTATGCACATAATAATATCATTGGCTAGGTAGAAATATGGTCCTTTTTATTCCCTCAAGTGTTTCTCTGGGAGTAAAAGGCAGGCATCTCATATGGCTTATTTGCATAGATTTCAGCAGGGCAGAGAGGAGTAGACAGCAAGGTAAAAGAGCCCACGAAGCCAAATGTTTAGAACTTACACGGGGCACTTTCCTGACTATCTCTGTGTCACTGCATCTATAGACACTAGGCCTTTTCATCATTGTTTACTTCTAGGAAGCTATTCTGAGAAAGTCATGGTCTCCAAGGAATTGAGGGAAACACAGCTGAGAGCTGAAGCAATATATGCCCAAGAAGTCTTTTTTGTCCTGCAGTTACAGCAAAATAAGCTATTTTAAAGAGATAAGAGTTTGGCACATGCGCTAGCTCATTAAGAAACATATGAAGTAGCATAACTGTACACACCTGACAGTCTCCCTGTGTACTTTAATTTGCAGTAGGGTTCCATGGATTTTTTAATTGCCTTAATGTCTATTTTGAGGTTATGATATTGCTACTGCCTTCGGATCTATACAATTAGCACACTTTTGCAAGAGCAAAATAAGCTTTAGATCAATTTCAATTCCTATATAAACAGCATATGGCATCTAGAAGTTGTTTTAAAATTGCAAATGGGAACAGGTAATTCTGCATCACAGTGTATATCACAACTGTTGACAAATGTACACATACACACACACAAAACCACAGCAAAACCAATTTTATGTTCATACCTTTCAGTAGAGCTGTTGGAACTATCTAGTGTATTTGTTTCTTTAACTACTATTGACTTGTTCTGACAGTAACATAACCAATACCTGTCCGGCCTTTGTTAGGAGACATTGGTCCTTTTTTTTTCCTTGAATAAAGCCAGGGACATATGACTGGAAATCAGTAATTGCAAATTTCTCATTCCTGACAGGCAGGGGTTACTCTCTCTGGCCTTTAACAGCCCATTTAGCGTCTCCAGCCTTTACCCATCAGCAAAATGTAAATAGCTGAAAATTAATATGAAAAAGGGCTTTGAAGAAGAAAACTGCTCTGCTCTGTAAATAGCAACAGAGCCTTTCTTCCTTTTTTGAAGAAACATTTATTGAGCTTAGTGTCAGTTCTGTACAGGGCACTTTAGGGATCACAGAGCTGGACAGGCCAAGGTCCCTGTCCTCAAGAGGAATTGTTCTCATTTTCATAACAGCCAAAGCTTCTAAATCAGGAGGTTGTAACTAGTCCGACATTGGGTTTAGTTAGCAACTGCACTGTTGAGCTTGGTTATATCTTGAAGATAGAAATTTCCTAAAGAAAACTCTTAATCATTATCCACAATAATAAACTCAAACAGTAAGGTTTGCTTGTCAGTGGCATTCAAATGGATAGTCCTTGAGACACTAGCCTGTCAGGATGCTCCTGGACAAAGGTGTTAATGATTAATTAAGTCAGGAAAAGGTTGCACAAATACCATTGTCGTGAAGATTGATATGAACACATTTACAACTTTTCAACCCAAGCTGAGAAACACATTTTTGAAAATCTTATTTAGTTTACCCTATTGAACCTTTGCTCCCAAATAATCTGAGAATCCTGCAAAATTAAAATTGGTTTCAGAGGTGCCCAATTGATGCTTGAACATGGTTTCGAGGAGGAATAAGCTTCTCTTAATGTGATACAAAAGAGACATATTTCAGTTAAAAAATTGGGCAATGTTTATGCAGAAATATTTTTGATCATTTTGGTATTAAATACTCTTAGTCATTATATCTGACAAGAATTGGCAGGACCCCAACTCCCTGAATCCTCAACCCACTGCCGTCAGCTGCAGCCACTCCCTCCCAGGCTCCATGTGGAGGATGCGTAAAGCAGGGCATCCAACTCCCTGAATCCTCAACCCACTGCCGTCAGCTGCAGCCACTCCCTCCCAGGCTCCATGTGGAGGATGCGTAAAGCAGGGCATCCAGAATACTTCAGCACATAATCCAAGGATTAAATGCCCTTTTGGAGTTCATAGTACTGATTAGCATATAAATCGTTAATAATGAAAGTTGTAAGGAAAGCTGAAGTTTGTTCAACCTAGAGTGTCCCAAACTTGTTCAACTCTGAACTACTTTGTGGTTTTGTTTGTTTGCTTTTGCATATTTTTTTTCGCATTGAGGCAGCGTATAGAACATATTCTGTAACAGCATTTCTTGCAGCACAGTTTGGGAACTACTTAAGTAGAGGCTACTCCCCTTAATTTCTAGTTAGGGTTTTAACCCAAATCTTTTGCCCTTCTCCTGCTTGAGGGGCTAGATCGGTCCTCTAAGCTCTGGGAAAGTCATGAGGACTGTGGCTGCTTCTTGCTTGGCCTTCGGAGGATCAGAAGCCCAAAGAGGAACATTTTTGCTCCTTCTACTAAAAGCTCCGCCTCCTGCTGTTTGTCTTTGACCATCTTCAGTGTATGTCCTTTGTAGGTGGAGCAAGGGAATTTAGGGAAGTTTTGAGCTCTTTTTACAAATAAGAGTGTTTGCTATTAAGAATAACTTCCAGATGGAAAAATAGAAGTCTTCACTCCCGGGCGTGTCACAGCAAGACTGAAGGAACATCAGTAGAAAGAATGAACAGAACTGTGTGCGACCTTGGAAAACTTAATTAATATTTGTAAATCTCAGTTTCCTTATCTGTAAAATGGGAATAATAGCCTGTTTAGAGAATTGTTAAAGAATAAGTGAAATAACCTGTGTGCTTGTCATAGTGTCTGACATTTGTTGTTTGGAATATTAATCTTATATGGAAAATATAAATTATATTTAGTTTCTCTTAACTTTCAACTATAATTCAATTTAATTTTGTTTTGAGGTCAAGTAAAAAATGTAAAACTTAGCATGTAGACTCTTCCTGGCATTAAAATGACTCTTTTATGTTTTTTATATGAATCATTTATGGAATAGTCCAAGTGACTAATTGTTGTAATTTATAGTAAGAAATATATATTTGGGTTTATTATAAAAGGATAAAACTCAGGAACAGCCCGATGGAAGAGATACATGGGGCAAGGTATATGGGAAGGGGCATGGAGCTTCCATGCCCTTAGCAATCTAGTAAGTAAAATGTTTCTCTGAATCCTGTGAGCTGCCCTGGCGAATTAATCAAACCCAAGGATGTAGTCATGGGAACCTCTGGTTTATAGACAATCGGTCAGAAGTACAGGTAACTATCTGAACTCGCAACTGGCATCTGAAGTCCAGGGAGGGGGTTGTAGGAACCTCCAATTTGTAGCCAGTCCTTCAGAATCACAGATAACAAGCTAGGCTTGCAACTGGCATCTGAAGTGATGGTTGTGGGGTGGGGGAGCAGTCTTGTAGGACTAAACTCTTAACCTGTAGAATTTGATGCTCTCTCTGGGTAAATAGTATCAGAATTGAGTTGAATTCTTGACACCCTGTTGGTGTCAGAGAATTGTTTGGTGTTGTGTGGAAAGCCCCCCACCCCATACATACACACTCATTAGAATTCAGTCCAGGAACCCAAAATAGTAACTACAGTTCATACATAATCCTATTTGGCCCAAAATAGGCCCTCTTCTTTTTACATGGCAAGCCTGTAAAGACTGTCTTTTATTTTTTCAGCAACTAGATTGGTCCATCAATTTGGTTTTCATATTCCATTCCATGTCTCTATACTTTAGAATTATTAATTTTGTTTTTATACTACAACACATGGAACATGGTTCATGAAACTTATATTAATCAAGCAAAATAAAATTTTTCTTTAACTTGCTAGTTCTCTGCTCTTTCTGGATGTCTGACAGTTGTCTTATTTTAATGCAAAATTCCTATGTAAATTTGAATTTAATTTTCTACAATTCTATTTTCTATATGGGAGAAAAACTACCCTTTCAATTATATTCCAGTGGAAATCAAATCAAGGCAGTAGACTTCTTGGCATCTGCATGCTACATTAAACTATGTCAAGTTTTAGTGGAGAATGTATGTAGAAGAGTCAGAACTGTATCCAATTATTCAATTTAATCAGAGGTAATAGGAGCTTGAACAAAGAAGGCTGACTTTACTTCCCTCTAGTTTTGCATCCATTGGACTTCAAGAAAAAATACTTTATTATTCAAATAAACATTGTAAAAGTGAGATATTCAAATAGGATAATTTCCCTTGTTTGTTTGGCTTTCTGTGGCACCAAATAAGACATCAGAAAAACCATGGGTTCCTATGAGTTTTACCACCTTAGGGATTAACTTGCTTCAGGTTGTTTTGCTGTCCATGAGAAGTTTATTCACATTTTTTATGCTATGCTTATTAAGAGCCTTTGGATTTAAACAATTCACGTTGTTCTGGGGTACTCTTTTTGAGTATCAGATATGTATTCAGAAAGCAAAATGAGATTAGTTTTACTCCATGGCTTCCATTTTATTTTCCTAAGAGGCAAACCATCGTCATTTTCTTAGAACGCCATGGGTGTAAATATTTATTATTTAACCCCCCCTTTCATTGCCAAAAGGTAGTGAGAGGGTCAAGCTTCTGCTCACATGTTTTCTGATGTTATTGTATTAGTTAGGATACTTTTGAGTGCAAAAGGAGGAAATGTATCTCAATCTGACTAAAGCATCAGAGCAGATGTATTGGCTAATGGACTCAAGAAAAGCTGGATCCAGGGGATGAAAGATGTCTTCATGACTCATTGTCTTTCTCCTTCTCTTTTTCCATAACTCCATGACCTGCCCTGGTACCACCAAGTTCACATCTTTCCAGATATGTCTTCTCAATTATAGCTCCTCCCATGCGCCAGGCAATGTCGAGCAAGACAAACATCGTAGCCCTCATGGTAAAGCTTAGTGATATCTCTGCTCAACCTGCAACTTTTTAAATATTTGATCAAGCTGCCATATCTTAAATTTTTTTCTCTTACCCGGTAACCAATCTTTTAGCCATTTTACGTATGGTATAATGATGGAGGAAGAAATCTGTGATGAAAGGATAAGGGAAGTCACAGAGAGGAATGAAAGTAATAGGGGAGTAAAGTTAAGGGAAGTTCGGTTTACCAGGCTCATGTCTGCTTGATCCTCCTTGGGAAGTGTTTAAAAGTCCTTCACCATCAGCCCAAGCTTAAAATGGCTCTTTTCTCAGCTGACCCTTTTTCTTTTGCATCTTATCTGATCTGACCTTTATTATACCCAGAAGAAAATGTGAGGGAATATTTTGCTGCAATTTAAGACTTAGGGGCTATTTCTGATAGGCTCAAAAACAAAGTATCATAAAGGCTTTCATATTTTATTTACTTCATCGTCACTCCACAGCACAGTCATCAGACTTCCTGGTCTTTGCTACCTTCCAGTTCCTGTATCTCCCATACTGAGAGAGAAGTGATAAGACGTATAGTAAGTTATTTAGAAAAGGAAACGTTAAAACAATAACCTATTGCTAGTTTCCTGTGGAACCCTTATGATGAAATGAAAGAAGCTGAGAAGATACTGAAATCTTAGAAAGCCCAACTCTCAGGAACTCAAATAGCTAGGCAGAATTATATTGGAAATTAAAATATTTTTCACAATCGTATTTCAAGTGACAAAAAAATTCCACACCTTTTCAAGCGAGATTTTTAAAACGTTTAGGTCATTTATGATTTAACAGTGCTTTGAGTTTTGTCCTTTTTTTTAACTAGAGCAGTGTTTGGTACAAAGGTGATGTGAGTATTAAATAATGCGTTTTTATTTTTTCACTTTGCCTTGACCTTTTAAGGTCCCCCTGTCTTAGTTCAGATTCGCTTATTGTCGTATGTTCAGCTGATAGGCTCTGATTCACATTGTCTTCCCAGTGGACAGAGGGACCGTGAGTGACTGGGGAACTGCAAAGCAGAGCTATTAAATTTGTATTTACTGCTAATCATTTCAACTCCTGGCAGACAGCCTAATTGCAAGCACAAAGAGGATGCTCATGAGAATCCTGGTCATATAACTTGGCCAGTGACTTTCAGTAAGATACATGGTTTGTGAAAGCTCTTGGCTTATTGGGAGAGTAAATATTATTGTAGCTTGAGTTTCCTTGTGCTGTTTCCAACTCAGGATTTATTAAATATAATTTAATGAAATATATAATTTAAAGAGATGAAGCAAAATGTGATTACTAGCTTCCCATCCTGTGTTTTTGGGACAGGCAGCAATGCATAAGCTCCTTAAAAGACCAAAAACTAATCTAGGGCTTTTTCTATGCATAGTTTCTATTAATGTTAATAGCTTTTTCTGGGCATAGTTTCTATTAATGTTAATGAGATGCCCTCTTGAAAAAAAGAAAAGGAGAAAAGAAAAGAAAACTGATCTCCGTTTGCTTCAAGTATTTTCCAATGTAGGCTGAGAATGAATGTCTAATAATAAAATATACTGACTCCAAAGACAGGGAATTATTCACCTCCTATTTTTGTTTTCATTATGTCTTAGCTTTTCTAAAAATCTAGAAATCTACACAAAATACAACTTCATCAACTGTATCAGCAGTATCAATTGTTTATCCAACTAAAGATCGCCGACATTTTCCACTATCCCCCATAGTATATTACAAGACAATTTTTCTTTTATTCGCAGAATTGCCCCTATAGCTACCACTTAAGACCATGTGTTGTAAGTGATGGAGCAATATTTAGCTATGAAGGAAGGTGAATTATAGTCAGGAAAAAAAGATAGGGAAGATTTTTTCTTGTCATTTAGTCAAGGTCAATCAAACATCTGCAGGGAAAGAGCAATGTTCTAATATGTACTGCATGCTCAATATGTCAATTTTTGTATTAAAATTGTATGCTGAAAGGGCATATGTTTAAAATCCTGCCTTGTCACAGCATTTTAATCGTCGGTCTAGGGGCCAAAATGGATAGAACATGTTTATATTCTTAAGACTGTAATTTCCCTTTCTTTGCTATTGTTCCTTTTACTTTGTTCTATTCCTACAGTCTCTAGAACAAAACAGCATATTTCCTAATGCAACAAACAGGTCACATAATTTTCTGAAACAAAAAGCTACCTTTTCTTAAAAACATCTTAGTTAGGTTATACCACAGAAAAGCACAGCAAAATGATAAATAACTTGAACTTCTTCAAAAAGGCCATTTCCAAAAAAATATCCAGGTTCTCTCATATTACCTTGGCATGATTGGGCACGTGTGCAAGTGTGTTACACTCTGTGGGCATTTGTCACTTTCTTTTCTTGAATTTTCTTTGTTGCTAATTTCCATCCCATCTGCAATGTGGTATTCGTGTCCCCAGATCAGCAGACAAATGAGAATTTCAACAATTTTAAAGCTGAACTGTAACCAAAAATATTAATGTTAAAGTCAGAACCTTAGTTAATATGTTTTTTATGGAAAAAGACATGATTTTTCCTTGCTCCCTTGTCAATAGGTTATCCCAGTTTCATCTTGTCGTTTCAGTTTCTGGCTCAGTCTGAAAAAATTTCTTGAAAGAGAAATAGCTAGATCCCTGCTCTCCCCGGATTTCATATCCTGTCAGCCCCTCTTTCTGGTGCAAGGCCAGACGTCTAATCTTATATGCTTAAAGGCACATGGGAAAGAAAACTCTGGAAATGTGTCTGTGCTACTAAGAGACTTTGAATGAAAAAAGAAGATAATGTAGATTTTATTCAAGTGTGCTAATTTTACATTCAAATGCTACTACTGAAATTTAAGACTGCTGAGAATCAACATTGTGATTTTATGCTTAGTGTTGCTGCCACATTTTCAATAAATCAACCATTGACTATAGGATTATTACTGTCACTAGTACTGTGTTGAGTCTTTAGAAGAATATAAAGAAGTAGAGACAATTCCAAATTAGGAATGTTTATATTAACCCACATATATGCAAAAGTAACAACAGTGAAGCGTTCTGAATATTGCTAAAAGCAATCAATGTTTGATTAATAAGTACAATGAGTTATGAATCAATGATTGAATAAAGTTGAAGAGACTAAAGAACTTCTAGATGCTGGGGTCACAGCAAGAGATTTTGAGGGGGTCTTTGAGGAATGTCTTAAGACCAAAATTGTGGCAGTGGGAGGGAAAGATTATTTTAAACATTTTAAGTTAAATTTGGTACGTATTTACCCACAAAACAATTTTAAATAATAATATGTATGATTCAACTTATAAAACATTCTAGAAAAGCCAAAACTATAAAGAGAAAAATCTCATGAATGATTGTCAGGTACCAGTGTTGGAGGAGGGGATTTGCCACGACACAATAGAACTTTTTGGGCTGCTGGAATTGTTTTATATCTAGGTTGCCGTGGTGGTTACATGACTGTGTGCATTTGTCATAACTCCCCAAACTGTATGCTTTAAGGTAAATTTTCCTATGTGTAAATTATGTCTCAGTAACCTGATTTTAAAAGCAGTAAGTTCTGAAATACCTTCTTTATTGTGCTAGGCACTATGGATGTAGGAAAGAATGCCTGCCTTAAAAGAACCTATAATCTAATGTGTTAAATTAACCAAAATTAACATGCATGGATGTTGTAGTAAAGGGAAGGAGCAATAAATTGATTTAGGCGTGCTGAATTCTGTTGTTCCTCTGTTAGGTGAGTCACTTAACCTGCGTCAGCCTGTCTTTTCATCAGCAAAGTAATAATATTGACCAATGGATGCATTCTGAGATCATTTGCAGTTCTAAAGATTTAGGTCCTATCATTTTGGTCTGGTTCTGTGTACTAACAATGAGAAGTGAGTTTTCTTGAGAAAACACCTATAATCTATATTAAAATATCACAAATTGTGTGACAAACAATGTTTAGAGCTCCAGACAACATAAGCACAAAACAACTTTGGAATTCAACTTTAAGTTTCAATTGCCTGTCTAAGACAAGTTCTGATGAGCAGGAATGTAGAATTTAGTTAGGGAAATAATATGTTAAATATTTGTATTAAGGTCAAGAGTGGCTGTCAATGTCAATCCTTCGTGGTCTACCAGCCAACATTTTATGGTTGATCATTCCCTCCTCCGTAAAACACTTGCTCACTTGGTTTCTAGAACCACATACTTTTCTCTGATTGCTTCCTCACAATCTCTTTTCCTTGGTCCTCCTCATCTCCCTGGTCTTTAGTTATTAGAGACCCTAGAGCTCAGTCCTGGGCTGCTTCTCTTTTCAATCTATACTCACACCCCTCGAGACCTCATTCTCTCTCATAACTTTAAATACCATATATATATGATACTTCCAAATTTTATCTCCCAATTCTAGACTCACAGCCTCAATTTACTTCCCAATTTGTACCAACTTCAGTTATCCAAAATTAATCTGATATTCCTCTCAAAATATACCCCTTCTACAATATTATCCATCTCAACGGATGGCAATCCATACTTCCCGTTTATTTTTCCAAAAACCTTGAAATCATCTTGAGGTCTTCCTTTATCCCACACCTCATGTCCAATCTATCAGCAGATACTGTTGGCTCTACCTTGATATGATTTGATTGTAACTAAAATATAATCAGAATTTAACC
This sequence comes from Equus caballus, assembly GCF_041296265.1. Lineage (NCBI taxonomy): Eukaryota > Metazoa > Chordata > Mammalia > Perissodactyla > Equidae > Equus > Equus caballus. The sequence goes on from NC_091698.1 coordinate 65,128,469, forward strand.
ACTTCTTACTTTTCAATAGCCTACAAATTATTCTCTGTACTTCACTCTATTCCTAAGCATTGCTGCAGACCTCATTAAGACAACTCCTCAGGGAGGGATTTTTACTTGGAAAGATTAGCCTTTCCTCTCCAAAAGCACTGCAAAGGCATCCTCCAGCCTTTGGCGAGGATCTGAGCTTCTCCATTATCACATCTGGTAACAGAAGAGAAGGTACTTTTGATTCATTGTCACATTCAGATAAGTGAAGAAAGAAGCTTCTCAGCAAGTGTGAATAGATTTTGGTAAACAAGTGGAATTTTTTTTTTTGAAAGGATATTTAAACAGCAAGTGTATCTGCTCTAGTGCAGTTTGGCTGTCTGGACTTGAAGGTCTTCCTTCCGTTGTGTTCAGCGTATGTTATCACCAAGAAGACTTTTTATGAAGATTCTTTGACTATACTACTTCCTCTCCAAAGATTTTTGAGGTGATCCTCTAAAGGAAATTGCCTTTGCACAGTTTATCTAATAAGTGCTTCTCCGTTCATGTCACGTTTTGTTTCATATTGCACTGTAAATAACCGTAGGTTTATTGTCCTTTGGCAATCTTTAAGAAAGGTCTAGTTTTTGTGGTTTACTGTAGACTTAAGTCCATTAATGATTCAGCCTCACTGATTCAGTCTCACTAAAACTTAATAATAAAGCACTAAGGTGTTTTCTTCTTTCCCCATCAAGAGAATCATAGATATCCCTCAGTTTTACGCCATATTTTATAGTCCCCTGGATAAGAAGGTCTTATTGTGAGCAGTGTAATGTAGTGCTTAAGATACTTGGAGGCAAAAAAGGAAGGTTTAAATTCAAGTTCTACCACTGATATATGAATTCTCTGTAACTTAGTTTCATGATGTGTAAAATGGAGATTATTACCTTATCTATTTAGAGTTATGGTGAGGATCAAATGAGGTAAGTACAGTGCTTAAAACAGTGTCTGTCATACTGTTAGTGCTTAAGAAATGTCAACTCCTGTTACTATCACACTCTAAGTTCAGGTAGCAGCATTAATCAAAGCCACACTTAGTCAATGGATCTTATGAAATGACCAGTAGCTTACCCAAGTTCCCTTAAAGTGCTTTAATGGAAATAAAGGTTTTGTGGCATAAAGGATTACTACAGTGAGGATAGAATAAGTGAAGAGTTTTGTTTAATAATATGTAGAAGGACTAGTTTTCCATAACTTATGCCGAATCTGTGTTATAATAAATTCCACACAGGAGACAAAGTTTAAGGAAAACATAGAAAATGTATTATTATCAAGTCAATAAATTCAATGACTTTATTAAGTTACTACTTTTAATGAAATGTACATTCATATATAAACCACTGAAGATTGTGAGACTGGGTGTTTGTACTTCCATTTCACATTATGAATAGCATGTACCTCCATGACATGGCAGTAACTATTTTAAAAAGTAATTATTTTTTAAAAAGTTATGAGGATGAATTTAAATTAATGTGTTTATCCCTAAAAATAAACTATAAACAGTATTATGATTAATAGTTTGCTAATATCTGGTTCCTAGGCCTAGGTTGGACCTTTAGCCATTATATGTATGTGTGCATATTTGAGTACATGTATGCTTGATGTGTGTGTGTGTCTGTGTATTTGAGTCCTTGGACATTTTCCAGACTGTCTTAATCATATTTAATAAAGATGTATATTATGATGCATATTTATTTTTTTCACCTTGAGCTTTTATTGATATTTTCCTTTGCCTCATATATGTTTTGTTTGAAAGCACTCTACAAATCAGAATGCACTGAAGTTGTGTTTAAGTGAGAAACAGAGAAAGTGAGAATAATTTCAAGCATAATGTTATATTGTCTTTTTGTTTGCTCTTTATTTTTCGGCTTCTTGATCAACAATAGAGCAGGAATCATTAACAGTTGCTTCAAGCAGAACATAGGATAGAGTCCAGAAGAACTAATTAGGTGCACATGTTAAAAGTATAAGAGGTCTCTTCTCTCATTGAACAAAAAACCTGTTTCTAAACAACTTATGAAAGTGCCTTTTTGCAATACTTCTGGGAATGCACATTTTCTATCACTTCTTGAATGCTAATGGAAAAATTAAAAAGAGCAAAACTCAAATATAAAAATGACTCAAGTATAGGAAAACAACACTAAAAGAGATTGGTTCGGCAGCAGTTGCAAGGATTGATATGTGAACTAGAAGTTTTTTTTATATATATCCATATATTTTAGTTCTTTTTGCCTTATTAGCTGTATTAGGATTTTGAAACAAAATCTCTTGAGCTAGGATTACACTCTTTTACTATATTTTTGACTCAACCTGGAAGAGGCCCTTTCTATATTTTACATTCAAATGATGCATTTTAAAAAAATGAACCTCCTCTTTCAACCTTTCTCTGTTTACAGTAGGGTTTTGCATCTCCCTAATCCCTGCCACGGGCTTTACACATAACAGGGAAAGCTTGGATAAAAGACAAGGGGAAACTTGCAGTTTCTTTAGGGGCTTTTCAGAAGGATTTACATCCACACTTAATTGTGACTTCTGCTTATATTTCCCAAAGAAAAGGAGGCCCTAAGGTATTTACCTTATGGAAAACATTTAGCAGGAAAAATATCTATAAGAAAATCAATGAACTTTGATTTTTATTCTTTTCTTTTAAAAAAGAGATTTTCAACACACCCAGCCTTACAAAAATGAAAAAACATATACTATTTAGAAATTCTGACAAAGCATAACTTAGAAACAAGAAGATGCAGTGGCTACCTCCGATAAAGTGCTCATATGCTAATTTTCAAAGTAATGTGGAAAGAGTCTAGCTTGGATCAGGTGAGCAGCATGAAGCCCTCGGTGTTACAGAGGCGTGAGGCATCTGCTTTAAGCCTGCTGGCAAATATAAGTCTAAAGCTGGTCAGAATGTCTGCAAGACCAACTGCAAAATCACAAGTTAGCATACAGGTATTGTACCTTTTGAGAGGCATAGACTCTTATCCCAAACAAAAATGAACCTGGCTTTAAATGGGGTAATGCAGACTTATAGGCCAAGAAATTATTCCTATTGGTGAATTAAAATGTATTCCAGACTTATGTTCCAAGAAAGTTTTGACTGATGCCTGTCTCTGATTACATCATGACCCATTTTGCAGCCAATGGAAGCATAGCCTGCATGTCTGACTGGCTCAATAACCACTAAGTCCATAGGGACCCCCGGATTTTTTGGGACCAGTAGCTCAGCAGTTCACTACTATGGTTTCTAAAAAGAATTACGGAGTGTGCTTTTGAATTTAAAGAAAACAAAATCAAACATAGAGCCACACTTTCTATTTTTGTTGAGCTACTTTTGAAAGCTAGAGAAAGACAAATTTTATTTAGACGAAATACTCCTCTATTGCAGTTTTTCTCCAGCTGAAAAATTCACCAGACTATCATAGTCAAATTGCTATTCCAATTTTTGCCTAAAAAAAAAAAAAAAATACTTAATATGCCCAGCCTATAATCTTAGGAAGCCAGAAGGAGGGAGAAAAAAACCATATAATTTATATTCATATTATTTAAAGATTTTTTTAAACAGATTGATCTTATCCATCAAATGTTTTTATACATTTTATCTTGCTACTCTAGGTGTGGTCTGCAGACTGGCATTATCAGCATAAACTGGGAGCTTGCGGGAAATTTGTAATCTCAGGACCCACCCCAGAGGTACTGAATCAGAATCTCCTTTTTAAAAAGATCCCAGATGACTCACAAACACATTAGAGTTTGAGGATCCCTGCCCTACAATCTTCTTTTTCAGTGTTCTCATTGAGGGACACATTCTGTTAAGCAGAACACTAAGACTTTACTTTTCCATTTTCCCGTAAATACCTTTACCTTCAGGTTCATTTGCGAAACCACTGTCATTCTTTTGGAAAGTTGTGGGCCTGATGCATAGTTCCTACAATAGAAGAACACCCAAGTCTTTATTTAATTTCTTTCCAGCATAGATTTATAACAAAGATCCTGCCAATGCTGTAGAGTCTAGACAATACCATAAAAAAGTAATTACATTAAATTTCCTAGCAATAGAGGCCGTGGGCCAATTCTGCTACTTTTCACAATAGGAATGCTGGCAAATGTATCTCATATATTTTTGTCACGTTCTTGTCAAAATTTACAGGTGAAAAAAATTTTTCTCCAGACAGCCAGAGGCTTTATGATTTGGCTCACTGAATCGGTGAGAAGTACTCATTCAAACTCTGCTGGTGGCTGTGTGAAGGCATGCACACTAGTCTATTATAATACTTATAATACTATCTAAAGCAGATTGGGGTTTTTTGAGCCACGTAGCAAGAAATGATTTTTGGAAGAAGGTGTAATCATTTATTACTTGCTCCTACAATCCATCTTTCCTTTGGTATTTGTCTATTTTGTATTACATGCTTTATTAAAAACATATTTTCAAACACTGCCTTCTACCTTTCAGATTCAAATATATGCTGCTCATCAATGCTTGTTTTGCTTATTCACATTTTATGCCTGTATTTGAACTATGGACTGAGGAGCAAGGTATGGAAAATCTCCCTCCTGGCTCTCTTTATTGCCCATTCCCCTTATTTCTGGGTTAAAGGATTTTCATGGGAACCTCTAATAATTTTTTAATTTAAAAGTTGCAGTTAATTTGCACAACGCTTTGAGGATTTTGCTGACTGAGAGGAACTGCCTAAATCTAACGGGTGTGTATTGCTTTATGGTCCTCAGTTTTCAATGTGAAAGCAGCAGGATATGGGCTGAAAATATTTCAAGGTATATCTGCTTTCAGTTTTTATTTTCTTTTTCAAACATTCTGATAAAAGCAATCCCAAGCAAACATTTTGAAAATGTCTGCTTCTCCGTCTATATCCAAGGCTTTTCATGCACCCGTATGTTAAACACTCAGGCACTCAGTGATTTTCTGTTATTTTTGTGACTCAGTTCAGAAAATCATGAAAGTGGTTAGCTTCCATTGGCATCCCATTTCCTCCTGCTCCCCATCATTAGATACAAGAAAGTACAGGAATTTGTAAGTCCTTTTTAGTAGGATGCATCACAGGAAAAGCCAGCACCAAGTCAGAAAGATGAAACAAAAGCCAGCCTTGATCAGTGGCATTAGCTGCAGTCATGTATTTGAGAAAAGGCTGTCATGCTCATACTATAAAATGTTTTAAATTACTGTTAACTAAAGTTGCCTCAAAATATTTAGAAATCTCAGTGTCAAGGAGGTGGGTTGGAGGAGGAGACTCGCCTGTTCCTCAGAAGAGGAGACATGGGGAAGAAGCAGACATCTGTAGATATTCAAGTGCTCCACTTTTAGATATGCAAAGCAATTTTGGTGATTTATTTTCAGAATCCCTCTCAGTGTCCTTTTTCAGTAGTGATCTGATCCCATCGAAATCTCCAGATAGTTTGGAAATGCTTTCCAGGTCTAATCTTTGACTTTCATGTTTGAATGTATGATTTCTTTTCATTGCAAATCTTTTCTTTTTTCCACTTTCTTCCCCAAATATAGATAAAGACTTTAACTGATAATTTGTTGTGTTTCTTACTGCTGACTTAACACTTTAAGTTGTATCTATAATTACCCCTGTGAGGCTCAGATAATAACTTGAACTTCACTGAGTTTTCCCAGCGTCCCAAAGTCATTTATTAGAGCCTGCAAGACCGTGTCATAAATCTCACTGATAAACTTCATTTGCTGTAGTCAAGCCCATGGAAGAGCAACAGAAATTGTGTAGCTTTTTGCAGTACCCCAGCAAGAGGTACAAGCAATCATTCCTTCAGTCTGCCATGTGTTTGCTTGTATTGAAAATTATTAGTTACAATAAAAACCAGAGGTTGAGTCTTAGGAGAGTTTCAAGCTATGTCTTCAGGCACATTTGGGAAGGTTCAAAAATCAATTAGGCAAGAAATCTAACTACTAGTATTAAAAAGATAGCAAATGTAATTGCTTAGCCCCAAGATTGACCCTGTGAAAAATTATGTCTCTTTAATAAGCCTTCTTAATAAGACTTACTGCTTATAAATTGAGTATAAATATACATACATACATATATATTTCTGATGTAACAGGAGAACTATTACCTCTGTTCATATTGGACATATACTAGCAGTAGTGAAGAAATATTAAGTAAAAATAAATGCGGCATAAAACTATCAGTTTGCAAAATTTCCAGAAGTGAATCTGCCTTCTCCCACCTGGTTGCTCATCCTATTGCATGTGCCCACCCGATTTTTCCTTTCTTTAAGATAAGATAGTGTAAGGTAATGATTAACCCCAAGCTCTGCAGTCAGACAGGCCTGGATTCATATCTTGGTTATACTCCACACTAGTTGTATGAGCTTGAGAAAGTTATTGACCATTGTAAGTCTCAAACCATAAACAAAATGGAGATAATAATGGTACTTCTTTATTGGGTGGTTGTGGGAATTAAATGAGAAAGTGCCATAAACTGCTTTGACCGTGTGAGGATGAGAGTTAATGCTCGAGGAATATTGATCCCTGTTGGTATTATCTCAGTTTGGGTGAAGTTCTGGACACCCTTAGATATATACATCTCTTCTGTAGTCCTATTGCACTTCTATTTTTTTAAATCAGCTTTCTTTGAGAGAGACATATACATTTTAATAGACTTTATTTTTTAGAGCAGTTTTAGGTTTGCAGCAAAATTGAATGGAAGGAACAGAGATTTCCCATATGCTCTGTGCTCCTACACACGTGTAGTCTCTCCCCTTATAAACATTCCCCACTATAGTGGCACATTTGTTACAGTTGATGAACCTGTGTTGATGCACCATTATCACTGGAAGTCCGTACTTCACATTGGGATTGACTCTTGGTGTTGTACATTCTATGGGTTTTGATAAATATATAATGACATGAATCCACTATTATTGTATCACACAGAGTTGTTTCACTGCCTTAAAAATCCTTTGTGCTATGCCTTTCTATGACCTCCTTTCCCCTGGCTCCTGGCAGCCACTGATCCTTTTACTGTCTCCATAGTTTTGTCTTTTCCAGAATGTCATACAGTTGGAATCATACAGTAGGCAGCCTTTCAGATTGGCTTTTATCACTCAGTAATATGCACTTAAGGTTCCTCTATGTCCTTTCATGGCTCGATAGCTCATTTCTGTTTAGTGCTGAGTAATATTCCATTGTCTAGATGTACCGCAGTTTATCCATTCACCTACTGAAGAACATCTTGGTTACTTCCAAGTTTTGGCAATTATAAATAAAGTAGCTGTAAACATCCATGTTCAGGACATAAGTTTTTAGCTTGTTTAAATACCAAAGAGCACAATTGCTAGATCATATGGTAAGAGTATATTTAGTTTTGTAAGAAACTGTCAAAATGTCTACCAAAGTGGCTGTAGCATTTTGCATTCCCAGTAGCAATGAATGAGAGTTCCTATTGCTCCACATCCTTGCCGGGATTTGGTGTTGTCAGTTGTTTGGGGTTTTGGCCATTCTATTAGGTATGTAGTAGCGTTTCATTGTTGTTTTAATTTGCAACACCCTAGTAACATACGATGTGGAGCATCTTTTTATATGCTTATTTGCCATGTGTATGTCTTCTTTGGTGAGGTATCTGTTCAGGTCTCTGGCCTAATTTTTAATCTGGTAGTTTGTTTTCACATCGGTGAGTTTTAATAGTTTTGTATATTTTGGGTAGAAGTCACTTATCAGATATGTCTTTTGTGAGTGTTTTCTCCCAGTCTGTGATGTACTTTCTTTTATATCAGTAATTTTAGAGTTCAGTTTGTATAAGCCTTGCATTGATATTTCAATACTTGTGTGTATGGACCTTACCTTTAAAAATGGGGAACAGAGAACAGATTAATGGTTACCAGAGGGGAAGGGGGTTGGGGGTTGGCATAAGGGGTAAAGGGGCACATATATATGGTGACTGACAAATAATACTGTTCAACTGAAATTTCACAATGTTATAAACTATTATGACCACAATAAAATAATACAAAAAAAGGAACAGATCCTGAGTTTGTTTTGTATCCTTCATAACACCTATATAGTCCCTTGCATGCAAGAATTACTCAATAATGATTAATTGACCAATTGAATGATTAATATCCAGTGGAAGTCATTTCAATGTACTGATACCCCAAATTAAGAAGTCCTATGGAAGGGCCCAAGATTAGTGGTGTCAGGCAGGGCTTGATACAAATTATATGATTCTCCCCCTGCCTCACTTTTCAACACATTGAGATGGATTGTAAATAAGCATCAAGGACAAAGAGAGTCACAAAAAGATTCTCCTAGAATTGGACTTAAACTTTCAAAAGGCTTTTCAGAGTTGATGGATTCACAGGTAACCCACTTCTGTATAGCCAGAGTTGTGGTCATTGGATTATAGAACAGTTGTCTCAGAGAGAAGCAAGTTATGGCTAATGCTTTTTTGGTACAGATGTCAAAACTCCCGTAGACAACAAATACTGTAGCAGTAGTGAAAAGCAGACATTAATTAATTCAAAAATATTTTGAGCGTCTACTCTCTCTGTGCTAAAGCATTATGTGGCAGCCAAAGGTCAATTTGCCATAGATGTACTCAAAAAGCTTTATAAAGCTGTAGGGCAGAAGAGTCATATGCACAAATAATTATGGTTCATGGTAAATAGTTGTGTGCAATAAGGATGTACAAAATTAGGAAAGGAAAAAGTTAATTATGGTTGGGGACAGGGATGGGGGAGAGATGGAGTCATTGACTCATCTAAGAGATATTTATTAAGCACCTACTGTGGTTCAAGTTTCAAGCCAGATAATAGGCTTCAGGGATGAGCTGCAAAAATCCCATACCATTAAGATCCTCACAGTGCAGGAATCAGATCCAAGGAGAGTGAGGGCTTCGGGAAAGAATCTCAGGGAAAACCTTTTGGGAGAGGTAGCTTTTGGACTTGGCATCAAAGGAGTGGTAAGATGTGGATATTTGGAGAAGTGAGGGATGAGAGAGGAAGCACGTTCCAGATACTGGCAACAGAAATGGGACAGGCACCTGTCTCATGTTAAAAACAAAGAATCTGCTAATTTCTGATTTCTTTTGATGATCATTTTATATCTCGGAACGTATAATTAATATGCTAATAATAGTATATATTTATTGAGAACTTACCTTGACCTAGACTTTATTGTAAACACGTTACTTTTTAGAAAAATCCTCATGTAGTTCTTACTTGATCTCTGGGGCAGATGTGATTTTTATTCCCAATTTTACTAAAGGAATAATGGCTTGCTTCACATGGGCCTGGGACACACCCGCAGGCAGATTCGATGCTGGGTTCTGCACTGCCTGTGAAAGCCGTGACAAAGCTCTTGAAGCCTCGCAGGATTCTGTCTTCATAAAAGAGTTCAAACTCAAAATATTTTAAATGGGTATTTCAAACAATTCTTGCAAAACCAAAAGTGATACGCGTGAGAGGGAGAGTTTGCTCTGAGCTGGTAAATATGGACTCATCAAGTTTAAAGTCTGAATAAGCAGAGTCGTGTGAAAACGGGTTTGTTTTTGTTTTCTGGAAAATAATGGACAAGAAAGGGATCTGCTTAGGTGACAGAAGGTAATGACAGGTGAAGAGAGAAAGCTGGGTTGTTTGACTCCTATTTAGATTTTATCTTCTCCATCAAGCAGAATGATACACTAGAAAAGGTAATATGGATCTGAAGAAGTCTAAGCCCAAGAGAAACAAGAGAGTTAGTGTTTTCAGACAGCAGAGCTGAAAGGGAGTATTTTGGATGAAGAAAAAGGTTTGAGCAAAAGCAACACAGATGGAAGATCTGGAGGGGGTGGTTAAAGTCCTGTAATTGCATTTTCAAATCCATAAGAATAGATACAGAGAAGATATTTTGCTAATGAACAGTGTGCACAGGTCTGGGAATTTTAGTTTGCTGAAAACTCAGCTCTGCAAATAGTGAGTGTGGCTGTTAAAAAAAAAAAAACAGGCAATGTTGGTGAAAGAATAATGCATTAATTAAAGAAGATAGTACACTGTTTAGTTCCCATCTTATGCTTTGAGTTTAAGTTAATGTATTGTGTTAAGATCCTTCAGAATCAAAGGTTATTCACAAACTGGATATCTGAAAGGTTAACATTTAGAAAAACTTCTCTTAATGATTAATAGTTCAAGAATGGAAAATGGTTCTCCAGGAGAATACTTGAACTGGGGTGGAAGAAAGTGGATTGGATAACTGTTTTCAAAAAGGTGAAAGGTTGTCATATGGGAAAAGGGTACAGATTACACTATATGGATACATACTGCAGACACATTAAAGAGAAGTAACTTTCAGTTCAAAAGGATTTTCAGAAATGAATAGGCTGCTTTGAGAAATAGTAACATCACTGGCAGCTGTCAAGTGCCCTTTGTTGGAGATATTTTAGAACGGCTTCCTGCATTGGGAGAGAGTTTGGGTCTAAGATCTCTTTCCATGTAAGATTTTTAATAGTTTATTATTCAGTATTTTAAGAGTTTTTGGCAAAGTCCTTCTTATTTCTTTTACCAGTTGCCTCCTGGTGCATCATAGGACAATGTAAAATAATGAACCAGGAGAAATCATAAATATCCAACGTTTGTAATCTCCAATGTAAATAGTTTGCAATTTATAGTTTTAAATAATCTGAGCAAATAAGATGAAGAAAGCATTATGCCTGATGGGAGTCAATTCAAAGGTCTAAGTTCTAGAAAGGAAATGAGAGGCAGAGGATGCTGACAATTTTATCTTTTAAGAATACTGATATTTTAAAAAGAATCTCAGTTTATGGGCATTCTCTTAAACTATCAATAGAGGAACAGTAGAAAAATTTATGACAAATGTGGAGTCAATACACATTGTATAGTCTAAATTAAAGCCTGGGGGAAATACTCACCCAGTTGTATTGTTGAATTATATTTGGTAACCACTGTTATCCAATAATGGAGAAACAAGACAGAGATGCTAGAATTGGTCCCTCCATTCAGGTGCCACCTTCTATCAATTTTTTATTGCCTATGACATTATTTCTTGCACATACACACAAACCACATGTAAAGTTGGAAAAAGAATTAGACTTGAAATTCTTTTTTATGCTAAAGTTTATGCAAATTAAGGGGTCTGCTTCCTCGACATTCTTCATTTCTAAGTGTGGAGGGATAGCTGATGTTCTCTTGGTAGTGATTATTGCTTTTCTCCATATTGTACTTATTGCTTGCATTATACATCTGCCTTAGCTTGACACAAAGGGTAAAACTCCCATATAGCCATGCCATCTCCCTTACACTTAACAAAGGCTCCCGTTACATAGTAAACATAAATTTGTTGTGTTAACTACATCACCATCATCAAAGTTTAACTACATATAAATAAAAAACATTGTCAATATAATCATACTGCATATATTCTTATTTTGTATTCTAGACTGTCTTTATTTTTTGATAGGTTATATATAACGGAAACCCAGGAATCATCATTTTTTGTCTCATCAATAAATGAAAATAAACCCACTCTACAAATAAAAGTGAAGGATTTCTCCCTGGATACATTTGTACTATCTCAGTATAGTCCCCTGGCCTCAGCCAAACTGAATGTAGCTGAAATTTGGATGGAAAATATCAGCTGTGCATGTAGGGTCTTCACCACTCTCTACTGTGATAGTTGTTGGTAGGGCATCTCAATGTCCTCATAGAAACCAGGTTCGGTTGTTTGCTTTCCTTGTTTATTTTTTTTGAAGGATAAAGAAACAATCTTTAATCTCAAAGCAGCCAGGAAGAATATACTATTTAGAAGTTATAGCAATGCCTCTTTTATTTTTGGTTTTGCTTTGGGTTTTTTGGATAAAGTTTTCTTTTATTATTCAACAGTGGTTCTCACAAATTGAACAGTTACAAATTAAAATATATTAAGGTATGTGAAAATTGAGAAGGCTAGTGTCGAACAGAATAGAATTATAGAACTGAAAAGGATGATCTAGAAAATGAAGATGATGAGCTAAATGAGGAAACTGAGACGACAGAAGAATTTAATTTGTTCAAGGTCATAAATTCAGTTAGGAGCAAAAACTGCAGTTGCCTTGATTCTCAGGCTGCCATTCATTGTTCTTCCTATTATAGAAATTTTCTATCACAAATAGAGAAAATAACACAATGCACTTCAATGAACCCATCACCCAAAGTCAACATTTAGAATCATTTGCCCAAAAAATGTTCATATACTTTCATTAAACTCATGTTTTGCTTTTTTATCCTAAGATATTGTGTTGAATGCTTTTTGGTACCCTTTATGCATTTATATTTGATTGTCTCATTCCTAGAATAGTTTTTTGAAGACTGGCACCAAGTTATTTAAAATGCCTATTTTTGCATCCAACAGTGTAGTTTCACTTCAGTAGCAAGCAGTGTGTGATTTTTCCTCTTTTTTCCCAATAATTTAAACTGTTATTTCCATTTCCTGTCACAGCATTGATTGACATGTCTAAAACAAAGCTAAAACATAATGGTGATAATGTGAAAATTTATTTCTTACGTTAATGGAAATGCTTTTAGTGTTAAGCATGATGTTGGCAGTTGATTTAAGATAGATTTGGTTTTATCATACTAGGGAATATTCTTCTATTTCTAGTTTACTAGTAAATTTTTTAAAAAAAATCAAGAATGCTATTGGATTCAAATATCTTTACAAAATCTATCTTAATAATTTATGTTGTTTTTCCTCATTTGTCCTAATGATGTATATTAATAGATTGCCTAATTTTGAAATGTCACAGAGTTCTTGGAACACACTCAACATGGTTATACATGGCATCTGAAGTCAGAAAGAACCAAATTTGAGTCCTTGGTTTGCACTTAGTGGCTGTGTAACTCTGGGCCACATTTCCTCATCTGTAAAGTGATCATAATAATAGTCACTTCAGAATTGTAAAGCTAAAATCAGTTGTTATACACAGTGGCACAGAGACTGACTCATGGTAAATGGCACTAGACGCAGCAGCCATCTTTATCATAGTGGGTTATTCATTTATAGGCTGTTGAATACATGTGAAGAGTATGTCAATTAGGATTTTTGTAACTATGATTATAATATAAATTGGCCTATGCATCTGGGATTTCTGTATGTATGTGCGTGCTACACTTCGCTGGCTTTTGAGTAAGGAAGTTTTAATTTTTTGAAGTTACATAGGTGATTGTCTGTCATTTTTCTATGCCATCATATGCCGCATAATGACATTTTGGTCAACAATGGACTACATATATGACGGTGGTCCCAAAAAATTAGTATGATATAATCTAGGTGGGTGGTAGGCTATACCGCCTAGGTTTACGTAAGTACATGCTATGATGCTCACACAATGACGAAATTGCCTAACAACGCACTTCTCACAATGTAACCCTGTTGTTAAGTGATGCATGACTGTATTCTGAAACAGATTCCATCACTGGGAATTACCTATTTCTGGGAATTTTTTTTCCCAAAGGCAGTATAGCACAGTAGTAATTGAAATAAACAGATCTAGATTCAAGTCCTGTTTTCAACTGATTAGCACAGTGACTTTGGACAAGGGACTAAACATTTTTATATGTCAGTTTCCTTATCCATAAAATGAAGACAATAGCATCTGCCTGTCAGAGTTGATGTGAGAATTCAATCAGCATTCAGTAAAAAAAAATCGTTGTGGGCCAGAACTGTGGTTAGTGCTATATTATAAAAGATTAAACTAGGAACATAGGAAGTGGTCATTGACAATTAAAGCTTATTTTTACTATTATTATCAACATTATTAATAACTGAGACATAAACTATCTAGGCCAAGAGCCTTTTACATTGGTAATTTTGGAAGTTATTTCTGTTCTGGTTTTATCAGTTTCAGTTATTTCTGTACTAGTTTATCAGTTTCAGCTCTATAACACTGTAACAATATAGCTAGGTCAGTAGCTGGGTAGGTATTTATTCTTTTTTTAAAAAAAAGAGATTCATAGGGGCCGGCCCAGTGGCACAGCAGTTAAGTGCGCACATTCTGCATCGGCGGCCCAGGGTTCGCTGGTTCAGATCCCGGGTGCGGACATGGCACCGCTTGGCAAGCCATGCTGTGGTAGGCGTCCCACATATAAAGTAGAGGAAGATGGACATGGATGTTAGCTCAGGGCTGGTCTTTCTCAACAAAAAGAGGAGGATTGGCAGCAGATGTTACCTTGAGGCTAATCTTCCTCAAAAAAAAAAAAGAAAGAATTAAAAAAAAGTGATTAATAATTTGCATGACATTTCTATTGCAGTACTTGGGTAAGAAAAAATTATGTCCTAGAAAGTAGCATGTTACAATATTTGTGATAGAATAATTCAAAGGACAGTAAGAAGTTAAATAATAATAGTAATTTTTAAAAAGGTCTTAAAAGTCTCTTTAAAGATTTAAAGACATGGCTAGTACAATAATGAATGAGAGATTTACCTTATACACCTTTCAGCTGGGTAGACTGAGGGACAACATGACACCATTTAAATTCCTAGGAGAGTTTTGTCTAGGAAGAGAATGAAAAGAGGGGATATTTTTTTAGAAGATTGAAAATAATACATGTTCTTCCAAAAAAATAAGTTGGATTAAAATTAAGATGTGACTCAGGAATAGAAAACTTCAACAATACTTTTGAAACACTCAGCTAGTGTGAGTGTGGAAGACAGCAAGATGAACCTTTTGGTGTTGAATGGTTATTTTAGGTGTAATCATCGAGTTTCTCTTTCCCTATGCATTTATTTGGAGAACTTGAGTGTTGTCTACTTTTTGAATTGATAATCATATCTTGTATTCATTCCCCATGTATCTTCCATAACCAATGCATTTGGGTGGTCCGTGCTAATGCCAGTATCGTCATTCGTTAGGAAAACGTGTTGAAGTAGAAATAGTTCGGCTCTTATAGCAGAGATTGGACATTATGATGTTTTAAGCTAAATTGATGAGTTGGCACTGCATTAAAACAAAAATAAAATAAAATGCTGAGATAGCATTTACACTTATAAAATAAATTTACGGCTCCGTCTTGAAAATATTTCCTTATGGCATTTTTTTGGTATAAAATAAATTGTAATAACAAAGTTTGAGGTAGCTGATAGAGTTAATTGAAGTAGGAAATTTTATTATCATTAGTTCAAAGGAATATGGAATAATTTAATTTTGACCAGGAAAGCTAATCAAAAGCTTAGTGTCACCAAACCGCTTGTGCTGGGTTCACGTTTATGACGTGTTGGCCCAAATTTAAATGCTCCCCGCATCTCTGACTCACCTGTTATTAAGTGTAATTGTTGAATCTTGTGAATTAAACATAAATTGTTACTTGTTAGTTGTTAATTGGAGTGCAACCAAAACTAATATTAAATATTCTTCTTTCTTTTTGTCAACATCACAGTATGCTCTTTGCTTGAAGAGAAAGAGTTTTGTTTATTTTTTTGTTCATTTTTCGGGGCAGCACAGGTATTATCTTTATGATTCCTTCTACGAAGCCTTCTCCCAGAGCTGGCAGTCTTTGGCAGCATCTTGGATAAAATTAGCTCACATTAAGTGGTATCATTAAAAATTAGACACATGCCTGTAGGCTTAGGGGGAAGGAGAAGATGGCAGTGATTGAGAGTTTGGTTTCAAACAGCTAATATACAAATTAAACAATTTGAAGAATTTTGATTTATAAATAGAAAACTTGAAATATTTGTGGAAAGAGCATATTAAAAGGGTCTGAGACATGGTCATTATATTTTTAAGAGAGGACTTAAATGAGATAGAAAAAGAAATAAGACTAATATTAACATTGCTAATCATGACCTGGAAAGTTAGCTAAGAAAGTTGAAAAACTATAATAGAAAAATGCTTCTTTTGGGTCAATTCATATTTCAAATTTCAGCAACTCTACCTGTTAAATTATTTTTATTATCGTGATATAAGAAATAGTTATGATGGTTTATTTCATTTCTTCTGAAACCATTTAAAGGCTTCATATAAGTGTACTATACAATGCTTTTTTTGATACAACCAAACTGGTTATAAAATTCAGATCTCTATTTACTTGTTTATTGATTGTGACATTTGGAAGACTTCATCTGCTGGAAAGTTATTAATATTCTTTTTTTAAGTATTAAGTTTATCACTATTGAGAAACTACAACTAAGACTCATTTCCTTTCCAATTGAGTCACATATTTTATTTAGCAAAAAACTCCGTGACTGACTTTGTTACAATGATGATATAATCTATTGGATTTGATTGGAAGTTTGAGACACATCTTTCCAAAATGACAGCTAATGCTAAAAATAACTTAAAGAAAACTGTTAGCTGTGGGAAAAAAAGGATACTAGAGGAAAACGGGTGCAGACGAGTGGGGAGAGAGGAGAGATGTTGGCCATTTTTCCAAGTGCTCCTCCATTATAGAGTCTCTCAGCATCTAGTGACATCCAGAATTATAATTAAACCTCAAGGGTATTGTGCTTCCATTTTTATTCCCAGGATTCCTGAAGTATGAGAAATTCTGCTCTGACCCTCATACAGATGAAAATTTAGCGTACTAGTAGTTCTGAAAACCTGGACTAATTTAATGGCCATGAAAGAACAGTTGCTGGTCTTTGCCTACCGCTATCTTGGCAAGTTTGTCAGCGTTCAAAGCCTCATCAAGTGATAAGGGTGTAGCGGCCCCAGGATACTCTCATGTGGCATCTTCTACTTCCATGCTGTGGTTGAAAAACATTAATTTGGAACCAGATAGGCCTGAGTTGGATGTGACTAGATGATGTTTTAGCTCTGTGACTTCAGAGAAGTCACCTACTTGCTTTGAGTTTCAAACATCCTCAACAGAAAGATTGTAAGCATAACAAGTAGAGTTATTGTGAAGATTAAAGGAATGAAGATTTGAAAAGTAATTGATAGATTGCTCGGTTTATCCAACAGCAAGGATGTTAGTGTCTCTCTTTCTAAGAGGTTTACTAATATCACATCTAAACGCAATTTCTTTTTAGCACCTTAGACCCCCTTCTGAGAGGCCCAGTGGTATGGTTAAGCATAAAAAATCTGGGACCAGGTTGCTTGAGACCAAATCACAAATCTGATGCTTATTAGGCATGTAATTTGGTGCAAGTTACTTAACTTTTTGAGGCTCAGTTTCCTCATCAAATAAATTGAAATAATAATATGTATTCTAATATAGTATTTCTTGTAAACTGCTTAGAAGGAGTGCCTGGCAAATAGCAAGTATTCCAGAAGAGTAGCTATTATCATCATCACTGTTACTATCACCATCGTCATCATCATCATCATGCATCTGCTGCCAAATACAGCCCATCTTGAATATCCACACTCTTTTGGGAAGCTTTGGCACTATTTCAAAACAGTGACTAAGTTAGATATGGCTTCCATTTGGCCTTAGAATGATATTTGTAATTAATTTCTCAGTGGATTTTTACCTTCTCAATTAGATTTAGTTTGTGTTCGTTCTGAAAGAGTGGGCATGTTTGGCAGGGAAGTGTATAAGCTGGATAGGAGATCACAGCATAATATTCTTGCTGTGATATTTAATAATCAAAGACTTATCATAGATAACTCAAAGTCCACTGAAGAATATTGTTAATCAAATGAGACACGGCCTTCCTATATGGCACTGGCTTTTCAGCTATTGTCAGGACAGACCTTTAAATGAGTGTCTTTTGTACTTCAGTGGGTGACCACTAATCAGTTTTTGCTTCATAAAAGGGCATTTTCACAGGCAAGCATTGTCCTTTTGTCCAGCAGATTTAATTAACCAGCTCCACCCTACAGTTCTCAAGGTTCTCTCCCCCCAGAAATATGAGGATGAAGAAAGAGCTAAACAGGTAGAAGGAACATCAAAGATCCTGAGATGGAACAGAGCATGGTACATTTATGGAAACAAAATGCCAGTGTGACAGAGCTGTGACGAAGAGAGAGAGAGTGTGTTCTTTTGATAGATAGCTAATGACTTTGCTCCAGATATTTATCTCTCAGGCTGTCTTTACTCTGTTATCAGAATCCACAGATCTCCTGAAGATAGCCCATCTCTTCTAGGTAAACAATGAGAAGGGATGACTCAGGGAACCCCCAGCGGTTACCGCTCTGTAGAAGTTAGCAAGGAACATTTATCTTGAGTTCAAATGTTCATGAATTATTTGGATTTGAGCACTTTGTGTTTTGGGCTTCAAAATTCTTGGCCAAATTGCAGGAAAAACTCGTATTTTGACTTCATTTTTTTGAAATTTTTCCAGAAGTAGAGTTGGATGGAGAATTCCTCCTGTTGTTTGAAGTGACCTGTTCATTGCCTGGAAAACTGCATTTTAGGGATACTGGCCTTGAACCTTATTCATTTTGTCTTCCAGGTGGACAGGGAGATAAAAGGATCAAAGGTGAAAACTTTTCTTTCTTCAGCTAATTTGTGGAGGGTACTTGAAAAACTAGCCAAGTGATTTCAAACAGTATTTTTAAGGTGGAAAGTATACAGAGAACCCTAGCTGCATCTGAAGATAAAAGGACTCTCTAGAGAAATAAGTGAACAAGACATTCCACCCCACAAAGAAACTAAATGTGTTATATTAGCTTTGAAATATAAGCATAGAATGATGAATCATTTTTTGACATTGTAAAAGTAAATGACTTTTGGAAAATGTGGCAAGTCTTTGTTGATTCACAAAGTCTTTATATATTGTATTTCATAAAGCATAGTGATGAATGAAACTTAGGAACAAACAATTAGATGAATGTCAAGACACATACCGTTAGGTTGTACATTTACATCAACAATTTTCCTTTCTTAGATTGGAAGATCTTTTAAATGGGCTTAGTTGTCTATTTTCCAATTGCTTTATTTGTGCAAATGATATGTTTTAGTTTTTTTATGCATAATTCCATAACCTGGTTTTATCTCCTAGACAAACTTTCTGGATAATGCTTACATATGTTCATACATAGTTTACATGTCTTTATCTCTATAAAGAGTCCATATATTTATATCTGAATGTGCATTTGTACATAGAAGCATCTGTCTTTGTGTGTGAATATTTTCCCTCCTTGGGGCCTGTGCACATACTATTTTCTCTGCCTGGTAAACTCTTCCTCTCATTATTGATTTCTTCTCATCTTTAGCTCCTCAAAGAGGCTTTCCTTAATCACTCAGTGCCTCTCGTAACACCCTGCTCTTTTCCTTCTTGACACTTAGCATGCTTTATATGCTAATATAGATTTTAATATATAAAGAAATAATGAGAGACTTAAGCTTCATAATGACAGCAGCGCTGTCTGTTTTGTTAACTACTGTTTAACCAGAACTTAGTAGAATGTCAGGAGAATAGTAAGAAATCTATTTGTATTTGTTGAGTGAAGGAGTGAATGAATGAACGAATATTGTGGAGGACTAAACTCTTGTTGTGATATTTCCAAAGTTTCAGCGTCTTTTATGGAAGAAAATTGTACAATTTAGGGAAAGGAATGTATAGAAACACAACCAGCAAATATATCTTAAAGATTTCGAGTCCTGTAAAGAATGGTACAGTGTTTTGTAAAATGCACAGCACCTAATAGATAGTTGATAAACATTTCTTGATGTTATTTTATTTTTGTTGCAATATTATTGTTTTATTAAGATGAAGAAAGGTCGTAATAATCGGGGCTTCCGCCATAGAGATTCTATAGTCTCTTCTGAAATCTCTGTTGTACCAAAATTACGTACATAAACATAGATTTATTTTTGATGGCTGCAGAATTTACTACTTACCGTGCTGGGGATAATAGAACTTTGCTGATTCTATAGAAAATAGTCTTTGGTGAATGCATTTCTCTGCCCGTATGCACGTATTTGCTTTTTCTAAGGATGTCAGATAGGTTGTCCTGGACTAGAAGTCAATAAGAAAGAAAAAGAAAAAGGTAGCACTCTCAGCTTTTCTCTTGGAATGCATTTCAAGTTAGGGCTCTGCTTGCAGCTTGTAAAACCAAGATAGCATTATTAAAAAGTCCATTAAACACACTTGAAAATATTACCTCGCTATTATTTTTCTGGTTGCAAGTCACAATTCACAAGTCCAATTTAAAAAAATGATATCCTGTCCAAACTAACCATTTCATTTCATGTATAGCTCATAAGCATTCATCAATGGAGATATTAAAAATAGTTGCATTTATCTCTTGATCTGTTTTTATTTTTTTAAGAATTTTCTTTTTAGTTCAAAGGCTAATTTTGTTTTACTTACAACTTAATTACTAAGGTAAGATTTACCATGCAGAGGACTAAAATCACCATCCAAAGATGTTTTGTCTATTTGTCTGAAAAATGTTGTGTTCTGTACTCTGAAAATTTGGAACATTAGAGTCAGACTGTAATTATATAGTCAGCTCTCCACAAAAATGATGGTCCTGGGATACAAGTAAATGAAATCCACAAATAATCCCAAACTTCTTTTATAGGAAAAGCTTTTTACACAGAAATGCCAACAACTAGCAGAATTGATAGAGCCAAATGTCCTTCCCTGTCCAGTTCCTGTGGAGGTAATAACAAGCAGTGAAATGGCCCAAAGACAAGGAATCAGAGAAAAGCAGGGAAACAAAGGTTATGGTTTTAATTGGTACCTGAAACACAATGTTTATTGCACACAGCTTCCTGAATGACCATAAAATGTGAGCAAAGCTAGTTTAACACCCAAACAAGGGTTTTTAAAGCAGCAATAATAAAACAAATAAAAAGAACATAAACAAAAAACAAGCCATATCTGACAATAACCCACTGCACTGTGGACAAGGCTTAACTTGAGCCAGTGTGGATCTTAAATCTCTATGTAGCAGCCCGAGTTTGTCCTGATGCCAGGCCACTAGGCTAAATATTCAAGCCAGAGGTATTACCTGTGAAAATTCAGAACTCCACATAGGCCACCAGTCAACGGTCATTTTTTGCTCTGTTTGATTTCTGCTTTTTGATTATTCAGGGGAAAGAAGCTTAATGATAGAGCACATTCTTTGTATATAAGGACACATTTAAAGATGAGTATTTCAACTTTGTGGTGGGTATTTCAGTGGATGGGAATACAGAATTAATGATCTCAGTGAGATGGCTCTGATTTCCAAGAGGATAAGTTAGCTTCATTTCGTTCTGCAGCAGTCATGGTGTCGTGCAGAGATATGCTGTTTGGACCAAGAGAAAGTACCATGAAAAAGGCTTGATGACATCTCTGAACCCATGGCCACACTGAAAAACTTTATAATGGTTTGAGAATGTCTTTTTAAATATAAAGTATAATTCAGTATTGGCTCAAATGATGAATCAAACAAAATAGAGACTATTCAAAATATCAACCTTAGGGTTATTGCCCCTTTCAGAGACAGACCAACTACTCATTTCGTTGGCTAGTTTCATCCCACCATTGTTTGGATTCTTGATTTAATTTCATCTAAAGGGAGATAATGAGAGGAAATGGAGGCATTGAAGAATTGGTGTTATTGCCAGAACTCAGGGTTTACCCATACTCAAGAGGAGAACTCATTGACCCTTACTCTCACTTACCACCATCAAGTTCTACATAGCTGTCAAGGCAAGAGTTCTTACCCATGAAGACAAATCTGTCCATCCCCCTTGGAGAGGAGGGCTTATAATTTCTTGGGAAATAATACATGTGGTTTACAGAAGGCCTCTCAGGTTATCTGCATCCTTGACCTAGTGGGATATCCCCTTTCTCCTCCCAAATTGGAGATTTCCTGATTTTAAAATATAATAAAATCCCAGAGTTCATCTATTTTATAAACTTGGAAAAATACTAAAACAGATTCAAATTTAGGTGCCTTTGCTGTGTTTAAAAAAACGAACTAGTACTTTCTTTGCTAGCTTTTTTTTTTCTTCCTGTGCTAACTGATTAGCCATCCATTTAGGCTTTTCACAGTATCATTGAGATGGAGGGTGGGCATAGAGGTTGTCTAAGCAAGCAGTCTCTGCTTCAGTATAACCAATAGCAGGACAGTTTATCCCATAGGTGAGCATCATTAGATTTTAGAATGTTCCCTCTTAAGCCAAAGGTAGATAGATGCTCCTACTTTGGTCAAGTCCTAGCCTTTCTGAGCTTTAGTGCCTTCATTTATGTAATAGATACACTGCTTCACAAGTTGTTGTGAAGATCAATGAGATATTATGTGTTCTAACTAAACTGTAATGGCTATATAATTCAAGCATGATTTTAATTAACTTTCATCAACCTCTTATAAAGCAAAACAATTGTTTTCCAAATGTAAGAATAACAGTAGTAGGAATAATAATAATAATAGAGCTCACAGGTACTGAGTAGCCATTGTCTGCTTAGAGCTTTGTATGCATTATCTCATCAAAAGAAAATTGCAGTGTGATAAAAATGTTCTGGAATTAAATAGTGGTGATGGTTGCACTACCTCACGAATATACTACAACCACTGAAGTGTATACTTTAAAAGGGCAAATTTTATGATATGTCAATTATATCTCAATTAAAAAGAGAAAACTGTATGTGAGAGAGTTTTGGAAAATTACAAAGGCAGAGGTACTCTGCAAAGTTTTGTGAAAGATAGAATGAGGAATAAGTCAGTCTTTTTTCTTACCCTCAAGCTCGTTAGAATATGGCTGAGGAGTGGAAACAGGTGCATAAAAACTAACACCTAAAGCAGTGTGTGAAGAAGGATTTTCAGAGGCTGACAAAGTTTTATTAGGCAATCTGAGGACCAAGAGATGAGTATAAGCCTCCTGGAGGGTAATGTCATTGTCAGAATACAGTTTCATGGACTCAAAGGAGCTATAGCATTCTGCAGAATAGAGACATATTAGAAAAGGTCGATTATCCTTAATAGAGATTTGATGAGAAAATGAAAACACTGTCTCCTTAGAGTGTATTAGCCCTCAGTGAGATCTTTCTGAGGTGGTATCACCCTAGATCTCACCCAATTCTGGTTCCATATTGTGTGGAGTAATAAAATGCAATTAGCTAAAGAAAGAGATGCACTTCGCGGTAGCCCTACTTTTGCCTCAGTCCTCTGAGCATCCCTTGGTTTCAAAATCTTTTCTTGGAACATGGACACAGGTGAAGTCACTCTGTTTTAGAAATCCCCTCCAACCTGTCAGGTTCCACTACCAATATTTGTTAGGTGTTTGATTGGGGGCACATTAGTTAAGCTCTCTGAGCAGATCGAGAAAATAGCACTTCCCTTTCTGGTCAGCTGGGAGTTTTAGGTAGACACATCGTGGATAGCTCCATGCCCGGCACCCAGTGGGCACTCTGGTCTATAGGGCCTGGAAAGAGAGACAGGAGAAAGAGGGATCATACCTTCTACGTTCCTGGATGTCTTTGGTATCCACTGTGTTACAGCTGTCCAAATGCTGACTTGCTCCTGCAGCACAGTTCGGGACTCCCTGAGAACCTTCCGAGCCCTCCCCCACAGTGCTCCTGTGCTCCTCCCTGCAGCTCCCTCAACTCTTCCGTCGGTGTCAATATTTGCATGCATGACTTACCTTCCCAAGTTGAAAACTTCGCAAAGGGCAGAGAACGCACTTTAAATGTTTGTATTGTCTACACACTTAGCACAATGCAGAATTCAACTTACATATTTGATTTTTATTTAGTAGCTGAATGATTAAAAAAATATTATTCAATGGGGAAATTGAGAGACAGGGTAGCAGAAACTTCTTTTTGAAATGGTGTGGGGTTTTTTTGGGGGGGGGCGCACTTTCAACTCAGTCCCAGGTTAAAATAACTAGACCAAAATAACTTCTTGACATTATGGATCATCTAGATTAGTAAACACAATCTCTACCAGCCAGTAGGACCTCAGAGTCACTCGTTCCGAAATGCATTTGGGTTAAATCAGCAATTACCAGAATCAGCGCATTTGTTTTGAGGTGAGAGAACAGGTGGCTCTCTGACACACTCTGCTGTGTTACTGACTCCTGCAACAGTGACTATAGCCCTAGAGTCCCCCTCGGGCCTTAAAACCTCTGTTCCTGGTGAGATTAGTCTCTGGAGGAGCAAAACATAACATTCAACCTGACTCCGATTTTAGTTGACACTGTAGGATTGGACCATGGGAGTTGTTCTGTATTCTGAAATTAGCACAAGCATGAATGCATTTGAAGACATTGTCAACTTCTGTCTAAAGTGGGGCCCTGGAGTATAGGACTGTTTCATCTTGTACAACAGAAGCTTATAGGCCATAAACAAGCCTCCTTGCTAATCTACAAGCCATCCTGGGTCGCACACTTGCTCATCTTGTTTGCTGATACTCTAAGAGTAGGGTAAACAAATAAACAAAAAACATAGAAGACAGTTTTTCATTTTTCACTGTTTTCTTGAACATTGTTGAGATAGATACTTCTACATAACAACCTCAGAGCAGAGGGGAAAAGCAGTGGACATATCTGCATGCCACATATGCAGGCTAATTATGTGTGTGTAATCTATCTATTTCATATGCACATAGATTGAAATGTATCTGCATCTGTAACATACAAACATACTGCATGAAGTATGCCTGCAATATTGAGTACACCATTAAATTTTTTTTTTAAAGATTGGCACCTGAGCTAACAATTGTTGCCAATCTTTTTTTTTTTTTTCTGCTTTATCGCCCCAAACCTCCCCTGTACATAGTTGTATATCTTAGTTGCAGGTCCCTCTAGTTGTGGCATGTGGGATGCCGCCGTGATGTAGCCTGACGAGGGGTGCCATGTCTGTGCCCAGGATCCGAACTGGCGAAACCCTGGGCCGTCGCAGTGGAGCGCGCGAACTTAACCACTCAGCCACGGGGCCAGCCCCAACCATTAAATCTTAAACTTGGTTAAAACAAATATTTTTCAAATGAATATGTGATTGCAGATGGAATTGAAAGGAGCATTAAACTAGAGTGCCACGTGCTAGAACTTTCAATTTCCTTCTCAGTGTCATCTTTCATGATGTTTCCTTTTAACTTGGTTTAATAATATAATCCTTATTCAGAAATGAGCTTTGGTGAAAAAAACCAATAATTACTTTTGTCACTATTTATTTAATGAATCCATGGAAAGACTTCATTAAATTATAAATGCTTTGTTACTGATATTCTCATAATAGATTTTTGAAATTATGGTGTGAGCCAGTTATCCATTTCAAGGAAGATACAACACTGAAAGATCAGTACATGTCCAGTGAAATTACTGCTGGTTTTGCTAATGCAATATTCATGAGAATTTGCCAGAGACAATCACATTTAATCCAAGAGAATAAGAATTTGAAATGAATTCTTTTAAATTGTAATTATCCATTGGCAAAAAGTTTAGCAAGTTTTATTGTTTGTATAATTCAAATGACTTGCTATCCTGTCAACATGGGAAGAATATGTTTTGAGAATATTTATAGTTTATGAATGGAATCATAAATATGGGTCTTCTAAGTATGATTGATATTAATTTTTTGTGGTTTGTATGCATTTTTAATTTATTTATCTTCAGTAAAAAAATTGAGCCTGTGGCTATTATTTATGCTTAAATTGTTTTTCAAGGACTTGATGCAACCTAGGGTGGGGTAAATAATGTCTGAATTTGGGTAGAATCTGTTGTTTGAGTCTACTTTGGTGGTATTCAGTTCTGTTCTAGCTGACTCTGGAGTTTGAATCTGTGAGAAATCAAAGACATTGGAAGTTGAAGGACCAAATCAACATATCCAGGGAAAGATGGGCATCATTTAAAAGTCAGAAGCTCTCCAAGCATCACCAGCCATCATTGTTTCTTAGTAGTTTGTTTTACTACATTGTAAGAAATGAATCGCTGCAAAATCTGGGGATTTCCATACCCTAGAAAGTCAGCATTTTACATTTCATATTGCAGAAAAATTTAGGAATAAAGTAAAGAGACTTTTTTCAGAGTTTGGTGCCTTTTGTATCTTTAACATCATAATACATACGTTCACAGAACTTGAATCTCCTAAATGGTTTGAACACTGATGAAAACAGACTATTCTAGCCTTCATATCAGAACAAGTAGGAAACACTAAGAATTTCTTTCAGACTCTGAGGGGCATTTTTGGAGGGCATTTTGCTGGGTTCTTTAGTGCTCTTAACTACATCTTTGGAATTTCTTTACCTGCAATTCGCTTGAGGTGGGTAAATGCACCTCCTTCAGATGGTCATTTAGGATTCCCACCTCAGTCCCTAGGCACCCATCACTGCAACTCCAGGTTCTTTCTGTTTACTTGTCTTAACCACTCACCACCCCTCCCAATGGTGGCCCTCTTGGACAGGCTACAACACAACTCTATGCTGGCTCTCTAACCCGTAGCCCATGGATAATGCTCACATGTCCCATGTTCTAACAAACTCTGATGCACAGGTGGCCCCTGATGCAGTAACATCTCTTTGCTCTGCCAGTAGAGCATCAGCCAGCTACAGTGTCTCCCCTTGAAGATTCCCCAGTCAAGAGTCAAATCCCGGGCAAGAGCAAATGGGGTTGCTGACTATCCCAACCACTACCACCAAGTTCCAGGAGACAAGTATCAAACTTTCTGAGATGTTCCATTGAAGTCCCTGTCCCCTGCACTTGAGATAAGTGAAGCCTTCCTCCTTAGAGGTACATGCAAATCCCGTCACACCCCAATTCTCTCCAAAAATCCTCTTTTCATTGTCAATCTTCTCTTGGCCTTTCTTGCCTCTTTAAAGGGCTGGAAATAGGTAATTAATTCAGGGTCCCAAAAGCAGTTTTCAGTGCTCTCCTTTGTAAGTCTGGCTTAGGCAATCTTGTACCTCATTTTGTAAATTGGAAATAGCAATCTGTTTCTTGGCTTATTATCATCTCAAGATTGCAGCTGAAACTGAGACAAAAAAAGTCCATTTTAACATCCTATAATATCCACATATCAGTTGTGTACTGTCCTCTATCAAATTATTTTAAGCAAACGTTGATATGTATATCAATATGTACAATCTGCAAAGCACAATATGGGGATTATGGGATGCTCCTACTCAAGCAGGAAAACTAAAACAGGTAGCAAAGAACAACTAGATTTATCAAATCTGCTAACTGCAGTTATAGGATTGCCCAAAATTCAGTCTAGTTTAATGATTAGTAGCACAAACTCTGTAGCCAGACTGCCTGGGTTTAAATCACAGCTTTTCTCCTTCTAACTGTGTGACCTTAGCCAGGTTATTCAATCACTCTGTGCTTTAGTTTCTTCATCTGTCAAATGGAGATAAAATAGTACCTCTCTCAAGGGAGTCTTATGAGAAATGCCAGAGTTAGTATTTGTAAAATGCTTAAAACACTATAAAGCTGTTTGTTAAATAAATATAATGAACCTCTTAAATGAGGGGGGGGGTTATATCATGCGTGTATTTATATATATATATCACATTAAATAATTTACTGAAAATGAACAAAGATGAATTCTACCAAAAAGAGGAAATGATGAGCACTCATGCAAAAGATTGTGCTAAAAAATAATGTCTAAAACAAAGGCTCCACAGGCCTTTGGATAAAATTTTAGTTTTTATTGGAATTCTGCTGTTTATTACCTGAATCATTCTACAAAAACCTGAAATGACTTACAATGGAGTATATTTAAAAGTAAGGATCATGAGAAATACGGTAGAAGATAAAAATAGATCCAAGGGAGAACAGTGTAGCAGAAGTCTATGCAGCTGGTAAAATTGTCTTACTCAATTTGACTTTCAGTTTCCTAACAAACAGTCAAAAAGAAAATATGACTTTAAATCATGCTGTCCATCAAGCCTAAAACAAATCAAAACCAAAAAATTTAAAAACTATACTAACCTATTACAATAAAGAGGTCCTTAAGAGGCAATAAGAACCAAGAAAGAGAAAAACAGAAACCTGTAAGATGTCTACATCAAGGGGACAATGAGCAATATCCCGAATAAAATCTTCAAATCCTTCCCTTCAATTAATGCAGTTTTATAAAAGATTATCTTATAATAGCTCTCAATGTAAATTGATGCCATCCTCTTGCTGCCTAGTTCAGTGATGAGAATCCCATAAGAGGTCAAGAGGATATGGTCCAAATCTTCAGGTTTCTGATATTCTGATTTAAAATGTCTATAGGAATGGATGGACTGTATGTCCTTTAAACCCTTCTTCCCGCATGTTGTTCCTTTCAACTGAGGTTTGATGAAAGGTGAGCTGCAGACAGTTTGAGGTTATGTAGTCTGGCAAGGGCCTGCAGTGCAGGCATTCTGTGCTACTGATTAAGGGCAAATCCACGTGCTTTAAAAATCAACTAAGCTCATGGTAGAGTTGACAGTCCTGCTGTTAGAGAATGCGCTGGCAGAGGACATAGCACATAATTCTCTTTGCTGCCTTGTTATTATAAAATTCTACAGTTAACAGCAACAAACTCTGTACTTAGAATGATTTGTAATTTTAGATAACCATATCTTAACTTCACTTTAGCTTAGATATAAACTATGAATGTGGGAAGTGAATTCTAGTTCTAGTACCTCTCTGTTAAGTTATGTGATCTTGAACAAGTCATTGCGCTTTCCTGTGTCATAATGTCATCATCTCTAAAATGAAGAAGTTGAATAAATTTCAGGCTCTTAGCATTGGATGACTTTTTTTGTGAATATGACTAAGAAACTACACTGTTAAATGCCTATCTTTGTGTCCATAGCCTTTAGAATGATTTTCTATATTGTGCGCATTTGTCAGTTGGGTCTAAATAGACTTCATTGCTCTGATTTCACCAGTTATTAAAGGAGAGAATTTCAAGCCTCATTTTTCTTGTGAAATATAACGAGTGGATTAAGGAGCTATGTTAAAGGATAGGAAAGCATGTCCCTTCACACAGACAGCTGTGCACCTTGTCTGTGACAACCTCTGGGAAGAAGGCAGCTCAATTCTCTAGAAAGTATATCTTTTGGAATATCAATTATCCATGAATGAGATGCTTCAGATTTACCCAAATGTCGAGAATCTTGCTTCCACTACATGAGTTTTTCAGAAGTAAAATTGGAGAAAGCAGCTGTTGTCTGAAGCATGTTCTTGAACAACACCCTGTATGTAATTCTTATTAAATGCTGACTAACCAGTACAACTTCATACAATCTTTTTTCCCCTCCTCCTTTCCAGCACCAAGGAAAAATTGGAGTTAAATTTAATGTTGGGACAGATGACATCGCCATCGAAGAGTCCAATGCAATCATTAACGATGGGAAATACCATGTAGTCCGTTTCACGAGGAGTGGTGGCAATGCCACATTACAGGTGGACAGCTGGCCAGTGATCGAGCGCTACCCTGCAGGTAAGCCAGTGAATGTGTATCTGGGGGAGATTTTGTGAAAAACAAACTGGAAAACAAAGCACTGATTTGCGTCCGTTTCACCAAATTGTGGGTTTTCTGAGAAACCATCAAGTGTTTATTGGACTTTAGAGTCATGAATGTAATGCTGTCCTAACCTGTTCTTGATACAGTGTACAAATGGCATTTTATAGAACTTGAAGGCACACTTTATTGTTTGCAAAATTGAGGACATCAGTGAAACCAGAAAAATGCACACAGAAAAGACACAGCATGTCAAAGCTCTTTTTACTGGATCTTTGCATTTGAACAAAGGAAAGGCTTTGTCAAAAGTAACAAAGTTAAAATTTAAAACTAGGGGAGGGAATATTACAACATCTTTCTCTAAAAGAGAATAGGACCGGATGATTCCTTTGATGGTGATGCGTAGCTGAAACTCATGAAAGGTGCAGGAAGGCCAAGGAACAAAAATACTGTAAATCAGCAGTTATAAGAACATTTGCATAAATGAAGTTTGTTTTCACTGTCATATAACCATGGGGTTTCACAAGGATTCTGTGACACTAGTATTACTCATTTCAAGTCTATAAAATGAATGTCAAGTTATTATTGATAAAATAAAAATTATCTTGTTCATTATTAATGAGCTTTGTCAGTACTATGTTATTGAAACAAAGGCAGTAGATTAGAAACTTAAACCAGTGTTAGTTGTGTCCATTCTCAATTTAAAAAAACATATTATTTTAAAGTAAAATACAAATTAAAAGTATAAATGTATTTTACTGCAATTATTGTCCTCTCTATATTTTGGTATGAAAGAGCTTACTAAAACATTAGTCTTATTTCTCTCTGTTCCCCTTTAAGATACAACTGTTTTTTTGTACAGCAGATTTGTAGTATAATATAGAGTATAAAAATAAGTTTTCATTTTGCATAATAAAAATGATTCCCAAAATCTATATATAAACCCCTCTATTACAAGTATTTTTTTTCTTGGAAGAAATAATTTGAGGAAATAACTAACTTATTTAACAAAGATCAATTTTCCTTAGTGCTGAGTCACAATTATGGAATGAAATGTCTGTGATGCCCTTGTGGACCCTTTCTGATTTATAAAATTCTGCATTTTCAAGCATCATTTCAAACCTATTCAGTAAACCTGGTGCTTTGCAAATATTTGCTGAATTACATGTAATAAGAAAACTGTTCTATGACAAAATTCACAAGCAAGCACATTAATACTATGTCCAGTGCCTATTATAATACTGGCAAACCGTAGAAACTCAATAAATATTTGCTGAATTGATGTCCTGGAAATTATCCTGGTTTTACACTACAATTACAAGAACGTACACCTTCTGTTACCATCTATGATAAAATGAAGGAAGGGCCAATCTGGAAGGAAAGTAACTGACACAGGGATGCAATGTTACCTAGCCCCTGGTGATCTCTTATTGTGTTTACTGAAATATGAGTAGAAATGTATTTTTTAGAGTAACTACAACCTCAGTGGAATTACGGAAAATTAAATGGGTGAATTTTCTAAAATACAGATTAACCAATACCTATTTACTGAGAGGAAGTCATTGCATTGGACACCATGAAGGATGTAAAGTAGGACGAGGTTTAGGCCCTGTCCCTGGGATGCTGCCATCTGTGAATAGTGGACCTGAACATGTAAAACGGTAAATTCCGTTACAGTAACAGTGGGGCAGTTTCTTCTGGAAGCCTGGCTTTGTTTCACCAGTTAATTCTTTGAAATTATCTTAATTTAGTAACTTTTTACTCTCCCCACACTTTCCATTTGGTATCTTTAAGAGCTCTGTCCTAGATAATGTTAATGGTGACCTATGAGGGGAGAGAAGTCTCACTCTCAAGTTAGTTTGGAAAGTTCTGGGTTAAACCAAGTTAAAAATATCTATACTTGGACTTTATTACATAAATATTCATAATGCATCTCTAAAAGAGAAATATAGTATGCATTTCCCAAGCATAGGTAATCAGAACCTAGTTGTCTAATGCATTAAGGCATTTGGGTAAATATTTTGCATTTAAAATTTTCTATGCCTCACTATTTTAACATATTTTATCTGATTAATAATCCTTTAATTGTGCACATACCAGATACTATGTACTAGGTATACTTCTTAAAAAACATAGTCTCTGTCTTCTTGTGGCATGCTAATGTGCAATTTGAGTACTAGTAGCTGAGATTGGGGCAGTATTAATTGTCAATGAAAATTTGTATATTTTTTCTACACTAATATTTTTTAACACATGTAATGTCTTGTTTACTCATTAAGTGGATGCTCAGTATAAGAAACAATATAAAATATATTCAAGAATCAGAAGCTGGCAATGTCATGATAATGAAGGAGCAAATCTTTAGAAAAGTTATTTTAGCTGCAACCTTTTATATTTAGTCAAAGATTCTAAGTGCCCTTTCACCAAAAAAGCATTTTAGATAATATTAATAGATCAAGAATGGTAAAAGTTGCAATTATTCTGAAGGGTACAAGCAAGGGGAAAACACAGAGTCTGCCCTCAAGAAAATAAGAGCGCTTGTGAGAGATTTCTATATATACATATAAAAAGTTAGTGATCAATATGCAAAGAACTCAGGGGAGTCGCCATTGTTGTCATCAAGTATTTTATTAATCATCTGCTCTGTGTACGTTTCAGCATGATGCTGAGGTAGGAAATAAGCCACAAAAATTTCAAAACCTTTTCCTCTTGAGGCATCATCCACAACAATGCCGTGAAGGCTGAATACAAATTTAAAAGTACGTCTTCTAGGTTAAAGGTTTTAGAACAAAATGATTTTATGTATGAGTTCAATATAAATGTCTAGTATATCATTTTTATATTGACTTGTGGTATGACTATTTTTATTTTAAAAGTTTTTCTTGCTATTATTCATTAGAAAAACAGCTGGACTAATGCTTTTACCACCAAATCTTATAATCAGAGAAGCGGGAACCAATAGGCTATATGTGGTTCCTTTCAAAGTGCCTGCACTGCAAAATATAGGTAATAAGGACTGAAATTAGTAATTAAGCACAGCACTTAACCTTCCATTATAGGGCTTTGTGGTAAGTGCTTTTATATGAAGCAATCCATCTGGTAGCGACACTATACCTTTAATGAAAAGCACCTAAAGCATTGACCAGAGGTATTACCCTATAATTGTCAGGAAAGCTTTGATAGAGAAACTAATTAGTAGAGGT
The DNA here is from genome assembly GCF_041296265.1 of Equus caballus. NCBI lineage: Eukaryota > Metazoa > Chordata > Mammalia > Perissodactyla > Equidae > Equus > Equus caballus. The sequence continues at coordinate 65,160,944 of NC_091698.1, forward strand.
AGATTTTATGCTCTTTTGGAGTGTATGAAATATTCCTGTAACTCAACAATTCACATTTTAGAATAAATATTGAATTTTCTGAATAGTAGACTCAGTTTCTATGATTTTCTGTGCATAGAGCAAAGTATAGAAATAATATTTTCAAACCATTTGAAGTTGAGAAAGCCATTTCTTGGTGCTTATCAGTTAAAGATCTAGAATATAATGCATCATTAATCTCTTATTTGTCCTTGTCCCTAATTACAGTTATGTAGCAAAATTTTCTCTCTCAACAAAAATAAACTTCCTCTTTTCATAATGTTAATCCACAAAACCTAACATCATTTTACTTGCCCAGACTAAAGATTGGTCTAGATAAATCACAGTGATCTTTGAGAATAAATCTTTGAACTCATTTGTCTACCATGGTGTGCCCAAAAGGTGTCCTTTATATTCGTCACAAGGTCAAATATTCATTTTATTCTCATTAAGTGAACACATCAAATCAATAAATATTTAAAGGATGTGTCCTGTGTTAAGAGAACATTATTAGGCCTACCCTCTGGCTACAGAGACAAGTAAAAACTGTTCAAGATTAAAAATACAATATATGAGAAAATATAAAAATTATCATCTCATATTTGGCTAATTTCTGAATAAGACTTACAAAAATAGACTTCAAAGAAGAGTCCATTTTGGAGTGAGCGGTCTAGTAAGACCATGAAAAAAAGGAGGAAACTTTCACTTGGGTCCTAAAAGGCTAGATTTTTACTTGGAGGATAGCATGCATTCATTTTAGTGGGATTAGCAGGAAGGAATTCAGACAGAAAATATTTAGAGAACTATTAAACAGTCCAGGTGTCAAAAGACAAAGGGCTAAAATAGGATGTTAGAAAATAAAGAGGATAAATGCAGACTACACTGTAAGACCTGGTGAACAATTGAATAAAAGGGGTGTCATTCCCACTTTTTGGTTTCTTTCTCTCTCTTTCTTTTTAACCATCAATTACTCAAAGTTCTAATGCTACAATGTGTCACCAAACTACACTAGGTACCAATGAAATGGAAACCTGTGGTAGAAATGAAGAGACCTCAAAGACATGGTTATTGCTTGCTAAGAATTTAGTCTGTTTGGGAGACCAGAAAGATTCAGCAAACCTACCAATGTAATTAAATTGTAACTTCAAAATTAGTAATACGGAGTTTAATTGCTTTAGAGTATAAAGAAGGGAGAAAATGATGGTCTGGAGTGGTGTAATAAAGTAGGAATGGGAAGATTTGAAAGAAAGAGGAGTAGCTCAAGGAAAGACTTCATAGAGATGGTGTAAATACTTTTTGCATGACCATTCAGTTTGGCTCAAAGATCTTAGAGATGTTATCGCTAAATCTTGACTTTGTTTTCATATTTGAAAGGCTGGTAAAATATTTCAGGGCTCAGGAAAGTCCTATTGATGATTGCCCTTTAAATTCTATATACTTAGTTTAGATTAACTGATAGATTGATTTTTAATTCAAGTCATTAATAAATATATTGACTATCTATTTGAGCCATTCCATTATTTAGAGTGTCCTATTTGGTACTAAGTGTCCGCTGGTTTGATGATTTTGATGATTTTATTTATCTTTAACCTAATTTTTATTAGATACGATGTAATTGAGAAAATCTACCTCGCTTATAATAATAGCATTTGAAAGAGGGCAGGAACTTCAAAGATCTATTCCATCTCCATCTCCTTCCTTTTTCAACCAATAAAATGAAACCTTGCAGAGGCTTATTGATGTGATGAAGAGCATTATGCTAGTTCAGTGGTAGAATCAAAACTATACTTAGGAACTCTTGTCTCTTGGCTCTGTGTACCTTCCTTTCTACTGTCTGGGAGACAGAAGCCAACATGAAGAGAGATCATTAGATGCAGCCTTCACCATAGCGAGATATGCTCTTCGTGACTAATGTTATGACTTACATGATTGGTTATAGCTGCGTATGTTAGTCCACGTCACAGTCTACTACTGCTGACCCGCACAGACACATTTACACACAAAACTATCTAATGAGTTTTAAAAGATAATAACACATGGAATAAAAATAATTTTCTTACAAAAGCTGTAGTTATTACTAAATTTTTGAATCAATAATACTCGTTAGTAAGCACTGATTATTTTTGGGCCTCCCTTTAAAAACTTTATTTGAAAATTAAGTAAACCATTATGAATCATTACTATTTTACTGTTCCTGCAGCTCTCACACTTCAGGCTGGCATGCTTTCAAATTTTATTCATTTATTCATTTATATTTATTTCTCAGTGACGTCCTTTGAAACTTAGTTAAGTTTCAGCAGCCAGAAGAGGAGTGGATCATTAGAAGATTCAGGTATTAGAATCTGTAAGGATTATTTGAGAGAAAAACTATCTTAATAGAAGACTTGCCCCATGTCTTGGTTAAATGTATAGATATGGGAAATGTTTGGCTGAATTTCGTTTCCCTCCTACAAAGATAAGACAGTGGAAATATAACTCTCTTGTGGAAACTAACAAACCGTACAGAAGATTTGAATCATTTTTTAAATAAATTACCAATTTTTGGTAGAGCCCAACAAAATACATGATAATCAGGACTTGGCACATAGTAGGGTACTTAATAAATAACTGTTGAATAAATCCAGTTTGCTCATTCAACTTCTATGTTAAAACATTGTCTTTTGCTGGTGGTTTTTAGCCAAAATATGCTTGTGTGCATGGTTGAATATTTATTTGAATATATAAATGTTAGGCTTCTGTTTGACGTAGTTAAATGATTACTAACTTAAATTTTCCAAAGTAATGCTTATATACTATGAGAAATCTGAAACCTCAAATACTGTAGCTATGGTAGAGCTAGTTGCTAAAACTCTTGACTTATCCTGTGTTAATTATCTTCTTTCATGGTGCTCAGTTTTTCTGGGACTTTGGGAGCTTTTCTTAATGTTGAAGCATAATGAACTTTTTATTGAGCTGTATATTAAATACTTCTGCCTAAAATGCATAGCTTCAGAGAAATTGTATCCAAGGGGAAGGAAAGAAATAATATAGTCTCAGACTTCTCACTCATTCTTATATATTCTCCATGACCTGGATTTTTTTAATATCAAAGAGTTCTTACAGTTATTGTAAGACAACCGTGTTAGGATTCTTAATTTTCTGGCAAAAGGAAGAGAAAGTTTCTCCAATGGTTTGGTGGACTTTGGTATCATTTAGATTACAGAGGCTGGCAAACATAGATAATATAGATATTCCCCAAGAGGTTATTTTTCACAGTACAACAAAAAGCAAAGAGATTGTATCAACAAGACTGAAGGGATCCATTCTTTAAATCAAAGTCTTGTAGATTGACTGTAGGTTGCCTTTTTTGTTTTATTCTTGATCTGTATTTATGGGAATGTTTTTCATTCTCCATCTCAGAAAACCTGCCAGTTTGACCTATCAATGACTTCCATGAAGTTATCTTCCACTGGAGGCTAAAATATCTGCATGTCTTCAGTATTCTGTCCTATAGCACTTGGACTAGATTCTTACAAGGCCAAATTAATCATTGTCTATAAGACAGATAATTCTGAAAGCTCAGTTCAACCCTAGTCCATTTCTTTCTGTTTTCAGAATATGCTCATTCTTTACTTGAATAACTGATTTTTTTTTAGATTAAGTGCTTATTATTTTAAATGCTTATTGCTGATAAAACTGAAATAATTTGAAAAATGAGTTTCTTTAAATATGTATTAGGTATCTACCATTTGAATACCATGGTGAATGATACAGAGACATGTAAATCAAGGCTCTTCCTGCCCCTATTTCTTCTACTATTTTTTACTTCTTATTTAAGTTGGTCTAATTTGCAACTGAGCTAACAGGATAGGGGTGACTTGGTAATTCCATCAGAAACCAAGAGCCCAATAAAGTAGTATGGCAACCTGTGGGTTCCCTGTGTATTTGAAGCTGAACTTAAATTCAAAAGCACATTGAAAGAATCAAACATATTTTGAAACATTTAACAAATAATAAATTTGTTTTATTTCCAAAGCATAATTTATAATCACATTCTAGTTTTTTCCTTTGATACTGAAATTTAAAGAAAATGTGCTTTTCTGCCAGTATTCAATCACCTTTTTCTTCCTGTGACAAATTCCTGGATTCTGTCACTTAGAAACTAACAAATCAAATCAAAGTAAGAAATTTTTGTTGATTATTGCTCTGTTTGAGGAATTTTGCTAAGTATATTATATCTTATATTGTAATATACAAATAGCATCCCTTCTTTGTGATTTCCAGGTTTCCTCCTTATCTTCTCGTTCCCTATTATTGTTTACAATGTACATTTGTTTGTGATTTGTATTTTTATCATAATAAAAGGATGTGTTGATCCCACTCCTGAAAAATACTCATTTTAAATACCAAATGGCATTATCATACTTTTAAGTAAGTATAGCCAAAAGTATGAGTAATCGGGTTGAAGGACTTTTCTCCAAAGATACTGATGTTCACATTAATGAATCTACCTACTCGTTACAAACAATGAGTTACTCATGTCAGATACAAAAAATTAGTTTCCACTATAAATGCAAAATTTAGTTTTTAGGAGGTAAGGTGGAAAATCATTTTAAGAAGTTGCTAAATATTGAAGGTCAGAGAAGTTACATTTTTAAGGATATTAGACTTTCAGGAAAGTTCAAATGGCTTTAGCAAATGTTTGGTTGATTTTGATAAGAATTATAGTTTTGTAACAGTGTGTTTATAACTTGATTATTGTCCAAGAGTATCTTTCTTGTATCATGTAGTTTAGAATTACCTGAGCTCAATGGAAGATGTTATGTTGTCATCTCAGTGAGGGGCCTTACCCTTAATTCTTTCTCAAACACTCTGACCCCCTATTTTCTCAAGGACTTTTTATTAAATTGTCCAGGAATATTTATATGTTTTTATGATAAATACAAATAACAATTAGTATTTTGGGGTGTGATTAAGCAATTTAGAAAATTCTACTACGTGTGTTTTCCCTTTAAGCTTTTTTTCAGGGGGAGGGAAGATAAGGCCTTAGCTAACATTTCCTACCAATCCTCCTCTTTTTTGCTGAGGAAGACTGGCCCTGAGCTAACATTCATGCCCATCTTCCTCCACTTTATATGTGGGATGCCTGCCACAGCATGCCTTGCCAAGCAGTGCATGGGTCCTCACCCGGGATCCGAACCAGCAAACCCGGGGCAGCCGAAGCAGAACACGTGAACTTAACAACTGCACCACCAGGCCAGCCTCTCCCTCTTGGCTTTTAATATCAGCATTTGAATGCCAACTATGAGCAAGGCTCATGCTTTTCCTACTGTTTCCTTTTGTTCATCATCTACCTACTTTCTTATCTTATAAACTCAGGAATAAGTTGGTATTAAAGGTCACTTTACTTCTAGTAAATAATGACAGTGTGTTCAAGAGGTAGCAGAATAGTGAAAAGGTCGAAATTCCATATGCTGATGTCGAGGCCCTATATGAAGTACAAAATTAGGTAACTATCTTCAGTTTGAGAAATTAATCTAGATCAATTTTTCTTAACCTCGTTTGAATCTCCGCCTCTATAAGAATCTGATAAAGTAAAACATCTTATCTTTAGACAAATACATAACATCTGCATGTACACACAATGTTATGCATATGATTTTTAGGGGTTCTGCCTCAAAATCCTTATGGCCCATTTACCAAGGATTCAGAACCTCTGCTCTGGGTGATCTTGAGGATGTCGAGACTTTGGAGGAAAAAATAAAGTCTGTTTAATGAACATGTGAGGAGGAACCTCCCCCTACCCAAATGAAGCATGCTTCCAAGGAAATGTAGCTGCCCTTTATTAACCTTCTAATAATCATAACCTTCTAACCACTGATGTAGCCCTCTGGGTGTAGTCTCTGCTAGCTCAGATAAAAATTTTTTTTCTTTAATAGAACAAGCCCAACTTTTATACTTCCAATTTAGAAAAATTGTTCTCTCAAATATGATTATAAGAATGTCATTATCCTTCCAATAAATGTATTTTGAGCCCTGATACTATGCTTGATATGATTCCAGCATTAGTGCATTGCATAATAAATATCTTTAAAACCAAAATGCGTGGTTTGAGGGTCTCATTTGGACAGATCTATTGGTAAATCACCTGAGGATTGTGAAGTGTGATAGTGAAATAACAGTGTCCAATATCTTTGAGACAAAAATGACTATTAATCTGACATCTTTGGAAAGTATTACTTTTCATTATGATGAGAACAAGTTATTAAAGCCCTTTGTATGACTAGAGGAAACTTTAGAACTCATGGAGGAGAACAATTTCTCTCTTTTTCTCCCCTTACCAGATAATTTCTCACCTTCTTCTCCCCATTATTTCCTTAATCTTTTTAGTTTATTCTCTTATATATGTACTTAACTCATTCCAGGAAAATACTGACAATCCATTCCTTCCTTTCCACAAAAAAATAAATCCTTAACATCGAAAATGTTATAACTAAGTTAGGAGAATATAGGAAAATATATATTCAAGGATCTATGTTATAAAGTATCTCAAATATGAAAAACCAAATACATTCTGGGTACTATCCAAAGTTCATAATTTAAAAAAAATCCATCAAGGGCAAAAGTTGACAAACTTATACTAGAAAAGGCCAAACAGTAAATATTTTCAGCCTTTGGGCCACATGATCTTTGCCACCTTTGACCCATAGGCCACAATTTATTGACCCCTGATATAGACATGACATGAAAGTATGACAGAAGGGCACAGGAACCAATCTGAAAGAGCTCCTATTGGCCAGAACTGGAGCAATCTGAGCAACAGTAAAATAGAGATATCATTAGATTATACCCAAATAGTAAAATAAATATCCATAAGCATATACTGATGTTAATAAGTAATTGAATTACTAGATTAGACAGATAAATAGATATGTGGAGGAGCAGGGGCAGCTCTTTCTTACAGAAGAATTCCAATTAACAAATGTACAAAGACAAAGGAAATAGAAAATCAGCATTAGAACTCCAAAGTAATAATTGTTGAGGGCAAGATTCACCAATAAATGCTAAAATTAGTGGTTAAAAGTTTGAGGAGAGACAAGTAATTTGTGTAATCTAAAAACATCTCTTGCAAGAAGACTATAGAAACTTTCCACAGAGAAGCTCAGCAGAACACCTTAACTAAATGATCAAGTTAAATGTCACCAGTAGTAAGAACTGTTGGCTTCATGCATCTCCTGAAACGAGGCACTGAGAAAGCCACTTCATTTCTTTGGCATTCTTGGTATTCTCGACACAAATTCATGCCTCAATTTAATCATGACCAACCCAAATTGAGGGACGGTCTACAAAATAACCGAACAGTACTCTATACAAGTGTCAATTACATGAATGAAAAAGAAAACCAGATCTGAGGGGACTAAGGAGATAGGACAAGTAAATCCAATGCAGGAGTCGGGATTGGATCCTGTTACAGAAAGAGGACATCAGTTAAAAACTAGTAAAACTGAATGAAGTCTATACTTTAGTTAATAGTATAGGACCAATATTAACTTCTAGGTTTTGACAATTGTCCAATGGTTATTTAAGATGTTAACAGTGGGGGAAACTGGATGAAAGATATATGGAAATCTCGTGACTATCTTTCACAACTTTTCTGTAAGTTGAGATTTTTTAAAAATACATTTAAAAATGATTTCCATCTAAAAATACCTTTTACTCAATTCTATATGTTATAACATTATTTCAGAAAATAATATTTTAAACAGTAAAACTTTGTATCTTTGTGGAACTGGTAAGTCAGATGTAAGTGTTGTTAATAAATTATGAATATGTTATAAGTTAAAATGTTCACATGGTTATTAGAAAAGTACATTTATTCCTAAGGACTATAAACCTAATTTCTGTAATAATCCAAAGGTATAACCTAATCTAATATTTTAGTTAGTTCTTAATTAAGACAGAATGGCATAATAAATATGAAAAGCTTTTGAAGTATGAAGGCTTTAAATAGGCCACCTATTAAAATTTAAGTTATGATGATGAATATTTTCTGTCAAATTTAGCCTCATGGGTTGAATGTTTCTCAAAGAAAGGCTTTCATCTTAAGCATTTTAAAGTCTGTTTTGTTTTTAGCCTTTTGAATTTGACTGCACTAAAAAACAGCTGAGGTTCCCACCCACCCCCTAGAAATTTGAGACTAACTTTCTTCATGTTAAGTATTATTGAAGTAATTTGTCATCCTGGGCATATTTTCTATGCTAGTGACCCGAATACTTAAAATGTCCCTTGAGAATCCAAAAGAGAATATATCTACCATAAGTCTGTCTAGATATAACCATATGCATTTCCAATGAAGTATTTTAGCTGGATTTATGAGATCTAAAACTGGACCGAATAGAGGAACATTTAGCTTCATTTTTCTAGAGAGTGTCAACTAATTGATAACATGCCATAATAATTTTTCAGGGTCACCTTTGCTGGAACATTTTAAAGTCCAAATAGAGTCTTCAGTTCTATCATTCATTATTTTTATTGCCTAGTTTGGCAGAAAAGTTGGATGAGAGTGTATGTTCTAGTTAGAGGAGAAACAAACAGAAAACAGCTTTTTTAAATTGCTTTGCTGAAAAGAGAGGCAAGAGGGTCACAATCAAAGTAGGAAACTGAACAGGGGATAATTAGTTGAGGCCTGTGCTTTATAGAAGTGGAGTTCAAATAGAAGGTTAACCATTAGATTGACTCAATAAGGAAGTTGGTGTTGCACAAGGATGGGAGTAAAGAGGGAACAGAACTCACCCCAAATCCAGACATTCACGGAGCCCATTTAAATTCCTGCCTCCTGTAGGATCTAGTATCAGCAACAGTGAGTTAGTCCTTCTATGCTAAGTGCTCTGTACTAGGAACTGTGGTAGTTGTTTTACACACATTTTCTCAGTAACACACAAAATCTATAAGGCAGCTTATATTATCTCCTTTTGATAGATGAGTAAACACAGAGATTAGGTTACTTGCCAAAGTCAATCATCCCAAAGCTTGCTCCAGTGAAGTATTATGCAATGTTGCCTACACTCTTTATTCTTACTCCTTCTAAGGAAAAAAATAAAAGTTTGTTCTTGGTCACCACCAGATTGCACATGGCGAAATTTTTCTTGTGCTGAGGTCCTGATACCAATGGTTATTGCTTCTGTTCAGATCTCTGAGGATGATTCAAGGGTCCCTTGGGATTTGTAGCTTGCTCATTATGATGCGCTCTCCCTCTGCTGGTTTTGCTTTTCTTTTCTTTTCTGGTTATTGTTTATCTAGATGCAGAAATAAGTGCCAAATCCAACTTGTATACCCCTCTTAACCACTAAATATACGGGAAATATAGACCACACATCAAATGACCAAACTTCAGACATATACTGCAGACTTAACACAAGAGTAAAGGTGGGATAGTGTGGAGGTTAAGAGAGAAGACTCAGGAGTCAGATTGTCTGGGTTCAAATCTTTGTTACAACACTTTGTAGATGTTTGACCTTCCACCGAGTTCTTTAATCTCTTTATACTTCAGTTCTCTGATCTGTAAAATGGGTTAATGATACTATTTACCTCACAGGGTTGTTTGAAGTTTCCATGAGTTATTAGTTTCAAAATACTTAGTAATTGGTAAAAACCTGGTAAATAATAAATGTTAGTTCCACTATCATGGATCAAAGGAGTTTTGTTTTGCAATCCTGCAACTGCAATAGGCACTAACCTCCCCATATTAGTGTGTATTTCCTTCTGGGAACAAATGTATTCTGTCTTGGCTGTCAGACTTGGGTTCACACACATGGAGATAAACCTTTCCAGAAACTTCTGACATGTAATTGCCCCACTCCCTTCTGCCCCCCAAACCCATTCTGAGCCAGAACACTACAGAGGCATCACTAGGAAGGATGCACTTCAGGTCAAGTGAGTGGCACAGAAAATATGTTCTGTATAAATTTAGAGAAAAGAGCAGTGTATGGAGATCGGGGAAGGCTTCATGGAGGACTGGAACGTGGGCTGGGTGCTGGGGAATCCTTTGAATTTTAATAAGTGAGCATTAGGGAGACCATGTCTAGTGGTGGACAGGCCACTACCTATAGTTATGCAGCTTAGGTAACTGTATGCACTGCACCAACATCCCATCAGAGGGGCTGAGTGGAAGCTGGAATCCAGTCTGTGCTTGGGTCAACAAGCTGTGTGCCCTGGTACAGCAGATGTCTCCTGAAGAAAGAGTTCTCTCTTCCTTCTCATCAAGTACCTTGGCTTGTCAAACCTTATGTCTGGGCTCTAACCATCAGGGGAGTCTCTTTTTTCAATTCCTCACGATGGTGCCCTATAATTAGGAGACCATAAAATTATCATTCAAATAGCCACAATTCTGAGAGAGAAAAGAAGCAATATTAATAGTTACTCCTAAATAACAGGTTCATACCAGCACTATCCCGGGAGATTCAGAACATATTTTTCACTATAAGCTGCCTGGCAGTACTCAGACTATTGCTTGTCTTTTACCTGGAGAAAGTAGAGTCAGCCTAAGTTTGTCATTGTATTAGGTGACGAGTTTATTCCTGCTCAGGTGGGGAAGCTGAAGATATTGATTAAAAAAACACTCTGAGCTGAACTTAGAAAAATAATTCTAACCAGATTTGAAATCTTTATTTTTTTGTAAACCTTCTAAAAATATTTTAAAATATCAGTACATCCTCAGTCACTCATAAATCTTGTGCTTAATTTCCTCTTTTGCTAAACCAAGTTACGTATATCTTAAATTGTTTCTTTTTGGATCCAAATAGTTTTGTTTTGTTTTACTTTCTGCTTAAAGATATTTTTCTCAAGTATTCATTTCATTCTCAATTAGAAAACAAAGGGAAAAGGTAAGCAACTAGAAATCAAAAGAAAGCATCAGAAAATGGATGAAATTCTTTAAAGTAGTAACAGCAGACCTAAGTCTTAGACCTATCCATTTCTTTCACTCATTAAGATCTAATTATACCTTAAGGCCCAGATGGAGGGCAGATACTCTTTTATTCCATCAATGAGCATTCATTAAGACCCACTTCATGCTTGTCTGTGGTGTGCTAAACCTGATCGGGAACACAAGGAAGAAAAAACACTGTCTTTGTCCTACAAGAGTTTCAGGTATAACTTGGGAGGAAAGATAAATCAGTTAGTGAAGTATGAATTTTATGGGAAACACAAGATTACATAGCACAAAGTATAAATACAGAGCTGGAAGAGATATGAAGTAAAGAGGACAAGAGCATGTTTGTTCTTAAAAGAACAAAAGTCTGAGCCTGGTCTGGATGGTACAAATGGACACATAATGGTGACAATAAGCCCATTTCAGGCAAGAAAGAGAATGAACCCAGGAACAGAAAGGTGGTTACAGATTCCAAAAATGGTCTTGCTCTCTGTGATGGGTTATTTATTTATCATATTTATTTAACAATCCTAGTAATTAAAACTGAGAGAGTAATTAAGGAAGGAGCATCGGAACTACTTTGTTCCAGAATTTGTGGGTTTCTAAGAGATATCTATACTATGACAGGAGAATATTTTCTCTGGGAGTTTCAAGATGCTTCTAGAGTTGACAACGTTACATTGGTTTCCAGTTTGAGTTCCGCTGGGCTCTCAAGAGAAGTTGAGCACGGTTTCTGAGTCTATGATGATAAAGTGAAACAGCAGTACCCACCTGCACAAAACTCAGGTAATTCATGCTGGTGGTATATGCCTGTTAAATTATAGTAAATTCTGAATGACTAGGTAATGATGAGCACAACTGAGTTTCATTTCTACAAAGATATATATTCCTGATTACAACTAAATTCTAACTCTAAGTTATAGCTCCCCAAACCATCTTATCCTCTTAAATTCTTAACTTGTGTTATTGAATAACATAATTCACCTTGTTACCTACATATATCAAAATCTTTCTCATTATCCCATCAAAGCAGTTACTAAGTCCAATAGTAGGCACTAGTTTTCACTAACTCTTTCTTTAAAAGTTCCAAGTTTCCACCATTTGTTGTTTGTGCTGGCTTTATTCTAGTGATATAAGGCCTTTATCACGATTGGGCTTCTTTTCCTGTTATCAACTGTAAACTATCTATATTCCTTTTCAGTCTCCATTATTTTAATCTATTTGATGTACAGCTAAGATGTTTATCTTTCTAAAATTACTCTTATCATACCTTTTCCTGCCTCTAAATTCTTCAGTGGCTCCCCAAAATGGACTATATAAGGGATAGAATTTGTATGGATGAAGAGAGAAGTACAGTAGTGTTCAATGCCCTTATTTCAGGTCAGATGTTTTACATTTTAGAATCTTATTTTTCAGATTTTAATTTTTTGTTTCTACACGCATAGAAATTTTTTGAAAATCTGATTTTCCTGATTTACACTTTTCTAAATATTATGTTATCAATTTCTTGCCCTTGCAATAGGAAATCTAGGATTACAGGTGTTTATTATTTTTACCATATTTGTCATTTCAATTTCATACTTCAAACTTTACTGCTATTTGTCTTGAATATACCTAAAAGCCATTAACTTGGAAAACTAAATGTAATGATTAATGCACTTAAAGTATTTCAATGTGTAGCCAAACCAAAACAAATCAAAAGAAGAAGGTCTGTTGTATTTGCCCATAATGTGTGATGATGTTCTTTCTTTACTTTTCCATTTCCTTTAAAAAGGAAATAACGTGAACAAGAGTAGTTTTATGAGATAATTTACTTCCACTTTTAATGAGCTGTGGTAACTTTCCAACTCTCTTCTAATTCTGTAGAGCTCAAGAGACCGATTTGTCAAGGTTATCAAACTCATCCTTCATCAGTTGGCAATTGGGCCAGATTCTAGCTAAAGTGTTTTTCATTCCTACAGGTCTGTGATTCTATGTAATCTATAAAAGCAATAGTTGCCATCATAAATTTAACACTGACTATGTACCAGAAGCTATTCCCAAGGTGCTTTACATGCATTACATCTTTTAAAAGTAATCTCATAAATTATCCCCATTTTACAGATGCGGTGACACTTGGAAAGATTCAGTAACGTGCCCTTGAGCGCATTACTGAGACTTGAACCTGGGATTTTCTGACTCCCATAAAATCAAATAGACTTAATTATCTTTTTCCATAAGTCTTAATAGTCTTATGGAAAATAAAGATTTCACAAATTTCAAACTGGAAACTCTTTCTCTTGGGGCCATTAAAAGGAGACTTCTGATTTTTGGTGAGAAATGTCATCTAGTGCTACATGGACTATAATTTTCACCTAATTGTGACAATGTTAAGTATTTAAAAAGCTGTCTGTTTTTGATAGGATGGTATGTTGTGATCCCTTAGCTTAGTCATCAGTTAAAATTTCTTAGTCATCAAATAAAAAATGTGGCAACCTAGAATCCTTTTTTTCTAAAGACTAGCCAAATAATGTATCTATGGTTATACATGTCATTAATGTCAGGCCTCAGATCCTACCCACACTTTTCCAGGTCAGGGTTCATTTTGGTACACCACACCACCAGCTAAGGAATAAAAGAAAAAAACATGTATTGCACAGACCTCTTTTGGCATACATTCCATCAAATATCAAGTTATTAGAGCATGTACCTTCGTTTTTCTTTATGCTTGTCTGTTTCTTGATTGAAATATTAAACAGATTGTACACTGATTTCTGTCAAAGAGCTTATATGTGATGTTTCTCATCAGAATGCCCAAGGACTTCCTAAAAAAAACTTAGCAGGAGATCAGCCCTGTGGCCTAGTGGTTAAAGTTCTGCACACTCTGCTTCAGCAGCCTGGGTTCGCAGGTTTGGACCCTGGGCACAGACCTACACCATTTATCAGCCATGCTGTGGCAGCAAACCACATACAAAATAAGATTGGCACAGATGTTAGCTCAAGGCTAATCTTCCTCAAGCAAAAAAAGAGGAAGAATGGGAGCAGATGTAAGTGCAGGGTGAATCTTCCTAAGCAAAAAAATGTTGCTAGTCCTATGCATTTTGTGATTCCCAATTTTCTTATCCAAGCTAGAAGTGTTATATATCCCTACAAATAGTTAGCAGAGAGTCATTATATCAAGTTTCATGAAGGGAATTGACTCCATATATAAATCTTACTGTGGAATTGCTTCTGTTTTCCTAATGTATTGCTGAGGAAACCACTCACCACTGTGGCTACCTATTTTCACCTACAAAAAGCAGGATTGAGAAGGAATGGAAGATAGAATCAGTAAGTCTGGATCATGGAGAAGGTGGGAGTATGAGATAGGCCTGATAAGATCCCAGAGTAAAGAGATTTGGTATAGGAAGGTGCAAAATGTAAATTGGTAGAGCTCATTTTGTAACTGTGCTCACTACAAGAATTGTGGTGCCGGAATAGTATGATTTGCAGCAAATCCAGCAAAGGATAAAATGTGAGAGATGCAGTGAACCTACTGTACCTACTGCATTCTTTACGATGTGTGGATCTTAATTGGTGATCTCTGTCCAGGCGGAGTTACACTTGGACCACTACAGGTTTTCAAGTCTGAATGGGATGGGAACTCTCATGTGGATGCCTCCTGAACTAGAAATAGCTCCCAAAGTGTGGTTCGCCAGGTCACAGGTGTTTGAGAAACCCCCAAAAAGATTTTACTTAGATAAATTTTGGACAAAAGTGGTTTGCAAAGAGCTGCCATTGATTTGAGAAGTCCTTAGATTCCCACTTGAAATTGTCCTTTCATCTCTTTAGTGCTAAGAATTTAAAATGAAGAGGAGACAGCTCTTTTTGCTTTCTGAGCATCATAATGTACTACCCCCATCCTCTTAGCTACTTTTAATAGAATTGAAATCTCCTAAAATCTAACGTCTACCTGCCTTTCTCCTTTTGAAATGGCTGTCAGAGCAGTGACAAGCTTCAGTGGGTGGGTAGAAAGAAGGCAGAGGGATGTCTACATGGTGAGAGGTGTGTATGTCTCTATAGCTGAAGGGAGAAAGAAGACAAGCTTACAACATTAAACATATCAGAAAAATGTAAGGGCTTAACTATAAGGGTCTCCACAGATGGTGACTGAAAGTCTTCATAAATTTGTCAAAGCACTATGAGATAGTTTAAAAAAAAGAAGAAAAGGAAAAAAAGTACCAAGTCAAAGATTTCACTGCATTTTAAAGTGACGATATTTTAAAGATAGTTGCAGATTTAGAAACATTGACGATGTTTTGTTTTTCATGACTCTAAATTAAATCCCTCATAAAAACCCACGAACAGTATGTTTTAACAAGATGGTCTAATGTGTGTCTTCTTGACAACCCTACCTTAAACTTGGGACCCTCAGTCATTAGCTTTGGAGACCATCTGAGAGGCCATACAGTTCACCGATCTCATTTTACAAATAATGAGACTGATTTGCTTTGGGCCACGCAGTATCTGCTTCTGTTTACAGTTTCTGTGGCCCTTCTTTGCCACAAGCAGTATGGGGGGAAAGGAAGAGTTTAAGACATCCTATTTGAAGTGCATCTCTTTGAAGCATTAACATACAGATTAAATTGTCATTTTGAGACCTCAATGATATCTAAAGATTTTTTATTCCAGGAGCAGTTTTGTCCCCATGGTGCTGCACAGAACAGATGGTGGTCTCCTAAATTTCATTTTCTCTTGGGGTGGATGCCCTGGGCATTTTCTTTTTATGTGACCTCCTCAACTTAACGATCGCCTTTCAGTTATTCCCACTGGCTTACGGGTAGCCATGCATAAACCTCTGAGAATGAAGCTGACATTGCTTGGGAGAAAATGCAGTGATTTTGATAAAGCACCTGTGGGGTTCAGGACATCACTTATAATAAGTCTAGTTCCCTGGCCTTTATTTGTCCTAGGAAAGAAAAATAGATTTATTTTCCTCTCTTCTTTACACCTACCTCATCTCCTTTCCTATAGTCAGATAGATGCAAAACAATTTCTGTGATCTGTGTATTCCTAGATATATCATATTAGGCAAATGGTACCAGACAACAAATAATGATGCAACCACAATATAATGGCTAATATTTACTGAATGCTTACTCAGTGCCAGGTACTGATTTACATATGTTATGTCACTTATTCTTCTAAAATACCTATGTTGTAGATGAAAAAATTGAGATTGAAAGATGTTATGCTCCTGGCCCAGCGTTACCCACTAGTCAACAGTGAAGCCAGAATGTGAACCCAGGAATTAGAGCCCAGTATCCTTAACTATCAAGGATTCTCTTTCCACAATGAATCTGACCACATGGGTATTTACGTGTAAGAATTAATTGCTGACAGACAAAACAAATTTTTATTGGGGAAAAGTTCTTTTAGGGTTTTAAGTTCAAATCCATAGTATTTGATTTATCTGCAAAAGAAAAAGTTCATTATTTTATTCATAGATTTTACATTTTATAGGATTGAAGAGGGCTAGCACTGATTCACAGTTGTATCCCAGCCTGTCCTTTGCATTTCCAGAACATTTAATCTTAAATAATTTGTGTGCAGTTGACAAACCCCATCTTTCTAATTGAAAAAAAATCTTCCTGCATCATAATTACAAGTGGAGGAACGAGATTGAAGTCCACTGAAAATGAGGTCAAAGTGCAGTCGTAATCAGACTTATTTTTCTTAACTGGAGAATGAGGAATTTTCTCAGTACAATTTACAGGCCATATCAGACCATATATGAGACATTTACTTATTTCCTCTTCCATAGACCCATCTAAATCTTAAGAAGAATAGATTGAAAGTCAAGGTTGGTGAGAGGAGGTAAAAAAATCCAGCTGTACCACAAAATTCTCTGCGTTTCAGAAATTAAGAACTAGGAAAAGAAGCCTTAGAGAATACATATGTAAGTTCTTATTAGGGTGGATAAGCTTAAATGTTATGACATTATGATTTAGAAAGTGCTTAAGATTCTCATATCTGGGAAAATGGCAAAATGCCATTTGTAAGGTTATGCAGGCTGTTCTTACATTCCATTTTTCTTATTCTCACCATTGAGTGATGTCTATCAGTGGCCCTGACTGTTTTTGAAGCTGTTAAGACATTCTTCTGTCTTAAATGCTGCACAGCTAGCACAAAAGAACTCTTTAGTATGCGTGATAACGGAATATGACCTTTATCAGAGTAAATTCTGTATTTTGTTATCTGCTTGTCCCTGTTCCTTTTCATTTCTTGCTGCTGGTTTTTGATATGATACTTCAGTCTCTCCATTAGGAACCTAACAGCATCACAAGGCTTAGGGAAGAACACATAAATCACTGCTCATTCCACAGAGGCAATGAGATCCAAAGTTCACAAGGTTACATTTATTTCTAGTTAATCTGATGGAACAACATCCAAAATAAAGTTTATGAATGTAAATAGTTAGTAGGAACAAGTGCTTCTACAAATCTGTGTGTAAAGGCACAGTAGATATCTTAATGTAGTTCCTCATAACAGAGGGACATGAAAGTAGAAATTTCTTAAGCCACTTAGAAATGCACTAAGCTTCTAATTTATTCCCCAAAGCACTGTTGAACTCTAGTAGACGACCTGTGTCCTTCCATGCCCAACATCACAGCAGTCTCACATGAAGATATGGTTTAGCTGGGTAGAAGGGCCTGCTGTTCCACATAAGGAGCTGGGTTGTCATCTGAAGCTCAGTCAGGAACAGAGAACTACCCTACTTGAGCAGTCTGCACTTTCTGTAGCTCTTAAGTGGGCTGACTGACAGGGCACTTGGGGTGTGCCACCATCTCTTGCTATAGCATTGCATTAAGATACTCCATTTAATTTCTAGAAAATGCTTTTTTTTTAAAGGAAATAGTGGGAACAAAATTGAAATATCTATAAATTTAGTATCAATAATATTAAATTAAAATTTGAAAAAGATCCCCTATAATCCTTCCATCCTAACACAAGTGTTTTCATTTTCACATATTGCCCTCAAATTCTTGCCAACTTGCATTGTATCTTTTTTAGTAGTTTTAACATTGTGCATATTGTGTTTCACTTCACGTGGCATAAATATTTTAACCATTTTTATTCAAATTTGCAAGTAGCTTGAGACTAAATATATTATATTAAAGAATATATTTATTTAAAAGATAGATGTACGAGGCTGGCCCTGTGGCTGAGTGGTTAAAGTTCTGTGCACTCCACTTCAGCGGCCTGGGTCCGCAAGTTCACATCCCGAGTGCAGACCCTACTCCACCCATCAGCCATGCTGTGGAGGCGTCCCACATACAAATTGGAGGAAGATTGGCATCGATATTAGCTCAGGGCTAAGCTTTCTCAAGCCAAAAAAAAAGAGGAGGAAATGGTAACAGATATTAGCTCAAGGAGAATCTTCCTCACCAAAAAAAAAAAAAAAAAACATATATATGTATATATATATATATACATATATATGTATGTATAGATGTAGGGGTATATAGCTTTACGAAGTCAAAGAAAATAGTCAATTATCAACTGTTTGGAGATTGATATACACATTACAACGCATTTTTATCTAGTTATCATTTCAGTAATATTTAGATTGTTTGTGACCTAGGTGAAATCCTTTGTGTTCTATCACACCTTCTTTGTCTGCTTTAATCCATTGTTCTCTCTGAACTTCTGTGGCAACTACAGTTCAAATAGTGGCTAATTGTATAATTATGCCAAGTTATCTATTATCTTGAACTTCCATTTAACTTTCCTGATTTTGCGCCTTGACACCGCAGACAGAGTGTGAGCCCTTCAATGATAGGATCTATGTGATATATTGATGCATGGATGTCAGAGTGCTTTCAGAGGACACAGTCAGTGCTTATGTATTGACTTCCTTGAGTCAGATCGCTTTCCTAATGTCTAGCTTAGCTATATTAAGGAAACAAGGGATTTGATTTTTAGAACTAGAGAAAGAAGATGAAGTCTTTTGGGGACATGAGATATGTTAGAAAGGGTAGATGTGGATGCATGTCTTGGGTTATTGATAAATAGCATGAGAGCAGAGGTAAGAGATGAGCAAGGAAGACAAAAAGGAGGAAATGGGAAGTCCTAGCAAAATTCACTTTAATGTGATGCAGAGTTCCATCCCTCTTCTTACAAGCCAACGGAGAGGAGTGGTCTTTTGACTCATGACCAGGACCCTCTTTCCTTTTCCAGCTTGTCTCTGAAGAGGATTGGCATCAAAAAGCTGTGAACTTGGTGGATTATTATGCTTGAAGCTTGTCTTAATAGATTAGGGGTAAAGACGAGGAATGCCTGGAAGATTTTATGTCTCAAGTGGTTGTACATGGCAGGACATTGTTATAAAAGGAAGAAAAGGAAATACTGCTCCTCACTGGGATCTCAGCTGTAGTAGAACTTTGATCACTTTCCTTACCTCTGCTTCACTATATCTATAAAATAGAGATGATAAAAATATCCTCCTGATGAATCCTCAAGGATTTGGGGAAGGTTACTGATTTTGCATGCCCAAGAGGGAAAACTCACCCCAAACTTTATGAGGCAGAACCTTTACAGCCAAGAACATGACATTTTCATTATATAAAAGAGTGCCATAATGATTAAAAGGAAGATGTTGGGCCTTCACAACTCAGGCTGTTTGAGACTTTGCTTTAATAACTATCCTATGGAATAGCTTTGGAGTCAAATATCTCTGGTTTCAAATGCTTCCTCCATCTATTATGCATGACCCAACACTAGTTATATTATCTCCCTGAGCCTCAATTTTTCCATCTACAAAGTAAAAGATACTTATGGTCTGGGATCAATATGAAGACTAAAGAAGATAACCTATATAAGCAAATGGCACAATGCATAAAACATAAAAGCTACTCAATAGTTTATTTTCCCATTTTCTGTTGGTCTTATATTTTCTTTAATATGTATATTTTTATATATTTAATTATAATAATAAATATAATATATAATATAATATTATATATGCCATATATATATATATATATATATGGCAGTGAACTGATGGACCAGACATGGCCCCTGCTTGCAAAGAACTTATAATCTAGAATCAATTACACAAAATCATTTCATATGGTTATAGATACTGCTACTGAGTGTTGTTAGAACGTAAAGCTCTAGGCTAATTTGGTGGAGGGGTGGGGCCACAGGGAATGCCTCCTTGAGAAACATATAAACTAATATTTAAAGGAGAAATAAGTTGGCCAGACTCAGGGGTGTGTGTGTGTGTGTGTGTGTGTGTGTGTGTGTTCATGCACTTATGTGTATGTTGGGTGGGTATGAGAGTGTTGAGGAGTACCCAGAGATGGAGGAAATTTACAAGGCAAAGACAATGGCATCTTGAAAGAGGATTAGCTTGGTTAAAGGAATTGAAGAAGTTTAGGGTAACTAGAATTTAAAGAGTTAGAAATAAGTAGCTCAAGATGAAACTGGAGAGGTAGGCAGGAGCCAAATAGATGTACAGTCATGCATCACTTAACGATGGGGACATGTTCTAAGAAATGTGTCATTACGTGATTTCATTGTTGTGTTAACATCATAGAGTATACTGAAGGGCAGCAAAATTTGCCACCCCAAAATGTCTCCCTTTAACGTGAGGATTATTTTAGGCTGATTATTTTTAAGAAACAAAAGACTCAGAAAGTTTTTCTTGTTACCTTCCCCGTAACTGCCTAAAAGAATTCAGATAGAAAAAACCCTGTCTCAGGAAGTGAGCTATCACTTTAGCATAACATGAACTAGGTGATAGACAGGGAGGAACGTAGAAAAGCCTGTTTGTTGAGCTCCCCTTTGTGTTCTTCTGTTTCTGTGTGGCCAAAGAAATGCTTGTTTTTCAAACAAGTTTGGAAAGTTTGCTCCTTTACACCTACCTGTGAATTGCCTCCCTTCCTTTTGAAGTTCCTGACTCTCCCCACCCCCAACATCTTCTTTTGTCTTTAGCTGAGGATGTCATTTAAGGTGAGGGCTTCAGCCATTGTAGCAAGTTACTCAGTTTTCCTGGGTTTGTCCCATGTATAAGCGTTATTAAACTTTTGTTTGTTTTTCTCCTGTTAATCTGCCTCATGTCAATTTAACTCTTAGCCCAACCAGAAGAACCTAGAAGCATAGAGGAAAATTTTTTCCTCCCCTGCAGTACTTACACAAACCTAGATGGCATAGCCCACTACACACCTAGGCTATACGGTACTAATCTTATGGGACCACTATCGTATATGCAGTCTGTTGTTGACCTAAATGTCATTATGCAGTGAATGACTGTATATTTTTATGTGCATATCTTAATGATATAGCAAATAATATAATACACAGGACAAATATTTTCATTAGAACAGCTACATTTTTTTCACAAGTTTGTTCCTTGAAGAGTGTCAGTGGTGTTCAAAATCCACTTATTTGGAAAATTACCAGTTAATTTAGGTATTATTGTATTGTATGGTTCTCATAACAACCACACATGGGGCATTTATTTGCAAATCATGTGGTAATGCTGCTTTTAAACCTAGAGTAATTTTGCAAAACTATGTTGAACTTTTACCTTACTTTATGGTCCTAAGTATATCCAAGTGACGTGTTCCCGTTTAAAAGCAAAAGATCTAAAATCAGACTCCTGGAATCATACTTCTCTGGAAGTATGTATAGATTTTCAGAACCCTTTTGTGTTTCCTTTTCCAATGTTAAAAACTCAGGAAATAGGAAGCCTTCAGAAGAAGTAAGTTTCTTTGTTTTACTTACATATTATTCTGTTGGGTTCATAGCACTGCTTTTCCTTATTTTTTCCCAAGGATATTACTATGTCATATTAAAAACTGACACTTTTATTTCCAAGGAGAAATTACACATCAGGGAAGAAGATCTATGAAAATGAGAGAAGAAAAACTATGTATTAGCGATGTTCATATCCTTGTCTCTACTGACCAATAGTCATAAAAATATGATTACAATTTTATTTCCCCTTGTTCTCTGAGTGCCACCATGAAATTTAACTCCAACTCAAGGATTTGAGTTTTATTACCCCTTGCTGCTTACCTTGATTCTTTGAAATTACTCGTTTCCTTGAAGTCTACTGGTTCATACAAAATTAATATACTATAGTGTGTCTAAATATTATTGGTTAGGTAGGAAAATGAACTATCTGGGGTTCAGTCAAAGTAGAGGATGTTACACTCTAAGTCTAAATGATCAGATTTTCCTTTTTATTCTTCACTGCTGCAACCTTGTTTGAAATACCCTTATATTTAACATGCCTGAATGGCCACTCCAATTAGAGCTTGTGCCTATTAATTGGTTGTGGTGGGGTTACTACAGGGGGCCTGCCTTTTGTCAAAAACACTGAATCCTGAAACTAAAATAATGTTATATGTCAATAATATTTTAATTTTAAACTATTTAATTTAAAAAATACTGAATCCTTCAAAAATTCAAAGAAAAATAAACCCAAAGTTTTCATCCTGTTTCATTTTTTTGAAAATTGCTTCAGCAGAGTCCTGTATTTTGCTAGTGACATTCTCAGTGGAGGTACCAACATATTTAACCCGCATAAAATTAACTGGAGGAAAAAGAAAAGAAATCAACAAGAAAATCTCATTCCACATTTGTTAGAGTGAAGGGAGTATGAGAGTAAATTATTATCTTTTAACTTTTCAGTGAGAAGCTCTGTTTTCATAAACCTAATTTATGTCCTCAGTAGATTGCTGTAGTTGATTTGCATGCTTTTTAAAAAGTTGAAATTCTTCTTGGACCCTTTTAATAATTTCAAAATGAATAGGTCTTGTATAATTGGGTTCTTATTGCTTTATCCTTGCCTCTGACTTAGGAAACTTGAAGATGCAAATAGCTTCTCATCTTCGGTTTTATTTGAATTTTCAGGTACATTCCACTTGTTTGTAATCTCTCCTATCGGTATAAGCCTGCTTCCTTTCACCAAGCACAGAAGCTCCATGTAATGTTTCTATACCCCAGCACATTTGGTTTTAGATCCCAACCATTTTCAAAGAAAGGAAAAGGTCATCAAAAATTATATTAATCTTTGAACTTCCCCAGTCAAATGGGTTGTTTTATGTGCTTTATATTGCATGTAATATATTGCATGTAATATAGATGTATGGCAAACTATGGACAGGATTAAATAAAAAGAACACAATCATAGAGTTATTGGATATTTTGTAAATAACCTATCACCATGAATTTGTAAAGAAATGAAATGCATTTTGAGAAATTTCTTAAAATAATATAACTCAGTTATGGCTTTCCATATGCAGCTTGTTAATGAAAATCAGGAGGTAGAGGCAAATTGTAGGTTTATTTCTGGTGAACCTATACAATCTAAACTATTTTATACCCAGTAGTAGAAGGAATTTTGGAATCAATTGTTAAAAAGTCATTGTCACTATACTGTATTTAGATATGTCTTCATTTTTCAAGAGTGTATTTATATACAATTTTGTCACGAGAAAAGTTAGTTTTTAATTCTAGTAGAAGAAGAAAGCATCTGGAGAAAAAAGTCACATTTATTGAATTGAAGTAAGCACCATCTGATTTCCTATCCATTACCCCAATTAAGAATAAAGTCTGTCCTTTGATTTCAAAATCAAGTCTTCCAGTTAAAAAAAGAATGCTCTAGAAGGCATCTGACACTTGTGGGTAAGGGGATTTTATGAGCCCATTTGTGTGACTACCTTTCTTAATTATCACATCTGAGACACCTATCTCTGCTGCCTACTGTATTTTCTCTTTCTTGTTGTTAGCTGACCTCTTTGTTATTCATTGGGAATGTAATGATTCTGTTCTTATATAGCTAAGTCTCCTCAAGAATCTTCCAAAGCTATTTTTGACTTAAATCATGCCATATTAATCGTGTTAATTGTTCTATGTGTGCCAGTCAAAGGTATGAGGGGAAATTGTATGTATGTATTTGTGTGTATATGTATTCATGTGTGTTTATGTGCTCTTTTAAAAGTCATTCAAAAAGAATACATAATGCCTTCAGTTTTTTCCACCAGTCTTATTTAGGACTTCTCTATTTCCCCTCCTAATAATAACCATGATTATCTATTTTGTGGCATTGGGCAGTTATTACTAAGCAAATAATGAACTAATTGACTGTATAGACATTCAAATCAGTGTCAATCATAAAAGAAATAAGACTATTGTTTAAATATGTGACATTTTCTTTGGAAAGTACAAAGGGAAGCTTAGCTATATATGTTCTATTCTCCGGTCACAAATATTTGCTTTGTTTTTCTTGTGCATTTTGTTAGGCTACAGTGGTGCCACAGACACTATCAGAATTAAAAACCAGTTTTCCTTCACTGCTTCATTCCTTAGATATTTCATAGGAGGTTATATCATAGGTATTGTGCAAGCACTACGAGTACAAAAATAAACACTACCTGACCTCGTGGAACTTCAGAGTTTAAAGGGAAAATATTTATTGAATATGCAATTACAGAGTCAAAGCTTGTTTCTAAAGGGCATGTATCAGACACTAGGAAAGCATGTAGTCAGGTGTCCTAATCTAACTTGAGGACATGAGGGAAGACCTCTTGAGGAAATAATACTCCTGCCAAGAAGATTCCATTAATGAGTCATGTTTGGCTAAGAAAATATGGGCATAGGGTGAGAGTGAGGAAGAGTATTTCAAATAAAGGAAGCTACCAGTATGGAAGTCCAGAGGTTAGGAGAGTTCTAGAAGAGTTGAAAAAAAGTCTCATGAGGATGGAAAGAGGAGAGCAAGGCAGTGACAGCCATAAGCAGGAAAGGTAGGAAGGGACTGCATCATGGGAGTTCTCATAAACCTCATGAGGGGTTTGAGATTTTATCCTAAAGGTAATGCAAGGATTAAAATAGACAAGTGCAAGATTAGATATTGGCTGACATAGGAAGCATGGGTGGAATGATTGCAGAGAGTACTGTTAATACACTGCAGTAGTAATTGGGCAAGAGGTGATTTGAGGCCTAGATTTGGGTGGTGTGTGAGGGAATAATGAATCATTTCTGATGATGGGAATACTCTAACATGAAAAACAGCACAAGGAGCCACCTAATTATAAAGTCATCAGGAGAGTTATAACAGTGTGAATTGATATGTGTGTTGGCCAACAACGAAGTCCATAGAGCAAAGGGTATGTGTTTTTGAAAAATATCTCAGAAATATTACCAAGTTATGCGCATAACATGTTTGTTGCTTAAATTATATATAAGCCCAAAACACATATTCATCAATAACCACACTGCATTAATATAATCAGTATTAGATTTTAGTATATTTTTCCAAATATATATATAAACAAGCCCACAAAAGAACAGAAATTGTGCACAGTCTTCTAAAAGGAAGATAGGCTTGGAATTTAAGCTATTTGCATCCTTGGGTTCTTTAAAAATATCGATATACTAAAAATATATTCCCATAGGATAAAATATTGTTTTATAGCATTTTAATGATTGCACAACACACAGAATTACATATAAATGTTTTTACTAAACTTTGTATTTTGTTTCACTTTGATATTTACATTTTAAATTAAATATTAATGTATGAAATATTTTCAGTCATATAGACATTCAAAGGACAAATTAAGATCTAAAAGGTAGTTCTTTTCTATTTCTCTAGAAGTGTGTGACCAATATCATGGTGGGTTTATTGTGGTAAGTATAGTGTATAATAAGACTAGCATAAGAAAACACTTATAAATTACATGTTCTAAAATCTGAGGAGAATTTATATTTATCATCTTTCCTAGCAAAATGCTCTAGTCTTTTCTTGTGGGCAGCACTACCATTCAACATTTCTTTTGACCTCTGAGTCCTCATCTGAGCTGTTGTTAAAATATCTTAGCTCAAAATTCTATATTATTTAATTTTCATGGAATGGAATAACTTCTTACAATATACACGATTGAGCACTGAGATGGCAGCCTAGATTCTTCCTAAGTGCTTTATAGATCAAGAAAACACCCATCTATAGCAAGCATTATTCAAGGTCAATTTAAACTGGTTTTTCTCTCAGATAATTTTTTGTTCAAAGAGGCAAAGCTTGCATTTAGTTTAGATCTCTGAATAGGGACCAGTGTTTGTGGCTTGTATTTGTTCCTTAAGCTATCATGTCTTCTTTACGATAGTTTAATAAAAAGCAGATATTTCAGTATATAAAAACATACATATAATTCTTTTCAAATGTTACTTATTTCAACATGTTAAGCTTTAAATGAAACTAAGGACAGTCATATAAAGTCACTTTTGTCAAAGCCTTTTCCTATAATAACATATTTGGATGATGCAAGATGTATTCTCTTGTGATGTCCAAGTGATTGATAAACCAATTTGTGTGGAACTATTGTGAAGAATTATTTGGACTTTGTGGTTTCCTTAAATGAGATGAATAAGAGTTTCTATTTTCTGACTAGGTCATAAAGTATGCTAGGTCTATTTTAGATGCTTCAGTGTGCCAAAGACGGTATTAAGTTTGGTGTTCATAAATTACTAATCTGGAATAAGAGGTTGAATGTATTTTGAAAACTTAAACCTGTTTCACCTGAACATGTTTAACTAGTTAATAAGAAACATCAAAAAGACAAAACCCTGAGATCAATGGTCATTTTTTTGTAAAGCTATTCTATGCTGTTTAAATTGGTTGTTCGGGTCTGTCTATAACATAAGTTTAATAACCTAGCTCAAATGCAGATTTCTAATTTTCAATTAACATAGGAATAATTTTGTTTGCTAAAATAAAATAAATGAATGAATGACAAGTCTGAAACATGAAATGTTCTAGGTAGAACTTTTTAAAATTCCAAATTTCAAAAAATCATGTGGCAACTGTATAGCTCAAGCTTTAAGTATTAACTTTTAACCTTTGACCTTACAGATTTTAACCAATGAAATGTCTCTTTAAACTTTAAAGGAAACAATGATAACGAGCGCCTGGCGATTGCTAGACAGCGAATTCCATATCGACTTGGTCGAGTAGTTGATGAATGGCTACTCGACAAAGGTAAAAAACATTGATTAAAACTTCAAATAAAAAAATAATTTGAACATAACCAAGTAGTACTTCATTGTAACACTAATAAACATAAAAAATAAATTTTCCGTAAAACTAAATTAAAAACAAATTTAAAACAGTAAAATGTAGATAGCAATATTTGCATACCTTGTATAATAATTTCTATACATTTTTAGACGTACCAGCTGTTTAATAATCTTACCCTGTTAACTTAAGGTTAAAGGGACTGTTAAATATAATCCACTAACTCAATCTATGAAGGTACTCACAGCAAGCATTAACCCAAAATGATAAATCATTCATAGATTATATTACATGTTCCAGCCTCTAAATTATTAACTAAAATATATGTAGTTCTGATATCTTTATGATGGTCCTGAAAAACAAAAACAACAAACTCTTGGTTTAAACTCTAGGCATCTTAAATAGTGGGCAATATGGATTGCCAGTCAAAATGAAGTCCCTTTAACGTTTGCAACCTTCTAAGAGCATTTGGGAACAAGCCCTGATTAAAAGTGAACTTAAAGTTGTGTGCATGCTTTTTATGAGCAGAGAGCAATCTGCTAAAACTGGATACTCAATTTGATGATATTGGTACTGTTGCTGAGGATTGCTGTTTGATGGAAATGTGCCATAATTTCTCCATCGGTTTGTGTATCATTCCTGAAGCTGCTTTTTACATCTGAAGCTATTTTTTTCATTCTGTTTTGTTTTGATAGACTTGCTGAAAGCCAATCAGAAAAGTATTTTTGGAATTTTTTTGTCTCTGACATGCTCAGTGTAAACCATGCATTTCTTTTCAGTGTGATTGCCGGAAAAATAGAATAATTCAAATAACAATGGACTATTGCCTTCAAAAAATAAACGTTTCTAAAGAATAGCAGATAGATACATGTGGCCATTACATGAAGTACGAAATTTTTACCATAAATTTAAAATTAGATTTTAGCTGCTTAGATTAATTTCTGTCAGTATAATTTTAAAATGACAAATACTTGAAATGTTAGATCTCTCACTTTTTTTTTAAATTAATTTAGACTTAGGAGACCAATAGTATAAGATCTTGAGGTAAAAGGGAAAAGGGATCCACTAAAAATTGATTTATAATACATATCTTTGATTGGTCTTTTAGCAAAAGCACTACATTTACAATAAGTTGAGAATTTACAAGTATTTGCCAATGATTATGCATTTCATGGACACCTCATTTATAAGCAATGAATTATGAGTCAAATGCCTCTCTTATAGTTTATTGCTCTCATTATTCACCCCATGAAAGATCTGTTTTATCATCCTTTGTAGAATGTAGAGTTCACAATCAACATTTTTGCATGTATGTAATATTATTTTTACAGGGCGTCAGCTCACAATCTTCAATAGCCAAGCAACCATAATAATTGGCGGGAAAGAGCAGGGCCAGCCCTTCCAGGGCCAGCTCTCTGGGCTTTACTACAATGGCTTGAAAGTTCTGAATATGGCAGCCGAAAATGATGCCAACATCGCCATAGTGGGAAATGTGAGACTGGTTGGTGAAGTGCCTTCCTCTATGACAACTGAGTCGACAGCCACTGCCATGCAGTCAGAGATGTCCACATCAATTATGGAGACTACCACGACCCTGGCTACTAGCACAGCCAGAAGAGGAAAGCCTCCTACGAAAGAACCCGTTAGCCAGGTGAGTATGTGGATTTCTTTCCTTCATTTTGGACCTGTGATTATGAAAGTGGGTTTTTCTGCATATGTGTCTTTTCTAAAATGGGATTGTTTCTGATCTGAGGCATTATGGCTTCCTTTGAGACTTGCTTAATGAAATGCACTCAGTTTGAATATGAAATGTGTATATGTTGTTCTTCTGAGATTTGTGGACTTTTATAAACTGCTTTGTGTTGGTTTGTTAGCTGCTAGCTGGTAGTCTTGATTTAATAACCTTGGTGTAGCCCATGCTGAGGGGATTGGCTGCTAATTACACAGGGTTTTCACTTTTTTATTTACATGAACAAGTAAATTAATGAAGTATTTGAAAGGCCTTGTATGTTCAAGCTCAGCACTTCATCAAAATAAAATAAAATAGAAGCAAATCTGAAAATCTTAAAAGAGAAATTGCCTACAATACTTCTATTGTATTTTGAAGTCTTAAAATTTTGAATTGGTAGGCATGTGACTCTCATGGAGAATGATATGTCTACCCTTTTACTGTCTATGAGAATAATGCACTGTTAGTTTGAAGACAAAGACCCAAAATATGGTACTTAATATCTGTCTTGGGCTAACATATTTTGTATATGTGGCCAACTGCCTTCACAAAGAATTCCCTTCAATGAGCTTATTGTCCCATCTTATGTCTAAAATTTTTGAAAAACAGAATTTTTAAATGTTGAATTTGTACAACTTGGAAGTATATTAATTCAATCAAGATACACTTATTGATTTCCTACTATGTATCAGGCACTGGTTTAGGTATTGGCATTACATTGGTGAAGAACAAGAGAAAAACTCTACCTGCCTCATAGAGCTCACATTTAATGGAAAGCTTTTGGAATGCTGTTGAAATGCTATTAAATGCTATTGGACCCCTGTTGACATTTATAGCCTTTGTATATATTCTGTTGTTAATTCTTTCAAAATTGTTATGTTCTCCTTGGTCCAAAATTGATTATTTTCTTTTGTTTTGTTTTTAATAGCTAGTGAGTGTCTCCAGTAGGTGCCATATAAAGCTTTCCAAATACATGAGCCATACTTTTCTAGAAAACCACATTCTAAAGAAGCAAGAATGACAACAATCATTTTTTAAATTGCTTTTATTTCAAATATTTGAAACAGATCAAGTGTCAAATTTAGAAAGAGAGTAAAAGAAGGTGAATTCTGTTCATATCAGCACCCTGGCTAGTAATTAACATATGTTCAGCAGAAAAAGAAGAAAATAGATTCTGATTTTTACTTTGAATAGAAAGGAGTGGCAGGAACAGAATAGAGGAAGAAAAAATGTCCTAGGAGAAGAGAGATGACCAAAAAAGGGTAAATTCTGTAAATTCATAAATGTAGTATTGCCTATTATATACCTATATGCACCATTTTCTTTTTTCTCTCTCCCTCTCTTTTTAAATTTGCGTTTGGCCACAAAATAAAATGGGTTGTCTCACAGGGTGTTCATCAATACATATTTATTGGTCGTATATGTGCTATTCACTGTTTTAGGCACTAGGGATACATTAGCAACAACAAAAAAAAACCCCTGCCCTTATGGAATATACAGTTTGACTAACAAGGTGTGCTTCGAGCATAATCATTTTGTTGATTTCCTCTATCTTGCTTGGGTTTATAAGATTGTTAATAATTGCTTTTAGCCCCTTGGATAAAGACTTGTGACTGTAGACAGATTTATGCATGCCCAACAGCTCCATTTCATATTCTTTCCTAATACTTCACTAATGATTGTGGTTGTTGGTTTATTGTTTATTTGACAATAAGCAGGTCGTTAAGGTGAATCTGACACAAGAAAAATGAAAAACAAAGCAACTGATAGACTATTTCCTTCATATAAAATAATTCATAAGAGGACCTTCAGAACTGGAACTGTTTCTATGAATAAAATTTGAAATAATCAGATATTTTTCTTAGTAGTCTTGTTTCATCATTAATGAAAGTACAGCTGCCTAAGTTCCTAGGTAAGCCAGATGTATCCCAAAATAAAGAATTACCAGCCTTGTTTTTATGATATTTTATCAATTAGTAACTGCAATTTATTAAGAAATATTTTTTAAGAAAACATGTATAAAATAGCTATTTAATTTGCAAGCTAAACACCTAGAAATGAAGAAAGAAAAATTTATGCATTTTATAATGTTAATTAATATAAAAGGAAAACAGTTGACTGCCCATTAATTGCCAGTGAAAAGAATCTCTTTTATTATAAGCTATTGCATGTTTAAAGACAGCAGTGGTTTATAGAAGTAAATGGTCTGATCAATTAGTGTTACTTGGTTCATTTGAGGAGATATTGACTTAAATAAAGGATTACTACACTCATTAAAAAATAGATATTTTAAATCTTTAGATTTTTAACAGACCAATAACAGCAATTAAATAATTTGGATTAATATGCTATGAATATTCAATTGTGGCAACAGTGTTTTAAAGTTGGACTAAAAGCCTTTAAAATTCTCTCATATAACGATGTCATGTGATTACAGGCAATAATAAGGTATGTATGTGAGTTTGGGGAACTTCTAGGGAAGAAAGTAAATGATTTATTTTTAGGTAACAGAATAATTTGTTGCAAATTTTCCTTACTTCACAATTAATTTTTAAATTGCCATCCAACCACAAGGTGATTGCTGATATATGTAGAATTTAAATGTTTTTTAGAATTGACAAAGTCTTGAAGTTTCAATATGAGAGTGATTTGTAACTGATTCCAGGACTGTAGCCTTTGACCCATTTTTGCAGGTTGTGTGAAGCATCTTCCTTTAAACCCTGTCTGTAGTGGCCATATCTGCCTGCCTTTATCATCTGCCTTACTCAATTACCAGGAAGGGTCATTTTATTTTTCAAATGCCATACCAGACTGTTTTCTCAATCAAAGTGTATTTTCCTCAGTGATAACACTGAGTCACTTAAGCTGCAATGGCAATGTACCTTGGGGTGATTGCATGTTTTAGAACTCTGGAAACAGATTTTTGGTCAACCAGAATTAGATTGGATTCATTTCGAATAGATGAGATGATGTTTGTTCAGCCATCCTGCAGGGCAAGTAGTAGGGGAGAAATGCATTTTCAGTTTTCACAGCATCATAGAATATAAAAGAATATTCATCAAAATGTCCCATAAGACCCTGTTTATATTCCTCCTTAAAAGCAAATATGCTTTAAAACGGAAAAAAAATGAAATTTTTCATCTCTGAATGATGATCAATTTTCAGACTGATGTTTACTTTAGAAAGACATGATTTATATCATGAAATAATGGGTACATTTACCAACCCTTCTGATTAAATACCTTTTTCAATGTGTTTATAATATTAATAGTACTTTTTATATGGATTACATAAAGTTGATAAAATTTGTTTTACTTAGAATATTTAATGTCTAAATGTTTCTGTGAGACTTGCTCATCTTAAAAAAAGAGAACGTTCTATAAGGCTAATCTCAGAAAGTTAACATTTGTGAATAATTGATAACATGAAGTTCTTCAGGATGCTGAGAGCTTCTTGGGTTGGGGGCAGGAGTGTCATGTAAGATTTTTGGCTGCTAAGTGTACCCCCTCTTCTGAATAACTTGGCAATGTCTTACGATGTATATGTAGCTTTACGTAAATAAGTAAAAGTAAACCAACAGGCATACTCCCTTTGCTTGCCAGTCTGTCAAGAGAGGGCAGTGGAGCTGTGCTGTTTCTTTTAAGATCAAGATTGTGACTTTTCTTCTGGTCTAGGCTTTGTATCACATTTTGTGACTTTTTGTTTCATTCCTTCAAGAATATTTTATAAACTTGTAGAGAATATGGATCCATAGGAATGCCTTTTACTTAGAGGGAGTACAGTATAAAGAAAAAGCGCAGAAAATCAGGAGACCTGGTTTTCACTTTCAACACAACCACCTACCTTATTGTGTGACTTGGACAGACTGGTTAACCTCACTGCACCTTGGCCTTGCCAGCTCTCTATAATAAGTGGGTTGAACTACGAATATCTTAAAGTGTACTCAGCTCTAAAATTTCATTGGTTCTAGCTATGATGCTCTTAATTAGGTCTTCTGATGATTATATAACAAAGCATAGATTTCATCTTTGACTTTTATGCAGAGTGGCTGTGAGTCTCAGTTGGCCTGTATAGTCCTAACGTGCACCAGGTGTACCGATATAATTATTAATAGCATCCTTTTTTGACTCTCAAAAGCATTGCACTTTGGTCTATAATTATATTTCAGTCTACTTTCACAGCATATATAAAATCTATCTTTGCAAGAAAATCATACGTCGTAAGAATAATAAATAGTGAAGCCCCGTCCTTTACATTCAGAGCGGAAACTGACTCTGGTATCCTTACCCGGTTTCAAGAGTCCATAGCCTTTTTCATCTTCTTTTCATCTCATTTCAAAAATCTTGAGA
This sequence comes from Equus caballus, assembly GCF_041296265.1. Taxonomy (NCBI): domain Eukaryota; kingdom Metazoa; phylum Chordata; class Mammalia; order Perissodactyla; family Equidae; genus Equus; species Equus caballus. The sequence continues at coordinate 65,193,991 of NC_091698.1, forward strand.
AAGGAGAGAGAATAAGGCTTTGAGAGATTCTGATTTTTGACTGGAAGGATTATAGTTTGCAACTCTTAGTAAGAAATTATAGAGCAGGGCAGAATCAGTAAATATGAGTGAAATATATTGGGACAATTCTGTGGTTCTGATTAGGCTTTTTTCTGAGTGGAGTTAGCAAACCTACTCAACAAAAGGAACTACTGAAGATTTAAAAACATTGGTAGGTTGTCAGACACGTGTATTTCACATATGCAATGTCCTACTACATTGAATGGCATTTGATTCCCCTGGGATGTTCTGAAAAGAAACCCAATTAGTGTTTGAGCAAGTAAAGAACATTTGAATATATTGGACACTGCTATTGCTTCCTAGAGGCTTTGGAGATACTCATGAAAAAGTAATACTATTTGTTTGAAAAATGTAAGCAGAGTGCATACATATTTCCATGAAAAATGCTTAAAACTAACAAAATACATTTTGTAACTTCAAAGAACAAAATGTTTTTTTTATTAAAAATATTAATTAACCTTAGTTGTGGCTTCATTATTAAAAATAATTGCATTTCTTAAAATTATGTATGTTCCTGCTAACCACTCTGCATTTTAAAATACTGGTGACATGAATAATTAATTTTATTTTCCCTAGTCCAGTCATTCTGCTGAATTCACTTAAATTAATGTACATTTCTACAGCAAATTTTAGTGCATGTCGGAAAGAAAAACACTTGGGTGTAGATTTAAAAATATATACAAAGGCATGTTCTCCTGAAACTAATGGTGCTGGGTAAGAAAAGTGTAATTCATTGTAATTTTAAATGCAGGTAAGCAACTGCTATTTAGAAAGTGTTTTTCCCTTCGTTGCCTGTAAGCAAAAGTGCCGGGTTATATACATTTTAAAGAGTTTACTTTAAGAAAATTCTTCTACTCAGTGCATTTTCTTTGGGGTCTGGAGGAATTACGGGATGAAAAGATGCTCTATTGGCAGATGCAAACTTGGTTTTAGACGTCTTTTTGATAAGGCTAGTTCTAGACAAATATATCCATCCATCCGTGCATGCATGCATCCATCCATCCATCCATTCATTCACTTAACATATTTGCTAGGCATTCATTATATACCAGGCACTGCTCTAGTCACAGGAAATATAGCATTGAACAAAATTAGACTTTTCTGCACTAAGCTTATGTTCTAGTTGGGGAGATGAACAATAAACAATAAAACAAGTAGCATACGTGGCGTGTTAAGTGCTATAGGAGAAAAGAGAGGAGAGGGATGCTTGTGGTGCAGGGGCATGAAATGGGAATCCTTTTTGAATAGACATGCATAGATTATTAGTGATATAGGCATCAATTATAAAAGGATATTGGCACATTAAAATTCAGACATATTCTCAGATCCAGCAGGATTGTGCGGACAGTGCCAATGGTGACCAACTACTGTGTGAGGAAACTAGAAGGCAGGGAAAAGAGCTAAAGTGATACCAAGATTTATTTATTTATCTATTTATTTAATGTGGGACTCCGTTGGGCTGGGGCGAGGCCTGGTCCATGTCGGTGGAGTCCAGAGCTTTCCAGAAAAGCAAACAGGGCGCAGTTGGAGCTGCAGGTATGCTATGTTTCTTCAGGTGCGTAGAGGCAGTAAACGTGGTCCTGATAGAGGTAAGGAAAGGATGGGCTGGGGAGGCGCTGAGCATCAGGAGTGGCTCAGAGGATGGCAGAGTCAGGTCCCAGGTGCTGCTGCCACGACCACTCATCCCAGCGGAAGTCTGATCTCTTCAGGATCCTGGGAGTTCTAGGGGCCCGTGGGGGAATCCTGGAATGAGAAACACCTAGGTGCCCTGGGTCTCAGACTGGTCTGTACAGAGGCTGGCTCATGCCACCTATTAAACAAATGCCAGTCCTCATTGGCCACCCCTCTGCCCGCTCCCCACACCACACACACACATACACACACTCAGAGTCACAGCGAAGCTGCACCTTGCCCCAGGGGCCAGGCCAGGTGTGCGGGAATGAGCTCTGGCCCAGACTGTACAGGGGCGTGTCTGCCCGAGGCCAGAACGGGGGAGTGAACTGCACATACCCCGCCGGTGGGTCCTATTGATACAAGACACTCTAAGTGTCTAGTTAATTAAATCAGAAGTGTAATCAAATTCTAGGGTACGTGTGTGTTTAAGGAAAAGCTAAAGACTCAGAAAGTAAAGCATGGTATTACTATTCTTATTGAGAGAAAATTGAGGCATGGAGAAACTAAATAATTTACCCAAAGTTATGCAGCCCCCTGCTTTACAGCATACTTTGAGTTGATCTGGTCCTCTGCCCTTAAGTCTGTCCTCTGTTCATTATCTCATCACTTCTTGTTCTTCTCATAATCTTAACTAGGTTGATGGCATCTCCATCCAGGGGTCAGACTGCTCTTTTGAAAATGGAAATATGGTCATATCATCCCATCCTTAATATATTTAGGTATTTAGGATAAAGGGCAGATTCCTCGGATGATCATCAGGGTCCATCCTTCACAGCTGCCTCCTGTCTGCCTAGAAGGTTTTTCTCCATGCCCCTCCACACCCTTTTCCCGTGATCCCAGTAACTACTCACAGCGACCCCTAGAAATTATGCCATTGCACACCTCTGTGTTCCTCTGCATGGAAACCTCCTTTCTTTCTTCACCTACCCGTCGCCCTCCTTCATTCTCTTCCTGGACAGTCTCTCCCAGTCTAATTCTGTGTTCTAGCAGCTGACAGTCTGAAGGAGCGAGACTGGCCTGGGCCATTAGGGGACAGTATGGCAGAGTGGTCAATAGCATCAACTCCGGAAGTCAGAATGCCTACCTAAATCTCACCCTTACTTTCCCCACATGCTGGCTGGGTGACCGTGGGCAGGTTACTTAGCGTCTCAATACCTCTGTTTCCCACCTTTAAAATGGGGATTATGGCTTCATAAGCTTATTGTGAGGATCAAATGAGTCAATGTACTATTTGAACTATATAAAATTCCTGCTATTTGACAATTATTTATTACCAAAAAAAAAGAGGAAATTTCATATGGTTCACCCTAAAATATAAAGAAACACAAATGTGTCTGATAATTGTAATCATTATACAAGTGATAGTTCTGTGTGAAAAGCATTCCTCAGGTACAAAGTATAAATTAAAGCATCTTTCTTACCTTTAAAGCTATTTTCCATGTCACTGAAGAAAAGCTCTGAACTGATGTTTCTAAATCAAAGCATCAATTGTACGGCATAAACAGAGCTGAATTCTCTATTGAATGAGGTGTTCTCCACACAGAGACAGCACCGTTCCCCTAGACCGTGTGTGTGGGAGGGGAGAGGAACAGGTGATGAATGATTCAGGGGGAGAGTTGACTTTTGCATTTAGCGGGAGAGGGCCATGAAGGGGAAATACACTGCACAGTGAAGAACCGTCCACTGATTTCCATATCCTGCGCCGTTTCACTCAACCTCCCACCGCCACCACCACCACCACCAGAGACCAAAACAACAATCTCAAATTACTGTTGACTGAGCAGTCCAGAAATTTCCTGTGCTGATTTCCTAGCTGTTCTCAGACAGAATCTAATTCATAGTATAGTACTGAATCGTGCAAATATGATTTCTGTAACTGTCCTTGGTAACATGTTTTGATTAAGAAGCTTAAAAATTCATGATATACTCCTTTCTTCAACGTGGATGTGGAAAACATCATGCACTTCTAGCTGTGAGTTAGGCTGAACCGAGTTTATGATTCTTGATATAATCTTTATTAGCATTGGAGAAATCAAGAGACTTAAGACTTTGTATCTAATTAACATGTGGCAGTAATTTCAGTGGGTATTTTTCAGAAAGGACTGGTGAGGTTGGCACCTTCTCTGATATTCTTCGTCTTGGTTGTAGGAAAAAGGAATATCTTTTTATTAAATAGTTAATGTCTAACTAGCAAGAATATAGCCTTATTTTCTTGTTTTTGTTTTGACCAGTACCACAAATGATTTGTGCTGTAATATTTTTGTGAATTTCTGGTTTTCAAATGCATAAGTATGTTTGCATTACACCTGTTGGTTTATTCCTCTTTTACATGTAATAATGATTTTCTTTGAGGGGGAGGAGAAAGCAAATCATCTGAGTATAAAAAAAAAAGATAATTGTGTGTGTTTGAGTGTGTGTTAACAATGCTTGTTTTTGTTTCACATTTTATGTAAAGCAGTAAGCTTTGTTCAGTAAACTAAGTCAAGATTAAATTTAAATCTCTGAGATAATTTTTAAATTTATATCATCTAGAACACATATTAGACTTTCTTGTCTGTTGGCATCACTGAAAAGCTCCCCAACAGTAAAAAATATATTAACATCCTTTGGCTGGAACCTCAAGAGAAGGATTAACTAATCCTTCGGCCTTTATACAACACTTACCGAACAGCTCTTACTGTATTCTCCTCATCACTGTTCTCTTTATATAAGATCTCAAGCAGACAGAAAACACCAATATTAACCAATGGTTCCTCCAGTAAGCATTCTAAATGATAACTAAACAAAACAAAACCTAGCAGCGTATCTGTATGTATCTATACATTTTTTCAACTATGGTATTATGTTCCCTGTAAACTCACGATGCTTTTACCTAAGAGTACAAATTAGCAAATATCTTTTGTATACCTAACATATAAAATGTGCTTCTCAAGGTGTTATATTCTCGAGGGTGAGGGTGAGCCACGTAGTAATTTGGGGTTTTATAGCAAGAACCATTGCTCAGACATTTAGATTATCAGTGAACCTATACAGAAATTATGCAAAGCTTGTGTATGTCTGTACAATCTATTATTAACAGCATCACTGACACAATTGAAACTCAGAAACAAATTTAAAGGAGAGAAGATATTTTAGTCCCTTTTTAATAATAGGCACATTGAAACAACACGTTTTTATTATTTCACATGTTGTGAGTGTTGGCAACGTGCTAGACACTACCCTGACACTGGAATTACCCACATTCTGTGGAAAGCTTCTTCTAAAATAGATCTTACCACCCAATTTGTAGATTTGGTAGGGTAAATGGTGGCCCTGGCCCATTTTGTCCTCTGTTAGGATTTTCCTAATCAAGCAGGATCTGGAGACTCCCCTGAGAGGAGTGTGGGGGAAGCTGAATTCATCTTCATTATTACATGGAATAAATACTGTGCTATTGAGGAAGCCCCAATACTGTTTGTTACATGTTTGGACGTCAATGTTGGACTATTGCATGGGGTAAAATATGAGCCAATAATAATGGGAACTTTAAAATCATGTTTATCTTTTGTTTTTTTCTTTTGGCTGAGGTAGATTAGCCCTGAGCCAACATCTGTTGCCAATCTTCCTCTTTCTTTTTTTTGCTCAAGGAAGATTAGCCCTGAGCTAGCATCTGTGCCAGTCGTACTCCACTTTTCATGTTGGTCACCACTACAGCATGGCTGACAAGTGGTGTAGGTCCACGCCTAGGATCCAAACCTGTGAACTAAAGCGGCTGAAGCAGAGTGCACCAAACTTAACCACTACACCACAAGTCCGGCCCCCAAATCATGTTTATCTTGATAACGGATTCTTTGGGAGTATCCACTAAACTTGCATAAGCGCAGGTCTTAGTAGATCACCTGGCACACAGTAGGTGGTCATTTTTTTCTTGTTTAATATCCTTGTGCCTACTCTACTACCACTCTTTTTCCTTCTCTCTCTCCTGTCCTTTTTTTTCTTTCTTCCTTTTGTGTGCTGGACCCTATTCCAGGCAGTAGAGATTCATACATGGTCACCCAAATCTCGAAATATGAAAAATGAGTCTGAATTTGGCTAACACTATCCAAGGACTAGGTAACAAATATATTCAAGTATAGATTCCCCAAGATACTGGCAGGCTAACCACGTGAGAAGTCTCTATTTGCTGTGCCATGTTATGCTAGCTATTATGAAATCGTCACTAAATATAGCCCAGCATTTAAAAATTCAGCAGTAAAACTCTGGCACTGAAACACTTGAGGAAAACTTATTTTCCTATTTTCTACACCTCTTAGTTTACCACTACAGCAGCTATCCCTGAATATGTATCAAAAGCCTGTGGGTATAGCTATAAAATAGTGTAGGTACTTGTGTCCATGGATCCAAAGGGACTATCAATTTCTTTCAAAAGAAACTAGAAAATATTCACATTCTACTAAAGGACAGTTCTCTGATTCTAATGCTCATATCTCAGAAATGAAAAGGATTCACCAAGGTTCTTTCAAATTTTGTGGTGACATTCCGATATCTGACTTTTCCACAGTGTTAACTGGCCATTAGTTGTAATTCTAGACAGAGTCAACATGCAGCCCGTAATAACAGGATGGAAAATAAGACATCACAAGGCAGCTAGATGACCCACTCTTTCTGTTGTGAACTGACGGCTTTCCACTGTCCAAAGTGGGAATTTTCATTGTAGTTTCAGGTAGAGGTTTAATTACACTTGTGACTGAAGTTGTCCATGTTGTATTTAATTGCGTCATTGTCTTATATACTCTTGTCAGTGTGGCCTTGCATTTTATATTATTTGGGAACTTGATTCAGAAAAGGAAAAAGAGAAGCACGTGTAAAGCACTTACTTAGAAATTTTTCATTGGTAGACTAGTAATAATAGACTGTTCATATTCCCTAAACACCAAATGCAACTGCAACTGTACCTGTGACCTTATTAATAATTGACTCCACATTTGTGAAGTTCTAAAGCTTTGCCAATGTTGATGGTATGGGATGATTTTAGACTTCTCATTTTACTTGAAGCTTTCCCAAACAACCCTAAGCAGAAGGCATTTCCTGTTTTCCTAGCACTTTGGAGAGATAGATAAATAGACATTCAGATAAGTAGATAGAAAGGCAGATAGATAGATAGGTAGATAGTTATCTATCTATCAGAGCCTATAACCTCTACTTTCATTTTCTTTATGACAAGTACCTTCAAGTCAAAATCTGTGCGTTATTAATCTGTAAATGCTCAGCATCTCACACTGAGCTTGGTACACAGTGGACACTTACTAAACAGTTTTTGAGTAATAAATTAATGAACACTCAGAGTGCATATTACAATGCTGACATAAATACTGTGTGTTGCTTTGTCTTGAATTTTCTTGGATTGACCAATATTTGTAGAAAATAAAGATGGTACATATAAGAAGGAAATAAAATAATTAGTTTTCTTCATATGCAGAGTAAAGACAGTTTTGAAATGCAAGTTGTTGGTTTTTTAAAAAAAATGATACACATACTTCTTTAAGAGAAAGATACGCATGTGATATACAGGACGCGAAATTCTCATTTCAATTTATACTATTGACATTCACATAAGTCTGGGAAGGAAGCTCAACTAGTTGTCCCTAAAATGGAAAGGAGAAGAGTATAAAGTGGTGTAATGCCTATCATGTTACAGATTAGCAGGTATAAAACTTTTCCAGAGGTTTAGCAGAATTTCATCATTTTTCTGTTATGGTGGTTTACCATAGGTGGGGGTGCGGCAGTGCTAATGGTCCACTCTTTGGAGGAATGTTTATCACCGGTGTAGTTTAGAACTGCTGACGCACTGCAGTAACAAAAAGCAGGCTGACTTTTAATCAGATTTATTACTGCTTTTAAATTCTCTCCATCAGAGCACTCATTATTGTCTGCACAGGAAGCTGACCTCTCCCACTGTTGCCCATAGTGAGCCACATTCAGATTGCTAACACTTACTTCGATTTGTGCAAGTAGTTGGACCATCTTGAAGAGTCAGAAATTCACATTTTCAGATAGTTCGTCTGATTTTTTGATATCTCTAGCCAACTTTACCAAGTAGAATAAATAGGTGAAAATATTTGGAAAATAATGAGGAAATCTAATAAGATGAGACCCATTACAGACCCAACTTTGCACCACAGACTCTTGATAGGGCTTCAAGGAAATCTTGACGTAGGCTTGATGTATTTAGATGTTAACTATTGCCAGAAACCAGATAGAACTGGGGAAACTATAATGTTTTGAAAAGATACTCATTGCTGAGTTTAAGCATGTAAAAACTGTGATATTTTCATAGGCTATTTAAAATGGGAACCGAGTACAAAGAACTAGGAAAGTAACAGAAGAGATTAGAGGGGCATGCTGGCATAACACTAATTGGACGCAAAGACTTAAATGAAGTTTGGGGAATGGAGTGAATTCCTGATGACAGGCAAATCTAGGCAAAGCCTAGGAAGTGTCAAAGGAGTTTATTCTTGCTGTGTGGGTTATTTGAAAATACAATACATTTAAATGGGGGATAGCTCAAATTGCAAATAATAACGTTTATTATAATCTGCTCTTTTACACTATTTCGGAGGCTAAAGCAGTATGCCAGAAAAATTCACTTCTATGCTTTATTGTATGTGTACAAAACAAGCGAGGATAATGGTTAAATTATTTTCATTAAGAGAATATAAGCACATGAAAACAAATCAATATGATTTAGAAGATGATATATATAAAGGGCAACGATGCCCCATCCATCCATTCTCCACCTCCATTCTTATCTCCCGGAGATGATATCTTTTCATAATTCTTTTGGTAATTAGTTCCATATCTCTAAATAATATGCTTATATTTCCGTTTCTTTATTTATGCCTTTTAGATAACATTAATGCACTCTCTAGTATGAAAACTGAAGATTAGCCCCTTGCCTTAATCCCTTCCTTTCTCTTTTCTTTGTCTCTGCTGAATTATACATATTAGTTATTTTGTCACTTTAAATAGTATTTTTACATCTCTATTTCTTATTCTGTCAATTTATTACAATATCTCTTGAGTCTCCACATTAGTAAGATGAAAATATTTTACTCCCACCCGTTTCTCTAGCTTCCCTCTACTTTTCCACATCTCACCATCTCATTATATTTCCAGAGACGTTAACTTTAACATTCTGTCTGGCAAACACCACCAGATCTTCCATATTTTATCTATGAGAAGTCTAAAGTGGAAAAGCAATGAAGAGCGTTTAGATGACCATTACTATGTAAATACCATTCCATGCCAGTCTCAGTTGTGTGTGAAAATTACATGTCTTTTCTTATGGGTCCAAGTTGTATTACTTGCACCAGGATCAAGCTCAGATGGATTCCCTTCCATACTATCAATTACTTAAACTCAGGGCATTTTATTTTGCTTCATATTTGGACTACACCTATCTTGCGTAGTTTCATTTTTACAGGATCTCCGCAACATCTTTTTTTTCTTGAATTGCTTCCCTTGCCTTTATTGCATTATCACTTTAAATTCCCAATCGTACTTTCAATTCTATCAAACCTTCACTTTTTCTCCCCAGAGATCTACCATACGTGCTTTCTGTTCTTGAGCACCAGTCTGGACTGGTTATTCTCAAGTGACAGGAAACCCTATTCAGGCTGAGGGTGGTCAGAGAGTACAGAGCTGCAGACTTTTCTTTGGGAATGGCAAACATCCTAATGCCAGAATGAAGAGAACATCCACAGGAGGAGCCCTACCTTTCCTTGGAAAATTCCTGTACTTTTAAGAGAAGAACTATCTTGATTTTTGTTTGTTAATTTCTTTTTTGCCTTGGAGCATAAAAAGGTACTCTTTTCTGGGGCCAACCCGGTGGTGCAGGGGTTAGGTTTGCAGGTTCTGCTTCAGCGACCTGTGCTTTGCTGGTTCGGATCCCAGGTGTGGACCTATGCACTGCTTGGCAAACCATGCTGTGGCAGGCATCCCACATATAAAGCAGAGGAAGATGGGCATGGATGTTAGCTCAGGGCCAGTCTTCCTCAGAAAAAAAAAAGGATTCGCAGCGGATGTTAGCTCAGGGCTAATCTTCCTCAAAAAAAAAAATAATTAAAAAATAAATTTATAAAAGCTACTGTATTCTAAAACTTAGGTGGTTATATCAGTTATCTATTCCTGTGTAGCAAATTATCCCAAAACTTAGTAGCTTAAAATGCCAAGTATTTATTGTCTCACAGTTTTTGTGGGTCAGGTCAATTTGAGTGAAGCTTAGCTGGGTGCCTTTGGCTGAAGGTCTTTTGCAAAGCTGGAGTCAAGCTGTTGACTAAGCCTGCAGTCTCATTTGACTTTGACTGGAGGGTGAGAATCCACTTTCAAGTTTGCTTACGTGGCTATTGGGAGGCCTTGTTCTCTCACATGTTGGCACAAGGTTGCCTCATGAAAGCTGGCTGCTTACTTCCCCCAGGGCAAGTGATCTGAGAGAGTGTTAGAGAGCGGAAGGCAAAAAACAAAAAAGGGAGCTCATCTAAGATGGGAGCCACAGACTTTTTATAACCTAATCTTGAAAGTGACCTTCCATCATGGCTTCTGTTAGTCTAACCCATACCTAACCAGAGGAAATTAGGCAAGGACATGAATTCCAAGAGCTGAGGATCTCTGGACACCATCTTAAAGGCCTCCACAATGTCACAGAGTAGAGGGATGCCAACTGGAATGATTTTTCATATATATTTTCTGCTAATCTCCTTGCAGATATTCTCCAGGTTGGCCCTCGCTGACTCTTTATCCCTGTATCTTTCTGCATCCTATTTCAAGCAGTACCTTTTTCTGCTTATTTCACCTATCAACTCTTTTTCATTCACTTCTAGTCTTCCCCTAGTGTTTGGAAATCTCTTGATTTTGTTGACTGTATACTTCTTCTCTTCACTCTTAAGGTTTTACAGACCACTTTTGTTCTTCTAGGTTTTATTTTCATGGGGCCTCAGGAGGGAGAGACACAAAAGCATTTGTATTCTCCCCCAACTTGAACTGGACATTAGGATTACTACTATGACTCGAGGAAATTAAATGTTTTGGTACTGCTTTTGATCACTATGCAGAAAAGAATGTCCTTTGCCTTTCAAGTAACTTCTTTTCACCTTCAAAAGACAGATGAGAAGTCTTCTCTATGGCCACAATTAATCTATTCTCAACTTTTAACAGATCCTGAAATATGAAGAAAACAACATATCATTCTCATCATTTCTGAATTCGGAGCTTCCTAGTCTTTGACCCCACTAGCTTAACCTGCTGAAGCAGTTCCTGCTTGCTCCAGTAGTTATGGTATTGAACTTAGACATCCAGAAGAATCTTTTAATCTTCTCGGTTTGACAAAGTTTAGCAATAATCATTTGGACTCAAAGAGCAATCACAAAAATTCTAAATGACTCTGATTGATAAGGCCCGAGTTCTTTTGTATTATTTTATTGTCATTGAGTTCTGATGGTTGGAAGCAGATGATGTGGTAAGCCAGAAAAATAGTCTTCAATCTCTCTAATATCTTATCCTTAATGAAATCTTAGAAGAAAATGGTCTTATATTTCTGATTTTTTACTTCATAACCCTCTATTCGTCAATGAAGAAAAGCTGTAATAAAAAGCCAGGTTTAGTTTTGTCTTAGTATCCCTTTTCAATTCATTCCAGGGAATAAGGAACAGAAATATTATAGCAGTGTTAGAAGGAGAAGAGAATTTTTGCTATATTCCAACATCACAGCTTTTTATACTTTGTCTTCAAAAACATTTGCATATTAATTTTGCTGGTAATTAAAGCAAAATTACTGCTTGAATGCTAAAAAGGAACTCAAAAACTAACACATATAAAAAGCAAAAGAGAGAAACATTTCATTGTCAAACCTAACCATATCTGAAATTTAATAGCCTTGTGTAGTTATCATTACGTATTTTTTATCATTTCAAAGTTGACTGTTCCCCCTACTCAAAGAAAGATATTCTTCTATTTATTTAAGTTGGATTAAAATAAATTTTCTTTTACCATTTTTTTTTAAGTTTTTGGGACTACTTTGTGTATCAATTAGTTTTTGCTAGTCTTATACTATTGCTAGTTTATACTAGTAGCTATACTAGTTTTGTATATCAATTAGTTTTTGCTGTGCTGTAGTGACAAAAACTGAGTTACTTAGAGCATTAACCATTTCTTTAGCTCACATTTTCTGTGGTTCTGCAGTTTGGACTGGGCTCAGCTAGATTGTTCTTCTGATCTGGGTTGGGTTTGGTTGATCTCAGCTGGTCTTGTTCATATGTTGATGATCAGCTGCCAGACCAACTAAGGACTTGTTGGTCTAAGATGACTCAGTTGGAACAGCTTGTCTATACTCCACATGTGTCTTATCCTCCAGAAGCCCAGCTTAATCATAGAATTCCATGAGTGAGAGCGGAACTGTGTGAAACTGCTTGAGGCCCAGACTCAGAGCTTGCATAACATTGGTTTCTGCCACATTGATAAAGCAAGTCACAAGGCCAGGCCAGATTTAGGGAGAGGCATTGCAAGAATTGTGGCCATGTTTGTAATTGATCACAACTTAGCAGTGTGACCTGTATTAATATTTATGCTCTAGCCTACTAAACGATAAAATCATGTTATCACATAGATTTTGTAAGAGCTAAAAAATCAAATGAAGACAAATATGTATACAGATTTGTCAAAATCTGAAAAATTTGGATTAACAAGTCTATTACTAACTATTTCCATTCCACCTACTCTCCTCTAAAGACAACCTCCTAGATAAAGGTGGTGTTATCATTCCTTCCTGAGCACATGCAGTATCAGAACAGCTGATTCGTTCAGGTGATAGCAGGTGCTGCTTAAGTCCTGTAGTTAACTTTCTCCTCTTTCCTGCCTAGAGGTATTCATCAGCAAACTTTGATAGTCAAAGAGCGCGTTATTCAAATATCACTCTACTAAAAATACATGAATCTACTTTCAGATACAGGATGTAGATATAGGTATAAATATAGATATACATTTCAGGTTCCTGATTAAATAAGCTTGCCGTAGTCACTTTCTGTGTCTCCTTTACACATAAACCCACATTCCGCCACATTTTCCTCAATTTTATATTTTAGGTTACTTTTCTCTTAGTATATGCTTTGTAGTTGTAAATTTCCCTTTTTTACTAAATTTTCTCATTGAAGCCATAGGCTGAAAGGATGTCACACTTAAAGGAAGGTCATTGTTTTCCCATCTAGGATAAAAATGTTATCTGCATTGCAATCTGTCTTCATAATTTTGCTTTTAATTCACCTTGCCATCCCTATAAAATATGCTTAAATAAACATTTGGCAGAAGTGAACAGCATTTGTTTTTCTCAATCTAAAATATTTCAAGAAAGAAAAAAGAACATTCCTCTTCAAGTAAGTGAGTAGAGAGAGTGAAACTCTATGTGGGAAGGAAAATCCACATAGTTAGAATTAGAAAATGTGTTATGAACTGAATGTTTGTGTCTCCCCAGAATTCATATATGGAAACCCTGTCCCCAAAGTGATAGCATTAGGAGGTGGAGCTTTGAGAAGTAACTAGGATTGGATGACATTAGTGCCCATGTAAGAGAGAACTTGCTTGCCCTCTCTGCACTCCACTTTCTAAGGATCCTATAAGAAGTCAGCAGTTTGAAACCCCGAAGAAGGTCCTCACTAGAACTAGACCATGCTGGTGCTCTGGTCTCAGACTTTTGGCCTCCAGAACTTTGAGGAATAAATTTCTGTCGTTTACAAGCCATCCAGTCTATGGTGCTTTGTGATGGCAGCCTGAACTAAAACAATATGTATGTTGATTCAAGTGATATGAACTCTTAGAACAGCAGAAACACTGATACTCAAATGCAGATACCAGGGAAAATCTCACAAGGCTAAGAAGATGCGTTTTGGAAATTATACATACTTTTGATTTAACTGCCCTATGTGTAGCCTCTCTTGTTGCAAATAACCAACTTAGATTAGCTTTTATTTCTTCCTGAGAAGTGCAGTCAATCAAATGTTCTCATTTTAGCCTTACATACCCTCATTGTTGTGTGATGAAATGGAAGAATGAAAGATAAGGAAGGTACATGATTTAACTCTATTTAGGACAAATAGACCAAGCTTTTATTTTCAACTTAAATAATAAACTCAAGTTTTGAATTATATTCTAATGCAGGCCAGTCACCTCTGCTAAAATCTACTCATTTATTAGACTCTATGTAAATTATTCAAGTGGATATTAGAATAGCAGTATTCAGATAAATCAACATAGAAAATACGTTTTTAGAAAGGAAAGGGAATATGATGGAAATAGTTAAGGCACAGATCTATGTGGGTATGAGCAATACACATAACCACATTCAAATATTGACACTATTTCATTCATTTACTAAGTCAATATTTTGAAACACCTAGTACAAGTAAGGCACTGTTCTAGGCAGTGTAGAAACAGCAGTGAATACAATGGATTGCAAACTCTGCCCTCAGGATGCTTAAATTTTAGTGCGTGGAGAAATATATAAAGAACATGCATAAGCAAATTATGTTGTCTACTACGTGACAGTAAATGCTATAGAGGAGAATACTAGAAAAGGAAACTAGGTAGTGACTTCATTAAAAAACAACCACATGAAAGGTCTTGTTTGACAGGCTTAGTTTCCATCAAATGTTCTTTTAAAACACACAGTATAGGGCCAGCCCTGTGGCACAGTGGTTAAGTTCACACATTCTGCTTTGGTGGCCCAGAGTTTGCAGGGTCAGATCCCAGGTGTGGACCTACACACTGCTTATCAAGCCATGCTGTGGCAGGCTTCCCACATGAAATAGAGGAAGATGAGCATGGATGTTAGCTCAGGGCCAGTCTTCCTCAGCAAAAAGAGGAGGATTGGCGGCAGATGTTAGCTCAGGGCTAATCTTCCACAAAATAAAACCAGCAACAAAAACAAAAGACATCCAATATTAGATGATATTTTCAATGAATCACTTATTTCCTAATTGTTAATTCTTCTACCCATGACTTCATAGAACCTCCCTGGTAGCTCTACACAGTGTCATGACACCTGGAATACATTTTCGGGGCCACACGTCTTTGTTAATATAAGTGAAGTCACAAATTATCTCCCCAGGAAACTTTATGTTCACAGAACAGTTTGCATGCAATTTGAGTGTTTTAGGGATCTTCTGAACTTAATCCACAGAACCCAATTAGAAAAGTCTAAAGTCACTCTAAAGTTACATCTACTAATGTCAGGCACTGCCATAGTAACAAATGCCTTTACAGTAGGTCTAAAATATGTCAGTTTGGAAAGAACTCAGCCTTTCTTTGAGGATGATTATAACAAAATTTCAGTAAAAATTTGTGATTTCCCCTCTGTATTAGTCTGCTTGAGCTGCTATAACAAAATACCACAGACTGAGTGGCATAAACAATAGAAATTTATTTTCTCATGTTTCCGGAGGCTGGGAAGTCCAAGATCAAGGTGTTGGCTGATTTGGTTTCTGGTGAGAGTGTTCTTCCTGGCTTGTAGACAGCTGCCTTCTCATTGTGTCTTCACCTGGCCTTTCCTGGGTGAGTGCATGTGGAGAGAGAGAGAGAGAGAGAGAGAGATCTCTTTGTCTTCCTCTTATTACAAAGTGGCCAGACCTGTTGGATTAGGGCCCCACCCTTATGACCTCATTTAATCTTAATTACCTCCTAAAGGCCCTATCTCCAGGTAAAATCACATGGGGAGCTAGGGTTTTGATATATAAATTTTAATTGGATACAATTTAGTCCATAGAACTCTGAACGTGAAACAGACTTGAGCTCTCAAATTGGAAGCTTGGTATACATTTCTAAACTCTGCAAATTCAACCTCAATGACCTAACTGTATTTCCTTTGTAAAATCTCTAAAATTGAATTTCCTTTCTATTCCTCACACCATCACACTATTTCTCTCTTTTGAACATTGACAAGACAGTCTCCCAACTAATCTTCTTGTCTCCTATCAGTCTTAATCTCTGACACCTAATTAAATCTAATAGTATCACAGTAGAGAAAGTTTCGGGTCAAATTTCCTATCTTCTAGGAAAGACAAAGAAAATGTTAATTGTTCTGATTTATGTAGGGAATGGACAAGAGAATATTCATTACAAATGAACACAGGTGCTTTACCTCACTGGCACATATCATCAGACTTTCAGCACGTTTAGAAATCATGCTCTTCCTAATAATAATGGCTGGCTAGTCACAGTGACATAGCATATGTATCATTTTTATTATTCTCTGAAAGGTATTTTCAAATTGAATGGTAGGTATTATCTCTTTTTTTAAGTTCCATATTGAATTCTTTTTAACACATTCCATCTGTTACAAAGGATGATTTATTCACTCTTTTTAGAATTGAGTAGGGGGCAATCATGTCTTTCAGTGCATCAGAATTAGTCCATTGCTAAGGGAGGCCAGAGACATTCATTAGGAACTAGCGAGACCAGGAAACATGTTCTCCAATAAGAATGTCTTATCCGTAAGTGGTGAATTAAGGGTTGGGAGCTGGATTTATCTTTCAATACTTCTCACTAAAAGGGTTGAACTTCCAAACAACCCCAAAATGATACAGAGATGGAGAGTCTTTTGAGACACATTTCTAGCACTTAACAGCACTTGGTCATTTTATATGCTGCATTTGGGTGAGACAAATTGCATTGCTCTTCCTTGTGCATTGATATTTCCTGAGTACACAATTAGGTATCTGGAGGAAAAAGCGATTAGCCTCCGACTACAGGAGAATCGGCAATATTATATTTGTTCGCTCTTTTCATCTTCATTAAAAGATTTCTACATTCTGTATTTTGTGGATGCCTAAGTGATTGTACTTTATATTGAAAAAAGTAACTCAAAATCTGGCTAAGGAAATTAAATTTTATTAAATATATACTGGTAAATTCTGAATTATAATTGACTTGGATATGGATAAGAAAAAAAAAAAGAAAAACATTCCACTTGTAATAGACGGTAATTTAGAGACAGTCAATTGCGATATCCCTTTGGATTCCACTTGTAGGTCATTGTGCTTGATTAAAGCTATGTTAAATTCTTCAAAAATACATCAAGAATAATAGTGTAATAACATAATCTGAATGTGCACAGAAGATTCCATCTAAGCATGTTGGTTTCCTTACATAGAGTCATGAAAATTTTCACTTTAGTCATAGAGATAAGTGTTAGTACTTGCCTGAGAGTCGTTTGGATATTAGATTTAGGTAACTTTACATTTGCTTGGTAGGAAAGATATTCGTTACACATTGCTCTATATGCTACATCCTAAAGAGTTCTTTAGAAAACAATCCCATTGTAGGTAGTGCTTTAAAATTATGAGCCAGGAACCCCTTTCTCTCCCACCCACACCATATGTAAAGAATTAACTGTATGATCAATTGTCTAGAAACACATACAAGACTTCAGTGACACAGAATTTGTAATGTTAGTGCAGGGTTTTTAGCAAATGTGAGCAAATTTTTGTTTCTGTAACTGCCTCACTAACTGCACTGCAAACTCCATGAGGAGGGTTTTTAGATTCAAACCATGAAAAGACACTTAGTCACTACTCTCTAAGACTGTTGAAGTACTCAATAATAATCCTCAGTAAAGCATTGAAACATGACATAACTAATTACTGCTAACTAATAAAATACATGCAACTTTTATTCTAATCTGTATATATTGCCAAATCAACATCTAAGCTACATGTCACAACATATCTCAAGTTGTATATTATCTGTGAATGTTTCCTGTCAAAATAAAATAATGTACAAAAGTTAAACAGGCAAGAAGACTTTATGTGAGACTATTGCAATATGGGAGAGAAACTGAACTCAACTCCACTGAAACAAAAAGCTGGAGAGTTTTTAAGAGCTGAAATGGGGGATCATAGGTCAACTGTGTGTGCTATTTGGCCTTACTCAAAGGGAAAGTAGACTTTCTTGTTTCTTCATGACAGAAGGTAGTTTTACAACATGGAACAGGATGCTCACCTAGGGTAGGCTTCTATCTTCCCAGGGAGACTGGGAGATGGGGGTGCTATCTTTCTTGATAATTACATTTCAAAAGGATGGCTTCCAGGTCCTTAAGAAAGACATTCCCTAGGTCATAAAACTGCCAAGAGGCTTTTAAGGAGCTTTACATACATTTCAAAAGTGGTAGTGAAAGAATTTGTAATTACAGTTTTTCTAAAGCAAATACTGTAAGAAAAGGGAAGTCAGGGCCTATAGTCAGGAAGAAACCTGTCTGAAGTGTAGTCAAGCTGAAGGGAATGTTAAGATTGTCCTGGACATTCTTTAACTCTTCCAACCAAAGGGACCCTCTTTCTCCTCCAGAATCCTACAGCCTTTCTTATCTCTACCGCTCACTTGACACACAGTTACCCAGACTTGTCAAATGCTAGGCTGCATGTGTGTCTTTGGAGCATTCATGGCATGTTACAAAGTACTTTATATGCATTTTCTCATTTATACTTCACAAAAATATTTTGAGAGCGATATTCTTATAAGTTACTTTCAGAAGAAGACTCTGTGACTTATTAAAGCTATGAATTTCCTGGGTGTTAGAAGTGTCTTTTGTTCTAAAGAAGAAACTCTTGGTGGGTTCCTGGGTAGCTACAGGATGGGAACTGGTCACCAGAAAGAGCTTGGTTAAAAGCTTGAAAATTTCAACCTCACCTCCCATCATCTGGGAAGTGGAGAAGGGCTGGATATTGAGTCAATAATCACGTCTACATAATAAAGCCACCACAAAAATGCCTGAAATATGGAATATGGAGAGCTTCTGGGTTGGTGAACACATCTACATGCTAGGAGGGTGGCGCACCCCAACTCCACAGGGACAGAAGATGCTGTACTTGGGACTCTTCTGGACCTCGGCCTATGTACCTCGTCATCTGGCTACTCATCTTTTATCATATCCTTTATTATGTAATAAACTGGTAAATGGGTTTCCCTTAATTTTATGAGCCATTCTAGCAAACTGTTGAACCCAAGGAGAGGGTTGTGGAAACTTCGATTAATAGCTGGTTGGTCAGAAGTACAGGTGACAGTGTGGGACTTGTGATTAATGCCTGAAGTGGAGACAGTCTTGTGAGACTGAGTGCTTAATTTCTGGGATCTGACACTAACTCCAGGTAGTGTCAGAACTGAATTGAATTGTAGGGCATCCAGCTGATGTCGGAGATCTGGTCAATGTGAGAAAAAACCCACACATTAGATAGCCAAAAGTATTGAGAGTAGAGTGGTGAGCAGAGGAGGAAAACAGTTTTTCCTGTCAAAGCCCTAACCCCCAATGTGACTATATTTGGAGAGAAGGCCATTAGGAAGTAATTAAGGTCAAATGAGATCATAAGGGTAGGGCCCTAATTCAACAGGACTGCAGACTTTATAAGAAGAGGAAGATAAAGAGCTCTCTCTCTCTCCACATGCCCACACCAAGGAAAGGTGATGTGAGCAAATCTTTGTTACTGTAACTGCCTCACTAACTGCACTGCAAACTCCATGAGGAGAGATTCTGTATCTTGATTGTATTTGAACTCAGCACACTGCCTTGGTCATAAGGGTTATCGGCTATAGGTCCATTATTCAATTAATCACTGTTGAAGATTCCAAGATTGTACCATCCTCTCTACTATGCCTCACGTAAGCACTGTCAGAAGGGAGTCAATGAAGTGTCTAAGCTATACTAGACCTCTTTTTTTTTCTTTTTCGATGAGGAAGATTGGCCCTGAGCTAACATCTGTTGCCAATCTTCCTCTTTTTTTCTTTTTATTTATTTATTTATTTTTGTATCTTTAGACTTTCTAGAGTGTGGAAAGGAGGAGTAAGTATTAGATACTTCTGGAGACCACCTAGTGACTTGGCATCATATCCTTTTATTTGGTGGCTCATTTCTTGCATGATCACTACCTGCCAGGCACAGCCATGGCCTTGGCAGTATGCAGGTGATAAACCCGAAGAGGTTTTCTGTGGCCTTGCTTATTCGGATGATTGGAGAATGTCCAAGGAATGAGAATCTTTGGTTTTAACTTTGATGCTGATAATCTATGTAATCTTCAGTTAGATACACTATGTGGTTGATTTTCTTTCTATAGAGAATGAGATTACGTATGCCTATTCACAAGGCTGTTGAAGGACAGTCACATTATGTTTGTAATCTTGAGAATTAAAGAAGACGTTATTATTTTAGAATCTAGGTCTGTCGTTTTAAAATGCCTTGATGTATGTCTCCATGTTAGGTAGCTGGGAAGACTGAGTAGTAAGCAGTCTTTAAAGCAGAAATATGCACACAATCCTTTATATAGGATTCTAAAAGCTCCACCAGTATCTCCACAAACGCGTTTTAAAGAGCAATATTTTAACAGTTTAAAGAGACTCCCTCTGAACAACTGGTAGACATTTTATATGATCGTGGCCGAGGGCAGAAGTAAGAGAATTCAGAGAGAGAGAGGCAGAGGAACTGCTGTATTTGCCAATCAATTTTTTTCTCCACAGCCTCCCTGACTTTTGTATTCACTCTATGGTCTCAGTACTTAATGTTCCCAAGACAACATGCAAAGCGCTAAACACAAAGATCTCAAAAAGAGAGTCTCAACCCACAGAAAACCAATACAACATAATAGGAAGGAGAATTTATTTACCACTGGAGCAATTAAGGGAAGTTTAACAGAGGAGGTGAGTTTTGTGATAAGCCTTCATGTAGGGTAGGATTCTGAGAGTTGGGCGTCTGGGTAAGTGTGCCGGGAAGTGCAGTTTGAGCAAAGGTGTCAAGATCGAAATTTCCGTTCTTTAGGAGACTGAAATTAGACCATGCAGAGCACTGTAGGACAGGGAAGGGGCCTCAGGCTTTATTCCTGGAACAGGGAGAGTCAATGAAGGGAGTAAGCAGGGGAATGCCATGATCTGATTTATAATTTTAGAAGATTACTTTGAGTGCTGTGTGGAAAATAGATGTAAGTGAGGCACCAATGGGAGAGGGAATGTCAAGGCAAGTGGGTAGCACATCAATATCATGAAATCAACTACTTTCTGTGAGTGTTCTCAAGCTGTCTTGTTTTTCATGCTCCATCATCTGAGTGATATATTCCCACGGCCATCATCTTAAAAGGAAGTGAAAGAATCTGCTTCCCTGGGTTAAAATAATAATGCATTTAATGAGTCACAGGGAGAAGGACTGTGTCCCTTGGTAAACTTCAGCCATCCAATTTTTTATTCTGAGTATGCAACTTTAATGGTTTTCAGGAGAAGTGTGTTCTTTGTAATTCCCCCAACAGTTCAGAACTTATTTAAGGTGTCACTAAACCCTTTGAGAGACAGAGGCATGCTTTATGTTTTGTAATTGATGAAATGTTCCCCCTACATAAATCTCACATTGCCGGATCTGATGACATGAATAATAAAACATAACCATGGGAGGGAAATGGCCATTCTCAGCAATATTCAGGGAAGAGAGATTCATTTGGTGTTGAAAAGTAGAGCACGTTTTCATGATGAACTAGGCTTTCCAGACCACTGTAGTAAACCTCCTGCCATTAAAATTGGAGGACATTTCAGAGCCAAATTTTCTAAAGAAAGTCTCTGTTTTAAACATAAAAATTTTGGTGCTTTAAATAGAATGTGCCTCAAAAATGGGATAGATATTGAAATTCAAACTGAGCAGATTTTTTCTATTCTGGTAGGCAGATAGTGGACTTGGGATGGTAGAGAGGTGACTTCACTGCATTAATAAATGGTGATCAGTAGTTCTTGCTGCTTGGCTGGTGTATTTTCTAAGGAAGTGTTTTATGCACTCGATATGTCACATCTGCAATTCTTTTGCCTACGTGCTGAGAATAAATATTTTCCTCAGAACCAATGAGAAAAAGCCAGTAGCAATTTCTAAGAAGTCATTATAAAATGTCCACAGTTGAGGCTAGCCTGAATTTGGGCCACTAAGGCTAACGTCACCCCTTTGCATATTTGCAAAATTAGGGACTGAGAGTCGGCATGATATTAGCTGTGGAGCATACCTGTGTTCTCTTCCTGGCTTACCCACTTACTAGCTGGTGTCCTTTACTGAGCGTAACCTGCTTAATTTAAGCATCCATGAAATGGGAAAATTGTAACCTAGTTTGCGAGGTGATTGTAAAAAGTACAACAGATGATGCATGTAACATTTCTCATTTCTGGCACTTATAGATGCTTAAGAAGCTAATATTATTTTCCACAAAATGTTTAAAAATATAGACACTTCTAAGCATTTTCAAATTTCCCTCCTACTTGACCTTGTCCTGTTTTCTTATTTTCACACACTCTGCTTCTCACCTCCTCTCCCCACCCTAGCCTCACTATTGTTAGCCATTTTTCTGAAGCTCATGAATTCCATTGTCCAAAAGAGCCTCCTTACGTATGACATTGCACATCTGATTTCTCTATGTGCCTAAAAATAAGCTTCACTCCATTTCAACACCTCTGACTCCTCATCCCCACCTCCAAGTGTCCGTACTGGCCAGTCTTCTTACCTTAACACCTCATTTCTTACTCATTCATGTTTTCTACTGGTCCTCAGGCCTTGTTCCCAGATCGTCTCCTACGACTGGTCATGAGACTATGGTAGGATACAGCTTGTGTATGTCTATTGGAGAATGAGTTAAAAGGAACATCCTCCGTGTAGTGGGTCAGTAAGAGACATCTTTGTAAAAGAACATTTTTTGAGGGCTCTTCTTCCACTCACTACCCCTAACTCACCAAATTGTAAACCTCTTCAGGGCTTGACCTGTATCTTCTCAGAGATTGTGGATCTCTTCATGGTATTCAGTGCAATGATTGCAAATTTATAGGCTGAGTGAATATTATCATCACACCATCTTAAAACTACTGTGAATCTCATTCATTAGCTATTCTAGAATCCTCATTGTATAATTAAGTAATCTAAATAATTAAACAGCTTACCATGGTGACAAAGGTAGTTGCCGAAATGAGTCTAGAACCTGGTTCTCTGCACTCAGAGTTTAATTCTTTAGCTGTAGCTATAATTGATAAGAAGCCTTCTCTTCCCCAATTTAATGGAAACTGTTAGTACTATCTTATAGGATGGCACACATATTGTAATTTTCTCATAGACATAAGGTGTTAAGAAGTGTATTCAGGGGAAATGGGGCATAAGACCAAGGGAAACTCTTATTTCTCTTGGGTTTAACTTTAGGGTGCTTGTAGATTACAAGTATTTTAGAAAAACATTCAAGAAAAAACCCCAGGTCTTATGTTGATAGGTATTTTAGCTGAGTACTCAAGGCCTATGGTCTTGATTAGACTTAAGTTCAGGTTCTCAGTTCCTTATCTGATCTGCTGTGGAATGTAAGGCATATTGTTTAAACCCCTCTGACATGCATATGCACATATATCAAGCAAGCCTCAGCACCTACTACAAATCACTATCCTCAATGTATCCTTGTTTCTTCCCTATTAGTGAGGAAGGGAGGACACAGTCCCTTGGATGACAATGGAGTGATGGATTACTACTTGATTTTGGCAAAAATGGGCGATATATGTAGAAACTTAGCTTCATCTGTAAAATAAGAATAATAGAACCTAATACCTGGAGTGCTATGAGCATTAGATGAAATAACCAATGTATTTAGTATAAATGTCATCTACTGTTAATATTGTCTTTAATATTTCTAGATGACATATATGAACTACTGTATTATGTTAAAAATAATGCACGAGAAGGCACCTTTACTTTTCTAAAAATAATATTTGAGACTCACTATATGGTATGCAATATAGTTGTCCACTCCATCCGTCCCACCATGATTTTGGCCTTCAATATGTAAATTTCCTTGGGTAAGAGCCAAGAGAGACCAACTAATATGAACAAATTCAGCCCTGAAGTGAATGCTGCTATAGCAATAATCTCACTCAACTGCTTGTTTTTTTTTTTTTTTGAGGGAGATGACCCTGAGCTAACATCTGTTGCCAGTCTTCCTCTTTTCGCTTGAGGAAGATGGTCCCTGAGTTAACATCCATGCCAATCTTCCTCTACTTTGTATATGGGATACTGCCACATCATGGCCTGATGAGCAGTGTGTAGGGCCGCTCCCAGGTGAACCCCAGGCTGCCAAAGCGGAGCACACGAACTTAATCTCTATGCCACTGGCCAGCCACTCACTGAACTGCTTTTTAAAAGGTTAATCCATTAGCTTTGCCTTTCCCTCCCTCATTTTTGAATGTGATGCTGGTTAAACATCTATGAAACCTTGTGTTAATCTTTTATTCAAATAAGTAAAAACCAATCTCAGATTTTCAGTGCAAACCTGTCATTGGTCACCAGGTTTAACACATTTACAGGAGGAAACATGATGAGTT
This sequence comes from Equus caballus, assembly GCF_041296265.1. NCBI lineage: Eukaryota > Metazoa > Chordata > Mammalia > Perissodactyla > Equidae > Equus > Equus caballus. Next base: position 65,218,099 of record NC_091698.1, read on the forward strand.
TTCACAGAAAAAAAAATTGACACCACCCCCTTTAATGTTCTCGAGTTCCTTTTTCGTTGAACTTAATGCCAGGGCAACAGTAATCTCATCAATGTTTCTTTATAACTTATAGCACTTATTTTGAAATGGCACTGAATAATATATGTGATGAAGGCAAAATGAGTTTCAGATAAATAATTCTTAATCAAAATCTTGTTTAGAAGAAAACAGCACCCACACTTGCTAAGCCAGGGAAAGTAGTATGACTTCTTTTCCAAGAAGGACAAGAGAAACTCTTGGCAGTGATTTATGCTCTTTCTTATGGGGTCTAGTATATCATGGAGGCTTTGACATGCATATGTACATATATCAAGCAAGCCCTAGCACCTGCTACAAATCACTATTCTTAATGTATCCTTGTTTCTTCCTTGGCTATCAGTGAGGAAGGACACACGGTCCCTTGGAAGACAACAGAGTGATGTAGTACCACTTGATTTCAACAAGAATTGGGAATATGTGTAGAGACTGAACTCCAGCGTTAACTAAGGATGGAATTTGGTTGCCACAGAAGCTTTATTTCTACCTACTATATAAGAGATTCTGACAACCAATAAATTTACAGGTCGCTGAATAAAAATCTAATGTTTTCATTCCTTGACGTTTCAGCGACTATTCATCACAGATTTCAGTGAAATAGTGAAATGAAAATATAGGGCACAAGTAAATATAACACACTGTTTTTTTTTTTAATAAAGAATTTGAAATTCTTCTATATTATCGTGATTATGTTCCGCACTTTGAGGGAAGGAGCTATGTGTTCTATTCTTTCATCTGTGATTGTTTGGCAGTGATCCTGTTAAACTTCAGATTTGTATTCCAGTTCTGAAATTTTGTACACATCCTTTAAAAACTTTTATTACAAGATCTTTGAATTGGTCTTAAGTGTAATCCACTGTGTTTCTAAATGATTTATATATTTTGTTCATATTTTGTTAGGCAGGGCAAGATTCTTGTGTTAGGGAGTTAAATGTATTAGAAAATCTAGTATCATTCTATGTATCAAATCATTAAGTGCAGGAATTAATATGCTTTTTAAATTAGGAAGCACTAAAGTGTCACTCTTTTCATTTTCTATGTGTCAGTATCCAGGATTGGAATAATAAGAAAAAGTTATTTATCCTTTTTTTTAATTGCCTATCAACATTTGTTTTGTAGCCATGGTATTTAAATTATCTTTTATGGATAGAGATAAAATAAAAGACTCTTGAATAGATGATTTAGCAAAATATGTGTTAAAGAGGACAGCATAGCATATTTTAAAAAGTCTTTCAAAATGTTTTGATTATTTAACACATTTTAGGAATTCAAAAGTCTAAGAAGACAGCATTGAAGCATTCTTTTTGTTTCAACTTACATCCTTGGCTTCTTTAATGATGGTTCTTTAGTGAACTAAAGACTAACATTTGAGTCTCTAATAATTTGTTTCTTGAAAAATTACTTCTTTCAGTATTTCTAAACTAAAAGCATTTAGTAACTGTTTGATATATTCCATAGGAGATGTTTTTTAAAAAAACAAAAAGTCAGGATTCTCTCCTTGTCTAAGAGAATTTCCAGTATGCTTACTGCCTGTCTTTGATTACTCTTGGTTTTGTGACTTGTGTCTACACGTTTCCAATCAAAATACCTTTCCATTCTTCTATACTAGCCGTATCTGGCTTGCCCAGATCCTACACATACAACATAGTAAATTATCACATACATCCTCCGCAGACATCTTAGAGAATGGACACTCCTAAGCAACTTGGTCCTTAAACTAGAAAAAACAACCTATGCTGAAAATTCCAGCAGGCATCCCAGACTAGCACTATTTGTGCAGTGTTAAGGCCTCAGTCAATGATGGTGTATTTGCTCCATCTTCTTAAAGTGCTTCTTGGTGTCCATCCCTTTGCAAAAGCTTGGTAGGGCTGCCAGGAAAGAGATGGCATCAGTATCTATTAATAGTTAAGAAAAGGATTAAATCGTGTGGTGTGCGCTTTAACCACCTACCTAATGATTAAATGAAACTTTCAATTTAATATGTTTTACAATTGCTAACTTAACTGACTTAGCATAAGAAAAATGCTTTCCTGAAATCAGTTTGAATGCAAGTTCTTTTTTTTCCCTTCTGGAAAAATTGAGGAATGTTATTTATAGTTAGTCAAATGGAAGGAGGAAGGAATGGGGCAGACAGGAGGTATTTTGGAGATATTTAATGACCTTTCTATTATAATTAAGAGTATGTGCATATATATATACACACATATTTAAACATATTTTATACATATATATATAATATGACATAAATAAGTAAAAAAGAGAGAACTTCTATTTATTTTTCTTTTAAAAATTAGGAAGCTTAAGCAGGAATTAACTACTCTTCTCCCATCCATGACTGGCTCATCCTGAATCTGTTAAAATCTGGTACAACTACTGCTGAGAAGTGAATAGGGCATTCTGATGGTTTTAAATTTATATGGAATTATCAAGTAAATAATATGATTGCATATAGATTTCCACCACTAGCTCAAATATGAATTACATTTAATTATTTAGAGTATTAACCTACAAAAGCATACTCTGAGAATAAGCCTTGCTGGGAAAAATGTCCAGGTGGGTGCAGTGTTTGCGGATGAATAAGTATGTTTGGAAATATTTGCATTTTTATATCAAGAATGTGTCATAAGTAGACTTCCAACATGCAGTTATGAATTTTAGGATAAAAAAACGAAACTGCAGAAATCACTTCAGCATTATGGTGTTAAAACAGTTTCATTAAAATGAATATAACAATAGACAATAAAACCATTTAAGAAAAATGATACATATGTATTTATAAATGCTTCTCATTAGGAGTGATAAGCAGTCATTCTTTGATTATAAAATATGCATGGCATTATTTTTCTTTTGCTCATAAATCAAAATTCTAAGTAATTTGCTGTCCCAGCTACTTGAGTTTTGCGTGTGAAATGAGGAGTGCCCATTTTGCAGTATATTTAACAAATATACATACATATGCTTAAAATGAAAAACTTGAGTGCCAGCCCAGTGGCATAGTAGTTAGGTTCATGTGCTCCGCTTCAGCAGCCTGGGGTTCCCAGGTTCAGATCCTGGGCACAGACCTGGCACCTCTCATCAAGCCATGCTGTGGCGGCATCCCATATAAAATAGAGGAAGATTGGCACAGATGTTAGCTCAGGGCCAATCTTCCTCACCAAAAATAAAAAAATAAAAATAAATAAACTTGGCCTTCAATAATTTAGCACGTACTATGAAACTACCTTGTTATAATCAGCCAAGACCTATCTCTTAAGGACTGAGGATTCAAGGGAGGATACCAGAGAGGCACAGAAAAGACACATCCCTGTCCTCAAACAGCTTTCAAACTCGTTAGCGAGACCTGATTAAAACCCAAATCAGAGAATCAAAACAATAAGTGCTAAACTGAGGAAATGACTGTAAGTGAATAAAAGTAAATCTCTCAGTTGTGCAAAGGGATAGGATGAGTAATCAAACCTTATGCACCGGGGATGATGAAAACACAGATGAGGTAATGTTTTGGAAGGATTTGCAAAGCAGAGGGAGTGATCGGGCAGTACGAAGTTCAGTTCCCTTGCTGCTGACCTTGTTCCTATTCCCTCATCTATATTTGCCAATTAAGAATTTTCCAGTAATATTTTTCTTATATTCTCAGCCTTGCCAACTCATTCTATTCCTGATATTCTTTTTTCTCTTCACCCTCACTGAGACTCAGGATGCTGTGATCAATATGAAAGATTATTCCTGTGTCCATTCCTCTTGTTATATTGCCTTGTTATACATTCAGCCCATTCTACACAAATGGGAAATTAAATGTTGGTGAAATGGTCAGCTTTAGTCTATTGTGGTAGAATATGATGTGGTGGATGGTATACCAGGATTGCTCAGGAAAGAAAATGTTCCTCCAAAATGCTTGTAAATAACTAGCATCCTTGATCTATACTTTTCATATCAAATCAACAGTCTCTGAACTTTAGAATAAGATCCCTTACAACTATAGAAAACTTTACATATATTTTTATCCTCTTTTCCCCAAAAGATGTAAGAACTCAGAAGAAAAAGAAAGGTATAACAATAATGCAAAAGATTAAGATACAGCAAGTAATGAAATGCTGAAGTCATAGCCTCTGTCATGAAGTCATAGTTGGAATGGGTCCATTACTGCCTTCACATTTATTTTCATGACCCCTTTCATTGAATATTTCAGTTTTCCCTCATATCACCAGAGATCCTTGCTTGCTCTTTGAGCAGGAGAAAAGCAAGCTTTGGTAATTTGAAAGGTAATTTGACAGGCATTGAAATCTGCTATTTCCCTGAATACAAAGCTCATTAATGTCAAGACAAAAAAACAATAAACCGGCTCCATAAAAGATCATCTGGAAGAAGTCCAGCCTTATGTGCCCGAGGCACTTTATGAGGATGGCATTGTGACTAGTATGTTAATGAGAAAATGGTTATTTTATTGTTCTGGCTTCTCCTAGACTCAAAACGTTTAGAGAAATGCATTAACTTCTTCAGCTCACAGGGGGCCCTTTGATGCATTCCTACTGCAGAGAAAACATCAAAGTTACAATCTTAAAACTTTGCCAAACTGCTGTATAGAGAGTCAATTATCTATCACATTTAAACTGACATCTTCCTGTCCTGAAATACCATAGCATCCTGATTCCGAATCTAAGAGTTACACTAATTAAACAGCGCTCTGGAAAGAGTTCCTGAGAATTAATGTGATCTGTTCCTAAAATGGAAACTCAGTGGTCTAAGGAGTAAACCCACTGCTCTCAGAAAATCTTTGATGTTACAGAAGAACTTTGCCCACAAAAAACTAGAGACTATCATTTGTTACTTGTTGTCCACTATATATAAATATGTGCTTTCCAATCTTAAAGGTCTTTATGAATTGATGAGTCATCAGAAGATGTCTGGGTTTGGGTAATGTAAAGAGAAAAACAAAATTCCTTTGTCTCTGCTTCTCCAATCTTTACCTAGGAAACAGCTCTACCAAAAACTTTATTTCTCATTAAGCAAGGCAACATTTGTTGACCTGTTCTTGAGGATACTCTGGGTGACGGTTTGCTCTTTCACTATTACACTTTAATTAGAAAGCAAAATTACCATTGTTGGGCTTTACAAAAGCATGCGTCTTCCAAAAACAGGGCTCATTCCAATCTTTTTGGTTTTTATTTTGTTGTAGTTTTTATTATTTAACATTGATTTTCCCTGGTAGTGTTACAGTGCTATTTTCATGGAGACAAGGGGGCAGTTTGTGGTTAATTTTGCTCTTTCATTTCAAAAATATTTTGACAATGCATCACTTGGGGGCCGTTACTGCACATTTGAAAGAAGTGTCTGTTGTAGCAGAGGACATAGAGTTGACACGTTATAAAACATAAATAATAATAATGCTTCCTATTCATATCACATCTATCATCCAGAGGGGCCCAAAGGGCTCTGCACGTAGCAGAGAAGCATTATTATATACAGCAGGCCTAAAAGTTTATGCGATTATGCTGCATAAAATGCCGATCAAACGTCAATTTCCAATATTATGCCTAAAACTCTGTGAGCCGAGATGCATCCTCTATCTCCAAAGCTGGAGGAAAAAACAAATGTAGATAGTCTGGGAGATGGAAGGTTGATGGGCTTTGTCAATCTCATTCGTCAGTTACAGGCTATCTTTGTGATGAACGTTATTGCTCTGCCAGTTGCTAAGTCTTAAAGGAAAGTGCCAGCCCTCTCACTTCATTGTAGAGTGGCTTGGAATGATCAAACATTGTTTCTGTGTCTGGGGATAAACTTCCCTTGTTTAGTCTCTGTATATAGCCCCACCTCTCCACCCCACTCCACCCCTACCGCTGGCAATGAAATGTAAGCCATCACCCTGTTTGACTTCCTTCTGTCACTTTAAGATTAGCTCACTGGAACTCAAAGAAAGGCCCCTGAGGTGATAGGAAAAGGCATCTGGCCTTTGAATAATATTGAAACCCTTGGGCTTACCTAAGGCTCATGCTTTTCCTCCCTTTCCCTGAATTTCCTAACTGGTTGCCTTAGTCCTTTGAGTTGCAATAGTCTTCACATTTACTTTAGCCCACAGGGCTTCTTATTGAGTCATAATAGTTTATAACATTGTGAAATTTCAGTTGTACATTATTATTTGTCAGTCACCATATATATGTGCCCTTTTACCCCATATGCCCACTCCCCAACCCTTTTCCCCTCTGGTAACCACTAATCTGTTCTCTTTGTCCTTGTGTTTGTTTATCTTCCACATATGAGTGAAATCATACAGTGTGTGTCTTTCTTGGTTTGGTTTATTTTGCTTCACATAATACCCTCAAGGTCCAGCCATGTTGTTGCAAATGGGACAATTTTGTCTTTTTTTATGGCTGAATAATATCCCATTGTATATATATACCACATCTTCTTTATCATTTCATCAGTTGTTGGACACTTGGATTACTTCCACATCTTGGCTATTATGAATAATACAGCAATGAACACAGGGGTGCATAAGTCTCTTCGAATTGTTGATTTCAACTTCTTTGGATAAATGCCCAGTAGTGAAATAGCTTGGTTGTATGGTACTTCTATTTTTCATTTTTTGAGAAATCACCATGCTGTTTTCCATAGTGGCTGCACCAGTTTGCCTTCCCACCAGCAGTGGACAAGGGTTCCCTTTTCTCCACATCCTCTTCAACATTTGTTGTCTTTTGCCTTGATAATTATAGCCATTCTAATAGGTGTAAGGTGATATCTCATTGTAGTTTTGATTTGCATTTCCCTGATGATTAGTGATGTTGAATATCTTTTCATGTGCTTGTTGGCCATCTGTATATCTTCTTTGGAAAAATGTCTGTTTGTATCTCTGCCAATTTGTTAATCTAGTTGTTTGTTTTATTGTTGTTGAGTTGTATGAGTTCTTTATACATTTTGGAGATTAACGCCATGGGTCTTCGTAAAACAAAAATAATCCTCACTTTTTTCCATGCTCCGTTAAACTCCAGAAAGGGAAAGGGAACTAAACTTCATTGTACACTTGCATTTTCGCTTGAAAACTTTAGGCGTCCATTTAACCAATGTGTATTTATTGACAACCTGTATCATGCCAAATACTGTTGGCAATATTGTCTGCTTAGAGATTTCAGTCTGAGTCTCATAAAATCCTACAAGAGAGATCGTTATTCTATTTTACAGATGAGAAAGCAGAATCTCAGGTTAAGTCTGAGGTTTCATGGGTAGAACTTTCTGGGATCCAAAAACATGCTTTGGGCCATCAGTGTGCTTTTGGCCATGTTAATCTATGATTCTCTTTTTGTCTCTCTCACCTGCTACCTTCTCTTTGCTTTTTAATGGTTTCAAATAATAAATGAAGCTTGCAAATTCTTCCTATCCTTCACTTATTACTGATGCATGGAACGTTATCATTTAAAAGGACCTTTCATCAATATTATACAGATGGGAGAACAGAGGCGACACACACAGGGCCAGGCACCCTCCTACCTAGCCCAGGGCTTTTTCCTTTTTAGCAACAATCCCTGTTTATCTCTCCTACAGAGGGGAGCCTTTTGTCCATTTATTAGCATTTCTAAGTTATTCTTATTTTCTTCTCCTTACTTCACCGCGGTCTCCTGCCTGCCTAGAGTAAGGTGAGCGCAGAGGAGTTCTCACTACATGATTGCAAAACTTCCACAGCAAGGAACGGGCAAACTTTTTTCCCTCTTAGCATTTTTCCCCCACTTTCCACACATCATTAAAGGAAAATGGAGATGTGCAGGCGGATTGTCCCTCCTTACTAGGACAGTTAGGCATATTGTACCATCTAGGGGCACTTGGAAGGTACAAGATATGCTCTAATAATTGTACTTTTAAAGCAGTTGTGGGAAAGCAAGGGCCTTTTGTTCCCCCTACACCGTCAAAGCCTGGAAGAAATGAAGATAAAGGCACTGATAGCAGCTGTTCTGATGTCGATTTAAGGTCAGATACAACAAAATCTCTTTAGCATTATCTAGAACATATCACTGAAATAGCGTTAGATGAGAAAGTCAGCCACTGGATAAATTGTAATACAAGAGACAGGAGTCTTGACTGCACTGGCTATGATATTATTACCTAAAATAAACAAGTCTGGCCACTTATAAATATTTCAGTTATAATGAGGACTATTACATTGGGTTATTTCTTATGTTTTTAATAGGGCTTTATGCTAGATTCTTGCCTAGGAAGACTGTAGGGAAGAGACAGACAATGGGGGTTAAGAATCCAGACCCTAGAGTCAAGTGCCTGGAGTTCACAGACAGGCTTTGCTGCTTGCCTATTAACCATGTGACATCGGGCAAGTTATTTAACATCTGTGTGCCTCATCTATAAAAAGACTGTTAGTGAAAAAAAGAGTTAATGAAATTTAATTCATAGCTTGTTGTTGGGAATGAATCAGCAGTTCTCACCCGGGGAGATGTTGCCCTCAGGAGGCGTTTAGCAATGTGTGGAGATATTTTTTGATTGTCATTATTTGTGTGTATGTGGGTAGGTGTAGGGTGTAGGGTGTGGGTGTTGTTACTGGCATCTAGTGGGTAGAGGTCAAGGATGCTGCCGGGCATCCCACAGTGCACAGGGCAGTCTTCCACGACAAATAGTTATCCAACCCAAAATGTAGGTTGTGCCAAGGTTGAGAAATCCTGGATGAAATGAAATGAAATACCTAAAGCCCTTGAAATAATAGATGACAATGCATAGCAAGCATGTAGTAAGTGTTAGCCATTACTATTATTCATTGTAAAGTTTAGTAGTTAATTGCCTTCCCAACTATTCTTCCTCAAAAAACATTTTTAGGTTGTTACTCTTGATAAACAAACTACAGCTTCTTATTAAATCTGAGTGACCCCACCAGTACTTCAACTCCGTGTACATTCTTCTATAACACCCATCTCACCATTTTCATTTCTTGGTTTTTGTGGGTTTTATTTTCTTTTTAGACTATACGCATGTTTTTGCTGTCCCTATTACTAGAATTTTAGTATTTTACTCCTGCCATACCTACATCATCCTCTTACTAGCTGAACCACATTGCTTCTCTTCTTTAAATTCCTACACAAGACTTATCTTCATATGACCCTTCCTGATTTACCTACCTGGCTCTAGCATTCCACCCTCACACCATTCTTTGCCTTCTCTATTGGCAGGCATTTATTGAAACTAGTGCACAAATGATGTCATTTCTCCTTTATGGGGTTTGCTTTCATCTCAGGGTTAAGGGATATCTTTCACTTGTATTGGGTCTCTGTGTTTAGAAACTTGCTGAAATTGGTGTTCAATCAGTCATTGAACTTTTCTTTTGTTGTTGCTATTTGGTACGAGAAGAAACCTTGAAGACCATTCTGTTCAGGGGTTCCTGGGTTCTATAGACTCTCAGAAACAGAAGCAGTAGCACACGTTTCAATATACATAATAGATATTGTAAATTCTCCCTTAGGTGAAGTCCTTAATAAATTCAGTGTGTGGTGCTAAGGTATAGCACATCAGGATGAAAATAAGCCTTATTAAAACAGGACTCTGTAACTCCAAGTATCAAATCAACAATTCCTAGGGTCAGATAAGATTCATCCTAAAAGGAATCTTTAGCTTGGGAGCTTGTGAAGCCAATAAAATAATTTGTATGGCATGCCAGTCAATAAAATCATTTGTAGAGAATCTCAAGCCACACAGTGAAATGAGAAGTAGATCCAGGTTTTTCTACATAGTTATATCCAAAAAAGGCTCACAACCCCAAAAAACAGAAACAAACCCTGTGGAGTATTTACAGGGCTCTTCTTTCCTGACGATCTAATGATAACCCTTGTTTACAATGGCTAAAAAAATGACACAAAAGAAGACCAATGAACTGAAACCAACACTTTATAGGAGATGAAGTGTATTTGATGGCTTTGCAAAAGAGGTCATGGTAATAAGCAAAGTTGGATTTATTTTCTGATTGGATGCCAAGCAGATGGGGATTCTCCCCTATCAAATGGCTTTACCACACTTTTCACTATCGTAGAATACACCATAGTGAGAAAGGAGTCAGCCACAAGCATTGAAGATCCCTACAGGAGTAGTGCTTTAAAGAGTGCAATCCATTCCATTCCACGAGTTAACTAATATGAAACAATATTCAAATGAAAACTGCTCTGAAGAAGATTTTATAATAGCAACATTGATAAAAGAAATGGACTTTTTCCATTCACTGTATTGTAAATTCTAAGAGGTCCACTATGTGTCTTTCTTGTTTGTAACTGTATACCAGCCATGACACAGTACCTGGTGCCTAGTAGGAGTTTCATTTGTTCACTGAGTGAGTAAATAAATGACTCTTTGTATACCACTGTTATGGCAAGAGCAATTGGAACTCAAAACAAAACATCCAGGGCAAAGACTGTTTCCCTGGTGAGGAATTATCAGCCTCACTTTGAGGTCTATAGAATGAATGGAGGTGGAAGGATCTTTAATGGTAAAATCTTTGAATTCAGTCCTTCCTTCTCTTTTTTAAAGAAAAATGAAAGCCAAGAATTGTTTGTGACCTATACATGATGACAGAATTGGTGAAGAGTTGGCAACATGGCTGATATTTTATATGATTTGTAACTTATTAGTCTTAAACAAGGATAGAGAGGCAAACATACTTGTTTCATAAATGTGTTAACTCATACTCTCCCCTCAAAATATCAGATTAAAAAAGACACATACAAATGTAATACAGCTATTAAATGTAATATATCTCAAGCATAGCCTTGAAAAAGATTCCATGCCTGTTTCCTCTTTGCTTTTACTCTTCTAGTAATTCGTGCCCCTGTTTTGATCAGGACATGCATGGATGGTCTGTTTTTCATGAGAAAAGATTCTAGTTTAACTATGAAATAGTCCAGGTTGTTCATTGACTATTACAGTTTTTACTAAACCCATGAAGCTAAAAATATAGTACCATAACACTTTTAGGAATAGAAAAATGCCATTTTTCTGTTATTCTTCTGCCCATATTGACCCTATTATTTATTATTTATGCATTATTATTATGCTATTATTTATGCATGACATCCATGTTTATTTCTTCAAATTTAGTGTCATGTAATGAGAAGTGATTTAGTTCTAAACCCATCAATGCCTTGGTTAGCTATGTAATTGTTAGTAAGGAAATTTATGTCTTTGAGCCTCGATTTTCATGTATATAAAATTAGAATAGAAAAAAGTAAAAATAAAGAAAATTAGGACATACTTAATATTCATTCATCTCTACTTTCCTATGATTCTTTGCAGCTTTGTGTTTCTCTAGACTAAATGTCCCCACTCTATTTAAAGGAAAGAAATCTTGAAACTGTCATTACTTTGTATTCACACACCTTCCAAATAAGTATGAGCCTACAACTAGAGCTCTCTATGTTTTCTAGAGGCTGACAGTTTGGCCAGCCTCCAAGTAATGAGGCAAGAAAGTATTTTTATAAAATTATGTGAATACAAGTCTAGTTACCTGCTGGCCTCCATTTTTCCTGGATAGACATTATCTGTGCTTATAAACAAACACATGAATACACAGTTAAGTAATAGTATAATTCCACTGCTGATTTGATGTTTGTCCTCAGCTTATCTCAATTTCTTTCCTAAAGTCAATACAAAATCCTTTGGGTATCCATGTGCCCTTGCTGTTATTCACTGAACATGTTTATTCCTGTGTGTCTGCCAATCTGAATTAATTGGTCATTAAAAAAGTTCTTTGTACGATTTTCAGCAAAGCTCCTAACCTTCCAAAATAGAAAATTTTGAATAGATTAAGTTTAACATCTTTTCACTTAGAAGTGGTTTTGAAATCCTGTGCTAGAGAAACACTTTAGGGTTTCTTTCTGTAGTGACTTCATATTGTACCTCCTGGGAAATATATAGTGTCTGTGCTATTGAGAATTTATTTCATACTTGCCTGGCCCCTGGAGATGTCATTCCCTCAAGAAGCTGAGCCTGGTAACGAAAAACACTGTGCCTCAGGACCAGAGGCAAACTGGATTTTAGAATACCTCATGCTCTAGCCTGCTGTAGTGCCTCGGTCTCTGCCCTCCTGAGACAAGAAACATGCAGATGGTGTCTGTAAGAGTCTCACATTATCAGCAGGCTTGTCAGAATAAGGAGCTAGCAGGAAGTTCTCCTAGAGATATCCTCCTGGTCCACAGCTGTAGAAGGCTGGTTGCAGATCAATATTTTTAGGTCTGCGTGATCATTTTCATCAGATCTGACTTGGACTTCAAAAGTAGATAGAGCTGTAATATCAGGTCATGGAAGCCTGTTGAATCCGTCGGGAGTAAAGAGGAACATTCAAAAGAAGTTTTTGTTTTATGATAGCCAGTATTTCCAAGATGGGACAGAAATTAGCTCGACCATCCCAGCTAATCTCAGTAAGTACAGGGCATCTGAATGTAGAGATGAATGCTTGACTTCCCGATGGAAGTCTGTTTCATCCAAATATCATTTGTTCTCCTTTTGTGAATTTGAATGATTTTTTTTTATTCATGTGTTTATTTTGTTTTGTTTTTTGGACAAAATGGATTTGGTAAATTAAAGACTGTTTTTCAAGCTAGAAGTAAACAAATTGCACAATGCAGTTGTATTGCCTTCTATGTCCCTAGAATGAGTGACTCATGTAAAGATGGTGCAAAAATATATTTAATCCCATTAGAAATTATAATAATGGTTCACAAACCCAGATTATGCGTCAGTGCTCCTGATGTCTTAGAAAGAATAGTGATTTGGAGAATAAAAATTTGAGCCATAATTCTAGATTGATTATAGTAGTTATGCAAATGTAATTATAACTTTCTGTACAGAAAAACATTTAAATAGAAAGCACTGCAATGATCTTATTCAGAAGCTACTCTGGTGAATACTTTTACTGTAAAGAAGAATTTGGTATATTTTAATAATTGTCAGGCGACCGTTATGATTGTATTACTGTACTGTGTAATTTTCTTGAATTGGATATGCCTCTCTCTTGGTACAATTTTAATTACCAAAAGTAATGACAAACCTTAGTAAATATGCTAATTGTACACAATAGCAATTTTCTCCATGCAGGCATAAAATTATAAAATTCTTGAAAGAGTGTTTGCATTTCTAAGGGAAGAAGTCTGTGCGGGGAACTCATATGAAAGCCACAGAAGATGGCTTGTATCTGCTCTGAGATTCATTAACATCAAGGTGCGCTGTCCCTCTCCAGCAAATAAATTTTAAACAAGTTATTTTTATGTTTTGAAGCTCTGTGTTATGATGGCTCTAACTCTCATATGATTGACTGAGTGAGAGAATTGGAGAATTTGAACTCGATCCTAGCCTAATAATGATTTTAAATTAATAGCCTGAAGACTTTTCTGTTATGTTACTAATACAAATTCACTTTCTTTTGGAATTGATTTGATGATTCTGAGAACTAAGTAAGAAAAAAGGTAGTTCAGTATGGAGACAGATGTTGCAGGGGACCTGGAGGACCAGGGCTAAGAAAACCTTTGTCACAAACTCACTCTATACTTGATATGAGTCTTCTCATTTGAAAAAGAGGGGTAAGTGGTTATTTAATGATTTCTGTGCTGCCATCTATCTTTAATATTGTTTGAGTCTAATCCTGGAGAGTTTTCATGATCTCCTGTCTATAGTGAGAACCTTCTGTGCTCAGTGACTCCAGAGATTCTCTCAAAGCCACCAAGTTCTACTCATGACAAGGGATCATCAAGAACTATGGTAATTCTCCTGGCCATAGGGACTTCCCTGAGCTTATGAAAAGTCTGCATATGAGGCAGAGCCAAGACTAAGCAGATTTGGCTATTGCCACAAATGCTGTTTAAAGATTGTAAAAATTCTCTAAGGAGACTTTCAGCTAAACTCTTTATTAATTGAACTTTTTGGAAAAAATTCTTGGTAGCTATAGGATTACCGATTGAGACCATCCTGAGCTTTCCAACTTAGCGATTTGCCAGCTTGCAGAGGTGTTTTATGTCATTAATGTATTATGAAGACGTTCCTTCAGCAATAAACCAATGAACACAGCTTACATATTGCACCAATAAGGAATTGCTTCACCATCCAACTAGATGCAGATATGGGAAGACTGGGGAAAGAACCATATAACGCCAAACCCCAAAACACTCCACCAGGACTTAATGTTTGGGTTTGAGTGAATAAGAAGGTCCCTAACTGGGTGGAATTCAAGTCTTACACAATAGCACATAGTTGAGAGGAAGAGAGACATGGCTATAAAGTAGCCTTCTCTTTCTGATGTGCTGAAATGGTGGGACTCAGAATTATTACAATTTTCTTTCGTTTATTTTTTCAAAAAGAGAAAGATGTGGGTATTAAATAGTATCAAAGAATGTAGAGAAACTCCTAAGGACAAAAATAAATACAGTTGTACAGAAAAAAAAGGAAAGAATTTGTCTACTCACTTGAAAATTTTATAATTAAAATTGATAACCACCTCCCCCAACCATACACATATCCTGTGGTGACATTATGGCTCCTGTAATGTAGAATAATCTGGTTGTTTCAGATAGGAAAAGTGTTGAGTAATCTTGTATTCTTTGTATAATTAGCAGACCAGAAAGAAAACTCCAGTTCTGAAGTAGAAAAGTTTCCTTTTCTCTCCAGTGATTTTTAATTGAAGTATAGTTGACAATATTATATTAGTTTCAGATGTACAACATAGCGATTAGACGTTTATATGCATTACAGAATGATCACCACCGCAAGTCTAGTAACCATCTGTCACACACAAAGTTATTATGATATTATTGACTATGTTCCCTACACTGTTCATTGCATTCTCATGAGTTATTTATTCTATAACTGGAAGTTTGTGCCTCTTAATCCCCTTCACCTCTTTCACCCAGCCAGCCCTCTACTGACCACCAGTTTGTTCTTTGTATCTACAAGTTTATTTCTATTTTCTTTTGTTTGTTTGGATTTTTGGTTTCCACGTATGAGTTAAACCATATGGTATTTGTCTTTCTCTGCCTGACTTATTTAACTTAGCGTAATACCCTCTAGGTGAACCCATTTGTTGTTGCAAATGGTAGGGTTTCATTTCTTATGGCTGAGTAATATTCCATTGTGTGTATATGTATGTATGTATATATATATATATATATATATATATATACCAATCTTCTTTACCCATTCATCTTTCATTGGACCCTTAGGTTGCTTCCACGGCTCAGCTATTGTAAATAATGCTGCAATGAACATAGGAGTGCATCTTTTTGAATTAGTGTTTTCATTTTTTTCAGATATATGCCCTGAGGAATTGCTGAATTGTGTTGTAGTTCTATCTTTAATTTTTTGAGGAACCTCTATACTGTTTTCCATAGTGGCTGTACTAATTTACATCCCCACTAACAGCGTATGAGGGTTTCCTTTTCTCCACATCCTTGCCAACACTTGTTATTTGTTGTCTTTTCAATAATAGCCATTCTGACTAGTGTGAGGTGATATCTCATTGTGATTATGATTTGCATTTCTCTGATGATTAGTGATGTTGAGCATCTTTTCATGTGTCTGGCCATCTGTATGTCTTCCTTGGAAAAATGTCTAGTCAAATACTCTGCCTATTTTTAAATTGGATTGTTTGTTTTTCTGATATTGAGTTGTATGAGTTCTTTACGTATTTTGGATATTAACCGCTTATTGTATATATCTTTTGCAAGTATCTTCTGCCATTCAGGAGATTGCCTTTTTGTTTTGTTGATGGTTTCTTTTGCTGTGCAAGAGTTTTTTAGGTTGATGTAGTCCCATTTGTTTATTTTTGCTTTTATTGCCTTTCCCTGAGGAGATAGATCCAAAAAATATTGCTAAGACTGATGTCAGAGAGCTGACTATCTATGCTTTTTTCTAGGAGTTTTGTGGTTTCAGGTCTTACATTTAGGTCTTTAATTCATTTAGAGTTTACTTTTGTATATGGTATAAGAAAGTGATCTGCTTTCGTTCTTTTAAAAGCTTGTAGCTATACAGTTTTCCCAACACCATTTATTTAATAGACTGTCTTTTTCCCATTGTATATTCTTGCTTCCTTTGTCATAGATTACTTGACCACATAAGCAGGGGCTTATTTCTGGGCTCTGTACTCTGTTCCTTTGGTCTATGAGCCTGTTTTTGTGCCAGTACCATATTATTTTGATTGATATAGCTTTGTAGTGTACTTTGAAATCAATGAGTGTGTTACCTACAGCTTTACTCTTCTTTTTCAAGATTGCTTTGTCTATTTGGGGTCTTTTATGGTCTCATACAAGTTTTAGGATTAGTTGTTCTTGTTCTGTGAAAAAAATGCCATTGGTATTTTGATAGGGATTGGATTGAATTTATAGATTGCTTTTTAACCATATTAATTCTTCCAATCCATGAGCATGGCATATCTTTCCATTTATTTGTGTCATCCTCCTTTTCTTTCCTCAATGTCTTATCATTTTCAGAGTATAGGTCTTTCACCTCCTCCTTAAATTTATTCCTTGGTATTTTATTCTTTTTGATGAAATTGTAAATGGGATTGTTTCCTTAATTTCTCTTTCTGATTGTTCATTATTAGTGTATGGAAACACAGCAGCATTCTATATATTGATTTTGTATCCTGTAAATTAACTGAATTCATTTGTATCATGTCATCTGCAAATAGTGACAGTTTTGCTTCTTCCTTTCCAATTTGGATGCTTTTATTTATTTTTCTTGTCTGATTGCTGTGGCTCGGAATTCTAATATTATATTGAATAAAAGTGTTAAGAGTGGCATACTTGTCTTATTCCTGATCTTAGAGGAAATGCTTTTGGCTTTTCACTGTTGAGTATGATGTTAGCTGTGGGCTTGTCATATATGGCCTTTATTATGTTGAGATATGTTCCCTCTATATGGGCTTTGTTGAGAATTTTTATCCTAAATTGGTGTTGAATTTTGTAAAATGCCTTTCTGCATCTATTAAGATGATCATATGATTTTTATTCTTTATTTTGTTAATGTGGTGTTATCATGTTGATTAATTTGCAGATGTTGAACCATCCTTGCATCCTTGGGATAAATCCCACTTGATCATGGTGCATGATCCTTTTAATGAATTGTTGAATTCAATTTGCTAATATTTCATTGAAGATTTTTGAATCTATGTTCATCAGGGATATTGGCCTGTAATTTTCTTTTTTTGTAATGTCTTTATTTGGTTTTAGTATCAGGTTAATGCTGGCCTTGCAGAATGAGTTTGGAACTGTTCCTTCCTCTTCAATTTTTTGGACTAGTTTGAGAAAGATAGGTATTAACACTTCTTTAAATGTTTAGTAGAATTCACCTGTGAAGTCATCTGGTCCTGGACTTATGTTTGTTGGGAGTTTTTTGATGACTGATTCAGTTTCATTGCTGGTAATTGGTCTCTTCAGATTTTCTCCTTCTTCCTAATTCAGTATTTTTGTTTCTTTGTTGATTTACTTGTTGTTTGTTGTTTGTTAATTGACTTGTTTGATTGTTTGTTTCTAGGAATTTATTCATTTCTTCTAGGTTTTCTGATTTGATTGCGTATGATTGTTTGTAGTAATCTCTTATGATCTTTTGTATTTCTCTTGTGTTGGTTGTAACATCTCCTCTTTCATTTCTGATTTTATTTACTTGGCGCTTTCTTTCTTTCTTGATGAGTCTGGCTAAAGGTTTATCAATTTTGGGTATCTTTTCAAAGAACGAGCTCTTAGTTTTGTTGATCTTTCCAGTGCTTTTTTAGGCTCCATTTCATTTATTTTCACTCTAATCTTTATTATACTAACTTTGGGCTTTCTTTGTTCTGTTTCTAGTTCCTTTAGGTATGAGATTAGATATTGTTTATTTGCAATTTTTCTTCTTTCCTGAAGTGGGCCTGTATCCCTATGAACTTCTCTCTTAAAACTACTTTTTCTGTGTCCCATAGATTTTGGAACATTGTGTTTCCATTTTCATTTATCTCAAAGTATTTTTTGATTTCGTCTTTGATTTCTTTGCTGACCCATCGGTTGTTTAGTAGCATGTTGTTTAGCCTCCAGGTATTTGTGTTTTTTTCCAGTTTTCTTTTTATAATTGATTTCTAGTTTCATACTGTTGTCATCAGAAAAGATACTTGATATGATTTCAGTCTTATTAAATTTATTGAAACTTGTTTTGTGGTCTAATATGTCATCTATTCTGGAGAATGTTCCATGTGCACTTGAAAAGAATGTGTATGCTGCTGGTTTTGGATGGAATGTTCTGCATATATCTCTTATGTCCACTGTTCTAATGTGTTGTTTAATGCCAATGTTTCCTTATTGATTTTCTGTCTGGATAATCTACCCATTGGTGTAAATAGGGTGTTAAAGTCCCCTACTATTATTGTCTTACTGTGAATTTCTCCCTTTATGTCTGTTAATATTTACTTTATGTATGTAGGTGCTTCTGTATTGGGTGCAGATATTAAAAGTGTTACATACTCTTGTTGGATGGATTCTTTTATCATTTTGTACTGCAATCATTGCCTCTTGTCACAGTTTTTGTTTTAAAGTCTATTT
The DNA here is from genome assembly GCF_041296265.1 of Equus caballus. NCBI lineage: Eukaryota > Metazoa > Chordata > Mammalia > Perissodactyla > Equidae > Equus > Equus caballus. The sequence goes on from NC_091698.1 coordinate 65,236,698, forward strand.
TGTCTGATGTAAATATTGCTACTTCAGCTTTCTTTTTGTTTCTATTTGAATCGAATATCTTTTTCCATCCCTTTACTTTCAGTCTGTGTGTATCTTTAAATCCAAGTCTCCTCTAGGCAGAGTATAGATGGGTCTTGTCTTTTATTCATTCAGCCACTCTATACCTTTTGATTGGAGCATTTAGTCCATTTACATTTAAATTAATTATTGATAGGTATGTACTTATTGCCGTTTTGTTAATTCTTTTCTGGTTGCCTCATAGTTCTTCTCTGTTCCTTTCTTCTTCTCTTGTTCTCTTCCATTGTTATTTGATGACTTTCTTTAGGGTTATGTTTGTATTTCTTTCTCCTTATTTTTTGTGTACTGACCATAGATTTTTGGTTTGTGGTTACCATGAGGTTCATATATAACAATCTATGTATATAGCAGTCTATTTTAAGTTACTGGTTGCTTAAGTGCAAGCATGTTCTAAAAGCACTACATTTTTCCTCTCCCTGTATTGTTTATGCTTTTGATGTCATATTTTACATCTTTTTATTTTGTGTATCCTTTAACTAATTATTGGAGATACAGATGATTTTAGTACTTTTGTCTTTTAACCTTCAAACTAGTTATATAGATGATTGATCCACTACATTTACTATATGTTTGCCTATACAGTGAGATTTTTTTCTTTCTTAGTTTTCATATTCCTAGTTATAGGCTTTTCTTTTCCATTTAAAGATGCCTGTGTAACATTTCTTATAAAACTGGTTTAGTGCTGATGAATTCCTTTAGTTTTTGCTTGCCTGGGAAACTCTTATCTCTTCTTTAATTCTGAATAACTTTGCCAAGTAGAGTATTATTAGTTAGATTTTTCCTTTCAGTACTTTGAATATATTGTGCCTGTATGATTTCTGCTGAAAATGCAGTTGATAATCTTATGGGGATTCTCTTATATGTAACTAGTTGTTTTTCTCTTGCTGCTTTTAAGATTCTCTCTTTATCTTTAACTTTGACATTGTAGTTACAATGTGCCTTGGCATGGGTCTCTTTGGGCTCATTTTATTTGGGACTCTCTGTGCTTCCTGGACTTGGATTTCTGTTTCCTTCACCAGGTTGGTGATGTTTTCAGCCATTATTTCTTCAAATAGATTTTCTGTCCCTTTCTCTCTCTTCTCCTTCTGGGACCACTAAAATGCAAATGTGAGTGTGTTTGATATTGTCCCAGAGGTCCCTTAAGCTATCATCATTTTTGTTTTTATAATTGTGCGTGTGTGAGGAAGATTGGCCCTGAGCTAGTATGTGTTGCCAATCTTCCTCTTTTTTTTTTTCCCTCTCCAAAGCCCCAGTACATAGCTGTATATCCTAGTTGTAAGACCTTCTAGTTCTTCTATGTGAGATACTGCTACAGAACGGCTTAATAAGCGGTGGGTAGGCTCGCACCCAATATCTGAACCAGTGAAGCCCAGGATGCTGAAGTGGACCACACAAACTTAACCACTATGATGTCGGGCCAGCCCCTCGTCATTCTTTTTTTGAGGAAGATTAGCCCTGAGCTAACATCTGCTGCAAATCCTCCTCTTTTTGCTGAGGAAGACTGGCCCTGAGCTAGCATCTGTGCCCATCTCCTCTACTTTATATGTGGGACACCTGACACAGCATGGCTTGACAAGTGGTACCATGTCCGCACCCGGGATCCGAACTGGCGAACCCCAGGCCACCGAAGTGGAATGTGCAAACTTAACTGCTGTGCCACTGGGTTGGCCCCTCACATTTTTTTTCTTATTCTTCTTTTTTCTTTTGCTATTGCAGTTGGCTGATTTCCACTACACTGTCTTCCAGACTGCTAATTCTTTTTTCTGCATCATTAATCTGCTATCAATTCTCTCTAGTGTATTTTTCATTTCATATATTTACTCCTTCAGCTCTGATTTATTCTTTTTTTATATTTTCTATCTCTGTGTTGAAGTTTTCACTGTGTTCATCCATTCTTCTCCCAATTTCAGTGAGCATCTTTATGACTATTACTTTGAACTCTTTATCTGGTAGATGCTTATCTCTGTTTCATTTAGTTCTTTTTCTGAGGTTTTGTCTTCTTTTGTTTGGAACATATTCCTTGTAGCCTCATTTTGCCTAACTCTCTGGGTTTGTTTCTATGTATTAGGCAGATCAGCTCTGTCTCCCTGTCTTGAATGGGTGACATTATATAGAAGGTGTCCTGCAGGGCCTGCTAACACAATCTCTCCTAGTCACTACAGCCAGGTGTTCCAGATGTGTCTCCTGTGTAAGCTGTGTGTGCCCTCCTTCTGTGCCTGGGCCATGATTGCTGTGGGCATGCAAGTGTGTAGGACTGGCCTCTAGGGGTGGATCCACATGGGAATGTGCCAGGGCAGGGTGAGGAGTGCTAGCAGAGTGGATGGAGAGTGTCTGAAATATTGCCCACCAGCACTTCCATCCCCTGAGAATGTTCCAAGAGATCCTTGCCCCTTTGACACAAACCCTAAAATTAGTCAGTGAATCTCCTTCGTGTATAACCTAGGCACGTTTCAAACTGTTGCCTCTGCGCTGGAACTTAAAATGAGTGAGTTTGTGCACAAGCCCTTTAAGAGAGGGGTCTCAGATTCCTATAGCCCTCTGGCTCTCCTAGACATAAGCCTCACTATTTTTCAAAGTCAGTTGTTATAAGGGCTTGTTTTCCTGGTGCATGTCATCTGGGCTGGGAAACTCGGTGTGGACTTGGGGTCCCTCACTGGTCTGGGAGGAACTCCGTGTTTGTGATATACCTCCAACTTGTGCGTCACTGTGCCGTGGTTGTGAGTCCCGACTAGACTGCATCTTAGCCCCTCCTGCCCATCTCAGTGTGTCTTTTTCTTTGTATCCTTAATTGTGGGAAATCCGTTCTGCCAGTCTTCATGTCACTTTCAGTGATACTTCTGTATGCAGTTGTAGTTTTGGGGTTTTTTTTGTTTTGTTTTGTTTTTGAGGAAGATCAGCCCTGAGCTAACATCTGCCAATCCTCCTCTTTTTGCTGAGGAAGACTAGCCCTAAGCTAATGTCTGTGCCCATCTTCTTCCACTTTATATGTGGGACACCTGCCACAGCATGGCTTGACAAGCGGTGTTATGTCAGCACCTGGGATCCGAACCGGCAGACCCCAGGTTGCCAAAGCAGAACATGAGCTCTTAACCACTGTGCCACCGGGCCAGCCCTTGTAGTTGTCGTTTTGGTGTGTCTGTGGGAGGAGGTAAGCTAAAAATCTTCCTACTCTGCCATCTTGATCCAATCTCCCCAATGACTCTTGCATAATAGATATGTCATCCTATTCCAAGTCACTTAGAATGCCTCGTGATTGGTCAAAACACTGAACTTCTTGTTTGGGGGATATCTAGATACTTGGGAAAACATCATCTGTAGAGCAAGTATCTTCATATGTAAAAGATCTTTTCTATTATCTTGTTTATGGTTATACAAATTTAAAGAGGATAAGTGAACTCTCTCATCAGATCCTTAATAGACCTCTTAGGTTTAGCATCCAAGTTTCATAACAAAGTGCAGAATTAGTTTCTGGGAAGTTAAAAAGGAAAGCTTTGCGTTTCTCTCTACTACATTCTCATTACAACACTTCACTTCTGACACCAAATATGTGGGTTTTCCACACTAAGCAATTTTCCAATTCTCTGCAGGCACCAACTGAATGTCCTACAATTCAGTTCAATTCTAACACTATCTACCTGGAGTTAGCATCAAATCCCAGAAATTAAAGGGTTTAATCTCATAAGTTGATTACCCTTTCAATTTCAGATGCCAATTGTAAGTCCAAGTTGTCACCTGCGTTTCTGACCAGCCAACCATAACTCTTTCATTTCATATTTAGAGTAAATTACTCCATTTTGTTCACTTGATAGCACAGAAACTTAAAGTTTTGTAAGGGACCTTGAAGGTCATGTAGTTCCACTGCTCACCTAGTGTGGAAATTTCCTTCAGTATTCTTCATAGATGATCATCTAGCAGCTCCTCAAATATTTTTAGCCCTCAAGATAACCTTTTCTATTGTAATAGTTCTGATTATAAAGAAGTTTTGTCTTACCCAACAAATTTAAGAAACTTCTATTGAATGTTTATTATCTACACTTTATAAGGCCCAACCCCAGAAACAAAGATAAACAAAAGATGATTTATTCCTGCAGAGAGTTTTTAATCAAGAGTAGAGTTTTGTGTACAAATAACAGTGAAACAGGATTAGTACACTACATTTGTACATTTTTAGTAATACAATGAATACACTCTATGAGCAAAAATGTCCAAAATTAGGCACTTTATGTACCTAATTGTGGAAAAGGGCTTTTTATTCTGAAAGAAGTCATTTTATCTTGAAAGGTGGGCATATCAACAGGTAGAGTTGACGAAAAGAGCAACCTAAGAGATCCAGGGAGAGAATCCATACAAAGGTTCAGAGAATGGCAAAGAATAGGATGGTGTGTGGAATGTGTAAAGGAGGAGCTTATAACAAAAGTTTGCAAAAGCACATGATGAGAAGATAATAGAGAACCTAGTAAAGGTTTGGACTTGTTCTGCAGGCATTAGAAAGCCATTAATATTTTCAGTCCAGGGCATGGAATTATTAGAGCTATGCTTTGGGAAAATGACTCCACCAGCTTGTTGTAAAATGATCTAAGAAGGGAGAGATTGGAAGCTGAGCAATTGCTAAGGAGACAGTTGCAGTAATTCAAGAAAGAGGTGATGAGAGCCAGAACTAGGATAATGGCAGTGGGAATGTAGTGTAGGCTAGGGGAGCATTGCTGAATCAACAAGACTTGGCCACTGATTGAATGTGAGGGTTGAGAATGGAGAGAATGAATGTCAAAGAGAATGGGGAAGACAGAGGAAGTTCCATGCGCATAAGCACTCATTGAGGATCCATTGGGTATAAGAACATTGCTAGTCACTGAGGCAAAAGACAACTAAGGTATGATTATAGCTTCTCCCAACATACATTTATTGTGTTCTTTCAGTAGCACAGGTGCTAGTGGTGAGTAATACCTTCAAGAAGCTCTCTACAGTACAAAATAGATTCCAATAAAACTAACAAGTCAAATGTGATAAAAATACTAGCATTGGATGGGTGGTAAGATTGCTCAGGTGGAGAATTACGGGAGAAGCATCCGAACCAGAAGCTTCTGCCTGAGCAAAATCCTGTGGTTGTGAACACGCACGGTGTTTCAAAGAATGGTAGTATTTGGTGCAGACACAGGGCAATTAGAATTCAGAGAATGGCAGAAGATGAAGATGGAAGTAATTTAGAGCAGATGTTTACAGAATATTGGATACTTTACAAAAAAGGTTAGACTTTAATTCTCCAGATAATGGGAAGCTCTAGAAGAGTGTAGTTTTTGTTGTGGTAGTTTTGTTTTTAACGGTAATGTGAAGTTATTTGCTCTGGGTTTTGAAAGATAATACTGGTGAAGAGTGGATAGGAGATTCGATAGCATGAAATCTGAAGGCATTGCACTCCAGTGAGTAAATTCTCACAATTGTCCAGGGAGGCAGTGCTATCAAAGGCCTGAAGAAAAGCAGAGGGTGAGGACAAAGGGGGAAAGATTTAGAACCATTTCAGAGGTGAAGTATCCTCCATCCTCTCAAGTATTGAGAATCAGATGGAACACCTGTAGAAAAGTCTGTCTCTTCTTTTACGCTAATCTCTTCTTTTCTGCTCCCCACAGTTTACCATATTTTTGTCTTGCATAGCATTTGATTGTATGACATTGCTGTTCCTTCCTACCAGTTTTCTACTATCTTTTCACAGTGTGTAGTTATATTATGAGGATTATTTTGTCTGGCACTTGGTTAGAACATGATTTATTGATTGGTAATTCTTTTAGTACTTCTTTGCTATATATAGGAATGCTATATTATACGCATAATAAATAAATTAAAAGTATTCAATAGTGAACTAAGAAAAAGATAGTGATTCCATGAAACGTTTATTATTCTTTTGATTACTGTGGATTTTTACCTGGCTGTAGGGCAACAGGCTGCCCCGCTGTTTTCTAAACTGTGGTGCCCTCATGATGCCATGTTTAAGCAATCAGCTTTTTGAGCTGTGGATCCATGGAATTCAGAAAATGTTTCCAGTGCTTTAGCAATGAGATGAGCAGTAGCCCTTAGCCTCCCTCTGTCTTTCCTGCAGAATTTTAAATTATTTTTATTTGCACCTTAACTAGATGCGTATATTAATAAATGAATATGGATAATCTTCCATGGTATTTGGGAGCAGAATGCACCTAACATTCTCTTCCTGGACTTTAATTCATAGTGTCAAATTAGTTACATTGTTATTACAAACTAGTGTGTGTTAACTCTGCCTATCTTCAGGTTGTTGATTTGAGAAGCAAAGGAAGTTGAGAAAGGAGCATAAAGAATAGATGACTGTGAATACCTCTGTGAATTTTCAATGAGAGAACAATACAAGATTTAATATTAAAACCCCGCTTTTGCAAGCCATGAGGTATTGATATGCCAAACAGCCTAAAATGGGAATAGTGAAAACTACAGAACCCTCTAAACAGAAAAATAATCTACATATCAAAAAAAATCTCACTCAAATTGACACCAGAGAATACCAAAGATTCTTCAACTTGTTTTTACATATATGGCTTAACTTTTACATATATGAAATACATGAGAATAAGAGGTATTATGAGGTACTAAGAGGCAATATGTTCTTGTGCGTTTTAAGAGACTAATAAATGCACTGCAGAATGACATAATCTTATGGGGTACAATAAATATTTTATTATAATAGAAGGAGTCATGAAACACAGATCTTTCCTCATGCCCAGGGGTTTGTCTAAAATGCCAATCTGACTTTGTCACTGCCCTGCTTAAAAGGCTTAAGCTGCCTGAGTTCCTTAAAATGAACTATAAGGCCCTCTCTATTCTAGCCCTGCCTAAAACGTCTCCGTCTTCTTTTATCTCTGCCACCCCACCAACGTAAACTTGTCACTCTAGCAATGCTCAGCTTGCCCTTCATCAAACTCACCTGCCCTTTCATACTTCTCTGGAGTTTTTCTCATACCTCAAAACAATACTTATTATTTTGTGTTTAAATTATACATTTCTATCTCTCCAACTAGATTTTGTCAAGAAATATTTCTTTTTTTTTTTAAAGATTTTATTTTTTTCCTTTTTCTCCCCAAAGGCCCCGGGTACATAGTTGTATATTCTTCGTTGTGGGTCCTTCTAGTTGTGGCATGTGGGACGCTGCCTCAGCGTGGTTTGATGAGCAGTGCCATGTCCGCGCCCAGGACCCGAACCAACGAAACACTGGGCCGCCTGCAGCGGAGCACGCAAACTTAACCACTCAGCCACAGGGCCAGCCACAAGAAATATTTCTAAATGTGAGGGGGCATCTGTTCAGTCAAGGGGAAGCAAAATGTCCCATCTTTGATATTCTATCTGGAATAACGTAAAAGTGCATACTCTTTCTTTCGTCTGGGAGTACCTTATAGAATTGCTCATCATTTGTTGCCCATAGCTCCTCAGGGAATATTGGAAATACTATCTGTTCCAGATGTGATCCTGAAAGATCGCTATATTACGGTTTGTGAATTTTTAAACAAGGATGTAAAAAAGTAATAAATAATTTTAAAGTTTACAATAGACTTTAGGAAAATTGAGTTAAACATGAAGCAAAAGGCACATCAGTTTTCAAGAATGGCCTATGTGCCCATTTATACTGAACATTTTGCAAATTATTGTCTTGAATAACTGCTTTGCAGCTTCAAGGAGGTTGCCAACAGATTTTATCAACTTTAAATCAGGATGAATGGATATTACAGGGATTGAGAATAAATATTACATTCACAAAATTAGACACATTTCCTCATACCGGCAAAATGTAATAGCAGCATCACAAATTTGAGAAATAAAACAGCTTTTTGAAGAAGCAAAAATTCATGTTTGGCATTATGAATGTAGATGCTTAACAGGAATAAACAAACATACAAATTGCCGTTTGTGATTATTTTCCAAAGTTGAAAGCAACTAGCTGTATAATCCTAACAAGCTATTTCTCTTCCCCATCCCTCTCTGTGCTCTCATGAATAAATTAAAAGAATTGGGCTGGAATTAGGGTCAGGAGATGTGTAGCCTGCATGCCACCCCTGTCATTACCCTCTCCCATACAGGTATTGATGGACAATTAATCAGAGTACTCTCTCCCACCAAGACTCAGAACCCTACTTAACAATCTAGAAAGCCACTGCTATTATATAGGAGTTGACTAAGAGAAAAACTAACTTCCTTTCCAGTTCTCAAATTCCATGAGTCTCCTGGTCCAAACTCTAAATCACAAGCAAGTTCATCCTTTGGAATGGGTAATGTGAAATAGCTTCTTATACTATAAAGAATTTCAGACTTTTTAAATGTTTGCCTAGATTCCTTTGAACTTTCCAGACTATTTTGTAATATTACTGCCTTATATTTATTCTGCCCTTGTAACTTTTCCCCAGAACTTTATTTTCATTTATTATTCATGTATTCCTTTACCCCAACCCTTTGAGGTCAGTGGAGCACAGAGTTGAGCTAACTCATCTGTATCATGCAACCAATGATAAACCAAACCCAAACCAGCACACAAATCCCTTGATTCCTAGTCTTTTTGTCTGGAATGGCAGACAAATGAGGGAAGGAGCATAAAAACTAGTCAGAAAGCCAGTAATAAGCAGGATGAGCTTTGTCAGAGAAACCTACTAAACTTTTACATTAAAAATCAAATATTTCAACCTCCCATTCCCACTCTCAAGATTTCTTTTTAGTTCATATCTTTTTGGTAAAAATTCTGAACTGGAATCTGAACCTGGAAAAACAGACATCACTGATATCCTCATACCCTTGCCATTCATGAAGGCCAGAAGCTAAAATAAAACCTAAAGGGGAAACGTAGACCAGAGTTAGAGCTTTCTGTACACAGTGTACTTTACAAAGATAGACATGGCAATGGATTTGGCCAGGCCAAGGTTGTCCATCTTGGAACTAACAATGGATCCATATTGCTTAACACAATCAAATATCAGAAAAGTGATACCAGGGCACTAAAAAAGGCAACTTTTCCACATCTTCCCATTCTTTTCCTGAATTTTCCATGGAGGTGTGTATATTAGTTTTCTATTGCTGTGTAATAAGTTATGGCAGCCTTATAGACTTAAAACAGCATGCACATTTATTAGCTAATGGCTTCTGTGGATCAGGAGTCCAGGCATGGTTTAACTGGGTCCTGTGCTCAGGCCCTCACAAGAATTCAATCACAGTGTCAGCTTGGCTGCACTCCTTTCTGAACCTTGGCATCCTCTTCCAGGCATACATGGTTGTTAGCAGATTTCAGTTCCTGTGGTTATAGGACTGAGGCCCTCAGCTCCTAGAGACCACCTGCACTTCCTCGCCACGTGACCCTCTCCATAAGCAGCTTGCATCACAGCAGCTTGCTCCTTCCAAGGCCAGCCTCAAGTCTCTCACTCCAGTGTCCTAAGACTGAGTCTTTCTAACATAACCTAATCAAGGGTGTGACACATTTGCCATTTTATATTAGCTGCAAGCTCGTCACAAGGCCTGTCTACATTCAGGGGAGATGGATAAAAAAAAGTCGTGGTCACCAGGAGGCAAAAATTGTTGGAAATCACTCTAAAGTCTGTCTGAAACAGTATGTGTGTACTGTAAAAGAAAAAAAGAATATGTATTCATACTTAAATAGAACTTACTATGTACCAATATCTTACTTTCGTCTTTTATTTTATTTTCACAACAATCCAATGAGTAAATATTATTATTATCCTCATTTTATAGATGAAGAAACCGAGGCAGAGAGTTCAGGTGACCTGTCCAAAGCACACAGCTGGTCAGAGGTAGAATAGGAATATGAATGCAGACACTGCAATCTGGCTGCAGAAGCCGTTCTTAACACATTATGCATCGCTCTGCGATAATAGCTTGCTCTTTTATAGTACCGTCTAAGTGCTTTACATATTTTAACTCATTTAAGCCTCTGTTGATTGCACAATTTTAGTATGCAACCAATCCATCCCCTTTAATTTTCAGACAAGCTGAAAGAGACCATAAAACTTGTACTTGAATATGATTGCCTTCCATGGAAGTGGTAATAAATACTATTTATTGAGTGGTCATTTTGCTAAACAATCCACAAATATTATTTCATTTATCCTATAAGCTCTCTACGATATTACCATCAACATTTTGTGATGAGGACGCTGAAATTAGAGATGTTAAATAGCTTGGCCATGCTTTCTTAGGCTGGGACTCAAACTCAGTTCCCTTTGACTCAAAAGCCTGAGTTTTTGATGACCGTGGTCTGCAATTTGTAAGGCAATACCAAGCTAATACACCTACTCTCTTTCTTTTTCAGCAAAATGTGCTGACTTGTTGGATTTGTTTTGATGTAGGAAGAAAATAACAATTTTATGACTTTTATCTTATCTGAAATTGTGGTTCTGTTGTCTGACTTTCACAATGGAGCAAACCCTGGATGACCAAGGGAGCAAATATAGGAACTTCATTTTGTAGCTGTCTGCAGCACGTTCTGCTGGAGTTCATCTGCAGCCCCAGTGCCTTGCTTGCCAGTTTTATGCTCAGATTTCTGAGCTGATTTCCAGTCATTTGCACAGTGAACAATCTGTAGGATTGGGAAAGGCAGATCCTTACCCCTTTAGTGTGTGTTTCATCACACTGATGTCCTGAGATTGGGAGAAATGCCTCTAGACTCTGCAATATCATCCAGGGTTGTTTTCTTCTTATTCTCTATTATTTAGGAATATATTGGTACAGAGTGGCTTCATATAAATCTCTCTAAATTATGTTGCTTTTCTTATTTTATGCCTCACTTTTTCCTTTCTGAGCACCTGTTACTGATTCTATTCAAAATTCCTTGGAAGTAAACACTGATTTAATTAAAGTTATGGGGTAAGTAGCAGATTGGTGTGTTCAATTAGGTTAGTAAAATGGATATTGTATCATATTACTTCAAAAGCTAGGTTGATGTTGGCTTTCATTGATACTGTTAGATATTTGAATCATCTATTGTTAGACAATTTCCATTTCTTTTCATTACACAGATGTTTAATGAAAATTGGGATTTTGTTTTATTCTTCCCAATTAGGTGATAAATCCTATTTGCCCTTGGAAAGGAGCACAATGTAGATTCAAATGAGCTGTCAGACTGGGTTTTTTTGTTTCTCATGCCTTATCCTTGACCGGATCTATAGCTTGAACTTTTAGTGGGAATTTTCTGTGCACATTGATTCCTCATATCAGGCTAGAGCAGTTTATCACTACGGAGAGACTTTACAGCCCAGCTGTAGGGGAGCTGTGAGTTAGCAATTACTCACTTAAGAGAAGTTCACTGCTAACCTAACCTGACGTGGGAGCACTCGGAGGGCCTCTATTGAAATGTGTCTTTTTCTTCATTGTTAAAAGCCCCCAAATCTTTAATGATGTCATTCCATTACATATAAAGTTTGATTTGTATTAAAACATTCAAACCCCTCTTAAGGTGGGGGTAGGAAATAGCACTTTAAGCTATAGTCAGTCATATACATTTTAGTATAAATTAATTCCAGGTTCTTTTGTCAGAAATGATTTTGGAAGTTGAATGTGAAGATGATATATATTTCAGATTTGTGACTGTTTGTGTATGCCTCTGTGTGTGAGTGTGTGTGTGTGTTCTATTAGGTAGTATGTCAGGGAGGGAAACTAGAAGGGATATGTATAACCCAAAGAGGCAAAAATTCAGAGAACAAACTTTACTTTCTTAACAGTTTACTAGAACTTAAATTGATGTATTTGATTGTAATATTTCTTTACTTCCTGATTCCCCTTCTAACAAATTCACACAATAAAGAATCTGGAATTATATTGAAAAAACCTGATAGCTCTTAATTCTTCAGTCTCTACATTTATTCAAAATCCACTTTTGAGCAGGGCATATTTTTGAGGGATGTACAGATGTGTAAGACTTGGTGGTTCTTCTGGTTTAGTACTATCACATATCTAAATAACAACAATTTATAAAGCTATGAATTCCATAAAAGAGGCAGAAATTAAGGTTTGTGCTAGTGTAAAGAAGAGATATATGGTTTGTGTGATGGGGCCAAGGAATGGCATATTGCTAAGGAAAGTTATTTTGGAGATAGTAAATTTAAAAGTCTATATTCCAAATTTTTAGAACCTATTTCTAGGAGAGTAGTCTTAATTCCTCCCTCAGAACTAGTTTACCTTTAATTTAGACACAATTCTAGAAAAAAAAAATGTGATTATCTAATATCTTGCTACTCAAAATGTGTTTCCAATGGCCCACAGCATGGGCATCACCTTGGAGCTGGTTAGAAATGCAGAATTTCAGTTCCTATTCCAGAAATAGTGAGTCAGAATCTGCCTTTTAACATGACCCCAGAGTGAATTGTAGCACATTAAAGTTTGAGAGGCATACGGGTCTAATGCCGTCACGTAAGGTAATTTCCCAGAGCTTTGGCACATTGAGAATATCTTGCTTGATTGGTATGGAGTGGATGGAAGCAAGTAGGCTGACTATAATGAGAGAAGTAAGAAAAGGCAACTAATGTACATCACGCCAATGAGAAAGGCCAGAGAAAATTTATGAACAGCTGACTCAAAATGGAAAAAAAAAAAAAAAAAAAAGGAGCTAAGTCACTTCACGTGTAGGCCAGAAGCTCAATATACTGCAACAATCCCTAAGGGTCTCTCTGTGTCACAGCGCCATAGAATAATTACCATTCATAATAATGAAATCCATGCCTTTATAAAAAAAGGTTAAATTACTTTCAATGGCCTTTCATTAAGAAGGCAAGGAAATGCATAATGTATTTTAGAATGGTTTTCAGCAAAATTTGGCTTATTGTACTTTTTAATTGTTACTTAAAGAGATATGCTTCAATTCACATGCTCTGTGTATCAAAAACTGACGTTTCAAAAAAATGTTTTTGGAAAAAGTTTGATATTTCCAAAAATGGGCAACCAAGTACATATTATGGAAATTGATATATTTTGGAGAGAATCCATTACACATGTTTTACAATTTTAAAAAAGTGCATGTGTATGTAAGAGTTACATGTGGTGGAGGTCTTCCTCCTTGTTACACAGCCTCAGGGTTCACAAATCCTATAATATTCAGTTTAACGTGGGAGGCACCATTTATAGAATACCATGTGAAAGTAGTTCTCTGAAGCTGTGTTTGGCCCTGACTTGAGGAGAGACACACCATCATCTTGTCAGAGGTTAGGCCAGCAAAAGGTTTTAACCCTGCTCTGCCTTCACTTATTTGGTTGACCTATGTGGTTTGCACTCTGGGACAGAAGAGTGGAGACTGCAGTGTCCTATTGCCCCTGAAATTTCTGCTTGATGGCCAAACATCAAGGCTTTTCTGTTGATAGAGGTCATCCCACTCTGCTGACCAGGCTGTCTTTTTGCAAAAGCAGTGCAGCAGCATTTTATAAAATCCCTGAAGTGGTGGTAACCTGGGCCAACCCAGGACTTGAAATAGCAAAGGTTGTCTTCATTGTCCTTGCTTGAAGCCTGTTTTCCCTCCCTGTGTGAGGTCCCCTCTGCAACCTGGTCACCCAGCTTCCTCAGGTTCTCAGGCACACAGTGTCTGCAGGCTCCCCACCTCTGTCTAGAGAGATAAACCCTAGGAACAGACTGTAAGCTAGGTATAGGCCATGTACTTTGGGGTGACTTAAACATTATATAGCCTTCATGAAAAAAGTAATTTAGGGCAATTCTCTCTAATTATATAGTGCTTTGGGGAAGAATACAACTTTACATTGACAGGAGATAGCTTCTCAAAGGCAAAGACTGTATAAGGTAAAAGATGAATAAGAACCCTTCTTTGCATTAGTAGGCAGGCAGAAATATTTGCATAGTTGAAGGATTAGTGTCCTGTTAAAGATATTTCAGAAACCAAGGTAATTATGAGAGAAGTACTTTTCTTTAGAAGGTCTTTTTCTCCACCTCTGAATTCATCTCTAGTTGGTTGCCTTGTACTTCGCTTATGAATAACCACAAGCTAGTTAAAATGATGACATTTTACCTAATAATGCATACTGTAAAGTCACTTCTTCCAACAACCTATGTCAAAATATCCTGATGAAATAATTTCTTTCTCATGAATACACACCACTTAAATTTTCCCAATGGTCAATAACCACACTTCATTGAGTCTATTTTATGAGCTATAATAATAAATTTTAGTAATTGCTTCTGAGAGTTATGCACCTTTATCTCTAAGTAAGAGGCATGAATTTTCATTTCTAACTGTCCACCCACTATGTTGACCTGCTGACTTTTCAAATGTACTGTTTTCACGAAAGAATTTGGCATCTTGCTCTTAAATGCTTTTCTCTTTGTGAGTTTTCTATATTTTGTTAATAACACTTTTATCCTCTTGGTAACTCAGAGATAGGTAAATATATTGAAAGGAATAAAAATACAACATAAGTGTTGTAATGAAAGAGTGAGTAAAACTTGTGGTCTTGGGGCCACCAACATGGATTGGACAAACCATTATTGATGCTATAGCATAGTATATTCAAAGTATTCCACTCTGTGTTCGCATCCTGTTGCTGTTGTAACAAATTGCCATACAGTGGCTTAAAACAACATGAATTTATCACCTTAAGGTTCTGAAGGTCAGAAGCCTAACATGGGTTAGCAAGACTGCATTCCTTCTGGAGACTCCAGGGGAGAATCTGTTCTCTGGCCTTTTGCCGTTGTTAGAAGCTACCTGCGTTCTTTGGCTCACCACTCCTTCCTCGCATCACTCTGACCTCTGCTTCCCTCATCACATCTCCTCTGACTCTGACTTTCCTATCTATCTCTCTCACTTATAAGGACCCTAGTGATTATATGGAGCCCACTTGGATAATCTAGAATAACCTCTGCAACTCAAGATTCTTAAAATCACATCTGCAACGTCTGTTTTGCCACGGAAGGTAACATATTTACAAAGTCCAGACATTAGGATGTGGACGTCTTTAGCTGGCCATTATTTAGTTTACCACGTACTACAAATCCCCAGTCTGTCTTTCTTGTTACTGTCTTCCCCTCAATTAAGGTGAACAGAATGATTTATTGGCCCCCCCATGCTTGCTCTCTTCTTGGCTTTGCTCATGCTGTCTCTTTCAAGGAAAATATCCTTCCACCTTCTGTATGTGTTCAAAGATTTCCCAATTTTCCAGGAAAATTTGGTTATATTGACTTTTAGAACTACTCTCTAATCCTTCCTTGTAATCCTTCCTTGTACTTTTCACGACTCTTATGCACAAATAATTTTAGTACAAGGTGGAAAACAGTGTGTCATCTCCCCTTCTAGATGGGAAGGTCTTCAAGGGCATATTCTGCATCTCATTTATAGTTGTACCTCATGCTCACCCCGACTCCACTCCCAGCTCCCTGCATAGATCATCACCCACTGTGGATGCTCAGTAAATATTTTTTCAAAGGATTAATGAATTTCTAGAAATCACCTCGTCATTTTTCCAGAGTCATGAGACCCAAGGGGCATGCACTCAGACTCACTAAATTTATTTATTTTTTTTACTATCCAGCATGGTGCTGCCCATACTTCAAATATGGGTTGTTTTCTTTCCCTTTTTTCAGGTATATTGATTGTTGAAAAGAATATGAAAAGTACTAGGCTTTACTACTTTTTTATATGATTACCTTTAAAAGATTTGTTTTCTCTCAAAAGACAAACTTAGGACTCAGAAAAGGGGAAATAAAATTTAAACACTCCTATAATTATAAATGACAATGTTATTAAAAAGGAGAAATTCAATTTTTAAAAAGTCAAGAAAGGATTTTTCTAAGCATTCATTTCACTTAGTTGTTTCCACATTTCTAATTGGCAGAAATTATAAGTTACCTTTCTCCCATTTTTCTCGTCTACTGAGATCTTAAAAATGAGTTTCATGTCTTGACTTTACAGATTTGACAGATGTTACGGCCCTCTTCAATCGCTGCGAGAAATGTGTATCCTTAGCTATAAGAAATCCAAAGGTGTGAAGGAGATTGGAAAGAATGATCATTTCTCTCCTTTCCCAGGTGTTTTCGTGTTACCCAGGGTGTTTCAGTCATTCCTCTGCCTTGGGTGAAATTATGAGAACTACACCTAAATATGTCGATATTTCCTTCTCCAGCAGTATTGGATGTGAGGCAATCGTGTGACAGAATCCTCTTTTTTTCACTTCAGTGACTTTTCCATGATGCTATGAGCAGAGTGAAAGAAAACTGCTAACCTGTTTATTAACTTCTAGAAATTCACTCTCACCTTTTGCCTTACACAAAGTAGAGTACTTTGTGGTTTGCTCATATCATCAAATAATTGTTTTGAATGAGAGTGAATGAGCAAGACTGGCTGAAGGAGTCATTTTAATGACTGTGAGGCTGCCTCTGGACCTTACGACTACTGCGTTCTATCTTTGTTTCCTTGAAGTAGTTACCTTAGCTGTGACGATTTTACATGGCTTGAGGTACCCGTAAGTAAGTGGTGACAATGTGATCTCTGATATATTTGCATTTTTCCCAACAGCTCTCACTAGAGTAGTTTAAGTATACTCTAACCTTCAAGAGTCTAAATATATTGAATGCAATAAATAATTTTGGATAGCCTTATACTCTACTAGGTACCATGTTATCTGTGAATTGAAGCTACTCCTCTAGTGCCTTACAAGGACATTCCCAAACTAAACCTCTTAAACAGACTGTTTTTGTCTTTTTATTAGTCGTATTGCTTCAAACATATCAGTAGACAAAGAAAAAAATCCTCCTGCTTATACACCATACCCAATTCTGCCTACACATGGTAATATTTTAGACTGTTAGATCCCACAACAAGAAAGCGTGCCGAAGAGTCCTAGGCTCCTGTGCTGGAGTCATCATCACACTGGAAAGAGAGTCTGGGCTCCAGCTGTGAGCCTCCATAGGCATTAGTGAGGAGTGCCCCCATACTGTGCTTCGCTACTGCTTCCTGAGGGTCTCCTCTTGTGAGAGAAAGGAAGGAGCCCAATGTGACTCTGGAGAAGTGGTGGTTTCTTTCCCATACTTATTACCCAGCTGCTGTATTGTTCCTGAGAACAGTTCTCTCTGGGTACAGGGCAGGAAATTAGATAATGCCATCTGATGGGCGTGTGAGTTTTAAAGGTTGATGTGAGGCAACAAATGCCATCATAGCCAATTCTTCTAAGACCTCTTTAAGATAGGTAAATGTACCATTCCTGTGAGTTAAGGTCATAAGATTAAACCCCCTATCAAAGGTGTTTGGGGACAAAATTCAGAATCTGTGAAATTTTTATCTGTATGATAAGTAATTACCTATAATTTTTCTGTTGATTTTGAAAAATTTTCTCCAAATCTATTTATTTTTTGCATGTATTTGCTAAATAGGTAGGAGATACTTACTTAGTACTTATTTACAACAGTACCACGTTGATTAAGTTGTTCTATCTGGACCTGGGTTACTTTGCACTTTGCTACCACCGAGTTACCTACAGATCAATAGAGAGAATTAGGAACAAAACCTCAGCTATAAGTTAAGAAATGTAGACAATTTTGAAGAAGCTTGCTACTTGTGCCGACTTTTGCCACAACATAGATTCTTTCACTCAACATCCAGTGCCCTCTAAAATAGGAATTAAGAATGACATGATGAATAAGATTATCACTGACGTTAGTAACCTAATAACTAGTAAAATCATCCTCATTTATTCCTCCATGCTCCTCAGCTTCCAAATTAACCCACCAGTAAGTCCCACAACACTGACTTCAAAACAGTCCCCTCTTCACATCTCCACTACCACCAAGCGAGGGCAAGCCACTATCATCTCTTGCCTAGATTGCCAAACCTCCTAACTTACCTCTCAGCCTCTCATCTACTCTGCAGTCCCATAATACATTCTTCATTCACTACACACAATGATCTTTTAAATATGTAAATAAAATTATGTCATTATTCTGCTCTTAAAACGTCCAGTGATTTCCCTTCCACTTGAAATAAAGTCTCAATCCCTTACCTCTTCCATCTGGCTCTGTCTCCTGCCTTCTCTCTTCCTCGCTCACCATTCTTGGGTCACACTGTCTTTCTTTTGTGTCTCAAATTCTTCAGACTCTTTCCAACCTTAGGGCCTTGGCTAGTTGTTCCCTGGAACATGAACGCTTTCTCCCCAGGTAGTCACAATTTAGCTTCTTCTGGTTGTTCAAGTCCAAAAGCCTTTCCATGAACACACAATATAAAGGGCCCCTCCATTTTACCCTGTCCTATCACACTTTGATAGTTTTTTGTTTATTTGCCGTTTGGTTGGTTGGATGGTTGGAAGAGAAGAGCAGCCCCTGATATCTGGGAACTGATCTAATCCACACACTGAGGCCTCAGTGTCATTAGAAGCTGGCCTGGAGCCCACAGGTAGATTGTGTTATTCACCTATTGGACGGAAACTGTCTCACAGAATACCAACTTGAGAGGCGGTCATTCTGAAGCCATGATCAAGTCAAGCAAAACGAGGCCACATCATTATTTTGTTTAAAAATTTATAAAATCAAGGTCACTGTGCAGCCCACAAGTGGGCAAACCATCTCTTGGTTTAAATGAGTGACTACTACTTATTTACCACTTCAGTCTAGTCTGCTCTTGCTATAGATAAGATGTATTGAGATACCCAATCAGTTTAGTTGCCTCCACTTTCTGACAGCATGCAATCCAGAACAAAGCCCTGCTTTCTTAAACCCTGCCCCAAGTCACCTAATGAAAACCCAAAATCTTGTATCAGTCTTTTCTAACACCTTCTTACTGAATCATTTCATGGTTCCCCATGGAATGTGTTCTCTCTTGCTATAACAATTAATAAACCCAACCTGTTCAGCTGAAAGCATGTTCCTAGCAGTCTCTGGCCAGAGGGCATTGACAGTGATGTGTTGGTTAGCTGTTGGTTCCCTGAATTTTTCTAACTAGAAGATGGACTCCGTCAGAGCAGGGGCCTTGTCGTCTTGTTCAGTATTCTATCTGCAGAATTTTGAATAGGTCTGCCATCTAGTAGATCCAACACATATTTGTTGAATGACATACTTGATCTTTTTTATATGGAGATTTAATAGGCCTTCAAGCAGTGATTTTCCAAAACAGATCCTTGGCCCAAAGACCTGAAGGTTCCACTTGGTGGATTGCAACCTAAATTAGAAATGTAAGTCCTTTATTTGCTTTATACAGGCAATGGCACACAAACCTATGAACTTGGATTTTCACAATACAGTTAAGGGCTACCTACCAGCTTATGACAATTAAACATTCTTAGCTTTCATAAGCTAAAAATAGCATACGATTATACTTACTCAAAATTAGAACAGAATAATCTAAAGTCTGGCTGTCATATTCTGCTAGGCAGTGTTTCAAAGATCCTACTGACATGCATATGAACAGGTAGTAGGGATTCCTACCTGATTTCTATTGGATATAGTTTTCAATTAATGATAGTTTTGCTTTTTACATTAATCTTTTATAAGTTTAGTTTCAATTTGCAATTTAGTTTATTTGGCTTTCTTGGTTAACTCTGCTGTAATGACACATAATTGCATCAATTAACATTTGTCAATGATTAGAATTTCAGACATTTGTGTCTTACAGTTCACATATTAATCATCTGTAAATCTCCCCGTCTCTTGCTTCCCAAATTTACTCCTACGGTAACACTTCAATCCATTGTCAGTGTTCACTTGTAGGGTAGACAGGCTTTGGGGCTGGTTTTCTATCTAAGTGGCTCAAGAGCAAAATTAGTTTAGAATGAAATATCTAAGAGAACTCTAATTACTGAGCCACTAAGCGTGACACCTTGTACTTTGTGATTCGGCCAAGAGTCTAGGTCATGTAGACGTCTCATGAAGGCAAAAGACAACTAGCATATCTGCTATCCTATACTCATGACGGATCCCTCTTTTTGCTTCCTATTCTAGCAGCTATTTTGTTTATCTACCCAGATTTATCAAGGAAGAACCTTTTTTTCAGTATACACCGTTCTTATGACAGAATAGTCAAAACAGTTATCTGTTTACAAAGGCAATGGCAGGCACGAAGTCTCTCTCTGTGGGTTTCCCCAGATTTGGAGATAATAGAACCATTTTGCAAGAGTCAAAGAAGTTATTTATTATGTAATAAAGCCTTTAATTTAGGAGGACTGTTTCATTCTTTAATATGTATTTTGCCAACCATTCCACTCTGCAATGATTCAGTAGAGATAAACCGATAACTGTTTCATTTCTGAGTTACCATGTGGGTGTCTCTCAAAGGATCTGATTTTGAAGTAGAACAAATAAAAATAATGATGATATTTGTTGCTTTTTTTCTCTCCATTCACAGAGATGTGAAACTCTAGCTTTTAATCAGTTCAAACTGACATTTCCTTTCATGTTATTAGCTTTCAATTGTTTTATAATTGTAAAACTACAACTAAATACACAAATTGATTAGACCTTGAAATATTCTCTGCCTGATATGTCAGGGTAATTTTTACAGGAAAAGAAATTCTAGCTTCTTATCTCATATTTCTCTTCCAAAAGTCACAGGTACTGCCTAGGAAAACAAATTTATTTCCTCTGGAATAATTTCAGATACAATTAGCTTCTCCTTCTATTTAAGTAAGTGTAGAGATAATGGGCTCAAAAGTTAACCAACTGTACAAATGCTACTGTAGTACATATTTTAATGATCATTAAAAGGACCATAAGACATCTTGACTTTCAGTCAATCAGTAGATCAATTAATCACATATTACATGTCGATGCTATACTACAGTTCCAGGCGGGCCTACTACATGCTGTAAATGATATGTAAGGTTTCTGAGACATGGTTTTCTCCACCAGGAAGCGTTCAAACAGGGAAACAAGAAGAGCACATAAATGTAAATTAGATGTCAAAAATAATAATGAATATAGTTCTATATATTATAAAAACTTTAGAGTAGTGATTCTCAAAATGTGGTTTGGGGAACTTTGAGGCAGGAGCAGGGGTGGATCTGTAAGGCCTTTCAGTGAGGTCAAAACTATTTTCATAATAATACTAAGATTTTATTTGGCTTTTTCATGAGAGTTCAGTGGAGTTTTTCAGAGACTAAATGACATGTGATTTTTCAACAGATTGAATGCAGAAACAGATATTAGCACCCAGATGTCTTCTATTAAACCACATATTTAAAAGATTTGGAAAAGTCTAGAACAATGCTATGCTCTTCAACAATTTTTATTTTAAAAAATACAATTATTTTTAAAATTTGTGTTTACATTAACATATAATAGATTTATCTTTGCTATTTTAAAGTGAATTAATAGGTATTTAACACCATTTTATTTTTAATTTTTAATAGAGTAGTTATCTCTAGATATAACCTATATAAACAGAAGATCTTTAGATTCTTCAATAATTTCTAAGAGTGAGAAGAATCCCTGAGACTAAAAACTTTAAGAACTCATTTAGATCTAAGTAACATATTATCAAGTAACACATTTTTTCAAACTGTCCACAATTTGTGACGCTAGATCTTTTTATTCTTTCATGGTAGTGATCTCTAGAACATAACGCATTTTCTTCACAGCGTGACTCAGCTTTTGATTTTTCCACACATCAAGCACATTTCCTTAGGTCCTGCCATAGAGTGATTCTGTACCATAGTTTGCTACATATTGCATGTCTGAATCAGATGTGAAGTATGTTGTAAGTAATATATTAATAATGGTTTAATTTCCAAAGTGAGTGAATATTAAGGTTCTTTTCTTTTAAATATAAGCAAGGTAGATTTAACATTGTCTATAATAACACTAATCTAACTTGCATTCCAATATGCCTTCTTTTTTTTTTTTTTGAGAAAGATTAGCCCTGAGCTAACATCTGCTGCCAATCTTCCTTTTCTTTTCTGAGGAAGATTGGCCCTGAGCTAACATCTGTGCCCATCTTCCTCTACTTTATATGTGGGACGCCTTCCACAGCAGGGCTTGCCAAGCAGTGCATAGGTCCCCACCCAGAATCCAAACCGGTGAACCCCGGGCCACTGAAGTGGAACATGTGAACTTAGCCACTGCACCACCGTGCTGGCCCCCAATATGCCTTCTTAAGTGAAAGAGAAAGGATGAGGTTGTAGCCAACTTTCTGGGAAGGTGCCTGGAAGTGTGTCATGCTTGTGAACTCCATTTGTCATGCTTATCAGAGTGGAAATGCAGTTGAGGATCTCTAAGGCAATTAATACAGCCTTTATGGAAGCGACTAAATTCAGTGCACACTAATTTCATTGTTTTTGATTGATCAAACCAGACTTCACATACAAATGACAATTGAAATAAAGCCTATTGTTTTCGAAAGAATATGGGCAAAATCTAGTACTTTGTAAAATGAAATGTAACATCTCTTCCAGGCTTTGCATGAATCTATACATAATTTGAAAAATTCTAAGAACAGTATTTACCTTGCCAAACCCTTTGGCCTTCATGAAATATAGAACACTAATTGCTTCCATAGTGAGTGAGCCATGTCAAAAATAAATTATGTAGAATCATAGAATTGAAAAAGTCTGTGCAGCACCCAGCAGCAACTTCTTCAAGTTAATAGTTAATGATGATTGCCACTATTTATTGACCATTGAGTATGTGCCAGTTTTTTTGCTAACCGTTATATATTATCTCACTCATACTTGATGGGAAATTTCAAAAGGTACGTATTGCCATTATTCTCATTTCATGGATGCAGAAGCTGTGACTTAGGGAGCTTGAGCTAACTAGCTGATCTAAGCCCCACGCTTAGGTCATGAAACTGGATCTGTCTGATTTCACTGCCTGTGCTCTTACCGCTGCGTTACTCTCTCCCCTGTGGTCACATATGACACGCATTTGATCTGCAAAAATGATTGAGTCCCTTTATTTCACAGGCAAGGACACCCCAGCATAGGCAGATTAAATGATTTGCACAGTCACAAAATAAGAAACAAACAAAAAACATTCATATTCCTTTACTTTGTTCCTTAGGTGGGCATCTGGAACTCAATACAGGGTATGGGCCTAGAAGTCATCTTTTGTCCCTGAAATTTCACAATGTTTACTATGTAATAACATTTCTGTGTCATGTATATGTGTGATAATATACAACACACATATTATATAGCATATAACATACTGTGTTAGTGTGTGTGTGTGTGTGTGTGTGTGTGTTTTCTTGGAGGAGGACTCTGTCATATTTTTTTGTATTTGCCACAGTTCTTTGTACCTAGATAGGCCATAATATGTATTAGTTGAATGACTGAATGACTGAGTGAATGGTCCACTATGATGCTTTCTGAGTGAAGGTTCTAGAAACTACCAGGAGCCATGAGGTAGGAAAGAAAGCAGTTTCTGTCTATCTGCCACTAATTTCAATGCATCCTCTGATATTTATTTTTTCATATTGAATTATTCATCAGCATTCTTTTGGAAAAACGTTTCTGTTGCCAGCAAAGTTTTTGTTTGTTTGTCTGTTAATCACCAGTCGAATTCATACTGTTTAAAAGCTCATTTTCTCAATTTGGTTAATAAAGTAACAAAATGCAGCAGGGTCTAATGATTTTATTAGAATGTGGGCTAAAATGTGACTCAAAATATGTGAGTATTGGCCCTGGTTTTTCTGTTTGCTAACCAGGTTTCAGTGCTTTAGATTCCTTATCTTTCAAATTTTTACTGTGATACACTTGCTTCGTCTATGTTTCTCACCACCAGATTTTGGTAAGGATAAAATGAGATTTATTGTTGAAATGTGTTAAAATTCATAAAGTGATATATAAGAATAATTATTGATTATATGCTATTAAATAATTCATTATCAGTGGTTATTTTTTAAATGTTTATTCTCTCTGTAGTGAGGACGCGCTATAGTCTCCACAGGTGGTTTCTAATCCTGTTCACTGGTCCTAACATTTCATTCATAAAAGTGCGTCTTTTTGAACGAGAAAGAAACGTTTTCTGACTCTGGCCCAAAAGTCATTATCTAATGGATTCAGAGAGTCTAGTCACAGCATGTCACACACTGTGCCAACAAGGTCCAAAAGGAGATCGGTAACAATATAAAAATGTATACCTACAAAATATATAAATATAAAAAAATGTAAATATTACAAAACAGACGTACAAAAACATTCGTTCCTAGGACTGGGTAGGCTGTAATAGAGTTGGTGAAAAAAGGTATTTTTACCCAGAGATACAGCAAGAGGCTTGGGCTTATGTATCACGTTGACACATTTATTTATCCATTCAGTCATTCATTCCTCATTTACTTAATAAGCATTTAACAATTGTCTAATATATGCCAGGCCCTGTGCTAGAGGCTGAGGTTCCAAAGATTCTGAAGTGGCCCGAGGCTCAACCCTGGAGTTGCTAATAACCTAGGAAGAAGGAAAAGCAATACACAAACAACTATAACAAACAACACTATTTGATAAGCGCTAAAAATGGCATTATTACAAAGTACTTTGGGAACACAGTGGAAATAATGACTAACTCTGCCTAGGAGCTTTGGGAAGGCTGCAAGAAAGAGTAGCATTTGAGCTTGTTACAAAAGAATGTGTAGGAGTTTACCAGGAGTTTTTTAAAAATGGGAAAAGGGCATCTCCAGATAGAAAGGACAATATGTTCACACCAGTGAAGATGTCATAGAACAGAGCATGCTGGAGACAATGTGAAAATTAGAACAAGTCTTTTGAAAAGTACTTTGGCAGATTGTTTCGAGATCTATAAAAACACTTTTGTCTTTAGACCAGTAATCCTGCTTATGGCAATTTATCTCATGAAAAAAATACAAAGGAAGAAAGGTGTTATTTACAATAGCAGAAATACAAAGCAGAGATGGACCCATCATCCAAAAAAGTACAAAACAGTCATGTAAATTATAATACACTACTTTGATTATTCTATTGCTATTAGAATGATGATAATCATATTCTGTCAAGACGGAAAATGTATATGCCATCATATTGAATTATAAAACAGAATAAAACTGTATCTTTATTATTATAACCATATAAAATTGTGTATGCAGATAAGCGGAAGAGAATGTAAAATGAAAATTAAAACAATAACATCAGCAACAACAAAAATTTTTGTGAAGGGGTAGAATGGTGATTAAAATGTTTTCTTAGATTTACTTTGCTGTGTTAGATCATTTACTGGTTCAGCTAATGTCTGTTGATCATTTCGTGTGTGCTAGAAGCATTGCTAGGTCCTCCAGGTGAAAATATAAAGGGGCTTATCATTTATATAATAAATTTTAAAAATTTTGGTGAAAAGGACTTTCACACCTCCGTGCCTTTGCTGAAATAATTAACTCTACCATCTTTCAAGACCCAAGTTGAATACAGTCTGTTGCAGGAGATCTTTCCAGATTCCCATCCCATCATTTCTAATCCCTGTCTACATTTTTTTAAACTTCTAGCCCCCAAAATGAAAGGCATTGCGCTTTAGGAGTTGAAATGGATAATCCAGGATGTCCAAGGCTGGTGTCACAGTGGGCAGTGGGTGGAGGCAGGAGATGGATGTACACAGAGTGTGTTTCTCTCAAAATAACCTGCATCAGAATCACCTGGAGTTCATGTTAAGCATGCAGTTTTCACCCTCCTCCCTAGAAATTATAATTAAAAAGATTAGGGTGGGGCCAGAAAATTTGCATTTTTAAAAAGCACTCTAATTCTTAAGCACCTTCAATTTGGAAAACCGTTGCTTTAAAATACCCAGTCTACATGACGTAAGTGCATCCGCCTGCTAGAGTTTTCTGGTGGAACATTATGTTTATATGAGTGACCAGCTGAGAATTTCTTCTGTTCACTGATTTTCTTATAACGTGATATTCAGTCTAAGATTAGCTGTGTTTCCAGCTTAGGTTTCACAGTTTTGTAAATGGGAAACATTCACTCCTGACAAGTAAAAGTGTGGGTTCCATATGTGCATATGCATATGTGCGTGTTGTGTGCATGCACAGGATTGTGGAGTCATGTGTAACCTGTGTGGGTATCTTTTCTAAGTCATTCTTGTTGCTTAAAATATCATTGTGTGGTCTATTATGGAGAGGGGCGGGGCAGGGAGAAGGAGATTCCCTTTTGGTGATGTCCCACAAGCTGTACTCACTAAAAAGCAAGTTTCTCAGTCTATTTATGTACCTCAGCTTCATACATACAAGATTTGTGTTCTTTTTTCCTTTTGTTCTTTTCTTTCCTTCCTCCCTCCCTCCTTTTCTTTCTTCCTTCTTTCTTTCCTTTCTGCCTTCTAACAGACTTGACCATGGACTCAGGCTTTCTTGCTTACTGCTTTTCATCAATCAGCCACAAGAAATATTTGGTCACTGATGTCTGTTTGGTGAAAGGCATTGTCCTACTCACAATATCCTGGAAGAATCAGTTCCTTAACCTTGTCCCTCAGGTCTTGAGTTTGGATCAAAGTGAACAATTAGTCATCGTTTTGTAGAAAGAAAAGAAACATGGTATGCCAAAAAGCTCAGAAAATTTTAAGAATGAGTTAGGACTGGCAGTATAAATCCTAAAGAGATTAGTCTGAAAAGAGTATGTTTCAGCATTATTACCCTTTGACCTAAAACTGGCTGACCTAAGCCAGCTGGGAGAAAAACAATGACTGGAGGGTTTCTATACAGTGCACTCTCCTTTCATCTTCATGAGTCATTGTTGGACGTGAAATGGGCGGGGGATTTCTTTCTGGGTGGATTTATTGTCTTAAACAATTGGGGAAGCTTTGATGTGATTGTGGTGGGTCGTGATCTCATAAGAGAAAGCTTACCTATCTCTACAGGTCTAGAGAGCCATCCTAAGAAAACCTTTCTCAGTGCAAATGAATCCTTAGAATACACGAAAGGATCTGTATTTTCATGGTTTCTAATTGCAACAATGACGTAGGGATCAATTCTGCCGAGTACCATATCTACCTGTGGTTATAAAAAGGGTCATCCTATTCTTCTAAATGCTACTATTTGCACATTTCTTCTATGCACATTAATCTTTCTTGCTCAGAAATATTTTCAACTAAAATGTTTTTTATGTTATAAAATTCAATTTGGGAAACTATCCCTTAATAGATGTCTCTAAAGCACCTGTAATTTTCTTTCCTGCTACAGCACTGTTCTCTGTTCCGATTTCTCTCTTGGTGAACACTACACCTTATTTTATTTTACTCCTTAAAAATAAAAATAAAAAAAAAGTTCCCATTTCCATTCATTAGTAATCCTGTTGGCATGGCTTTTCCTGAAAAAGATTTCTGAATTTGAAACTCCAAGATGATCCTGAGGTTCTTAAATTATGGAGATGCAATGCTTATTAACAGCGCAGACTTTGGGGATCCATCTGAGTCAGAGAGAGAATCAATCTCCAGGAAGGGCCCAGAAATCTGGGTATGTTAAGAAGAAGCATGCTCCTTCTTAGGTCATATGGATACTAAACTTTGAGAACAACTACTCTGAAGCACTAGAAGTAGTTCTGATCTGGAAAGAACATTTGCTATGCAGTCACTAGACTTTCAGTTGCTAGTTTCATGGATATAGATGTTATTTAATCCCTCTGAGTCTCAAATTCTTTTGTTTTTAACATTAGTATAATAAATTTTAGAGTACGTTATTGGAAAGATTATATGAGGCAGTGGGTTTTTTGTTTGTCTTTTGACTTTTTGAAAAGCATATGTACCTAGAGAGAAATAATCATTTTAAAAAACAAAACCTATAAGAATAGTGTAGCAGAAAAAAAAAACCCATAAGATTTAGAATATGTGAGGGGCCGGCCCCGTGGCCGAGTGGTTAAGTTTGCCCGCTCCGCTGCGGCAGCCCAGGGTTTCACTGGTTCTGATCCTGGGCGCGGACATGGCACCACTCATCAGGCCTCGCTGAGGTGGCGTCCCACATGCCACAACTAGAAGCACCTGCAACTAGGATATACAACTATGTACCGGGGGGATTTGGGGAGATTAAAGCAGAAAAAAAAAAAAAAAAAGATTGGCAACAGTTGTTAGCTCAGGTGCGAATCTTTAAATAAAAAAGAAAGATTTAGAATATGTGAAATCTTACTCATTTAAGCATTAATTCACTTCCTACCTCCAACATGTACTTGCAAATATTAAATTAGTAGTTAACAGGAGTTTAGTGGTACTCTATTGCCTCAAACTAGGGCTGCCATTTTAGGAGAGAAGGGGCAAAATAATAACAATTAAAAACTAAGATAATCCGCTATGGTTTTCTATCATTTCTAGTTTTCCCTTTTCTTAAAAAATGAAAATGGCCCAAAATATTTTCCTAGTCTATATTTTTTCACAACTAGAGCTTACTTCCTGACGTAAGCCTTTTACAATTCACCCATTCATTCTACTTCCCATTCATAGTGACAGCAGTGCAAATACAGAAAAGAGAATTTGCATTAAAAAACTCTTTAGCAGCCACTCATATTCTTCTGAAAAGCGGAGACACAAAGATTCTCCTCTTGTATTTCATATCCTATAAATGCCCATTGGAGAATCACACTCTCCTTCCCGGATAGTGAAAGCTTTCAATGCCTTAATCCAACATCAGTGGAGGGAGGCTTTGGAGCCAAATAAACTGTGCCTTATTTGACGTCAACTTTCCCCCGTCCTCTAAGTCTTACTCTGGTTGATAATTATGGTGATTTTTGAAAGCATCTTGAAACTTGCCCACATCATGTTCACCCATTGGCTAGAACGGGAAAGAATCACACTGTCACTCAATTTAAGCCCCATTCTTTACCCTCTCTGAATAAAAAATGCTTCATCTATAAAATGAGGGAGTCGGACTATGTGAACTGTAAAACCTCTTGGAGTTGTAAAATTCTATCTAGTTTTATGAGAATTATGACATGCAATGTTCTCTCACACCAGAGTATGTGATGATATCTGTGGGTCTGTGGCTCTCTTTTCTGATCTCTTTCCTTTCTCTCTCTCTCCATCTCTCTCTCTCTTTCTCTCACTCGGCTGCTTTCCTGTAATATTTCCCTGTCAAAAAGAGCATTAATTTGGCTTGAAGCTGCTCCAATGTCCTGGTGTTCCAGGTGACTCTGTACCTCAGCCCTGCTGCGCTGACTCTGAATGCCATGGGCTTGGTGAAGTGTTGGAATCGGCATGACAAGAGTCGCAGGAGAGAAAGGGCCTGAAGCTGGTCCTGAGAACTCTGTTCCCTGAAATCTTATCTACGGATTGAAAGACTGGTGGGGGCCTGGAGACAAGAATTGCAGACATGCTTTCTAGGGGGATAGTGGCACTCTGCCTCCTCTGCAAGCTGAGATGTGGGATGGTCCCAGATAGGATTTGTTCAGTTGCTTTATTACAAGCCTACCTTTGTGGACTATAAAGTAACCTAAGATGGTAAGCAACCAAAGTATAATTTGAGGGTAACACAAGCCCCCTCCCCTTCACATATTCCCTCCAATAGCCCTCCTGTAATTCCAGTAAATCCTACCTATTCTGTCTACATTTTTAAAAATTCAAATATGAAGAAGAATAAGGACCTCAAGTCTCTTGTATTGTTAATTTCAAAGAGATTAATTTCTCAGATCCTTTTTTAAATTTAAAAAATCTGTGAAGAATGATTACTTGATCTATCTACAGCATTTGAGTAAGGTGATTCTAATGTCTTTTCCAGCACGCTTTCTTACCAGAGGCTTCTAGGTCACCACACTTGACCTGGCAGGAGTTTTCTTCCTCCCTGCTCATCCTCATTTGCTGTTTCTATCTCTTCTCCATAACTTCTTAACTTTGGAGTGACCCAGGATCTGGTCCTCAGACCTCTTCTCCTCTCCATCTAAACTTACTTCCTTGCCACTTTACAGTATATACTATACAAAATACTTTTTTAAAAAAACTTCTTTGTAAATAAAGTAGAAGAGCCTAGTGTTTGGAGCATGGTTGTTCAGTCTCAGTACTATTGACATTTAAAGCCAGATACTTCTGTTGTGAGGGCTGTCCTGTGCTTTGTAGGATAACTAGCAGCATCTTTGGCCACTATCCACTAGGTGCTAGTAGCACCTCCCCAGTTGTGACAAACAGAAATGTTTCCAAACGTGGTCAAATGTCCCCTTGGGGGCAAAATTGCTCCCATAAACCACTGATTTAGATTAATTTTGTATAAAACAAAAAATCCTTTAACAATGTAAATTAGAAGACTTTGACTTAACTTGGCCAACTCAATTTTTTTTTTAAGTTTATATCTCAAAGTTATAGGAGTCTGAACAAGAACAACAAAAGAGACAACAATTGAATCTATTAGCTCGGTTCTGGTTTTTGCATAAAATAAGCTTGTGCCAAGTCAGAAACACAAGAAAATGGATTTCTTTTTGCCTTTAGCCCTACACCATTATTGGTAAAAACAAAAAACAAAAAAACGCACATTATGTTGCCTTTAAAGCAGCAATAAACAATATCCTATGTTAAGATTCAAGTTGACCTCTGCCACTTCTTGCTAGTTGCATCCAGCTCAAAAAACTAAGGCTTGGAAGGGTTAATTTGCCAAGTTCAGGTAATTAGCCGAATCATTTACTTCTCAGTCCTTCACATTCCTACCTCTAAGAATCGGAGATAATTTAGGTGAATCATCACTAGAAATTGTAGAACTCTTAACACGTGTAAGTTTGTATTGTTACCTGCATTCAGAGATGAAAGAAATAGAATTTGATATGAGATGATTAGGTCTTCAGCTAAGACTACCAGAACCTATATCCTGTAGCTCCCTTCTTGCCCACACCTACCCTATTTTCTTTGCATGAAGAAAACACAGGCCAGCCTCCCCTCTGTCTCCTCTCCTTTACCCTCAATATTTTTGCTCGAAACATCTACATTCATCTAAATCTAAATGAATATAGATGCCGTCATTTTAACTAATTAATTTTAAATTAGAAAAGTAATACGTAGACTCGATGAAAAAATGTACAAAATGGTAGCTAATAAAAGGGTGCCTTAGTCTCATCTTTGAACTCAGCTCCCTTCCTCAGATTTAACCACTATTAACCAATCTTTTGTCTTTACGTAAGTTTCCTTCGCATATGAAACTATATATTTGCATATATAATGTGCATATAGCCTTCATACAATTGAAAATTTGTACCTTTAATTTTCATTTAAATAATACATCATAGAGATACTTTCATATAAGCACACATGAATTCACCACATTTAAAAAATATTTTATATTTATATATAAATCCTTATTTATATATATAAAATATTTTATATATTTTAATCATTGCAGAGTATTTTGACTGTAAGGACGTACCAGAATTTAGCTGATCAGTTCATTATTGATGACTATTTAGGTGGTTTCCAGTTTTTGGATATTATGATATTGCAATGAACAGGTTTGATGTGGTGTTTTATTATTGTTGTTTTCTTTTTGATGAGAAGTGCTCTGAGCCATTATCTTTTCTTTTTTAGTTTTTTTTTTTTAAAGATTGGCACCTGAGCTAACATCTATTGCCAGTCTTCTACTTTTTTTTCCTTATAGTTGTATATTCTAGTTGTAAGTGCCTCTGGTTGTGGCATGTGGGATGCTGCCTCAGCATGGCTTGATGAGCCGTGCTATGTCCACGCCCAGGATCCGAACCAGTGAAACCCTGGGCTGCCGCAGCAGAGCATTCAAACTTAACCACTCATTCGGCCATGGGGCCAGCCTTTATCTTTTCTTTTAAAAGAATAAAGTTTGATTGTTGAGGATTAAGTTATTATTGAATAAATAGGGCAATGGATTGGGCATAAAACAATATATATTTTAAAGAACTTGGAAAATGCTTTGTTATTTCCTGATAGTCAATATTAAAGAAAAGAAAGGGAGGAAAGCAATTTGCAAAAAACTTGACAGGGTTCAGTCTTTCAGGAAGGTGTTTAAAAATTAGTTGCCAAGACAAAATGAGCTTTGGAATCTCAGCATTCTAAAGCTCAGTGACAGTTTAATTCTGATAGCACACCTATCAGTGTTTATTCTCAGATTTTTTTCCAAGTAGTGTTAGGTGACTCTAAAAGGAGTTAGAATTAATCTATGAAAATGCATGGATATCATTAAAGCTGGACAATGAAGAAGAAGAAAGAGAAGCGCTCCAGGTACTTTTTCTGATATAAACGTTATTCCTGAAAATTGCTCAATGTTTATTTTGAGCTTTTCTTTTTTTTTAAATCTCCATAATACTGTCATTTGAAACACATCATGGTCTCATCACTTATAACCTTCCCTGTCAGACTGGACACGGTCATCTGAGTTACCTTGAAGAACTGTGCAACATGTTTGTTACTACAGCATGACCAATAGAAGCAGATGTATTGGGTGATAATATTTCCACATTGTATTCCAGATATATATCCTTTGCTTATCAAAGAATTATTTTAAATTTTGGAGCAAAGGCAAAAAATAAGTACATATTTCTATCACTGGCTAACACATTTATTCTTCAGGCTCTGGGAAACAGGCTGTGTATCCTTAGGTGCTTGTTTTTTTTTAATTTTTAATGATTGATAAAATGGCATATTTACTGGGACTTGAATTGTCTTTAAAGAGAAACAGTTCTAATTGGCCAAAGAGCATAATAATGTACTTCTTAGTGTTGCATAATTGCCTTTACACAATCATCCCATAAAAATGCTCATTATAAACATGGCATTCAAAAAAATGTCATTCATTAACTTGGAAATAAAATTATAATTACAATTATAAAGCTTCAAGGCGATTCTGTTAGGAGGGTTGCATGCTAATTGCACAGTTTAAGATTTCTAATTTAACATTAGGTGAGAACACAATAATATTCTGAAGGAAAGCACATAAGAATTTAAGGACTGGGATGTTAAAAAAAATACTTTCCCTTCTGCTCCGCAATCACACTGGATTCGAAAGTAATATATAAAAAAAATTCCCTATGCATGAAAATAGGTCTCTATTTGGGTCAGGGGTTTAGAGAGATGTCCATTCCCCTATGCAGTCCTAACCAGGGAGCAAATTCAACAGCAGCGACCACCTAGACTTTTTGAGCGGGGCACGGGCTGGGCTGTGTACCAACAACCTCGTCAACTGCAGACGGAACTGCAGCATCCCTTCCTGCAGTAGCGCGTCAGCCATTGGCTCCTCGGTGACACGTGACTGATCGAGCCTTTTCTGTGTCTTTTCTCGCCCATCTGTGTGCAGGGCACTGATAGGCCAGGCTGATGCGCAGGCAATTTATCATCTTGATCTCCCACTGAGTCAGGGAGCTCTCCTGTCACCAGTATTGATTTCAGAGGATGGACTAAATTTCCTAGGATTTCCATTAAGAATTAAGAAAAAAGCTCTAAGCACGCAGGGTAGCCAGACAGACATGGATATGAGATGGCACTGTGAAAACTCGCAGGTAGCTTCTTCTGTCACAGCCGGTGCTCAGCACAGCTTAGAGCTGCAGCATGCAGGGTTTAAGATACCAGAAGCTTAAGAACAATAGTAATGAAAATAAGAATAAACTCTTTTGGATAAACTAATTTTAAGATTTATATTAAAGTATTTCTTCTTGGAGGTTGCATGTCAAATTTCTGCACGCTCTATATGAAATGTAGAAAGGTTGTTTTAAATTTTTAAATGTCCTTAAACCCTGAGCATGGTTGCTTTTAGTTTCGTTTGCTGCTTTATGTGAGCTTCAGAGAATTTTTTAGCATGCTTGTCGCAAAAACAACCAAAAATCGTGTGTGTGTGTGTGTGTGTATGTGTATGTGTACTAAGTTGGTTCAAGTAAAAGCATGAATAAAAGCTGCTTTCAATACTTGCCGGGCTGCTTTATTATTGTTAATGACTTGGTGATAATTTTGCCTAAATATGCTTAGATTCTGACCGTGCATGCTTTTGCTGCAGAATGAGATTTTCGTTGAGAATTTGTAAAGGTGGAATGTCTAACTTAAATGGATGTTTAGTACAACAGAAAATGTATTAGTGATCAATGATTAAACCTGATTAACTAATGGAATTATTTCATGATGGTAAAATTTGAGTAACATTTATTTACACGAACTAATTCTGCTTACTGAAAAAAAGTGCTTGTCTGGGGATTAATGAAAGTGTTTATATTTTTAAAATGTAAATTTTGATTATTTCAAAGATAATAAGATTTCAGTTTTTAAAATGCATCCGAGGTGAAAGAATTAAAAACATTTTTTTAATTTTAGCCTAGGAGTGGATTCTAAAACTGTTTGTGTATGCGAGAGATCCTGTGCGTGTTCATGTGTGTGTGAATTCTTTGGGGAATTGTTTGATACTCTCCTAGCTGGTTCTTATTCTGGTAAAGAGGGAAAATGCCTTGGCATTCAAATATTTCTTAGGCCCAAGGGAATTAGAGCTAGCAGAAGCAAGAGTATGGCCAGATGGGATTGGCACGCTTGGCAGTGAGTGGAGACAATAGGTGGGGGCGGAGCAGATGGAAGACAGAAGGGATTACTTGTCAGAAAAGGGGGGGGCGGGGGAAGGGTGTGCTTAATAGTGAAGGAAGCCTGGCCTTTCTTTTCAAGGGAACTTCTGATTGCATCTTCCTTTAATTATGAGATAGAATGTTATGTCTGTTGTGACAGCTATTTTTCATTAAATTGGGTAGCCCAGGCTTCGTAGACTAGGGAAGAAATCCCATGAATGGAAGTTGTTTTAGCAGATTATAAATGATGGGCTGTCTATTTGTTGTTGTTTGTAACCTTTTTCTCTTTACCATGTTCAGGAAATGTAGGAGCAAAATTGAAATTAAAATATCATATTATTTGAGTTGGTGGTATCTAAATATAAATATGGCAACAACTGCTAAACTTATGTACCAGACCATAGATGCTTCAAGCATCTGTAGAGTTTACTGACTTTTTCCCTAAGTAAACTTTCACTTGTGAAAATATTAAGAGCCCATGCTGACTAATCTACTATTATTTTACTTCTGGTTTATAAATAGATATTCATTTCTAGAATAACTTTGGATGTTTTGTTTAAGTATTTGTTGATTTTATCATGAAGACTCGGGGCTTGACCCATGCCCAGTTCAAATTCCGAAATGAAATTAATCTCTCAGCATCCTTCATCAAGCCTTCTGTCACCTACATGCCCAGAGAACTGGGCACAGCCGTTGTCCAGAAATGTCATAGGATGGGGATAGAATGAAAATCAATTTACTTCTAAATTCTATGATTTTAATGGTTTTTTCAAAATTTTAAGGCGAACATAGATACAATTTGCAGTCCTAAGTACAACTGAATCTGACCAAAACTAGGCTGTTAAAATGTACCAATAAAACACTAATTTAAAAAGATTAAGTATACACCTTTTGGTGCATGGGTCACCCACAGCTCACTTAATGATTTGGTTGGTGGACTTTGTGTATGGGAGAATTTCCATTCTCCAAAGGAAGTGTTGCCATGTGGCATGGCTCTTTTGACTTACCGTTGAACTTTAGCTTTTAAACCTTGGCTTGATAAGGAATTATGAAGTAGGTAAGAAAGTGAAAACCTTTACCTTTCATACTCTGAGGTAAATTCAAGATAATTTACTCAAATCATTTATACTGACTTTCCGAGAGTTAAAGAATTATGCCAATTTCCTACACTCTCTGTAGTCCTTCCCCTCCACGCTCCATCCTCAAAAATTAATGAAAGAGTCCACTAAGCAGCAAAATTCTCCTGACTTGGCAAACTTCCTCTAATGTTTTTAGACAGAAATAGCACCTGCAGACAGATTTGGACAGATATTTACATTTTGGAGGATTGACTGGTGTTCATTAAGCAAGATGACCCAGTGTTAAAGAATAAATATTTTCGTTGACTTTGCACGATCGAGATTGCCTAATGGGCTAAGAACCACAGTCTCCTTATGGGCAGAGTGGAATGAAACGAGAAGAGCCCTGAAGCGGTATTAAATCCTGGTCACAATAGCATTTGGGCTCAACTGCCAAGCAAATTTCTCACCAAGACATTAACCAGGGAAATGCTTACATATTTACAAAGTAATTAGTGATGTTGCAGTGCATATTAAGGATGTTTTGGGTAGTTATGATGAAATGTTACTGTCTGTGTGCTTTCCATATGCTCCTTTAATTTACGAAATGTGCTCATCCCACAGCATCTGGGTGCGTTTATAACTACAAGTGCAATCAATTAACTATATGATGGATGCAGTAGGCAGAATGCTAATTGATGGGAAAAGCCCTCTTCACTTATGCTTTGTAGTTTTCAAATGGGAAAAAAGCATGTAGCCAAGGACTTTCAGCCTTTGTCTATATTAAGTTTAAATGTTTCAGGAACCTAAGCTTGCATTCTGCCCATTTGGAAAATGACTCATTTGAAACAAACTTTTGCCCTGTCAAAATGAGTGCTCTTAATTCCAACATTACGAGGACTAGCAAGACCCATACGTGAACAGTGTTAGTGAATATTTAATTATACTTAAGCAAATGGTACCTTCAGTTTTCTCTTACATTTCCCCTTTCCCCTTCTCCCTGTCTTTTCCCTCTGCTGTTTACCTATCAGTTATGGACTGGTATGCCATTTGCTCCAGATCTCAAGATTACTGAACATAAACAATAAGCTATGAATAAATTCAGCAGAGTATAATGACACCAAGTTCTGCTGTATACGTTTTTGTATATATTTAGGCTTTGAATTTCTTCGATTTCTACTAAGGTTACCATATTGACCCAGAAAGATTGATTTTGCTTTCTGCTATCTTATTTACATTACTTGACATTTGATATTTGAATCTCGTGAAGGCTCCTTTCCCTCATCACTGACACAGAGTGGAGCCAAGCACAATATTATCGAGTAGATAGGCAATTTCCAGTACATGGAATAATTGGGGAGAGTCACAGACAATCATAAACCCATGGCTATCTCTAGAGTCCCTTAGCAAATTAAGACAGTATGAGTCCAAACTGAATAATAACCATGGAAAAGGAAAAATATATGAGAGATGTTTTCTATCTGTGTCAAAACTTACGTGATTATCACTACACATTTCCATTTGCTCCTCAAATTTTCACCTTGATTTGAATTCACTTGATTAAACATTAGTATCTCAGAACTATTTTCCCAAAATCAATTATACGTTTTTGTTTTCATTGTTGTTGTATATATTTTTGATATCCCAGATTAAACCACTATTTAATTATTTTCTTGATAACCAAAGGGCTCAAATGCTTTTCTTACTATTTTCCCACAACTATAATGTAATGTCTTTTTTTATAAAAGTTCCATTACTTTAGGTATTGCTTAGTTTAAAAGGCAAAAACTACATATAATGGTGGGAATGATTTGAATATTATTTTGGGAGACTGAAAGAAATCATTCCTAAAGTCCAGATTCTCTCACCTTTGTTTCCACTGCTTTTTTGTTAAAACATGATGGGTTTGTAGGATACCACAGTCTTAGCTCTTAGTGTATTTCAGACTTTTGACTGAAAATGATGATTATCTATGTTCACAGCCCAGATTTACTAGTAAGCTCATGGATAAAGGGGGAGTTTAATGGTATGGGAAGATGCCTTCACTTCTCTGGTCTCCATGCTTTTAAAATTGAAAACTCTGCTAGGCCTTCAAAGCATTGCCTTCCCAATCAATCATCCCATGAAATGAATTTTCTTAAAATAAAAAAATATTTATTATGTATACAAAATATAGATTACGTATTTAAACACTATGTGTATATAATAAAGTGTGTATTATATATACAAAACTAAGACCACCTTTGTGACTCCAAAATGCTACCATTTTATTGTCAGGTAAAAAATTTTGCGTAAGAATTTTGTTTTTTTTAAAAAGCTCTTTATTTTGGAATTGCATAGGTATGGCCTCAAGCATCAGTTCTCAATTACCCATGTGTGAACTACCTACATTATGGATTACCTTGCACGACTAGATGTGCCTTCTAGACCAAGCATCCTCTCAGTGGCTTAGAAATCATTATTTTCAACTACATACTATGACTTCTCTCAATTAGCACAGCTAGACTTGAGTGGATCACATATCCCTTAGGTTTGTAGTAGGACTATAATATTTTCAGAATTGAACGTAGTATGTGTATGAACACGTGTGTCTTTATAGAACACTGCTAAATACATAGCTGCCAAATGATATGTTAAAAGGATACATATAACAAACTAGAAATTTTAGGAGGAATAGCTACTCTCGGCTTTGCCAAGCGTTTTCTTAGCCTTCGAGAAGTATACCATCTCTTTCCAGGATCTTGATGATTGTAATATATAAGCAATTACTAAGCACCTATCTCAGTGTTTTTGTATATTTAATAATTAAGGTCTGTTAAAATATCTACTGGCTGATTGACCTATACAGAACTCTGCTAGATGTCATGGGTGACTCAAAGGGAATTAAGACACTTGCTGCCTTAAAAGTCCAGTTGAAGAGTCAGAACAAACACACATAAAACTAGAGGAGTACAGAAGGCTGAACATTGTTGCCTGTAGTATCAACTAATGAACGCACATTTGCTGAGCATCTGCTATGCATTTCCTAGTAGGTTTGGAGAAAGGAGAATTCAATTGGGTTCAATATGGGCTAAGTAGATGCACTGATCTTAGTCTGCTCTATGTTCTCTGTGTTTGTTTGAGCAGACCTAGTTATCCAGTCACAAAATAAAAAGGAACACAAAATCAGGTCAAATCAGGTGGGCTACACATCCCATAACACCACTACCAATCTCTAAAGTGGCGCTTAGGGCATTGAGGGTGTTTGAATATGAAGCAAGGTCCCAAGTAGCTTGTCTGAAAATCAGTCAAGGTGGTTGTTTCCTGTCCTACATGTTCTCAGGACAGCATATTGATTTCTTAAAAGCCGGTTTTTGTGCTTTATGAATAATAAAAGTAATGCAAAATGTGTACAATGTTTTATTTAAAAATCACCTTCGTATTTAGTATGTATTCATTCTCTTTATTCATTAAAATTAGCCATTGTTACTAAATGTTTTCCTTTAAAAAATAATAAATTAGTTTCCTTTTACTGATAGGATGATTTGAAATATTGTCATTTTTCTAATAGTAAATTAGACACTTTGGAGTAAGTATTATTATCTCAGGCCACTAGGGTATAATTGAGAGTGTTTGTAAATTACTCCAGCAATAAGTATTAATGTTCCTGATTCTACTTTCTTCTCTATCTTTGATTCTTTTTTCTTTTTGAAGGGTACCCATGGAAAAGACAATAGAATGTGAGTGGGTATAGGCAGGAAGCAAAGGGTCTGGCCTTGAGTGAAACCATTTTGAATGAGTGATAATTATTTAAACAGTCTATGCATGTTACTGAAATGGTTATCAATACTATTATTTCCTCAGGAAGTGGTTTAAAATACAGTGAATAATTATGGGAAACTTCATGAACCATTCATTAGAACTGACTAAAGTAAGACATAGGTGTAAAATATCAAACTGAATAGTTTTTGTTTACCTTTCCAGATCTCAAGCTGGAGGTAGTAAGCTTAGGTCCTTGTTTAAAGGCATCCACACAACAAGGGTTTCCTAGATTCCTGACCTTCTGGTTTTCCACATAACCAGTAAGATTTCAGTTGCAATAGACAGTGTCATTTTAAAGAGAAAACTACTGATGCAATAACAAAATAAATACTGACTTTAGCCTCTCTCTCTCTACCCAGCAATTCCCTAAATGATGAGTCAACTCTTTGTAGTACTTTAGGAAGAGAGACAAGGGTTTAAAATGATAAGATGAAGTGGAAAAGTATATGCTTGGTTTATTTGAAAGTCTGCAGTGTAAGGACATTTCCAAAGACGTGCCATTTAAATGAGGATAATACATGTTTTATGTCTGTAAATATTACAAAAGGGAGGGGTTTATAGATTGCATTTTCATGGTGGTGGTTGTGTATTTTTTTCCTTTATGAATATACCTGCATTTTTTTTTGATGAAAATTATTTTATAAATACCAGTTTTGCCAACTTATATGTAATATATGAGATTGATCAGATCAGTGGGCTTGTTTTATTTTTTAGTTTTTAAATAAATGTTTCTATTTATTTATTTATTTGTGAGGAAGATTCACCCTGAGCTAACATCCATTGGCGATGCTCCTCTATTTTTTTTTTCTTTTTTGCTTGAGGAAGATTAGCCCTGAGTTAACATCTGTGCCCGACTTCCTTCACTTTGTACGTGGGATGCCTCCACAGCAGGGCTGATGAGTGGAATAGGTCCGCACTTGGGATTCGAACCCACAAACCCAGGCCGCCAAAGCTGAGCACGCAGAACTTTGACCACCTGGCCGCAGGGCCAGCCTCTAAATAAATGTTTTAATTTGGACAATTCAAATACATAGAAATGTTGCAAACATAGGGAATTCACACTTCATCCAGCTTCCCTTAATGTGAACGTCTTTTTGAAGCATTGTACATTTGTCAATGCTGAGAAATTAATATTCAGTATGCCCTTTGAAAACTCATTTATTTTTAGAGTTTTTATCTCATAGATGCCACTGAGTGTCATCAGACTACTTTTGGAAAATGTCTATATCACTTGGTTTGGTTCCCATCCCTAAGAGAATCCTTTTCACTTGGCTACCCAGAATTTCTACTCAGAAACATTCAATCAAGTCATTTTAGGAGGAAAAACAATTAACAGAAAAGCAATCCTTTTTGTTCGTACCTGTTTTTTCCTTCCCACCTTTATAAATGTTGGCTTCATTTTGAATCTTTTTTCTTTTCTGTTGCCTGGGGAAATTTATACCCTTCTCAGTCTAGAATGCTCTCCTAAATTTCAGACCTACCCTTACAGCCGCTCCAAATTCACCTCAAAGTCAACATGTCCCAATGTGAACAGTTGTTTTTGGGGAGCTTATTTAATTTTAAAGCATTCTTTTAATTGATTTATGTAAAGACATTGTACTGGAGAAAGTTTTACTGCTACTGGTGTGATGAAGACCAACTACTTAATTTTCTGGTACATGAATTCCTCATTTGTAAGGTGAGGAGTTTGAAGCTCTAATACTTTATGATTTTAGAGTGTGAATAAATGTGGATTTTCTTTAAAAGAAAAATTTTTATGGAAATGTGGTCTTAAAACATAGACTGCTTTTCATTTTGTTGAATCATCTGCCCTGAATTTTGAGATGAATTTGCATCTGGGATTTTCTTAAGGAATTTTCATTTTGAAACTAGTGTGAGAATAATTCCAGTCATGGCTGGTGTTAATTAGAGAGAAAATCCCTTTCCATTTCCATCATGAAGAAAACAGAGAGTCATTAACATTCTATGGGTAAGGCTGGTAGATTTCAGAGAATTAGTGATTTGGTAATCCTAGAGACTCACAACAGGAAATGCTATGGAAGAAACAACGTCTTTTCATTTTAACATCATCTTGCCAAATGAGGAAAATTTTTGCAGTGTGTCCACCACAAAAGCAAGCAAAATTTTGTGAAAACAAAGAAAGGGGCCTCATACTGCCTGTTCTTCTCCTTGTGTTCCAAAACCTTCACCTTTGCTAAGAGACCTTGAAAATATTTCAAACGTATTTTTCATACAATGAATGCCAAAAGAGCTAAATTATTCATTGT
This sequence comes from Equus caballus, assembly GCF_041296265.1. Classification (NCBI taxonomy): domain Eukaryota; kingdom Metazoa; phylum Chordata; class Mammalia; order Perissodactyla; family Equidae; genus Equus; species Equus caballus. The sequence continues at coordinate 65,278,281 of NC_091698.1, forward strand.
AAGTGAAAATATTTATTACCATGTGTCAAGAAACTCTGATTCCCTCTTTGGTGTTCCTAATAGGAATCCTGTGGTGTAAAATCATGGGCTGAATCTACTAAATAATTACCCAGTGAATACTGTACCTACCATGTGTATTTTTAGGCTTTATAGCAATAAATATTTTATAAAGTGCTGCATAGTGTGGACTAAAGGTTCTTCATCCCCAAATCAGTTTCAGATTCTTCTCTGAGAAATGAGGTGCACCGTGGCTCCTAATGGAAGTGGGAAGGAAAGTGGTGACATAAGCAATCAACAACACAGTCGGAGAAAAATTCTCATTACTATAAAGATTTGTGAAAAAATAAATTTAGTAAATGCCAAATGAAGGTTCTCAGAGAACAAGACTTTGTAAGCATTTTTCTACAAATGTGAAAAAGAAAGTCGGTTTATATTGGGAGTAAAAGTTTAGATGTGTAGGACAAACTATTTTTATGGATGCTCACAATTTATTAAAAAGCTAATGTAGATGCAAGTATCTATAGTAATTGGAATTGGAATTATCTATAGCAGGTATCTATAGAAATTGGAATCTTTAGCAGAGAAATATTCTTAGACACAAGGATGGAATTAGAACTTTGACATCATTTCAAGACTTCTTAGTGTATGGAAGGTGTAGTTTTTATTTTTTTTTTTTCCTATTTGTGGTCAGCATCTAAACATAGACTATTTACCCCGTGCCCCGCCTCCCCCCATCAGGATTTGGTGAATGCTCAGGGAAACCAGCATTTTGGAACACAAATTAATATGTACAGTAGAGGTTTAGCTTTTAATGTGATCTTATAATGTTAGGTTTGACTTCCAGAAGAACTTGACACAACTTGAAACACCCACTTTAAACATTCCCCAGACCCTGCAAGTTTACGAAGCCCTGTGGCACTAGGGAGAGCAAAGAAGGGCAAGGCATTATGAGGTGTGGTAACCACACACTTCTCCGCCAGCTCTTCGTTATGGCCACGTGAAGTATAGGCCTGAATTCTGTTGCAGCAGCTCTGGAACATGTGACCAATTTACCACCCTTAGTGTCTTTCTTGGCGAATCGCCCATTACATATTTTATGCTTTTATTGGGCGTAATTCCTCTTACCACTTTAAATTTACTATAACTGGTAGAATTAACTCTGAGAAAAGTATGCATGGGTTCTGAAAGGATTTCATCAGATAATTCACCATTCCTTGCCCATTTTAATTAAGGTGACTGAGAAACTGCCTCTGTTTGTTTTACCTTATATTGTTTGGTGAAGGATGTTCAAGGACAGGAAAATCCTCTACTAGGCACTTTTCTGTTCCGTGTCTTAAGGTTTGGTGTTTAAGAGGAGTAAAGTCTTTGCTGCCACAAGAGAGCTAAACTGGAAAGACACAGCTTAGTTGGCTAGTCCTGGAGCAGAGCTGGTTTGATGGTGGACTGTCTTACTTGTACATTTTATATTGCTTCTTTTCTCTTAAACCCCTTTCTAGAATTTTGAAACCAAGACCTGTTTCACCTCTCACTGAGTGAGACATTAATCCTGCTTTCCTAAGTCTGCACTACCTCTATCATGTGTCTCATTTGTAGAAAGGACTGAGACACCCAGCCACTATCCAGATAGAGATGGAGGGACCCTTTTCCATCCTTTTCTCCTTCCTTCTGCTCATTCTCTTTCTTCATAATTTCTTGTTTGCTTTCCTCTTTTCTTATACTATGCTTCCACCACAAGTCTACTAGTGGCATCTACTGCTTTCTTTAGCCCCATGTGTGTCACTTAAGAATCAAATTTTGAAACCAGTATATAGCTATAAAATTGCTAAGTCACTACCCATCATTTTTAGACCTCATGGAGATCAGGAGAATCCTCTGAATTCTGTAACATTGGAAGGAACTGTATTTGCCACAACTCAGTTCATAAATGAATAGGATTCTGCAGGATTTTAGGAATAGAAAGTAAGATTACTCAGCATAGGGGTAGCTAGTTGGCCAGAAATTACAGAGTCCTCAGGACATAAACATTGGGAATTTAATTTTTAGTAAACCCCTAATGCTTCCTTTTTAATTTTGTTGATTTCATTTTGTTTTATTTGTATTTTGTTTTAATTTTCTCTTTTAAATCAAGGGCATAATATTCATTGTTATTGTTGTTGAACATTTTAGTTATTTGGTGTTTTAATCCTTAGGATTCAATATTCAAGGATGAATAACAGAAGGGTAGGCAAAAATGGTGTTACTAGTAACAAAATGTCGTGTGACAGTTTCCCTCTTTGAATCACGGTGAAATAGTCATTATTCTAACTACCTTAAAACCACTGTTTTAGGTATCTATCATGTTGAGCTGAAAAGTAAATCTTTTAGAACCAATGCATTTAATTTCTTTGATAAAACATCAGGGCCTGTATATTGGCCTTTCATCTTTGTCTGCAAGCCATTTCATGAAATTGAAGATTATTGTATTTACGTATGTAGGCATGAATTATGTATTTAAATATTTTTTAAATGTTTATTTTGAAATAATTATAGATTCACAATAAATTGCAAAGAAAGATAAAGGGAGATCCCTTGTACCCTTTACCCAGCCCCTCCTCATGTTAACATCTTGTATAACTGTAGTCTAATATCAAAACCAGAATATTGATATTGCTATAAATATTAGAGCTTATTCAGACTGCATCAGTTATGCATGCAGTTATGTATGTGTGTAGTTCTATGCAATTTCATCACATGTGTAGCTTCTTGTAACCACCACAACAATCAAGATAATTAACTGTGCAATTACCACAAGACTCCCTCATGTTACCTTTGATTATTACATTTTAAAGGGATCGAGGGGTCATCTATTCTAACCTACTTATATTGGGCTGCGGAATGGTTTCCCCCAGATCAATGTATTAGATAATGATTGAATTCCTAGTCGAATCTCAGAGTGCTGTGTCCTATCCTAGACCAGTTTCAGGCATCCCACCTTACATTCTCAATTTATAAAGCAGGCAATTGTTGTTCTACAAGTTTGAAGATAAGAGATTTGAAATAAACAAAAGTTTTACAGTAGTTGAGTTGACCTATTCATCACAATTCTGGATTTAAAAAAAATCTAATATTCTAATTCTATTACTGGGTGCATAATGAGTTAAGGAAACATCAACCTATCAATGGAAGCATTAGGTAAGTATTTCAGACAAAGCCTGTGTATGATAGAGCTAATCCATGTTGCTTCGTAGGGACTTAACATGGTGGCTAAGGCGGGGAAGGTAGTTATTAGCTATAAAGAAGCCCAGAGATTTAGCTACAAATTATATAATCAGTACTCTCCACCCAAAGAATTGAATGTCTCCTCCCTCCCATTCACACAAAAACACACCAAATTATTTGAGAATTCTTTTCTCTTTCCAGTTTGCCCTTAATGTTCACTTTAATTTAGTTGTCATTTATGACTATTAAGGTGAGGTTGGGGGAGAATTTGGGAACTGGGGGTCACTGCATATGATTTGACATGCTCACCTATTCCAAGTCCATTTTGGAACCATTTTTGATGCTACTTACATTGGGAATGAATCTGGTTATAGAAGAGTTGAACAGAAATTATTTGGAAAGAGTGTAGGATCAAAGACTTCTATATCAGCATCATAGAAATTAGAGATATAAAACACCCATTAGCTGATTTGCCCTATTTCCATAGAAATTGCAGTGAACATTTTTCAAAAGACCTAATCTATTTTTGTTTAAAATAAATGGGAACTCAATGTAGATTCTTGTTAGAGCTTGAAACTGCTGATTGTTGTGTTTTTCGGGTTGTTTTTCTCTTTAGATCCACTTGACAGTTTGCATAGCTAATTACTGTGTTCTCATTTGTTTAATTCCAGCATTGCTGTGGGCTTTTTTGAGTGGGGGAGAGGAGAGGAGGACTACTGCCATTTTAAAGTACATCAACAAGCTGTTAAATCAAGGAGTATGGGGGATAGAGAGAATGGTTACATGTGTGTGCATATGTGTTTTGGATGATGGGTCAAAGTTAAAGCGGCAAAGTGAATTTTGAATAACTGCCAGGCTTTGGTAGGTAATAATACCTTTGTGAAGGTTTGGGCAGTAACCAAATGCAGGCGGTGGTGGGGTCCCTTGTGGCCTCATTTTGTGTAGGGCACTTTGAAACGTGATGGGTCATTTACAGCAAAAGCTTTTGCTAGGAAAACTAAAGAATATATACTCTTAGAAATCCAGTGGGGTTTTTTTGCTGGTGAATACATTTCTAAAAAATTGTCTTAATTTGCATAGTATAATTTTAGATGGAAAAAACCTTGTAATTAGAAGAGAATTTGCTAAGAATTATTTCTTACACCAAACAGATAGCTTTAAAACTTTCCAAATTTAGGGTTCTGTGGATTCCATTTATGGGGAGAAAATGCTTTTGTCAAGAATCACTGCTTTTTTGCCAATGAATCATGAGTCCATTGTGCAGGTTTTGGAATTTAGAAGAATCAACCGAAACTTTAAGAACAATTAAGGTAGCTGAAATTAGATAAGCTGATTTCCTTTCTCTGTCTTTTTGTTATTGGTGGTGGTTGTACTGCTTTTTCTGGAGGGGGAGCATTTGATTTAATGACTAGAATTACACACTTTAACCTTCTTTCCTGCATTATAGGATGGGATCCTTTTAAAAAGATACTCCACAATTCATTAAACTGAAAATTTGCTTTAATTGAGCATCCCTAAAGAATTATCATGCTTCTTTAAGGATATGTCCATTTTGAATGAGGATATTAATGTGAAATTCAGTAGAAAATTTTTACAGCTATTTTGTATTGGGAGTGCAACTCTGTGTTTGCAACAATGGTGAAAATAATTATTGTTGAGTTTCTGTATACAGCTTCTCTCAGAGCTGCCAAACTGGTGAGAGTGGCCAGCTCAGGGAGGATAATGAATGACTAGATCTCCACATTTGCATAAATAAGTAAATAGATAGATAGATAGATGACAGTATTTTTGTGGTTTCTCGTTGCTATAAGCAACAGAGACAGTTATTTCCAAACCTTTCAAGACACAATGAATGGCAAATATTGAGCCTCCACATATGAACTTGGTTGAATGCTTGAGAGCTAAGATGAAACTCATACACATTCTTACAAACCATTGCCATGGCAACATACTTAAAATTTCCAAGGTCTGTCTCCCCTGAGTCTGCACCTGCGGTTAGTTTATTATGAAACAAAAAGAAGGGCTTTCTAACTTGAAAATGCTTTGCAGTGGTTGGGAGTATGTTTTGAAATAAAGTGGAGTTTAAAAGTTGAAAGCAAAATAGAACATTCGGAGAAAAAGTACATTTGCATTCTTCATGCACTATTTGGCTTTTTTTCCCCTCCCACCTCACAATATTCTAGGCAAGGGCAAATGTGGATAGTCTACCTATTGTGGGTATTGGGATCTTGAGGTTATGCCCACTTTAATGACAAACGTTCTGCCTCCTGACAGGCTAGAGATAACATGTGCATGTCTTGTATGCTAATAATGAAGGCAAGAACAGCTAAAGTTTATTGAGTGTTTCTTATGCACCAGGAACAGGATTAAGTACTTCATTGATCATAATTGTCTTAATTCTTACAACTACACTGCAAAAATTGGTACTCCATTTTACAAATGAGAGGTTAAATGAATCACCCAAGTTCTCACAGAACCAGATTTAAACTTGGGTCCAACTTCAATGTCCATACACGGAATCACTAGGGAGCAGTGTTACAAGATCCCCAAATCAGTACTTTCTTGTCATTGCCCTCAAGTCAATTCTGACTCCTAGCGACCCTGTGTACAGCAGAGCGGATCCCTGCCCTGTCTTTTTGCACCATCCTCTCACCTTCCAGCACTCTGTCAGACAATGCTCCGCTGCTATACGTAGGACTTTCATCTCAAATTTTTTCAGAAGTGAGTGGCCAGGTCCTTCTTCCTAGTCTGTCTTAGTCTGGAAGCTCCAGTGAAACCCATCCGCCCGTGAATTCCCCTGCTGATATTTGAAATATCGGTGGCGCACCTTTCAGCATCACAGCAACACGCAGTTGTTGATAGACGGTGGTATGGCTCCCTGACCAGGAAACAAAGCTGGGCTGCGGCAACGAGAATGCTGAATATTAACCACTAGACCACAAATAACCAGTGCTAGCACTCCTCAATTTTCAAGTAAAAAGCTGGTCCTAGGAAACCAGAAAATGGGCTACCACAGAAAGCATCTGTCTCTTTGCTCAGGATACACTAAGTGAATCACCCACCCTGGGTAAATACAGTGGAACCCCTTCATGGCAGCATCAGGTTCTACCTGGAAGTACAAGCCAGGGAACCTCCCAGTCTTTCAGGTAACAAGGAGGTCAAAGACAGTCAGGTTTGACTAGATCTTGGAAAACAGAAACTGAGGTATTTGGAGTCTAGTTCAAATAAGTTTTCTTGGACTAAAGGAAATAAGAAAATCTTACATGAGATAGTAAAAATGTTACTGGGCAGGTCACTTACAGATAAATGTGCTACTTTCATAAGGAACTTTGCATTTTGAGGGAACTAACAGATCCTGTGTATTTTAAGCCATGAGCCTTAATAACTGAGTGCTCTAAATCACCAAGGCTTTCTTATTGGAGAACCTCTCTGACCCTTTTTCTCTTATAGCCAATTTATTATTTCTCAAGGTAGAGGACCTTGATTATCTGGATTTGCAGCTCAAAGCAGATCTGAAGGAGCAAATTTGAGAAAAAGGTGCTCATAAACTCTTACAGTGGTAAGTAAGAGAAAAACCAGTGAGAGTAGGCATTGACGAACAGGTGACAAAATTGTTTGGGGACCTAAGGAGCAGGGCAGTGATACTGTTCTCTTTGGAATCTGAAATCGCTAGTACTGTGCTGTGGGTACTGATGCTCGTAACAGTGATACCGAGCCATCAAGAAAAGCTTGTCTTCTGAACTTTCTATTTGAAAGGTGAAATACGATTTCAGAAGTTCTTATAATGGCAAATGACATATTTTTTTGTGAACAGAAAGCTTATTTCTTGTCCTTTATCAGCAGGCATCTGAGTAATGAGAATGAAGGGGAGAGGACAGGGATTGCAAAGGTGTGTGGGGAAGGAGAAGGGCACAGCCGTGTGGGAGAGGCATGTCAGCAAATGCGAGGAAACACGTCAGAATTGAGTGGGACGGATTGTAAAATGCAAGGCTGGAGAGAGAAAAGCCATCCAGAGAGGACGTGCTTAATCACTTAGCAATCTAAGTGTTTTACACGTGAGCTTTATTTATCACAACATTTTTAATGGAAAAAACAAGTGTGAATAGTGGTCAAAGAAGGGGTCATTAGACAATGGCATAACTAAATAAAACCCTCAAATACCTGTAGGAAGAGTTCAGCCACAGACGCCATCTGGTGAAATGCGTACACAAAGGCAGGCTCTTTAATGAAGCTCCTAGTCCTCAATAGAAGACGAGGAAATTCTCCCCCAGCATTTGTACGAGTGTTCTTCTGTTGGTCCTTAGTGGGTGTTGCATGGGTTGCTGAGAGCTTTTCCATCTGGCAGTTCTAGGTGATGTCAGCAGATGCCATTCTCTGATATTTCTCAAAGGCTTTGCTTAAAATTTTTAGTAAAACATAAAGCAGAATTGAAAAATGCAAATCATGTTTGAAAAACTTGGGAAAAGTAGCCAATTATTCTTGCTGCTATTTTTATCTTTCTCTTACCCAAACATGAAACTGGGAGCAATGGAAGAAATAGAATGTCAGTTGGGTGGAGAGGTAAGAGGCCAGAATCTACTCCTAAGTGAGACACTCAGCGATGCAGTGACCATGCCAACTTAGGGTTTCCCTCTCTTTCTTATAAGGGAATTGGAACAGATAAGTCAACAAGTCTCCAAATTCCGAAACAAATACGATTTGATGAATTCTTGGTTACATCATTCAGCTAGAGAGAAAAGAAGAGAAGCTCCTTGGCTTTTTGATATACTGATGATGCGATGTTTTTTGAGGTGTTTTAAAAAGTGCTCTCATATCAAATATGTAATTTGTTCCATTATAGAATGTTTAAACATGAAAGTGCAAATTTAAGTCAGGAAATTGCTCTTCCTTTGTGAAGGGAATGTCTGTGTCTAAAGATCTCAGGAGTCCAGTGCTAGGAATAAACTTTACTTTCCATGTTGCAGGGAGAGCAAAGTGAGAATGTGCACAGAGCCAGCTGTGTCTATGTAATAAATACTCTCAATAACATCTTCTAAGTGCCAACCACTGTGCTAGACAGTGTGCCTTTCCAGCCCTAGAGAATTTATTACTCATAATAATCATGCAAAATAGGTGTAAATGACTTCATTTTTACTTAGGAAGAAACCTAGAAAAGTTAGAAAACTTGCCCAAAGTCACACAGCTAGTAAGTGGCAGAGCTGGGATTTCAGCCCACTCTGTCTAGCTCTGACACCTATGCTCATTCCATGGTCATTGGTGAAAGAGCAACTTTCTGCTCATACACAGTCTTCATTTGCATGCCTCCATGCAATCCAGGGCAGGGAAGTCTGGTTCCCTATTATATTTCTCCTCTGTATAACTCCTTATTAATCAAAGATATTCAATAAGTGATTCTGAATGGGTGAATGAATTAATAAATGAGTGACTGCATGGAAGAATCGATCAAAAGGTATACATTTTACGAATGCATTCTGTCCTGCACTTGTTTCTTAGTCTGAATTTGATGGCTAGTCTCAGCCAGCCCTTATCTTCATGCACTTTATTTCAGGAAGAAGAAAAAACTTTCATCCTGTAGGTAGATTTTAAAGGAAAACATTATAAAGGCATAGTTTCTTTACAATCAAATGAAGATAATGTTAAGACTATCACGATAGAGTTCAGGGGAGATAGGGAAAGTTGGGGGGATATTATATAGGAAAAACTCAGAATGGTAGTCAACTATTTTTTCTCAGTCGTTCCTATAAAGCAGGCTACGTCTTATTGCTTTCTGAGGAGACAGGAATGCTTCATAAATGCAGGCAGACCAACATATTGCAAGACAGCTTTAGCTTTTCCTTTCTTCTAACTTTCAGTCATTCTCTCTTTTCAGTTAAAGATAATGTCACTTTTTGCTATTTCTCTACCATGATTTTCCAGCCATGAAGTATAATGTGGAAACCAGTTATAAAATTTCATTGTCACTTCTGGAGTTGTTAGAAGGCAGATAAAATCTTTGAGAAAGTGTGATTTTTGCCAAAGTTCTCATCTCCCACTCTTAGGAGTTATACTCCTGAAAAATAATCTATACTTACTCTTATTTTGAGATTTAATGAGCTGTTATAAATGAGCATTTGTGACGAACATACACCTAGATGTGGTGAGCTTAGAGAAGATGACCATCAGGAATAAGATTATTTGAAATGATTCTACCAATTCAAGTGTCGTGTGTAATATTTCTTCTATTTTTAAAGTAAAGATGAATCATTCACTCTTAACTTTATTAATGCTATTTTCACACTCATAATTATTCTCATGAAATGCTTTTATTTTAATTGCAGATACTTAAAGAAGATAAGCCAGGTTTCAGAGTGTGATGACTTTTTCCATTCTTAATTAAAGTATAATTGACATGGGGCCGGCTCGGTGGCGCAGCGGTTAAATCCACACGTTCCACTTCGGCAGCCCGGGGTTCGCCAGTTGGGATCCCAGGTGTGGACGTGGCACCGCTTGGTAAAAGCCATGCTGTGGTAGGCATCCCATGTATAAAGTAGAGGGAGATGGGCACGGATGTTAGCTCAGGGCCAGTCTTCCTCAGCAAAAAGAGGAGGATTGGCAGTAGTTAACTCAGGGCTAATCTTCCTCAAAATAGAATAAAATAAAATAAAGTATAATTGACAAATAAAAGTTGTATATATTTAAGGCATGTGATTTGATGTTTAGATATGCATATAATTGTGAAATAATAGCCATAATCAATGGTGATAACATTTTTAATCAATTCTATTGAATTTCTGTGATAGATGTTCTGGAGGCATAAAGCATAGACATAAACTCTGTCCTACAGAAGTATATGAAATAAGATAAAACATACACCTAAGCAGTTCCCATACTTTTAGATTTAAACATAATTTGGAAAGGCAAATACTTCCATTGTTCTAATGCACTAAGAAAATACTGCTCAGTGTCTTTAAGAGTTAACTAGCATGTTATCATCCATGTAGAGGACATAACCATAGACAATGTCGTGTTATAACTACAAATACAACCACTACAAGGAGCCAATGCTGTGTGGGTCCCACTTAGAGAATCAGTCTCCTCTTCTGCTCCCCTCAGCTCCCCTCCCCTCTTCTCCTTCTCATTCTCCTCCTTCTTTCTCTCTCTTTGTCTCTCTGTCTCTCTCTCCTTTAATTGGCAGCATTTGCTAAGTGATCTGTTTTTCCTGTTTATCTGTTGATTTATTTGCACTTGATATAAGAGGACGTGAATTAAAAGTAAACTCTGGATGCGAGGATAAAATAAGTCAGGTTGTCACAGTCGTCTAAGTCCTGGGAATGTGACTAAGGAGGAGAACTTAGAGGGAACTCCAGCATCCCTGCATCTGTGCAGTAACTCTCCAGGAGGCGCGGCCTGGAGAAGTAATCGCAGTGCCAGGCACGGATTGGCATTTCCTGTCTTGTAGGTTACTAATGAGACTGATACATACTCCCTAAATAAGCAATGCTGAAAGGAAGCCTATCCTGGTATAAAAGGGGTCAGCCCAAGAACAGCAGCATTAGCATGAGGGGCTGGTTGGATGCAGAGATACAGATCCTGTTCAACTGGGGGAGAAGAGAATTTCAAGACCTGAAAATTAAATTTATTGTTGTTAAGTGGATATTTGGCTGCCCTCTTTAAGCGCTCCCCAGAACTGTTCTTTATATAGTCATGTGAGAAAGAAAAATAATTCCTTATTAGTTGTAATAATAACATATAAACACTGCATTGTGGGAACTTTCATATTGCCAAAGTGCTTTCATACGTGTCAAATTTGATCCGCATAACATCCCTATGAGATAGAGAAGTTATTATAATTCACATATACAAATGATTATATATACATATATATATTCATATGGTATATATATTTACATGTTTAATATATATATTCTTATATACTATTGAAACACAGAAAACAGTCCAAGATGATGCATACTGCTTATGAGATCCAGACTGAGTCTTGATTTCTAGAGTAGTATATATTTTCCATTTTTGATCAGCAAATTAAACTGAAGTGGTTTACCAGTACAGCATATGTTTTAATAAGCCAAAGTGTGCACCAGAAGGAATGAAGTAGTCAGATAAGGAAGCTTGGAGTTTTAGTTTCACTCTAGCAGCAAAGAATGGATCTTCTCAATATATGAACAAAATAACATTGTAGCATCTGAGCCAGTTAATGTTTACTCGCAATCACTGTTTGAGAAAAACATTCATCACTCATAAAGGTGCTACTCTGATATTGGCTTATTTAGGGGAGCTCCGTGTAGAACCTTGCATGTGTTCAACTCGTGGCTCAAAAATAAAATCAAAAATCAGCTTTCTGTTAACTAAGTCATCATCATGTCCAAACACATCCCTATTTCTTGCTATTCCTTACTCCAAGCACTGTGTGGGATAGAAGTTCTCATACATCCCCAAGTTAAAGCTCTGTCAAGGGGACATTGGTCATGGCACTATCCAGTAGGAAAGAAATATTTTTATCAAACATGTTGACTTTTTTTTTCTTCTGCTTTTTCGCCCCAAATCCCCCCAGTACATAGATGTATATTTTAGTTGTGGGTCCTTCTTCTTTTTTTTTTTTAAAGATTGTCACCTGAGCTAACAACTGTTACCAATCTTCTTTTTTTTTTCCCCCCAAACATATTGACTTTGAACCTCTGGGTTCTGGGGCCATGTAAATGAGACTGCCCTGATCAATGAACGCATGTCTAGATTGTATCTGGAGAAACAACCAGTAGTACTATTCAATGGTCGCATCCATTATTTATTCCTAAGATGTAGTAAGGGATAATTTGAGAAAACCCTAATGATGATTATGTAAGAGAGACAAAGATAAATATCTCATTAGCACTTACGTTGTGAAAATAGTAGTTAATAAGAGAGCCCTTGAAAGTTGGGAGACTTTTCATCAGTGGATTAATGAGAAGAGAGACAAAGAGTTCATTGAGTTAATTTTGTAGCCAGCATGGCCTACAATGTTCCAAATAAAGGGGAAAGACAGGCAGGAAAAGATACAATAATTTACATTTTCTTTCTTTCCTCAAGAATTTAGTTATGCATTTATGTGCAGAGATGGGAGGCAAGATGTTTAAGGTGTTTAAAAAAGTGAGTTAAGAAAAGATTGCCACAAGTAAATAAGGAACTTTCTGAGTATATTCCATTTCAAAATAACTGAAGTTATATAAATATTTTAATTTTTGTAACTGGGTTTAATAAATTGAACTCTAGCATTCATTTTGTTCCCTTTTTAGTGCCACTTAGTGTGCTGCCATATCAAATTGTGCAATAGCTATGTATGTGTGTCTCCTTGTATAGGTGTGTTTTCTTCATGACAATTTTAGCAGTTACCTATCTAAAATCCAATACTCTCCTTTGGTTATAACTTATTTTAAATTTATTTCATCATGTATGTTTATAAACCACACCAAATCCTCTAGAGAACAAGATGGTTTTGGATGGCTGGATGGATAGGTAGATGGATGGATGGGTGCTGAATGGATAGATAGAAGTCATCTGGGATAAGAGACAATCACAGTCTCATAGCTTTGCCATTAAATAACAGTATAATTGTGGTCAAACAAAAGCAGGTAATTTTCTACCTTCAGTTTCCTGATATGTAAAACAAAGGGCTTAGACTAATGATCACTGAGGTCTGGCTCAGTACAAGAAGATGTATGACTATTTGACTAAAATATGATTTCATTGCCAAACGTGTTAGATGCCAACATTGAAAGCCTGGATTTTGGAGGCACGTTAGGTGAAACTATCCATCACTGGCATTTTACAATTATAAAATCTGTTTTGGCCTCATTACCAGTAAGGATTTTCAGTTCAACGTGTGTGACTAATTAGTCCATTCAGTCACAATAGTTGGACTAGAGATTCATATTGACACAGCTAGAAGCCTAGATTTGCATTGTAAACATCCGTTAGTATTTATTTAATTTGGAAATGGCCAAACCCATTTCAGAAAGTGCTTTGTCCAGAATCAAAACAAAGAGGGAACACATTCAGTCACATGCATATTCTAGTTTACCTTTCAGCACCTCCGCTCCACTCCCAGCAGTCTTTGGAAGTTTTACAACCCCAAATTTTAATTAGTGAGAATCTAGGAGAAAAGATTATTTCAGTGCTTTCCTGAAAACCTAAACTTTACTTTTTCTTTTGGCCAGTCCTCCTATATTGCTTTGGCTAAAAATGGAAATGCAATATGAACATAGAGATTATCAGAAGCTTAAAGAAATAGTAAAAGAGATGTACTATATATTTTTTTTTTTATAAAGATTGGCACCTGGGCTAACAACTATTGCCAATCTTCCTTTTTTTTTTTTTTTCCCTGCTTTATCTCCCCCAAACCCACCCTGTACACAGTTGTATATATCTTAGTTGCACGTCCTTCTAGTTGTGGGATGTGGGACGCCGCCTCAACAAGACCTGATGAGTGGTGCCATGTCCGCACCCAGGATCTGAACCCTGGGCCGCTGCAGCGGAGCACGCGAACTTAACCACTCGGCCCCGGAGCCGGCCCCTGTACTACCTTTTTTAAAACATAAATTTAATTCAAGTTTCCTGATACCAGGTTTCTATTTTGCAGGTTTCTATTTTGTATAACTTTGCTTAAATATAATGTTCTTTTTTAATCAAGAAGGGTAAGGGATCTGAATTTACCGCCCCAAAATGTGTCTCTTTGGCTTGATTATTTTTAAGGACAGATGACTCAGGAAGAAACTTTGACCTTACCCCCCAACTGCCTAAAAGACTTTAAGATAGGAGGCCTGTTTCAAGAAGGAGCTATCACCATAGATAACCACAATAGAATATGAACTAGATGTGGTAGGCAGGGAGAAACCTAGAAGGGCCCATTTGATCAAAGTCTTCTCCATGTCCCATTGTCTCTGCCAGGTTTTCCATCTGCATGTCAATTGCCTTCCTTCCCTCTGAAGTCCCAAACCACTACCCAGAACATTGTCCTCTGTCTTTAGCTGAAGATGGTATTTAAGGTAGTGGCTTTGGCCATTTTGGCCAGTTACTCAGTTTTCCTGGGTTTCTCCCATGTATACATGTTATTACACTTTGTTTGATTCTCTCCTGTTATTCTGTCTCATGTTAATTTCATTCTTAGGCCAGCCAGAAGAACCTAGAAGGTAGAGGAATATTTCTTCCTCCCCTGCAGCAGGAATTCAGTTCTTTTCTTTATCACATAATTTTCTTTAAATTCATTGTTCTGTGGCATTATTTCCACATCCCTACCTTCCCCTTTGAGTTTTGTCTATCAGGATGACCAGTATCAAATGCATGTAACAATGCATGTTAGAATGAGTAAGAGATTGTGATCTCTTTACCATAGTAGAGTTTTTGTATGCAACCCACTCTTAGTGCTCTGGAACCATTGCATACATTTTAAAGAGCCAAGAAAGTCTTGGAGAAAATTGAATGGCTCTCAAGTCTGTCTTTTTCCCAAGCAGACAGCTGATTTATGGTCACTTTTTATAATAACCTAAGGCATCAATTGGGAAAAAAAACCTTAACGAAAAGTGAAAGCTGGCTGTTTTCAGAGATATGTAAGCTTTTTCCTAAATATTCATGAATACCAATGTTCAAACATTCAAATTGGGTAAATAAGTGTACAAATGGGTATTTTTTTTTGAGCAGGCCCTTAACTATAACACTCAGAATAATAGCACCTCTCCCTGCATTCTGCATAAGTACGTTGTTGGTGAATATTTAATGAAGTAATAGTTATAGGAGCACTGTTACATTTCAAGAAAAATAAGCTATTTGAATTGAATTGATTGTTGTTATTTATATTAATGAGTGACTTGTACCTATACTTTAGAATAGAGTGAGCATAATAAGTTATTTGCAGGTAGGAACTGCAATTTATACCTTGCTAGGTAGTGACCATCTTTTGTGCCTATCAGAAAATGCTGTGCATAGATGAGGTGGTGTTCCATATTTCTTAGTGAGTAATTGATGCTCATTTTCTTTGTTGGTCATGTACTGGAGCTAAAATTCACCCTCACATATTGGATCTCAGTTTGTTATTTTTATTTGTATTAGGTTAGTGAGCCATGGGATTGACATCTTCATGTGGCATCTACTACTTAGAGAAACAATTGACAAATAAGAACCGGACACTTGAGTGAGACAATGAAAACTACCATAGGACCTGTGCAGGGTCTCTAAATTCCTTTTTCACCTTTAATAGGATTGTCGATTAACTAAAATTACCAATTCTGTGTATTTCTTTATTGATTTGACTTGATCAAACTGACCCACTGTTTGGGAATTGTATTATGTATTACAATTGGGTTATTTTTCTGCAGTTTTTCCTTTTGGTGAAAATTGTGACAACTCCTAGAAACTTCTTGCCCCATAGGTTATCAGTACAGTGGGTTGAAACTTGCTTGGGGAATTTGTAACATTAATTCTGAATGCTGGCATATTTTTTTTCTTCAAGGAAACACTCCTAGCAATAAATCTTTTCTGGAGAGTCTGGTGAGATTTAGTTCTGAAAGCCAGACATGAATGCTTTCTCTCTTCCAGAGCAGCTTCTCATAGACAAAAGTATCAGCAAAGACAAGTGTCCATCAGTTAGCCAAACTTAGCACATTTCAGCTAGCACCATACTCAGCCTCTCAGTTGTCTCAACCAGTTCAGTCTAAATGTCTGTCACATCAGTGAAAGATTAGGCTAGATAATGTTATGCAAGTGAGCACCATTGCTTGAGACACTAGTTTTTTTATGCTGAATTTGGATGTACAGCCAAATAGACCATTGCTATTTAGAAACACAGTTTCAATCAAAATTGTAGAGAAAATCAAGAATTTCTTCGCAGGCATCAAATTCGTAGTGGACATCCTTTTGCACAGTTGGAATTTGCTCTTTTCCTCACCAAGCAGATTTGTCCTAGTGGAGTTTTCTTATAGGTGTTTTCATGGGAATATATCAGTCTTCAGCAAAGCTGTTTATCATGAAGAATAAAGTCTAGGAATGCTGTTCTTGCCGGGGATATACTATTACAGACTAAGTTTACTATCCTCTCATCATATCTTTTTACCACGCAGGTAGGCAATTGTGCTATATTTTAAAAAGTGACATCAAGTGAACATGAAGTAAATTCTATTAAGGGCAAGGGGAAGGTTCCCTGTAAGTGAGAAAAAACAACAAAAATACATAGTGTTTCTCTACTTTCTAACTCGCCAGTGCTCTCTCTGTAATAACCCTGGATATTAAATAAATTGGTCTAACTTTTTACTATACATTAAAAACATTGTTTCTCCTCCATCCTGATTACATTTTCCTACCCTATAACACGTTGGTGTTTATCCATAGCATATGATGAATTGTTTCAGTGCCTTTTTTTCTTGAATTCTGCCCAAGTCATTTTTTACCTAAAGGTAAGGAGACCTAAGTATTGTTAGTAGACATTTTGAACGAGAACAGATGCTTGCCATGTGAATGTACAAACCACTCTGAATTAGGGAGGATCAGCATGACCCTTTGACCTGTGAGTGGTTAAATGCACAGTTAGGGACACTTACCTAAATGGATGGTTAGGTAAAACTCATGCTTTTGCTTGATCACTAGTCTCTCTTTTTCAGCAGGTTGTCTCTTTTCTGAAAAAGGCTGCAAACATCAGGGAAAAGTATACTGAAGAATAGAATTGATTAATGTGACATATTTGAATTTCTTTCTCACTCTCTCAACAGCATATCATAGAGAGGCAGTTCCAAACACAGTGAATTAAATTTAAATTATGCAGCTTTGGCTAGAAGATTGTTCAGTCAATTCAGCCTCTGAAATAAAATTTGATTTTTTTCCTACACTTGAGCCACTTATGATTTTTCACACCGTGATGATTTCTGCCAAGGCATCTATTGACGTGAGATCTCTTTTTTCCTTCTTCTTCTCCCCAAAGCCCCCCAGTGCATAGTTGTATATTCTAGCTGTGGTTCCTTCCAGTTGAGCTATGTGGGACGCTGCCTCAGCATGATTTGTTGAGCAGCGCTAGGTCCGGGCCCAGGATCTGAACCAGCGAAACCCTGGGCTGCCCAACCAGAGCCCGCAAACTTAACCACTTGGCTGTGGGGCCGCCCCCTGATTTGAGATCTTTTATTCACAGACAATTGCTGGCTTTTGATTTCTGAAGGAAAAATATGATAAACAAAAATGTAAATTCATTAGACCAAGAAAAGTACATTAAAAACTAAAATATAGCTTTACAATAGGGTCATATTTGTAAAGCGATTTATTTCAACTGTACAGGGCTCCAGGAGGTACTATTTATTGTATGATATCTTCTGTTATTTAGGTATTGTGTTTGTGTTTTGTGAAAAGATAAAACTGAGAATATTCTAACACTTTTTGTTTGCTGTGGGATTGTTCAAATGACTGTTGAACACAGGTTAACTTTTAAAACAAAATTTGACTTGTGTGGCCTAAATAATTTAGTCTGCATGAAACACTGTGCACTGAATCACACATTTTTAGCCCATAAATTTCTTTTTTTTTTCCTTTCTCTCCCCAAATCCCCCTTTTAAGTAGTTGTATATTTTAGTTGTGGGTCCTTCTAATTGTGGCATGTGGGACGCCACCTCAACATGGCCTGATGAGCGGTGCCATGTCTCCCCCCCCAGGATCCGAACCGTGGAAACCCTGGGCCGCCGAAGCGGAGCGTGTTGAACTTAACCACTGGGCCACGGGGCCAGCCCCTTAGCCCTTAAATTTCTTTTAAGAAGCAGCCTTCATTATTTATATTTGATGTTTGATTTCTAATTCAGAATTTGAACCTAGGCAGTAAAAGATGGAAGCTTAGTTCACAAAGTACCAATATAGCTACTGTATTTTGATATAAATACTAATGCGAGGTCTAAAGGTGAGAATAATTCACATGTATAACTTCTGGTTTAACATCTAAAATTGTATTATTTATAAATATAGTGCAAAAAAAGATTAAATTGGTGCTACATTCGTGAAATAATAATAGTGTTGATAATATCACAACTTTTATAAGCATTTACAATGTGGTCTTATTCTAGGAGCTTTTTGTATACTAATATAATCCTTATGACAATAGGGACTATTATACTTTCTGTTTTTTTCCAGATGAGAAAAATGTGAGACAGAACAGTCTTTAAATTTTTAAAGCAAGGTTTCTCAACTTCTGCACTATTGACATTGGGGTCACGTGGTTGTTGGGGGAGGACTGTCATGTGCGTTTTAGGACATTTAACAGCACCCCTGGTTTCTACCCGTTAGATGCCAATAGTAGCATACCCTCCCACCCCCAGCCCAATTGTGACAAGCTAAAATGTCTCCAGACATTGCCAAATGTGCCCCCCCCCAGGTGGAGAGGGGAAAAGGGGACATCATCGCTGCTGGGATGAGAAGCGCTGGATTAAAGAATTTATTCACATCCTCCTCCTCCTCCCCCTGTCAAGGACAAGACAACAGCCCTGTACTGCTTTCATCAATATAGTCAAAATTCCTCAAGGAAAATTAAAAATTATCTTATAACCTTGAAATTAATTTTGAAGAGTATCCACTGTGGTGGAGAAAGAAGTAGCTTTCCACTTCGAGTTGGCTCTAGAAAAATAGCGGATTATCTGCTCCAGGGTGAATCGGAACAATTGACCTGCAAGAGCTCATAATCCAATAACTTGTTATTATCAAGTCAGTTTAGATGTTATCCTGCAGGATGTGCTCGTGCCAAAAGAGGATGGGTTTTTGCCTTTTAAAGCTCCCTTTAATGAAACATATCTGCGTGACTGTCACACCAATTGTTGGTGTGTTTTCACTGCCATGAACAGTTACAATTCCAGAAAAAGTGATATTTTGAACTCCCTCTTTTAAAATAACAGCAGCAAAATGAATGAATCCAGTCTCCCAACTGTCTCAGAGGAATTAAGAACAGAAAACGTGAAACCATCTCAAAATGATATTTAAATGCTTGCGTTTATTTAAAGTCATACTGTGAAACATTAGCATCTGAACAAATTCCTTATTCTCAAGTAATTACACAGCTTGTGATTAAAGATTTTTGAGCCTAATTTTTGTCGCAAAAGTGCATTATCCCTTGTCTCCATTTTTCAAATGGCAATTATTAACAGTTATTTCCTTATACTTTAATCTCTGACTACATTAAGTACTCCTTGAGTAAAAGTAAGTCATCATATTTCTACCTTTTTTAAAAATGGGGACCTATATTACTGTAATTCCGCTTTTAAATAAGGACTTCATCAGTGTTGTGATTCTGATAGTTGTCTAAACAATTATAATCTCCTTAATCCTTAGCTAATGTAATGAGATATTTTCCTTCTTGTACCTTGAATTCTCTCTGCATCACCTTAGCATTAGCTGAATCTGATGCAAACCTTCCAAATTTCCGTGCAATATCTATGCTGAGTTTACTGCTGCTTATGAGTGGCAATAAAGAGCAACCTTTGGTGCTCGTAAATGTGTTGATTATGTGACTAACCGCTAGGATTTACACACTCTGCTTTTTATTACAGTGATGGTTATCTTTTCTGCTGTAAGTGCAATGAAGCAACTAGAATGTCACAGAGAAAACTGTCACCTCTATCCTCTTTACTGTAAAATATCATCCCCCCATACACTTTTTATTTATTATGAAACCTTAATGAAGAAAAGGACGTTGAGGAAACGATACCTACAATCTGAATGTTACAAAACTGAGAATTGAGAATGAAAGCTCAATACAAAATTGAAAAGTACCTTAAATAGACTATATTTGTTTCCCTTATTACATCAGTGAAAGGTATTCTCTACTTAATCTGTGTTTCCTAATAATGACAAGCTATATCTCAAAGATTCATCAAATTCAACCTGGTTGTGAATATAAAATGTGATAGCTGTTCTGCTTTTAGGAAGCCAAGCCCAAGTACTGCATAAAGCCTACTGATGCGTACATTGTAGCACTCCAGGGCTGTAATAAATTTCAAATCATCTGTTTCTGCCAGCTTGCTTTAAACCTCTTACGCTACTGTGCGAGGCTTCTCTGTGCAGTTGAATGGATGGATATGTACATGTTGGCTACCATCCTTTCTGTGTCCTCATGTAAACTAAGCTATAATCAAGTTTTCACAAATATGCAAATACTTCCATGAAGGATCCAAAATAAGTTGAAAAATGTAAGCTCTGTGTCCTTGGGAAGGCAAATATTGAGTTTTGTTTCTCAACCTGTCACGTAAAAATAAGCAGTGCTTCACTTGTCAATGAGACGAACGTGAGAGGATCCGTTAGGTCCCTTTAAATTAATCTACTGAATGTGATTCTTTTACAGACCACAGATGACATCCTTGTGGCCTCAGCAGAGTGTCCCAGTGATGACGAAGACATTGACCCCTGTGAGCCGAGCTCAGGTGGGTTAGGTTAGTCGACTTTTTTTATTACTTTCTTTGCTTTACTCTAAATCTTTATTGCATGCCATAGTCCTTAGAAAAGTCTTGCATTTATATCTAGAAGCCCACCCTATTAGACAGTGTCTCACTGTGAGATGAGTTCTTGCTTTTCACTTGGATAAATTTCCTGTCATTTATTAAAAAACAAATTTTTCAAAACAAAACCCACCAAGATTATGTATTTCAGAAAAAGCAGTGGGAGACAACACACAAGGCTGGTACCTGACTGTTCGCGTTGCACGAACTCACAACATAATTTTTGTGTATAGCAGTGTAATAGGCTTTCCCTTGGATCACCTATAGTAAATTGTAAAGCTTAAAAATTGCAGTGCGTTGTGGAAAATTACTTGACCTTTCTGCTGACAAAAAGTCCCCACCACTCATTCTGCCAGTAAATTGTCATAAGTGATATATTTCTGAATTTTGGAAGTGAAGGTATTATGGCAGGAGTAAACAGCCAGTAGAGTCCTTGATACATTTAATAGAGAAATACATTTAATAGAGAAATATTTGAGTTATGCCATGTCCCCCTAAAATTCAAGCTGATGCGTTTTAACTCCAGTTGGTGCACAATTTCTCCTCCTCCGTTGTGATATGGTATGACTGACTAATATATAAATACTATTTCCATGCAACCTTGTACCATTAAGTAGCAGCAGTGGACCCTGAAAATGAATCATAGCCTGGATTTGATTCCAGATATTCGTAATACCAAGTTTTAGGGTCATTTGCATTAGTTTCCTTTGTAAAGCAGTGTTTCTTAAAATTCAATAATTTTCTTATTTAGGTTAACAAAATGAGTGAGGTAGATATGGACTAACCACTATCGACTACCTCATGACCTCTGTAGCTGTCACTTAGAAGCCAGGAGAACTTCAAGTCACAACAAAATAACTAATTTGCATTCTTGTGAAGAATATCACTTTAAATCTACTCACTCTGACATTTGGAGAAAAACATGGTTCAGGATGCATATCTTGCATCTCCTTTTGAATATGACTTCTTCCTGCTGATTGTAGCTACATACTCTAAGCACTTAGAGCAACTACTGAATGCCAATGAGGAGCAGAACCTCAGCAATCATCTCAGCAAGAGAAGGTTTGGGAGACTCAGGCTGGTTGTGTTCTCATCCTCCTTCCCCCAGCCTCTACCCCAACAATCAAAATTCTCAGCCTCCAGAACCGGCTTTCCTACACAATTATTAGAACTGTAATGACCATCCATTCCATTCCTCCAGTTTATTGATCTCTACAGCCATTGCCTTTTGATTGTCTGGACAGATGTGGTCACTTCATGATACTATCCCTGAGCTCCTTTGCCAGGATCCTGCCTTTGTTTTCCTTGGCATCCTCATTCTCTCTGTTTTAGCCAGAAAAAGAGAAAAAAGTTATTGCTCTTTTGTCCATTACATGAGCCCCATCTTTTCGCCTTCTCTCTCCCTCAAATTCCTTCTTTCCCCATTTCTCCTATTCTCACATGCCCAACCATGACATTCTTTTTTGTATCTAATCTTCTCTGAGATTGTCCAGCATGCATTGTTCATAAAACAAACTCTGGTATTTGTTTGTACATTGATGTGTGTGTTTACATTTATATTTGATTTTGTTTTCTCAATTAGGGTTTTTTTAATAGAAGTTGATTTTTTCAGTATTTTCCAGCATATTAACACAGTACTGAAAACAGTATAGGTTCTTACTAATTACAGTACTTGCTGGTGTTCCTCTGGCCTGAATCCTACTCTCGCTGTCTGAGTGTAGTCTATCATTCTCTTTATATAGAGTCCTCACTTTAAGTACCTAGTAAATCCAGTGTGAGAAGTCTAATTGCACTTCAAATCGTCACTTCTTTTACTTCTTGAACACAGCTAAGTGATCCAATTCTTCTAGCCATTGCTTATATGTCTTACCAACCCTTCCTGATAGACTAGTTTACTGCCTCGCCCTTTCTCTGGGGAGACTGACCCTAAGAACAGGATGGTGGGATGGGGGATGGGAGAGGAGGGAGAGTGGGAGGATAGGGAGGAGGGAGGAAGGGGAAGAGAGAGGAGAGGAGAGAAAAAGAGAGAGAACATTTTTGTCAACCTCCTCTCCTTTTTATTTACTTGACTTTTGTCTGCTTTGTTAAATATTATAATGCAATGGAAAGTGAGGAGCATCCTGTTAATAGCCATACTCCAGATAATCTTTCTGTCTCTGTTTTCTTTTCCACACTTATCACTATCTGAAAGACTCTTGTTTACTTATCTATTTGTTGCTTGTTCATTAATGTACAGCTTGCATCCTCCCGCAAGAAAGTAAGCTCCATGAAGCAGAAACCCTATTTGTCTTGCTCCATGCATGGATTTGTTGTGTAAATTTTAATTTTGTTCCACTGCACCAAAGTCTGTTGTCCAATATACAAGACACAGCAGTTACTGACTCTACCTGATGACAGCTGTTTTGGTGCTCTTGCACCAAGCCTAGTTTAACTTCTCTTCTTCTCCCTCAGTGTTTCTTTCTTTGTTTCCTAGTTTTCAATTCAATTCCTCTTGAGGCTTAAACTTCAGATTCCATTGCTTCAATGGGATCTTTCACTGTAAGCTTTTCTTCAGATCTTACCTTTCCTTGATAGTGTCTTAATAGTGTATTCCATGAGTAGTTTCTCTTTCGATATTACATTTTGTGAGATATCTTTTCTACATTGGCTTTTTCTGTTCAATCCCTATTTTTTTTTCATGCCCATCTTTAATAATTCATGCATGTTGCTTTTTTGGCAGAATTGGCTCTGTTCATGTGACAGCTTCCTATGAAATTCTTAGTTTATGAGATTTGTTTCTACTTTACAACTACTTTTTTGGAATAGAAGTTTTGGGTTTTTTTTTTATCCTCTTCGAATCTGAGTATTTTTTCATTATAGTGTGTCCCTCCTGCAGGTCTTTGTTTCTTAACGTAATGATGTACTGGTTTTCTTAAATATCTTTTTCTTGCTTGCTTTTCATCTTGATTACAAATATAAAATAATATGGACAAAAATTGTAGTTGCTGATGTTATGAGACTTTGGATACTGTTAGATGTATCTTGATAAAAATCATTTCAGATATCAGCAGATCATATTTTGGGAAACTGAATTTTTAGGAAAGTAACATATTGAGTTAAATATTCAGGTGCATATTTCTGCTATGCACTTTTGCTACTCCTTAAGCAAGTTAAAGCAGATATTTTTATAAAAAGATGTATAATTACTTTTACAAGTGGGTTGTCCAAATTTTCTGTGTATTTCATGCCAATGTCTTTTAGGATCCCTGAGTATTTACATATGAAGTTTCTCTAATCACCCTGACTCACCCCCTCCTCACAAAATGCCTTCTTCTCTGAAGATGTGCTATGCTCATTATTTAAGTGCTTTCATAAGGCTATTAATGAAACAAATAGGACAAATCTGGCATCTTTGAACTCAAGTAAATTATACCTTTTATTAAATGTTTGATAAATTTGAATTACCATGTGGTTCCAGCCAGAACTATTAATGAAGAAGGAAGTTATATGTTTGGTGGATTGTCAGTTTCACCATTGATCACGTAGCATTGAGTCCAACTGTGCACTCACCACTCTGCTAAGCTATGGGAGCAAAAAGAGAGAGTTTACACCTTTAGTTCCACTCTACAAAAGGACGTCTTTCATTTCTTTTATTCTACCTCAGATGCTTTTTTAGTAATTCTTTATGATTACCATGTTCTTCATCTTTGACATTGAAATATCATGTTATTTTTGAGGTTATTGCACGAATTGAAACTAATGATATTTAAGGCACCTACCTCAATGCTTGGTGTAAAGTAGAGCATAAATGGTGGCTTTTGCCCAATTCAGTTATATAAAAAAGAATATTCAAGCTATTTTTTCCCTTTGACGTAATGATGTAGCTTTTCTTGGCTCAAAATTAGTGGGCAAGTGATGAAATCACTCAGGCCTCCTGATGGGAGCTGTACATGTTGAAATTAGATCAGAAACAACCCCCTGGGTGGAAACACATGGAACTCAATTATACCTGATTCCAGCCACACTGTCCTGACTGGTTAGCATTGGATGACAACTTCACATTGGTAAAAACAGTGTTTTAGAAGATGAGATGCTGGCTATGCAATTCAGAAGGTTTAATTGAACCTCATCTCTTAGTCGACAGGTAGAAATCTGAAGCAGCCATTAGTGGCTAGGTCACAGGTCACCATAGCCCTAAAACGCCTGGCTTCAGCTGCTGGGACATGTGACAAGTGGATGACTTCTTCTTCACACTGTTTTTCAAAAATGCTTACACCTTCTGTACTTTTCCCTCAGCCTAGAGATTTGATTACTAGTTTGAATGATTGAATATATGGAAAGCATGTTGTAGAACAATGGCTTGCTCATAATAAGTGCTATATGAGTGTTTGCTGTTATTACAGTTTTCATTATATAAATATATATGTTTTCCAAGACATCTTTTTTTCACATGAACATAAATTTTTGAAAAACAGATTTCTCTGAAATGTTGTGTTTTAGGTTCACTTAGTAAATTGACAAAATCATGACACTACAAACCACTTAAATTCCAAGACGGCCCATAATCATGTCACTACACCTTAGTTTGAGGCCCTCTTCTAAATAGACCCCTTTCATAAAACTCCTGAAGAAATTTGAAGGAGTGATTTTGTGTCGATATCTGAGGCTATAAATAAAGGTGATGACCCTCTTTGCTGTGGGAACTTCCTGATGAATAGCTTTAGTTTGTCATTTGTTGCAAAGCGAACAGGACCAGCTTTCTATTTCCTGGGAGCCCTATTTAAGAAAGGCAATTTCCTCTTAGGTTTATAATGCTAAGAATAATATGTCTCTTCTCTTTCTACATGTATATGTGGGCAGGGGTGGCTAACAGGATATTGGACCGCTTTCAAATCAATTAAAAGAAAAGCTCTATTGAATAACAAAAATTCTGAGTAGTTATAGGAGGAAAAAAAGAATGTCATTTGTGTGACAATCTCTGAAACATTAGCTGAACCGAAGGGGATAAGGTTACCAGTACAGCCCCTCAAAGGATGACTGTTGATTGCCCATCAGTTGGATCACAGTGATCAGGGTTCAGGTTATATAAATAATAATAGATCACAATAATAACTGGTATTTAGTGAAGATTTATTCTGTGTTCATCACTGTTCTTAGTACTTTATAAATATTATTTTCTTTCATTACTTTACAAAACTATAAAGCCTTTTCATAGCTGAGGAGATTCAGAGAGCTTGTTAGTTTCTGTAATATGAGAGCTGGAGCTAGTAGGCTCTCTAGTTTACAAAAGGTGGGCTTTTAATTTCTTGGAATGCAGCGCTTGTTCTAGAATTCAGGCACCTCACAAATATAGGATTAATTTTTTAAATGTTCATTTAAATAATTCCACGGCTGGCATGGATTTAAATTTGATGGCAAAAGGTCCTTTACATATATTACTATTCATTAGGCTAAATTTGCTGCAATTACCATGCAGTTTTGAGTGGTTTTCCAGTGTGCTATTTTGAGAAAAGATCAAAGGATTTCTATTGAATTGATCCCATTAACCACATTAGGAATAAAGATATGTATATTGAACAAGGTGCATTTTTTCATTAAATAAGTAATCACAATCATTTAAAGGAATATATCACTTGTTAGATCATACTTTTAGAGGCTGATTAGAAGATAATTTTGTGCTACATTAAAGTTTTGGTTATTTATTATGTAATTATTCAAAAGCGAGTTTAATTAGCCCATAATAGCCCACACATTGCTGTTAAAATGTGGAATTTTGAGCTGCAGTCAGAAAAACAGCAGTAATGACATTCCATTTTTGGAAATGTTTAGAGCATCTTCTGAGCACCAGGCCAGAGTCAGTGCTAAGGGCCCAACTAATCACAGGGATGGAGGACAGGGCAGCTGGATTTGGTATACTGATGGGCCAGTTGGCTTTCAGTGTGAGGCGTGCTGATGGAGGAACCATTTTTTTCCATATAAATTTAATTCTCCAGAAAAGTGCAATAAAAATGAATGCTTGTATAGTTAAAATAGAAGAAAGTCATTAGACATCACTTGCACTCACTTTTCCCCTGTTTTTCTGAGAGCAGTAACGTCAAAACAAAAACTATGTTGGACAAAGTTAACCAGGCAAGGAAGATTTATTCAAGACTATTGCAATAGAAGGAAGCCGGCACTCAACCTGAGCTTAACTCACTGAAAAAAAGAGACTAGAGAGTTTTTAAGAACTGAGGTGGAGGGATCATAGGTCATCTGTGTTTGCTAATTGGCTTCACCCAAAGGAAAAGTAAACCTCCTCCTTTGAATATCTTCATGACTGGAGGTAGTTTTACCACTTGGAGCGAAGGGCCTCCCCAAAGGTAGGCTCCTACCCTCCAACAGAAACTGGGAGATGGGGAGCTATCTTCCTTGAAGGTTATATTTCAAGTGGATGGCTCCCAGCTCCTTGAGAAAAATAGTTCTGGGTTGTAACACAGGCAGGAAGCTTTTGAAAATATTTACACATCAAAGGGGCAGAAAAGGAATCGGAATTACAAGTTTTCTAAAGTAAATGCTCTACGGAAAGGGAGGCCAGAGACCTAGAAGCAGGAAGAAGCCTATCTACAGTTTGGTCAAACTGTGGGGAATGCCAAGATCTTCGTCAGTGAAGGTGACTCCACCTTTCCAGGCAACCACTTTCATTCACCAAAATTAATTCCCAGCAGGAGGTCAGTAGGAAACAAAATAATAAACAAAAGGTGGTTTTTGTTTGTTTGTTTTCAGAACACAGCAGTTTTTATTTAACATGAACTATTTTGACCTTTCTGTGATTTTAGATTTTTCTTTTAATGATATAATGGAATGGATGATTATCACACTTTAAACAAGCTCTTAAGAGCATTTTGTAAGAATAGTAATATACAACAGGGAGTGAGTATTAGTCATGGCCATAACTTTGATTCAGGTAGAACTAGTTTGAGTTGCAGCCCTTCCTGGTCTTGGGGAAGTTGCTTAGTATCTGTGAAGCTCATTTTCCTAGTCTGTAAAATGGGAGAATAGGGTTGTTACCAGATTGAAAGAAGAAGATGCAAACGCGGTGTTTGGCAGAGTGTCTGGCATATATTAAGAGTGTAACAAATAATTATGATAAACCCAATGGTGAGTCGAGGCCCTATTACTAGCAGCATCGGTTTGGGACCAGTAGATGCATTAGTCTACCTTGTAGATGTCCCTCATAATGCACACAGATTTGCTCTGAGTGAAAAATGAACAGAGTCCCTTTTGATGTTAGAGAGAGTGGGCTCTATTCAAATGTCTTAACTAACATATGATTGACTGTTCGTAATAATTACTTAGCAAATAAGTAAGTTTGCTGAGTTAGATTAAGCATTTACTTGCAAATCTGCAAAAAGGGCCTAACTGCTAATACAGAACCTTCCTACAATAAGTAACAGAAAAATCTGTTCAATAATGAGTACACAATAAATTTTTAGGCAGTCTACATGTATCTAGCCTTAAAACATTCATAGCATTTCACATCACAAGTCCTTATTAGAGAATACTAAAATACCATAAGAGCCTTTCTAAAGTGTGACATGTCCTGTTGAGCTTTGGAAGGAGACAATGAGATGTATTGACATGCTTTGAAATATTCACCAACACCGAAGGAAGAAATGTGGTATAGGTTTAGGAAAATAGAGGGTAAGTCCATCTCTTATGGAAACATGAAATCCAGGAAGAATGAAACCATGTTTTATTCTAATTTGTGTGAAATACCTGCTTTGATAATGAAATTGGTTCCTGTGAAATTGGTTCCTGTGGAGTTTTCTTGGTATTTATTGATTACATTTCCTCAGATGCTATCAGAGGTAAGTCAGCATATTCTGAATACCACACTATGGAGCATGCTGCCTCCATGAAGAGCCAATATGCTTTCTTTGTTGGGTCATGTGCTCCAAGGAGCAGTAAATGCTATGTTAGATGTTAGTCTATAGGCTTCATCTCACATCTTCTGACTTGTTGATTGAATCACTGTCATCATTAGTGACTCCTTACCCACTCCCAGTATTATAAGAAGCCTAGCATTGGTAATAATGTAGGAAAAAGACAAGGATACTTTATTATTTGCCAGGTTAAGAAAGGTTGTATTAAAGATGTCAGTACAGCCAGAGGCCATCAATTAAAAAAAATGTAAACTAGTAGGAAGGGAAGTGCCAATGTTGCCACATCTGTGAACACACTAAAATCTTACATTTCATTGAGCAAACTTTTTGAAAGTTGGAAGGTCTGAGTTCACATCCCAGTTCGGCCACTTGCTGCGTGACCAGAAGCAAAGCATTGAACCTCTGTGTACTTGACTTTTGACATCTGCAAAGTGACATGAATACTGTTAAATACTCATGACATTGTTGTGCTGATAAGAGACAATGCACATAGAGCACTTAGCATTGAGTCAGCCACATAGAAACTTTGGTAATATAAATTAGCTTTTACTAGTATTACTAGGCGATTGAGGAGTAAACTGTATAATAAATGGAAATAAACCTATATCCCCAGGCAAGAAGGAGAAATGTTAGTAATTGGCACTTTCGCATCTAGAAAGTTTTAGAAAGTATTTCTGAATTCTATGAGCATGAAACTTTCCTCAGTATCCACTAGGAAACTAGTAAGACAAGAGCAGTGCTTCAGTTGGATAAATTTAGTTTGCCTAGGTGGGAAGAGGGCACATATCATCTGCTATTCTTATTTTTGGAAGAAAAAATGCAGGTCTCTGCCCCACAGAGCTTTTGAGAGAGGAATGATTAGCTTTACTGCCTGCTCTTAAAATCCACGTGCTCTTCCTCCTCAGACATACAGGAACATTCTGGGCTGCGTGGCTTAACTGGGCATACCCACCACATGGCCTCCCCCCGTGATGAATGGCTTATCTTCCATATTTCCCAATTCTAGGCTGGACATGCTTCCTTCTAATGGGGTCAGTGGGGAAGCTGTCTAATCTTTCACCTCAGCTATTGCACTTTCACCAAAAAGAGTGTGATCTTTTCCCAACAAAAGAAAATTGAGACAGCAATAGCTTCATGACAGGAATATAAAGACGATCACCCAAAGTGAGTAGACCCAGTTTTAAATCAAGAAAACTACCCTGCCCCATTACCCAGAATGACCTGGACTTATACAGATGCTGTGCAGGAACCCTGGTTGAGGAGCACTGCACCCAGTACCCAGCATGCAACTCTGCAATAGAGACTGTCCTCTGGATTTCATCCAGAGAATACGATGGAATTCCAGCGCAGGGAAGGAAGGAGGAAAAAGAGAACTGACCTAACAATTTTAGAAAGAAAGTGTAAAACTTCAGCAAAAGAATTATTATTTCCAAGAGAAAACTTGCTTTCAGTTATTACCAAAGAGTAGTCTTAGGTGATTGGTTTCATGACACTAAAAATGTAAAGTATCATCATAAAATTTTGCAAGATGGAGAAAATTAATTCACTCCAACAATGGGAGCCAGTGAGCACTGATCCATAAAGATAGACTGTTTCACAGATAAACAGAAACAAGCTCCACATGCAGCACTACAATTAATGGCCTGAAACAACATACCTCACAATGTAAATGGTCGTTTTGCCACCTGAATTCACAGGGCCTCCATTCATGAAATGGAAGTCCTTGAATATGGTGACCCCCGCAGAGATAATGTCCTTGGCGGTCACTGCCACAACTGTTTGAGCCACGGCACGCAGTACATATTGCAGAACTATCTAATTGTTGGGACAGCTGCTAATTCAATACCTTTTGTGTGGAACACATAGGGAAAATAATCAGACCGTTATTGTTTTATAACACTTTAGCCTTCTCAGAGCACTTTTGCTTTTGTTGTCCTACCTGATCTGGTCCTCACAGTGACCTGGGGAGGGAAATAATGTATCACCATTATATTTCTGATGAAAAAATGATAGCAGAGGATAATGAATTGCTAAGGGTCACTCAGCAAGTTAGGTACAGTGCCTGGACTAGAACTTAATGTCTAATATTCTTTTTACCCTTCTGCATTGCTTTCCTAAGATTCTGCAGGAATGCAAATGCCTTTTCCTAGAAAGGACAGATAGATGCCAGGAGGTGCAGTGGAGTGTGGCTGGAGAAATAGAGCTGGACAGTTGCTTAGAAAAGATGCCTAAAGTGTTCAATGTTCTATAGGAAAGGGTAAAATTGGAAATATTAACAAATTGTTCTGCAGTCATAAATGCAGACATGTTGAATGTATAAAACTGTAATAGCCATCGGATTACCTGAGTTTGAATTTTGTCTGTGCTGCTTATGAAATCTAAATAATTTCACCTCTTTCAGACTCAGTTTCCTTTCCTGTAAAGTAATAATAATACCTACACCACAGAGTTGTTATAAATTAGGAATAAATTAGGTAATGTGTGTAAAGTGCACACACAGAGCCTGCCATAAAATAATAATTCAATAAAGGTAACAATTGTTAACTAAATAAAATAAGAAAAGAAATTTAAGCCTTACAGTGAATCGGAAGTCACAGCAGCCATATTGAGCATCAGTTGACAGTTAAGTAACATGAAAACAGATCTACTAAGAGTAAATCCATACAATATTTGGGAGGAAGTTAAGAAAGAGGGTTTTGATACTTAAACGTACTTAAGTAATTTAACCACAAGGTATTATGAAATCTTCAAAAGCCTGACTACCTATAAATTATGAGTTAAAAAAAAGAGGGTGACCAGGGCCGGCCCAGTGGCAGAGTGGTTAAGTTTGCATGCTCTGCTTTGGTGGCCTGCCGTTTGCGGATTTGGATCCTGAGCACAGACCTACACACTGCTCAGCAAGCCATGCGGTGGCAGTGACCCACATACAAAAAAGAGGAAGACTGGCACAGATGTTACCTCAGGGCCAATGTTCCTCACCAAAAAAAGATATATATATGATTGTAACAACTTCTGACAGAGAATTGGAAGAAATGATGCAGTATTCACACACACACACACACACACACACACACACACACTCTCTCTCTCTCTCTCTCTCTCTATCTATAGTCATGGCACCATTTTTGTCATCCTATAAACCAAGTTCCTCCAAAATTCCTGGTTCCAGGCTGTGGGATTCCTTGGAATGAATAACCTGGTTTTGTGTAAAGATTGATTAGCTTTCTATATGTAAAAAAGTGAAATGCATCTTAAGAAAAAGGATTTCTGGGTGTTTTTCTCAGTGAGATCCCAGGAAAAGAATCTATTTTGCTATCAAAGAGTTTAGTTGAATGGAAATCAGTAATGGCATCTACATTTCAAATGTAGTTTTTCTTGCATTTTCTGAAATGTCATACATTTTGATTGAAAAACACATACAGACTCTTCAGGCTCCCTAGCTTTGAAAGTGATTTTCTCAATTATTGCCCGTATGGCTTTTCTTCTGCTTGACAATTATGGAAAGTTTGACTTGACTGATGAGGCCCTTTTCTACTTCCTCGCTCTAATAGCAACAGGAATGAAAAGTACCCTAGAAACTTCTGCAACTACTCTCCTGAATTTGAGAAAAGAGCTCCAAGTAAGCCCTCAACTATTTGTAGTGCTGTGGTTGTCAGATGATGCTGATGTAAATAAGGCACCCAAATGAATCAAACTGAAGACTGCTAACTTGGTTGACTTTAAATAACATAGTAACTTCAGTCTTTGGAATTAAGTGGCATGTTACTTGGTGGCATAGGGAAAATAAATGCAGATGCCATACTTGCATTGATGCGTATTGATCCCCATTCACCTAAGCACAGGAGAAGTGATTTCTGGTTTCTTTAAATAAATATCATATCTACTTCTTCTCACTGAATCTGTTATAGGGAATGGGAGTTAGAGAATTAGTAAGGTAAAAATATTTTATAAAAGATTATGCAATGTTACTGCCAGTGTTTTCCCCACTTGTTTATTACTTTTACTCAGAACTTGAAATCAAAGGTCTCTCACACTTTCTTAATGGTTACCTTTACCCCAGTCTACTCCTGAAGATTTATGAGCTTTTAAAAATCTCTTCCTTTAGTCAGTTAGAAAACATACGTTTTGCAGCTAACGTGTTCAATCTTCATTAGATGTTGGAAGGTAGGGGAATTGGTAGAAAGAGAAATAGAGTCACAGGAAACTATCAAAGGACTAGCAATCTAGTCTGGAAGAGATGGAACAACCTAACAGAAATGAAACATTTAAGTAAGATTTCACAATAGTATAAAATCCATACTGACATGGGTGATGTAGTATAGATTGAGAGAAGATTGAGATAAGGGTGGGTCTTCTGCAAATTCTCCCAGAAGTCTTCTTGGTTCTGTTCTTGCCAGCCATTCTATCTCATGCCTTCCTTCTTCTGAAACCCTCAATGGCCCTCCAGCATTCACTCTAGAAGGCTGGATCCTTCTCCTTTAAGTCTCACCCCAAATACCTTCTACTCGGGGCACCCACTACTCAGATGACCCTTTGGAAAGCCTCCCCATCATTTTCTCTCTTAGGTCTCAATTTTTGTGCCTTCCTGTGTTATCAAATTTTTTAAATTTAAAATTGTCTTATTTGTTCTCTTACATTTTGTGTTTTATTTCAAATGTGCTATAAGCTCTAAAAAAGTAGAACCCGTGACTGCTTTGGGTCCCTTGGTACCAACATCTTATATTATACCTGGTAAATTTGTTGTTAGTCAATAAATATTTGTTGAAAATCTTTAATTAATTTTTTTCTACTTGATTTTATTTTTCTCACCCCTATAAATTAACCAATGGTAGCAACTTGGCATGAATCTTTCATATGCCTCTCACCATGTTGCTATAAACATATGTACACATAGGGTTGTTTTTCTCTCTTATAAAAATAGAAACACACTATATGAATTAAACTTGCTCTTCTCAATTTCTAATATATTATGGCCATCTCTCAGGTCAACAGATTTGGCTTGAACTCCTATTTTTAACTCTGTAAAAACTCTAGACTACAAATGTGCCGTAATTTATTCAGCCATAGCCCTGTTACCAAACTTTTAAGTTGTTACCTTTTTCCATTTCTCGTCACAAACATTATAGCAAACATCCTGTATTTATATATTTATGTGCTGGTGTATTTAATTCTGTAGACTATATTTATAAAACTGAGGTTGCTTGATTAAAATATTTGTGTATTTTTTTAACTTTTACTATTATAAATTTCAAACATACTAAATTAGAGGGAATGGCATAATGAACTCACAGGCACCTATCCTCCAGCTGCAATTCAATCTTTTATTAATTTTAATAGATGTTGTTAGATTACTTTCTAAAAATGGCTAAGAATTGATATTCTTACCAAAGTGTCATTTCCCAACAAATATCCTTACCATATTATCACTATTCTTTCTTTCTTCTTTATTCCTCCAAATTTGTAGATTAAAAAAATGCTTTCTCCTTATTTTATTTTGATATCCATTCTGGTGATATTGAGCATCTCATCCTACGTTTAATCACCCATTTGGATCTTCTGTTCTTCATTTGCCTGTGTGTATTTTTGTCCATTCTTTTAGTGGATTGTCCTTTTTTAATATATATATCAATTGATACATGCTCTTTGTATTTTAGAAATATTAACTCTGAGTCTGTCATATGCACTACAAATATTTCTCCCTCCTTTCTTATTTGCATTTTCAGTCTGTTACTGATACCTTTTTCCACATAAGATTGTTATTATTTATGGAGACAAATATGCTGATCGTCTCATGTATGGCTTCATTCCATGAACTATGATCTGTGTAAGTTTCATGTCATAAGTTTCAAATTTTTCCTCACTCTCTTCCAAAACTCACTATGTTGCAGCCACTCTGGCATTAGTTTAGTTCCTGAAAAGCAAACTATTTCTTTCCTCAAGGTCATTCCACATGTTGTTCCTTCTGGTAAGAGGAGTCTTCACTTGACTACTCTCCACTAATTTTCCAGGTCTCAGTATAAATGTCACAGACTCAGAAAGGTCTTTCTGACTCCCCAGTCTAAATCAGAAACCTTTGTTCTACTTCCACATGGTATCTACTATTTTTCTCTATAACACACGTTCCAGCTGTTGCTTTAAGCTTAACTGTACAATTCTTCATTGTATGTCACTTTCTCTCATTATAGTTCAAGGTCCTTGAGGGCAGATGTCAAGCGTGTTTGGCTATCCACCCTACACCCAGACCTAGTATAGTTCCTGGACCATAACTATAACTCGCTATATATTTGTTGACAGAGGAGTGAATATTCTTAGAGGAAACTTCATAAAAGATGGGGCATTTAAGCTGTCTTGAGAAATAAGTAGTATTCAGCAAGGCAGGAGGAAAAGGGTCACACGAGCCAGGCATGGAGGTAGAACTTGTATTGGTGTGTAGGGACGGAGGGACAGCAATAAAATTATAACTGTAAGTTCTTTTGAGAGAAATGGAAGACAGCTTTGAGTAGGTAGCTGTTTGCAGACCACAAAGGGTCATGAGAACAGTAGTCACATTGGGACTTTTGTAAACACCAGGACACTTTCAGGAGTTCTAATAAAACCTTGTGGGCACAGTGACCATGTAAAAAGTCTATGAAGTCTGCACATGACTAAGCTGTGGACATGCAGTTTACAACATATAGAGTAATTAAAGAGCAGGCATCCATAAATGCCATTATCTATGGTTTCCCACAGAGAGGAGGGAGAATGTGCGTGTTTCTCTGTCTATTCATTTTCAGTGTCACCAAAGTCACACAGAGTGTGATGGTCCATCGCCTTTTCTGTCCCATGTGGTGCCATTTGAGGTAGCAGCCTGTCCTAATTGGTGCTCTTTGTCCTCCAGGAACATGATTTTTTCTGTGGTTAGCATTCCTTCCCAAGCAATGCCTAGGTTTCTGGGGAAGAGAATGATCCTCTAACCCCACAGTGGTGGCTCCTACTCTTCCCTTCAAACACATGTCTTAGTGGCTTTGAAAGAAGCAGAGGAAAATGTTAGTCCCAGCACCCAGGCGACTAGTAAAGGCTTATTGATTTCCAAGTTCTTCCTGAATGTCCAATTCATTGTGTAAGGGCTGAGATGTGTCATGCATGACCTCTCAAGCCTTTTGTCTGACCTGCAGGAGCGAACGTCAGAAGGTGCAGGGCGTGGGTGGAGTTGGTGGGAAGGCAGGATGGGACAGATTTGAAACAACCAGCATTCATCACTTCTCAAAAAGCCACAGTGCGAGTTGAAATTAGTGTATGTCATATAAATCATTGCCCACCTGTTTTCCTGCAACTGTGGCATTTAAACATGTATTCTTGTGAGTGATTGCATCATAATTGTTTCTTCAGGCCTATATTGTATAGAAGCACAAAAATGGGAAAAATAATAAACTTTATTTTTTGGAGATGGGGAACAAAACTGTGCTAATCTCAATTCACAAACACCCCAGGAGCCTACAATTCCAATTTTCTTTTCACGGTATTAATGAAACTGGGTACTGGAAAAGTCAAATCTTCCCCCATAAATCTGAAACCATTTTCAAGGCTAGCCTAGAATTATAATAACTTCCATATCTATTAAGACACAGTACAGAGCTCTGCAAATGAGATCATTTTAGATAGCTCTTCTTCCTAAGTAGGGGTGGAGACAGAAATTTAAAATTGATTATTTTTAGTTTAATCTATGATAAAACCAGAAAGACTGGTCAAAGACTCAGTGAGAAAAAAAATCCAATAACTCCATCTTGTCAATAGTTTTTTAAGAGGACTACTGTAAGATAGGATAGACAACAATTCTGGGTATCAGAATAATATATGTTAAGTATTGTGGAGCTTTACCATCCTTTATATAGCCCTCCTGATATGAAATATAGAGCTCACACTCCATTTTTTATCATTGGTATGTTTTGTTCTTTATTATTTCTTAAGATTGGCAATCTCTTACATTTTATTTTTCTTAAAGCTCAAAAGCTGAATTTTCATCGTCATCAGTATATAGTGAAACTGTTTCTTCATCCTTGATGTGACAGGGTCATGGTTGATGACATACCTATACACTAACAGTCTATATTGAAGAAATAAAACCAGCAATAAAAATTGCCTGGAAACTGCAATCTCACCCTGCAAAGCTAACTTTGGAAACAACATAAATATAACAAGATTACAGTGAAAGAACAGCTCATCCAACTATACAAAATAGTTTCATAAAAATGACAATTTGAGTGATAAAAAGAGCATCTGATGGCATGGTTGCCTTGGTGAACACATCAATGGAAATATAAGGTCCCGTCACCCACCAAACCCTTATTTTATGAGACAGGAATTAAGACTTTAAAGATTATTTTTCATGCAATGTTGTAAAACCATAAATCAGAAGCAGTTTTATCTTTTAATAACAATATCTGACTGGTGTGTTTCCAATATCAGAAAGAATAACCAAAGGATGCCAAACACTTGCCATTGCAAAGCGAAACCTCTTTGGAAAAATTAACTAATTTCCAAAATTTACCTTTCAGAATGCTTAGTTATTTCAGAACTTCAGTGGCTAATCATCTTGCTAAGCCAATGTGGCTTTATACTTCAATTTGCATGTACGAAGGTTGTGACTAGCTGCACTCAAACTGCTCAATACAGACCCTAATGCAAAGCACAATCGCTTAAGGTGCTCCTCATTTCTCAATCTGCAAGACAGTTTTTTAAAAATTTGTAACGAAATATTATTTCTTTTGATAAAGCGTACAATTTTATTCTTTAAGCAAATTTAGGAAGTTAAATTTTAAAATAAAGCACGCCAATATAAAACACAAAGACTGTGTTCTGGTGAAACAATCACGTTTGGACCTTTTTGGCCAGTAAGGACTATTTTATATTGTGATTGGAAATTAGGAACTTGGCAATAAGCATTGTCACTCATTACACACCTTGCTGAATAACGCACCAACCCCAAGAGGCAAAGAATCCTGACCCCTGCTGGCTTGGCCTTCTTCATTTACCTGAGAGGGGAGAGGGACACACCTGCTAAGCTACCTGAGGGCCACCTTCAAGGATAAGTCATGATCTGGGAGAGGAACACACAGAAGAAGGAGAGAGGAGAGAGGAGTAGGAGGAAGAATAGAGAGGAACATGGGGAGGTGACAGAGGGCCGGAGGGACTGATGACAAAGGAGACATACCACAAACAGCCCTCTCCTCTCTGTACTACAGCCTAATGTGTCTCTTAAACATGTTTGTCTTAGGGTGTTTCTTCACTGGATCTAAATTAATTCCTATTTGGGGAAATGTTCTTTCATAGATACAGTGCCAAGACTGTCAAAAATAAAGAAAGGGCATACATCAGGACAATTTATTTTCCTGTCATAGTAGTTTAGAATAACTATCTTAGCAGGTTTAAGAATAGGTTAAAATTTTAAATATTTCACTTTTTAATTTTTCATTCAGAGCAACAAATGCATTCATTATTTCTTTTATGTGACAAGGCATTGGAATATATTTTTTGCACTTACTGTGCATTTTCCACAATGAATTATTATCTGATATGAATAAATTGGTTTAGGGTATAATGTGGAAATATCTTAGTAAGTGTCCTAACACTTGAAAGACTGTACCTACCTAAGTAATCATAATATTAATTAGACAATGAAAAACAAAATTCATAGAGCTAGCATACAAGATTCTTGATAAATCTGAGGCCAAGCAGACCATATGGAGAACTTCTAGAAATCATCAGATCTTGCAAATATTTGAAAATAGAGGGAGAGGAAGAGAGAATTAAAAATCAACTCTTATCTGTCCTTTAAGATAACACTATTTATCAGTACACGGGTCTCAGGAATACTTCCATAGCCATTTGGCTGAGAAGTGGCTTATATAAAAGAGGTTGTAATCCTTGTGACAGCTCTTTGTCCTTGGCAATGCAATCAATAGCTTCTGAACCATTTAGGCGAAAAATGCCAGCAAAACTCAAAAGGCTTCCTATTGACATCAAGGTGTGCATATTTGCTCTCCCCACGTGTAGGACACCTAGCAGATTCCACTCCATTCTAGTTGACTCTGAGGAGTGTGTGATGATGGGCATCCTTCAGTAAAATGGATGTAGAATTACATGGGAAAACTTTGATAAGTACAATAATTCGTTGTTATAGTGTTCACATAAATTGTGTATAATTCATGACAACTTTTTACTTTATAAATCATTGAAATGGGATATAAATAAGCTTAGGAGATTTCATCTATTCTTTTTTTTTCTTGCTAGTGACTTAGCCTTAAATTAAAATGTGTGCCACCACCCCACCAAAGTTGAATACTTGCCTATTTCCGGTCACGCTGAATAATACTTAAATGCTGTGGCTTATTCAATGGCCATCATCAGTCCCACTGAAGTTTTCCATTGACCTGCACTCCTTGTGCCCCAGGGCCCAATATCATGAATTGGCTGCATTAGCTTTGTTTTACCTACAAATCAGTTAATTTTTGACCATTCAAGGACTTATCCCTAATTAGATGTATTCCATTCTTTTAGCTCTTCTCATTGATTCTCTTTCACCTGTCTTTTAAGTCTTCTCATCACATTCTGGGACCAAAAAAGGGAGAAGGAGTAAAAGTAAATTTTACTTCATTTATTTCATTTTTAGCACTGCTGAGAAAAAACATGTTGTAGATTGTTTTAATTATTTAAAATGTCTTGATTTAGTTTACTGTGGAGTGTAAAGGGAATGTAAAATTCTCAAATCCATCAATAAGAATTGCTTTTGGATTTCTCTGATTAAATTCTTTTTTTCATATTCTCCTAAATGGTTACAAGATGACTGCATTTCTTTTTTCTATAAAATTTTAAGCAAATTATATAAGAAGACATTTAGCCTTATTAGCCGTTTATACTATTCTCTACATTGAAGTTAATATGAAATTTCCTCAGAGATTTTTCAGTGATCATCAAAATAAACCATTAATGACAATCAATAAGTGAAGCCACATTTATAATTCATAAATATGTTTAAATTTCTCTAGCCTTTTATTGCACATATGGGAGAGATGTTCCACTAACTCTTTAGCATATAAATTCTGCTTAGCACAAAAGTTAAGAAAAATATCACTTAGCCTTCAGATTTGCAGCATAAACAGAAAAAAATGCTAAATAATCAATTAGCTATGGAAGCAACTGTATATTCCAGACAGATCTATAATAATACCTGTGGTGGTTATTAATCTTTTAATGTTAATTAGGGAAAAAAGGATAAAATATTTCTTCATTGGGTTTGGGGTTTCTTTTGGTAAGCTTTAAAAAAAAAGAAACGGGATATTTAGAGTCTTTACTTATGGGTTAGAGATATTTTTAGGCCTGCATGTGACTTAAGCAACATTTTGGCTGGAGTTGCAAAAAAGACAAGTATTTTCCTTA
Organism: Equus caballus; assembly: GCF_041296265.1. Taxonomy (NCBI): domain Eukaryota; kingdom Metazoa; phylum Chordata; class Mammalia; order Perissodactyla; family Equidae; genus Equus; species Equus caballus. Next base: position 65,318,269 of record NC_091698.1, read on the forward strand.
AACAGGAGGGATTTATGAAATACGTATATGGAAAAAATTGAAGCATTTCAAGGTTAGGCTTGCAATCTCATTCTAGTATTAAAGTCAATTTGTTGTTGGTGTGCTACATATACAGCTGTTGTGAAAACATAGAAATATTTGAGTAAATAAAAATAAAATTAAAAATTTTGGATAAGATAGTCCATTTATGATACCAACTCCTAATTGGAAAAAATGTACATATATATTCTTAGTATATAACATTTAAACCCTACTATATACCATTAAAACTCTCAGGTCTTACTGTCATAAACTATCTGATTAGGATTTTATCTCCATTCTCCCCATTCTTTTCCGACAGACAGACAAAGTGAGATAATTATGAAAGCGTGTTTAAAATGAAAGCATTCCATCAGGTGGTGGAAAATGATTTAAGTAACATTTAAATAAAATCCCTTTTTCAGCTTTTGAGACATCATGGTAAAAGAATGCTCCACAAAATGAGCAAGTAGAGAGTTGTCATTTAGTGCAAGTTAGCAGCTGAGCTAATTGGCAGACTTTGGCAAAGATGACTATATTTGAAAGAGAAAGTGCCACCTTTGGTTTGTCGGGTAGTGACAGAGTTCCTGGAGCAGGTTCTCTTCTTTCGGAGAGGACATTAATTTCCTGTAATCAAATGCTGTGGATTACAGTCTTGGTCTCCTTCTACCTTGGCCACAGAAACAACTCCCAGGCTTTTTATTCAGCAACATTACATGGGCTTTTGTAAAACAAGCAATGACGTATTCAAAATATTCACCTGCTGCATTTTGTAGCTCCAGAACATAGCATATTGCTGCTTTGAGCCTGAGCTGTTACTTTGTAAGTGACTATATTTGTAAGGCTTTATTTTGGGAAGGAAAGGAAAGTGACAGCATGAAACTCATATTTAGGCAGAAGACATCTGGGTGACGTTTGAAAATGGAATTACAAAGAAATATAGAACCACATGGTTGGTAAATAATTCTCAATAATTAATAAGTGCTTCTATAGAAATATTACAAGTAATCATTAAATGATGTTTAAGGTAGTAAAATAAGAACACAATTTTACTCTTCTTGAGCTGTTCAATTCCTGATGTGAGTATACACACACACACTCACATACATACGCACGCACGTATATCTCCAATATATATATACAATCTTGAGACTATTTAAATTTTCTGCATAATTTACAAAAAATGTTTTGAAAATTACAGCATTTTTAATCCATTGCATCTGAAAAGTAATCTTTTTCTGTGAAACAAGGGAGAGGATGGAGATTCAGAAAAAGAAAATACCATCCATAGAGAAAAATGACCTAGGATTAGAGATGGGATACAATCTTATCTCTCTGCAATTCTTATTCTTTTAAATAATAGTTTTTTAAAAGTTTACTATGTAGAGGAAAGGAGCCACCCCTCCTCCTCCCCCATCTACAAGCTAAATCCCAGGACTTTTTCTCCCCGTCTTTAGTCAATTTTGTGACTGACTAGTCCTTGGACCAGACATTAATGTACCTTATTGTGTATTTCTTGTACCCAAGGAAGGGCTTTATTTATACTTTGGGAAGACTGAGTGAGGGTTTTGTCAGTTGAATAAAAGTGGACCAGCCAGTCCTTTCTTTGTTATCATCTACTAGGTACTGAGTTTTGACTCAAAACCAATCTAGATGGTCTTTAAAACTAAGAAAAAATACTTTCTTACTTTATCCACCGAAATTTAGTTTTGGTGATCACTCAAACACTGCCAATGAATAAATAACATGCATATACACTTATATAAACAAATAAACCTTCAACAGAAAAGGAAATTAGTTTCTGTTTCAGTTTGTAAAGGTATGACTGAAGTAACACTTTTTTTTTCTTCTTCTCCCCAAAGCCCCCCAGTACATAGCTGTATATTCTAGTTGTAGGTCCTTCTAGTTGTGGCATGTGGGATGCCGCCTAAGCAGAGCGAGCAAACTTAACCACTCGGCCAGGGGGCCAGCCCCTAAAATAACACTTTTTAAAGCAGGCAATTAGACTATTCAAAATGCCTGGATTATTGTATTGTTCAATACTATATTCATTACAATAGGAGGAGTTATGATTTCTAAAGTAATTCTAAATTTAGCTATCCTGATTCAGAGTCTGGAGTTAGCCCTAAGTGTTCTGTATCAACATCAATGTGATTCTTTAAATGATACTCTGTAATATTATAATGTAGGGTCATTATGATTTTATTTTCCATGTTGGGTGCATGGTTTTTCATCTAACGCATCCACATGGCCCTTTAGAGCTAAATGGAGCTTATTTGGGGCTGCACTTAGAAGACGCTGTTGACAAAATTGACCTGTGAGAAAGAAAAGAAGGCGACAGATTTCTCCGAGTGCTTTGATTCGTAGTCCCTTGTTTTTAGTGACCATGAGGCACGGGATTGCCACATTGAGCAGCAGTATACTTTTCCTAGAGCAGTAGGTGTTAATCTGTTAGGCATGGAAATAGATGATAAACGTTAATATAGCTCTCTGGCATTCAGTAAACTCAATCATCACCTCGTGTTCTTTTCTCACCTTCTCTCCTATAGCCAACCCGACCAGGGCAGGCGGGAGAGAGCCGTACCCAGGTTCGGCGGAAGTGATTCGAGAGTCTAGCAGCACCACGGGCATGGTTGTGGGGATAGTAGCCGCTGCCGCGCTGTGCATCCTCATCCTCCTCTACGCCATGTACAAGTACAGAAACCGGGATGAAGGCTCCTACCATGTGGACGAGAGTCGAAACTACATCAGTAACTCAGCACAGTCCAATGGGGCTGTTGTAAAGGAGAAACAACCCAGCAGTGCGAAAAGCGCCAACAAAAATAAGAAAAACAAGGATAAAGAGTATTACGTCTGATCCCACGATCTTAAAAGGACCCTTGTATAGAAATAGTCTTCATTTTATCTGAGACATAATATAAACTTATTTACTTTCCTTTTTATGAAGCACATACAAAAGAAGACAGGGAATGCAATCAGGAAGGAAAGACTGTTTTTAAAAAATAAAAACAAGTATCTCATGCTCTTGTTTCTCCAAAAAAGAAAAAAAAAAAGGACAGGGGCCAATAAATTCCCTAACATGCGCAGTGTTTTCATTTACTCTGCCTGTCTTTATGTTGCTGGAACATTTGTGAAAGACAGTGATGACTGCACGCATTCATAAAGCAAAGGAGTATTACAACATCAAGGCACAACACAAAAACAACACAAAACACAACACAAAAAAAGAAGCTACCTATGATCCTGGATTTAGCCAAAGTGCTAGCGCTTTCCTGAGAAGTCAGTTAGTCTGATTGCCAGAGAAGACTGTGTCATTTTGAGTGACTCAACCTGCAAACCTTTAGGAGTTTGCCACCTGGCGCAACTGGAGCAATGGTTGGAACTTGCATTTGAAACAAAGTGCTGGCTTTTTTGAAGACTTGTGTAGGAACACATTCAAAAAGCCCCTTTCTGGTTGTGAGGGAAAAAAAAGTATGGAGGCCTTATTTTCAACAATGTGAAATATAAGGCACATTTTCACACTAAAATTTCAAAACGAAAACAAGAGGGCATAGATGCAATCATTGGGAAATTTTCATGCACGCTTAATATGTTATTACATATGTTTATATAAAATCCATCTCTGTGTGCTTTCTGGACTGTGATAAGTGACGTTTTATAGCCTGTTGTATAGAAAATGCAAAATATATCTCTGCTCTTCAGCCATTTTTGGTAAATTCAATGTTATAAGTGTTGCTAAGTATAGGGAGTTTTATGACATCGGAGCAACAATTATTTCAGGGTTTTTGGTTTGTTTGTTTTTTTTTGCCACCAGTATAAATTGCCACAATTACTTACTTTTTTTTTAAAAAAAAAAATTACAATGTAGTGTTTATTCTAAGGAAGATATGTATGAATGTATATAAAAACACTCAACTACTTTTTTTCTTACATGTACAGCCTTCATTCTGTTGCAATTAAGTTTTAGTATTTGTATGAAAGGTGTGAATTAGAAGGTAAAATATATACATATGTATCTTATAATCTTCTTTTCTCCCCCAAATTACTCACATTTCCCGCATACATTCACCATGCACAGTCACAAAAACACAGACACGCACTCTCTCACACACACACAAATCCAGAGGAATCCATCAGAGATGACAGAAGAACCAAACATAAATATAGGAAAGATTATTGACAAATTGAGAAGCAGGAAGGAAGATAGTTGTGCCAAGGCATTGATGACAAATGGGGTGATTTGCTTCATTGAGATCACGCTCCCAGGAAACCTCGAGAAGATTTTAGTTGCTAATGAAATGGAACCTTTTCTTATCATATAGAATATCAGTGGTATGTTGCTGCACGAACAGGAACCATTATGTGGGCAGGTTATGGAAGCAAAATTGGTTGATCTACATCTTAACCCTGGCTGCTGCAGTTGAAAACTTTGTTTCCAATAAAATTATATAGATATATTCTCTGAACCTGATGTGCATGATAAACATTTTGGAAAGTAAACACTTTCTCAACTAAGGAAGTATTTTCAGTAATTTTTGATTCTGTATTACTATTCATCTAAAAAAGTCATTCTTTGTTGATTATTGACTATATTTTAACTTTTCTGGTTTTACATCTCTATCATTAAATATAGTTTTAGCTTAACACACATTAAGTAGAAAAGTATACATTACACACTTGTTTTTGCATATTGTTTCAATGATGTTCATAGCAATAAATTATTAGTATGAGAAGGTAATGCAAAGGAAGATGCATTATTAGATTGGAAGGTGATGCCTCAGAAAAAATTGGTCGCATTACTTTAACATCTCCTAAAAGAATGATATTAGATTTCACAGAAGAGAAGAATACCTTTACAATTAGCTTTAATCAGCAAAGGCAAAAAATGCAAAACATCTTTTGTGATACTTTAGTTGATGAAAAAAGCCAAGAAGTGGCCTGGATTTCAGACATACAGCACCCTAGAAATATGTATAGTTCATAGCAAACCACCACTATCTATGGTTGCCAAGTAATTGTGGTGCATGAAAAGCCTTAAAGGTTTTTCATGACCCAGAAAGTAGAGGTATAAAACTAAAATTTAATATCCATTACTTGTGTTTCAGATTTTCTTCTTTTCTTAATTTGCCAGGTTAAAGAATTCATAAGACTTTTTCTTTTCCTCTCATTCAGTCTTACTCAGGGAAAGCCAGTGAAATAAGGTAAATATAAAACCACTAATTTACCGTTTGAGGTTTTAAAAAGAAATGGTTGCTTTTCCATTTGATCTACTGAACTTGAACTAGTTTCCATCTGGAAAGATTCTAAAATATGATAGAAAATAAATTGAAAAATTGTATTTTTTAAGCAGTATATCTATGAAGCATGTTGTTTGGGATTGGTTTCAATGTTTCTTTCCAGCATAAATTTTAGAATTTCATTCAATCATGTAATCTAATATTGTCAGTATAAATGTTTCTAACGTTATTGGCCTACATAAAATTGGAAATTTTTTTCTTTTTTTCTTCTTTCTTTCTTTTTGAATGGAGAAAGAAAAGAGAGGAACATGAGCTAGAGAGAGAAAAAGACATGAATAAAATCTCAAGTATCTTCATACCAAACATATCAGGGTTCCATGCACAGTTTGCAGTTAGAGGATTTCACACTACCTGGCATAAATTTGATTACATCTCTAGACTGCAACTTTCCTGATTGAGTATGCTTCTTTTTTATCCATGTAATGTGTTGCCTTTTTTAAAAAACAAATACTACAATAACGTGTGAGGTGGTCGATCCATAAGACATCAAAGAAAGGCCACATGACCCTACCCTTCTAGTGCTTTGTGTGATTGGATATCTAAGGGTTTTGTTTTGATTTGGTTTTCTGTTGCAAGGCCAATTTATCCATTATTGGAAATGCTAAGCAAGTGGAATTTACTGTTTTGTTAATAAAATATTTCTTAATACAACTGTGGATTTATTGATTTGAAAAGAGTACATGCGGCACCATTTTGGCACCAAGCGACACAGTAAGGAAGACTATATTTGAAAGGAAAAGCCGTCCTTGGACGAGCTGGGGAAGAATATTGACTCTGTTTTTTCTGGATTTTAATATTTATTAAGCACTTCTACATCACACACTTAAAGATACAGCCACTAAATGTACCTTTGTTTACATCTGTTCATCTTGTTATATATGAAACCACAAACTCGTACAACCTGTTGAAAACGACATGAAGGTGCTGATTTCATAAATACGGTTTTCTCTATAAAAAGCAATGCAATTCAAGTAAACCTATGATTAAAACCCAACACTATCACTTTCTAGCTATAAGTTATGTAATTTCTCTGACTCACTTTTCTCATTAGTAAGTTAAGGGTAATGATACTAACCTCATAGGGTAGTAAGGATAATAAGAACTACTGTGCCTAACACAGCTAAATGCACAGAGAGTGTGGCTACTTGTATGCTATTATTTTTCATAATAATAAATTCAAGAAAACATGTCAAAAATGTTTGCTCAGGGGCTATTTGAAAAATAAAAATACCAAAAACAAGTGTATAAAGGAATATACTTGTTTGTTTCACATATAACTATGTTTGTTTTTGCCAAAAGCAAAGTGACTTTTTGGAGATCAGATGATTTAGAAATCAGTTACTTTCTGTAAGTTTTGGTCCAACAATTGGTAACTGTTTTAAAACTCTGGCTTTTGAAAGTAATCTTCAATAGAAAAGCATGAGTTTGGTCTTTTTCTCTTCTACAGTAAAAGGCTTGAACATGAATGCTTAACCCATTTTGTACCTACATTGTTCTAGACTCATGTCATTTCTTTCTTAATATTAACTTATGACTTTTAAACATAACAGGGAAACAATCCACATCTTCTTAATTTGTAAATTAAAGGATATATAATTTATCTTACTTTTTAAATGTACCACATTTCAAAGATGGTGACTGCCTGAAATGTATTATTAGTAAACAGATCAAGTATTCTTGACCTGTGGGACATAGATTCCCAGAGCCAAATGCTTAGGCTTCAGAGGTTACTAACCTCTAAAAGTATTTATAAAACTTGGCAGATATATGTAGAGGGGTATTTTCCTGGGAAGAGAGTCTGATTAGGTTCATCAAATCTTCAAAGGATTTCAAAACTCCCCAAAAGGTTGAGAGCCAGTGAAACAGACATTGCAATGTACATATGCAGTATCCTTTCCTACAACTAGTTGTACATCTATATAACTTTCATAGAAATTAATTTTGTTTCATTTTTACGTTTAATCTTCAAATATTTATTGGGCACTTAGGATATGTAAATCAAACTATTCATCTCATATATACCCTCTTTTGAAGAACTTGGTATTCATTTGAAGACAAACTTCTCCAACGATTGGAACACTTAAGTATTTTGAAGATATGTTGTACATATCCAATATGCAGCCAGACCCTAGCCACCAAAAGCATCCATCCTGTGGAGGTCATCAATATTTGAGAGTGGTAGATAGACGACAAAAAATACCTAATCGATCTCAAAACATCTAGTTATCTTTAAATAAAAAGAATAATATAGCTCTCCATGAGGGTTAGACAAAGAAGACACTTTGACCACTTCTTGATAATTCTTCTTTTATCAAGGAGGCTGAGTGGTTCTAGTCCAACTCTGATCGTACATCTTGTGCTTGTGTAAGTACTCTCGTCATTGAATACTGCCTGAACGTGACAGCAATTCTAGATGAGGAACACACAGATTCAAGTGGTAGCATCCTAGGTGTCTCACCTGGTCTCATCCCTATGAAAGAAACAGTGAAGGTTTATAAGGTGCCACTGAGCCACCTTGCTTAACAGTGCAAAATAACTCTGAAAAAAATAGAATATGCAGCCACAGAATCAATCCTTCAGTAAGAATTGCAATAAACAAAAGAAGTCGTATCGAATGCTTCTGGTCTGTGATATTTCAGATGTTTACTGTTTAGAACAATGAGCTTTTACAGTTAAATAAAATAACTCAATAATGGTCTGTCACAAGCACAGAATTTAGAGCAAGGTGTTTTGGGTTTGAATCCCAGGTTTGAAAATTACTAGCGGCAGGAACATGGGCAATCACTCAATCATACTAAGTTTATTCACATGTGAAAGTGAGCTAATGAGACAACTTATAGGATTGTGAGAATCAAAAAATATAATGCACTTAAATGCTTTGCAAAGCTAGAGTTCAATACTTTATTAAAAGATAAAAGTTAAAGTTTACCTCTTCAACAGTGTAACATGAAAGTGTGCTTGGCAGCTACCAAGAGAGTAGAATTATTGTAAAATTATATGTTTAAAATTAATGCTTGAAAGGTTTAAGTTAAGAGATCTCCTAATATAGGTGACATTTTTACAATGTCCCAATCTAAGCATTATCCAGCCATGGCTAAAGGAGTGGTTGCTCCTTCGCAAGGCAGTTTATTTCATTGTAGGATAGCTGTGATTTCGTATTTCTAGATTCTGATAGATTCCCCTTATTGCTTCTAATTCTCTTTGTGCTAAAATAGAATATAGCCCATCTTGCACATGACAGCGTTTCCAATATCATCACCCTTGCCTGGGTTTTCTCTTCTCCAGTCTTAACACTTTTGTCTCCCTTGGTCATTACTCAGATTATACAGATGCTAAACTTCTCATAACCTTCTCTTGAGCTTATGTTCTTCTCAAAATATGATGCACAAATGACCACAGTACTTGTAAGACCACATTACAATGGGTTTATCACCTTCCTTGATTTGAACTTTATTCTTTCTAATAATGACACTTAACGTTTCATTATTTTTTGTAAAACGCTTACAGTACTTATTTGAATTATATTGACTTTGCAATCAACTAAAATCATCAGATTTTTTTCTAAGACATGTCTTCTTTAAATCTATGAAATTTATTGTTTGAATTTTAATGCAGAACTTCAAAAAACTTTTTGTAGTGAAAATACATTCACTAGGAAAGACATTAGACATCCCTCAAGAGACCTACCTCTAAGTAATGCTTCTTAACTAGGGTGGGGTGAGGATTTTGCTCTCCAGGGCACATTTGGTGAAGTCTGGACACAGTATTAGCTGTCATGACTGGGGTGGGGAATGCTACTGGCATCTACTGGGTAGAGAACTAAGGAAGAGACCAGGGATGCTGCTAAGTAACTTACAGTGCACGGGAAAGTCTCCCCCAAACAAACACTTATCCTGTCCAAAATGTTAATACTGCCAAGGTTGATGAGCACAACACGTATCAACTGGCTAGGATAGTACATATCAACTTGCCAATCATCTTTGAATGGAGATTCACTCGGTAGATCCATCTTCTCTTCCAGAAGATCATGAGAAATTAAGTTGCCTTGCAATCAGCATACAGAATAATTTCCTCCTAATGTGTCAGTGAATCTATTGAGAAAAGGAATTAGTATTTAATTAGTATTTATTTAATTCATAATTCTGTTTATTAATCATTATCACTTCTTCTAAAACTTAGCCACAGAGCATCTATTTTTAAAAATAATTCTCATTTGGATTTCAAGCTCATCACTGTAGAATTTGACACATCCCTTGAGTTTTACTTTTAAAATCAGGGCAAAACTTGCTTCCTCTGTTCTTCTTCTTTTCTAAAAATGTCAAAATAACAAGTATAATTTGTTTGATCACATTAAAGTTCTTTGGACTGTATTTGACCCTGACAGAGACGGATAAACTTTTGAAGAAGGGATCTTTAAAACATTTACCCTTTGCTTTCCTTGAGTCTCAATTCCCACTGATACCCTATTCCTTGGAGTCTGATTTCAAGAGGATTGAGAATACTGTGTGATTTCTGGTCTGCTTAGCCCATCCCAGAACCTCCAGTAAGTACTCTGTTATTTTGTATCATTTTCAGAAGGCCACTATAATTGATTTTTCCTTCCATCATCCAACAAGCTTTCTCAATATCAGAATGCTCTTCAGAGAGGTGATTCCAGGAAGTACTGAAAGTGAGATGGGGAAGTGACTTAGGGAAGAGAGAGAAGCCGATTAAGATCGTATTACACAGTAGGCTACTACCCATAGTAGCACTGCTTGGGAATTCTAGGACACAGTGTAGATCACGCTTCAGAATTGTTATATTTGAGGGCCAAGGAAATTGGGATATTTATCTATCAATTCCTCTTAGTCTTCTATGAGGGGCTGTTAGGGGGTAAATGGACAGAGGTGATAACTGCAAAGTACTTTGTATGCCTTGCAACCTGGCTAAGTATGCTCTGTGGTCCAGAGACAGCCCTCAAGCAAAGAATTCCAAGTGTTTGCAGCTGTAAGCCATTGAGTTATTGTGCTCCCAAATGGTGGCTGCTAGGGCATATAGATGGGTCACCTGCAGATCTGATACAGTTCTAGATACATACAGATCTTATGCGTTTGTGACTTAGTCCTTTTACTTATATTGAATACATTCAGTTCTATGTCTAGTAAAATCAGTTCTGAACTGAACAGTGCATTCTCCAAAATGATGTGATTCTACTCTCAGAGCAGTCTCTATATTTTCCCTGTAGCTTTGCAATGGTTTTCTTCAGACCACTATGCCTAGCTTTTGGCCAACTTGCAATCATTTCCTACCATAAATGCCACAGTCTAGGAACTTCTATCCTTTTCTCAGTTGTAATGGGATAATTGATCTCAGCGTCTGTCATGTATAGCAACTTAGATCCAAAACCCAGACACTAGTATCACCAAACATCTCCCAGGACCATTGGGCGTATTGTAGTTCCCCTCTGTGGATGGGGAAAAAGTAGTCATGGAAACCACATGAACTTGTTCTGTTTATCCATATGTTCTTCACGAATGACTCACTTTATGTCCACCACCCACTGTGAAGTTGTCTCAGATGCCTGCCATTGGCTGGGAGGATGGAATGTATTTCTTCTCTATCTGTGAAAAAAAACACACGGACTGAACCTCTAAAAGTTTGAAACATTTTTTACTGCATATTCCCAGTGATAATTTGAATTTTATATAGTCAGGATATGGGGGAGAAGAGGTCATGCCTTTGCTATGGCTAGCTTGCCCACATCTACTGCGTGTCCTGCAGGATCTCATCTACAGACACACAGACACTTGCCCTGTGCCTGTGTGAATTTCCCTTGGATGTTGGAGTATTCCACAGAGATGCCCTCTCAATTCTTTACACCCTTCCCATTTACCCTCAACCAGTCCTTTTAACCTGATTATTTTCGTTCCTCCTATGACACGGAAATCTTTATGATACCTGATATGGGTTTTAAGGCATGTCCATTCTGGGTTTCTGTAGGGGAATGCCTCAAATCCTGAATCTGGAAAAAGAGAGTGCAGGCATCCAAGTGGTCTTGTACTCTGGATATACTTTTATTTTCTCCTTTTCTTTCTATTTTTCTTTGTTGGTCCCTATGTATGAAAAAATCAGACATCGCACTCCGTGTGTTATTCTGTCAACAAACCTCATGAGATCCCTTACCTGTTCACTTAATTTTGGAGCAAAGGATACTAAAGAGTTTCTGTCGTCTTGCTGACCTTGAGTCATATTACAAAGACACCTCCATTACTTTAGAAAGAGCTATATTCTCTTACCTCTTCCTGACTCCTCCACCCCTCAGTCCTGCCCACAGAAGGCAGGGACAGGGAAGCCGTGACTCCTACATGCAGTTTCAAGATGTGATCTATCAGAGAGCTCTGAACCCAGGCACGCAATTACCTTCAATGTCTTCCAATTAATCTCCTCTAAAATCTTATTTCTAAATTTGTATTTTTTAGAGTTTCTATTCTATTTTTAGAGTTTCTCATTTATCTTCGCCCTATTTACTTCCAAAGCATCTGGCTACTCAATAACATATATATTTTCTCTCTGTTTTAAAAAATCTCTTCTCTCTAAGCCCATGGCACATCTCTAACCTGTCCCCAAGGTTCCCTTCCTTCTCTTTTATAAATTTCACAAAATTTTCTGTCCCATCCATCACCACACCAGCACCTCATTGTCTCTTGTTGGTGAAAATTAAATCCAGAGTACCAACTGATTCTGTTACCTTTCGAGACTTGTCCAAATGATCTACTTTTAATAAGATGAAATTTTTCACAAGTAATATGAATAGCTGGGATTTTTACATCTTGGCTCTGTGCCTGTTTTTTTTTTTTTTTTTTTACCTATACTAGTAAAACCTTACTCATTTTCCTTCACAATATCACTTTTTCTTCTCTACACCTTTATGGTCATCAAAACACTTTCCTCATACCTCAACATTAATGTTCAAAATGTCTTTGTTGGAAAACATTTTACATACAGGCATACTCCGCTTCTGATAACTTCTGATTTTAAAATGTAATACTTAATTTGGACTTGTGGATAAGACTTTGAATGTAATTTTTCATGTGAAAACTGAAGCATGAAGTTAAAATTTTCTACATGGTTTAATAGTTAATAATTACAAGCATTTGTGGAGTGTTTTATGGTTTACAAGGTACTGTCAAAATATTTCATTTAATTTGCACAACAACCTCCTGTATAGAAATAAAAGATAATATGTAGATATTTCCCCAAAATAACAGAAACAGAATGGTTTCGAAGACTTTTAAATGGTTTAGGAAGTATTATTCACAACAAAAGTTAACTACTCAAATTAACCAGCCAGCTCTTAATTTTTTTTTATTCTGTGGTTATGAGGATATGGAAGGCATTGTAGTTAGTGGAAAATCCATGATAATTCAACAAGATCTTTATAGCTTTATCATATTTCAAATAATTTCTCGGAGTAACTGGCAAATAGCACAATTTTTCTTTCTTTTGAGGGTTGCTAAAAAAGGGGCAGAAACCTAAATACTTGGTAATAAATTGTAACACGCATCTGGGTCTTAGCTAATAAAAGGGAAGTTAAGGAGAGAGTGATGAAGCAAAAGAACCTAAATGTAGTTATGCGTTTGAGTAATGTGTTGGTGGTAATGATATTTCTTGTAACTAGCACATTTGAATCTATTCTCCTATTTTATCTTTACGATCTTCCTGTGAGGTAGATATGACTAGGATTTATATCTCCATTTTGTAACTGATAACAATGAGAACCAGAGAGGTTAAGAAACCAAATGTAAAGTGATTTCCAGCAATAAATCAATATCTCATATATGAGGTCACATCTTTCTTGAAACCAGGAGCACTAAATTTAGTATCATAGGTTAGAAGAGCTGAAAAAGTCTTTAAATTCCTTATTTTGTAGATGTGGAAATTGAGGCTTAATGTTAAGAAGTGACTCATATGAAATTACACTGCCTGTTGGCAGCAGAGAGAGGACTAAAACGTGGGTCCTCTGAGGCCAATTCCCACGTCCTAGCTCCATATCCAAGAAATATAGACTCTGCAAGCAGAAAACAAAAGTACCCATTAGTGATGCAGTCATTACATTCCCAAACTAGGTTTCTTTCCAGCTCTCTGATGTATATCTTTCAGCTGACCTTGCAGATTATCAGATAAAATTATTGCTTTAAAGTTAGTGGCAAAAAGGCAACGTAGACGTTGCATGTAGTGGCTAGTCAACAGATTTTTTTGAAAGAGTGACTCAATTAATACAATTGAGTTGACACTGGCATTTTTACTAATATTTACATATTATTTCGCTGATGTAGTTGAAGAACATACAATTGAAAAATCAGTGGGGAAGATAAGCAATGGATTTATATTTTGTTGACAGTATTTCCTGGCCTGTTATCTCAACTATGAACCTGCTTTCTGCTGCCTTTATCTCAAAGGCCTAGAGAAAGAGCATCAGTTTCCTCAATAATCTAGAAACTTACACCATCCACTTATACAATGCTTTCATTTACTCAACCATTCCTTTGCCTTCCACCTTTGCTTTAACACTTGGTTTAGAATATTCCTTTAAGTTCTGCCACCATCTATGTGGATTTCAATATTTCCTTTAGTGATCCTCTCAAAAGCTTGACTTCAGAATTCCTCATTTTCTTCAGTCCCAAAGACCTCCATCTAAGTTCAGTCTTAGTTACTGAGGAATGGTGTATACATATCAGCATTTTTTTCCAAAAAGAATGCATTTCTGAAATGCAAAATTCTGAGATTCTTTTAATGGCTGTACATCCTAATTGTTCATCTTTTCCATCTCTCATTTGAACTAGACTTGTTTGCCTCACTTTTAATATCTTGCTCTGCCTTTGTATCCTCTTATATACACTTGCCTCGTTTCCTACACAAACACCCAAAGTGTAATCAACTGCTTTTCTAAAGCCTTTTCAAGAATCCTTATATTTCTTGCCCACTTTTGAAGTCTGGTATAGTAGATAGTCCTTCTGCAGCTCTGTGGTAAGCGAATCAATCCTGTTTCTACTCTCTATCCTTAACTCTTAATATTTTACCATTCTCTTAAGCTACATACACACACCATTGGCTGCTAGACATCTATTTCTTAGGTATCTCAATCACAGTATGTCCCAAATTGATTTCATTATTTTCCCTTTAAAACCATATGTTCATAGCATTATCATCCTTCCAGGTAATCAGGATGAAAATCATAGAAACATATTTTAAATAATACCTAGTATCTTATGGCAACTTTTTTTTAAATCTCTCTTTTCTATGTCTACTGTCTCGAATAAGTCTAATTTTCTATCTGTGCAATATCCCTGGTTAGTTCAGAATATCGTTATTTTTTGACTGGACTTTTATAACAACCTTATAGCAGGTCTCTCTGCTCCATATTTATCATCCCTCTGATCCAACCCTCACAAAACACACTCTTAATTACACTACTGTCCTATTCCAAGAAGTTCAATGGCTCCATTCTATCTTTAAAATAAAGCCCATAGTCTACAGTGGGGCTTGCCACTCTTACTCTTGTCAGCCTGAGCCAATTTTTCATGCATTTGCACATCTGTGTAACTTTGCTTATTTTACCTTAGTCTAAAAAATCATTTTACCAAATTCTCTACAAGTAGAACTTATTCTTCTCCATCGTGACCCACTTTATCCTTAGTCAAGCTTTCTCTGATCAACCCAGTTAGAATTAATTACTCCTGCATTCACAGACATATTGTCGATGTGTCTACTAATCATTTACTTCATTCTTTCTTGTTCTACAGCTAGGTGTTTATATATTTTCTCTATTATACATAAGTTCATATCTCACCTCCCTCCACAAAACTTACAAATACAGAATTTAGAATCATTTTCTTCTCCTGTGTATTTGCTTAACACACTGTTCCTATTCCTTAGATTGTACTTAGAACAATTTTTGTGTAGTAATTATTCTTAATATAATTATTTATAAATCATTCTGCATTCCCATTTATGGAAGGTAGGGACTCTTTTTTATTCATTTATTCAAATATTTGGGAATCATCTGTGCTGTCCTATGCCCTGAGCTACGTATTCAGTATGTAATTGTGAGCCCACGTGGAGTTTACATTTCACTGGGGAAACAAACAGTTATCAAAGAAACACATGCATGAATTATATATTATAATTATTATTTCACAGAAGAAATATGAGTACACAATAAATGAAGTTACTGTGAATTAAGATCAGTTAGCTGATCAGTTAGTTAACTCAAGAAGATGGAGTTAACTAGGTGAAGGAATGGGAAGCGTGTTGGAAGTTAAATCTCTGTGTCAAGAGAAGCCTAGAGCATATGAGGAGCCAGATGAAAATCAGTGAGGCTGCAATATAGAGGGCAAGGATGCCAGGGTGGGAAGAAGCAGTTTGCAAAATGAGACTGGGATATTAAATAAGGACTGGATAATTTGGTCTGCAGGTGACAGAAGATGTAACTTAAACTATATTTTTAAGGAAATAAAATGATTCACTTAATTGGAAACCCAAAGAGATCATAGGCATTAGTGTTGACTTAGTGATGCTCCCAAGAATCCACCTTCTTTCTCTCTCTCTCTCTCTCTTTTTCTCTGCTCTACCTTCCACAATGTCAGCCTTATCCTAAGCCTGGATCCCTTGGTAGATATAAGTTGACTGCATTGTTGACTTCCAGTGAGAGAGGAAGAGCAAAAGAGAAAAATATTCTCTTTTGGTGGTTTTGTTTAAAAACAAAGAAGTTTTCCTTCCCCAATGGGACCATGTGCTGAACCCATATCTGTCACAGTGGACTGTCATGTGCTGCTTTGAGTGGACTGGGTTTCTGAATCATTTGCTGAAATTACTAAGTTTGACTTTGACATATCAGGGCCTGCTCCTGCAGTCGGGGTCTGTTCTCCAAATCACCCAGTTCTTACATGATGGGAAGAAGAGAACTGGATGTTGAGACATCTCTTGTACTATCCCCTACAGCCTTGAGACCTTTTAAGTAATTTTCTTCTTTACGATGAATTATAAAAAACGGTTGAAACAGAGAGGATGAAATGAGCAGATTTGCCTTTTAAAAAAACCACTCATGAGGTGCAGGAGGTGTCAAGTACGACAAGACTAGGATGTGAAGACACTGGTTCAACTACAGTAGCACAGGAGAAAGAGATGATTGTGGCTGGGATTAAGTTGGTTGTAGTGGAAAAAGAGATTTGGGGGAAGGAAAATCAATAGAAATCTGTGATAGTTTGGATATAGGAGTTAAGAAAAAAAGAGGTATCAAGGAGAATTCTTATTGTTTTTACAACTGGATGGACATTGGTGATATCCACAGAAACTAGAAAAAAACAGATTGTGGTGGAAATTAATAACTTTAGTTTTGGAATTGCTGAAATTAAGGTGCATTCGAAAAACCCAAGGGAGAGGTCAATGAGATAGTTGGATACATATGTCTGGAGCCAGGCGAAAAGGTCTAGCCCAGAGACATACCTTTGTGAATTACATGGACAGAACTATAATCGAAACTGTGAGCATGGATGAAATTCTGTAGGAAAAAAATTCAAAATGAGGGGAGAAGAGGATCCAGGATAGAGAATTGATAAACTCCAAAATAAATGACAGAGGAGAGGAGCCTGACAAGAAGATTGGGGAGTTACCAAAGAATAAAAGGAGAACATGGAGATTATTACATTATGGAAGCTGAAGAAGAAACAAAACAAAACAAAGCAAAAATAACAACAAACACATGTTCACTTACATGTCTAATAGTTTTCTCAACTCACCCATATTCAATATCAAACTTCTGACTTTCTCCTCAAAACATGTTCCTTCTGCAAAATTCCTCATTTCAGTCAATGGCAACTGCCTGTTTCCAGTTGCTCCCCTCAATACTGTACGGCCATCCTCTCTTCTCTCTTTCACATCCCACATCTTATCTGAAGCTGTGAATTCTGTTTGAAAATAGTTAATATTGTGTTTTTATTTTAATGAGAATCAAAAAAATATTAATAAAAATATTCTAGATTATTTAATTAGCCACCTAATAAATGAATTTTGTCACGGAACTGCAGTGCCTTGATTTTATATTAAAACTTTGGCATCAAATTACACTACTTTAATGGTTGTAGTCTAGGAATAAGATAGAGAAATGGACTTAATATCTTAAGAATTTGCTCGCAATAAGTGAATGTCCAGTAACCTCGACAAATGCTTTGAGCAGGGGCTTTAAGTAATTTTATTAGAGAAAAGTAGCAGGTAAATTTGGTAAGAGAGTAGTATAGGAATGGCCAATGCAAAAAAAAAAAAAAAAAAAAAAACCCAAAAAGCAACAAAACAAAACCTAGACCAAATCAGTTACCCAGTAATTATATTGCTAATTGTGACTTAGTTCAACAAAACAACTTGTTTTGGTTTTATAGTTGTACAAGACCCGTGGGTATTAAGACTTTGTATTTACTTTTATTTTTGTGCACAACTAAGAAGTATTGTGATAAAACTAATTTTATCAATTCTGTGGATCTGTAAAAATATTTTTTCTTATAAAAAGAACATTTATAACTCCTGCCTTTCCACTCCTGTACTATTCTATGAATTCTCCTATCTTTGTTAGTTGACGTGACCGCCTCCCTGGTGGGACTGGGAATACTTTGAAAATGGAGTGAGTGTTTTATTTACATCTGGGTCCCGCCGATTTTCACGGCGTATAGCACAGAGTAAAATTTCAGTGTTTATGAAATGAATTAAAAGCTGATTGTCTGGTGAAATTCTCTGCCATCAAAGGCCTATACCTCCACTGATGATCAATGAACTCTCCAGTTACCTAATTAATCTTTCAAAATAAGAACAACGCAAACCTTCATACTGGTTCTGGCCCATGTTTGATTCAGCCAATAAATCTATCTTTAAGGAATGAAAGGAAAGGAAATAATTTGCCACCTATGTGCCAGAATCTATACAGGAGGAAATGACTATCTTCTATGTCTTGAACCTGAAAGTAAGTTTTGAAGACATTTTCCCCTCTGTGAATTCTGTGCTCTCTTGGTCTGGTTCCTCTTTGTCACTTAGCACAACGTATTCATCTGCCACTCGTCAGGGTTTCCCTTCCTTTCTTGGAAAACCCATCTCTTCAGTTCAGTGTCTCCTCTCACCTCTGAAGTTCACGTATTCTGCTTCCTTCTCTGAACTCATTAGATATCATTGAACAATAAAGGATTTTTGATTGTCCTTTGACAGCTGTACACACTTCTGTTACCATCTCCACCACTAACTGGTTCCTCTGGGGCAGTGTTCATGTATTAGATTTCTGTGACAGATATTGAAGATTGGTTCATTCAGATCTATTCCAATATTTTTGTAATGAGTCTACTGCATGCTAGAGGTTAGACATCAAAAAATACATTTCCCAGACTCCTGGCCACTTCAAAAGTTGGAAGTGAGTTGAGAAGATCGTCTGCTCTTTCTGTTGACATGTCCTACTGTGAAAGCATTGTTTTTCACTGAGGTGTCAGTAGCAGAGACCTCAGGGTCTGATCTCTAGTTTCATGGACAGGGACAGCTTTTACCAGGAAGTAATGAAATGTAAGCTTCAGGTCCCCTCCCCTGCAGTAGGTGAAAGACCTCTAGCAATGTGTTCATCACAGAATTTTTTAAAGTCACAATTGGTTCTGACTGTAGTTGATACGCTCTCTAATGTTCCCTCTATTATACTTCCCTTTCCATCCAGAGGCATTAAAATGACCACAGGAATTTTTTGGATCCAGTTGAGAACAAAGTGAGTTGAGAACACTTTCAGTGAGATATCTTTTTGTTGGTCAAAGTCACATCTGTGACTAGTTAAGATATTGCTGGCCATTCTGGTGAAGCATTGTTTTCAAGAAATAGTTCTACCATCCTTTGTGCTGATTCACTTGGTGTAGCTATTTAGATTGTAATGCCAGAGTTTGTATCTTAATGAACATATATGCAACACCTGAACCTGAAAGAGTGAAACTAGTTTACGAAAAACAAGATTTGAAATAGATCAAGCCCAAATCTAGTCTGTAGAAAATTCACCCAATCTTTGACATGTAAAATTATAAGTGGAGGATTAATTTCTCTTTGATGTCTAGTCCAAATAAAAAATTCCTCTTTTAAAAGAATTTTTTAAATAGGTATCTCATGAATTCCTGTGTTTGGGGGAATAAACCTGTAGCAGAATTACAAACGTTGAAAATGTTTGTATGTGAACCAGTACAGTTTATGGATTATGACTATCAATAAAAACAATACCACCAACAACAAATTTTGACAACTCATGTTACAACCATAGTCTGATGAGGCCATATCCTTGATATTGTAGCTTTGCAATGCATTTCTTGAAATAGTATTTCTTCTTATTCCCTAGTTCCAGTATTTGAACCCAAAATTTGCAATTTAATGAACTGTTGGAAGAGGACAAGGTTGGTAAATGACCACACCTTCAGTATTTACATGTCTACCTACATAACTGGGAGCAACAAATGATGGATGATGTTTCTGATATAATGGTTTTCTTTGTTTCCTCCATGAAGTTTTGGCCCACCATTCTAGCCCCACTGAGCTCTTCCTTCTAGGCATTCTCACCATTCCATAGTGCATAGCTCACTTTCTAGCATTTGATTGGATACCGTTTTGCTAGAGGTGATATGGGGAGAACTGTCCTTGTTTCTACTGGCAGAGCTAACTTTCCCTAATACTTGACAACACTTTCTCCTATTCCAGAGCTTCATTGTGACAGGGAAGTATTATAACTCTCTTTGGGATTAAGATTGAAAGTCAATGCTTAAAGTAAAAAAAAAATTAATTACATAGAGTAAAATTATGCTTAAACAAAGCTTTAATTGTCTATAAAGTATAGTATTGTGACTCATTAAGTCCTACATAGTTAATTTTCATCCAATAATAGAAGAAATCACCTTTCTTTTCAGCAACAAATGTAGAGGTTGCTTTGTGTTTAATGACCATGTTGTAATGAAAACCCATATCTTTATTTTTCTTTGAACATGTAATAAGTATGTGAGAATTAAGACCGAGGGAAAATCAGATTTCTAACGTTCATCTCATGCTCGTTCTTGGCTTATGCTCATTGAGTAGAACAGAGAACTAAATCACCCAATTTTCTTTTTAATCTCTTGCTATCTTTTTTTAAAAAAATTAGCACCACTAGCTGAAATTCTACTTATAGGAAATGTCCTCAGCCTGTATGTATTACCAACAGAGTACAAATGGCAACCAATGGCCTTTGTAGAGTTTACAAAGACTGCATTAAACTCTTAACCCAAAAATACACACACACACATACCCCTTCTAATTTGGCACAAATAGTAAAAATGATTCCCCAAATGATGGTTGGAATCACATGGTTGAGGCTGACAGTGGCACTACAATGATAAAGCCCAAGAGTATACGGGTAGCACAGCCCACTACACTGAAAATAAACGTAAATAATAGAGAGGATCAATAAAGTCAAATGTTGGTTTTTGAAAAAATTCACGAACTATAAAACTTCTGGAATGGTCAAGGTAAAGGATAGAAAATTTTTAAAAATATTAGGAATTTTTATAAAATGAGGCAGAATCATAAATACTGCAGAGATACAAAGATGTTTTCAGAACATCAGTAGCTTTGTCCATTTCACTTAAGTTTTAAAATGTTCATTAAGTTAAACTTAGGACACCTTTAGCCACCCAAGCAAAGATATTGTGTAGATAATTGGATGAATATGTTCGAACTCAAAGGATTATTTGAGCTAAAAATGTAAATCTAAGAGCTATTGCCATCCCTAGGGTATCTAAAGCTATAGGAGTGGATGTCATTACCCAAGTTACAGAGAAAAGCAAAAGGATTTTATAGGAATAAGCTCTGTGGACCTCAAACATTTATACGGGTTATGAGTGAGCAAAGGAGTAGCAGTCATACAGGTATGAATAATGCCAGGAAAACACTGTGTCATCAAAACAGAGAAAACAGGGGCCTGCCCGGTGGCATAGTGGTTCAGTTCGCCTGCTCTGCTTCAGCAGCCCAGGGTTTGCAGGCCTGGATCCTGGGCTCTGACACAGCACTGCATCAAGCCACCATGAGGAGGCATCCCACATAAAAAAATGTATAAATATAGGAAGATTGGCATGGATGTTAGCTCAGCAGCAATCTTTCTCAAGCAAAAAGAGGAAGGTTGGCAACAGATGTTAGCTCAGGGCCAATCTTCATCACACACACACAAAACCCAGAGAAAACAGTCAATGATGAGGAATAACTTATTGTTTTGGGTGTTAAAAGTAACAAAATCTCTCCCTGATGATCAACGGGTACCCAGAATTATTGATTTTGTTTCAGCAAACTTACAGCAGGAAAAATGAATTCACAAGTTCAAGAAAGAAAAGAATAACTCAGATGATAAGATCTGGATCTAATTGCTTAACACAGGGATTCTCAACCCTGGCAGCTCACTAAGGTCACCTGGTGAACTTTAAAGAATGCTAAGGCCCAGGCTTTACCGCAGGGGCCTGGAGACGGCCCAGGGATGTTAATTTTACAATCAGTTAATTTGCTAATTCACTAATAATACATTTATTAATTTTTAAAAGATCTCCAGATGGTTCTAATGGACATCAAGGGTTAAGATAGATCATAAAAATTACCCATCAGAATCTCTGCTTCCATGGAATAATTTGTCCAAGTGCACTTAAACCACGAACATAAAATTCTTCTTTGGTTAACCTGATAAAAATCAGAGAAATCCAGTAGCATATTACGTATACTACCAAAAACAGCTTAAAATAATGTTAGTAAACTATAATGCATACACCTAATAGTGTCAGTCATAAGCAACAATCAGTTGACAATATCGAATCCTTACTTTTCCTGTTCCATAGCCCCGGTTATGGTTAATGTGTCTGCATGCCTTTTTTCTAATTTGGATAGTCTTTTTTTTCATTTATTCCATACACATACATCTTACCACCCCCAATTACATTGGTGAGTTCCTTGAGGGCAACAATTAAGTTTATACCTTTTTTTAAAACAGCACAGAGCCTAGTAAAATATGGAAACTCAGAAGAAACATGATAAATGTGAGACTGATTTACTGACATTTTCATGAGTCTATTTCAACAACTCTTTTTTTAAGTTTTGGTGAGGAAGATTGGCTCTGAGCTAACATTTGTTGCCAATTTTCCTCCCTTTTTTTTCCTCCCCAGAGCCCCAGTACATAGTGTATATCCTAGTTGTAAGTCATGTGGGATGCTGACACAGCATGGCTTGATGAGTGGTGCGTGGGTCCGCTCCCAGGATCCAAACCGGCAAACCCCAGGCCACCAAAGCAGAGCACACGAACTTAACCACTTGGCCATGAGGCCAGCCCCTCAGCTTCTTTTTGATGGGACTTAGCAAGGGGGAAAGAAGTAGACTTCATGGCCAAGTTCAAAAATAGTATCACCAGTTGCCAAAGGAGGATTCTCATCTTCTATTCTCTTGGAGACTTTAATATAGATTCATTTTTGCATTCTCATCTCCTCCCCATTCCTAAAATATGATAATACCACAACAGTAACAGAAGCAATAGTGAAAGCTTATCCTCTTAGTTCAGCTTTGGCTTAAGCCACAACAGATGGTAAACTTTTTTAAAGCAGGCAGTACTTGAGAAGCAGTAAGTGGAACTGTGCTGCCACAATTGCTTTATACTTGTGAGAGCTAATGCACAGTGGATAGATAAATTCACAGAGTAAAAATGTTGGAATGGGCCTTCATACTCTCAGCAGTACGTGTGTGTATTGGTAAAAAAATGAGGGCATTTTAAGAAATGGTTCAAGGACACCCCAGTGCATTTAGAAGAAATAAAAAATCATCAAACCTCTTTTGCCCATGAAAAAAACCACTTTTTTCCCCTGAGGCAAAAGGAATGACTGTGGTAAAAAGGAAAAAAATACAGACAGATCTTCCTAAATTACCTTGTCTTACAAACTCACCACAAAGAGCTACTTTTCTGGCATTTTGTCATGAGAAATGTGGCTTTAGAGAGCGATAGCTGTGGCCAGCTTTCCAATCACTGATTTTTGCTTTTTCTTTATTCTGTTTTATGTTTCTCTAACTCCAGCCGTAATTAGTTCAATGTAAGAAGCCTTGTCTCATAACCTGAAAATCTCTGGAAATCTGCTGATTATGCAGTTTCCAATTTGAGCTGAGCCAAGAACCTTTCTGAGTTTCACCTGGAACTGTTTCGCCCTTCGCCACCCAAATCATTTATTTATTTGACTTGATCCTTCTGATTTATTAAAAATGTTTCCTTTGGCCTTAGGGCTTCCTGGCAGGGGTACAAAATGTTGATGCAATAATTAAATTAAATCTGGCACAAGGAAAGGGCAAGTATCAGATAAAAGAGAAAATCCTCTCTCAGAAAACGTCAGCAAAAGAGAAAATTTATATCTTGTATTTAGGTTCAACAGTAGGAAGCCATGTCCAAATTATTTCCCAAGCATCACTAGTACTTGTTTGGCTTAAGCCCTGGTAATGTGGAAATGTGTTTCATTAAAATCTGATAAAACAAAACCACAAATAGCAACACAGAAATGAAGCTTAGGTTATTTGCATCCAGGTGAGAGTGTCAGAGCATCACCCATGATGTTGAGAACAGGAATAAAGTAAAAGGTAACCTCAGACAGTGTTTTCATGAATCTCTCTCTCTCTTTCTCTCTCCCCCTCTGTCTCCACTCCCCCCTCCATTTAGTCTGCCTAGTTGCTTTTTCCTGAACATAATGCTCAAGAATGGGGAGAGCATCCAATGGGTTATACTCTGGTTTATCCATTAAGGGTTTACTTCTACAGTGTATTCTCTCTGCCTTTTCATCTCCTTATATTTCTCTCCTCTCTCCATTTACCAACTTCTCTTTTGCCCTTTTTATCTCAGTCCCTCACCTCACTGTACCCTAAGTGGCTGAAGGATGGGATAAAGCTTCCATTTCTTTTTCACTCCCTCCTTCAACTCTTGACTAATGCGTTATTAAGGTAAAACAATGGTTAAAACAGAATTGCAGGTGGATGCAGCTAATAACACATTCATTCAATAAATATTTATTAGGAACCTATTATGGACCAGACCCTTTTCAGGCACTGGTCACAGGGAGGTAAACATGACAGATATATTCCCTCTCCTTGTGAAATTTTCATTCTAGAAAGCAAGAGACTTCTTCAGTGATCCTTGGTTCCTACCAGATTCTTTTGACGCACAAAAAGAATGGGTCAAAGATTAAAATGAGGTCAAGAAAATAAGCAAAGCTCTGCTAGGAAGAGGGCTGGCCAGCTTTGAGCTGTTTTCTGCTGAAGCGTTGCAGGGAGGTAGCTATCGGTCACGGTTCCCCCCTGTCCCGCCCTCTGCTCCTCGCTTCTGAAGATTATGTCACCCTTCAGAAACCTTTTCCTTTAAATCTGTTCTTTCTTTTTCTTCTTACAGAGAGAAATTCAAAGCATTATCTACTTTCAACCAAAGGAAAAAATCCTTTCCTCCATGGGGTTTCCTCATTGACTTGTTGAGTGCTGAGAATTTGTCCTCGGGTTGGTAATTCCCCTTTTAGTGATTGAGGGAAATCTCTGACGACAATACCACACTCCTGGGGGTAACACCTTAAATCAACACAGAATGCTGTCATCCTGTGCCAGTTGTGATCAGCTCGAGTGATTTTGAAGAGGAGAAAACAGAAGCTTCAAAACAACTTGCCTCTTCACGTGCTTAGTGATTTTGAAGTAATCACAGTGCCGATCTCACACCCCGATGATCATGCTGGGTCTGCCCTTCTGCTGGCTGTGGAGTCGGGCAAGGAGCCAAGCCATCAGCCGTGCAGCTGAGATAGTCATGCAGTGTGGGCACAGCAATGTTCTGATCTAACCAAGCAGCAGCAGACACACAGAATCTCTTTGGAAGGCTGATGTCAGCAGTCAGGGCTCATACACTGCTCAGCGGGATATCAGAGTAATATTAGCATCCGGGGCTTGCCTTTGTCTGTGCTTGGTGACAAAATTTTCTTGAGGGCAGGCAGACAAGCCACTGTGGAGAGAAGCGGTGTTCCAACTTCAAGCAAAAAGAACATCACATACCTGTACCAATGCTTGCTTGGTGTGTTTATTATTTCTAAAGCCCGCATACATGAAAACAAAGAAAGAAGAGATTAGAGTGTTCACTGAGCTGTGACATAGTGGTACGTGGCAGGAAGGAGGAAATCAACATGGGAGAATTGAAAATGCCTCACCCTAAATGTGGCTGGAAGATTCAGTGAATAGTACTTCTTGATAATGTAGGCCAAGGAGGCTCAATCCTTTACTAATTCCACTCCAGGGCTCTTCCATGGTTCATTACAAATTGTAAATATGTTCATGTTCTCATATACTTTATGATGGTTATTGTTGGCTGGACATGATTTTATCATTTTATTTGTATTGCTGCACAATACATTTCTTAATAATTTTGTCATATGATTAGATTTTTTCCAATTTTTCACCATTCAGACTGCATTACAATGAATCATTTCAGAAATTTTTTTCTTTTTTGTTGAATTGCTTTGTTAAAATTGTGCATAAGAGTAGAAATGCTCAATCAACAAGATATGAAAATCATCACAGTTATTGATATGCTTTATCATGCTATTAAAAAAGTTTATATCAATTTATTATGTTACAAACAGTGAATGAGTGGACACTCACAATGATCTTGCCAACAGTGAGTACTAAATATATGAAACTTGTAACACTGTATCTCATATCTTCCTTCATAATGTATTTTTAAGCTGCTGGTGTGAATGAACTTTTCTACTGTGCAATTCCCCTTTGATGAGGTCACCCTGCTTTAATTGCTGCCATTGTTTTCTCAATAAAGTCTAATATTGCCCATCTTTTGAAGATGTAATGCACTTGGACATGATCACTTAAGAAGATATTACATTATGTTTAACCTTGAGTCAATTTGAAATAGGACTATTGTAAACATTTACAGTTAATTGATTGACAGTTATGTGCCTATGGGTTCTGAAATTTAAAAAGAAGATTCTACACAATGCATTTCTTCAAAGACCTTGAGACTGACCTAAAACAAAGAAAGAAGAGAGGAAGTCCAAAATGAAACCTAGGAATCATGAGTCAGGCTTTATAAGAAACTAATTTCTTAGTAACTATGAGTTGTCGGGCACAACGCATATTACAACTATATTTATTAATATCTCAGTCATAATAGGCACCTGGGAAACATTATTTTGACGTAAATTGAACTGTAGCCGGGATAATTAAGTAAAACTAAACCCACAGTGCTAAATGAGCGACTAGGGATTCAAAACCCTCAGTCAATTTTGTCCATTAGTTAAAAACTGAGAATTATAATATTCATTATATATATAAAGAATGAAAATGAATATATCTTTATGACGAGACATCTTTATAAGGCTGATGTATATATTGTGCATAATATATGTAGACAGACAGGAAGTGTCCCATTCTCTTTTACGACACGTATCAAGATGAAACGATTAGTTTTAAACCCTATCTTTTTTCTTAGCCATTCAGTAAAATAATCCTTGTCTCTGTGATGTCACCCAAATTTATAAAATGATTTGGACTCCTCAGAAATTCAAAACTTTTTTGAGTTTTATACATTAATGGAAATAAAATGTTGATATTTTTAAATCAAACCCATTCCCAACCATCCTGGAGACGTAACATGCTTCTACAGTTCAGCCAGTTCCTAAATGTGTTTCAGAAATCTATGTTATAACTGAACAAACTGAAATATCATTTTGGAATTAGGAATCCTGTGGTCTTGTCTCAAACTCTGTGCTAATTTTCTAGGCAAGTAGATGACTTTATCTTTAAGTCGTAGCTTCTTCATCCATCAAATGGGGGAAGGGTGCTTTCTTTTTAACTTATCAAAGCTTTTAATGATTTGGAAGATAGCATTACATAAGACAAGAGAGGGATACTTTAAAGTATAGAATGTTTGTCAAATTTATGTTAAAGCTGTCCCATCAAGAAATTTATGTTGCCAGTTTCCTGCATACTGATTAATGGGAGAGGAATTTTAGTCAATTTCCACTTATTGATTCCTCATTTTTTAAATCATTCTGTTTATACATGCCCACTACCCTGAAAGCTACTGGAGGAACTGTAAATGAGTGAGATTCTATGTTGGAAAAACCCAGGAGTCCTCCTCTTGTACGTCTCCTTTACTACTCACACAGAATACATTTCACTTCTGACACTTCTTGTCACCAAATGTTTGGGGGTTTTCCTCACACCAAGCAATTCTGTGTGACACCAGGTGAGTGTCCTACAATATAACTCTCTTCTGACACTGTCTACCTGGAGATAGCATCAGATCCCACAAGTTAAAGGCTCAGTCCCAAAAGACTAGCCCCTACTTCAGAAGCCAATCGGAAGTATAAGGTCCCAGTTACCCATGACTTCTGTCCGACTTGGCTACAAATGAACTGTTCCCGTGACCTCCTTCTCCTTGGATTTGATTGTTTGCTACAGTGGCTCACAGAACTCAGGGAAACACTTACTTACACTTACCAGTTTATTAAAGGATATGATAAAGGATACAAATGAACAGCCATATAAAGAGGGACATAGGGCGAGGTCCAGGAGGGTCCCGAGCGCAGGTGCTTCTGTCCCTGTGGAACTGGGGTGCGTCACTCTCATGGTACATGGATATGTTCACCAACCTGGAAGCTCTCCAAACCCCATACTATTGGGATTTTTAGGGAGGCTTCCTCATGTAGGCGTGATTGATCATTAACTTCATTTTCAACCCTATTCCCTTCTCAAAAGAACGAGTGGCAGGGCTGAAAATTCCAAGCTTCTAATCATAGCTTAGTCTTTCCAGTGACCAACCCTCAGCCAGGGGCCATTCAGGATCCCACTCAGAGTCACCTCATTAGAACAAAAGACGCTCCTAGAACTCAGGAAATTACAAGGGTTTCAGGAGCCCTGTGTCAGAAATGGGGGTCAAAGACCAAATATTAGAACAAAAGATGCTCCTAGTGTTCTTATCACTTAGGAATTTACAAGGGTTTAGCTCTGTGCCAGGAACTGGGGGCAGAGACTAATATATGAATATATATATATATATATATATATATATATATATATATATACACACACACATATATATTTCTATTATCTCACAGATTCTGTCTACCAAGATCTTCCACTCTAGTCCAGGAGATGACACCTACACACAAGAAAAAGTAAATAAAAATATAAGGCTGAATATAATAAAACGTTAAAACTAAATACTGAAAACAATTGCTTAAAGTAATCCTAAGCATTAAAAAAGAGGAATAAAAACAACAAATCTAAATTTTTTGTTTTACTTTTCACCACTCAACATATGCAAATTAAAAACATGTTTCTCTAGTAAGAATTTTCAAGGCTTTTTAGAATCATGAAGAAATAAAGCTATGGAAAATAAAGCAGTACATTAGCCACTAAAATTTAGAAGAGTGAATAAAACTTTGTTGTTCATTTTTTTCCTAATTAAACTTTATAGATTTCTTAGACGTTAATCAGTACACAAAACGTCTGGAATTTTTACTTCCTGAGCAACAGCAAACTGATTTTTGAGTTATCCAGTAGATCTTAGTACAGAAAAATTAAACTGGAAATTTTTTCTTAATTATAAAGTTTTCATGGGGAGAAAAAAAAAAAAAACTTGAGTAAAATTACAATGGCACAAAACTGGAAATCAACCTGGAATTTTTCTTCTTTAATTTGTTTCTCGCTTTTATGGAACTAGGAGATAGTTGATCTTTCAGACAATGATTATTTCATCAGCATCAGGAAACTATTGAACATACTATTGTTAGCACTCATTGATTTGAGAGATTTCTTCATCATCCATTAATTCTTGGACTGAATGAGGTGTGTAACAGGGAGGAGATAAAGAAGAAAGTTAATGGAGCTACCAAATTTTGAACACTTTTTTTGATAAGCATTTCTGTGAGTAAATATTTCATAGTGTGGAGTCTTCTACCCCATCCTTAGCTATGTCCTTCATCTTTCCTCCAATCTTTGGGGATATTAACCCATCTTTCCTGGGCTACTTGTGGAAATATGAATGAACATCTCTTCTTTAGCATCTTTCTCTCTCTCTGTTGAAAAACATAGTGAGTAAAGAGTAGTAGAATACATGACTGTCTGTTCTAATTCTAACCAGCCCATAGATGTTTAATATTGATGTAGTGTACAAGGGGAAGGATTTTCTTGGACATTCCCAAAACAATCTGTCTATCTTAATGAAAGCCATTATCAACAGCTGCAGTGTACAAGACAGAAAGGTGGAAAATTATAGTCATTCAAGATAACTGACACTCTCTTACAATCAAGAGGTTGAAAAGATCTGTCTATTCCACCCTCAGTGTATCTCTAGTATCCAACTCTTCCTTTGTGCTCCCGCCCCATGATTGTTTTAGTTTAATGTCTCATTATTTCTTGATTGATTTCTATAAAAGCCTCCTAATAAGGAGTCTTATTTATCATCATACTCCCACACTTTATACCATCTTTTCTTTGTTATTTTTCTAAAGCAAACATCTGATTATGTCTTACCCCTGCTCACAAATCATTTGTTTCCAGCAACATGTCATATTAGAAACCTATCTGGTTAATAAAAAAAAAATGAATGAAGTTCTTAAAAATCTTTTAAATGTATAGATGAGAGAAAAGAAAGCAATAAAAAATCCTCCAAAACTGGATCAATGAGAAAGCATGACTCTGGGTACATAAGAGAGCACAGAAGAAGGCCTGGAGTCATTTTCTAATCCCCTGTGATCTAGATCTTCAAAGTTTCAGATTAAGGGGCTGCGCAGGCAACAGGGACCCAGTCTAGGGCCTGAGCAAAGTGAGACATCAGATCAGAGAATCCCACATAAACACATAACTTCCCCTCACTTACTATAGGAACGGTGGCAGTGAAAGCGAAGAAGTACAAGACAAACCCAAACCAAAACCAAACACAATTAAAAACAAACAAAACTTTACCCAATAGGAATATGATAAGAAATGTTTATGTTGACCTTGGCTATGTTTGAAAGAAAATAAAATGTTTTCTCTATGAACTTATAATCACAAACCAGCTCTAACAGGGATAGGGGCTATTACTCACATAACTTGTATAGTGTAACACATCCCTCCAACTTAATTTATAGTGATCTCAGGTTAGTAACACCATGGTACACAGAAGAATCAGTGCCACTCCTCTTTAGAAGAGCACACATTAAAAACTCAGTTCTCAAAGAAACTTCACAGATAAGATTTTAGAAAAAACAATTACAAAAAGAAAAAGATGGGCATTATATAATGATAAAATGGATATTCCACCAAGAAGACACAACACATTAATTTATATGTACCTAAAACATGAGTACCAAAGTATATAAAGTAACCATTAACAGACCTAAAGGGAGAAATTGACAGCAACACAATAATAGTAGGGGACCTCAACACCCCACTTATGTCAATGGATAGATCATCTAGACAGAAAGTCAACAAAAACATGTATAGAACATTCCATCCCAAAACAGCAGAATACACATTCTTCTCAAGTGCACAGGGAACATTTCTCAAAGATAGACCATATGTTAAGAGACAAGTGAAGACTCAATATTTAAGAAGACTGAAATCATATCAAGCATCTTTTCTGACCACAATGCTATGAAACTAGAAATCAACTACAAGAAAAAAGCTGGGAAAGTCACAAATATGTGGAGACTAAACAGCATGCTACTGAAAAACCATTGGATCAATGAAGAAATCAAAGAAGAAATAAAAAAAAATACCTGGAGACAAATGAAAATGAAAACACAACACATCAACTCTTATGGGATGCAGCAAAAGTGGCACTAAGAGGGAAATTTATAGCAATACAGGCCTACCTCAACAAACAAGAAAAATAGCAAATAAGTAATCTTAAACCACACCTAGAAGAACTAGAAAAAGAAGAATAAACAAAGCCCAAAGTCAGTAGAAGGAGAGGAATAATAAAAATCAGAGGAGAAATAAAAGAAATAGAGACTAAAAAAACAATAGAAAGGATCAATGAAACTAAAAGTTGGTTCTTTGAGAAGATATACAAAATTGACAAACCCTTAGCCAGACTCAGTGAGAAAAAAGAGGGACACTCAAATAAATTAAACTAGAAATGAAAGAGGAGAAATTACAATGAATACCACAGAAATACAAAGGATTACAAGAGAATTCTATGAAAAGTGACATGCCAACAAATTGGATAAACTAGAAGAAATGGATAACTCCTTACAACCTCATACAACCTCCCAAAACTGAATCAAGAATAACTAGAGAATCTGAATAGACCAATCATAAGTAAAGAGATTGAAACAGTAATCAAAAACCCCCCAAAAACAGAAAGCCAGGACCAGATGGATTCTCTGGAGAATTCTACTAAATATTCAAAGAATATTTAATACCTGTCTTTCTCAAAGTATTCCAAAAAATGAAAGAAAATGGAATGCTTCCTAACTCATTCTATGAGGCCAACATTACCCTGATACCAAAATCAGACAAGGACAGAAAAATGAAAGGAAAATTATAGGCCAATATCACTGATGAACATAGATGCAAAAATCCTCAACAAAAAATTAGCAAATAGAATATAACAATACATTAAAAGGATCATACACCATGATCAAGTGGGCTTTATTTCAGGGATGCAGGGATGGTCCAACATTAGTAAGTCAATCAATGTGACACACCACATTAACAAAATGAGGAATAAAAATCACATGATCACTTCAGTTGATACAGAGAAAACATTTGACAAGATCCAACATCCATTTATGATAAAAACTCTCAATAAAATGGGTATAAAAGGAAAGTACCTCAACATAATAAGGGCCATATATGACAAACCCACAGCCAACATCATACTCAATGGTGAAAAGCTGAAAGCCATTCCTCTGAGAATAGGAACAAGACAAGGCTGCCCACTCTCACCACTCTTATTCAACATAGTACTGAAAGTTTTGGACAGATAAATTAGGCAAGAAAAAGAAATAAAAGGGATCCAAATTAGAAAGGAAGAAGCAAAACTCTCACTGTTTGCATATGATGTGATTCTATATAGAACACCCTAAAAAATCCACCAGAAAACTATTAGAAATAATCAATAACTACAGCAAAGTTACAGAGTACAAAATTAATTTACAAAAAACAGCTGCATTTCTATACACTAATAACAAACTAGCAGAAAGAGAAGTCAAGAATACAATCTCACTTAGAATCACAACAAAAAGAATAAAATACCTAGGAATAAATTTAGCCAAGGAGGTGAAAGATCTATGCACTGAAAACTACAAGACAATAGTAAAAGAAATCAAAGAAGATATAAAGAAATGGAAAGATATTCCATGCTCATGGATTAGAAGAATAAATATAGTTAAAATGTCCATGCTACTTAAAGCAATCTACAGATTCAATGCAATCCCAATCAGAATTCCAATGACATTCTTCATGGAAATAGAACAAGGAATCTTAAAATTTATATGGAACAATAAAAGACCCTGGATATCCAAAACACCCTGAGAAAAAAGAACAAAGCTGGAGGTATCACAATCCCTGTCTTCAAAATATGCTACAAACCTACAGTAATCAAAACAACATGGTATTGGCAGAAAAACAGACACACAGATCAACGGAACAGAATTGAAAGCCCAGAAATAAAACCACACATCTACGGGCAGCCAATCTTTGACAAAAGAGCCAAGAACGTATACTAGAGAAAGGAACGTCTCTTCAATATATGGTGATGAGAAAACTGGACAGACACATGCAAAAGAATGAACGTAGACCATTATCTTACACAATGCAGAAAAATTCACTCAAAATGGATTAAAGGCATAAATATAAGACTTGAACCCATAAAATTCCTAGAAGAAAATATAGGTGTACACTCTGTGACATCAATCTTTTCAAATACCATATCTACTCTGGCAAGGGAAACAAAAGAAAAAATAAACAAATGGGACTATATCAGACTAAAGAGCTTCTGCATGGCAAAGGAAACCATTAACAAAACAAAAAGACAACCCACTAACTGGGAGAAAAATATTTGCAAATGATATATTCAACAAGAATGGCTATAGTTAACAAGACAAGAAATAACAAATGCTGGACAGGACGTGAAGAAAAAGAAACCCTCAAACACTGCTGGTGAGAATGCACGCTGGTGCAGCCACTATGGAAAACAGTATGGAGACTTCTCAAAAAATTAAAAATAAAAATATCATAAGACCCAGCTATCCCACTTCTGGGCATTTAGTCAAAGAACACGAAATCAACAATTCAAAGAGATTTATGCATCTCTATGTTCATTGCAGCATTATTCACAATAGCGCAGATGTGGAAGCAGCCCAAGTGCCCATCGACTGATGAATGGATAAAGAAGATGAGGTATATATACACAATACAATACTACTCAGCCTTAAAAAACACAAAATTGTGACATTTTCAACAACACAGATGGACCTTGAGGGTATTATCCTAAGCAAAATAACCCAGACAGAGAAAGACAAACGCCGTATGATTTCACTCATATATGGAAGATAAACAAACACATGGACAGAGAACAGACTAGTGGTTCCCAGAGCAGAAAGAGGTGGGAGGAGGGTGAAAGGGGTAAAGGAGCATGTATGTATCAGTACAGAAACTGATATATAATGATGTATACCTGAAATTTACACAAAGTTATAAGCCAATATGACCTCAGTAAAATAATTGAATACAAAAAACAAAAACAAACAAACATAAAAAGGAGGAAACAGTCTACGATTAATGTAAATTAGAGGAAAAGCAAACAGTTAAACTCAGACTTACAAAGACTTCAAACTCTCAAATTAAAAATGTACAAAACATTCATCTTTAATCTATTTTGAGTTGATTTTTGTGTATGGTGTGAGATCTTGGCATAGTTTTTCTTTTGCATGTGGCTGCCCAGTTTCCCAACACTACTGAAGAGACTATCCTGTCCCCATTATATATTCTTGGCTCCTTTGTTGTAAAATAATTGAGCATACATGCATAGGTTTATTTCTGGTCTCTCTATTCTGTTCCACTGATCTATGTGTCTGCTTTTATGACAATATCACACTGTTTTGCTTACTATAGCTCTATAATATACTTTGAAAGTAGGAAGTGTGATGCCTCCAGCTTTGTTTTTTCTCAAGATTGCTTTGGTCATTTGGGGTCTTTTATGGTTCAATACAAACTTTAGGATGGTATGCTCTATTTCTGTGAAAAATGCCATTGGCATTTTGATAGGGATCACATTGAAACTGTAGATCACTTTTGGTAGTATGGCCATTTTAACAATATTAATTCTTTCACTCCATGAGAGCAAAGCAGCTTTCCATTTATTTGTGTCTTCTTCAGTTTATTTCATTGGTGTCATAGTTTTCAGTGTTCAGGTCTTTCATGTCTTTGGTTAAATTTGTTCCTAGGCATTTTACTCTTTTTAATGCTGTTGTAAATGGGATTGTTCTCTCAATTTCTCTTTCTGATAGTTTTTTATTAGTGAATAGAAACACAACTGATTTTTGTATATTGATTTTATATCCTACAACTTTGCTGAATTTGTTTATTAGTTCTAACAGTTTTTTTGGTAGAGTCTTTAGGGTTTTCTATATATAACATCCTGTCACCTGCAAATAGAAACAGTTTTATTTCTTTCTTTCTGATTCAGATGCCTTTTCTTTTTCTTGCCTAATTGCTCTGGCTAGGACTTCCGTGACTATGATGAATAAAAGTGGGAGAATGGGCATCCTTGGCTTGTTCCTGATCTTAGGGGAAAAGCTTTCAGTATTTCATGGTTGAGTATGATGTTAAATAAGTTTAAATAGGCACATAGGTTGCTTATATATAGATATGTAATAATACATACGTGTTTTAGGAAATTGGGTAAGGGTTTGAGGTTAAT
Source organism: Equus caballus (assembly GCF_041296265.1). Taxonomy (NCBI): domain Eukaryota; kingdom Metazoa; phylum Chordata; class Mammalia; order Perissodactyla; family Equidae; genus Equus; species Equus caballus. The sequence continues at coordinate 65,353,558 of NC_091698.1, forward strand.
GTGTAAGGACTTACAGATTTTCACATATAAAATAATGGGAAATAGGCTCCAGACAAACTTTCTACCCAGAACATCTCATTTTCAGGAATGGATTTCTGACCTTAAATTGAGAGGTACTGTGGTATATATGACATATTTTGTAATATAATTTTTACAGTATTTTCTGTCTTCTCACAACTTTGAATTCTCTTTAGCTAGACTCACAAGCCTATTATGTTCTGCTGGATGCTCACCACTCCAGCCACATCACTGGCTACTCAGGCCAGGACACCAACAGTCCTGCCAGGCTCTTTCATGCCTCCATGCATTTGTGCATGACAATCTTTCTGTCTGCAATACTTTCCTCCTTAAAACTCAGCTCAAACATAATTTCTTCATGGAGGCCGCTCTGGCTTCCCCAACTTCTATACTCTCATAATATTTTTTGAGTCATACATCATAGAACACAATAGGATATTCAAATTGGCTGTTTACTTCTCTATTTCCTACACTATAGTGCAGATGTATAGTCTAGAGGCTTCCTGACTGAAAGTATTGTCTTTCATGAGGTGATGACACCTAGTAGGTTTTAAAAAAATGTTTGCTAATAAGTGAATAAATTAATCCATAAAAGTAAAAGAATATAGCCAGCCCTGGTGGTCTGGTGGTTAAGATCCTGTGCTCTCACTGCCACAGTCCAGGTTCCTTTTCTGATCAGGGAACCACACCACCGTCTATTGCTGCATGTTGCTTGATGCTGAAAGATATGTTACCAGCACTTCAAATATCAGGAGGGTCACCCCCGGTGGATGGGTTTCAGTGGAGCTTCCAGACTAAGACAGACTAGGAAGAAGGACCTGGCCACCCACTTCTGAAAAAGTTGGCCATGAAAACCGTATGAATAGCAGCAGAGCATTGTCTGATACAGAGCAGGAAGGTGAGAGAATGGCACAAAAAGACCATGCAGGGACCCACTCTGCTGTACACAGGGTCCCTAGGAGTTGGAATTGACTCAAGAACACCAACAACAAAAATAGATCATTATGGGTTAGGGTTTTAAGGAAAGGATTAAGAGGAAATGGATCTTGAAGTTATAAACGTAAAGAGAAGATATAAATAAAGGCTTAGAAACAGGAAAAAAAAATATGGATTTGGAGAACAGAAAGTGGAAATTTCACAAGGGGAATATGGAAGAAAAAATTGTGAAGTAAAAGAGATTGAGAATTGAAAAATCCAATTTTGCTCTTTACATTCTGAGATGCAAAATTGCATAAATCTTTAATATTCAACTCCTAATCTTAATTGTATGCTCTGATGTCTTTACATAGAAAAAGGTTTTGGGGAGATGCATGAGATTCTTCTTGATGCTCTGTATGCATATCAGTTATTGACGAGTTTTTTAGAATTATATGCCTCCCTCCCCTGCTCTGCTCCTGCCTAAGGATAGCCAACTCTTAATCTGCTAATTTAAGATGAACTCTTATCCTGTTATAGTTGATTCATTAAACAAACAATAAGTAAATCTTTGCCTTATTGTACTTGTGGGTTATTTTCCTGAAGAAGACTCATATTGACTTAGAAAATCATGTGAAATAGAGCTGTCTAAATGAACTTTCTGTGATGATGGAAACAATCTAAGACAGAGCCACTATCTACATGTAGCTACTGAGCATTTGAAATGTGACTAGTACTACTGAGAAACTGAATTTTTTATCCTTTTGAAATTTAATTAATTTGTATATGAATAGCCCTTTGTAACTAGTATTTACTGTGTTGGGCGATACTCTTCTGGAATATTCGTGTGAAACCTAAAGTTGAGGCCATTATCCCTACCTCACCAAGTGATCCACCTCCCTTTCTGATACTTTCTCCAGGACAGCTGGTTGAGCAAATAGATGCAAAAGCTGTAGTGCTTAACTTCTAATTTGCTAGAGAATCTCCAATGGCAGTCTTTAATAGGAATTAAGAGCAAGCTAGGCCGTGAAGATATACTCATTCCTGACTGTTACACATGAATGGCCAACAAAATTTCTATATAATCAGTCTATCAAGAGAAGTTATAATTAGAATCTTATTTATTTGCTTCTTGTGGAACGCTAGGTCCCTTTTACCATATTAACACAATCAGTGCTAAGAGGCAATGGGAAATTGGCTTTGGCATGCACATCATTCTTTTTGTACCCATGAGATTTTCAACATAAGTCAAAGTAGCACTCTGGATTAATGTTAAGTATGTTTCTTGTGATCAGACTGTCCTAAATAATACATGAGCCTACACGTACATACACATTTCATGTCAGCTGCTACAGAGAGAGCATTCCTAACTACCCCTGGTAATTCCTCCCAGCCCTCTGGAGGTCCACTTAGACAGGTTGTTAAGTCTGCTCGGAAGAACTCTAACCTGATTTAAAGAGGGAGTATCTCCAAGCAGTGGACGCATGGTTTCATCTTTTGGAAATGGGGTTATAACGCAAATAGCTAGGGTGCGGTCTGGAAATTTGAATTTTAGTAAGTGCGCTGATGATTCTGATGCAGGTGTCCCTCTACCACGTTTGAGAAAAGTGGAACTGGACTGTAGCCCTCATTAGAGGACCAGAACACAGACTACAGGCACGCAGCATGGTAATGTATGTGACTGAACCAGTAAGGCTGTAAGAGATAGACCATTTCAAACAGTTTTTCCAAAGAACATATGACTAAAGAGGTGCCCTGTGCATATTTAAGAGTAGGGGAAGGGGGCAGAATAATATACATTCTAGAAGAAGGTGTTCAGAAGCAGAAAATTTGGGGGAAACTGAAATGGTCCACAGAATTACAGCAGCCTTGGCAAATGAATAGCTGTAGAGCCACAAGCCCCTTTCTCTCAGCAAGATGCCCTGATCACCTAGTGATTAACAAATGGTAACCTCCAGATTCTGTTTCTTTTTCCTTCTTAATAAGGTGGAGGGGAAAGCAAGCACTGACCTGAATCAAAATCCCTTGTCGTCCTGTGGTTGGAAGTATGTGCCTTGTTTTAAAAGCTCTGTGCTCTGAGATGAGGTAAGCAGCTCAGAATAAAGTGATTTCCAGCTGTCTGTGTTCTTTTTCATCACGGTAAAGCCTTGTTAGCTGTGGATTTCTTGGTGGTACATTTTGAGGAACATCACCAGGAACCTGTCCAAGTAAAACCATTTGAAAGTAGCTTGCCTTCCAGTAGTGCAGCCAGTAATAGCAGCGACTACTTCACACCTTCAAGAGTAAAATAAAGAGCCATTCCACCATGGTCTACCCTCAGAGAAAGGCTTGCTGTGACTCTGTGCATGTTGTTGTGCTGAAATGGTCCATGGTTGCTTCCTAAATGGGAGAATAATTCTACTTCCAAGAATACTAAAAGCGTGCTTTGATTTGGTTTGAAAAGGCCAGAGTCTGACAGATATTATAAAAATATCACATATTAAACTCCTAGAAGTGCACATGATGTTTCAGGAAAGGGAATCCTGTTTCTCCACTGGAGTCCCTAAGGTCAACTTCTTCTCCCTTCTCCCTTGCCTCTCCTCCCTCACCTTCTTTGGAAAACAATCATCAAAAGGAATGGAAGAGTGCTCATATTTATACTCTATGTCAGACACTGTCTTAAAAAAACTATTGTGAAGTAGTTCATAATATGCCCACTTTATAGAGCAGCAAACCGAGGTGTAGGCAGTTAATTCACTTGCTTGCAATAAAGCAACTAGTGCATGGCAAAACTCATTGAGACCCAGGCATTTGAGACTTCAAATTATGCATTCTGTTATGCATTTATCTACATTATCTTATTTCAAAGTTGAATTTATATCTATCTCTTTTTTTGAAATTTCATTGGTAGAAAATAAATTTTCTTCTTTCTTGTGCCTACCTAGCTCTTGCAATAGCCCTTTCTCTGGTCTTCATCCTGGGAACGTCCTTTCACTACAGTTGAACCTGCCAATGGCTGCCTCCTTTTCCATCTTAGAGCACGAAACTGCCACTTCACATCCAGAGGTGCCGTGCCATCTATCGTTCCCCCCAGCCCTGTGGGAGAGCGCCCATTTCCACACAGCCTCATCAATAAAGGGTGTTGAAATTTTGCCAATAGAATAGGTGAGAAATAGGGAAACTACACATTTGTAATGAACTCATTGGATTCTTTATGGACAATAATTTCTTTAATACTTACCCTGTATAAGGCCCTGTTTTATGAGATATGATATACTTTCATTTTTATTGAGGTGGTTATTGAATTAAAGAGGGAGCTAGCAATTGGCCCTGAAAAAAAGAATCGTAGTAAAATCTGGACTATGAAATGGTATTTCTGAAATCTAATTTTTTGACACAGATACTCAAACAATAGAAATCCGGAAGATAAGCACTAGAATAACAGAAATTCACTTTCACTGTAACAGACTAATGCCAAATTCAAGCTGAATGAACATACCCTAAGCAAGAGTCACATACTTCCATCCACAGTAGTTTGCTTTTTCTTCTTGTTTTATTACATGAACCGCTAATTTCGATTTTGAGGGAACAGCACAACAGCACAGCTAACAACTTTTCTTCTGCAGTTTTGACAAGGCATCTTCAAGTAGCTATTGCAGGAGACTCAATAATAAGTATACTGTGTGTTGGCGTTATTACACTCAGAAAGAGTTGTCTGCAGCTGCTGTGAAATCTTCAGATTGATTTTTATGCAGGATAATCCTTTAGAGAGTAAGATAAAAATGCCCCAAGTAGTGAGGTGAAGCAGTTGTTTATGAGGAAGTACTGCCAACCTGCCTTTGCAGCCACGCATGCTAAAGACAAATCTTTCGCTGATCTGTTCTTGTCCTCATGATGGGTTGTGACCTGCTCAGTCTAGTTGGAAATTCTCCTGCGCACCTTTTAAAATAATTTTTAAACTATATTCAACAAACCAAAAGTTCTTTTCTCATTGTACTGGGTAAGCAGCAAAAGAGAGAATTCAATCATAGTGGCATATGATATCAAGTATACATTTTTTCCTTCAGAAATTTTTAGAAATTGTTAGTAAAAGATAACTGTGATCTCTACTTTTCCTGGTGGAGCATCTATACAACTCAATGAGCAGCTTATAAACTTAAACTAACAGTAGTCAAGCCTGCTCTGTGACCTCTTAAGGTTCTCTCCTAGACTGTTTTTATCCTTAGTTTAATCTTATTCTTACTGGAAAATCTCATTTACTTTCATGGTTTTAAGGAGCATATGTATGCCAAAGACTTAAATAAGTATATCCAACCTAAACCTGTCAGACCTCTGTGTATCCAACTGCCTATTAAGTGTCTTGGTTCAAACATCCTTTTGACACCTCATCACAGTATGTACAAAACTGGATACACCATCTCTCTCAACCTGTCCCCTTTCTCCATATTCGCAAGCAAAATTCTGCTCCCCTTTCTGTGATCTCCATACCAGTGAGTGCTAACACCATCCACGGACTTTCTCAAGTCAGTCCTACCTACTCTCTCTTTCCCGCATTTCTCTTATACAATCAAATCACCAAGTTCTGTTGATGTTTTTCCAAAACAAATTCGAGAAGCAATCCACTTCTCTCTATCGCAGTGCAGCTATGCTCACCCAGAACATTCTCATCTCCCCACGGGATTACAAAAGCAATCTCATCACAGGCCTTACTTGCCCCCCTCAAATCTAGTCCCCAAACTGCAATGAGTGATCTTTAAAAAGTGCAAATATATTTATAACAAGCTGCTCACTCCCAGATTAAAGTCTTTCACTGCCCTGCCATTACTCCTAGATAAAGACAAAACTTTTACCCTGTGTTATAAGCTGCTTCAGATTCCAATATCTGCTCATCTTTCATCTGTCACCATTTGCCTCTTAGTCTCTCCACTCTTGACAGGCTTGACGTCCAAGATACCACTCCTATTTTTTAACCTCTAGCCTGTCCCAATTAACTGAAGCATTCCTATTTTTTCTTCATGTTTTAATTCTGGGATGTCACATCTTTTGGGTGTGAGTTGAGGGTGAGAAGCAGATGTACTGGGAATGTTAGCCATCAGCTTGTGTATGTGTCTTATACTTCCAGGACCTGCTTGCTCCAGATCTCATGTATACCTTCACAAAAAGGGAAACTCTTACAGGGCACACCTGACTCTATAGACGATGGTCAATCCAATAACATCTAGACCACAATTGGCAACTCAGATTAGAAGACCATTTGGTATGGAATGCTCAGATGATCAGTCTTGACCAGGATCAAGTGGTGTGACAGGACTATTAATCAAAAGTAGAAATGTTATTTGCTTAGCTCGAAAACTCTAAAAGTCTGCATCATGATTCTCCCTTCTGAGTTTTCCATACATTTCATTTAGCATCTAGAGCTTCCACAGACTCTTTGAGTCTTATGGGTCAAGAGGCAGAGCTTCTGGTTCTAGAGCCTAGACAATTTTGTGAGCCGTTTCTTTCTCTAGACTGTATTTTAAGATGGTGATCTTAAGTTATTTGGTAAATTGTTCAGAATGCACCTCCCAAATGAGGTACATATTGCCTCTGATGTTTGAAGTTCTAGGAAGCAAATAAAACTAGTGCAATTATCGGGAATAACAGGGATATTATAGCTTAGATAGTGTGGTCAGGGGAGGTCTCTCTAAGGAGTTCATCTTTAAGCTGAGATTAGAGAATGAAAAGGGATTAGCCAAGTGAACAGGCAGGAAAAGTGCATCTATGAAGAGAGAACAGATGTGAGAAAGAGGGTGGTGTGACTGGAGCGTGGAGAACAAACAGCATATGGCATCCAGTAAGTGTGGAGATGAAGTCAGAGGTCTGATTATTTAGGGCATTACAGCCATAAATACGGATCTGAATTTTATTCTAAGATCCTGGAAGCAATTGGAGTCACTTCCAAGGTCAGAAATAGTGGAGGAAGGCAAAGAAATATAGTGACACTAGAGTCTCAGACTGGAAAGCTTGGACCGATTAGGAAACATTGCTTCTATGTTGCCTTGAGAAGTTATAAGTAATTTCTTTACCAAGTAGATGGAAGTTCCATTGTACATCAATGAAAGGAAATTTAAGAAGCCTAAGGGGTAGGGGTAGACTAAAATAGTTCTAGATTCCACATAATTAAGAAAGCTAAGTGCTGATTTCTCTATTTTATAGTCAATACGTTTTCTGAGAAGCTTAAATTTTTCATTTGGGAAGGTGCTGTCCAAATTATCTGGCTAAACTTTTCACAATATAGGTGCAAAAACTAAGGCCCAGGGTGGGTGTGAATTTCACACAGAGAGTGGCAGAGACCTAGCCCTTCTCATGGGGGTGGGGGGTGGTGCTGGGGGTTGGAGGGGAGGCAGAAGCAGGAAAGGAAAGGAGAAGGAAACATGAAACACTTCAAGTGTGTCTAAGTGTGTCAAGTATATCTAAATTGTAAGAAATTAAGCTTTAAAAGGAAAGTGACTGGGTTATCTTGAGAGAGTCTGTTTTTGTTGTGGTGGTGGTTGTTGCCTTTCCTGGAGAGGGCAAGAAAATTAAATATTTTCTTTTTCTGGAGACAGAGAAAATTAAACTTCTCTACATCTGGGTTGTGTTTTAAATTATATATTGACCACTTAATTATAAACAAAATGCCATGAGAGGACAGGGAAATGAGGAGCTAATTTCATCTGGGAATGAAAGAAAATAATGAACCCAGGCCTTGATGGAAGAGAAAGCTTTCCACAAGGTAGAGATGGAAGGAACGCAGGGCAAAGCACTCTAAGCTGAGGAAAAGGATAAGAAAGGCAAAGACCTGAGGGATTTAAATGTGTTCACATAAAGCAGAACAAGGCTCTCCACCAGAGGCTAAAGGCTTAAGGAAAGATACATCATTTTTTCCGGATCCTACTTATTTCCCTACAGATCATATTTCATTACTTGATTCAACTCAGGGTTATAAGAAAGAGCCTTTTCCATGGGCTGCCTCTTCATTCTTCTCTATGAATTTGAGGCTCTGGGAAATGCATCAGAAGCCCCTTTGTGAGCATCTTGGGCAATTATTTCCAATTTTTTTGTGGCCTCAGATTCTGGGTCTTCCATCCAAACCCATCTGACTTATCTCACCTGAACTTTACATTTATGTGTAAACTTTGATGTGTTTTATACTAAAGGTGATATGTCTTTATTTGATAAGCAACTGTGCTTTGGTAAGAGGAAACAGTGAGCAATGAAGAGGAAGACGGCAGAGCCCAGAAACATCACATCCAATTCGGGATATTGGTGAACAGAAGTCCAGAGTAACAATTATGTGTCAGATACAGAGAGGAGCAGTCCATAGCAGAGTAGCAACACTGAGGGCCGTAGGAGCCAGGACCCCAGGAGTAAAAGTAATTGATAGATTATCTGATGTATGGAGGGTTTGGCAAAAACTATCTATTGCTGTTTGACAGATATACTAGGCTGTTAAGAAAAAATGTTAAGCACATGGAGAATTACGCAACAAATAACAAATATGTTAATTTTTAAGGATTTTTTCATTGTGTATTAAGGTGTAATGCATGTAGAGTAAAACTCGATCATTTTAGTATACAGATCTGCGTGTGTTGAAAATGCATACAGTCCTGTAACCATCACCACAAGATCTAGAATAGTTCCATCATCCCCTAAAATTCCCTTTTTGTCCTCATAGTTAACCCCTCTCCCACTCCCAGCTCCTGGCAACCACTGACTTTGTCTCCACAGTTTTGCCTTTTCCTCAATGTCATATAAATGGAATTACACAGTATTAGCTGCTCAATTCTGGCTATTTTCACTTAGCTTAATGCATTGTGATTCATCAATGTCGTTACACATACAAATAATTTATTCCTTTTTTCCCCTTTTGTTTTTTTTTTATTGCTGAGTAATATTCTCTTTTATGGATTTACCACAGTGTGATTATCTATTATCTATTATCTATTCACCAGATGAGGGATATTTGTTTTCCCCATTTTTGGAGATTACAGATGAAGTTTAATATACCATTAACTTTTAAAAAAGCAAAAACAAAGTATGAGAAACAAAGACATAATCATGATAAGTTACTTGGTGAACAACATATACATAGTTTTGGTAATGCAAATCCTATCACTTAACCAAATATTATTTCTTTAAAGATAATAGGTTAGGGAAAAAGAAGGTATTCAAGAGAGTTAAATCAACTTCCATCAGAAGTTAATGGACGGTGTTTAAAGTTGATAAATAAAGCAATAAGAATAAAAGCATTGATGTTTGTAAGAGTGGAGAACAATGACAGAAAAATCATAGAAGTGATTTGAAAATTGCTTCCTCTGGAGAATTGAGAATGTTGGATAAGGAAACCATAGAGGTTCTTTTAAATTTTTGCTTTTGTTTCCCTAAGAGCCAATTAGTTCCATTTAATTTTTTCCTATGTGCATCTATTAATGTGACAGAAGTAAAATAACAAGTGATCCTTTGGTTTTTCTCAGATACGTCAGGTAACTCCTCATATGACCATGTTCTCAAACTTGCTTTCTGCTCCTTGAATCTACCTGTGTTTCTTTACTTCCCTCCCCTCTTCTTTAGAAACTCTCTTCCTCTTTGTAAAAGAGCCATTGCCCTGTCTGTTCCTCAAAATTACCATCTTATCTTTACCATTATGATGATGATTTTGCTCACCCCTTCAGGAGTTTTCTTATATGTGTGTGACAAAATGAAAGATATTGATAAAACCTAATGACTCACTTGATCACATCCACTTAAGAAGGGACACAGTAAAGATCTTCACTTGACAGCAACTTGCTCAGACACAAATTTATAGTCTCAAATAAAACACACAGATGCTGTAATCCAGCTACCACCAAAAAGTATAGTAACTCCCAGATCAAACTAAATGAAATAGAGAATTACTTATGGGATCAAAGTTTCCCTCTTCTGGAATACAAGAAACTCAAAATAATACTTGCTCCATATCAGCAAAAAACATTAAACAGCCCATTGAGAGGAAGTTTAAGTAATGGCAAGTAAATTGGGACTATGGGAAATATGGAACATTGAAAACAAACAAACTCAGATATGGTACAAAAAACAGCAAGAAATCAGACCCCTTAGGAAGACCAGAAGCTTCAGAAAGAGAGAGAAAGTAATTTACACGACCCTGCTTATTTCCTCAGGGAATAATATATGGCTACATTTAAGAATGCTTTCACTAGATTTCTGTATTTGTGATTTAATAAATTCAGTACACCCTGGGATTTTCCAGGAGAAAAGAAGTCGATACCATGTAGGTTAAGCGAAATTATGTAGAGGGGAGAGTATGTGTCAAACCTATACCTTTTCTTATTTCCCAAGGTTGTTGACATAAAGGAGTCATATGACACAATAGTACTAGGATCAAACCATCTTTGTCTACTTGTAAAGTGTTAGAGCATTTACCACCTTATGGAAGTTCCATAGGTTGCCTATCAAGTGGAATTTTAAGAATTCCCTTACGAAGGATTAGTAAAGTCAAGTCCAAGGTATGAGTTTCTGGTTGAAATACAATTCACATCCATGCCTTCTGGTTAAACAAGCTGCTGTTAAATATTAAATGATAGCTCAAATTCCATCTACTTTTGAGCTAACATATTTTCCTTAATGGCTACCTTGTTAGAATTCACATATTTGGAAAGCTCCACCAGTCTTTATTTTTAGAGAAAATACATACTTGGAAACATTAAATGCTTATGCTTATTTTAGGTTTTTAGCAGAAAGCTGCTAATGCTAAATAACATAAATGATGGACATACAATTTAAGAAGCACAGTCTTAGAACAATCCGTATTTTTAATTACATTGCAATTTAAAAAATATCTCACATGCTTTATCTCATTAATTATCTGTGATATGTAAGACCGGCCCTTCTTAGAGTGGGAGAATTAACAGAAGATTTTTAAAATTTGATTTGTTACTTGGAAAAATTAGATCACTGACTCTTCAGTTCAAGGAGTCAAGAGACTCATGATCAAGCCTTGACTCTGCCACATGGGTATCTCACTTAGCTTATTTTGATTTTCAGATTCTTCATTTGTAAAATTGTTTCAATAATTCCTTAGGCTTCATAGGATTTTTATGAAAACCAATGGGTCCCTCAAGCAAGGTCACGACAGTATATTATTTATTTTTGTTTCCCTAGTCCCTGGATTGCTCCATAAAACAATTTGTAATTAATGTATTTCCAAAGAGGTTGGTAAACTAAAACATAACAGCTGAATATTAATCACATAATATTTTTCTTTTTTCTGCCATCATTGCTTGCTGTAAAGCTTTATCACACTTATTTCCTATCTTTCCTATAATTTTCAATATTGTCTATTTATAGTAGACAATATAGTCTAAAATATCTTTTTCTTTAGAATACTAGGATTGAAAATGGCACTTTTATTAAACAACTTGATAAGTAAAGAGTGATGAGAGTGAAAAAAAATCTGTAGAGACCATGTAATCCGGAGATGGGAAACACATGGAATTCATACCTTTCCATTCTCATTCAGGGCCCACAGCAGTGCTGATTATTGCCCTTTGTTTTATCCTGAGCAGGTTTGCAATTGGAGGGACATCATATATACTATACTATTTCTGATCTAATTCAATGTCCTCATTTTGTTATGAAAGGTTAGGTAATGGGATCGACATGGGGTCAAAAATTGACTAAGAATATTACTTTTATCTATATATTTTAAAATAAGTATTTGCTATCAGCTTGTAAGTAAAATTCTGTTTCAATGTGATTTTGCCCCTATTTTTTTTATATTTTCAGAATATTCCTTTAAGAAACCAGGTGGTTAAATGATCTTAAGTGAATTACAAGCAACAGTGGGTAAATTCAAGTGGAAGAAACAGATTCAGATGAAATATTTCTCACTGGAATTAAGTGGCAGACAGGTGTAAGTTGTTAATTAACACTTAGCATTTAAATAACAACTGAGAACAAACTGAGAAAACAGAACCAGAAACCAGGAACATATCTTGAGGTGATCTAGAAAGAGGAAAGCAAGATAAACCAGCAAAAAGAACCCATTAATAGTACAAATTTAATAATAAAAGGGTAATTCTTATTCAATATAAAAATGCAGACTGGTAGCATCTCTCTATATAAGTGGTTTCCATCATTTATCCTCAGCTTACGTTGCTATATTTAACTTTATGTATCTCTACCTATGGTAGATGGAAACCAAGTTAAAGGCATATGGACTGGTAAGAACTAACAATTCCTCAGGCAACTGATTCTGTAAACTTAGCATTTTCTTGAAACAATCCTACTAGAATATTCTTGTGAACTGCCTCTTCCTTCTAAACAATACATGTGAGTTTACGTTTAGATTCAATTTGATTTTTAGAAAAACCATTGCAGATGTAAATAATGCGTCTAATTTCTAACAGAAACAGGAACTAAGGCACCATTCTAGGCCAAAGAATGATGCTGAACTTTTTAGGGATGAATTTAACCAACACACGCAGCAAAATATTCAAGTACAGTTCTTTAAAGCAAATGATAGTCCACAAGATTAGACAATATGTTAATCAATCACTACAGTTACATTCAGTATAATTTATTGTATAATTCCTATCTCGTTTTACAGAAATAGATAAGCTGTTTATTAGCGTAAAAAAGTCAGAAAATGTTCTCAGGGGAGCTTTTAAGAAGCATATTTTAGGAGATTTGGAGTAAGACTTCAGAGTCAGGTATGGCTACGAATCCAACAAAAAGCTGTAGGTTATGTTCGCATATTCATTTTGTTTCCTCTTGGTAGTTTAGAGAAACGTCAAGCTGTTGCTCTTTGTTATGTTCAAATTTAGGATCCATTTCTTAAAAATGACACGGGAGCTGTACATTCCCTTATGTAATGTTCCTGTAGATAATAAGGTCATTACGAGCAGAAAAGCACATGAAACGTGCAAAGAGTTGTAAGTGAGGAACAAGTCATCCTAAAGAAAAATTGTTGCCATTGAAAGCCCCTGTAAATTATTTCCGTCCCTTTATCTCTGTTAGGGTTCTAGTTCTCAGCCCTTGGGGAGAGTAAGCAGGAATTCTAGGAACTGGTAACTCTTCTAGTCTCTATTCTAGGAACTAATTCTAGGAAACTATGCCAGCACCGGATGCAAACAGGTCTGAGTCTCATCCACAATCTGGTAAGTTGTTCATTAAGGAATCTTGTTCAAAGAGTGACTACTTCCTCTGAGTCTGGCCTGTCTAGCTTGAAGCTCGACTATGGTGACTCAAAGTGAGGGAAAATCATTCCCAACAGAAAATTGCCACTGAGTGTGTGGGCAGAGAGAATTAGAGGAGCAAAGGCACAAATTGAAGAATGCAGATCAGACTCGGAGTGCAGAAGTCGATTAAGCCTCATTAAGTCTCAGCTTACCAGACATGTAGGTGGCTGTGTTACATTTAAGTTGACTGGGGAATAAAATAAATAAAATTTACCAAGTTTGGAGCCAAAAGTTTCTAGGCTCAGTTCTGACACTTCTGATTTATTTGTGAATTCCACGAATACACCATTTTTTCTGTCTCAAACAACACTGACTTGGGAGTTCAGATAGCTCTATGTCAATGAGATATTTCAAAATGGCTTTAAACTTGTGCCTAGAAAACCATCTTTGTCAGCTCTGTGACCTGGCACCAAAATGGCTTCAGTGAAGCAAGTTGTTGCTCCAGCTCCTTCCCACAGCCCCACTGCGAAAGGAAATTCAAATCAAGCCTGAACACACTGCTTTTTTCTTTTTTCCCTTTTCAACCCCAATTAAATTATTTTCATGCTATGGAGCAGTACATAGGACAAGTTATTTACATGGATCTTAAAAGGCTAGAGGGTAGATTGTCATTGTCACATTTTAGGTCTCAGCAGTGAAAGGACTTTTTTTTATTTTTCCTAAATAAAAAGCTTGAAAGAAAGTTAAATGTAAAAGTCTGGCAAGGCAGCAGGGCTTTCAAAAGCAGGCTTGTGAACATTAATGTTTCCATAGCAACATTTTCTTGTCTGCAGAGTTTCTTATTTCTTCCTAATTTATCTACTATAAGATATTACTATTTATTTTGACCTGTAGACCCGAAGTGCTGCTTATTACATGCGCAGTGAAATTATAATTTGAAATACTCTGATTTATTAGTATTATTTCTTATGGCCTATCTTAGAGTTTTGCTATTTGCCTGTGTTATATATACAGCAATAGGGTATGGATCTTATTATATAAAATCTGCATATTAAATAGCTTTTGGTAAACATGGTTTTGATAGACAAGATGAGATAATAAAATAAAATGAGTTCTAAATATACTCCCACATTTCTTCAGCTATTTTAAACTACTCAACTTTAGCTTGGAGCATTTGGTTGAAAAATAACAGTTTCTTGCCTTGGACGTATGCCTTTCATTTTGCAGAGATTTTTGAGGTGAGAACCAAAAGATTTCACTGCATCAGGAACTTATGAAAACATTTTTGCCAGCTTTGATGCGATATCTTTTGCTGATGACTCTTGGCATCAGTCTCTCCCCATCCACGGATAAACATTGAGCACCTGGGAGCAAAGTGCCTCCTAGGTGCTACGGAGAACTCAGAGAAATATCGGCAGAGGTTTGACCTCAGTTAGTGAATGATCTAGTTGGAGAGAGAAGATAGCTGCGGATAAATATGACTAACAATAACAGAGAAGTAGAAAATCATGACGGTAAACAAGCATAGCTAATGTCTGTTGATTGTTTATGTATATCACGTATTGTTCTAAGAACTTTCTGTTCACTTTGCTTATGATTATCATAATTAGTATTCCCATTTTAGAGAAGGGAAATAAACTTTCCAACTCACATCAAGTGACAAAGAAAGGATTTGAATCTATCTCACTGTAAAACTTCTACTCCTAACCCCAATTCTCTCCAGATAAGTGTCATAGATGTTCAAAAGTGAGTGCTATCATTCTGAACCAAAGAAAGAAGACTTGCCAGAGAAGGAGGGTCTGGGGCAAAGATGTGGAGGGTGGCCTGGAGGTCCCTACCTGGAAAGGACAAGAAGAATTTTGAGAGCTGAGAAGAAAGAAGGAATTTTGAATAAAGACATGGAAGCAGAATGCAAAAAATCCCATGTAGAAAAGCAAATGTAGATTGGGATCAGATAGGGAAGAGGCAAGGTTTCTAACCCAAGGAGGATGGAATACATTCTGTGGACCCTGAGACATGGGTAACATTTGCAGTAGGTTGAAGGAGTGTAGGAAAGAGTTCTAAGAAGGCAACAGAACACAGAGAGAATCAGAGTCAAGGTACTAGAGGCAAGAGGACGTGAGGAGCAAGACAAGAGCAGATGCAGCAAGGCACAGACATGAAAAACCATAAAAGGGAAGAATTGGTAGTCACATCCAAAGAGAGCATGTAAAAATAAATAAATAAAGCAAAACCTCACCATAATGCTTTTTCAATGTTTCATTTAATGATCTCAAACTGTAATTAACTTAAAACTAGGAGAATCTTGTTAATTAGCTTGAGTGAAGGGCAGAGGTATATAGGAGGTTATTCTTAAAAATCGTGTAAATCAGAAAGTGATGAACAATGACATGCATTAATTACTATCATATAGATGAAATAAAACTAATCTTTACCTCACCAGGTCCTCAGAACACCTGTTTTAGCAACTAGATAAAACAAGTTTTGTAAATAACATGTTAATTGCAAATAGCTACTTCTCTAATGCATTTAAGGACTTCAAAATGTCTTATTTTCAAATGACTCCTCAGTTTTATTTAAACAACTCACCTTTACTGTGAAGAAATGCTAATGAATTCAAGGAAAACTTTAGCCAAGCTCTATCTCACATCATATTATGCCATTCAATAATTGGCAAGCTTTATATTTTTCAAATGTATGATAGAGACAAGGTCTGAATTATTCCAACTGCAATGTCTGGTGAAACTATTGTTTTAAGAGAATTCAGGAGCTCATTCAACTTCTCAAAGTGGCTTTGCATTGTGGAGAGACTTACCTGGGGATCATTCAGACTCATTTCCTGTTGAAGACAGTACTTTGTATGAATGAAAGGGGTTATTCTTAATGAGATGGAGCTGGATCCACCTTTTCACAAGGTGAAAGGGCTAGTATAGATACAGGCATATTCTTGGCATCTTCACAGGAATTTGAAAGAGTAGATTTACTTTTGCATCAGACCAACAGGCTGATCGAAATTCTTGGTCATGTTGTGTCAGTAAATTCTAGCAGTGGAAGGATAGCCTGAAAAAAGTTTGGCAAATTAATGTGCACAGAGAGGTAATGTGTGAATGACCTTGAACTTCTTCTTTTGGAGGGGGAGTTGGCGGCAGGAAGTTCTTCCCAACGAAGAAAAATAAGCAAACAGCTATTATTATTTAAAGAAGAAAGCTGCGAAGCTAAGGAATAATGTCACTTTTTAGAGAACTGGCCAGTGTAATTTGCTGTTAATTGAAAAGAAGAAATTGCATAGAAAAAAAGAAATTACATAGCTGTCCTTAAAAATAAAAACTCTTGTGTGACGTTTTGGCATTCTTTCTGAAGCCCCTCTGCCTTGTCGAGAAGGCTGCTGAGATATATGATTAGTGCATTATAGGACTCAGCAGAGAGGCATACAAAGCTAAAAGGTGAGCTTGTCAAGTCTGGAAGTCAGGATGAAAATGTGGTTTAATTCTCGGCCACACTAGTTAAACTGAGTGCCTTGGAGGGAAAGGGAGATGGCTCTGACAGGTGGGAAAAGTTGCTTCAACTTAGGGAGTTATATGCCTCAAAGGAAAGCTGGATGCCTTATACAACAGCAAACCCTGGAAACTCAGGCAGGATTCTTGTTATGTCAGCTGACGTGCCGATACTTATTCTACATTCTATACCAGTAAGGAATGTGTTGTAAGCAACAGAAAACTCTACCTACTTATAATAGCTTCAATAAATAAGGACTCCAGCATGTCCTCCTATAACAAATTAAGAGATGAGCATTCCAGGGCTGTTGTAGCTGTCCCTTAAATCTCTCTGCTTTGGCATTCTTAGTTTGTGGATTTCATCTTCATGATCACAAGATGGCTGCTGAATCTCTAGGCATTGCATCTTTGCTCCTGGTAAGAAGAAGGAGAAGGACAAAGGGGTAAAGTGAAGGCTGAGCCTCTCAGCTGTGAAAATCTTTACGGGAAACTCGGTCCAGAAGATTTCCCTTTCATCTAATTAGCCAGAACTGGGTCTCATGGGCATTTCTAGCTACATGAGAGACCAGGAAAGTGAGATTTAAAAAAAAAATATTTAACTTTATAGCTGTTTTAAGGATGTATTGGCACACTGCAAAATCAGGGCCCTGCTTGTAAGGAAGGAGGAGAGAATAGATACTGGCTGTCCAGAACGTGTGCATTGCTATTGCATCATTCCAGATTTTTATAGTTTGGCAGAGTTATTACTCATAAGACTGCTTATCTTCAGAGTCTGGTAATTAGTCTGACTTCAAACAAAAGAAAGATGGGAGAAGCTTTTTTGCTAACATGCATAATAAAAAGAAACACAAGACATGACAGAAACCTAAAAAGAAAGGCAGATGAGAATTTTCTAATAAGAGATCTTCGGAAAAGATTTTATGTAGAGGTAGTTTTTGAGTGGCTATAAGGCTTCATAGAGCCAAGATGTAGGCAGAAACGCGAGTGAAACATGAAAAATGATTCAATTCACAGGTAACAAAAATACTGAGCCACTCCAAAATTTTTAGCCAAAAGCAAGAGGTGAGAGTCACCAACCTCAAAACAAGGGCCACCCAGAAGATTAAAGAAGAGGGACAAGAAGAAGAGCTATAGAAATGGAGTGAAATGCTCAGGAAGAAGAGGTATTTTTTTCTAGAACTCTGCCTCATGGAAGAATAATAAAAAGAATAGGGAAAAATCATTAAATATTAAAACATAGAATATCGGTACATGCCAAAATAGACCTTAAGTCTAAAGTGAAAGTATCTTCATATTTCTTTAGGGATTTGTGGCATTACTTTCCCCTGAAACGACGTCGGGATGTGAGTACTGCTTTTACTTGTAACAAACGCAAGCAATCATAAGCTCCTATGAAAGTCGCCTCAGACTTTCAAGAGGAAATGTGTAGTGTCAGACAGGAGATTTTGAATTTTGTTTTTATCTTGATTTGAAAGTTCTACAAGCATGCTTCTGCTCTCTAGTGTGGATTTGAATCTTAGAGCCCTAATTAATGTTTCCTGGATACTTTGCCACACCTGGAAGACTTCGCCTAAGATTATTTAGAGACGAACTGAGGACATAAATGAAGACCAGTGACTCCTGAAAATGCGTTTTACTGTTTCTTTCTCTCTACCTTTCAGGATATAAACATTAAAAAAAACAGATAGGAAGGAGAAAGGTAAGAGAAAAGGATCTTTCCCAAAGCATTTGGCTTCTTGAGTTTGATGATTGGTGAAAAATGAATTCTCTACCACTTACTCCCATCAGTAACCTTTAAATCAAAAATTTTACTGAGTTCTAGGTAGATGAGTTGGTAAGGTTACTCCTCTCAGAATTCAGAGGTGAAAATGACCCTGTAGGGGAGGAAACCATTTCCTCTTCCCAAATGTGGGTTCGTCTGGCCAGAGAACGAATTAAATTCACATGAGACAGAATAGCAAGAGAAAATTAAACAAAGCTTTATGAGGAACCATGGCCCGGGGCCTTTCTTCCCGAAGGAAGAAAGGGTACTGAAGAAGTGGGGTGCACAGAGTGGTTATATCCCCCCAAACAGGGTGTTTCACATATGATTGAAATGTCCCTTTTACAATAGTCACAAGGCTGCTCTGTCAGCACAGCGATTGATGGAAACGGCAGATAGGTCTGCTGTCTCAGTGAACGCCACGGGGTGGCAGGTGTGTTGCCTTGGCCTGGGGGGTCACAGATGAGCGCTGCAATCGGTTCCCAGCCTAAAGAAAGATGCTTAATCTTTAAGGAGATGCCAACGTTGGGAGGGGGAGGGAAGTCAGTTACAGGAGGTTACCAGAGAAGCACAATAAAATGCAGATTTAAGTCCTTGCCTTTGGTATTGATTAAGAGTTTCCAGAGAGAAGGTCATCTCCTTTCTTCTTCCTGGTACAGAGAGGGAGGCACCTTTTACAGATAGAGATTTACATTACAAATGTAAATGTGTCCTAACAAAGGGCAAGTTCCATTCCTCAGAGCCTCCTTCCCTGTCCCCAGTTTATCAAAAGCAATCAGCCTCAAATAATCCTGATGCCAAAGAGACATATCTTGGGGTGGCCAATTCCAGGTCCCTACAACCCATAAAATTGCCCCATTGAAGATAACTATAATGGAAAATACAATCCCAGGAGTCTAGACTATAGGACTCAGCTGGCAAACTATATCTATTGTAAGGGCTTTATTTCTCCATCTCTCTACGGGGACTTTTCACCCATCTTTTCTCTTCTGGGATCCTTGTCATGATAGATCGTTCTTAATTAATATTAGCAATAGCTTTTTCTTTTTCTGCATCACAGTCTTTATATATGCCTAACAGTTTAACACCTTTTCTATCATCCTATTATATAGGTACAGAGAAAAACATTATATATACACATACGCATACTATATATGCATATTATATATATATACTGATTAATAAAATAATGTTACAATATAAATTTTATAAGCAAAATTCCCTACCTATCAAGATATCTCCATAGCACTTCTGATCTGAGTGAGAGACAGTCATTTCAAAGTAATGACGGTAAAAATAAAGTGGTGTAGACTTCAGGTACTTGAGGATAATCCCCTTAATTTTTATTCTCCACATTTTCTCATCTCTTAAGCTTGTTTTTTTAAAATCTTACTTAAAGCAGTTTTATTTTTCTAATCTCATTTTTCAAAGAGGTTTGGAGGGTGACTGTTTATTAATTACTAGAATAGTCTTCTGTGGTTTAGTATAATGGGAGAGGTTGAAGGAAAAAAGAGCTGGAATCCTGTAGGATTTTTTTTTTGAGGACTTCAATAATAGACTCAACTCTTACTGGACTCAAAGAAATCATAACCAGTAGCATCCACTTCTCTTCTTTTCTCTGGAATGGTGCAGGAAGAGAGACACAGCCCAACTTTAATAATAGACTCAACTCTTGCTGGACTCAAAGAAATCACAACCAATTGCATTTGCTTCTCTTCTTTTCTCTGGAATGGTGCAGGAAGAGAGACACAGCCCACTTAGTCAAGCCAGTAGCAACACAGACTGAGAGAAGAAGGTGGATAAGTCAGGAAGGATGTTAAAGGGATAAAGAATTCATGGCCAAACCCTCCACCACATCTTTGAGCACCACATTAAACAGAGGTTACATTTGGTTTTGTTCCAAGATGACTGTCCTGTCATTAAACAAAGAGAGAGAGAAAAAAGAAAAGAAAAAGAAAGAAATAGGAAGTATCCACCAGCCTTATGGCTACCCAGACTACAGACCAAATTCAGGGACATATTTGTCTTTCAACACACTGTGTTGCCACCAAACATAAGCTAGCACTAAATTGGCAGGCCTGAGGAGATTCACTTGTGATTGCATTGGCTGGCTGCTTGGAAAAAATAACTGATGATGTCCAGGCCTCTAAAACAGTAAAATCTACTTACGCGTAGTCACATTCTCTTTTTAGACCCTTGAAGGACTTCCATCACCATGAGGGGTGGGGTGGGGGAATCAAACAGCATTATCAGCTCATTTGAATTTAAGAAACTAGGTAATGTCTTTTTCTTTTCTTTTCCTTTTTATTCTTTTTATCTAGTAGACAAGCACTCTCAAAAGTAAGAGAAATGGAGTCTGCAAAAGGCTCCAACAGCACAATCTCTACTAAATTACAGATGATTGGCCTCTCAGAAACCAGTGTGATTGAAATTGTACATGTAAGCCAACCCACAGGATAACACAATATCTTTTTACTATCCTGTAAAACTGTATATCAATTTCCCCTAAAATTAGTGACATTCACTAAAGTGTGAAGGGCCATATTTTGACATTAATAAAGAGTTACAAAGCTTTAATAACAAATCAAAGTAATAAAATTAATTCTTAGCTATAATGGTTGTAAAAAAAACTGATATAATTTATGATTAGATTGAAAGTGCTGCATATTGAGCCCATAGCAGGCAGAAAGAAGCACCAACTGAAACAATTCCTCCTCTAAGGGAATTTTTTTTTAATTGTCCAGGAAATTCAGAGAGGTTATGTTGACTAGATATTGACTGGAATTTTCTTTGTGACTGAAAAATATCTGTATTTTTGCCTCTCCTTTTTTATAGTTGTTTTCTGTCTCTTCATTCTTTACGGAATAATTATTGACTCCTTGACTGGTCAATTTAGCTAGTAGCTAATAAAATTTTCATAACTAATTTGATTGTGTTGCTTTATTAGGATAGTTGCAGTTTAGGTTTAAGATGGCTGATGGAGTACGTGTTGGTCTTTCTTCCTCTTGAGAACCAAAACAATAGTAAATTTATAAAGTGTCATCCCAAAACAATGAAGGCAATAACAGTGATGATTGAACAATGAATTTCAGTAGATGAAAGATTTTAACAAATGTCTCAAATATGGAAATTGAATGGAAACTTGTTGAATAATGAAACAGCAATAGAATCTATAGCCTAGATTATGCATGGAGAGAGTGAGCAGACTAGAGGGCCAATCTCCTCTCTTGTCCCAGATCTCAGAGAGCCCTGGACTCAGAGACAGCATGTATTGCAGAAATCCAGACTGAAAAGAGAGGCATCAATTGAAGGTTAGTATGGAGAAGATTTGCCCCGCCCCTCTTTTCAGCTTTAACACATTGTAACTCTTTTTCTACTCAGAAAGGGAAGCAGTCAGGGATGTATTTACTCCTAGGGGGAAAATGGACAGTTCTTCTCAAAAGAAAGTGAAGGAAATATCCAGGGATTTCTATTCCATCTATGTGGATGTCTGTGCTCAATAACAAAGCCTTTCTATTTCGGCACTGGGAATGAAGTAGCGGAAGGACCATATAAAGGCTGGCTCTCCATCTGCTCACACGAAGTACACAGAACTCCAAGTCAGCCTTCCTATTTACCCACTCTTAGATAAGAACAGATAACCAAAGAACATAAAATGTTTGAGGCTAGCCTGCAGAATGAAAGAAAAGATAGAGTGAAAAAGCTGAAAAACTAAACTCAAAGAGAACAAATATATCAGATAACAAAAAGAAATTTAAAAAACAGCAAAACAAAATTCCCTTGAATTGGTATTGCCAGAGACATTTGAGAACATAAGACATTTAACAGAAAAGAATGGTTTGTATAAAAAATTATAATCTAAAAATAACAAAGAACTCAAAACTATGGTTACTGAAATTCAATTCGTAAAAAGTAATCAAAGATAGTGACACATATCCTAACACTTTGGAATTATCCCTGAAAAGCATAGACGTAGGAAATACGAGAATAAAGGTAAGATATATATTCAACTCAGGATATCAAACATCTCTTAAATCAGAGTTCCACAAAGAGAAATCATAGAAACAGCAAAGAGGAAATTATCAAATAAATAAAACAAGAACATCTCCCAGAATTAAAGAGAGATGTAAGTATTTAAGAGAAAAGATCCATTGAATGCTAAGAAGGTTGAGATAAGAAAGGAAATCTCTCTGAATTTCCCAAGCAATAATGAGGACATTGTATAAATATCTAGGGGAGAGAACTGATCCTATGAGCTGTCACAGAAGGAAAAAAGCAAAATATTAGGTTGTCAACCAAGGGAAAAAATCAAACTGGCATCAAATTTTTCATCACCAAAATAAATGCTAGAGACAGAGCACGCATGGCCTTTAAACATTCTGAAGGGAAATTAATTTTGATTGAGAATTTTATATTTAGTAATCATCTTATCAATAGGATTTGAGGGAAAATAAAATAATTTCTAGTTGTGTAAGTATTTTTTCTTCTTACTTCTAATAAATCTTTCTGAGTCTGTTTCTTGAGGATGAACTTCAGCAAAATGAGGATGAAAAATGAAAAAGTAGGAAGATATGGGATATAAGAACCGGCGAGAATAATCTAGGATCTGAGTAATAGGAAATATCAACTGTACAAAACAGCAAAGGAAATCAATGGTTACTAAGAAGTATATCTTCAAAAGGAAGACTAAGGCCAGCCCAGTGGTGTAGCAGTCAGGTTTGTGCCCTCCACTTTGGTGACGCAGGATTCATGGGTTCGGATCCCCAGCGCAAACCTATGTACTGCTCATCGTGTCATGCTGAGGCAGTGTCCCACATACAAAATAGAGGGAGATTGACACAGTTGTTAGTTCAGGGCTAATCTTCCTCATCAAAAAACAAAAAAAGAGAAGATGACTAGACAATAGGCTGAAAGATATTATAAATGGCTTATATTTTTTCACATGCAAAGAGAAAGGCTGTAAGTTATTTCAAGAAATACCAAAGAAAATGTATAAGAAAAAAAATTGTTCCAATATAAAGCGAATTAAAGTGTGATGTGATTTTAAGCAAATGATGGAGTATAATGAAGGAGATTCTATCTGTTATTTTTGTTTGAGTAGGAACCAGCTTCTTACATTGAGCCCATAGAGAAAGAGCGGTAATCCCAGACCTCTACCTACCTTTGCAATAAACAACATTCACAAACTCGTAATAACATTCATACTGCTTTTGGTCTTTTAACTTTAGCCATCAATGTTTAGATAACCCTCAGATGATTTCATTGATGTTGTAGAATACAATGTAAATATTACCACCAGATGTCTAAATAAAGATTAATTTTCTAGTACCAGAGGTGGAGGTTAGAATATGAATTTTTACACAGACTCAGACCCACTGAGTATGATAAAATAAAAACAAGCTTTAATGCCATCTCTCGTTCCTTGAAAGCTATGGCGGGGAAGAGAAAAGGAAGATTCCTGGACAGAAAGAAGCGTTAAAGTCTAGTTTCTTACCAGTCCAGGCAGGGTAATGCACAAGCTGAAGGCAGAGATGGAGTGGGCTTTTTCAGATAGCCATAATTTATCAAAAAGCTGAGTCCTTTTCACAACCCCAGAGGAATTCCATCAGCAATGCTAGTCGTTGCAACAAGCATAGGCCAAGCACTTGACAGTTGCCTCAAGCTCTGCCGAAGAAAGGGTCTTTCTTAGTTGGGTGGAATAAGCAGGCTAAAGTAATTGAGACGGGCCAGGTGCTTATATGCTAATCAGCCTTAAGGTGATCAAAGATGGGTTAGGTTTACATCTGGGTCTCCTGCAGCCTAAAACTGAGTGGCATTTCTAAAGAATGCTGCTAAAAGCCATTCTCATCCTTACATTCCAGGCACTGGTATCTGCATTCAGACTGTGCTATGTCAAGTAATAAATCTGAGTTTCTAAGGCTCCTGGGCCATAGGAGATAGCTTAGTGACCAGAGAAAGAAAGACTTACTAAAACTCCCCTTTTTTCCCCCTTTTTGGGCCCTAAATATTGTAAAAGAGAATTATCCCAAGGAGCCCTACCAACATATCCTAACAATGTAAAGATAAAGATATAAATAACAGAAGTTAGGATGCTTAGGTGGGGTGAACAGTTGAGGCAGAGAGACTGTAGCAATCTGGGAAAATGGCAGTCAAGAAAAACTAGAAAACATCAATGGACCATGAAGCAGAGGTTTGTATATTATTTTGAGTTACACAAATAATTAACAGAGAAACTAAAAATACTGATGTAACTATCAAACCTAGGAAGGGGGTGTACCGGTGGAGGGGGTTTGAGTGCCCTAAAACATCTATCATAGCAGCAACTCAACAGATAATGTCAAAATTAATGAGTCTATTATATGTCTTATAAGCATGTTAGAGACGGGAGGACATTCTTCAGAAGAAATAGTAGTTGGCTTCAGGAGGGACATTGGAGATGGGAGTGGTAGGAGAGGTCTGTTGCTTTTCATTTTAAGCTCATTGTCCTATTTTATTTTTCATCATGAAGATGCATTACTTTAACAAAAACAAGGCATGTATTTTGAAAAGGAGAAAACTAATTGGGCTAGTTGTTTGATTACATTGACTAAAACAACAGTAATTATTTATCTATTTAATTTATTTCCTGAAATTGGCACATAATCTGCCTCATTTTCTTCTTCCTCTCCTATCTTATTCCCAAGCCTTCCCCTGTTCACCTCCCTTGCTCTACTCACAACATACTCAGGAATTCTTTGTGTTACTTCACTAGGCATATAATAATAACCACTGAATTGCCTATTGAATCAATCTTGTATTTAATATACTCTTTTGATGTGCTCCGTACTGCACAAGGTGACTGACAGATTAGCTCAGTTGTTACTGCTATTTTTGGATAAGAAAACTGATATTCCATGTCAAATTTATTTCAAGGGAGAGTCTGAATATTAAGTTATTGCTATCAGCAGTAAGATCATAGTAAAAGAGAAGATTTTTTTTGAGGGAAAGATGGATACTTATTCTTAGAAAACGGGTGATTCAACAAAAGCAATTACTTTCTTATGAAGGCCCAACACCTCAAAAGACAAAGAAGGGATATTTTCAGAAAAGAAAGAATAACCTTGAGATTTGTCAGTAAACTTCTCATGTTTCCAGTTTGCCTCCAGCAAACTATCATTTCATCCTACTTTTGCCTTTTGTTTTTTTAGTATATAGTGGATGTGTCAAACAATTTTTAATAATGCCCCAATTTTCATTGGGGGCAGGTTTCTATAACATCTTCTCATTTATTTAATATTGTTCCCTATTATGTTGCCACTTCTGATCTTTGGTGAATTAGACTTTCTTTATTACACATTAGATCCTGGATCTTCTAGTTCTTTTGTTAGTCTTCCAAGTCATCATGCTTCTGTCAAGAGCCCCAGTATTGAAGTTACTAAGGTGCTGGCTAGCATCCTTAGGGAGAGATTTACCAAATGATGGCTCTTTCACTAAACTCGGCTTCTGCACTTCCCCACATCCAGTTGACCCTATCAACCTCTCTTGCCTTGGCCAATTTCCCTGTTTCCCTACCTGAGGGTGCCACTGACTACACAGACACTATACATTCTCGTGCTCACAAAGCCTGGCTACCATCTCTGATCTTACCACAGCTTCTAACACCTTTGGATGTCTTATAGTAACAAGTACCAGATTTTAGCAAAGGCTCCAATACACTGTCTACAGTGGGAGCCAAAGCAGCATTCTCGTCCAATCAATCAAGCCCAAGGATGCTCTGGCTTTCTCAGCAGCTGCCTGAAGAAGTCAAGTAAAACAACCTGAAAGTTCAGGAAATATAATGCCCTATGAGTAAAATTTGACCAAAGAAAGAGTATTTAGGAGGCAGCTGACAGATAAATTGAGGGACTGAATAACCAGGTTCATTTCCTTGCAAAGCTGTTGCCAGCTTGGTAACACATTCCCTTGTGTTTGCTCTCCTTTCTTTCCTGCTTCATTCCCCTTTCCCTTTCTCTTGGGGGATGCTCTCAATTCCCCAGGATTGTGCTCCCCCAAGAAAATGTTCACATGAAAATTTTATTTCAAGCTCTGTTTTCTGGAAATCTGGGCAAGGCGTTTGGCACCTCTATCTGGAAAATGGACCCTCAGGATAGGAATTTGTAGTTGGATTGCCCACATGACTGAAGGTAACAGGGCCCCCATTGCTGGTGGAAAGTGAGGTGGTGATAACCTATGATATATACAATTATTAAAGCTTTCACCTACGATTAATTGGATTGAGGTGCTGCTGGAGACAGAGAATTGAGAGGAAGTGTTTAATGCACTTGATCAATGTGGGAGCAATGATAATTATATGACTGTGGTTGGGACGGCTGATTTGAACAGCATTTGAGGCCAAACTAAAGTGTACTTTGAAAGCCAGAGGTCTCGAATGCAGCTCTAAAAAAGATTCTTATTCCTTGATGCAAAGGGTATTGTAAACTAAAAAGGAGGCTTAGAGTTTGATCATAATAGTGGCAGAGCTGCAAAATGAAATTGAATGCACAGCCTCTGATTTGGAAAGGATGGAACCCTGACATATGAGATGGGATCATCAGTTAATAAACCTGAGAATCTTGAAACTTCAAATTCCACTGAACCCTTCTGGCTTGTAGAAACACCCAGCTTCCTCTTGCTAAAGGAGAACGGTTTCCCCATATCTGAATCCCATACAGTGTCCTTGCCTGAACAAAGATGATGCTTGTTTTCTTTAAGACTTACCCCCGTTATCCTTCCTAGCCTCCAGACTAGTAAGAAGCATTGTTCTGGGAATAAAGAGCATACCCACCAAAGGAATTGCGTACACTGCTGTACATATATGTACTGCCAGGAACTGAGGAAATAAGTACAGGAGTGTGTTTTGAAGTGTTGATCCAGGAAGATGGAATAGAAGGCTGGAGAGGGGAGAACTCATTGACACTGGGGCACTCACTCACACTAATGGTTCAACGTTCTGGCAAATACACCTGAAGCTGGTCATAATAGTTTGCTCTGATGGCTCTTTGATGATTGGATATAACAATGATCTATGGTAAGTGAGGTGGAGATTTCAGAATACTTGGCACAGCATTGAGGGACTGGTTAAAAGTCACAAGGAGTTGGCAATGTTAGAATGGATTTACATAGTAAATGTCACTGAGAAACTACCACCTGCCTAGGTTCCCAGGAACGACGCAAAAGATTTGCCTTCACTTTGGCAACAAAGAATGCATTTTGAGAAGAACTTCGGTGGCTATCTCTGCAGAAAGACACTGCTATGGAACTTGGATTCCAGATATCAACGGGGAAATAGCATTTTGAAATGGCATGGGCTAGGTAGCAGCATGTAACTCTCAGAGACAAGGTAAATGCAATTGCTGAAATGTACAGCAGAAAGCTAGTTGGTAAGTAATGATAATCCAGAGAGATCCAGAGAAATGACTATCAGCTAACTAAGATGTGCTTAATTTGAATTAATTTGTATAATAATAAAACTAAAGAAATTTGGCTAGCAGAGCAACTGATGTCAACTGTCAAGATGGAAAATCATAGCTCTTCACCCTGGCTCCAGGTCCCTCAGTTCGTTGGGACAGCTCATTGATTGAAGAGGAGGCCAAATGCTCTTGAGGAGGACCCTCAAAGACACTGTAAGTGTATACAGTAAATCCTACAGTCATTCTCCAAACAGACTTGCAGACAATTTCTAGAGTAACTGTGCTTTCTGAGAGCTTTCCAGGCTTTCTAAGATGTGGTCTGACATGATACTGACATCAGGGAACTAAAAAAATGCCTTTATGATCCTCTGAGTAGAGTACAAATAATGATTTGGAGTTTTTGAATTTTGGCCAGATGTTTATATAGTTGGCCCAATGGGTGTTTGGTCCATTATGAGACAATTTTCCTGAGCCTCAAATATTTAATTGTGAACACAGCAACTGGAAAATACTCTACCTTGATTCTCTGACCTGTAGGATAAGTCACGTTATGGTTGGAAGGGAAAATAAAAGTTTCTGAAACTTCCCCTCCACCCCAGCTGACATGGAACTTTAGAAAAAATACAATACCTAGAGAGGAATTGTAGAGATTAGCATCGATATCAAACACTTGAAAGAGGCAGGAGTGATGGTTCTAATCACAGCCCTATTTAATTCACTTGCTTGATGTCTACCAAAACCTGGTTGGGTATGGTGGATACCAATAAACGATCATAAATTTATCCAGGTGGTAGATCCAATTGCAGTTGCTAGGAGATGTGGTATCTTTAGTAGGACAACTCACTTACAACCTGTGGCATTTGGTATGAGGAATTTATCTTTAAGCGGTAAGGGCAGCAATATTCTTTCACTGTCTTTCCTCAGGATTAAGTTGAACCTCCTATTTCCTTATAACATAAATGTAGACATTTTCATTATCTTGATATGCAACAGAACATCATACAGTTCTACTAAGATGAAATCGTGCTAATTAGACTAGAGGAGAAGAAACTGGCAACTATCCTAGAAGCCCTGGTAAGACATGTGTTCCAGAAGGTAGGAAATGCATCCTACAATAATTTGGGAGATTTCAGGGAAGTTTTTATGGGTCCAGTGGTTTGGGCCATGATGGGACATTCCCTTTAAGGCAGATGCCAACTTGTTGCATCCCACATCTCCCACAACTGAGAAAGAGGTGATACAGACCTTTAGGGCACTGAAGCAAGATCTCTGTAGCAGAAACCTACTATCCATTGGAATAACGGCTCTCTGCATATTAATGGGCCTTAATAGATACTGAACACCAAGTCATGGGACACTAAAAATCTATGCAGTTGAACTACTCATGATAAACTGGGAGTTATTAGATCCATGAACTCAAAATCAGGGAAGCACAGCAGCTATCCGTTCTAGGATGAAGATGGATTCGGAACTGGCAGAGGCAAGTCCTGAAGGTACATGTAAATTGCATGAACAAGTAAGTTACCTGTCACCTATTTCCATTGCAGTGATATTTCTGCCTCAACTCACACCCATGGCCTCATGGGATGATTGCCTGTGGGTTTCTTGCATACAACTGAGGGAAAAGTGTAACTGTCAGGCTTTGTTCATTTGAGTTGACTGTCTTATTACATCCCACTCAGAAGTGGCCCTGAAGGGCAAGGGAATGGAAATAATTCTTCTAGTAGGCAGATCTGCAATCGACACACTTTATTGTCTACTTAGTGTGGAGGGAAAAGGGATGTAGGGAAATACATTGACTCCAGGGGAGTGGAATGAATGGCTTAACAGGTTGGTTAAGGGCCTTGAACAAAGAAGGGGAAGAAGAAAGTCTGAAGCAGTGTGAAGTGGATGTGCCTATGGGTTGAGGCTAAAAGCGTGTGGATCTTTGTATTTGTGCTTTTGTCTACAAGAAAGCATCCACTGCAGATAAGGTTCTCAACAATCAGTTGTAAGCACGAACTTTCTGTGATTGTCAGCCAGCCTATCCTCAGCCACAATGGTGCTTGTGTTGTAGATACATAAACAGAGAGCTATGATTATAGGTTACACATAGGCTCAACCATAGGGATTTCATCTCACCAAGGCTGATACAGCTATCACCACTACTAAATGTTCAACTTTTCATTTTCTGGGTCCAAACCTGAAGTCCTTAAAATGTCACCATCCTCAGTGATACAAGAAAACCTCCTGGTCATAAGTTCATTCCAGTGGACTTTGGAGGGTGTAGAAATTCTTCCTAACTCAAACCAATACGGTCACCCAAGGACTTACAGAATATCTGAGCTATCAACATGATGTTTCTCACAATATTGTCTCAGACAAAAGAACCTATTTTAATGCAAAGAAGTTTGGAAACAGAGTGACAAATATGAGGTTCACTGGCCTTACATCACCAAGAAACAGCCATAGGGGAATGGCATTTTGAAGGTTCAGTTGGTTTGTCAGCTCAAGGACAACACCTTGTGGGTTGGGCAGCTGTCCTTCAGCGTGCAGTATATTCACTGAACCAATGGCTGATACACGGTACTGTGTTCCCAACGGCTAGAAGTCTAGGAACCAAAGGAAGTATGATTGGACCTTCACACCATCAGTCTCAGTGGGCCTCTGGCAGAATTCGTGTTTTCTCTCTCTACAAAATTAGTCTCTGCCAAGTTAGGGATCCTGGTTCCCAACACTTCTGCCAGCAGAAACAGAAAAGTTTTCTGCTTAATTGGAAGCTATTATTGCTGTCTGGCCACCACCAGTGGACCAGCAGGAAAAGAAAGGAACTACTGTTTTCACTGAGTTAATAAATAATTGTCATACTAAGCTGGGGTTGATTACACAATTAAGGCAAAGAGGAGTAGATCCGCAAACCAGGGATTTACTGGGGTATCTCTTGGTTTTCAGTGCCCAGGGATAACTGTGAATGGACAATTGCAGCAACTACAGCCCTCCCACCCCCTCCACCCCACTCCACACCATATGGTAAGGTAAGTAAGGGCTTATACACCTTGGGGATAAAGTGCTGGGACACTCCACCAAGCAAGTAACCATGACTAGTCAAAGTCTCTAAGAAAAATCTGAGGTTGGCAGTAGAAGAGGGAGATGATAAGTATCCATTACTGTGCCAGAAACAGCTGTAACATCAAGAGATGTGGTTTGTTTTGCTTATCCTCCTTAAGTCTTTTTAGGACATTGCAAGTGTTCCCTCTTTGAAGAACCAGATTTGTACCACCCCTCTCACGATAGAATTGAAGGCATCATATGCTTATACAAGAGAGGGTGTAAGCAGATCTGAGTAGTGCAAGAAACAAATTCTGCCACATTCAACCTATGCGCCTCTCCCACTATCATCAATTTTACTTAGCCCCTAAACCTTAGTCATTTGTCTTGCTTCTCAGATAGAGTGGTCCTACTCAAAATGCTCTTATAGCTTTCATGCCCTGGCCGGCCTCATCTTCAAGTACTACTGGTTGACTCAGTTTCTCCCTGAGGCAAGTTAGCTATAGTGGGAGCCCTTTAACATCACCAGTGCCTAATTCCAGCCTGACTGGACCCACTGGGATTCTCATTTCCCCGTGGTTACCCAGAAGGGCCTGGTAGAATTCCCGGAAGTGCAGAGAAATGAAATCTTTGTGGGCCGATCCTTAACTAACGAGGAACAGCATACAGGAAGGAGCTGTCAGTTTAAAATGCTCCCCCTTTCACTCTTCGGACAGATTCTCCCAACAAGGGGTGGCTCTATATGGCCTCTCCTTGTCACTAACATGAGTTTTCTTATAAAACTGTGGCCAGCTCTTCAATGCAACATGTATTATTTTCTTATCCTCTTTCCTTGTGTCAAGTCCTTTGTTCCCCTAACTCTTGTCCTGGGATTCTACCTCCCAACAAAGCATTAGTGTATGAGGC
This sequence comes from Equus caballus, assembly GCF_041296265.1. NCBI lineage: Eukaryota > Metazoa > Chordata > Mammalia > Perissodactyla > Equidae > Equus > Equus caballus. Next base: position 65,385,284 of record NC_091698.1, read on the forward strand.
TTCTCCAGGTGCCATTTTCCAGAAAACCAGAGGTAAGGCAACTTCTTACATAGGGAAGACATCAAGGTCACCACAGTGAAAATATTTGTAATAGGAGAAACAAACAAATAAAAAAACTCCTTCCACCCAAGTGATTTGGAATGTGTGAGGAGATTAATGGAGTGGAGGTCAGGTAATATTTTAGGAGAAGGAAAAAGACGTTAAGTAATCATTTTCCCTTTCTGCCCTTCTCTGAGAGGTGACATAAAAGTAAGGCTTGGAAAGCTGCATTTGGGAGCTATTAGGACTTGCTGAGTTCTTGGCTAGACAGCTGAAAACGAACAGAGAATAGGAAGCAGAGACTTGCAAAATATTCATTTTGTGATCTCATCTTTAAGGTAGAGATATAAAAAGGAACTTGAGGTTTTATATTTTCCAGTCTAAATGATAGAAATTTAAACAAATATTCAGGGCTGAAGCTTTGTATGTGTCTGTAGACTTCCCTGATTTTTCTTCCTAAACCAGCTATTGTCTAAGTCTTATCAACCTCAGCAAATGGTAACTCTATTTTTCCTGATGCTGAAGCTGAGACCTTGGAATTGTCCTTGACATTTTTCTTTGTCTCAGAGCTTGCACTCAAGCTATCAATAAATCCTGTAAACTTCATCTTGATTTTATATTTAGAATCCAGCCAATTTAAAATGGAAGAGAGATATCACATGGTTCAAAACTTTATGATGGTTTCATATATCTCTTGGCATAAAATTCAAAATTCTTTTGTTTTGTTTTATTCATTAATGTATCCTCTATAAATAAAACAATTCCTGGTTCATATTATGAACTTAACGTACATTTTGTGAATTAATTGATACATGTTGAGCCTGTCTTTTAATCTCCAGAGGAAAAAAAGGAAAATTATGTGAAAGTTTAAATGTGAGTTCACGGATATTTGGACTAATGTTTCTGCTGCTGGAAGATTTAGGAATGTTCCAATTTTGGAAATATTAAATAGCTGACAATGACATGACCTTGGTGGAGAATAGTCTAAGATGAAAGAGATAACTTGGTTTCAAAACTAAAATCTAATTTTTAAGCTGGTGTTAACCGTGATCAGATTGACCCACTAGCTGAACATTTTCAACACATCTAATTACCAAAATCTTCTTAGTGACCAAATTGTCTCTCTGTTTAATGCCAGAAAATGATGAGATTTTGTGGCTAACATGATGATAAAAATCATCTATTTTAGCATCATTAAGAGAAATTGTGAAAGAACACCTCTGTCTCCAAGTGATTAGACAAATTCAGTTCCCTAAAAGGAAGACGTGACCAAAAAAAGACAAAAAAGAAGAAAGTAATGGGACACCTATAAAAGTAGACTATGTTGACATTTAAATAAAAATAGTAAAAATTACCTAAGGTCTGTGGAATATGTTTCCTCTATATTTAAAAATCACCTTTGTTGTGATATGTAGCTCTTCCGTCATTTAAGCTTTAAGAATGGTTATATAACATGCGTGATGTTGTATATTCTTAGATGTTTAAAAATTATGCCATCTTAAAATATTCCACTCATCAGTCCAAAAAAATGAGGTTTTAGGAATCTTTGAAGTTAGGATTCTGTGCCAGCTGGTTTGGCAGGATCACGAGTGGCAAACTCTGATCTGGGTGTTAGCAGACTGGGTCCTCACCCTGGTTCTGCAGTCACCCAGCTGTGGGACAGTGACATATCACTTTTGTTGCAAAAACCTTAAATGAGGGATGTGGATTATGTGATCTGCAAGGTGTCTCCCAGCTCTGATACGCTTTGTTGGTAATAGGAAATTTCTAACGGCTTAAACTTCAACCCCACCCAGATAGTCCACTGCCATTTCAAACTGTCCTCTCTCCAAGCATGTATGATTCTCCCATCTTAAAACTGCCTCTGACTTCTAAACTACTCCATTTTTGTTGTCACTTGCCAGAGTCAAAAACTTGCAGTCATATTTGACTCCTCTTTTACTATCACTCAACTTACTACAAAGTCTGACTGCTTCTTTCTTTGAAATATCTTTCAGATGAATCGTTTTATGTGTGTGTTTTTTACAATTCTTCTCCCTAAAGCCCCCAGTACATAGTTGTATATTCTAGGTGTAGGTCCTTCTGGTTGTGCCATGTGGGACGCTGCCTCATCGTGGCCTGATGAGAGGTGCCATGTCCGCGCCCAGAATCTGAACTGGCGAAACCCGGGCTACCAAAGCGGAGAGGATGAGCCTAACCACTCGGCCACAGGGCCAGCCCCTTTATGTTCTTACATCTATAATTTTACCTCTGCCTTCTTCACCTCCTGGCTGTATTACTCTGGCAGTTGCCTGGCTGGTTTCAACTCTTTAATGCTCTATTTGCTCAGCTCATCCCACATGCCACATCCAAACTAATCTTCCCATGCCAATGCCTTCATTTCACCCACAGCTCTAGAATCTACCCTGCTTACTCTCTATTACCTGCTTTTTCTCAGCACATATCTACTGTCCAGGTGGCTGTGTCTTCTCAGTGTATTTTTCTCTCGCTTGCCTTTGCACCTTCCCCATACCCCACCCTCACTAATGTAAGTTGTGTTTATTACATTACCGATGTTTTTTCTTTTTATTATTCTTAAAAACAGCTTTTGTTCTGATTATAACAGCTATCTATTAGTACAAGATTTGAAGACACATAAAGTATAAAATGTAAACAAGAAAATAAAGGTCAATCCTAGGCTAATGTTCAAAGATAACTATGATAGGCAAGATCTTTTTCTTTGTATGTTGGTATATGAGTATATATAATAACAGCAATAAAATAACCCTTATAATCATTCATTATGAACCAGAAATCATGCTTAGCAGTTTGCATGGATTATCTCACTTAATACAACTCTACGAAGTGGATACATTTATTATCCTTATTTCCAGATAAACTAAATACTGGGGTTAAGTGATGCCCAAATTTATACATTAAACCTTGATCTACTGTTTCTGGAGTCTGAGTATTTAACCACTATGCAATTCTGCCTACAAATTCTTATATAAGCTAAGCATATTTGTTTATCAAATTGTTCAATGCCTAACTTCATATTCCTAAACTGAGATACACAGTTACCGTTATGTTTCAGAGAAAGAAAAATATACCTTTCTCCTATGGAAACGAAAAAGGCTTGGTCATATGCTCAATCCATTTCTGTAATTCTATGGCTAAAAATGCGATCACAAACTTATGGGCTTCAAAAAGTGGACTGTTTTGCACTCATATTTAGAATCACTTTCCCAAACTGTGATCGACGTTTTGGGGGGATTTTTGCTGTAAATTTATACGTCAATTTTTTAGAAAAGAATTTGGCAACCTGAAGCAAACGACAAATCGTTATAAAATCAAGTCATGTGAAACCACGTACTATGTGAATTCTAAAGAGCTGAAGGATAGATCTGCTGTGATGAAACAGGAGTGAATAGTAAGTTATCATATGATGTTTCTATATACATCTTAATTAGTCATGCACTCCAGTAAGCCATAATAGCTGATAAAAAGAGAACTTTAATTTTAAATTTAGCATAACTCCTGCATAGAATAGTATCAGATATCAACTTTTTTTCAATGTATACGGTTTCCATAAGGTGTAGCTCTTTCAGAGGGGAGCCACATCATTTTGTTTACTATAGCTGCATGTATTAGTCAGGGTTACCCAGAGAAATTGAACAAATAGGATATGTGTGTGTGTGTGTATATATATATATATATATATATATATATATGTTTAGAGAGAGAAAGAGATTTAGTTTAAGGAATTGGCTCACATGATTGTGGGGACTGGTGAGTCAGAATTCTGCAGGGCAGGCCAGGAAGCTGGAGACCCAGCGTGGTAAGAGTTGATATCGCAGGTCAAGTTCAAAGTGACTCTGGAGGCAGGATTCTCTCCTCCCTAAAGGACCTCAGTCTATTTTCTCTAAAGCCTTCAGCTGATCAGATGAGGCCTACCCACGTTATGGAGAGTATTCTGCTTCATTCAAAGTTTACCGAGGTAAATATTAATCACATCTAAAAAATACCTTCACAGCAACATCTAGACTAGTGTTTGACCAAAAACCAGGTACTGTGGGTATTGTGGTTTAACCAAGTTGATATATAAAATTAACCATCACATTAGATTATTGAAATTTATCAAATAAGTTTAAAAGATCTGTTTATTAATACACTTACCTGCAATAATTTATGACAAAAGGACAAGCATAAACAAATCAAGTTGTGTTTCGGCATACTGTGCACTGCTTCGAAATTTTCTAATTCAAACAGATAACCTGAAAATTTTTCATACCAAGCACAACCCTGAGGAGTCAAATAGGATTTGGGTCATCATAATGGCAAACAACCTTGCTATCCATGGAAGGGAGTTCCTAGATGAACCTGAGGAAAGCTAATGCTTTAATAATCTTAAATATAATTGAAAGTTGCTATTATTGTTTTTAGCAACGTCAGTTTTACTAACATAAGTTCGTGGCTATTCTCCAAGAGGAAATTTTTCTGCAAGTGGAAAATTCATGTTTATAGAGCAAACTTGCTATGCTAGCTCACTTGATTGATAAATGCCTTTTTCTTTTTTTTTAGGAAGAAGATTAGCCCTGAGCTAACTGCTGCCAATCCTCTTTTCGCTAAGAAAGACTGGCCCTGAGCTAACATCCATGCCCGTCTTCCTCTACTGTGTATGTGTGACGCCTACCATAGCATGGCTTACCAAGCAGTGACATGTCCCCATCCGGGATCCAAACTGGCAAATCCCAGGCCGCCAAAGCAGAACGTGCGCTCTTAAATGCTGCGCCACCAGGCCGGCTTGTAAATACCATTTGTTAATGACCTCCCAGCCTGTGTGCAGAGAAGAGAAGGAAATATAAAATCAAGACTCGTTTTTCATGACAAACTAGCGTGCGTGGGAGTCACTGAGGCACTCAGTACAAGTGCTGTGAGTAGACACGATCCCAGAGATTTTGGTATCGGTCTAGGGTGTAACCCGGGAATTTCCATTCTGAAAAGAGGTTTCAAGATGATATTGAAGCATGTAGTATTCAGATCACACTTTGAATAATACTGATACAGGTAAAGAGATTATGCCCCATTCCTAATTCAATCCTAAGATTTTTAAAAATATGCTTTTTTTTTTTTTCTACCAGCTACGTCCAATTTTTCTAAAATAAATTGATATTATTTAGACAGAAGGACTGTGGTTGTTCCTTTACTTTATTGACATTTTCTAACAAAAGAAAATCACCCAAGACTGAAGCCATGGTCAATAAATTGTCCTTGTTACAGGACTCTACTTCACACTTGGACCTGTTGAAACTGTCTGAGCGTGACTCTGAGGCACACATTTTTTTTTTTAATATGGGCATTGCTAAAATCAGTGCATATCTTACCTTAGATGATGTTTTACCATTACTGTTGCCAAATGGCATTACCTGTCATGGTCTATGCATTTGTGAACTTACATGTAACTCTTCAAGTTGTCATTATTTCAATGGACTTTATTTCATTTTTGCTACTATCTACGTTGAGATTAGCTGCTTTTAAAATATCTTCCAAAATTTTTGTCATGTGATCTGGCATTGAAGCAAAATTTTACTATGTTCACAGAAATACACAAAGCACAACAATGTTGTATAAATTTAATATTAAGCAAAACAAATTCCTTGTCATTAGAGGAAGGACAACAATTTCACATTTTCTGGCAAAGCCACAATCAGGTGCTTTGTAGCAGTACTTTTCCAACTTTATCACGCATAAGAATCACCTGGGAACCTCATTAACATGCAGATTCTGACTCAGTAAATCTGGGTTGGGGCCTGAGATTACAAATTCTCGCAAGCTTCTGAATTTTGTCCATACTGCTAGTCCACAAACCACTGTTGAATGGTCAGGTTACTCAAAGAAGATAGATATAAGTACGTGAAGCTGTGTTACATTTTGTTAAGAGGCATGTAAAAGAATTATCTGTCGCATATCACTCCATGTTTTGGTAACCCCTTAGCCGTTTATTGGACAAATGTGATAAATTTGTGGTAAACACAACATACTTTTCTGTTCTAGATAAATATAAAAGTGATTCATATATTAAAAAGTCTCAAATATAATTTTCAAGTAAGCATAAAAATTCTGTTAAGAAATTGTTTAATTAGGAATAGATATGACCCAAAGAATTGGATCTCAAAGAGATATTTGTCCACTCTTGGTTATAGCAGCATTATTTATGGTAGCAAAAATGATGAAGCAACCCAAGTATCTACTGATGGATGAATAGATAGTAAAATGTGGTGTATACATACAATCGAATATTACTCAGCCTCCAAAAGGAAGGAAACCCTATCATAAGCTACAATGTAGATAAACCTTAGGACATCATGCTAAATGAAATAAGCCAGTCACAAAAAGACAAATATTGCATAATTCCACTTATGTGGGGTTTTAGAATCATCAAAATCATAGAAACAGAAAGTAGAATGGTGGTTGCCAGGGGCTGGGGGAAAGGGCGAGCAGGGGAGTTATTGTTCAATGGGTATAGAGTTTCAGTTTTACAGGAAGGAAAGATTCACAACAATGTGAATGTTCTTAACACTACTGAACTGTACACTTAAAAATAATTAAGGAGGTAGATTTTATGTTATGGGTATTTTACCCCAAAAACAAGTTGAAAAAAAAAAGTATTAGAGATTTAATTATCTGATTTCTCATTTATGAGACGGCCTATGCCTGACTGACTGATAAGTTTCTGGAATGTGCATCTCAGGGATGCTTGAGAAATGTGAGGTCCGGTTACCATTTCTTATCTAGATCATGTTTTTCCCATATCCATATTGTAGCTGTTCTTAACCACTTTGCGGTCGGCTAAAATCCTGCCTAGAGTACCTATGATAGTCATTCTTTTAACTCTTGATATGACATATCTGTCAGCTATTTCATAGGGAAGTGGTCCTATCCTATGGGAACATGTAAGTTATCTCAATTTAGCCCTTGGTCCTAAACAGTTTACCCAATTCCAGTTTGTGCCTCTGTGTGTGTGTGTGTGTGTAATAAGATAGCTTTGCTGCTAAAGGATTTTATAAATATGAGTCCTACTGCTCTGAGATTCACTGTAAAGTCATATTGTAGGTGGAGAAAATATTACTTTCAGAGATAACTGCACAATTTCTCTTAGTGCTAAAATAGTCTTTCTTTAGAGACCTATCTTATTAGGTGTGTTAATTTGTGGAAACGCAGTTCTTTTTTTCAAGAATTGGAAAGCTTTCGCAGACCCTGTCCCTACAGCACCATGTCCCTTCCACCAAAAACACGGGAAACCATCTTAAATGCAGCAAAGCCAAGCTCAGGATACATAGCAGCTGCAACGGAGCAGCTCAATCATCGAGCACCACTTTACATCTCCGACAGCTTTGTGATTCAACCCATCCCTGCTTTGGTTTGCTTTCTGCTTCTTCCTTCTGCTCCTAACTCCCCACAACTGTTGTTTAAGGATCATGTGTATCTCTTTGCTCCTGAATCTCCTTGAAAAGAGATCTAATTGATGTTTGTTTCTATTTATCAAAGAGTGCCCCTGTTGAGCAAAACAGTCCCTTCACGTGACATCCTAGCATGCTGGCTAGGCTATAAATCCTGCTTGTAACCAGTCCCCCATTGCTAGTCCAACTAATTGTGGCAAGGGTGGTGGCATCACTTGGGTCAAAGCACAATAATCTATGCATGAGAAATGCACACAAAAGGGGCTATGGATGTGATAGGTCCTCTGAAGCTCCTCAGAGGGTCGTTGTAAGAGGCAGACATCTGTCCTGGTCTATTGAATATTTATTGCTGAGACCCAACGTGGCCTGGGTTAACTGAATTTTAAGTGGATTGCAGTGAGCTACCAACACTGGAGACTCTCACTCTTTGTAACCAATTCACTCAAAACATTTGTCCCTTAGGACTGTATTCAACTAAATTGACACAAAAAATTTTCCTTCTGCCTCAAAAGAGTTTGCATGAAAAGTGTCTCCATCCCTGCAAATGCGTTAAGATTCATTCTGTCAATAAGAATTTCCAAGGAATTCAAACTGGAATTCCATTCAATTATTCATAAATAATATGTTGGTGTTTGGTAGAATATTTGGGGTGATAAAGCACTGAGACAATCAAAACATCGTCAAGGAAATGATCAGAATTTCAGAGTTCGTGCTAACAGACTACACCACCAGAAAGTTTTAAATAGGCAAACAGCAAATAGTAAAATCCTTACGGCTCATGACTGAGCAAATACTTCCAGTAAACCAAAGTGTCAAATGTTGTTGACTTAAAATAGAGCAGGGACAATTTTGGCAGTCACTTGTAACAGTAAAGAGAGGGTGGGGAAAGAAGATAGGTAGGAAATTCTATTTAAAGAAATGCTCATGCCCTCTACCCAGGACAGGGAATTGTCTCCTAGAGCAGAATAAATGTAAAAGGCTGATGCCCGCACAGAGGTCTGGCAGGGCCAGCAGAGCCATTGTTACATCACTATCAGACCTCAGTCACTCAAAAAGAAAGTCCCTAGAGCAGGAGGGCAGGTCAAGGTTGGTGTCACATCTGGGAGAATTCCTGCTCTTCAGTTCTGTAAGTTTACATTCACTGCAGGCAAAAAACCTACTTAATTGAAGGTACAAAGTCTCGAACAGAAAAGTCACTGTACAATAGCTAAAGAAAAGGCTTCAGCTATGAGAACAATCAAAACTTTAGTGTACCTTCTCAATGCGTGTTCCTGAAACGAACATATATGTGGTCATATTTGAAGAGGAAGCCAGCTAAAAAGATGTACAATTTTCTTACATTCCCCACCTCCCCTCCCATGGATACAAAATCACCATTGTTTGCCTCTCACACCTACTCACTCCAAGTTATTTACACACCTGCCACCAGGCCTTGCTCTTGACAGAAGAAATAAACAGAATAAAAGTTTTAGGGAGACTGTGAATTTTATGATAACTTTTGAATTAGGTGGCAGACATCTTAAGATCCACGACAACTGGAAGCTAACAGGCTCATAGCAAATGATTTCAATAGCATTCTTTTTAAGGGTACTAAAAAGGCAATGTGGTAACCAGACATATACCCATAATATAATCAAATACACCATTGAACATATCATTCTCAGGTTAAAAGTGTGAACATTCAGAGTCACCTGAGAACTTCATTCCAACCCATATAATTATTCTAATGACCCCAGGGTTTGACCCAATACATGATTCATTTTTATACAAGTGAACAGTACAGATTTCCTTGTAGATGTAAAGAAACAGAAGGTCAGAAAATATAACTACAAGATTTCTCCTGGTATTTTACTTTTTTTTAAATTCCCACTTTGGAATGAGTGGGATAAATTTCTTTTCAATCTCCAAGTTGTTTATGGTTTTAATCTGGGGTGGCAGGCTGTTGTTTTAAGAACAGTAACCATTTAATTCAATCTGATTGTTTATATATAAATGTACTGCAAATTCAGATCTAATAGCTGGTTAGACTCTGTCAGCTCTATATGAGAATATTCGCAATAATTCACCCCACTTCCACATTAGTCAACTAAAACATCTTCAGACCTGTCAGCATTATGTTCGGAATACTTAGGCAGCTCAATGACAAATATAGTCACATTATTTGTAGACAAATATCATCTTCATGGTTGACTCAATTGACCCCAAAATTGGCTGCACAGAATTTATTATTTAGAAAAAAGTGTCAAATAATCTAATTCTGGCTTTTCTAAAAGGGTGGGTATGGAAGACTGCTTAACAGCCTGACTTTCTGAAAGAATTCTTCCAAGTCCCTTGATGGGACATGTTATTATCAAGTAAGTCAGTGTAGATGAATAAGATGTACCCCAATATTGTAAATTGTATTTCATTCTTTTGCATTTTAGCATTTCTTAATTTATAGATTCAAGTCAACAGCCACTTTCACTACTATCTAAATATGTAAGGCATTTTCATGATGAAAGGGCAGGTGTTGTACTCAGTAATGGAGGAGTTGAGGAAGACTGGCCAACATTCAGAAGTTTCTGAAAGAAAAGCTTTCCTCCTTTTTTTAAAACATCATTTCAGTGAGATTGTCCTGCAGTGATCAAGACCTACGGGAAACGTGTGTGCACACACATACACACACACACACACAAACCAAGAAAAGTTTTCACCTAAGCTTGAGTCCTCTGTTTTTACTAAACAGCAAGATAGTATTTGATGTATTTAACCTTGCTTTTGACTTCATACCTTAGAAAAAAATGGTGGTGTCCAAATGATATCATTGGAAAGAATTGACTCCAAATATTTGCCCACTTCTGTTTAATGAAATATAAATATTTCATTGGACACAAGTTCAGTGAAATATTTATATGACTGAACCCAGTGCAGTCAGATAAATGAATCCAGTTAAGGGTAACTGAACCCAGTTAAGGCCTCTATATAAACTTTTCTCTTTCTAGAGAGAGAGAGAAAGAAAGCTCTATAAAAATATATAGATATAGTATATAGAGAGTTATATATTTCCAACACATGAAGGTTTTCCTATAAGATATCAAAATGCTGGGGCTGGCCTGGGGGTGTAGTAGTTAAGTTTGCATGCTCCACTTTGGCGGCCCAGGGTTTATGGGTTCAGATCCTGTCTGTGCACCTACACACCACTCATCAAGCCATGCTGTGGTAGCATCCCACATATAAAATAGTGGAAGATTGGCACAGATGTTAGCTCAGGGACAATCAGGGCCCATCTTTCTCACCAAAGAAAAAAAAGTTATCAAAATCTTTTTTCCAGGTAGAACCCTTCAGTATCCATTGATTTGATAAGGACTATAAAGGGTAAGAAAGCAAAAATGGAATAATTCTGAATTTAGGAGACTGGGAGGCTGGAAGCAAGGTTATCTTGTCTTCAAAGAACCAAGAAATTCACAACCATGAAAAAAACATAGTTGTCGGAGGAGGTCGTCAAGAGGTCGTGACCACCAGTTGACCCTCAAGTTGGACTCAGGTGATCAGAGCCTCTTCACCCGCTTCCCAGTCCTTAAAATGGAAGTTCCACCCATCCTTCCCTTAGCCAGAACGGCTTCAAGAATGTAGCCTTGAGAGAGTAATGTGTTGTTGAGAGCATCTGGACTGAATACATGACTGAACCCAGTCAAGGCCTCCATATAAACTGTTAAGACTCTGGGGGGTAAGTATGGAAAGCTACTTGTCTTGAGGCCACCCAAGACAAGCCTCCCGAGTAAGGTCCCTTGCTTATTAACACTGCCACCTACCAATCTGGAGTAATCTCCCTCTTTCTTTGATTTCTCCCTGCCCTCTATGTATGGGGCCAGTTTCCAAAACAACATTAGTGGATGCTGGTAATCAAATTGTCCAACTTAATTATAGTTATATACTAGGCAAATTTCTAAAATATCCTCTACAAGAACTACTGCATTAAAACTCAGTGCCTAGGCCCTGACAGGTGCATAAAAAAGCCTTTGTCCTTATTGACAGCTATTAAAAAAATAATAACTATTTCCATGAAAGAAAATGAGCTATCAGGCCAGGCCAAGTGATTGAAGTGCGGATTCTGTCACTTTGCACAAATATGGAAATGCTACTTAACTTTTCTGATCCCCACCTTTCTGTTTTGTAAAACAAGGTTAATAATAAATACCTTACCTCGTTGTTGTGAGGCACAAACAAGATGGCACATAGCTCAAAACATCGTGCCTAGCATCTTGCAAGTGTTCAATATTTTTTTTCTAACGGAAAGGAGTTGAATCGAATTGTGAAGCGTATGAGGATACAGATGTGGCTTTGGAAGGTCCTTCCAAGATGAAAATTTTCTTGTTTTAAAAAATAAGGTTATCTTCTCTCCTGCTATTTCTATTATTATAGTTGAACAAGTAGATATGTTGTGGTCTCAAGAAAACCATAAATATAACCAAGAGTAACTCTATAGATCAATGGTTAATTCCTCACATTATAACTGGCTAACATCTTTTAAAGTCAGAAGGATACATTTTGAAGATGCCAAGCCAAGAAATTGAGGGAAGAAGCAGGAGAAAATGGGCACAAAAGACAACTTTGGCCCTTCAGTTGAGACTCACATAGCATATGACATGTTTATAGAAGTCCAACACTTATTACTCCAGACCTTTGAGCATATAGAATTAACGTCCTGTTTTTCTTAAACACAAGGTTATAGGTTTTGATTTTTACCTTGTCTAGAAAAACTAGTGATGACTGCTATACATTTTCTGTTGTTTCATAATATTTAATGTACTTAGATATAGATATGAATATGGATATAGACATAGACATAGATATATAATTTGACTTTCATTAGACCTCCTGAAGTAAGTATTGTTGCAAGTATTAGTATTATAGCATTATATATGTGAGAAAACTAAGACATTCATTGATTTATTCTGATTTATACTGAGGGTCTGATTGGTTCATATTTATCATTTAAATATCACAATTTCAGTTCATAACCCAAATACCCTTATAATTATTGACTCACTTAAAAAAATGATTATTTTTTCTTTCTCCTGTTGCACAAGAGAGTAATATTCCGTATTATGAGACCATTAGTATCATTTAGAGAAAAATATATTAAAAATTAGATGCTCAGCATATACTAAATATGAATTTTCTCTTAGCAAGGCAGGACTAGTATAAGTATTCCCTTAACGCAGTATAAAATATTTTTCACATATACTCTCGGTTGTAATACTGCCATAGGGACAGTGAGTAAGGAAAACACACACCTATCTGTAAAGACACACACACACAAACAAGCACAGAAGAATGCTTTGTGAGTCCATGGAAGACAACCTCTGAGAAATTCCAGAAATACCTGTGGGTGTGCAGACTTTGAAGAGGGCTGTGGTTCTGCATTAAGAGGCTGGCACGAGAATCTAATGACAAAGGTTTGAATCCTAAGGAAATAAATGTGAATATGAAAATAAAAACCAAGTCGAAGCACAAAGGTGTTTATGATAGCATTATTTATAATTTTAAACCCCTTGAAAGCAACCCAAATGTCTAAAGATCGAGTAATAGTAACATAGGCTGTGGAATATTACATAGCTATCCAAATGATGTTTATGAACAGTTTGTGATAACACAGAAACATAGTTTTGATTTAAAGTAAAATAAAACACAGGAAACAAAAGCAGAGATAGAAGATAACAGATATGTTTTTGAAAAAAGTCTGTACCTATCTGCAAAAAAATATTGTAGAGAAAAGAAGCAAAATGTTAGCATAAATTTGATGTGGGTGATGGAACAGAGTCATAATGTTTCTTCTTCCTTCATTCATGTATTTCTCAAATTTTTTAAAATAGGAAAAATAGAATTTATTCTCTTTTAAGCTACCATTCTACTTTTTACATATAAAAAGTATGCATTTTATATCAACTAGGAAAACAGAAATACACTAGATATTTCAAAGGCAGGAATTTACATAGGGAATTGGGTACAGGTTTTGGGAATTGGAGGCTGGAATCGACTGCGTCTCCTGGGTGAAGTTCCATAGCTGAATTGATCCTGACAGGAACAGAAGTCAATAAAAATCAAGTTTCTTCTCCCACCCACCTTGCCTGCTAATCCCTCCTTGTTGCCCCCTATTGGCAGAATTTAGGAAGCCACCGGCAACTGAGAAATGTAGTTGACGCAGTCCCAGCCAGAGCCTCATAAAGCAGAGTATAAAAGGGTGGATTTGGAACAAGAACACAATAGCTTAATAACAACCAGAGCTTATTCTAAGTAAATAATAAGAATAATGAGTAAAATGCATTGTTCAAGACTAAAAATCCTAGAGTAACAGTATTGAGATACAGAAACCTTTATTAACGACTTCTGTTAATTTGATTACCAAAGCCAAAACGCTTCTTAATGGGATGAATTGAGTACAAACAACTGATGTTAAACTTTTAACATGTATCATTTGTTTTTATTAAAGTGATTCAGCCATCACCATTCTACTCCAATAGATATTTTATTAAGGAAACTAATTTAAATGTACATGATAAATGAACTGTGTTGAAAATTCTATTTTTCTTCAATTCTAACCTCCTGATCTTAATTAACTTCTCTACGACTGTTTCCATAGAAACCAGCAATGCAATCAATAAGATACTAAGGTAGTAATGTACACACAGAAGCATTCTACAAGTACAGTAACAACATTTATTTTAAATCATGGGACAAATTAGTATTTGCAATTAGATTAGAGGTAATATACTTCAAAATTCAAAATGGAAAATGCAGTCTAATGGTACACAAAGATGATAAACTTCCCCTGAGCTCTTCTGTTTTCTCTATTCCAATGTAAAATAAGCATAATGCCCAGAAAATTGAAGATCATATTTTTGCGTGGCAATTCTTTTGGTTTCTCTGATTTTTTTTATCATGCCATATCCTACCCCCTCACCCTACACATATTTTCGCACAAACAAATGGAAAACAAAACATATAGCAATGTAAAAGCTAAGCTTCTTTGCATGAAGGACCTGTCCCATTCTGGCTCCTTTTTTCACTGTAGATTCACAGGCTGGTGCCTATCACAAAATTATGCATTTGTGGCCCAGACCATGGCAAACTTCTCCTAGAGTTGCCCTTAACTGATTAAACAAACAACAGTTTGGTTTAACTCTACCAGTTAGAGCACAAATCAAATGCCGCGTACAATAGTTAATAGAATCATGACTGTGTTCCAGTTTGAGCAGCCTGGTAGCATTCCACTCCAGCCATTCTGGGCCTGGGTGCTCTGACATGAGTGTGCCTCCATCACACATGAGTGTGTCTGAGGTTTGTTGCTATTAGCTTATTACCAGTAATATTTGACAAAACAAACAAAAGCAAATAATATTTATAAATGTTTTACTTAAAAAAATAAGAGTAGAGTGGGTTCAAGTGTATTTCTATACATTTTAACTCTTTATACCTTGTATTTTGATGTGGTTTTATGAATGCAGAGGCATAGATTAAGAGTTTTTGGTTGAGAAATTTTGATTATGATAACTTTATTCTTCTAGTGCATTTTGGAGAGAAAAATTGTCGGAGCAAATATGATAATCCACGCTTACTTCTTCCCGCTCATCTTTCTTGTCTTGCTCCACTATGCCAAAAAAAGAGAAGCTTATACTTTAATTAGTCTTTACCAGTTCACCAATAAAATGCTAAAACACTTTGACATCAAATTTGTACCATTGGTTTCTCATTTTTCAAATGGGTGTAATGATATTTAATTGATTTACTGCACAGATGGTTATTTCAAGATATTTTCATATTGTGAATTTAGGTATATAAATAGATGGATAGATAATTATAAAATAAATAATTGTCAACCAATTGGGACTTCTGATATATTCTGCTGTATTTTAAGAATAGATTATGGTGTTTACGTTATTTTTTACAATATGACTTCTTTCCTGTCTCCAAATACTGGTCCAGTATGTTAAGGGAATTTAAGAGTTACACAGATCCAGCACATTATCTAAGTTAATATATTGTGTTGTTATTTTTTGTTCTTTTTGATAGTTATAGAGGACAACTATATGCTGTCATTTCAACATGCATACTAATGAACTTCAAAATATGCAGATTTCACAATTAATCAACCCCAGTTATCTTCAGTGCCATGCCATTTCTCTTTAGCTGTCTTAAGCTTACCACTTTGAACCTCTTCTTTATCAAAAACTGCATAATGAAGAATTTTAAGGTTGAAATTCCCTTCTCAGACTACAAATCTTTGTTGTACATTGCAACACTGCTCACCAGTTCTTTGTTTCCCTTCTCTGTAGGGGGTTAATTTAACCCTGTCCTGTTAAATTCAGGAGTGAACATGTGACAGGTATGAGCTGACGAAATCTAAGTGAAATGACGTATGCCACTTCTGGACAGAAGCTTTGAGAACAAGCAGGTATCTTGTAAGTTCACTTTTCTCTTTACTGCAATCAAAATTAGAGTTGCAGGTTTTGGTTCTTTTGTCAGCTTAGGTCCCAGAGTACCAACAGTGACAATGGGATGGGTCATCCATCTAACACGTAATGAACATAAAGTGTGAACATGATATAAATCCTGTTGCTTTAAAATAAGTGGTGAGCAAACTAAGGCCCAATTTGCTTTTGTAAGTAAAGTTTTATTGGAACATAGCCGTGCACATTTGTTTATGTGTTGACTAGGGTGCCATTCGTGCTACAATAGAAGAGTTGAGTAGTTGCAATAGACACTCTGGCCCATGAAGCCTAAAATATTTACCATCTGGTCCTTTACAGAAAAAGGTTCTGACCTTGCTTTAAGTCATTCAGATTCCAGAGATGTTTGTTGTTGCACCTTAATCGAGACCATCGTTTCATCTGGTATACTCCTATCTTTGTATTTGGTCGTAGCATAGGTAGTGGACATAAATCCCCATATTATTTGTTTTCAGGATTACATGATGGAGGAGATGACCTTGCAGTAGAGACTGATCTCGCTCTAGAGGAGCAGCCAAATGAACAAGGCACTGAGTCCACGGGGCAGAGGCAGCTCAGTCACAACTCGGATAAAATCAACACGAGTTTTGGTGAGACAGCCTGTCTTATTCACCTCAGGCTGCCATAACAAAATACCATAGACTGGGTGGCTGAAACCACAGACATTTATTTCTCACTGTTCTAGAGGCAGGAAATCCAAGATAGGGTGGCAGCATGGTTAAGTTCTGGTGGAAGCTCTCTTCCTGGCTTGCAGATGACTGGCTCTTCACTGTGTCCTCACAAGACTGAGAGAGAGAGAGAGAGAGGTGTCTAATGTCTTTCTCTTCTTATAAAGACACTAATCTAATCATAAAGGCCTTGCCATCATAACCTCTTCTAAACCTAATTACCTCCCAAAGGCCCTACCTCCCAATATTATTACATTGGGCTTTAGGGCTTCAAAATATGAATTTTGGGGGGACACAAACATTCAGTCCATAACACAGCCCAATGCTAGGCCATCCAGATGGTGGCCAAGATTAAAGAGACAGAATGATGGGTAGTTTACATGTGTGAGATCAATATAGGAGCCCTTTGCCAGGCCAATAACTGGGGCCAAGTTCTGGTCCTCAGGATGAAGACAGGCATATACAAGGCAAAATAGCAGGCTCCCACAATATGTGGGCAGCATTCTGAGCACGTTTCAGCATTTCAGAGGCAATCTGTTTGGAAAGAAGAGACAGGACCTAAAACAGATAACAAATTCTAAAGATTGAACAGATGGGTGTGGCAGTGGGAGATAAGTATTTGCAGACAAATGTGGAGAGAAAAAAAAGAAAAGGAATGGAAGGCAAACAGAGCACTACAGCTATTTCTATGGATATTGGCTCCTGATTGGCAAAGAGAAAAAACACAAGGGGCCCAAGCTGTCTCTAGTGGGTCTGAGTGGGCAATTTAATTCTCAGCCACTCTGGATGGGGAAGGAGAAGGGATACTGAGGCTGGTGGTCTGACTACTTTCATTCAGATTGTTGCATAAAAGTGGACGGGACTGAGAAGGGCAGAGCAACAGATTCAGCTATAATAATTTAGGGGAAAGTGAACTATCTTCCTAGGTCTTATACTCAACTGCATCTTTACTTTTATCATCGTCTTTAGTAATTTCATCTTTCCGTGTTCTCAAAGGCTGTCCATTCCCTTCCTGGTTTAGTTTATTCCTTAAGCTACCTAAATTCTATGGTGAGTCATTTTATGTACCATTTGTTAGGTCTGAGCTCAAACTCCATTTGGTTTTCTGCCGACAAATCCTTTTCCAACAATAAACTGGTTCAGATCCCTAAGTTCTCCTTTTCTGGTTTCTTAGCCTTGCTTGAGAAACTCACTAAACAGTGATGATCAGTTCCACTACAAATGTGTTCTCCCTAAACTTGGCAAGATCTAAAAAGCAACACAGCAATTCTTTTAGTCTTCTCTAATTGATTCCCAATTACAATTCCTGCATTATAATTCCAACAGCTGTTTCAAACTGTCTTCAAGTCCCAATTACAACCCATTCATTCATTCAATAAATAATATTTTTAGCATTTACTATATGCCAGGCTCTCTGCTAGCTGTTAGGGAAACAGCAGTGGATGAGGCAGGCATGTCCCCTGGCTTCAGGGAGTTAGTAATGAGACAGACAAAAAGCCAAGCAACTAAGACATGCTGTGATTAGGGCAATAAGAGAGAGAGTACAGGCTTGTAGCAGACATTTATCACAATTCGTCCCATCTCATAAGTTTTGCTTTCTCAAGTTAAAAGTTAGAAAAGTGCTTTCCTTGCCTTCCAGTAGTCCAGAGTTTGTGCCTATGACCAGGATCCACCAATCAGATGTACCAACATATCAGTTGGGAAGAGACTGATAGGAAGAAAAAGCTGAATGAATTTAATCTGGCAAGGCTGGGAGAGAGGTGACCAGAATTCAATTACTTGTCACAGAAGACTGCATGGCAGCAGCTCTTGGTGTCCAGGGCTGATGGTGTTTGCTGTGACCCGCAGTAACAGGGATAAAGTCTCTTCAGGAGAAATTCAGGCATTTCTTTTCCTGTTGGCATAGCATCCAAGCCTGATTCTCAAGCCTTCTGCTCTGATATATTGTCTGCTAATTAATAATCTTTAATAAAATCCTCTTCTGCTTAAACCATCTAACGTGTTATTTTGCTTTGCAGCTAAGAACTCCAGCAGATATAAGACTGTTTGGAAATATATAGGAGTGACACATAACTTGGATGAGAGTGGGCTGTGCAATATTGCCTGGAGAAATCAACATTCACGCTGAGACCCAAAGGATACACAAGATTGATTCAAATGAAGCAAGGTGGAAACAAGTTTCCAGGAAGAGGATATAGTTGAGAAGTGAGGGAACATAGCTTACTGATAGAATTCAGTATGAACAAGGAATACAATGAGAGTTATGACATAGGGCATGGAGGCGGTGATGAAAATGAAGCTACAGAAGGAAGCAAGGACCGGATCAGTCTGCCAGAGAAGCTAAGTAAGGAGTTTGAATTGTGCTCTAAGAGCAATGAGGAACCTATGAAATACTTCAGGTGGCAAAAATAATTAGATACATACTTTAGGAAGATCACTTTGTCTTCAGTAGGGAAATCATGTTGGAGTGGGACAAGAACTGAGACAGAGAGATTGCAGTGATTTGAGTCAGAATTGCTGGTGGCCTGAGCAGGATGAGAGAAGGAGGAAAAGGAAGAAATAGACTTATTTGAGAAGGTGCTTTGCAACTTAATTTATAGTGATAACTAAGGTCATCTAAAGTGGGCTTTCTTACCTTTCCTCCTTTCCACTTCAAGATTTGTTAATTTGTTTTCAAATATTTATTGTTTTTGTTTCATTTTGGTTTGTTTTTAATGCGCTAAAGACTATTCCAGGTGTCAAGAGAATAATCAGCGAATGAGTAAATGAGGCATCTGTTCTTATGGAGAATAGAGGAAGTAAAGGATAATCAAAGAAATACTGAGAAAGATGATTTCAGTGAGTAGTCTGTGTTCTTATGGAGAATAGAGGAAGTAAAGGATAATCAAAGAAATACTGAGAAAGATGATTTCAGTGAGTAGTCTGTATCCTATTAATCAAAACAGGGAGATGTGCTTAAAAAGTGACCTGAGTAGAGGCTCCATCACATGGAAAGGTCAGAGAAAGCCTCTTTAAGAACGTCACATTTGAGCTGAGATCTGAGAAAGTTCTGGCAATGAGCATTCCAGGTAGGGGGAAAAATGCAAGTGGGAGAATAAACTTGTATGTTTAAAGAACTGGAAGAAACTTGGCGCGGCTGGAGCAGGGGGAGAGTGGAGTAGAGAAGAAAGACAGTGGATGGAGAGACAAACACAGGACAATTTGTGGGAGGTCTTGAGAGGCCGTTAAGGAGTTTGGATTTTATTCTAAGTACAATATTGCTGTATTTTCATCCTTCCTCTCCTTAGTTTCTGCTTCAGAGCAAAAAACCTATTACCCAAACTCTACCAGAATTTTTTACAAATCATCGTATCATACCTCCAGGCTTTCCCTACTAAATGCCAAACATATTCAAGTCATCTATTCAGTGAATATTTACTGAAAGTCTACCTACTGTGTGTTAGACACTGTGTGCTCTTATTACACAAAAGCCATCCTTGCCTCTTACTAGGCAAGTCCCTTGATGTAAAATGCCATCTCATACCTTCTTTTCCTTTCCATACTACAGGTTCTAATAATCTTCACTAATCACCTTCCAACTACTCAATCCTGTGGTCTTTGCACCATTACCTCACCCTTTTGCACAACCTCCTCCATGAAAGTTTAATCAGTTAAAACCTGCTCCCCAAATCCCAGGGCCTCTCCTTTGTCTCATCCCACTGAGTCTTCTGCATCATTCACCTCTTAGATTATCTTGTGCTAAAATTCTGCTCTCTTAGCTTCTAAGTCTGTGAATACTCTCCATTTGTCTCCTCTCTGACTTTATGTTATCAGTCTCATTTGCTGCCTTCTTTTCTACATTATGCCCCAGAAATGTCCACATTTTAGAATTTTCTGTCCTTGAGATGTTTCTCTTATTAGTTCTGTACATTTTTTTTCTTGAAAATCTCAATCTGCTACATAGTCTTGGGCCACCACTGCAGAAAAGGATTCACTGTCTATTTTCTTTGGAATATCCCATCAGATTACTGAATTCAATCTTTTAAGTAAAACATATCTTTCTTACCCCAAAACCCTGTAATCCTCCTTTTTTTCCTGATCTCATTTTATTCTTACTGCAACTCCTTTTCTGTTTTTTTGTGAATACTTCAAAAGAATTTTTTATTGCGTTCATAATAGTTTACATCATTGTGAAATTTCACTTGTACATTATTTCTTGTCTGTCACACACAAGTGCTCCCCTTCACCCCCTGTGCCGACTTCCCACCCCCCTTTCCCTGGTGCAACTCCCTTTTTTCGAACTTCACTGTCCCTTGTTTAAACTACTGCCATTGTTCTCTATCTCATCTCCCTCTTCTCCAGTTTTTTTCTGAATTCTGTTGGCAAATTAAATTTTCTAAAAGACGGATGCTATTCAGTCATTTCTCCTGCTAAATACACAATGTCCTAATGTGGTATGTAAAGTTCTCCATGATTTCATTACACCTTACTGTTCTAATTTTATCTCTACTGCTGTTCTTTAGAATTCCTCTGCTTCCATCAATCTCAGTTTCTCATTATTCTTAAAGGAAACTTATACTTTCCTAGCTCCAGTACTGTCCAATACTGAAATACCTTTTCTTATTTTCCTCTCTTATTTTTTTCTATTGAAAATCTTTCCAATTTTTCAAGGCCTGCTTCAAATATCTCTGACCTTTTGAAAACGGAAAACTACTCTAAAAAACAGATAATACCCCATTCCTCTACAACCAAAATGAGGAACTCAATCACCTGACAAATACTTTTGAGTTTCAGCTATTGCCAGACACTATTCAAGGTGCTGGAGATGACTAAGCTCTAAGTCACCTTAGATGACTAAGGCAAAGTTCCTGCTCTCAGGATACACTTAGGGGTGTGTGGAGGGGGGAGATAGACAATAAATTAATACTCAAAGGGATATAGAATGTAATAACAGTGTAAGTGCTAGAGAGAAAAGTAAAGCAGAGTAAATGTATAGAAAGTGACAGAAGCTGCCTTTTTAGATAAAGAGGTCCAGAAAAATTTCCCTGAGGAATTGATATTTGAGAGGGGAGAGTTGAGTAAAGTGAATGAGCAAGCCATTTGTGATGGTTAATTTTATATGACAACTTGATTGGGCTCAGGGATGCCCAGATAGCTGATAAAACATTATTTCTAGATATGTCCATGAGGATGTCTCCAGAAGAGAACAACATTTGAATCAGCAGACCTCGTAAAGAAGATCACCCTCACCAATGTGGATGGGCATCATCCAATCCTTTGAAGCCCTGAATAGAACAAAAAGGTGGAGAAGGGCAAATTCACTCTCTTTGCTTGAGCTGAGGCATTCATCTTCTGGATCGAGTTATCTGGAGAAGGAATCTTCCATGGAGAGAGTACAAGAACTGCAAATGCTGAGTATGCATGGTGGACAGGAGGTAAAGCATGGAGACAAGCGAGGCTTGAGTGCAGTGAGCAAGGGAGAGATAACACAGGAGAGGCAGCAAGCAGCCAAGCCACTGAGGACCTTGTAGGCCATAGTAAGGAAGTGTGCTAGAGGCCATTGGGAGGTTTTGAGCAGAATGACATGATCTAACTTAGATTCTAAAGGGGTCCTTCTGGCTGCTGTGTATGCTAGATTGTGGGAGCACGAGAGTGGAAACAGTAAGACAAAGTAAGAGGTTATTATAGCATTCCAGGCAAGAGATAATGGGGGACTAACCAGCATGGTGGAATCAATGTCCTCCTTTACACAAAGCACCTATTATAATACTTAAAACACTCAACATTGCATTTTGAGTATTTGTCTGCAAAGATGTCACCCCATCCTTTGTAGGCACTATGCTTGTCTACTTTTGTATTTTCTAGAGTGCCTAGCCCTGGAATTTACCCAGAGATGGATAGGGTGAGCTGCATTTATCATCCTCTCTCTGTATATTATCCTCTTAGAGACCTTTATTTGGAGTCTACTCAGTTTTTTTTTCTTTTATAGGATACATAACACTAGTTCCTTCAGACTTTTCCCCTGGGTCTTACCTTTCTATCTTTTAGCTATCTTTATGTCCCTTCTCTGAAATGTAGTATAGTTGGCTTCCTTTTAAATTATTAAGTAAAAATCTCCAGTAATGATGTAAATAGTCTTAGATACACCCATATGAAATCCTTGTATAAACAAATTCTCTGGGTTTTCAGTTTTTTTTCTTTTATAGGATACATAACACTAGTTCCTTCAGACTTTTCCCCTGGGTCTTACCTTTCTATCTTTTAGCTATCTTTATGTCCCTTCTCTGAAATGTAGTATAGTTGGCTTCCTTTTAAATTATTAAGTAAAAATCTCCAGTAATGATGTAAATAGTCTTAGATACACCCATATGAAATCCTTGTATAAACAAATTCTCTGGGTTTTCTTATTGTTTTGGGGAGGATTTTCCTGAAATGAATATTCTACTAAATATTAAATTCATAGACTCTAGGAGTTGAAGGCAAATGGTTTAAAACTCCAATGTTAAAGAATTATCTAATGAAAAGAAGTGCTTAAAATCTAATGTAGACAAGTTTCTTTTCAAAATATAGAGGAGATGAGGAGATCTCTTTTTTCTGGTGTTGTGGGTTTAGAAGTAAAGAGAAGCAGCCTTGAGATTAGTGGGCCATGAAAACCCTAACTTCACACCAACTTGCTTTCTTTATTTCTCTATTTACCCAGCAAAAAATACACTAGAGTTAAGAATAAGCTTAAAAAATTCATCTTGAGGAAATCTAAGGCAGTATGGTTATGCATCATTTACCTTCTTCTCTACTTGAGACCCACCTTAGAAGTTTCTGGACCAGATGAGAGGGCTTTTGAGGATGTAGCAAATCTAGCCAAGGTAAGAAATGCAAGAACTTCTGACAGGGAGCCAATGTTGCACCTGATAGCACATTATAAGCTGTGGGTCAGCTGAGATAATTCATAATAATTTCTCTAAGTTTCAGGTTCGTTTTTTTTAGAGAGGAGGAGACAATAATATACCTATAATATAGGATTGTGGGGAGGAATAAAAGAGAAAGATACAAAGTGCTTAGAGGAATATCTGGAAAATACAGGGTGCAACAAATATTAACCCTTGCCTGTGAACAGTTTTTAGTTTTTATTTTATAGGACTCATACTGCTTACAACATTGTGTAAATTTCAGGTGTACACCACTATATTCGGTTTCTGGATAGACTGCATCATGTTCACCACCAACAGTCCAGTTTTTCTCACTGTACTTAAGTTCTGCACAGGTTTTCTTAGCTGTCATGCTGATTATTCTTCATTACCCAGCTTAGACCCATTCTTAGCCGAGAAAGCTGACCCCAGAGACAGCATCATCTGGACTCCTTTGAGAACTGGCTTTCCAATGAGTTCAGCCAGTGGGAGATGCCAGCAGGAGCCGGGCACACAGGAGAATAGAGGAGGCAGGGTATTCCTCTCCTTTCCTGCTTTAATACGGAGCTTCTGGCAGTGACTGGGTCCCTCTTTATTTACTACTTTGCTCATAGTCCTTCCTCCATGTCTTTAGCTCTTACTGAGCTCTTACTATTTTCTCCCTATGTTGCCAATGACTGGGTCATGTAACACTCCTGGTTGGTCCCCTGAACCTGTCGACAGCTCTGAAAGTAGTCCCTTTGATAAGCTCTATTCCCTTGAACTATCAGAGTGAAATTTTGTTTCCTGCTGTGGACCTGGACACTTTTCAAATCCTTCCTTTCAGCAAAAGCTGATTCCCTTAAATCTAGGAAATATCTGAGACTCATGGGGCAGAATTTACATTAATTCAGCAACAGGGAAGTTAACACACATTTCCTGCACTCAATGAGTCCGCCATCTACTGAGGGTAGGAGTGCTGGGGGAGGGCAAAGGAAATATTTACAAAGGTAAATATTTAAGCTCCAAGAGCATAAGAATGTCTAAAAATTTAGGTATAAATACAGAAAATTGCAGGAAAATAAAGTCAAGAATAAACAATCTCATAAAGAGACTCTAGTGATTTTAAGGATGAATAGATATCCATTAGATGGGGATGGTGAGATATATTTTTCCAGGCCACGAAAACAAACAGCTTGTACAAAGACTTAGAGTTATAAAATTGTCTGGAACATTTTAAGAATGTTTTGGAATAATGAATTATTTTGGAATAATCAGGGTTTGGAATAATTAAGATATAGGCAGAAAGCATGAGGGTGGGGCATGGTGATGGTAAGGATTATCGAAGCAGCAGCAGATGAGGATGGAGAGGCAGTCAGAGACTAGATCAGAGAGGTTTTATAAGATGATCTAGGAAGTTTGGACTTTATCCTAACAGGTATATTTCAAGCCACTGACTCCTTTTAATCAATTGAGTTATTCAATCCAATTTATAGTACTAGAAAAAGAACAGAGGAAGGGATATGGATGATGGAGAAAACAAGATGGGAGGTTGGAAAAAAGGAACAAGGGAGACTTGTGATAGTCCAAAAAGGAGAGAATGACACTTAGAGAGCACAATGATGATGGGGAGATAAAGGAATGGAGACTTATTCTAGAAAATTTTATAAATAGTATGGATAAGATTTAGTGACAATCATGTGTCAGAGTAGACAAAGACACCTAGGGTGGCACTGAATTTCTGACTTGTGGTGCACTTTGGCACCATTGACTATTTTCTTAGGTGGTGAGGAGAGCTAGTATAGTCCATTTGAGTGTGCTGAGATGGAAGATTTGTGGCAGAGACAGATCCAGGTTTTTCGGGAACTGAAGAGAATAACATTTGGAAACCTCTTTAAGTAAAAGAATGCAAAAGGTAAATGCTTATTCTACTAATGTGTTACCATCAGTCTTTGGAAAAGTAGCTGTACTACATGTGATGAGAAAATGAAAGTATAGCAGATGTGGTAGTTGAGGGTAAGGTTTGCATGAATAGATCTAAATATACCCAAATTGAGGTATATTCTAAAAAATTAAACAAAGAAATGCCATGGGATCTTCAAAATGTCAATATCATGAAATAAAAAGAAAGACTCAGAAACTGTTCCAGATTCAGGAAAGTAAACAGAGATGACATTGAAGGAAAAACATAATCCTGGATTTTCTTTTAGCATAAAGGATATTGTGATGTACAAAAGAGAATGGGAATGGTCTTTATATTAAGACAATAAACAGTGATGTTTGTAGGATTAAAAGAACACCACGTCTGAAATTTACCTTCAAATGTTTCAAGAGAGAGGGATGGAGAGAGAGAGAGAAAAGGATTAAGCAAATGCAATAAACTGTTAACATTTGGATATTCTGGGTGAAGGATACATGAGAACTCACTGTAGTATTTTTGCAAATTTTCTGTAAGTCTAGGATATTCTAAAATAAAAATGTTATTTTTAAAGAGTAAGATTTTAGAGGCAGACATCTTGATTTGAATCCTAGTTCTGCCACTTGGTAGCTTTATGCTTTGGTGCAAATTGTTTAACTTCTGTCTATCTTATTTGCTTTAGCTATAAATTAGAGATACTAGTATCTATTTCACAGGTTATTATGAGAATTAACTAAAATGAAAAGATGTAATATTTGCAAATTTATTAGCAAGGTTCCTAGACAAAGTTTTCAATAAATGACCACTATTAATAGTGATTTCCATTCCAGAAAGTTGCAAGGCAAGCATGTCTTCAGCGTATAAGCAAATTTCAGGATATCGGTTAGAACAAGGAGATGAAGTGTTTGAGGTTATGGAAGATGAAACGGGTGGTGTGGGTGCAGTAGAGGCATTGAAAAGGGGCATTCAGCCAATCAAAGTTTAGTTTTGGGAGGGGGGTGACAGAAGTTTTAAAGGGAGAGAAACAATAGGTGATGGGTAGAAAGCTGAGTACAGCCAGATAATTCTAGGCATGGGAGGCATGGATGGAATTATCTTGTCTTCAGATGTCCAGGATTGTTATAAAGTTGTGTGGGGCCAAAATTGGCAGAAGGTCCCAGATGTTTTTCTGGGGTTTGGGAAGACCTAGTTTGTAAGATTAGGGTAATAAATACCCTCTCAAAAGAATCTCTATAAATTCTTCCCCACGTGTCCTACAGGTGTGTCTGTATTGAATCTCTGTCGCTCTGTTTCAGGAAGCCAGAGTGTCAGTGTGTTGAGCAAACTCTATATGGAGGGACAGAACATAGACAGAAGCATTGCTGTATTGTTTGTCCAAGAAGGCCAGTTTGATGGATGAAATTTGCCTTGCTGTATTGTTATTAATTTTTAATGTCTATATTCTCTTTCTTTAAAAATCACCTATTAAATATTTTCTGCCTGTTCAGTCTGCTATAACAGAATGCTATAAACTAGGTAGCTTATAAACATCAGCAATGTATTTCTCACAATTCTGGAGGCTGGAAAATCCAAGATCATGGAACGGGCAGATTCAGTGTCTGTGGAGAGCCAGCTTCTTAGACGGCCATCTTTTCACTGTATCTTCACTTGGTGGAAGGGACAAGGGAGCTTTCTTGGGTCTCTTTTATAAGGGCACTAAGCCTATTCGTAAGGTCTCTACCCTCATGATCTAATCACCTCCAAGGGCCTCATCTCTTAAGACCTTCACCTTGGGCGTTGTTTCAACATATGAATTTTGGAGGGACACAGACATTTAGAACATAGCAAATATTAAGATCATATTCTATTCTCTTTTATATTTCTAGAATCTTTCATAATCCCTTCTAGGCATTCAGTAAAGTTATGATGTTGATTATCAAGAAAAATTTGTTGAGTGAATAATTCAACAAGCAAGTGAGTGAATGAAGACATAGGAGTAGTTTTATTATAAAGAGATATTATTTTTAGTGTTGTCTGTTATTGCATTTTACCTGTAAGTCTTTATATTTATGAACTTAATTGTTTCAAGATTTGGCTTGCAATCCTTAAATGGAGAGCAGAAGTAACATGTTCATCTTGATTTTATAAGCATGCAATGTGGAGTAAGTCTTCAGAAAGCTGTGACCGTTTTCCTTTTTTTCATAAGAGCATGTATTCTATGTTAAGAACAAGGTAATAGCATTATTATTAGGTGTAGGACATAGAGAAAGATATTAATATCCATCTTCATAATCCTTATTCTTTTCCCTCCTCTGACTGACTTTAAAAATTAATTTGATTACAGAACTGCCCTATAGAGTTAATCAAGAATGATTCTATCTATTAAAATAGCAAAAGTATAAATAAATGGAATTAAAATGGCTCCTACCCAGAAATTGTGCTTACAGATCTGCAGGATATAGACTCAGTTGTATTACACTACCTCGCTCTGTGAGGGCAGTTTCTTAGAATAATGATATGGAGTGTGTACCTAGTGTTCTAATTAAAACCCATGGTCATTCATCTATCTAATTGCAACAATGCCCTCCAGGATACTTCTGCTCCAAATGTACCATTCTTCTTTTGCCTGAGCAAGTGACTTTAAAACCCCCTGGCTTCTTGCCAAGACCTGAAGTGAAAAATTTACTGACTGTGGTATCACACTAGAAACAGCATTACAGAATGAAAAATTGAAGAGGACAGGCAAAGAAGTGAGATTTTCTATCAGGTTTCTGGAGGTATAGCTTATAAGGTTTTGGCGTTAGCCGTCATAATATCTAATTTTCTCCACAAATTAATAGAAGTCATCTGTTAATAAGTAAAGACTTTGTAAAATACACTAAAACCCCTGAGCTCCCAAGCTAAGAGAAAGATGAAGCTTTAAAGAGGCAGACAGTTACTGAGTATGGTTTTGTTATAGATTTCAACCCTGAAGGCTGAGAAACTGCATCCAGAAGCAGTCAGGGCTAGTACCTAGGCAACCGAAAGATGAATGTACTCCACACCAGAAATATCCAATGCTAGAGCGAAATTCTCTGTGTAACATCCTATGGATAATAAGTACATAAATACTATTTTCTGCTAGCATATATTGTGTTGTTAGTTTCATTTGAATCATCTGTGAGAGTGGATTGAAATAAACATAGGCAGAAAGTACTTGTTGACATGAATAGTAAGACACCATCATTATCAGAATCACGAAAGCTACCATTTATTTAGTTATTAACTATATAGCAGGCACTACCTAAGTGATTCACACATATTAGCTCATTTAATCCTCAGAACTACCATATAGCATAGGTGCTATTTTTATCCCGTTTTAAACTAAAAACCTGAGGTATAGAGAGGTAAAACAACTTGATCAATGTCGTGTATTCAGGGAGTGACAGAGCTGGACTTAAAAATATCTGTATGCTACTGGCAATTTCAATATTTGAATTTATACATTCGGCAATGAGCTCCTAGTCACATTTCCATTTTTATCTCACATATAAGACATTTGGACTAAATATGTAATACATTCTATTAGGCAATGATATTATTAATTTGTCTCAAATTAAGTGGTAGCTGTTGAAAATTGGAACAACCACCCCCATACCTACACAATTGTCACTGTGGGATGTTTGATGACTTACACAACACTTATTTGCTCAAAACTTTGCCTCACTTACACCAATCAATCCAAAGACCTCACACCACTTCTGATATACCTCTCCTGATATCCCCCTTATAGTGACCTCTGAGTCTAAGCTGTAAGCAACAAATACCATGCATTTTCTTCTTCTACTGAGAATCTATTTCAGAATTGTCTTTGTAGTATTTTTCTTTGCTGAAGGAAATCAACAAAACTCACTTTGGTTCTAAGTAACAGGTTTATTTGTTTGTTTGTTTTTTGCTGAGGAAGATTAGCACTGAGCGAACATCTGTTGCGAATCCTCCTCTTTTATTGCTTAACAAAGATTAGCCCTGAGCTAACAACTGTACCACTCTTCCTCTATTTTATATATGGGGTGCTGCCACAGCATTGCTGACAAGTGGTGTAGGTCTGCGCCTGGGATCCAAACCCACAAACCTGGCTGCCGAACCAGAGCATGCAGAAATTAACCACTATGCCACCAGGGTGGCCCCAGAAACAGGTTTTCTTAATTTAAAGAGGGCGCTTTCCACTGTTTGGAGATTCAACAAGATTCAGCTGAGACCCCTCACCCTGGTCTACATAAGCACTTATCTATGAAGGCCTTTGGCACCTGTTGAGCTCAAGGTTCATGGAACTGAATGAAGAGTGAGTCATGTGTTCAGTGTGAGCTCTGATTTTGTTGAAGAAAAAAAGTTTTTAGAACTCTGAGTTTATTTCATTCTGGGAAAATTAGATTTCACCCATTGCAGTCTTTATTATTCTAAACAGAATTGTCTTTGTGTAGGCAGGCTCTAAGTTGGCCACAATGATCCCCACCTCCTGGTATTTGTGGAGTCCTGTTCCATCGAATGTGGGCTGGGCATGGTGGCTTGATTCTAACAGAACATGGCAAAGGGATAGGATGTTACTTCCAAGAATAGGTTACGATAAAATTATGACATCTCAGGAGAGAGAGATCTCTCACTCAATTCCGAGTGAAGCCAGCTGCCACGTTTTGAACTGCCCTGTGGAGAGGCCCAGGTAGCAAGGATCTGATGTCTCCAGCTAAGAGCCAGTGAGGTCTTCAAGCCTGCTAACAGCACCTGAGTGAGCTTGGGAGTGGATCCTTTATCCTGTGAGCTTTGAGACGACTGCAGCCTCAGCAGACAGCTCTGTGGCAACTTTGTGAGAGAATCTGAATCAGACGCACTCAACTAAGCGATACCTGAATTTCTGACTCCAAAAACTGTGAGATAATGTTTGTTGATTTAAGCTGCTGATCTCGGGGAGGGGAAGAACTTGTTACATAATAATGAATTATATAGACTTCGTACCTGAAAGTGGAGTGCTGCCATATAAAAACCTAAAATGTGGGAGTGGTTTTGGAACCTGGCAGGCTTTGAGGAGAGTGTAAGCGAGAGCTAAAGTGCCCTGAACTCACTTTTCGTAGAAATATGGACTTTGAAGATTCCACCAGTGAGGGCTCGAAAGGAAGTGAGGAACATGCTGTTGGCAACTACAGGAAGGGGGAGTCCTTGCTATATAGTAGTGGGAAGCTTGACAGCTCAACTGCCTGTAGGAACACGGAAGGTAGAAGATGTGCTTTATGAACTGGGTGATCTAACTAAGGAGACTTCCAAGCAAAGTGCTGAAGGTGCTACGTGGTTTCTTTTTGCTGCTTATAATAAGATGGGAGAGGAGACAGAGAACTGAGGGAAGGAATGCCAAACAAAAGGAGGCAGGCCTTGATGTATTTGAAAATTCTCAACTTTCTTCCAGACAGCAGGTGATACTAAAATCATGAAATGTATTCTGAGCAAAGAATGAATCGAGGATGCTGCCAGGAAAACATGATTTAGAGATAAAAACAACTGTCTGACTCTAAAATCTTTTGTTAAGGGCTCAGATTAAAGGAGATGCTCTGGAGTACTATTCAGTGATGCAAAAGGCCCTTTTATATATATAGAGAGAGGGAGTATTTAATATAGAGAGATTAAGTGTGTGCCTCACAGGTTCTCTCAATAAAAAACAAAACCCCAAAGAACTCTTGAATAGATTTATGAATGTGACTTTTGTTTAATGCAGTGAACCCCAATGAGATGCATAGGAGGCTCACAAAATTTTTGAATGAATTGTATCAACAGAAAAACTGCCAGCTTGGACTGAGAGGAACAGACACAGTACGAATAAAAAGAAGCAATTGGGTACCCCAAATTTTACTACACTATCCACAAGGTTGGAGACACAGATTCCAGAAACAAATATCAGGCCTATTCTTTTTAGTTCACTGATTTTCTTTATAGATTTCAGCTTCCTTAATAGGAGTTACTAACCCACAGACGGGGTAAATGGCACCTACACCCCAATAGAGTACTACTGTTTTGTGGACATCAAACTTTTACTTGTTTCCTTCACTGTAACTTAAATTATGTCTGAATTATAATTGTCAGAGACTTTAGGAATCCAAGATCCCCTGGGGCCTTTTCGGACAATGTCTCACTGAGGCACATGACCAGGAACTTACAAAATGAAGTCACTGTAGACTGTTCTGGAGAATTACTTAGAGGAAATAGTGATTCACTTTTTATCTATGTCATCTGGGTGATGGTTTCTACAATGGGGATTATACCATTGGAAAAGGTAATCAGATACTTATCATTAATCTTACTTTGCGTTTTAAATGATAATTTCACAGCTCTCAAAGCTCAAAAGCCAAGTCTAAACTATTTGGCCCAAGTGATAGCAGAAAATTTAGTAGCTTTAGACTTTCTATTAACCAGTCAGGGTGGTATCTGTGCCATTACCAACAATTTGTGCTGCATTTGGATAAATACTATTAGTCAAGTGGAACATTCCTCTAAACTGAAGGAGTTAGCCACTTGACTCTCCAGAGTAGATCCTAATAGATTCTGGACATACTTTCTTGTCCTGAGTTCAGCAATTTCTGCACATGGCTTTGAAGCGTTCTACAAAATGCAGTCATCACTGTTCTATTTTGTGTACATCTCCAGTCTTAAATGCTCCCATGCGGCCACTGTTATACCAGATGACTGGATGACTCATCTTCTAACAAAAGAAGCAAAAGATCGGACCCTGCTTTGACTCTAAGCTGTTTTTTTATTAGATTGATGATATCAGAGATCATGACAGTGCTGTAGATTCAGAAAGAGACTGCTTTTGTTACCAACCCTTTGGCCTGGCCAAAAGCTAGTGTGACCATTATCAATTATGTAGTTAGAACCACAGAATATCATATGACTTGCATAACACTTCCATCTTTACTCAGAACCTCACCTATTTGCATAAGTCCTTGTCTTAAGAAATCAACCAATTCAAAGACTCACTCTCCTTCTTGTATGCCAACCTAAGGATTTCCATTCAATCCTTCAATAAAAATTGTGTATTCACTTCCTGTGATGAGATGCCAATTTACAACTGATTCCTTAAATTCTCTCTTGCTGAAGTAAGAGAATAAAACTCAATTTTCTGATATCATATGTATTTATTTAAGGACTAGGCTTCTTACCTTGTGTCACTAGAAATATCTAAAGTTAATTTACTTTGTCATTGTCTAAATTATGCTTTTTAAAGTTTTTACACAACTTTGACTAGCTAGTATTGTAATTTTTCTTGGCGTTTTGTTTATAAAGAACTTTTGAAGGAGTGGTGATATCAAGAATTGTGAATAAACATACTTTTACATTGAAAAATTTAAAAATAAAAACTATTTAAAAAGGCAATCTTTAACCTGTTGTTAATTCTGCCACTAGTATTAAATAATTATTTGTAATAACTTTCCCTCTAATAAGCCTGAATATTTTAATGTCGTGTAGATAAGACGTGTGTATAATAGATTCATCTGTGGTGTAGTTCAAGGATCTAATCCTTGATATTAAAAAATGTCACTATATCACAAAATCTTAAATATGATTTAACCAGTTCACAATTTGTTGGATGACTGGTGTGGGTGTGCACTGCTCTGCAGCCAGTGAGTGGTACAAGAGAAATATAGATAGCTTCTCCTTCAAAAAATTACCATTTTGTTAAGAATCCTAAACAAAGACGTGAGAAACAATGACCAGTTTTGGATTTTCACAGGATCAGAACATATTCAAGGTGGAAGAGCTATTTAAACATGTGAAGATGAATCACCAAAACTGACCCATAATGACACCAGCAGAGTTCATTATTTTTTGATGGTCCCCTTTTCATAAGTTATCTAAGTTATATCTGATTTGGAGGCATAAGGAGTACACACAAATGGTGAAATTTTCAAGGTTTTTAGATTACCTATTAGAATGACTATGTTTCTTTTATGAAAGTTTAACTTGATTCCTTTTGAAGCATTGATCTTCCATTTTATAAATTTTATTCTCCCTGGCCAGCCTCTTTCTTCTTTTAAGTGTCCTGGCATACCATCAGATCAGAAATACTTGCCAAATGGAATTGTTGAAGATTTGCTTCCCTGAGTCTCCATTTCAGATTCACTTTTCATGTCTAATTAATACTAATTTCCTGCCTACTTCATGCTGGGGTTGTTTCTTGACAATATGGTGGTGTTAAAAAAACATTAACATTCCAATATAGGTGTAGATGTAAGAGTTTGAGAATCCTTTCACATAAACACTTTGGCAAGGTAACAAAGAGTTGGAAAAAATAGTAACTGTGAGAAAAGTTAAATATATTGTCAAAGTAGGTCATTTTGTATTCTACTTAAAGTTCAAATAGGGCAGAGAACATTTTTGTGCTGAATTAATCCTGTTCTATCAAATGCATACCAAACCCCCAGGGAAACCTGATTATGTAGCTTGAGAGAATATGCTAAGAGGTCAATTGACTCCTTTCTTAGGTTATGATCATCATTAATGATAATGGACATTCTGTTCTGGGACGGAGGTAAGGGCATACTTTTTTATCATCCATTGATGTTATTGAAAATGTTAGAGACATTTATAATGAGAGAATTTTGGAGCATCTCAGGGAAGGTGGCTAGAGAAGGTCAAGTCAGCATAACAGACACAGCATCCCACCATTCAAAGGTGTTTGGCTGGAGTGTGAGTCAGAGGGAAGATGTATTTGACAGATAAGAGGTTTGCCACTTTCATATTACTCACTTGTGTGCCTTCAATATGCTCGCTTTCCATGGAAATGAGTTTTCTTTCTGTGTTCTTTCATCTGTCCTAGCTAGAAAGGTGAAGTAAATAAGAGTTTTGCAAAACCTTCAATTGCAGGGAAAATTAGGAGCCAAGCTGCAGAACACAAATCCTTTGTCTTGCATACGCACAGTGTGTGTCCAGTTCTGCCTGAGAAGATGCTTGTGGAGCCAGAAGACCCAGAATGAAGTGTGGTCAGACAATAACTGGAACAATATTTGTGGAATCACTGAGTTGAGGAGAAAAAAAATGAAGGCTATAGCTGGACAGAGCACTGAAATCAGAGATCTAGGGAATCCGGTCCACATTTCAAACTGAAGGGGTGAAGCAAAGGCATAAATGGAGAGAGACCGTCAGGATCAATAGCATAAGAGATTGAGAAATTGGGAAAAGGAGCAAGAAATGTAGCAAAAGACCAGGCAGTTTGCTCTCCAAGCATCCAGTAGGTCATTTCTATGGAGCTTATAGGATATAAAATTTGGCTGCTGTGTGAGTGAAAGATCCTCCAAATGACAGTGGCTGCAACAGGTTAGGAGCGTTATCTCTGTTTCATATAAAAGTCTGAGTTGGCACTCCAAGGCTTATATGGTTTAGTACGGGGTGGGGGCATAGGATTCTTCTATCTTGTGTTCTCCTTGGTGAAATGATCATGTCATCTGTGTTCTCGGCAGAGGAAGACATGACAGAAAAGAGCACACGTAAGGTTTCTTAAGGAAGAGTACGAAAATGACTCACAACATTTATGCTTACCTTGTACTGGCCAGAACATAGTCATATACGACCATGGTTAGCAAAAAATGGCTCTGAGAAATGTATTCTTATTCTGGGAAGCTATGTGCCAAACTAAACAGGGGGGAGGGGGAGTTCTTTCACTGAAGAATAAAAGGAGAATAGATATTATGAAAAAATTAATCCTGATACAGGATTAAACTGGACCAAAAGCATTATAATTACATCACATGGCAAGTGGAGCACTGAAAAGAAGCAAAATGATTCATAGTCTACGTAGGTAACAGTAAGTGGAATGCTTCAATTATTAGAGATTCTCTCTATCTTTGAGAAGGAGTTGGAACTTAGAGTACAAATGAGGATGAGAGAATTCAAGTCAAAATCGGAACTGTTGATATCATAGTAAAATTCTCTCTGTCCTTTTAGCAAATGAACCTCCAATGTTCAAGCATCTAGGAGCTTTTTAACTGCTGTGAAACATTCTAGGACTTTGAAACAGAGGTCTAGTCCTCATAATTTATTCTGCATGGAATACAAAGCATACTTGGAGAAAACTTAAACCCATCTCTCCTTATGGTATTCATGCATGTGCAAATCCACTTGAAAAACCTGGTTTCCCTGAGGAGATTGAACTGGAGTAAGAGAAATGAGGCCTCTAAGAGAAAATCACCATGAGTTAAAGAATTTGGCACAATGGACTAGACTGAGCAGCAGAGCCTAGATGTAAAAGAAAGCAATGTTTCCAAACACAGTATGAGACACATCAGACCAGCTCCTTCCTTCCCACCTGTAGTGTGCCAGTTCTTGCTTGCTTTGGTCTAAGGGGAAGATCTCTGCACTAAGGGATGACCATCTCACTTTTGTGAGCTCCTCTAACAGAACTGACCATATGAAGTGAAAATTGCCTGCTCTCTGCAAAGGGAGAAGAGAACTGAAAGTTAACAGTGTGGAGAAGGTCCAAAGCCCTGCCAGTGAAATGAGCAAAACTTCTTTAGAAACAAAATCCCAAGTGTTGAGAGCAGTGGAAATCAGAGTGGAAGAGTATGGAGCTGCATATAACAGGTTTGAGAATCACAACCATTCCTGGAAACCCTAGATTCTGAGAGAGAAAATTTGATAATAGGATGCCTGGAAAATTCTCAACTTCTGGATAATTGTCTTGGATGCAAAGTTTTGGAATTTGAATAGTATTCTAAATGACAAATCTATGTTCGTTGGTGGGACACAACAAAAGTAATACAGATGAAAACAAGAATGAGTAAAAGGCTGATCTGTCAGAATTCAGGTGAGTGCAGAGTCAAGACCTAGGTGGGAAGCCAGAGCATATGAGAATTATAGACTAAACTATTTTGATGCCTTGCCTAGAAGTTTAAATTGAGCATTAGAACTCTCTTCCCTGCCAATGCCATCCTGGTGTTCTGTTTAGTATGCCACGGTATTCATTAAGTGAGAGAGGAAATGGAAGGGCTAAAAAATGCCCAAAATACAGCTCAGCCCTAAATTCCTATAGAACAAAAACCATGTGTACGTGGTTTACTGGGACCACAGAGTGAAAGTTCCTTAGTCAGATACACACTGGGCATTAGGCATATTTGAATGTGGAGGGTCAATGGGTTGGTCACATGGAAATCTCATGGGAAAGGCAAATGACTGAATCTTGAAAATATGCCATGGATTTTAGGATTAAGTTTTCTATGTTGATAAGGAAAAAGATTGACAATAAATGTGATTGATAAAAAATAACCCTCTCACCCAACTACGGAAAAATTAAGTTTAGGTATACAAGCTTGTTTTAAGAGCAAAGGCCATAGTTGGAGGTTAAAGGAGGCCCATTGAATGTGTAGGAGCTTAATAACAATGAGATCGTCTTTCAGTCCACTGAAAATTCTCTCAGGTTAAGTTTTTCTAGAAGAATTTCAATTTTACCCTTTCTTTTGAATATGAGTTTTGCTTTCTAAATTGACTGATATTCCTTGTTTTTGAAAAAATTTTCTTTAGATATATATTCCAGCTCATTAATTCTATCTTTAACTATGTCTTATCTGCTTAACACATCCATTGTTTTCTATTTTTATTTCAACAATTATATTTCTTATTTTTAAGTTTCCAATGTACTGGTTCCTTCTCAGTCCTGTTTCACTGGATGCTGACTATTTTGTTTCCTTGTGTCTCACAGGATTCATACATATCTGGTTGGTGCTCTGTATTGACATTTCCAATGTGCAGTTCTTGGAGGTCTAAATATAATGTTTTTTTCCCCACTGATTTTTATTCATAATGGCTTTTCTCTCATGTGCTTGATAGTCTGTAACTGTGAGCTCATTGTCTTATTTTAATTATTGTGGTCTGTTGGGCCCATATTAGAAAATATTTCTCTCTACAACGTCTTCTCAAAATATAATGTGGATGAGAATCCCTCAAGGAATTTATTAAAATACAGATTATAATTCAATAGATCTGGGTTGGGATCTGAGAGTCTGGGTTTCTAATCTGCTCCCAGATGATGCTAATGCTGCTGGTTCTCAAACCACATTTTGAGGAGCATGGGCTTAGAATTGCTTCCATTTCTGTGTCTGCTGGTGATCAGAAGCTTCTACCTAGAAACTGGGGTCACATTAACTCCCATCCACCTTGACCTGAAACAGTACTAGAAGCTGTGCTACCCCACAATTAGCCCAAAGATCAGTATCCTGATAGTGTCAACGTTGTTAGTGTTTGTTTTTGGTGGAGTCCTGGATCTCTCATCTGTAAATCTGTCCCTAGCTCCATGCCACTCTCTTACACTGCTGAAGATTTTTGTTTTGGAGGGAACATTGAGAGTTATTCCTGTTAGATCAATGATACCATAAAATATGTATCCTATACGACACATAGAGTCCTGTTGCTGAAAGGTCCCTAGAGCACACAGACAGTAGTAAGGCCGGAAACAAAAGTCTGATTTACCTTTTTAAGACATTATAAAAAAAAGTTTGTGATGGAACCCTATCTATTTACTTCTTGTCATGACAATCAGTGGAGATAATAGAGTTGGAAGAGCATTGATAACGATAATTATAGAAATATATAAATGTAAGGTGTAATATTTTTTGCGATCATCTGTCATTCTCTGAAATGGGCAATTCATGCAGTGCTGTTGTAAGACAAAATGGTGCTTGATCCTCTTGTCTCCTATTTATGGTCTTTGAACTGAGACATTTCCTTTGGGTCTTTGCTTCTTCTTTCAACTTTGCTCATATCTAAGCTCTCATTATAGCAACAAACTCATTTTACCATAAATTTTTTTCAAACAGTTTTTCTCCATAGAACTCACACTATTAGTAGGAAGCAAATTATTCACACAGGCAGGATTGTGTTTCTTAATGAAATGTGATCATAGCACTGAGTTGGGATAATTTATATTTAGCAGTACCTCTGGTTCAAAAATTCCTACATGTGCCTGCTTTAAACAATTGGTTAACTGGTAACACTTTTCACTGGCCTGGGGCAAGCAATATCATACCCACTTATAGAACAGGTAAGTTAAGGTGTGTGCAATTCAAATTGGTAGTTCTCCAAAGCTTCAAAGCAGTATTCCATATATAAGAGCTTGTTTTTAGCAGCTAACAAGCAGACCTCATAATGCATGCCAGGTGTGCTACCCTCTGCTCTCCATTCCACTCAGTCATTAAAACATTGCTGAGAGTACATTTCTCTCCAGAAGGATTTTCCTAGGGCTGTATCCAGGTGCATGAAATAGTTAGGAGGACCACACATATATTTGCATTAAAATTAGATTCTGATTTGCATATCATTTACATACACCTACACAGACTGTGCCATCTATTCTTAGGTAGCTTTTAGCAAAACACTATTTATTGCTACCATTAAGGTTGACACCTCTTGATTTTTCTCCTTTACTTTCATCCTCACCCAATCTTTGACCCCAGAGTTTGACATCAAAGAAATCTACAAAGATGGTGATGATAGAGAATGCAAAATCTTCCTGCTGGATTTTGTGTGAAGAACAAACAAGACATATTTCAAGGAAACTTTCAACTATAGATCCAAATTATACATTGCTTTTTTTCTTTCTTTGGAGAGGTAGAATTGAGATTTCCTTTGATGGAGAAAAAAATGTGCCAGAATGTTAGTATTTTAAGTATACAAATTTAAAACACTTCATGAAGTGATTAATTTATTTAACAAATATTTATTGAACACTATAATGTTCAAGGGCTTTACTAGGTATTAGGCATTCTGCAGTGAACAAAACAAATTTTAAAAAAGTCCTATTCTATAGAGTTGACATTCTCGTTGCTGAGAATTGGTTTGGGAAAGGGCAGATAAACCAATAAATGAGTAATATATATAGTGTTTAAGATAGTGATCAATTCTAGAGATAAAAATGATGTAGGGAAGGGGGACAAGGAATGTAGGGTGTTGGGACAGGGAGGCCACAGTTTCAAACAGGGTGGTCAGAGAAGATATCTTTGAGTTTTCATTTCAGTAAAGACTTAAAGGAGATCAGAAAGAAAGCCATGTTGACATCCAAGGAACATTAGTGTCCTTGGAAATTACCCGAAAAACTTATCAAAATGCAAATTCTTGGGCTTCTCTCTCAAAGATCTGATTGAGGAGGTCTCAGGTGGACTCCAGTTATCCAAGTTTTAGTAAGTATCCCAAGAGATTCCTAAGCAAATGTTCCTGATGCAACAAAATTTAGAAGAAGGTAAAGATATTTCCCATATATCCCCTGCCTCCAAACATGTATAGCCTCTCCCATTGTCAACATCCCATACCAGAGTGGTGAAAGTGGTACAGTTGATGAACCTACATTCACATGTCATTATTACTCAAAGACCATAGTTTACATTACAGGTCACTCTTGCTGTTTTATGTTCTATGGGTGTGAACAAATTTATTTATTTTTCTCATTTTTTTCTAGGTTTATTGAGATATAATTGACATATAACATTGTGTAAGTGTAAGCTGTACAATATGATGATTTGACACACATATAAATTGCAAAATGATCATCACAATAAGGTTAGTTAACACACCCATCACCTCACATAATTACCATTTCATTTTTGTGGTGAGAACATTTAAGATCTACTCTCTTAGCAAGTTTCAAGTATATAATACAGTATTAGTAACTATAGTTACCATGCTGACCATTAGATCCCCAGAAGTTATTCATCTTGTAACTGGAAGTTTGTACCGTTTGACCAACATCTCCCCATCCCCCGCCCACCCCCAGTAACCACCTGTTGTCTTGGGCCCAGCTTATCAATCAGGATGCTGTCAGCTAGAAAGGCCTAAGGCACTCACTTGGGCCCATATTACTTGTGGAAACCCCACTGACGTTTCCTTGACTAGAGCCAATGTTGTGGCTGGACTGGATCTTGCGGTTGTTCCTATGATTGCAGGATTCACCTCAGCAACAATCATCAGGGAACTTTGAAGAACAAGATTTATTACTCACAAGTCCTGAAGGGGACATGGCACACCCAAGGGCCACACAGCAAGTGTGCAGATAGAAAGAGAAGGAAGAAGCTCAAACCTGGGGCTCTGCTTTTATTAGGGTCTAGGCTGGGGTGTCTAGGGTTTCATGGGTTCACTCTCTATTAGAGAATTTAAAACATAAGAGCAGGAATTAGGGCACAGGAAGGGAATGGTGGGGTCACTCAAGTGGTCAGTTATCTAGGTGACCCAGGGCTTTCTAAAAGGAGAAATTCATGGGTAGGGGGAGCCTGGTTTCTCAAAATGGCTCTCCTTGGTTTTGGATTCCACCAGAGTTTCACAATCTCCTACTTGGATCCCAAAGCTCCCTCAAAAGTGCGTTTGTCCATAGATGGATGACAAATTATTGTTGAGGGGGTGCTATGAATGAGGGATGTCTTATTTGGCCATCTTTCTGACCTGGGCAAATTTATAATGACATATATCCACCATTATAGTGTTATAGAGAGTATTTTTACTGCCCTAAAAATCCTCTGAGCTCTGCCTGTTCTTCCCTCCCTACACCTAACCACTGGCAACTACACATCTTTTTATTGTCTCCGTAGTTTTACCTTTTCTACAATCTCAGATAGGTAGAATCATATAGGATGTAATATTTTCAGATTGGCTTCTTTCACTTAGTAATGTGCATTTAAGCTTCCTCCTTGTCTTTTCATGGCTTGATAATTCATTTCTTTTTAGTACTGAATAATATTTCATTGTTTGGATGTACCAGAGTTTATTTATTCACTTACTGAAGGACATCTTGGTTGCTTTCAAGTTTGGGCAATTAGGAATAAAGCTGCTATAAACAGCCATGTGCAGATTTTTGTGTGGACATAAGCTTTCAACTCCTTTAGGTAAATATCAAGGAGCATGATTGCTGGATCTTATAAGTATGTTTACTTTTGTAAAAAACTGCCAAACTGCCTTCCAAAGCAGCTGTACCATTTTGTGTTCCCACCAGCAATAAATGAGAGTTCCTGTTGCTCACCAGCATTTGGTTAGTGTTAGTGTTCTGAATTTTGACTATTGTAATAGATGTGTAGTGGTATCTCATTGTTTTAACTTGCGTTTCCCTGATGACATATGATGTGGAACGTCTTTTCATATGCTTGTTTGCTATCTGTGTATCTTCTTTGGTGAAGTGGCTGTTAAAGCCTTTGACCTATTTTTTAATTGGATTGTT
Organism: Equus caballus; assembly: GCF_041296265.1. NCBI lineage: Eukaryota > Metazoa > Chordata > Mammalia > Perissodactyla > Equidae > Equus > Equus caballus. Next base: position 65,426,886 of record NC_091698.1, read on the forward strand.
TGTTTTCCTATTGTTGAGTTTAAAGAGTTCTTCTAAAATTTTGTTTAGCAGTCCTTTATCAGACGCATTTTTGGCAAATACTTTCTTCCAGTCTGTGGCTTATCTTCTAATACTCTCGACATTGTCTTTCATGGAGCAGTAGTTTTTATTTTTAATGAAGTCCAGCTCATCAATTTTTTCTTTCATGAATTGTGACTTTGGTGTTGTATCCAAAAAGTAATTGTCATACCCAAAGTAATCTAGATTTTCTCCTTTGTTATCTTCTGGGAGTTTTCTAGTTGCACTTTTTATTTAGGTCTGTGATTCATTTTGAGCTGATTATAGTGAAGCGTGTAAGGTCTGTGTCTAGACTAATTTCTTTTTTTGCATGTGGATGTTCAGTTCTTCATCACCGTTTGTTGAAAAGACTATCTTTGTTCCATTGTATTGCCTTTTCTTCTTTGTCAAAGATTAGTTGACTATATTTACGTAAATCTATTTCTGGGCTCTCTATTCTGCTCCATTGATCTATTTGTCTATTCCTTCATCAATACCACACTGTTTTGATTACTGTAGCTGACTTTTGAAGTCAGGTAGCATCAGTTTTCCAACTTTGTTCTTCATATTCAATATTGAGTTGGTTATCCTGCATCTTTTGCCTCTCCATATAAACTTTAGAATCAGTTTGTCAATATCCACAGAATAATTTGCTGGGATTTTGATTGAGAATGCATTGAATCTGTAACCAATTTGAAAATGACTGACATTTTGACAACATTGAGTCTTTCTATTGATGAACATGGAATATCTCTCCATTTATTTAGTTCTTCTTTGATACGTTTCACATAGATCTTACATATATTTCACTAAATTTATACCTACGTATTTCACTTTTGGGGTACTAATGTAAATGGTAATGTGTTTTTAATTTCAAATTCCATTTGCTAGTTGCTGGTATATAGAAAAATAATTGACTTTTGTATGCTAACAGTGTATAATCCAACCTTGCTTTAATTGTTTATTAGTTGCCGGAGATGTTTTGTTGATTCTTTCAGATCTTCTACGTAGATGATCATTTCATCTGTAAACACTGACAGTTTTATTTTTCCTTCTCAGTATGTATATCTTTTATTTCTTTTTCTTGTCTATTGCATCAGCTAGCACATTCAGAACAATGTTGAAAAGCAGTAATGAGCAACATCCTTACCTTTTTCCTGATCACAGTGGATAAGCTTCCTATTTCTCACCATTAAGTATGATATTAGCTGTAGGTTTTTTCATAGATGTCCTTTATCAAGTTAGGAAGTCCTCCTCTCTTCCTAGTTTGCTGAGAGTTTTTATCATGATTGGGTGTTGGATTTTGTCTAATGCTTTTTCTGCATCTATTGATGATAATATATGATTTTTCTTCCTTAGCCTGTTGATGTGATGGGTTACATTAACTGATTTTTGAATGTTGAGCCAGCCTTGCCTGCCTGGGCTAAATGTCACTGGGTCATGGTGTATAATTCTTTTTACGCATTGTTGAATTGGATTTGCTATCATTTTGTTGAGGATTTTTGCATCTATATTTATGAGAGATATTGGTTTGTTGTTTTCTTTTCTTGTAATGCCTTTAACTGATTTTGGAATTAGGGTAATTCAGGCCTCATAGAATGAATTAGGAGGGATTATATCTGTTTCTATTTTCTGAAAGAGATTGTGGAGAATTGGTATGATGTGTTCCTTCAGTGTTGCATAGAATTCACCAGTGAACTCATGTGGGCCTGCTGATTTCTTTTTTTTGAAGGTTATTAATTATTGATTTCATTTATTTAATAGATATAGGCCTTTCAGATTTTCTATTTCTTTTTGTGTGAGTTTTAACAGATTTAGTCTTTCAAGGAATTGATCCATTTCATCTAGGTTACCAAATTTGTGGGCATAGAGTATTCATACTATTCCTTTATTAACCTTTTAATGTTGATGGTATCTATACTGATGTCCCCTTTTTGATTTTTGGTAATAGTAATTTATTTCCTATTTTTTTCAGAATTAACTTGGCTGGAGGATTCTCAATTTTATTCTTTTCAGAAAAACAGCTTTTGGTTTTATTGATATTCTCTATTTGTTTTAAAATTCATTGATTCCTGCTTTAGTTTTCATTGTTTCTTTGCTTACTTTGGATTTTATTTGCTCTTCCTTTTCTATCTTTCTAAGGAAGAAGCTTAAATGATTTTTAGATCTTCTTTACAATAATATGCATTCAATAGTATAAATTTAATTCAGATTTAATTCTTATCATTGCTATTCTATACGTAAGGTGCTTTTTTCCTAAGGCTTCTTTTGAGATTTTTTCTTTATTTTGAGTTTCCGAAGTTTGAATATAATATGCTTAGAATTAATTGTACTTGGTGTTCTCTAAGATTCCTGAATCTGTGGTTTTGTGTCTGACATTAACTTGGGGGAAATTCTCAATCATTATTGCTTTTCAAATATTACTACTTTCCCTTTTTCTCTTTCTTCTCCTTCTGATATACCCATTATGAATATGTCATGCCTTTTATAGTTGATGCCCGGTTCTTGGAAATTCTGTACTTTTTCTCTTTTTTAGTCTTTTTGCTCTTTCCTTTTCTAATTTTGAAAGTTTCTATTTTCATATTTTTAAACTCAGAGATTCTTTCCTCAGCTATGTCCAGACTACTAATGAGCCCATCAAAGGCATTGTTCATATCTCTTACAGTGTTTTTAATCTATATCATTTCTTTTTGATCCTTTCTTATAATTTCCTCCTCTCTTTTACAGTATCCATGTATTCTTGCATGTTGTCTATTTGTTCCATTAAAACCCTTAGCATATTAATCATTTAAAAAAAATTCATGATCTGATAATTCCAGCATCCCTGCTGTTATGTGACTCTAGTGCTTTTTCAGTCTTCAAACTGTGTTTTTTCCTTTTAGTATATCTCGTAATTTTTTTTGCTCAAAGACAGACATGATGTATTGGGTAAAAGGAACTGCCCTAAATGGGCCTTTAGTAATGGAGTGGTAATGCGGGGGTGGGGGTGCTCTATAATGCTATTACTAGGTCTCAGTGGTTTGGTGAGTCTGTGTCCCTGAACTGTGAACTTCACCAGTGTTTTCAGTTTCCTTTTTTCCCACTTAGGTGGAACAGGATGGCTAGAGGAGGCTGGAATTCGGCATTTCCCTTACCCTAGGTAGTTTAGGCTCTGATAAAACCCCAGCAGATGAGGCTCTGGTTAACAAGTTTCTCCTAAGAGCTGGTCTTGTTAAGAATAGCATGTTCTGGTATATTTCAAAATGGTTACTTTTTCCCTCCTCCTGCTGGAAGCAGGAGGAGATTTTTTTCCAATATTCATTGTGAAAATCTGATAGAGTTCCCAGAGGGAAAATTCACAAAAGTGTGTGTATAAAGGGGGCTCCCGTATCACTAGGTCACCCTAGAGATTTTAACTATAAGACTTGTCCACACTACACCTCCTGCAATGATAGTTCAGGTTTTCCTGCCCCAGCACTGGTTCCCTGAGGTTTCTGCTCCAGTAAATTGTGATTCTCTGTATCCACCTGCCTATCTCCCTAATTTTTGTGTCAGTGGTTTGTTCTGTGACCTCACTTATCTGACAGATCTAGGAAGAATTGTTGATTTTTCAGTTTCTCCAGCTTTTTACTTGTTGTTAGGATGGAATAGCACGTTCTAAGCTCCTTACGTGCTAGACTGGAAATCATAAGCTATACTTTCATTGAAAAGTCTCTTCAGTACTTCCAGATAACACTTCTTGACTAAGGGAAAGAAAGAATTTGTGGATCTCTTGTAGCCCTAGATTTCAATCCTCTCCTGGTAGAATATGCAAGGAATATTACAAACTCTGAGAGGGCTGGACACCTATCCTCATCCCTAATGGACCCTGGATGTAGAAATTTTGGTGAATTTCCTAGGACTATTTGACCATGGTAGGCTTTTTAATTGCAAATGTTATGCATTGGACTGATGGAGGGAAGCATGTCTTAGGACAAAGATGGTAGAAAAATAAATGTAGCAAGAGTGTCTCAAATTTCAGCTAATTGCGCCATCTATTTCTTGCTAGGATCCTGATGCATTTCACCATAATATCATATCCCATAAATTATAACTCAAGATACATACGGTTTAGATAAAGAATCAAATCTTCCGTATAGGACAACTCTGGATGATGGATTGAAGAGAGTGTTTAGCACCCTGGCCAATCTCGGATTAAGACAGCCTCACTGTTGCTACTTTTTCCTCTTCATAATCTCACCTCTACATTTACTTACAGAACGCTGATAAACACATGTGTTCTCCTGGAGCAAAAAATAATTTGATTTCAACCACAATTACAAGCATCTAGAAAGTTCTGATGAAATGTAGGGGGAAAGAAAGGTGGAATTTATTAAACTTTATTAATTTCATAGCCAATTTATCTTAGGCTCAGAACTCATCATAATATTCATGATTTTACTGGCAAATCATTACATCCCCAAGTCTCATCCTTAACATCATATTGAACCATCTAACAATTATTCATGGTGTCATCTTGGGAGACAGCTCATTTCTTTCAGCAGTGGTGTCTTAAGTACATGCTACATTCAAATTGCATGGTGGTTAAGTTACTTGAGATGCCTCGTCCCACATGCACCTTCCCTCCGAGTTATTCCATCTTTCAGGGCCCAGTTAAAGTCTTTTCTTTTCCCTGAAGATTGCCTAAACTACTTCTGTGCATATTGATTTCTCTCTTCTCTAAGCTCTCAGTGAATAATTTACCACGTTGTTGATATACTATCTCTCATTGTCTACCTTTTGTCAAATAAAATAAAAATCAACATGTATTTATTGAACAAAATATTATTCTAGTTCTTGTAGGGAATAAAATTAATATCAGAAATTATCCCAGCTCTTAAGGAGTTTATGATCACCTTGGAAAGGGGAGATAAAATCAACATAAGAAATTTAAAGATTTAAAGCATTGTCAAGAAAAGGGAATTGGTATCACAGTGAAGAGATATTAAGCGCCAAATGAATGATCCAGACAAATGCTATCCAGACAGGTTTGGGTGGTGGAGGGCAAAGAGCAGAGTAATAAGGAACATCTTTACAAAGGAGACAGAATTTGAGCTAGATCTCGAAAGGTGGGTAAGATAATGGATAAAAAATGTGGGGAGGCTACACTCGTTAGGAAGTATTTGTCCATATGTTCAAGCTTCATTTGGCCCTGTCTGTAGAGTTTTCACCAAGACTACAGGGTGCCGATTTATTCTCTTCTAAAGGCAACAACAAAGTTTCAGTAATATAGATGTAGATCTATGAGGTATCAATAGTTGATTGTACTTCCTCCTCTTCTCCTCCGATGCTATCTGCATCTGACAGCTTGCTAGGCACATAGTGTCCAATGCAAAAGTTATTCTACTAACAAGGATTATATTATATGAATCATAATTGCATTTCTAAGTCATTTAGTTTGTTAAATTTTTAAAAAATTGAATTTTCTTATTAAAATGTGATATAAATGAATTTACTAACTAGAACATTACCACCCCCAGAAAACTTGTCCTCCAACAGAATTTTCTGTTAATTACCAGGAGAAAGTTCTTTCTCTACTGAATATAAGGGATATGTCCATATCAAATAAAGGCTACTTATGAGCATGAAAGTTAAAAAAATATATGTTCTTCCTTATCCACCTTACTTGCCTATCACAGTTCTTGAAATAACACAATTAAAGTCTCTTTCCTTGGGTTCTGAAATAATATAATCTAGAAATTTTAAACTCTCCTTTTCTATAATTTTCAGTTTTCTTGTCTACCAAAGTACAGTAAACCTCTTTCGAGGCATAGTGGTTTTTTCTTAATGAGTAGCTGATTCTTTTCTCTCTCTTTCCTTCTCTTCTCTGTCTTATCAGTAAAGGGCAAAGGCAAGATGATTTTTCTCTAGAAGCAACTCCTTATAGATACCTCAAGCATTAATGTACCTTCCTACCTTTTCCTATCCTTACTTTCTTTAGGCCAAGTCTCAAATCTCATAATTCTGTGATAATTAGAGAAGAGTATGGGAAAATTACATGATAGTTTTCCCTGCTCACCATTTCTTAAATAATATCCCTATTTGACTCCTGCCTGAAGAGACAGAGACATCTATGTTTTATTCTTTTTGATTGAATTTATCACATAGCAGCTGGCATAGGCATAAGAAAAGAAGCAGGCCTTCACTGCATGGTTGATCTGATAGCTTTCCCTGAAGGTCCCATCATGAGTGAAACAAAGGAGAGTAAAATGAAGGCTAGGCAGAGAAGCTGGTCTAAACGCACGCTAAGTTTAGGCTGAAGAGAGAGGTCCTTTCCTTTTACATGCTGCCCTGAAGCTGGCAGTGGCATCTCTTACAGTTCTTGTGACTTCCTGTCCATGGTTGTGAAGAGACTAGCTGAGTCTGAAATTTCCCTGCAGTTATGAGACAGGGTCATTTCTCCGCTAACCTTCTCTATGATTTATCATTTGAATCTCTTTCCATTCTATGCTTTTAGTCTTTCCATTTCCACACACACACACATCTGTTGAAAGCCTTCCTCCTTTCAAGCTGAAGACTAGGAAAATTATCCCCAAGATGCGAAGTTTAATCGTTGAACAAAAGTGTAGATTAATATAAAAACTTGCATCCCAGAAGTCAAAAAACTATATTTCAGTTTCATATTAACCGCTAACTAAAAATCTTGGCAGAGTCTCCAACTTCTTCATTTATGAGTTGGAGTTAAAAATACTTGTCCTACTTTCTGAGGTTATTTTGAGGGTAGATTCAAGGATAAGTATATTTGAGTATTTAGAAATGTTAAAAACACATAATCAAGGTGTTAATTATTACAGACACACTCAAATATCTTTATTTAAAAGCAGCAAGTTAGATAATATTCTAAAATCCTTAATCTTCCTATTTTGCATCATGGAAAAGATCACTGCCTGAAGTAGTGAATAAGCAAACACTGCAGCTGAGGACATAAATGACGGTACTTGCGGAGCTATAATGGGAAAATGTGAGTATTCTCTCTGATTCACAAAACCTGTTGTTATTTGTTACTCTCCCTTTTAGTCTCATCCATTTAACCAAAAAGCATCAAACATTCCAAGTGCCCTTTTTTGAGGGCCAAATGACAGAAAGTAAAGTAAGACATCCTATGTGCCATTGAGGGGTCCACATATTGACAAGATGACACATCTGCAAAGAACCAGAGCTCTCAGCAGGCAGGCGGTATTTCCCAAACTGTGAGTGAGACAATGCTGGTATGCCACACAATACCTGATGCTGTAGAGGAGGCAAAATTTTACCTCTACCTTCTTAGTTTTCCACTGGGGCTGAGAATTAAATTGACGTAAGGCAAGTGAACAGGAGAAAAGCATACAAATTTATTCTGTTTTACATGGCCTGGGAGCCCTAATAAGGAAATGAAGACGCAAAGAAGTGGTAAAATCTAAATGTTTTTATACTGGGTTGAAGAGAGAGGCAATTGTGGAAAAGTAACTAAAACATATGGGGAGGCTAAAGGAAGATAAGAATGATTTTAACAAGGTCTGTTTGTACAGAATTCTCTCAGCTTCAACTTCCTGTCCGTGGTTATAAGAATATCACTTCCCTCCTGCTGTAGAAGGACATCTATGTGAGAGTTTATCACTTCTTTCAGTAAGGAAAAGGGGGAGGGTCAGAGCACCCTTCTTGCACCTGCTGTTTTTTTAAGTACCTTTAGCTCAAAATAATCCCTAGGCTAAAGGGGCATGTTTTAATCCTATTTCAACGCTATCAATCTTTTGTCTCTTAAAATCGATGTATTGTCACCTGTTTTTAAGAAGAAATGTAAATAAGGAGCTTCGATTTCAAGTTTGTGGCGGGAGCCCAACTATTTGTCTCCCCTCTCTTGTAAGACCCCAATAAAATGAGATAATATAAATCTATAATAATAAATATAACAGGGAGGTCACCATTAAAAGAAAGGAGATTTTAATATATCTTTGGAAGATATGAAGAAAATATTGAGCCTGTTACCAGATTAAATAAAGTGATAAAGTTGCAGTCCAGAATAGAATAGAACCAGGAAGAATCCCAGAGTCTTAAATTCAGAGTGAACAGGTGTCATTGAAAGTAGAAGGGGAAAAGGTATTGAAGAGTGGAATATGAGGGGGATAATTCAATGTCTGTCTATAGAAGAGCTACACCACTTGCCCTCCATTCCTGTACTTTCCTTCTCTGTCCCTCCCATCTTTGCAAATGGAAAATGAACAGCCTACACCACTCAAAACCTATTAACCTGCTACTCTATGCAGTTTGCCTGTTTGCTGACGTTGGAAGGCTTACGGTAAGTTTCATAGACTTGCACTACATTTGAAACTCTTGAAAGAGGCAGCCATGAGGAACTCAAAAAGGAAAGGATCCAGAAAAAAACATTATAGTAGTGTAGTGTGAAAATAGAAACATCTCAGATATAGTAGTTCCTAACAGTGTAACTGAAAGTTTTTGCAATGCTTTACTATGCCTTCTTACTCAATTCTCAGGATATCTTTATTTTCTGAGTAAGAAACCTGAGATTCAGAAAAAAACAAGGGAAATTTTAAAGGTCAAGTGATTGGTACGCAGAGCATCCTGTGCTAGAATGCATGCTTTATGGACTGTACACTCATCCTCAGCTCCATCACTTACTACTCCTGTGTCCTTGGGCAAGTTACTTCACCTCTCTAAGCCTCATTTCCTTAATGATAAAATTGGAGTAATTACGTCACTTACCTCATGGAGTTGTCAGAAGATTTAAATAATACATATGAAACATTTAGAACAATAGCTGACACTTAGAAAGCTCTCAATATGTTGGTCATATTAGCTGACTTCACATGGTGATCTCTATACCAAAGGCGGAATTAGAGCCAACTCTAGGATAGAATAACGGATATATTTTTCTTACAAAACTATACAATAAGGTTTTTTTTAGATCTCCAAAAATGTTTCCCCTCAATTTATCAAAATATGTAACAGAATATTTTGAATGTTAAACTTCCTGTGTGTACTTATTTATTTGTGAGTGTGCATGTGTGTATATACACACATACATACATATATATCCAATTTACTCAACTCCAAACAATGTACATATGTATATATAATTTATGTATGTATGTTGTTTAGCTACTGTGTAGATTGGTGTTAAGCAAACTGGATGAACAAATCCTAAAAAGAGGAAAAAAATGTTATTCAGGGATACAATTGTACCCCAGTCACTGAAGAAACAGTGATTTAATATACTCTCAGTGGCTTTTCTCCTTCATGGAGGCTGCAGGAAGAAAGTCATCACAAAGCTTGCACAGACAATGGACATATGTTAAAGTAACAATGGAACTATTTGGAGCAAAGTTTTAGGAATACTATATATTACCCCAAAACACTTCTGCCCTTTTATCTCTTGTATGGAATGTAAAAATAACAAAAGGAGTTTTATTTCAAAATAATCAATTTCATTCAGAGGCAAACACTTTATTCTTTTAGGATGTTTACACATTACCAGCCCCTACATGACAATACCGGAAATTGCTTCCGTCTTGGGCATAAAGTTTCGAGTATAAACTCAGGGGAAAACAGATGATCAAAGCTGCTAGCAGTATTTTGGGAAAAATACAGAGAGAATGGCTGGGTCTCTGCTGGAATGGAGATAATATCTGGCTAAGAACCCAGATCCTGTGCGAGCAGATTGTGTCTTCCTAAATAGTTTGAATACCTTTTAGAGCAGTGGGCAGAGCCAAAGGCAAGACCAGCGCAAACCCTTTGCTCTTTCTGACGTTATGCTTGGATCCCAAACCCTGTGCAGTCCTTGGGTTAGGGTGCTTGGCTTCATTTCACACCCTAGAGGCAGGTGTAAGAAACTTGTTCCTCAAACTCTAGAAAGGGGCTCATTCAAGGCAGACAACCCCAGAATTTTTATGGGCCAAGATAGCCTCTAGGTAGGATCAAACCTACAGCAGCCAGCAGAGTAAGCCTAAAAGACAGAAAAACCACCTAAATATAGAGATTGCAATGCTTAGCCTAACAAAGTAATGTCTTTGCACTTGGTCTTTCCTACCCTTGATTCTCAATACCTCCCTTATTTGGATTGCAGAGGACAGAATAGGGAGCAGAGAACAACATGAACATGTTTACTCTGAATGGGACGAGGTTTAGGAGCTGTTTCTTTCCTTGTGATACTTCTCTTGTTCTCAACATCACCTGCTCCACATGTTGGCATATGGACCCAATGCAGAAGTTTAAGTTAGCGAGATCTTAGGTGTGGTTTTATGACTAAACTATGGTCTTATTGCCCAGCCCCTCTGTCTCTCAAAACGTTAATGTTTATCTCTCAATCCTTTTAGTTTCCCTTTATCAAATTCCTATCATTTTAAGAAACTCAAGCAAAATTTCACTATTTATTTATTAAAGATTCTTTTGCCTCTTAAGAATAGCCAATAAAATACAGTAAAATAAAGATTACTATGAAACAAATAAAAAGCAACACATACGTATATTTTTGCCTGAATAAAATATTCACAAATGGTCTTTTGCATGATTTTTTTCCCCTTAGCAAATAAAGAAGTTCTGCCTTTATCCTTAACCTTGGATATTCCTCAAGATTGCTGTTCAGAACTGTGTCTCTTCCAGTCTGCTCTAAAGCTGGCATGGTAAGCTGCTTCTACATAAACTGGATCAGTCATATTCATTTCCAGTTAGGGTTTTTAGATCCACTTCTTTTAATTTCAGTTGATAAAGTATCAGAAGAAATGTCTTCTTGACCACTGGAAAACACAGAAGGCAGAGATTTTACTCGTACTTACCATTTTCTCTGGGTGCTAGAGGAAGTTACTTATCTGGCTTCAACACAAGAATCATGATCAGGGAGATTATTTGTGAACTGCATTAAGCATATTGATATATCATGTGTGCTTTTCATTTACAGGAAATATATGTAAGAGTTATTAGTTGGATATAACTTTGGTTATGAAACCAGTTAAAAATTTCAAGCATATTTAAATATGTAAGCCCACAAACTTAGATGCACAGTAAGACCAGAGGGCCATGTTCTCTCTGGTGGGAATGAAGTAAACGCAAAAGTGGATGGATTGTGTAAGTGCCTTCACTCTCTACCTCACCTGTCAAATCAAAAATCAAGTCAATAAGCATTTATCAGTTGCCTGCTGTGTCCCATTTATTATCTAGGAGCTCTGTATTTTGCAGTCACATGATTTTTATGTTCATCGCACATTGTCTCCACGTTTGTGCAGTATGTACATTGAAACCTCGTTAGTTTAGACCCTCCCACACTAATTTGGAATTGAAATATAAGCTAAATAACATATAACATAAATTATAAAAAAAATTTAGGAAGTTTAGCATATTTTTAGCACAGTGAAAAAACCCCCAAAACTGTTTATAATCAATGGACTGGTTGAATGAGTCTTTCATTTAACAACTATTCACTCACTAAATGGCAGGCACTGGGGTAGGCGCTATGGTTAGTAGAAAGACAAGGTCCTGCCCTTATAAGAAAACTAAAATTTACTTCTGGCTAATCGACAGAGGTGGTGAGCACAAAGTTTCTAACCGATGACAGCTGTTTTGTGCAATCTTCCTTGACAACACATCAATAACAACAAGAAAACTATTCTTAAAGTGAAACTTTTAGCCAACTGACGAATATCCTTTTTTACATTAATCTGAGTGGAGGAATTTTGTGTTAATAAGAACTCTTAACTTTGGTAGACAATAGGGTCTATAATCTTTTTTATAGATTGAGGCCCTAATGTGCAAATGGATTAAATGACCAACCCCTCAGTTATTACTGTATAAATGAAGTTTGTCTGAGCTCAGTTAGGATGACTTCCTAGGCAGCCTTTAATACAGTGACTTTAAAACTTTACTAGCTCTGACTCACACCAAAGAAATTAATTTTGCATTGCAACCAGGTACACGTGTGCCTGAAGTAAAAGATTTATGAATAACATTTACATTTAGCACATACCATATGATATAGTATTTTCTATCCTGTTCTAATCAATTTCATTTTTTAAACAATGCTGGTTGCAACACTAAATATGTCACGATTCACTAATGGTATTAATTTGATAAAATTGATTTGATTAATTTGAGATAAAAAGAGAAATATATTTAAGTCTATGGTAATGGGAAAATAAGTATGGCAGTTTCTGTGTGTATATTTTATGATTTTTATTAAAAAACAAATTACCATTTCCTTGGAATATGTGTAATGTTTCACAAGTGATTGTAAATAATCCTAGTTATTTCCTATGACAAGTCTCTTGAGACATGCAAAATTTATTCTTGTTTTGAATTACTTGAGTACCTGTTTGAGTGTTTCTCACCAACTCTTACAAATTATTTTCATGGTATATTCTCTTCATTTTCTTCACAGTTATTTTCTTTCTTTTTTTTTTTTAAAGATTGGCACCTGAGCTAACATCTGTTGCCAATCTTCTTTTCTGTTTTCCTTCTTCTTCTTCTTCTCACCAAAGCCCCCCAGTACATAGTTGTATATTCTAGTTGTAGGTCCTTCTGGTTATGCTATGTGGGATGCTGCCTCAGCATGGCTTGACAAGCAGTGCCATGGCGGTGCCCAGGATCTTAACTCTTGAAACACTGGGCAGCTGAAGCAGAGACCGCAAACTTAACCACCTGGCCAAAGGGGCTGGCCCCTCAGAGTTATTTTCTTAGAGTCTGGCACATTGCCTGGTGTTAACAGGTGTGTGTCGAATAAAGGAATGGATGAATGAATGAGTAGATTCTGAGTTCTGCTTTTCAATGTTTTTTTGAGTAAATTGACTTTGAAGGAAAATGGGACTGGGCTAAATAGAGAGACCCCTTCCAGGTGGGAGGGAAAGCCTGAGGAAAGATGTGGAGATAGGAAGGAGCTTCTGCTATACACACACACAGAGCAGTGAGGTGGGTCCCAAGACTGAAATCAAGGTTAGAGAGTGGGTGAAGGAGTAGAGCACAATAAAAATGATACTTTGGAAGGGAGGAAAATAAAGTAATGATGAGGAAAACAGAAGAAGCAAGGGTAGAGAGAGAAAATTAAACCTAGACATGTTGCTCATTACTGAAATGCTTCACTCTGACCTAACCACATTTAAGTCCAGCCTGCCTAGAGGCATTTGGTGGCCATGTGATGAAGCTGCCCCAAGCTTATAATGGAGTTATTAAGCTATTGTCATCAGGGCTGGCAGAGTAATGTCCACTGATATGGAAAAGATTTGGAGAAAATTGGCTTCAGGTCTTCAGGATCAGTACTTAGAAAGCTGTGCTTTAATCATCTTATTAAAAATAGGTCCAACAGGCACATGAAAAGATGTTCAGCATCACTATTTATTAGGGAAGTGCAAACAAAAACTACAATGAGATACCATCTTACACTCATCAGAATGGCTATAATTACCAAGATAAAAAATAACAAATGTTGGAGAGAAGGTGGAGAAAAGGGAACCCTCATACATTGCTCGTGGGAATGCAAAATGATGCAGCCTCTATGGAAACAGTATGGAGATTTCTCAAAAAATTAAAAATAGAAATACCATATAATCCAGCTATCCCACTACTGGGGTGTTTATCCAAAGAACATGAAATCAACAATGCAAAGAGATTTATGCACCCCTATATTCGGTGCAGCATCATTCACAGCAGCCAAGACATGGAAGTAACCCAAGTGCCCATCAACTGATGAATGGATAAAGAAGGTGTGGTATATATATACAATGGAATACTACTCAGCCATAAAAAGACAAAATCATCCCATTTGTAACAACATGGATGGACCTTGAGGGTATTATGTAAAATGAAATAAGCCAGACAGAGAAAGACAAACACCATATGATTTCACTCATGTATGGAAGATAAACACATGGATAAGAAAGATAGATTAGTGGTTATCAGAGGGGAAAGACATGAGGGGAGGGTGAAAGGACACATAAGTATGGTGATGGATAAAAACTAGACTATTGGAGGTGAGCAAGATGCAGTCTATATAGAAACCCTTATATAACGTACGCCTGAAATTACACAATGTTATAAACCCATCTGACCTCAATAAAATAATTTTTTAAAAAATTGGTCAACCCCAAATAAGGTCAGCACCTTGTTTCTTTTATAACAATCAAATTTAATTATTTCTTTCACTTCTTAATTTTTTCCCTTTCACTACATGAGATGAGAACTATTTTTTCATATTTACTCTAATATCCTCAGGAATAAATACAATGCTTAGCAGATAGATGTTGCACAATATTGAAGAAATGGATGGATGAATGGAATGGACACACGTACACTTAGGACAGAGCTGGGAGGCTAAGTGTATATAGGATTGCATGAAAGCCTTTTGTTTTGACTCTAGTTTGAAAGCAAACATTGTCACACTGAGCAAGCACAACAAAAATTTTCATAAGTGATTAAAGCAAGCCAGAACACACATTGTCTATTGTAGCATTCACTGAATAGCTTAAGGGGCTGCCAGCAAATCCATTAGAAACCTTGTTTATAGAGCATTATAATTCTGACATAGCAAAGAGGAAAAAATTGTCTCAGGATGAATTATTTCTTATGAAATATCTGGAAAATGATTTTTCCATTTAACAACCGTACAGCAATTTTGGAAGATTTTCTATATTCAACATATTCTATACATAATCCATGCTTCTTTTTATTCCATATTTCTACTTCCAATAAAGAACTTTGCATTGTTTTATATAGACGTCCTTATTCCATGAGCCTTACTTGATGTAGTAACTTTCTGGCTATTTAATATAGCAATTAATATTAGAAAATTGCAGATGAGAAGCAAAAAACAATTCTTCGGAGTAAAATATATTAGATTTGAATCCCAGCTGCGTGATTTCATGCAAATTATTATCCTTTCTGAATTTTTAGTCTCTTCTTCTGATAAATGGAAGTAATAAAGCAGTTTGCTAGCATCCATATGAAGATGAACTAATAACGTCTATAGAATCCTGGGCACAAACTATGAAACCAGTCTGTGGGAGCACGTATAAAAATAGTCTTAAATTTTAATTTAGTTTGTCTTTAATTAGAAAGCAAGAAATAGTGGGGAAGAGGCACAGGGAATTGCCATTTTTTTGAGCACTTCTAGTAATAGGCACATTGTTGAGGTTATTTCATTTAATCCTTCAAATATTGCCTTTCCCTCATTCTCTGTTCTTTCCTTCAGCAAAATCTGTTGGACTTCATTTTTTCATTCTATCTTCTACATCTCTCAACTTCCACGTCTATTAATCTTTCTTTAAATATTTTAAAATCTCTTCATTTTACATGCTCTATTCTGCTTAAAAAAGTTTTTTTTTTTTTTCAAATCCATCTCTGGTTCACAAATTAGCTCTTCAGCCATTGTTAATTTGCTACTAATTCCTCTAGTGAATTTCAAAGCTCAATTACTGCATCATTTATCTCTACAAGTTTCCTTTAATTTTCAAATTTGCCTTATATTTAGACCCATCTTTTAGAACAAGTCATTAAAATATACTTATTTTTTAACCTTTTTAAAATTAGTTCCTGTCTTATTTGAATTTGTGTGTTAATTTTCCCCTTTTATGTTTGTTTGCTGCTTTTGGTCAGCTGCCTCTGTTTATGCTTTGTATTATTTGAGTTCAAATTTGTTTTCATCCAGGTTTTTTCCTGAAGGAATCGCATGTGACTTGGGATGTGTGAATAGCCCTCTATGTGCATTTCTGTTTGTATTTGACATGTGTCCAAGGGCTATTTTTATATTAGTTTCTTGGCTTTGTATTCCTGACACCAAGAGGTTAGCATAAATTTGAAGTTTTAAGTTTTCCCAAGGTATGATCAATTTTCTTTTCCTGTGAGACACTTTTTTTTTTTAATCTGGATTCCAGGAAACTACAAATACCTTCTATCCTCCTGGTGGGTGGATCCCTTGCATTTTGAGAGTGTGGCCTTAAAACGATTAAATGTCCAAAGCCTCATCTCTCATCCTTGTGTTAACACTCTAATGCTGGCCATAAATTTGTCCCATTATAATAAACATTCTCTCATACTTAGTCATTCAACAAATGTTTATTGATAAGCTGTTTTGTGTGAGGCATTGTGAACTCTCCTATCTATTACTTTCCTCTATGCTGAAACACTCCCTGCCCCCGGACAAAATGGAAGTATAAGAACTTTCAGATACTTAAAGTTTTTGAGATTAATTAACTCAGAAATTCAAGAATTCTTTTATCTCAATTCTTATAGCAAATTGTCCTCATGTCAAGAACCATAGCATGAATGAATTTAAATGACCCAATTTGTAATCATTCTTAAAAAGACTTTCATTATTCAAGATACGATGGCAATTTTGGAGCAAAAAGTTACCCCCCAAAAAGAATAGCTGAGCAGTATTTCTGAGTCTCCAACTTGTTCTTTTATTCTTTTTTAAATTTGACCCATTTTTTTTCCCAGCCCCTTACCTCAGTATTTGAATTATGAATTATAAAATCTTAACTCCAACGATCAATCAAAATTAAAGGGACAGTCTTTGATACTGTCCTGCAAAATAACTTTTTTTATGGGAATCTTAAATGTAAGAACATGTTTTTCCAGACAGGAGGGCAATTTTGATGTACATGCACCTAAAAAAATAAAAGCCATTGTCCAGAGAACACAAACATTCCCAAGACAAATGCTACCCTAACAAACCAGAAATCTCAGACTTCAGCTACATTACTGTTACTTTCTGAAGAATAAAAAATTGGGATCTTTTGCATTATTTGCTTATATTTAATTATAAATCACAAAGTTGAATTCTTTCTTCCTATAAACAAAGGCTTTTATCATGATTAAAGGCATCAGGACTTATACATGTTGGTATTTCCCTAAATCTTACCTGACACTGGGGAATTTAGCACCACATACATATTTTCACATGCTAATGACCATAATCAAAACAGGAACACTAGCTTAAAAGAACATTGCACTATAAGAGAAGCACAATTTATAAACTTCAAAAGTAGAAATTAACAGAAGTTTGAAGTTAACTATTGCAGATGCAGTTGAGCAAAGCATGAAAGTCTGGTCTGAGGATAGTGAATGAAGAAAATAAAACCCAAGAATTTCTTGCCTATTCAGGTCCACATTCATATTAAAATTTCCAGTTTCGATATCAAAATTAATTTCTTTACATTGAAATAATGACAATAATGTGCAATTGCAATGCTGTTATAAATAGATAATTACTAATACTAACATGCCATCAGAGCTGATGTGAATATAATTGGTAGGATCATTTTGGAGTACTTGGCAGTACTTAATGAAACTAAGTATGTGTGTTCCCTGGAACCCAGAAATTCCCCTCCTGGGATTTCATACTTCAGGGAATCTCTCACATAGGAGCACAAAGAAGCATAAAGAACATTTATCACCAAGATTGGGAGCCAACTTGGTAGCTATTCTAAGGAAAAGGATAAGTAGAATGTGGTGGATACATTAGATGGAATACTGTACAGAAATCAGAAAAAAATTAACTAGATTTATTTATAGCAATATAGATGGGCCCTTAAAAAATATGGCTACATGCAAGAAAGTGAGAAACAGAATGGATGTAAGTAAATAAGAAATGTAAAACAAACACGTAAGTCAATCCCATATCTTATCTATTTATACACATGCATACAAATAAGCACATAAAACTTAAAGATAAACACACTGAAGGATAAAAACTCATGTTACGATAGAAACAGGATTTGGAATGGGAAGAGAAGACAAAATGGTATGAAGAAATAGATAGAAAGACTAATAAGTAGTCAACAAAGGGCCTTAAACAGACTGACAATAATAGCATGTAATGAATGAATAGAGACAAATAAGACAATTCTACACAACATATTAATAAATATGAGGTTAAGATATGGAGGGGGATGAGGAGACATTCCATATATACAAGCCATCAAAAATACAGGATTCTATTTTCATTTCTAGAATGATCATCAAGTAAATGTGAAATAAGTTAAAAATAAGTGCTAATGTATGTTGTACCTATTTTTCATTTTTCTGTGTCATTCTAAATTTTATGCAAAGCACTTTTATTACTTCTATAATCATGGAAGTGACAAGAGGGAAACATACCCGAGCCACTCTTTTTAAGGGACAGCAAGACTTTAATAAGAGACAAAACCCATTAAAAAGCCAAATATATTTTACACTAAAAACAAAAGGAACAACAGCAAAAAGATTTTCCTAAACTTTAAGTACTACTTTTTACCACAAAAATAACCTAATGAAAATCTATATACTTAATGGTGTAACGTCAGTGAAAGCTCACAGATCTGCTGCTCTGTGGTGAGCACTGTGTCCCTGGAGAGCATCAACATAAAAAGGATCAGAGGTGCTTTAAGTACGTGAGTTCTCCAAAATGAACTGAAAGTCCTGGTGGTTCAAAGTCTTTTTAATCATCAGTTTCCTGGTTCTTAGTTCTTTAGCTCTTGATGATTTTTGGTAAAAACAGTGTATTTTTTTTCCCTGAGGATCAGAAGCTTTTAATTGATTAGGATGCTTAATTTAAATTTTTAGCCTTTGAAACAAAGGCCAGAAAAATACTAGAGTAAGGTCTTAGAACAAAGTTTCAGAGTCAGATAATCTCAAAAATCATTGTCCTCTTCAAAAAGAAAAAGTGAAAGTAAAGTAAAGGTAGAGAGAACATGAATTAAAAGCTTCTAGGATGCTTCAGAAATGTCAAGTGACTTTGATTTTAATTTTGAGGGCAAATTACTTCAAGGAATTTCCTTAGAAATTGTCATCATCTTAGAGAACCAAGGGAAGATAGAGGAAACATAGTGAACGAATCTCTTCCTCCTTTGGCCAGGCTGGAATTAGAACAGAAGAATTAAGGTTTTTTTCATTTTGGAATTTGGGAAGCATTCAATGTCCTCCATGGTCATTTCATTTAGAAGAACACTTCTCTTTGGGATGTATATTAATTTTAAAATTTAATGAGCTGAGTGATATTGGTTACAGGAAAATAGTTATGTCAAAGATATGTTAAAGGAAAGGATTCTCTTTACAATCATTCCTCCTCATGCTGCATGGCTCCTGGCAGGACAACCACTCTCTCCTGGGCTGCTCTCCCCAGTCTTTGTCTCACAGGAAAGTACCGAAGACCAGTCACCTATTAAATAGTATTTGATTGAACTGATTATCTACCTCCTTCCAAGAGATTATCAGGACTATTTCCTTTGTTCCCTTCAGTTCTATTTACCTCCCTCAACTTCAAAAGCACAGGATTTAATGTTCTTCATTACCTGGGCTCTCAACTCCCTAAGCTTTGTACAACCCCTGCGCTGACATGATTGCACATCAAAGCTTGAAACTCCAAATTCTGTCTTCGTAATGCGGAGTCTGTCATTAATAAAGCCCTTTGAATCCTCAATTTCTTATCTTAAGGTTCAGTTTAACTTCTTGCTATAATTAAAATTTAGCTCTTCCTTGAAGGCACTGCTTGCCCTTATCGTGTTCTCAAATGGTGACTGTATTGTCTCTCTCACCTCCTTCATGTGCCACTGGACACAAATGTTGACTAGGTATCGTCCTTGTTCTTCACTGCTCCTTTCAGATAATTTTTCTTCCTACTTCCCTTATAGGCCGGCTCCATTGGAGTGCATACAATCAGATAACACTTGCACTAACCTTCCCTGCTTCAGTCATCTGCTGGCCTTTTGGCAAGTGCTCCGACTCCCTTCAGTGAAGATTTTAGTACCCCTTAACCCTCCTCCACTACCATTCCTGTCTTTATAATTTATGATTTCAATATCCACAAAATGACCTTTCCTGTATCCTGAGTCTCCTTACCTCCAATTATCTTGTCTTCTAACCCATATCAGCTACCCACGTCTATGATCAGACCGAAGATATTGTCATTTGCGATGGTTGCATTCTTTTTTTAATCTCAATTTCAAGCATCGCTCACACTACCACTTTTACAGCTTATTCCTCCATTTTTGACCCTACAATCAATTGACACTACCACATTAGCTCTTTGCATTACTCATTTCCTAACATTTTTTTCTTGACTGGCTTTACCTCAGCAGACCAATCACAGTCACCACTCTCAGCTTTGTTTCTCTCCCTCTCTTCACTCATACCAACTTTACAAGACCTCAACACTGATTAAATTCGACTTCCCACCTACTTAGTACCTATAACATGGCTGGAGAAAAACAAAAACCCCGTTTGGCTGATCTCACTTTTGATTCATGACCACAACTTCAAGTGGGTCATCAGGGTCGTCTAGAAATCCTCTCATATTTCCCAAGCTAATTCACTCTCTCACTTTCTGAGACATCTATTTCATATGTTCTCATGCCTCAAAATTTTAACAATCTCCCCTCCATTCTGAGCTGATGTCTTTGCTTCATATTTTACTACTCATAAGGAAACAATAACGAGGGAATGCCTACATAGGCCTAGCATTAAAACTACTTTCTTTCATCCGAACCCATCTACCTTGCCTTACTCCAGTTAGAATGAATGACTCTCCATGCTCCTATTCAATGTCCATCTCTCTATTTGTTCAGTGAATGACATTTCCTCTGACACACTCAAGAACATTGCTCCTGCAATTATTCCTTTTTCCTCCTGAAGAATTTAATTTCCCCTCCCTACTTGATCATTCTTATCAGTATACAAGCATGCTTCAATGTCTCCTATTTTAAAAAAAATTGCCATGTGTCCATATTTTTATCCAGGTACCACCTCATTTTTCTGCTTCCCTTTAGAGAAAATGTCCTCAAAACTTTTGTCTATACTCACCATCTCTATTTTCTCCCCTTTTGTTCTCTCTTTAACCTACTTCAATAAGGATCTGTTCCCACTAATTCACTGAATCTTCTCTTGTTATTGTTACCAATAAACTTCACATTGCCAATTCCATTGACTTATTTCTAATCCTCATTTTATTTGATGTCATGGTAGCAAAGGCCATGCTCGATTATTCCTTCCTGAATACTTTCTTCACTCAGCCTCCAGGACAATATTTCTTGTTTCTTCTCTTATGCTCTTCATTGTTTCTAGTCAGTCCCCTTTGGTAAATCTTCTCAATATCATACGTTCCTAAGGCTCAATTATCAGATTTTTCTCTTTTCTCTTTCCCTTGTGCTCATTGAATCCAGTTGTTTTTGAATATTATCTTTAGCCCTGATCTTTCCGATGAAATTCAGATTCCTTCAATCACTACATTATTTTTATGATAGATGTCTCAAATTCAACCTGCCAAAACCTGAAGGCTGTCTTTTATCAGAGCTGTCTCCACTTTAGTAAAAGGAAATTCCATTCACCCAGTAGCTCAAGGCCAAAAATCTTAGAATCATCTTTGATTCCTCTCCTTCTCTCACAATTCCAATCCAGTTTAGTGGCAAAATGTGTCTGTTCTTTGAAATATGACTAGAATCTAATTATTTTTCATATCTGCCCTGATATCAAGATGCTATCTCAATTGAACTATTGCAATAGCTTTCTAACTGGTCTCTAACCTTTTGCTTTTCTCCACCTGCAATCTAATCTCTCCAAAGAAGCCAGAGTAGTTCTTTAAAAATGAAATTCTAGTCAAGTGACTCATCTGTTCAAAATCCTCCAAAACCTCACCAGCTCACTCAGAATAAGATGCAAACTTCCTAATTCAACCTCAAGGTCATATATGATTTATTTATCCAGACTTCAAGTTCTCCTCTCTTACCTTATTCCTAACACTCACCCCTGAGTTCACCATACCAGCCATACCAGCTTCCTTTCCATTTTTTACATGGTAAGCCATTTTCCTGTCAGGCCTTGGCATTTGCTGGAAACACTTCTCTGATCCTGTGAGCTCTCCCTTATCTATATGACTTACTACCTCGTTTTATTTGGGTCTCTATTCTAAAGTCGCCTTTTCAACGAGGGCTTTTCTGACCACCTTATCTAGAGGAAGATCCCAACTCTTTCATCTGTTCCTTTATCCTGGTTTTACTTTTCTTTATGGAATTTAACTCCACTGATTTTTATTTATTTTTATCATATGTCTCCGCCAATTAAAATATAATCAGAACATTGGCATGACTCTGGTCTGTTTTATTCACTGTTATCCCTTGTTATCTAGAAAAGAACCTGGCATACAAAAGGAGCTCAACAAATATTCATTGCATGAATGAATGAATAAATCCAGGAAAATTATTTGGCAGTACACGAAATAAAAACAATAATGGTTGTTTTTTAAAAAATAAGCATTTTTACTATTACTTCTTATGGTGGCAATAAATAACAATTTATTGAAGTCTTGTTCATTATTTTTCAGTAAGCATTTTTGAAAATGAAAGAGTATCATAATCTTGGACTGTTACATATGGAAAATGAGACTTTGAGAGGCTAACCAGACGAGGGAAAGGGAACCTTGTAGTTAGTCGTTAAGTTAGAAAACTTCAGAAAGACTATTTGAAAGGGGCACTGCTGATATACATTTGAAACAAACTATAGATATGTCTTATAAAATCTCTAGGATATGTAAAGTGGTTAAAGTAATTGTTCAGGGGAATAAATATAAAGGATATCTTTGTTATTTGAGATTTTAAACTTATATAATTCATGGCTGAAGTTTTAGTGGTTATGGAAATGATGATTTCCTTATGAACTCTTAATTCTTTATAATGCTAAGTATTCTGTACTCTTGATCAAATCTCACACTTCCACTCTGACCTATCAAATGCTTTCACTGTGACTCAGAGTATTCCCAGAGTCATGACACAAAGAATGACATTAGTAAGACTACTCCAAGCCATTCATGAGTCAATTTCCACTCTCATGCTGACATCTTTATTCAATCCATTGATACCACATCCTCTATCCATCAGCCCTCCATTTCCTTCTATTCTCCCTTAGCTGTTCTAGCTATAACAGTTTCAGTATCATAACTCCCTTTCACAACACCATCTCTGTCTCTTCTTGTTCCTCTCCTCTTTCAGTTCTTCTCTTCTGGAAAAATGGCACCACTACGTAAAGACAACTCTTCATTTACTCATTGGCTACATTTGGAAAGCTGAATTTAATGTAAAATATGCATCCACACTGACTGATATTGCTTTATATTCATGACCAGCAACTTCAAGTGGGCCTTCAGAAATGCCTTTGCTGGTTTTCTGGATTGCATTTTTTTCATATTTCTTTGATTTCTACTCTTATCTTTATTCCCTTTAGGTTCTGTTTGCTATTCCTTTTCTATATTCTTGTGATGTCTTCTTTGATCATTGGTTTTCAGCATTTATTCATTTTTAATATATGCTTTTAAGGCTATAACCTCTTCCCATAAATGAGTTGAAGTGTATCTCACAGGTTTCCATATACCATATTTTTATGATCATTTTGTCAAAATATTTCCTAATTTTCATTGTGGTTTCCTTGATCTATCAATTTTTTGAAAGAGCATTTATTGTATTACAAACAGTTAAGGTTGTTTTCTAGTCATATTTATTTCTAGATTAATTCTACCATGTTCAGAGAATATACTCTACATAATTTAGATCCTTTGAATTTTGCTGGGACTTTCTTTAAGGCCAACCATACAAAGAATTTTTAAAAATATTTCAGGTCCGCTTGAAATGATTGTGTAGTCTGTAGTTATTTGGTGTCCATGTTACATGTGTGTCACTTACATCAAATTTGTTAACTGGATTGTTCAAATAGTCTACATCTTTTTATCTGTTGATTCCATTAGTTACCAAAAGAGGTTTGTTAAAACCTCTGGCTATGATTTATATGTTGTCTCCTGTTGTTCTGTTTCACTTACTTTACGTATTATGAAGCTCTGGGACTGGAAGCATGCAAGTTTAGAATTGTTATATCCTTCAGTAGACTGAAACTCTTACCATTATGAAATAGTCTTTTTTTCGCTGGTGATTCTTCTTGCCTTAAATTCTACTTTATCTTATATTAATATAGCTATATAGCTACACCAGCTTCCTTTTTGTTACCGTTGCTCTGAGAAACGTTCTTTTCAACCTTTGCTCTCAACCATTTTGCATCCTAAAAGTTAAGATGGTTCTCTCGTAGTTGGTGTAGCAGATGCTGTACATGCTGCATCCATGTTCCCTTGGACCACTTCACCAGTTCTGTGCATACTGGCCTACCTTCCAACTGCTAGCAATTGCATCTTTTTTGAATGGCTATCCTCAGGCAGCAGTACCCACTTTGTCCATAGACACAGGTGTCAGGAAGTATCTGGAAATTAACAGTGTAACTCCTTTGAGATTCAGCCAAGTTTCTGCATGGATCCATAGTCCATTACTTTTAACATTTAACTGATATTCTGTGGTGTGAATGTATCGTAGTTTTATTAATTCACCCATTGAAGGACATTTGGATTGTTTCCAGCATGGAGCATTTAGAAATAGAGTAGCTGTAAACATTTGTATACAGGTTTTAGTGAGAACCCACACTTTCATTACTCGAGGGTAAAGATCTAGGATAGAGATTAATGCATCACATGGTAAGTGTACATTTAGCTTTGTAAGACACTGTCAACTGTTCTCCAGAGTGGATGTACCATTTTTGCATTTGCACTAGCAATGCATACGGTTCTAAAGTTGCTCTGCATCCTTGCTAGCCTTTGGTGTTGTCAATGTTTTTAATTTTAGGCATTCCCTTAGGTACGTAATGGTATTTTCATTTCTCTAATGACTAATTATGTTGAACATAATTTTGTGTGCTTATCTGCAGTAAGTATATTCTCATTGGTGAGATATCTGTTCACATCTTTTGCCCATTATTTAAATGAGTTGTTCATTTTCTTACTGTTGAATTTTAAAAGTTATTTGCATATAGATACAAGTCCATTGTCAGATATGTGATATGTAAATATTCTCTCCCAGTCTGTAGTTTGATTTTTATTCTCTTCTCAGAAAACATTATAGAGCAAAAGTTTTAAATTTGGATGAGGCTCTATTTATTTATTTACTTATTTTTCCATTATGGATTATGTTTTTGGTGTAATGTCTAAGAATTCCTTGACTAACCCAGTCACAAAGATTTTTCTCCTTTGTTTTCTTCTAAAAGTTTAATAATTTTATAATTTACATTTAGATCTATGACACATTCTGTCTCAATTATTCTATAAGGTGTGAAATTTACGTCAAGTTTCATTTTTAATTTTTGCATATGGATGTCCAATTTTTCCAGCACCATTTTTTAAAAAGGTTACCATTTCTTCATTGAAATGCTTTTACACCAGTGTCAAAAATCGACTGACCATTAAACAACACACTTCTAAATAACACATGGGTCAAAGAAGAAATCTCAAGAGAAAAATTAAAAATATTTTGAACTAAAGGAAAATGAAAATATAACATCAAAATTTGTGGGTTGCAGTGAAAGCAATGCTTAATGGGAAATTATAGCACTGAATGAACATATTAGACAAGAAGGAAGATCTAAAATCACTAATCTAAGTTTTCACTGTGGGAAACTAGAAGAAGAAGAACAAATGAAATGCAGAATGAAAAATGAAAGTAAGTAATAAGGATTAGAGCAGAAATCCATGAAATTGAAAATAGGAAATCAATAAAGAAAATCAACAAAACTAAAAGCTGGTTCTTTGAAAAGATCAACAAAATTGATAAACAGCTAGCCAGGCTAATTAAGAAAAAAAGAGAGAGGACAGAAATCACTAATATCATAAATAAAGGGAGACAACTATAGATCTCATGGACATTAAAGAGATAAGAAAGGAATACCATGAACAACACTACACCCGCAAATTAGATAACCTGGATAAGATAAATCATTCCTTCAAAGACGCAGTTTTCTAAAACTCATATTAAAAGAAATTGACTATCAGCACAGGCTTATATCCATTAAAGAAATTTAGTAAATAATTAATAACCTTCCAAAACAGAAAGCACCGGGCCCAGATGTTTTCAATGTTGAATTCTACCAAACATTTAAGGAAGAAATTATACCAATTTGATACAGTCCCTTCCAGAAGGCAGAAGCAAAGAGAATAATACCTAATTCATTCTATGAGGCCAAAATTACCCTAATTCCAAAACCAGACTCACATGTTGTCATAATATTTCATATGAACTGTAAGATATATTAATGTGGACACTAAAGAATACGAAACTTAAGAAATAAATGAGAATATTTTTTCCTTTACTTGTCAAAATGTACTTTTGATGCACCAGTATGGGAGTCCAGCCATCAGTAAAGCACTGATGGACAGTCTCACAAATATTTTTATTTCATGTTTCTTTGTCATTCCTCTGTGCTTCTAATCTTAGAAAGTAACTTAGTTGGGCGTTTTAACAGTTGAAGAAAAGTGACAATTTTAAAGTTTGTTTAAAGATACAATGGCTGATTGCATAAATTAGGTTAATTTACTGTGTAAACTCGACATCCGAGATGACACTTTTTTTTTTTTCGCTGAGTGAGTTTGGCCCTGAGCAAACATCTGTTGCCAATCTTCCTCTTTTTTTGCTTGAGGAAGATTAGCCCTGAGCTAATATCTGTGCCAATATTCCTCTATTTTATATGTGGGTCACTGCCACAGCGTGGCTAATGAGTGGTGTAGGTCCAAGCCTAGGATCCAAACCCATGAACCCGGGCCACCAAAGTGGAGTGTGCCACCTAGGCCAGGAGACTGGCCCCCAAGATGACATTTTTAACCTACTTACGAATTGCGTTAAGTGGACTGGAAAAAATAGAAAATATTTTTTCCACAGGATAGCTAAGATAGGTCAGTCAAGATAGTGACGCCTGTCCATTAACTATTTATGCATTATTAATAAAATTACAAGAATAAAATTAAAAAAGACCATAAAAAAGCTGAAGACTAATATATATCACAAATATAGATGTAAAAATCCTCAACAAAATAGTAGCAAATTAAATCCAATAATGTATAAAATGAATTATACACATGACCAAGTGCAATTTATCCCAGGTCTTCAAGGTTCGTTCAACATTCAAAAATCAATTAATGTAATCCATCACATCAGAAGGCTAAAAAAAGAAAAATGGCATGATTATATCAATAGATATAGAAAAAGCACTAGACAAAATCGAACACCAATTCATGGTAAAAACTCTTAGTCAACTAGAAATAGAGGGGAAATTCTTCAACTTGACAAAGAATAACTACAAAAAACCTACAGCTAACATCATACTTACTTAGAAATTAAAAGCTTTCTCATTGTGATCAGAAACTAAAGGCAAGGATGTTCCCTCTCAACATGGCTTTTCAACACCATACTGGAAATCCTAGCTAATGCATTGACAAAATAAATAAGTAAAAAAATAAAAAGTATACTTGCTGGGAAGGAAGAAATAAAACAATATTTGTTCACAGATGACATAATTGTTTATGCAGAAAATCTGAAAAGAGCTGACAAAAAAAATTTCTGCAATTAATAAGCAATTATAGCAAGTTTGCAGATATAAGGTTAATATACAAAATTAAATTCTTTCCTATATACCAGCAATGAATAAGTAGAATTTGAAATTAAAAACACAATACTATTGACATTAGTAGCCAAAAACATGAAATACTTAAGTGTAAGTCTAACAAAATATATAAAAGACCTATTTGAGAAAAACTACAATTTAATTTTTGGAGGTATTGTAGTCTTTTTTTTTGAAATTTTAGTTTACAAACATTCATTGCTAGTACATAGTAACACAATTTGTTTTCCTTGCATAGTGCAGCTATGCTAAACTCATTAATTTTAGAAATATTTTTGTGGATTTTGTGAGATTTCTATGTCAAAAATCATGTCATCTGTGAATAGGGACAGTTTTATTTCTTCCTTTCCAATCTGCATGCCTTTTATTTCCTTTTCTCACCTAATTGCACTCTTTAGAACTTATAGATAAGTGTTGACTAACTGTGTGAACATCCACGCCTTGCTCCTGATCTTAAGAGGAAAACATTCAGTCTTTGACTATTAAGAATGATGACAGATTTACGTTTTTTGTAGATCAGATTGAGGAAGTTTCTCTTTATTCCTAACTTGCTGAGAGACTTTATCATAAATAGATATTTATGCATCAATAGATATGATTATATGGCTTATCTTCTTTGGGCTGTTAATCTGGTAGATTACATTGACTGATTTCTGAGTATTGAACCAGCTTCACATTCCCAGGATAAACCCCAATTGGTCATGGTTAATTACGTCTTTATTTGAGTTGCTGATATTGTTTGAAGAGCTTATTAAAGAGTTTTCCTATATTGTGAACTAATATATTGTAGAATTTTTTTTTGTACTATCTTTGTCTAGTTTTAGAATCAGAGTAATGCAAATCTCTTATAGTGTTCCCTCTTCTATTTTATGAAAGAGACTGTGTAGAATTAATTGGCGTTAATTCTTTAAATGTTTGGCAGAATTCACCAATAAGACCAAGCAGGTGCACAGATTTCTTTTCCAGAAGGTTCTTAAACTATACCTTCAATCTCTAATAGGGACTATTTATGCTTTCTATTTCATATTGTATGAGTTTTGAAATTTGTAGCTCTGGATAAATTGGTCTATTCTACCTAAGTTATGAATTTATGTACATAGACTTGATAATAGCATTCCCTGTTAACTATTTAACATCTGCAGATCTGTGGTGATATCCTGTCTTTCATTTCTGATGCTGGCAATTTGTATCCTTTTTTTTCCTTTGTCAATATTGCTATAGATTTATCAACTTTATCGATCTTTTCAAATAACCAGATTTTGGGTTCATTGATTTTCTTTATTGTTTATTGATTTTTGGTTGTCTTTATTTTCTTTCTTTTTCTTGCTTGGGTATATTTTGCTGTTCTTTTAAACATGGACTCTTAGATTATTGATTTGAGACTTTCTTTTCTAATATAAGCATTTAATATGTATTTTCTCTTAGTACTGCTTTAGCTGCAGCCCACAAATTTGATAAGTTGCAGTTTGACTTTTGTTCAGTTCAAAATATGTTATCACTTCCCTTGAGATTTCTTATTTGACCCATGGATTATTTAGAAGTGTGTTGTTTAATTTTCATGTTTTTGTATATTTCCCTTTTATCTTTGTGTTTTTATTTCCAGTCTAATTCCATTATGGTCAGAGAGCATGCTTTCTATGATTAAATTATTATAATTTGAGTAAGATTGTTTTTTGACCAAGATTATTATCTATCTTGGTGAATTTTCTATGCTCCCATTAAAAGAACATGTATTCTGCCTTTGTGCAGAATGTTATAAAAATATCAATTAGATCCAACTAATTCATAGTATTATTCAGCTCTTCAGTATCCATACTGATTTTTTCTTATTATTTCTATTGATTACTGGGAGAGGAGTATCGATGTCTTCAACAATAATTGTGAATTGATCATTCCTCCTTTCAGTTCTGTCAGTTTTTGCTGGAGGCATTTTGAAACTTTGCTGTTCTTTGCACGCACATTTACAATTGATTTGTCTCTTTTGTGAACTGACCCGTTCATCACTGTATAGTGTCCATTTCTATCCCTGGTAATGTTCTTTGCTTTGAAGTCTGCTTTGTCTAACTTTCCTATAGTCACTATAGTTTTTTTTTTATTTGGTTTGGAAAGTTTTGGTTTTTTGACTTTTATTTACCTATATCATTGTATTTAAGTGAGTTTCTTGCATATGCCATATATTTTGGTCATTTTACAATCAGTTCTGACAATCTCTATATTTAATGACTCAAAATTATTTTTATATTTAATCTAATTTTTAACACATTTAGATTTGTCTTCCATTTTTTAAATTGTTTCATTTGTTTAATCTGTTATCAATTCTCAATTCCTCTTTTTCTGCTTCTTTTTTAGTTATTTGGATACATTCTAATATTCAATTTTAGTTTATATATTATGGTTTTTTTTACTATTTCTTGCATTTTTTAGTAGTTTTTCCAGAGATTAAAACATACTTATTAAATTTTCAGTCTTTTTGATCAATGTTTTGTTATTTCATATATCATTTAGAAAATTACCACTATAATTATAATATAATTATTTCTATTTCCTTTTAGTTCCATAATTTCCTATGAGAAATCCAAAGCCATTTGAATCATTATGCCCCTCTAGGTAACACATCATTTTTCTTTGTCTTCAATATTTTTTTCTTTGTCTTTAGCTTTCAGCAGTTTTAAATGTGTTTGGACATGGATTACTTTGAGTTTATCCAGTTTGAGGCTCACTAAACTTAAGTCAATAGTTTCATGTCTTTTACCCAATTGTGAAGTTTTCACTCATTATTTACGCAAATTTTTTTTTTTCTGTACTGCAGTTTTTTTTTCCTCTCTATCTTAGGCTACAAAGACATGAATAGTAGGCTTTTTATTATTGTTTCACAGGTTCATTTTTTAAAATCTCTTTTCTCTTTCTCCACTCTGAGTGAATAATTTTGACTGACAAGTTTTCAAGCTCACTGACTCTTTCCTCTGTCATCTCTAATTTGATATTGAACTTGACCATTAAAAAAAATCAGTAATTGGTTTTTAGTTCTTAAAATTCTGTTTGGTTCTTCTAAATATCTTCTCTTTCTTTGCTGAGATTTTGTATCTTTCCATTTGTCTTAAGAAGCTTCTCTCTAAAATATTGAAACATATTTATAAAAGCTGATTTAAAAGTCTTTTTCAGATAATTCCAAGATCTGTGTCTTCTTAGAATTGACATCCACTGTTTCTTTGTTTGTCAAGTAATTTTAGATTGTCTCTTGAACATTTTGAGTACCATATTATGAGACTCTTGGTCTTGTTTAAATCCTATGGAGAATACTAATTTAATATTTTTTTTTGCTGAGCAAGATTCACCCTGAGCTAACATCCAGGCCAATCTTCCTCTATTTTCTATTATGTGGGCCACGAGCACAGCATGGCTGCTAACAGAGTGGTATAGCTCAGCGCCTGGGAACCAAACCTGGGCCACCAAAGCGGAACATGCTGAACTTAACCCTAGGCCACCAGGGCTGGCCCAATATTAATTTATTTTTCATTTTAGTTTTTTAGCAGCCACTTGACCTGGGGAGGTTCAGGCCACAAGTTTTGATCAGTCTCGTGTGGGGTGTATATCAATGTCAGTTTTTGCAAGGTTAAATATATCTGTTCCATGGGTGGACCACCCAGTGGCCAGTGTGGGATCTGGGTGGTGATGTAGCCCATTGTTTAGTTCTCAAATACTATATGGAATGCTTTCATGGTCAGATCCATGCATGTGCAGCTTGCAAATAATGCTGAAAATTCATAAATAACTTTATGGAGTCACTTTTATGAATTCTTTCCTCTTTTATCTCCTCAATAATTCATGGTTCTTTGAGCTTCCCCTTTTCTGTACTGTAGCCAGAAAGCTGAAATTTTATTTCCCCTGGTTTACTATACATTTCTCATGGTTGTGTCTGCATCTAGGACTATAAAATAGAAGGATATATAGAGAAAAAAAGCAATGGAGTTTTGTCCCATCCTCTTGTGACCACAGTTTTTCTTATCATAAAGGAGGATCATGCTTGCTCAGAATTTTAGCTTCCTGTAGGCTCCTCTTCCTGCCACTTTTGGTGTCACCATTGCCAGGGGATTGCTTTGGGGCTGGAATGTGAGAAGATGGAGAAAAAGAAAAGAAAAGAAAAATGGAGGCATTTCATCTATTTTCTTTGACCGTTAGGAGTCTCTTTGCCTCTCTTTGAGCCAGAACTACAGAACTTCTGGAACTCCCTTTGTCTTTTTCGGATGGTGTTGAGTTGAGATCATAGATGATAAAGGATATAAAGGATATACTAGCCAATAGTACTTCAAATTCTGGTTTTCTTCCCAATGTTCCAACTATTATTTACTTTTGCTTTCGTTAAATAGCTGCTCCATGCATTCTGTCCAGTATTCATAACTGCATTTGGAGGGGGGGATAGGATGAAACGTGCTTATTCCTTCTCATCCAGAAAGAAACTCCCATGAGAAAACTTTTCTGAAATTTTAAGTGTTTCAGTACTATGAGTATCTTACTTTTATATGCTTTATAAATATTTTTAAAGCAGCTGATGGAAAAAAACGCATGAAAAACTTCATTTTGGTATTGATTAGTTTTTCTCTGCTGCTCTGAACTTTTGCTATAAAATCAGCAAAAACAAATTGATTATTTGAGGGGCAATTATGCCAATATTAGGCTTCTCTCAGAGTTAGCTCATCACTCTGACTAAAAAGCCCAGCTCTAGCTACTGTTTTTGTGTGTTTGAAGTTATTCCTGTTGAAATGGGTTAGAAACGGTCACAGAAACTTCAAGACGAATGCCAATTGAAAAGCATCTAACTCTTTAGAGCTTATATTCAGTTTTAGATTGTAACCTACATTTGTTTTATGTATGACAATTAGCCCAGTTCATGGCATAGTGCAAGACATACAACAGATATGCAAAATACATTTGCTCAACTTGTTGAAAGATTAAACCAATGCATGCAATTCTTCAAGCACACATTGAATGTCTCTTGTGCATAAGATACTACAGTGAATGGCGATAAAAAAATGACCAAGATATGTCTCTGACATCCAGAAACTCTCACAGTGAGAAAGACAGACTTGTAAACAACTCTTATAGGGCAGAATGAAACAAATAAAAAGATATGCTGGGGAAATTTATCAGAAGGAAAAATAAAATCTGAGTAGAGGTAAAATATTTTTGTTGGATCTAAGTAAAATGCCACACAAAATCTTGCTGAATAAAGTCAATGTAATTTCATGGAAAGAACACTCAAATTGGAGTCAGGAAACATGAATTTTTTTTAGTTCTGCTGTTATCTACCTCTCTGATCTTGCAGTGTATACGCCATCTTGATTTTCTTCCCCAATCTGAAAAACAAGGGACTTAGCTGATCCTTATGGTCACTTATAGCACAAATTTATTTTATTATTTTACGTAAAAATTCTCTATCAAGATTTAATAAATATTGATATTTTGTCATATTCACTTCAGATTTTTTTAGATATAAAACATCGCAGATAAGTTAGATCCTTCAATGCCTCATTCTTGGCCTCCCTCCTCAATAGCAGTCATTACTTTGAAGTTGGTTTATGTCTTTGTGGTCCAGTTTTTAACGTTTTGACTACATGTTTATGAGGCCACATTATTGTGCCATATATTTTATATTTTACATTTTTTTATTATACTGTAAATATCCTTCAGTAGCTTGCTTTATGGAGGAATGGAACTTAACTTTTTCACTTAAATGTATATATGAGAG
Source organism: Equus caballus (assembly GCF_041296265.1). Taxonomy (NCBI): domain Eukaryota; kingdom Metazoa; phylum Chordata; class Mammalia; order Perissodactyla; family Equidae; genus Equus; species Equus caballus. The sequence continues at coordinate 65,460,109 of NC_091698.1, forward strand.
ATTAATTCTTGTAGGTAAATATAATCTAATTCATTCATTGAATAGTAATACATAATAAAAATATTCCAAATATACATGTCTAACACCTACAGATTAATTTTACCCCAATATTTCTTTATTAAAAATCATGCATATATCCTTTATATCTTGGGCCCATATGATGTATTCTCTAAGACATATGTAGAATTGAAATATCTGGGTCCTGGTGCATGTGTATCTTGAAGTTTATTAGACATTGATAAACTGTTTTCCAAAGTGATTTTACTGTCAGCATTTGAGAATTCTGAGTTCTCCACATGCTTTCTGATACTTATTTTCTGACTTCTATAATTTTCTGGGCATGAAATAGTATTTCATCTGCTGGAGGTTTTGGGTAAACATCTTTTATAATGCTAGGTAAGTTACCTACCTTTCTGGTTTCCTAAGAATTATTTTTTGTATATTAGGTTTTTGTTTATATAGTTCATAATAATGCTTTTGTCATAAGTGACTTTTTATTTTATCAAATCCCTTTTCTAAAACTATTGATATGATCATAAATTCTTTTATCCTCCATGAATGTGATTAAACAGTGGATTGCATCATTGAATACTCTGAAACTAAACACTTCTTATATTCCTGAAATAATCCTGTGTATACCCACATATATATCAGACTTTGATTGTAGGATTGCTAATACTTTCTTTAGAATTTTTGCATCTATATTCATCAGTGAGATTTATTTATAATATTATCCTTGTCTATTACCTAAATTTTGGTGATCTCATTAAAAAAAATTGGGAATTTTGCTTCTTTCTATTTTCAGGAAAGTTTGGAGATTGCAATTTATCTGTTCTTTTCTAAATTGAAGATAGATTATAACTTTCCAATAAATTTCGATAGCTGTAGTAATGAGTAGTCTAAAAACAGATTGTAAATATTTTACTTAACCTCTCTTAACCTCAATTTCTTCATTTATGGTGATACTAACCATACTTGCTTTATATGTTTCCCGTGAGGACCAAAATATACATAATATATGAAAAGCACACGTTTGACTTAAATGTTAATCATAAGTTAAAAACTTAGAATGGAAACAGATTATTGAGGATTTTGACTGAATAGCTATGGGATAATGACATTAAGGCATAGGAGTTTGGACGTACAAAATCAGTGGAAATAATTCAGAAATTAAGATGAACACTAGAAGCTCTGTTGTTTAAGTAGTGTCCAAGCAGCCTCTAACATCCAGAGGCTTTTATGAAGGGGCATGGGTGTGGGTTTTGTGTTTGTATGCAGGCATGAGTTTGCATGCCCAAAGTCAATCTAACTATAACTCTGATTGATTTTAGATAAAGCACTATTTATTCCAGTCATGAGTCTCTCTATGCCATAGTTGCTAGAGGCAAAAAACTTTGGACTTTGGATTTGATGTGAAGCCAAATGGCTTTTCATTTGTTAACATTTTGAAGCAGCAACTATAGTTTTGACTGAGAAACAAAATGCCCTCAGGAGACACAGCAACTATATTAAATAAATTTTATATGACCACTCAGGATATATCTGGACCATCTTATCCTCTCCCAGTTGGTGTGTGCTAAGAAAATACCAAGTGGAAAATATTTTCCTGAACAAAGAGGTATTGTAGTACCTAAGTCACACATTATGTTCAAGATTATTGGAAATTTAGGCATAGCTATTGTTAATAGCCCTGGATTCCAAATCAAGAGCATCCTCTTGATTGTAATCCTCTTGTAATCCTCTGCCATTACCAATTTGGCAAGCGACTTTACTCTCTCTGCGCCTTACTTTACACATATGTGAAAGGGTACATACCAGATAACTACTTTTCTTCGTAAAATTATTAGGAAGATCAAATATCTTTTTTTATTGTAAAATGAAGGGATTGAACGAGTACACGAGTTATTACTAACAGAGAATATGACAGATAAGCCTCAAATTTTCAGTGACTTAATACAAGAAATTTTTTATGTTTTTATCTTGTGAGAGTGACTTTCATTCAAATCAAGACACTTCTGTGAGTGAAAGGGGGCACTATTAATTAGACTAGGAAATTGGACACAAAGACTGTCTTGAGCAAACCTGGGACCCTGTTTCTCACTGACAAGTCTAATATAGGTGTTCCTGGTCAGGTGGCTTTTTTCCTAGTAAGTAATCAGAGACTCAATTCCTTCTAGATTTTGGCTCTGTCATCTTCCATATGTGAATTAGAAAACCATTCTAGTGTCAGTAGAATACTAGTAAACCATCTGTCCAAAAAAGAAAAAAAGAAGTAGAGCTCTAATGTGTAGCATTTGCTGATTACTCCAGTGTGAACGCTTCCACCATGTTCAGTTTCAAGCTACCAACTAACAGCAGGCTGAAAAAACTCCTGAACATATAAGAATTGGCTCTTGCTTGCTGGTGGGATCTGGCTCCAGAATGCCATTCATAAGGCGTTTTCTCCTTTCTAATCCAGCTATAATGGGAAGAAACCATAGAAGATTATGTATGGGAGATTTTTTAATGGACTAGACCTTGAAATAGATCTTATCACCTTCATTTCCAATCCACTGGTTAGAATTCAGTCACAGGCAACCACTGCAAGGAACCTGTGACATATAGTCCGTGTGTACCCAGGAAGAAATGGAATTGGGTTACGTAAACAGAAAGCCTGCCTCTGCCACAACTAGATCATGTCCAAGATTACCTCTTGTAAAATACTATAAAAAACATAATTACGAACCTGCAATTATCTGTTCCCTAATAACATAAACACTTAACCTTATATGTACTTGGTGGGGGTGGGGGGTTGGCTGATCATCTGTAATTGAAAATATAGAGTGTGGACTAAATACGTTGCTGGGTAGAAATTTTCTAAATATATTTCTTTAGTTAGAACTTGACAAAATAACTCTATGTATTCCTTATAAAGCAACTCTTTAAGAGTTTCTATTAAATATTGAAACACTGTCTCCAAATCTAGAAATCAAACTATTTAAATTGCACTTTTCAGCTTTGAAATTTATTCAAATGTAATGTGTCCTACTTGAATCACTTCTTGGTAAGGATTGAGTTGACATATCTAAAGTAAAAAAGTTTCATTGGTATCTCTACTGAAATGGCAATAGTGACGTGGAGCAAGATAAAGCCACCTCTCCTTCTGAGAAAGTTTCCCTGTGTCAGCTTCAAAAAGGAACTTGTTAATTTTGTAGCTAGATCTCCACTGATTTTGTCGTAAGATACATGACAGTGTGCTTAATAATTTGCATAAAAATTCTACTTTGTTCAACTTGAATCTCAATCAACATGGAACTTGAGATTATCTGAAAATACTTTGAGTGGGGGAGTATTGAATTGATGAAGTAAGACAATTCAATATCAAATCTTACTATAATAGTATCATTATATTTTCTACTGAACTCATTTTCAGGGCATACTTTTTCTCACATTTACAGTGAAGTTCATTTTGTAAATTTTTTCTGATAGCTGGTTTATTTGGTAGACAGTGTTATGATATTAAATGGTAAAATACAAAGAAGATATTTTGGGCTTATGAGTCTATCTGAAATTTGTCACTCGTGTAGCATCTACATTATTTAACACGAGTCTACATTCCATGGAGCCATTTACTTCCTTAATATTCATGGTATACACGACGTAAAAGTAGTTTTCTGACAATAGAGAATTTCTGACTAATCTAAAGCCAAAATGTCTGAGCTTGAATACTGACTGCCACTTAGTAGCTCTGTAATTTGGAGCAAGTCACTTTAACCTCTTAATGGCTCAGTTTCTTTTCTGTGAAATGGAGGCTGTACAATTTGAGTTTATGCCTCAAAGTTTTGTTATGAAGATTAAATTAGTCAATATATAAAAAAAAATCTTAGAATAATAACAGTACATGGTGAGTGTTTTACAAACATTATTATTATAATTGTATTTATTAGCTTTGGGTGGTAAGATTACAGTCAATTTTGTATCTTCAAGTATCTGCATTTTCTTTGTTTTTTCCTAAAATAGACATTTCCTCACTTAAAAACAAAAGTAAAAGCAAAAACAAATTACTTCTTCATTGTCTCTATAATGTGCTCTTTCATCCAAAGGGTCAAGATGATTTTACTAATTCTAATTGCCAAAGAGATGAAGGCCACATTTAATCTAAATAATTATTTTAATATTCTATAATAGTTCTTCAAAGTTCAAACTGCATGATAAAAAATCAACTGAAAAATTATTTTCTGATCTGAATTCTAATAAAAGATTATAATCAACCCTTCTCACACCTTCAGCTAAGTCACATGAATTATTTTTTCCATGTTCTCTTTATATTTCTTCTGATAAAAAATTTTCTTTCTCCTGTGAATTTTAAGTCATTTTACAAGAAAGCAGTTTTCAGTTATTATCAGAGAAAATAATCAATTGGATGTTAGTTGAGTTTAGCTTTTTGCTAGGTAGAAAAAGCCTTAAATTTTGAATCTGTCACTATGACCTATCACTTTCTTGCTATTCAGTTCCCTGGGGCCTCAACTGTGAAATAGACTAACAATGCTGAACTTAAAAAAAAAATAAATGTAAGTCATTTACTTTCCATTTATAGGAAAACTCTAAACATTGAATGGACACAAAGGCTTTTGATGCTTCTTGTATTCCTCTCAGATGTGAATTGCATTGTCCAGAATATCACAGCCTTGCTTAGAAACCTGGGTTTCTGGCCTCAATGCTGGGAGCTATAAACATCTAATTTTTCTCAGTGAGAAAATGGTGGTGAAATTTATAGTTTAAGCACTTATAGCTTTATTATCCACATTATATTTAATGTTAGCTTATTTGTCTCATTAATATTGTCACTGACCACTTTTACATTTATATGTCATATCTTTGAAAATTTAAGCTTTAGTCCCAGTTAGCCGCTCATTAGCTTTATAAGCTTGGTTATCTCTTTAAATGCTCCAACAAATTAGAATATTAGAGTAGAGGGATTTGTTCCCTACTTTCGGTAACAATCTATAGCTTATGAAATGTAACAACTCTGCAGGATTATTTTTGAAATCCAGATAAGCAAGCCCTTTGGACCAGATGAGGGACCAAGAAGTCAAGTCTGTGGCGGTGGCTGCCATGTCAAGCAGATCTAGTATAACAGCAATGTTAGAATCAAAGCTTATAAAAGTGTCCTGAGGAACACGTAATACATATGACAACATTTTGGAAATGTAGACTAGCAGGCAGATGGCAGATGATGGCATTATTGCTGCATGACATAGTATTATGGAGTGTGGTGGGGCTGAGGGGAACTTAGGGATTTGCTACTGAAAGGCAGTTAGTATTTTAGAAAGAACGTGAACTCTGGAGCTAGACTGCTTGGGTTTGAATCCTGGATCTACCATTTACTAGCCATGTGGTTTGTGCAAGTTACTTTCTATTCCTACAATTCAGATGCTCCATCTCCATAAATAGTACAGTCGTCCCTCAGTATCTGTAGGGGGATTACTCCCAGGACTTCTGCAGATACCAAAATCCATGGATGCTCAAGTCCCTTATATAAAATGGCATCGTATTTGCGTATAACTTATACACATCCTCCATCGGGCTCTATTCTATCCATTCAGTGTCTATACTAGGGACACTGAATCTTGTAATTGATTTCTCTCTTTGTTTTGATCTCTGATGAGAGCTGAATTTGTGACCCAGCTTCCACAATTACACAATACTCCTTTGCGTAGTAAATTTACAGGGACTTTCTTTTACTACTCTTATTTTTCACTTTGTCTTGATTTCTTTACTTCGTCTCTCTGACTCTCCATGGCTTCGGCAAGTTGTTTTGGAAACTACATAGGGGATTACTTATTGGGTTAAGTTTCCAGAAGTGGAATTGCCATGTGAATATATATAAATGTTCTTGTAGCCTTTGATATCGACTGCAGCCTTTGATTTGATGAAAGAAATAGTCTCTACCTTGCCTCAAAGCTACTTTTATTATTATTTATGAATTAAATTCATAAAAACGAACCCAGCATATCCAAGATGAACAATGCCTACTTCAAATGACTAATGTAAAATTAAACAAGAGGATAGATGTTCAGTATATCTAATAGCTTTTGATAAATACTGATACATTAATAAATATTAACCATTGTTAGAGTATGTTCTAACCAACCACATTACTGGTGTCTTTAGTTTCCATTTAATAAAGGAGATTAAAGGTTATATTGCAGAAAATGTCTCAGCAATACAAAACCTTTTTCTTTTCCTTTTTTTTGTTTTGGCGAGGAAGATTGGCCCTGAGCTAACATCTGATGCCAATCTTCCCACTTTTTTTTCCCTCCCCAAAGCCCCAGTACATAGTTGTATATACTATTTGTAAGTCATTCTAGCTGTTCTATGTGGGATGCCACCACAACGTGGCTTGATGAGCAGTATGTAGGTCTGCACCCAGGATCCAAACCAGGTAACTCTGGGCAGCCGAAGCAGAACGCATGAACTTAACCACTCGGCCACAGGTCAGCCCCATTATTTTTCTTTACTAACTGTTTCACCAATGTCTTAGAGCCCTTGGGCAAATAATAGTGTCCTTTGGTGCACATTTTAGCCAAATGGATTTCTTCATACCAATGTTCCTGTGCCTATGCTGTAATTTTCCTTGTAAAATGCTCAAGAGATATGGTTGAAAAACATTAATGTCCATTAACCAAAGACAACAGGTTTTCAAATGTATGAGCTTCATAGGGCTTTGTTTGCTGCACATAATGAATGAAATTACCACACTGTTTATCTTCTTTTTCTTTCTTTATTTTTGGGGGGGTGAGGAAGATTGGTCTTGAGCTAACATCTGTAGCCAATCATCCTCTTTTTGCCTAAAGAAAATTGGCCCTAAGCTAACATCTGTGCCATTCCTCCTTTATTTTGTACATGGGTCATTGCCACAGTGTGGCTTGATGAGTGGTGTGTGGGTCTGCACCCTGGATCCGAACCTGTGAAGTGGAGCATGTGAACTTAACCACTCTGCCACCGGGCCATCCCACACACTGTTTATTTTCAACCAATAATTAGTTTTCAATTGTAAAAGCTAGGATTTACTGCCAGGGCCTTTATTTATTGAGTTGACACCATCATTCTCCTTGGGGATAATGCGATGTTTACCGTGGAGTACATGTTGTTTACTGTGAGGATTATTTTTACACTCGCATAGTTCTAAACGGCAAATTAACTCAGGCAGAGGCTCTCTATTAACATGTTCAGCCAAACTAACTGTCCACAAACTGCAAAAGCAGGTTTCATTTTTTTAGTGCCAGATTGAGCAATAAAGATGTGTCGATGTTGCCTGAAAATATGGACTCCAGGGTGTGTGAAATACGTTCTTTCCTGTTTTCTTTGTAAGAAAGGGAAAAGAAAGTAAGAGTCCACTGGTTATGCATCCCAGCTTTAGAAAATGAATGTGTCTGTGACTGACTATCCTTTAGTTTTTAATTGCCTGTTTGACAGTAAATCTATTTCCATAGTGCAGAGTCTACATTTCATGTTTTATTTGAAGTATGTGCTCCTAATTCAGGATAACAGCATTTAGCTCGTTTTGTTTATATAGTTTATTTTGTGTCATGGCATTGTTTGTCTCTTAACAAAAGTCACTGTTCATGAGAATTTTTCGGATCCTTACAGCCTCCTAAAACATTTGCATCCTTTGGCCATTATGTTTGAAGAAAGTTCAACTGAAAAATAAAAATGTGGTCAGTACATTTCGTTAAAAAAAAAAAGAAAAAACATCTAGTTTATGTATTTGCTCTACATGTTGCTCCCTCCCTAAAACGCCCAACAAGCTTACCAGAAAATGCTTTGCACCAAAGGTCATTCATTTTCTTTTTTTCTCACTGGACGTTTCAGTTTGATGTCATGAAATCATAAAAATAATCCAGATCTATTAAACATAAGAATAATACATCAATATGTAAGACACATTAAAAAGAAGTGGCGGGTTAATCACTTTGGGGCTAATATTGTACACCCAGAGCTTTGAACCGTCTTTCCCAGAATCATATGGTTACACAGAGGCGCACTAGGAGCCACTGCGGGGAAGACCAGCAGGCCTAAATAGGCTGTGTGCTGAAGCCCCCCCACTTCAGCTAGCCATATACGTTTACTTCCACTTTGGACCTCTTCACCTAGCCTGGTGCAGTCACCCTAGATGTACATTTGCTTAATTACTGACAAGAAGCTGTGTTCTGTAGGAGATAGTGATGGGTACCCTCTCTGACTTTCCCTTGAAATGTATGGATTTTCCATCAACAACTTATATCTATTTTTAATTGAGGTAAAATTCGCATACAATAAAATTTGTCTTAAGTGTATATTTGAGTTTTGACAAGGGTATACACCCAGGTAACCAACATCCATGTCATAATACAGAGTATTTCTCTCATGTTTTCTTGTCTCTCTTCTCCCTAACTCTGTTGGAAGCAACCACTTCTGGTTTTCATCATTACAGTCTGTCTTCGCCTGTTCTATAATTTCATACATATGCAGTATACAGCACCTACTGTTTTGTGTCTGGATTCTTTTGCTCAACATAGAGTTTTTGAGATTCATCCATATCATTGCATATATCAGTAACTGTTATTTTTTATTATTATTGTTGCAGAGTAGTTTTCTGTTGTTTGAGTATACTATGATTTGCTTATCCATTCTTTGGTTGATGGACATTGGGGTTTTTACCAGTTATTTATTTGTACGAATAAAGCTGCTAAGAAGATTTTTGTGCAAGTCTTTTTATGGACGTGTGTTCATTTAACTTGGGAAAATACTTAGAAATGGATTGCTGGGTTGTAATTATGGAGTATGTTTAACTTTATAAGAAATTGTCAAATACGTCTTTAAACCGGGTATTCCATTGTATACTCCCACCAGCGATGTATGAGAGTACCAGGTGCTTCATATCCCCCCAACATTATCAATCTTTTAAATTTGAGCCATTTTTGTGGCTAAGAGACACTATCGTATTAAAGTATCAATTTGCATTTTCCTTCTGACTGGTGATGTTGAGCATTTTTCATATGCTTACTGGTCAATTTTATATTTTCTTTCTGGAAAAATTTATTCAAGTCTCATGGCCATTTTTTAATTCGGTTGTTTTCTTTATGTTATTGATTCATAGGAGTTCATTGTACATTCTGAATATAAATCTGTTGTAAAATACATTTTGAAGATATTTTCTCCAAGCCTGTGCTTTGACTTTATTTTATTAAAGGTAGCTTTTAGTGAACAGAAGTTCTTAATTTTGATAAAACTCAACTCCTCCTGTATTTATTTTTTCTTTTTTCATTAGTGCTTTCATACCCCGGACATTTTTGCATACTTCAGAATATGAAGTTATTCTTTTATGATTCACTCTAAAAGCTTTATATTTTTAGCTTTTATGTGTAGGTCTATGAATCATCTTCAATAAATTATGGTGTGTGATGTGCTTGGTATTGAGGCTCATTTTCTTCCTCTAGACTCTTAACCAGCACCATTTGTTGAAGTGACTTTCTTTCTCCATTTAGCCACATTGATGTCTTTGTTGACAATCAGTTGACCATGTTCGTGCTAATCCATTTCTGGATTTCCTATTTTATTTCATTGATTTGTACATCTATTGTTATGCCGATCCCACACAGCCTGGATTAATGTAGCTTTACAGCACATCTTGAAACAAGGTGTGTAAGTTCTCCAGCTTCATCTTTTTCAAGATACTTAGGCTATTCCAGGTCCCATTTCCACATATATTTTAGATTCAGCTTACCAATTTCTACAAAATGGTAGCTGAGATTTTTATTGTATTGCATTCAATATATAAATTAAATGGGGGAGAACTGAATCTTAATAGTATTATCTTCAAATTAATGAATATTGTATACTTCTTGAGTTACTGAGATTTTTAAAAATGTTCTCTAAGCTATGGTTTGTTTTCAGTATAGAGATCTTGCAGTTCTTACCTGAAATTTATTTCTAAGTATATTATGGGTTACAAGTATAAATGGCATTATTATTTCATTTTCCAATTGTTTCATGCTACTCTTAGAAACACAATTGATTTATATACATTGGCTTTGTATCCTATGATCTTGCTAAATTCACTTATTAATTATATTAGTTTTAAATAAATTCCTTAGGATTTCTTCCTTTCCTTTATTTGAAGTATGCTTTTTGGTGAGGAAGATTGGCCCTGAGCTAACATCTGCTGCCAATCTTCCTTTTTTAATTTTTCTCCCCAAAGCCCCAGTGCATAGTTGTATATCCTAGCTTGAGGTCATTCTAGTTCTTCTATGTGGTATGCCACCACAGCATGGCTTGATGAGTGATGTGTAGGTCTGCGCCCAGGATCTGAACCAGCAAACACTGGGCTGGTGAAGCAGAGCACTCGAACTTAACCACTTGGCCATGGGGCTAGCCCTTCCTTAAGATTTCTATGTAAATGATATATTCTTTCTAAATAAAGGCAATTTGCTTCTTAATTAATTGACTATAAGCCTTTGCTTTTTTTCTCTTGCTTTATTGCACTTGCTGAAACCTCCAGTACAATGTTGATAGAACTGGTAAGAACATGTCTTTGCCTTGTTCCTGATGTAAAGAGGAAAACGTTCCATAGTTTACCCCTAAGTAAGATGCTAGTTGTGGAGCTTTCATAGATACTCTTTTTTTCAGGTTGAGGATGTTTCCTTCTATCCCTAATTTACTGAGAATTTTTTAAAAATCAAGTAGATGTATAAATTTTTTCAGATACTGTTTCTATGTCTTTCATGATTTTTCTCTTTTCTTCTGTGACTGTGGAAATTACACTGATGAAATTTCAAATATTAAAACAGTCTGGCATACCTGAAATAAACTCCATTGGGTCATGATGTATTACCTTGTTTTGTATATTTTTGGGCTTGACTTGTGACTATTGTTCTGAAATATTTGCATCTACATTCTGGAGGAAAGTTGGTTTGTAATTTTCTTTTCTAATAATACCTGTGTTCAGTTTTTGTATCAGGATATGCTGGCTTCACAATGTAATATTCCCTCCTCTTATACATTCTGAGTTTGTCTAAGATTCGTATTCCTTTCTTAAATGTTTGATAGCATTACCAACAAAGATAAATTTAGGTTTTGATCTGTAGTAGCGTTCTCATTAATGAGTTTCTTATGTTCATTTAATGATTTTTTCCCTGTGACCTCTAATAGAAATTATTAGCAGAATAATTCAGTTGACAAATTATAATGTATTTAATTATGAGACATCTACTGTGGCTGTCTTCAACTGTTGTTTATTTTTCTATTGCTGTTTAATTTTTCACATAATTTTCTGAGCCTTCTATGTGTAAATTTCTTTATGGTAAGGGCCTGCCTGCTATGCCTGATATTATCACAATTCCAAGCACATTGCCATGGTGTTTTGAGTACTTAGTAAATTCTTACTCATTTGATTTTCTGTCAAAACTCTAAAGGAAAATGTCCTTTATTTGCCTTTAATTAATTCTTTCAAGTGTCAAGGGAGTCCCTTAGTTCCAGTATTATTAAATTTGCTGATTATCAAATCTCTGCTCTTCATTAAAATAGATTTTATCATATCCACTTCTCATTCCACAATAAAATTTAAAGTATCACCAGCTTCTATAAGCAGATACCTTAACTTCTGCAAATTTACAATCCTTGAACTTAATTTGTCATTGGTTCATTTACTTCTAAAACAGAGACCCATCCCTGTAAATGAGCTCTTTTTTTCCTTATTGGATTATTAGAAAATTGTATTTGAGATAATTTTCAGAAAAATGGTGGAAAGTGATATAAATATTAAAATCACCCAGAGGAAATAAAAATTACAGAGTGAAAACATAAACTTTAAAAATTATAAACCCAAATATACTTAGGTGATAATAACAAGAGAAGCAAAATTCTATCCCCTTACTTGGAATGATTCAGAAATGGTCATGTGGCCTAATGATGGCCAATGAGATGCTAGAAGATGTTGGCAGAAGTTTAGTAAAGAGTCATTTTTACTATGAAGGGATAGTTTTCAGGGGGCATATCCCTCTATCCCTATGAATATAAAGAAGAAAACATGCAGATCTTACTCTTCCTCCTAGCTACTTTAAGACCATGAGATGAAACAGTCTCACATTGAAATGGCTACTGTGCCGAGCAGAAGGAAGAAATAACTAGAGCCTGGACACTTGATGACAGTATTGAATTTCTCGATCAACTAATCCTGAAAACTGCCCTATCTTTGGACTTTATCATTTGGATTAATTAATTATATTATCATTCAAGCCAGATCTTTCTTACTTGCAGCTAACAATATCTGCAATGTTATGAGTTCATAGTCCAGAAAATAGGATGAAAAATGCATAAGGTGTGTGTGTGTGTGTGTTTATATCTTTTGGATTAGGGGAATTCACCTTTTGAAGTGGTAACACTTAGGCAGTGATAGAGTGGAAACCACTGGAAAAATACACATGATATAGGGAAAGATTTTAGAGAAATTATGGAAGACCTCTAAAGACCTCAGAAACTGTGGTTTGAGTATCTTATTTAGGGAGGAAGCCAGACTGAAAAAGATGAAGGAGAAAGCTGGCTAAGAGGAAGTGGGTAGATAACATCACACTCATTTTGATATGGATATGAGTTGCAGATTAATTGCTTTAAGTGCAAACTTGAGAATTTTGTTTCCATGGTTTATAAAATTTCCTATGTGGCCAAAGCCAAAACAAAAAAAATAATTACTAAGTGGATGTGGTATTATATCAATAATTGCTATTTACCTAAATATAACAGACATAGTTGAGCACAATTCAAGTCATCAATAATTGTTATTTGGTTCTTATTTTTAGCTTCATTTTTTTTCCTAAGTGTCAAGTGGCTCTGAATCTTGTAGAATTTTGACGAGCAGTAAAACCAGATTTTAACCAGTTTGACAACAAGGAAAGCCTTTCTATTAACCTTCCTGTAATAAATATTTGGGAGGTATGCAGAACAAAAAAAAATATGTATATCATATTATTGGCCTATTTAATCAACTTTTAAAATGTTCACAATTTTCAAAAATAAAAACATCCTGTTATCAAGGCCTGCTAGGATTTTGAAGAACAGAATCTGGAATATATTCTACCTACTTCACGTCCACTGCATCTAATCCACAGCAGCTAGCATATTTTCAGTTTGATCTAACTGAATTTCTCAAGTGTGATATCCATAACCATACTCTGCTCTTCTCTGTAATAGCATTTTCCTTTGTCCTATTTTTCTTAGTGCTTATTTCCATGAGAAAATTTGGAAAGAAATTTAGGTGGCCATTTCTATTGCTGCTTTTTCTTTAAAGGAAGAAAATCATGACAATGGTTCTTTAACAAAACCTGGGCATATAATTGGTGCATAATATATACCCATTGTTAATTTGTTTTCCAGGAATGACATAACACAGACAAACCATCTTATTTGTGAGAATTCTGGAAGTCCAGACATTCCCATTCCTGGTTCTTTCCATGGTTCCCCTAACCTAGTAGAATCTAGCCTGCGGAGGTATGGCAAACTGTTTCTTCTTCCAATTTCCCCTGTCATCTGCCATCTCTCTTTGTGTGTGGTTGAATGGAATTAATGGAAGAGAGAAAAATGGTACAGTTTAGGGTAGTTTATCCTAAGCTTCCCAGTATTTATCACTGAAGGTAAAAGAAAACCTGCAGGCTTTTATATGTTATATTTTGAAGGTAAATGATATTTGATGAATTTTCGTAAATATTCAATTTATAAAAAATAATTAGGTTCCCATTTCCAAAATGAATGGAGGGATAATATCAACAAAACAAACCACCATCAAATCTAAAATGGGGTCAGAGCCGACAGCTTAATATACAACAAAGCAGAGTTTGTGTTTTCTGGGTCAGGAAAACAGAAGAACCATGCAGAGAGAATTCATCTACAATTTAAAAATACTTCACTGCAAATGTGCCTTCAAATCTACGCTGGTTGTTCTTCGATAATCAAAGTCATCCTGTAGTTATTTTTCTGAAGGAAGGAAAAGAGCTTGCTTGTCGAAAAGGAATATGAGCAGATTCAATTAATTAGGGGAGATGTGGAGCAGGTACAAATGGTTAAATATTAGAATTCGTGATTAGGATTTTTGTATCATTATTTTGTACCTCTGTTTACTCCACTGTTTCAGGCTAACGGACGTCAAACAAATGTAGCATGCCTCAGAGAGGACCTGTGGAAGATTAAGCAGTGAATGGGGCACCAGGCTGGAATAAGGATACGTAGACTCAGTTTCCCTCACTCCCACATGGCTCTCAACCTCTGTGACTTCCAAGTGCTTAGTGTCCAGGTGAGGTCAATAACTGTGAGATGCAGGGAGAGTTTATAGAAGTTCTTTGAGACCTATGATAGAAGACATAAAAACATGTCCGGATTATAGCTCTATAAAGTAGAGTTTGCAGAATGTTATTAAAGCAGAAAGAATTCATGAACCTCAGAAATAATTTAACATTGACCCATAGTTTATGACGTAATTGCAAAATTCCTGCTACTGTAGAGACTGAGGGCTACTAGGTAGAGATTAGCTTCCACTTCTCAAGGCTTCTCACCAACTGGATCCTGAACATAAGGAGACTAGAAAGATACGAGATAAACAAATAACGTACAATTTCAATTAAATGAAAGATTCTGCACTAGGCTCCCTAGAGCCCATAGAGCTGATGGAGACTGATAGAAAGCCTCAAAGAGCAAGGGTACATATCCTGGTAAAATGATGCACCCTTGGCTAGGTGAAGTGTACTCCGTATACAATATTTAACAAATACTAAGGAGAAGCTTCAGAGTTTATGTATGATGACAATGATAATATGATGATTACATTCTAACATAGCACTCGAAATGCACCAAGTGAACTTGTAAGCCTTTTGTTTTATTGTCTTACTTGATCCTTATTAATTTTATCTCTCTTTACAAATGAGGAAATTGAGGTACAGAAAAATTAAATAATTTATCCATGATCACACTGCTAGCAAGTGGTAGAATCAGCTGTTGATGCTGAAGCTTGTCTCCCTGCCTCTAAGATGGCACACTGCCTCAGATGTGCCCACTTACGTGCACATGTTCCAGTCCTCAGGCTTCAGAATGGACGGATAGAACACAAAACCCTGCTTAGAGAGGAAATCAGAGGTCTATGAAGGGAGCAACTGAGACATCTCCCACAGAGTGTGACAGCCAACATAAGCCTGAACAGAGCTGTGAAGCATGAGCAAAATGAAGAAAAATGGCATGAAATTATGCAGAGATGTGACCAGAAAGGAAAGAGAGAAATAAGGAGACAGATAGGGTGGAAGGAACGGAGGAAGATTATCAGTTAAGATTAGTTTCAGTTGCAAATGAAACAAACTCCAAGATAAGTGGCTTACACAAGATTTTTATTAATTACTTATTTCTCTCTCATGTTAAAAGAATCTGTGGATGGATTTTCAGACTTTTTAGGGCCACTAACAGTGTAATCAGAGGTCCAGCTTTCAACATGTGGATGCAGCGACAAAATGAACATTCAAGTTCCAGCCTTGTATCCATATTTTAGGCATCAGGAAAAGGAAAGGAGAAAAAATGGCATATCCCACCACTTAAAGGATATTTCACATAAGTTAAAGACATTTCTAATTTGTCAAGGTGGCCAGAACATAACCTCGTAGCCATACATAACTCCAAAGGAGGCTGGAAAAGTAACCTTTAATCATTGCAGTCATGTGCTTTAAATTAGGCTTTTATATCTTAGGAAGAAGGAGAAAATTAATATTGAGAGGCAGCTGGTAGTTTCTGCATGAGCAAAAAGGAAGAAACATAGTAAACACAATCAAGGAAAAGAGCAATATTTGAAATAGCACACACCCAAGACATGCAAAATATTACTCCACATGTGATCCATGCTATTGAACAAGTTAATAGAAATATTAACTTACTAAAATGAGATATTCACTTCAGAATGAGATTACAAAGGAAAGTACAGAGCTAAGAAAGCAAATTGAAAAATCAAACTACTAAATAAACTGAAAACAAATAACAGAATAGATAGATCTGAAATAGCATTAATAGCATATTTGAAATATTTCAGATAATCACAAAGAATGCTGAGGAAAATAACCAACAAATAAACAAACTGGAGAGAACGTAACAGATATGAAAGACAGCCAGTAAGTTTCCAACATGAGGAGAGCTTGTGTCTCTGGAGTAGAAAATGCAATAGATAGAACAAAATAGTACTTTAAAAATATGAGATTTCCCTAAAATGAAACATGATGAGAATTTAATATTGAGAAGATGCAGTCTAATACAGGAAAAAATGATACAAAATAATTGATATTAAAATATATTCTCATTAAGTTATCATGAATGAGTCTTTCAGTCTTCTAGATAGAAGCACTAAAAAAAAAGCAAGGACAGATTATGTTGACTTCAGATGAATCCACCACAACCTTCCATGGTAGAATATAATGGAGAAGCATCTATTTAGTTTATGGAAAATAAGACATGATCCAAAAAAGACTATACTCAGCAAAGATAAAATTCAAATACAAAGTCAACAGAAAAACAGCCTCAAAAATAAAAGAATCCCAGTGAATGTAGCACCCATGGTTCTTTCTTGAAACAAAACAAGAAAAGGAAATCCAACCCATTAAAAGATGAAGAGAAGTTTAAAAATAATGAAAAGCTGGGTAGCGGATAGTGAGCATTAAATCTATTTAAACACTAAAACTAAAGAGGGGGTGACATCAGCAACATGGAGGAGTGAGCTGTTCCCTTTGTCTCTCCCCCTTTGAACTACAACTAAATGGACATTCATTGATCCACAGAGGATACCCACACACCCACACAGCACATCAGGATCCTGAGAGACCCATGCTGCTATGCATCTGAAGGTGGATGGACTATGCTTGGGGCGGGGGAGGGTGGAGATAGGTGAGCACTCTCTGGCCCCCCAGCAGCCCAGTACATACATGTGACTGCTTTCCTGGCTAAAGTGCTCATAGCACTGCTGCAGCCCTGGGGGTGGGAACACACCTTGGCATGACGGTGGAAACAGGTGATGGCCGCCCTGAGACCCTGAATGATTACTTCCCTCTCTGATGGGAAAGTCCTCAGGGCCGTGTAGTCCACAGGGAATGACTCAGGACTGAACCCAGTGAGGAGGCCCTGCCCACCAAGCACAAAGGCTGCTGTGACCTAGGAGCAGACAGCAGCAAATCTGTGAGCCCAGGCAAGCAAGCTCCCAGCTGCCTTGAACTCCCATAGTACTGATGTGGCCTCAAAGCTGGGAGAATGTTTTGTTGGGACCGTGGGAGCAGGTGACAGAGCAATGAGCCCATGCATGATTGCTTTCCCATTTGGTGGGAGACCCCACAGGGCTACTGTGATTCCAGGGAGTGGCCCAGGCTAGGACAGGCACAGCTGACAGGGATCTCAGTAGGCTCAAACTACACAGCCCCTGCTCCCCACCCTAGTGGTGGCAGGTGGAACCTGAAACCAGATACTATCACTATGAGATGGCACAAATCCACTCCATCAAATGGTATGAAGAAATATATTAATATTCCAGATCTGAAAGAAAAAGATAAACACCCAGAAATCAATCCTGAAGGCACAGAAATATACAATTGAAATGACAGAGAATTCAAAAGAACCATCATAAAAAACTCAATGAGTTACAAGAGAATTCAGAAAGACACTTCAATGAAATCAGGAGCAAAGCTAATGAACAGAGGGAATTCTTCACGAAAGCGATCAAAACTATAAAGAAAAACCAATCAGAAATGTTGGAGATGAAAAACACAATAGATGATATACCAAAAAATCTGGAGTCCTTAAACAACAAAGCTGATATTATGGAGGATAGAATTAGCAATCTAGAGGATGGGAACACAGAAATGCTTCAGATGGAGGAGGAGAGAGAAATAAGACTAAAAAGAAATGAAGAAATTCTCCAAAAAATATCCAACTCTATTAGGAAATGCAACATAAGGATTATAGATATTCCAGAATCAAAAGAGAGGGAGAAAGGAGCAGAGAGAGATTGTTCAAAGAAATAATAGCTGGCAAACCTGGGTAAAAAGCTGGAATTACATGTAAATGAAGCCAATAGAATTCTTAATTACATCAATGCTAAAAGACCTTCTCCAAGGCATATATTAGTAAAGCTGGCAAAAGTCAATGACAAAGAAAAAATATTAAGGGCAGGAAGGCAGAAGAAAATAACCTACAAAGGAACCCCTATCAGGATTTCAGCAGATTTCTCAGCAGAAACCTTACAGGCTAGGAGAGAATGGAATGGCAAATTCTGAAAGACAAATAATGTCAGTCAAGAATACTATATCCAGCAAAAATATCCTTCAGATAGGATGGAGAAATAAAAACTTTCCAAGATAAACAAAAGCTGGGGGGGGGGGTGGTGTTCACTGCCACAAGACCCCCCGTCCCCCACAAGATTTGATCAGAAGAGACTCACACCTGAAAAAAAAGAAAGAAGAGTTTACAAAACCTTGAGCAAGGAGATAAATAGGCAGACAAAATCAGAAAACTTTAACTCTCTATCACAACAGATTAGCAAGTACTTAATTATAACTCTAAAGATAAAGGGAAGGAAAACATGAAAAATGAGTATAACCATTTCATTTTAACCACAAATTCTCAACACATAACAAAATAAGCTGTGACAACAAGGACTTAGAAGGGGAAGAGGTAAGGGATGAAACCTGCTTAGACTAAGAATAAGAGGCTATCAGAGAATGGACTATCTCATCTATGAGATCTTTTATACAAACCTCATGATAACCTCTAAAAAAAAGTCAGAACAGGGACATAAGTGATAAATAAAGAGAAAACTGTCAGAAAGCCACCAAACTGAATTGGCAGTCCAAAATACATAGGACGAGAAACAAGGGAAATACAAAACAACCAGAAAACAAGTGATAAAATGGCAGCATTAGGCCGTCATATATCCACAATCACTCAAAGTGTCATGGGTTGAATTCTCCAATCAAAAGCCATGGAGTGGCTAGATGGATTAAAAAACGAGACCCAACAATTTGCTGCCTCCATGAAACACATATCAGCTCTAAAGACAAACACAGGCTTAGAATGAGGGATGGAAGATGATATTCCAAGCTAATGGAAGACAAAAGAAATCAGGTGCCCCATACTTATATCAGACAAAGTAGACTTAAAGATAAAAAAGGCAAAGAGAGACAAAGAGTGGCAGTATATAACAATAAAAGGAACACACAACCAAGAGGACATAACACTTATAAATAAATATGCACCTAACACAGGAGCCCAAAGTACATAAAGCAACTATTAATTGGCCTAAAATGGGACATTAACAGCAACACAATAATAGTAGGGGACCTTAACAAACCACTGTCCTCAATGGATAGATCAACCAGACAGAAAATCAACACAGTGATAGTTGAACTAAATGAAAACCTAGACCAGATGGACATAATAGACACATTTAGAACATTCCATCCAAAATCAGCAGAACACACATTCTTCTCAAGTGCACATGGAACATTGTCAAAGATAGACCATATGTTGGGAAATAAGGCAAGTCTCAACAAATTTAAGATTAAAATCATATCAAGCATCTTTTCTGACCATAATGCTGTGAAACTAGAAATCAACTACAAGAAAAAAGCTGGAAAAGTGACAAACATGTGGAGACTAAACAACATGCTACTGAACAACCAATGGATCATTGAAGAAATTAAAGGAGAAATCAAAGAATATCTGGAGACAAATGAAAATGAAAATACACTGTATCCATTCATATGAGATGCAGCAAAAGCAGTCCTAAGAGGGAAATCCATAGCAATATAGGCCCACCTCAGTAAACAAGAAAAATCTCAAATAAGAAATCCTAAACTATACCTACCAGAACTAGAAAAAGAAGAAAAAATAAAGTCCAAAGTCAGTAGAAGGAAGAGGAAATAATAAAAATTAGAACAGAAATTAATGAAACTGAAACCAAAAAAAGAAAAAAAACAGTAGAAAGGATCAATAAAACTAAGACCTGGGTCTTTGAGAAGATAAACAAAATTGACAAACCCTTAGCCGGACTGACTGAGAAAAAAACAGAGGAGTCTCAAACAAATAAATTAGAAATGAAAGAAGAGAAATTACAGCAGATACTACAGAAATACAAAAGATTATAAGAGAATACTATGAAAAACTATACGCCAACAAATTGGACAATCTAGAAGAAATGAATAAATTCTTAGATTCATACAACCTCCCAAAACTGAACCAAGAAGAAATACAGGATCGAAATAGACCAACTACAAGTAAAGAGATTGAAACGGTAATCAAAAACCTCCCATAAAATAAAAATTCAGGATCAGATGGCTTCTCTGGAGAATTCTACTAAAAAATTCAAAGAAGATTTAGTACCTATTCTCCTCAAACTATTCAAAATATGGGAGAAGACAGAACACTTCCTAACACACTTTATGAGACCAATATCACCCTGACCCCAAAGCCAGACAAGGACAACACAAAGAAGGAAAACTCCAGGCCAGTATCATTGATGAATGTAGATGCAAAAATCCTCAACAAAATATTGGCAAACCAAAAACAGCAATACATCAGAAGGATCAATGCCTAGATCAAGTGGGATTTATACCAGGAACACAGGAATGGTTCAACATCCGTGAATCAATCAATATGATACATCACATTAACAAAATGAGGAATAAAAACCACATGATCATCTCAATAGATGCTGAGAAAGCATTTGACAAGATCCAACATCAATTTATGATTAAAACTCTCAATAAAATAGGTATAGAAGGAAAGTACCTAAACATAATAAAGGCCATATATGACAAACCCACAGCCAAAATCTTTTTCAATGGGGAAAAAGTGAGAGACTTCCCTCTGAGAGCAAGAATAAGACAAGGGTGCCCCCTCTCACCACTCTTATTCAACATAGTACCAGAGGTTTTGGCCAGTCATTAGTCAAGAAAAAGAAATAAAAGAGATCCAAATTGGAAAGGAGGAAATGAAATCTCACTGTCTGCAGACGATATGATTTTATATCTAGAAAACCCTAAAGAATCCACTGGAAAACTATTAGAAATAATCAACAACTACAGCAAAGTTTCAGGGTACAAAGTCAACTGACAAAAATCAGTTGCATCTCTATATTCTAATTACAAACTAACAGAAAGAGAACTCAAGCATACAATCCCATTTACAATCACAACAAAAAGAATAAAATATCTAGGAATAAATTTAACCAAGGAGGTGGAAGACCTATACTATGAAAACTATAAGACATTATTGAGAGAAATAGATGATGACACAAAGAAATGGTAAAGTTTGCCATGCACATGGATTTGAAGAATACACATAGTTAAAATGTCCATACTATCTAAAGCAATCTACAGATTTAATGCAATCCCAATCAGAATCCCAATGACATTTTTCATGGAAATAAAACAAAGAATCCTAAAATTCATATGGGGCATCAAAGACCCCAAATAGCTAAAGCAATTCTGAGAAAAAAGAACAAAACTGGATGCATCACAATCCCTGACTTCAAGAATACAACAAAGCTGTAGTAATCAAAACACCATGGTACTGACACAAAAACAGACACAAAGATCAATGGAACAGAACTGAAAGCCCAGAAATAAAACCACACATATATGGACAGCTAATTTTTGACAAAGGAGCTAAGAACATACAGTGGAGAAAGTAAAGTCTCTTCAATAAATGATGTTGGGAAACTGGACAGGCACATGCAAAACAGTGTAGACCATTATCTTTATCCATACACAAAAATTAACTCTAAATGGATTAAAGACTTGAAGGTAAGATGTGAAACCATAAAACTCCTAGAGGAAAATATAGGCAGTATACTCTTTGACACTGGTCTTAGAATGATCTTTTTGAATACCATATTTACTCAGACAATGAAAACAAAAGAAAAAATAAATGGGACTTCAGCAGACTAAAGAACTTCCACAAGGCAAAGGAAACCATGAAAAAAACGAAAAGACAACCCATCGACTGGGAGAAAATACTTGCAAATCATATATGCAACAAGGGGTTAATCTCCAAAATATATAAAGAACTCATACAGCTCAACAACAAAAAAACAAAAAACCCAACCTAAAGATGAGCAGAGGATATGAACAGACATTTTTCCAAAGAAGATATAAGGATAGCCAACAGGCATATGAAAAGATGTTTAACATCACTAACCATCAGGGAAATGCAAATTAAAATTACAATGAAATATCACCTTACACCTGTTAGAATGGCTATAATTACCAAGACAAAAAACAGCAAATGTTGGAGAAGACGTGGAGAAGAGGGAACTTTTTTACATTGCTGGTGGGAATGCAAACTGGGACAGCCACTATGGAAAACAGTATGGAGATTTCTCAGAAAATTAAAAATCAAAATACTATATGACACAGCTATTCCACTACTGGGTATTTATCCAAAGAACTTGAAATCAACAATTCAGAGACTTATGCACCCCTACATTCATTGCAACATTATTCACAATAACCAAGACGTGGAAGTAACTCAAGTGCCCATCAACTGATGAGTTGATAAAGATGATGTGGTATGTATATACAATGGAATACTACTCAAGGATAAAAAAGACAAAATTGTCCCATTTGCAACAACATAAATGGAACTTGAGAGTATTATGTTAAGTGAGATAAGCCAGACAGAGAAAGACAAACACCATGCGATTTCATTCATATGTGGAAGATAAGCAAATATATGGACAAAGAGAACAGATTAGTGATTACCAGAGGGAAGGGCTTGGGGAATGGGCATAAGGGGTATAAAGGTACATATATATGGTGACTGACAAATAATAATGTACAACTGAAATTTCACAATGTTATAAACTATTATGACATTACTTAAAAAATTTTAAAAACAAAACTAAAGAGCCCTGAGAACTATGGTTGTAGAATGGAATCTAAATATTAAACACTCTGATAATATAACATCAGTAATATAAAACTTGGAAGGAAAGACAAAATATGAGTGCTAATTATATTATCCAAACAAGTACCCCATTGAGACCTCTAAATTTGAAACAACTATCAATAAAAGGCTTCATCTTCATAATGACTTTCATAATCTCTTTTTAATCATTATGGTTCTTTGAAAAATAGTAACTATCATGTGAAAGGAACATTTATCCCATGTTCAACAATTTGTTGAGTTTCAATTCAACTTTCCTATTATTTTCTTAAAGTAAAATAAAATTTAATAATTTTCATCAGAAATAGCATTCACCCTAAATATATCTATCTTTATTTGCAAAGTACAGGACAGTAGAAAGTGAGATTATGTGGTGTCTTGTAAATCCTTGTAAGGCCATTGGCATTTATTCTTAATGAGGTGGGAATCAATAGGAGATTTTTTAACATAGGAATTGCATGATCAGGCTTCCATTTTAAAAGGTTCTCTAGATTTCTTTGTAGAGGAAATACTGTAGAGTGACAAGACTAGTAGGAATGAGGCAAGACAAGAGGCTATTGCAATAACCCAGGTGAGAGAGATTGTAGCTTGAATGGTTAGATTCCGAACATATTCTTAAGGGAGGTCTAATAAATGCCAATGGATTGGATCTTGTTAGAAAAAATGGGTAAAATAACAGCAAGAATTTTGGCAGAAGTAACTAGAAGAATGCTATTGCCATTTAGTGAGATAGAGAAGCCTGGAGAAGGAACAAATTTGAGGGTTGAACATTGTAAATTCAGTTTTAGAACTTATAAGTTTGAAATTTCTCTTAGATATCTAGGTTGGGAGGTTGAATAGCTAATTAGATATGGGAGGATATAATTTATGGGAGAGTTCTGGATTAAAGCTGCACATTTGTAAATCATCAGTATAGGGATGGTCTTTAAAGCCACGGGATTGAACAGTGCAATCAAAGAAGCGTCAATGGAGAAAAGAAGAGGTTCAAGAAGCAACCCACGTGTGGTCCTGAGAGTACAGCATGAGCAAAACTGATGAAGGTGGAATCCCTATGTAAGGTTTTAGAAGAACCTAGAGAGTGGTTTCCTGGATGTCAAATAATCAAAGGATTTTAGGAGAGAGGGAATAAGCAACTGTGTCAAATGATGCAGAGGTACAGGAAGATGAGGACTGAGAACTGAACACACAATATAGCAACTTGGACGTGATGGGCGACTTTGACAAGAGCTACTTTGGTGGAAGGGTAGGAAATGAAGCCTGATTGGAATGTGCATACAAGAGAATCAAAGGACAAAATTCAATTCTGAAATATATGCTATATTTGTAATTAGGTCTTTGACCATTTATTCCCCTCCATTTTCTCATTTCTCTCTGTCTTGAATTCCTACTTTTCAGATGATTTATATTTTCTATTCTATCTTCTATTTCTTTTTAGTTTTATCTATTTACTTGTAATTTTACTCAATTTTATTGTCCAATACTTCTGTGGCAAATTTTATCTATCCTGTCATGTATTTTGTTTCCAAAGCTCTGTCAATTTCACTCTTTCTTCTTTCATTTAAAAAAAACCCCATCCTATTCTTATCTAATTGTCGTGATATCTTCTTTTTATCTTTAGAGAGATATCTTATCTTTCACTCCCTCCACAGTCTATATTTCTTCAACTTGCTTTTTTCCTTTTTCTATGCTTTGATTCCTGTTTTTTCATGTAGAAGTCTTTTCTGTATGGTTGTTCATTGCTATTGGCTCATATTTAAGAGTAAGGCCCTTAAAAGTTGACTATAACTTGCCTGCCTGTGAATGGAGTCAACTGAGGACTTTGCTGTAGGATGATCTGGCTGCACAATTTTGCTTGGGCATCCTGCATATCTTTACATCTCTTCTCTAGAATAGTTGGATTTCTCACACACAACAAAAAATCTTTTGTGTTCTTGCTTAAAGTTTTAAAAATATTGTTGTCAGAACTCTGCAACCAAATTTGGGAAGAAAGATGGGGATATCATTTAATATGTAAATTTACTTTAACTTAATTTCCCTATCTTTTTTTTTGAGGAAGATTGGCCCTGAGTTGACTACTGCCAGTCCTCCTCTTTTTGCTGAGGAAGACTGGCCCTGAGCTAACATCCTTGCCCTTCTTCCTCTACTTTATATGTGGGACACCTACCACAACATGGCGTGCAAAGCGTGCCATGTCCACACTGGGATCCGAACCGGCAAACCCCAGGCCGCCAAGGCCGAACGTGCGCACTTAACCGCTGCGCCACTGGGCTGTCCCCTAATTTCTCTATTTTCACAATGGTACAGCAAACCACAGTTGTGCCTGCTGTCCTCTTGCCCAAGGATTCTCTCTATTATCTTTTTTCTAATACGTTTTTAAAATTGTCATGATGAAATTCACATAACATAAAATTAACTATTTTAAGGTGAACAATTTAGTGGCATTTAGTACATTCACAATATTGTGTAATCACCTGACCTCTATATAGTTCCAAGACATTTTCATCACCCAAAAGGAAATCCCCTATCCATGAAGCAGTTACTCCTGATTTCCCCTCCCTCCAGCCTGTGATGACCACCGATCTGCTTTCTGTCTCTATGGACTTAACTATTCTGAACATTTTCTAGAAATGGAATTGTACAGCAAATTTCCTTTGCATCTGGCTTCTTTCACTTAGCACAGGGTTCATCCACATTGTACCATTATCAGTACTTCATCCCTTTTTATGAAGGTATAATATTCCAATGTATGTATATACCAAAATTTGTTTACCCATTTAACCATTGATGGTCATTTGGGTTGTTTCCACTTTTTAATCTATTGTGAATAGCTGCATCAAGATTTCGTGTATTTATTTTCAATTATTTTGGGTATAAATCTTAATGCATATTTAGGAACATATATTTAGGAGTGAAATGTCTGGTCACAAGAGAGTTCTGTTTAATTTTTTGAGCAAACATTTTCCACAGTGGCTGAACCATTTGACATCCCAACCAGCAATGTGTGAGGGTTCCAATTTTCCACATCCTTGCCAACAATTGTTTTCCTTTTTTTTTTCTCATTATAGCCATCCTAGTCAGTGTGAAGTGGTATCCATTGTGGTTTTGATTTGCATTTCCTTACTGACTAATGATATTGAACATTTTTCATGAGCTTGTACATTTGTATATTCTCTTTGGAGAAATGTTTATACCAGTCCTTTGCCCATTTTTAAATCATGTTGTTTGTCTTTTGCTGCTGAGTTAAAAGAGTGCTTTACAATTGTGAATACTAAACTCATCAGACATATGATTTGGAAATATTTTCTCCTATTTGGTAAGCTCTCTTTTCACTTTTTTGATTAAAGTCTTTTGATGCACAAAAGTTTTTAGTTTCAATGAAGTGCAATTTACCTATTTTTTTGTTGTTGCTCTTGCTTTTGGTGTCAATGAAGAACCCATTGCCAAATCCAACGTCATAAATATCTAGCCCTATGTCCTCTAATAGTTTTGTGGCTTTGGCTCTTATATTTAGGTTATTAGCCATTACGAGTTAATTTTTGTATATGGTATGAGGCAGGGATCCAGCTTCTATTGAATGTTTTTAAGAGCATAGTCTCTGGTCTTATGCTGAGGTTGGATTTGAGTTGATACTGTGCTGTGTGGGCTGTTGGAAGAGATTTGTGGGTCTGTCTTAGACTTTGATCAATCCTACTTCCAGAATTACTCGAAATGAACATTTTGGGACTTTTAGCACTCCATTTTTCTCACTGCCAGCCTGGCTATTTTCATCTGATAAGGTAATTGCCATTCGTCTTTCTGCTCTACCATTTTCAAAAAGATTTTTCTACTATCTCCTTTTCTATTATTTTTGTTCTTTTGGTTTTATGTCTTAATCCTTTTACTGTCCTTGTAATGGGCTTTTTGGAAAGGGAGGAGTTATAGATAGACAGAGTTATAGCTAGAGTTTCTCTTAGATGTGTGAAGAGAATTAGAAAAAAATAATTTTCACTCTTGAATTACAGTTTCCGAGGTGAACTATATTACCTGCCCTTTGGAACTGGCATTGTTGATATCAGCTAAAAGCAAAGAGAGATCCTCAAGAGTACATAGAACCTCAGGGGCAAGATTTGCAGTTTTCTCCCTCCACTGAAAACCTTCGAGTTTTTTGTTTTTTGGTTTTTTTTGTTAATATGCTCAGTATATTGTATTTTGTTTACATGAGAGAGACCCTTCTAATAGATGTTGTACAGAACTTCCTGTCCTCATCAAATGAAAAAGCTCAACAAAATGGTGAAATCCCATTGGAAGTCAGGCAGATGAGTTTGCTTCACTTCTGAGCTTCAGGAATTCTTCTTGAAAGAGAGTGAGAGCACTTATTACTCTTGTAGCCCCACTAGAACCTGGAAGCAATTTTGCAAATAAAAGGTCACTATATAGATAGTTATACTTAAACAGCACTGACACTAGATCTTGCATCAAATAAAAGTTGATAAAAATTATTGCTGTTTTCACTTTTATAAACAAACATCTATATATATGCACACATATATACATGTATATGTACTTTTCCTAAAAGATATGAAATATACATAGAAGGAATACTTAAAGAAATACATAAATATGACAGAAGACCTTGGATGATCCTTTTACTCTACTATTTTTCTGCATTCTTCCAAATGTTCTATAATTAATATGTATATGTGAATGTGTGTGGATACGTTAAATCAAAGCTCAACTATTTCTCACAGCTTGCCACATAAGAAAATACATTACTGACTGTTAATAGGTTTGTAATAATTTTTGCTGTGATGAAACAGAAATTGGCAATGCTTCAACTAAAATTTATTGAGTATATATTATGTATAAGGCCTTGTGCTATGAACTGTGGCAGATACAGAGAGAAATAAGACATGATTCTTGCCCTCAAGAACTAGTTCACCCCTGAATTTAATGCATACATTAACTGAGGTAATAAAAGGGTGGTTCTATGAAGTATGGCACTGTTTTGAAAATTGCCAGTGCATGAGAATCACCTAGGGAAATTATTAAAGATACAGATTTCTGGTCCCTTCCCCAGTAGTCCTGTGGTTAGGAATTTAGGTTTTAGTAAGCACCTCGAGGTGATTCTAGGAGGTGATCCTTCAAAGAACACTGAAATAAATGATAATAAAATGAGCACAGATGTAAGAGACACACATACTTGATACGTCTCCTTTTTTCTGGTTATTAGTAGGAATGTGTTTGGGCAACTTGTTTAATCTCTCATCTTCAAATTCCATGTATGTAAAGTGAGGCAATCATGCTTACCTACATTAAAGGAATGTTGTAAGTAATGTAAATAATATTCCTGAGTTATCCAGTCCTGTTTAAAGCACATAGTAGGTGCTCTCAGGTGTATAGTATGGCAGTTTCTTTAAATTTTAAATGAGTGCCAGTATTGGAGAGAGGAAAGAAATGCTGAATCCTGTGAAGCAGGGGAAGTGATCAGAAAAGCTGGATGCAGAATGGGTGTTTGGATCAGTCTTGAATGTTGAGCAAAATTTCGATAAACTGAGATAAGGGAGAAACATATTCTAGTCAGCAAAAGCGTGGTGGTGAGAAAGTAGGCATGGATGGGGAGCTCTGAGCTGTGGACATGACTGGAGCAGAGAAAGCTTTGATTGTCATGGAAGACAATTGTGGAGATATACCCTGTGGGCTGATTATAAAGCATCTTGAAAATCTACCTAATGAGCTTTAAAACACTCTTAAATAGTGATAAATTGAATATAATCTGATCAAGGGAGTAATTAGGGCGTAGGGATTTAACATGATGATTTGCTGCTCATGTAGAAAATATCTTGAAGAGACAAGAAGATAGAAGTAGGGAGACCAGTTCACAGTTTATGGCAGGAATTCAAATAAGCAGTCCTGAGTGTCTGAACTCAGGCAGTGAAGAGGAAATGGAAAAAAAGGGAACACATCCGAGGGGCATATCTGAAAAAGGTAGCTAGAACTTAGAGACAGATGAGATGTGAGTGGAAGAGTAAGCAATTTAAGTTGGCCAAGAGGTTTTGAGGTTGGGTAAATGGAAAACTGTGATATTGATTAAAAACACAGAGTAAGAGAAATAATCTGAGAAAAAAATAGAAGACTTTGATTTGGGCTTTCTTTTTCAAACAGTTTTCTCTCTCTCTTTTTTTTTTTCCTAAGGGACGACTCACCCTAAGCTAACATCTGTTGCTGATCTTCCTCCTTTTTTCTTCCTTTTTATCCCCCTAAAGCCCCAGTGCATAGTTATATGTAGTTGTAAATTCTTCTGATTCTTCTTTGTGAGCTGCCACCACAGCGTGGCCACTGACAGACGAGTGAGAGTGGTGTGGTTCTTTGCCGGGGAACCGATCCTGGGCTGCTGAAATGGAGAGCGCCAAACCTTAACTGCTAAGGCCATCAGGGCTGGCTCAATTTTGGGCTTGTTAAGTGGAGGTGCTAGCAGAATAATCCAGTGGTAATATCCAACAGCAATTTAGCAGTGCCAGGGTGAGGTTAAAGCTGAAGAATTGGAGGAGAAGTATCAACGGTTATTGTCATGATGGCAAGAATTTGACGATATAGGAGTGGATGTAATTTTTTTAGTCACTGTCACAACAATGCCAAAGTGTTAATAGTGCTGTGTACCAGGCATTGTTCTAAACATTTGTCATACTTTACATTATTTGTCTTCACAACAGCCTTAAGAGGAAGACACTATTATTGTCACCATTTTATACAATGTGGCCCAGAGAGAGTCAGTACTTGCTGGAGGTCCTATTCCCATGTATGTGGTAGCGTTAGAATTTGAACCCAGACGGACAGGCTCCAAACTTGTGTTCTTAACCTTGACACTCTGCTGTTCTCAAGAGAAAGTACAGTGTGGAAAGAGATAAATCCAAGGCTAGAGCCCTTAGGAATACCCATGTAAAAATCTGAGTAGAGAAACAACATACGCCAGCATCAGACTGAGAAAAGCAGGAGAACTAGGTGGTCAAGATACAAAGCGAGGGAAGAGGATGGAAAAGAAACAGCTAATTGGTGATGACAAATGCTGCACAAAGGCCAAGGAAGATGGCCCTATTTTTTTTTTTCGTATAACAGGGGGTAAAGATCTCTGGTGATTGTAAAAATCTTTTGATCAAATGGAATATGATTTTAAGTTAGGCCCTACCTTTCATTTTCCCCCTTCTCTCAGCCTACTACGTTGAAGATCATTTGTAGCACTTAACGACAAGCATGCTAGGATGTGGAAGGAGGGCAAAGCTCAATCTGTGAGAAACGAATCCTCTGGCTGTTTATACCAGATGTTGCAATGTACTTGTCTCTTCTCTCCCGACCTGGTCTCTCCCCACTACCTCCCGTCATCTCTATCTCTGTCTTTTCACAGATTGTTTTTAATTTTTCCACGTGTGCTCCTCCGTAATTTCTCTTTAATGCCTTCACCTGGATCATGAGTCAAGGCTTTATTGTAACACAAACTTAACAAAAAGGAAAACTATTTCAAAACCTCATGAGGCTAATCTTTAAAACAATTTGTATTTTACATATATGCACACATTATTCTTAACCTGTCTTCAATGCCAAATGTCATTTTAGGCAGTATTTGGCATTTAAACTGACTCCACGCGTTCATTGTGAAGTAAGTGTGCTATGAAATTGACCCCTTGACTAAAGTTTTTAAATTTTAATATATCTAACTACTCTACTCTGCCCTATGAACTCCAACTCTGGGCCCTTTAGCAATTTTTCTAAGCATAGAGCACCTGAGAAACTTTAGATTTAGGCTGCTTATCTAAGATAAGTCTTGCTTCAGCTCCCGTATTAATCTCGGCACTTCAGTTTTCCAGGTAGTATTGGGGTTCTCGCAGTTTCGGGGTGCAAACCAGGTGTTAGCTAAGAGCTTCCATCCGCTTGTTCTCCTTCTTCTGCTTCCACCTCCTCACTGCAAATAAATGAACTTGTTTGCAGGCCAGTTCCACAGCTGAAAATAGACCAGAGCTATTCCCATGGTAGTTTAAAGACCCCCTAGTACTTATTTTCCCTTGGTTACATCATTTCCAGCTTCCACATCTTTGCGTGCTGTCTTGGTTCCATTCTGCCTCCACCCAAATTTGAAACTCAGCCCTTTACTGATTTGATTTAAAAATCTACTCACATCTACACTTCACGAGAGTAATGATTTTGCTGAAGATTTATAGAAGCAGCTGTGGAAAGGATTTTAATTGAGTCCTGCATATTGTTCCTCCTCTTCCCTACCCACCCCCTCCCTTCAACGTATTTTTATTTGATCTCCCCTTTTTTTTCAGTCTTGGGGAGAATTGCAGTCACTCCTTCCTTTAAAATCTTGGTCCTTATTGATGCCTTTAGTTTCTGAATTTTTTTCCTAAGAACACCTGTCACTGCTGGCCTTTCAAGCAAATACAGTATTCTCCCTAAGAGACACTTTTATGAATAAAATTTTCTCCATCTTATCACACTCATGAGACCTATTTCTAGGCTTTTCTAAAACACACACATGACCCCCTGGTGCTCTATATGATGCCTTCCAGATGGGCTTTCTGATTTGTCTGCCTTGTCTGAGTAGCAAGTTGCTCTAGATCTTTCCAGGTTATTCTGTTGACTAATGGTACCACCATTCTGTTTGTGCTATTTAGGACCATATATGTCCTCAAACTTTCATTTGGTCACTTATCCCTGAGCACCCCTCTCTGAAATAGTTCACTCCTTTCCTTGGTTCCATGTTCTGACACCTGGAGTTTGGCTTACCTTATGGATCTTCTGGAATTTCCAGACTTCACCTTTCCCAG
This sequence comes from Equus caballus, assembly GCF_041296265.1. Lineage (NCBI taxonomy): Eukaryota > Metazoa > Chordata > Mammalia > Perissodactyla > Equidae > Equus > Equus caballus. Next base: position 65,491,875 of record NC_091698.1, read on the forward strand.
TTTTGTTCATCTTATTGCTTCCTGAGTCCAAGCTCCAACACCATAGAAGTATTCAATATATATTTATAGTCAATGATGAATACACACTGCTTTTCCTGCTTCAGAAAGTCCATGGACTGGTTACTGCAGAGTGTATTTCTCCTAGGTTATTTATTCTACTGCTATGCTAAGATGGCATCCTGGAGTAGGTTTTAATGCCATGATCGAGAATATATGCATTACAAGTAGGCTCTGATGACATGAAAAACATTTTTGGAGCAAAATCCAAAGGAAATGGAAACTGGTTTAAACCTGGGTATGGCTTTGTTGTTTATTTGTTGTTTTCTTTACTTTTTTAACCAAGTTTTTGAAAATGATTTGTTATCATCTTACCTTAAATATAGCAACTAAGAAAGTTGTGAGTACCTCACTCTATAAATAAGAATATATATACATATATTTTTTGGTGAGGAAGATTGGCCCTGAGCTAACATCTGTTGCCAATCTTCCTCTTTTTGCTTGAGGAAGATTGTCGCTAAGCTGATATCTGTGCCAGTCTTCCTCTGTTTTGTATGTGGGCTGCTGCCACAGGATGGCTTGATGAACAGTGTGTAGGTCCATGCCTGGGATCTGAACCTGTGAACCCCAGGCCACTGAAGCAGAGCATGTGAACTTAACCACTATGCCACTGGGCCAGCCCCAAGAATATAATTATTTTAAACTGGTTTTATGCCTCTTCTCAAGAGTATCATGCTGTCACCCAATAATTCTATTTATTTACCTTGGAGAAATTTTTGCAAATGTGTACCAAGAAACATGTACAAGAATGTTCACAGCAATAGAGTTAATGACAAAGAACTGGAAACAGCTCAAATATTCATGTTTAGAACGAACAATAAATAACTTGCTGTGCTTTCATACAATGGAATACTATATTGCAGTGAAAATTAATGAAATACAGATACATGCATCTACATGGAGGAACATAGCAGTATATTGTTAAGTAAAGAAGCAAGTTCCAGATGACTATATAGAACACGTATAACTAACTAAAACAAGTAAAATAGTGTTTAGGCAATTAACTTTATTTTTGCATAGTGTCTTAACCAGGAACAATAAGATTTCCTGCAATTATGAAGAAGCAGAAATGGAATGGAAGTAAGGCAACCTTTTAACTTAAAAATCTTTGTCATAGTGCATTGTCATTCTCTCCAAAATCTGGCAATTCAATTCTTCATGGGAAAACCGAGAAAAATACTGCCCACCAAGAAGAAGAGAACGTTAGAGAGCTACATGGCTCATGACAATCTAGAAACTTCTTTTGGAAGTTTTCTCCAACTGCAGGAAGCTGAAAACTCACTGAGCTGAGGACACAATGAGAAGGAAGCATGATCTAAGATACTGTCAAACTAGGAGACTTAAGGAGGAAAAGTGCATTTAAAATATGATGCAGGGTAAAGAATCAGAACTGTGCTCCTAAAACTGAAAGCAAAAGCACTAGTAATCAAAAGAATATAAATGAAAACTAATTGACACGTTGATCAAATTGGCAAATATTAAACTATAGAATTTTGTGCTGACTATTCACCTACAATTCTGGCAGACCGTAAATTGATACAAAGCTCTAGGAAAACATTTGGCAATTTGTAACAATGATTTTTAAAACATTTATATCCTATGACCAGTAATTCTAATTTTTAAACAAAGATATAATTCCAAGATTGTTTATTACATTATTATTAATGATGTGAAAAATTAAGAGCATGACTGATTACAGTAAAGTGACAGAAGTTATAATGGTATATTTAGATGATAAAATATGTACCATCGTTTGGAATTTCAGAAAAATATTCAAAGACAAAAACATGTTCCTGATAGAATTAGAAATTGATACTATAACTAAGAAATTGAACTATAATCCTAATACGATGTCAACTATATAAATATATTTGAGCATATTCATGAAAAAAAGTTTTCCTTCAGGCAGCGATGTTACTGGTGAGTTTCATCATATTATTTTCAAGGTTTTATAACATCTAAAGTGCGAATTTTTTTTTTTAATTCTTAGGAAACCAATAAACTTTTTAAAATGATGTACTGGAAGCCTTAGAACATTTTCCTTTCAACTCTTTCAGCTAAGCCTTCACTGTGGTAGAAAGAGCACAGGGTAAGCATCAGGAGATCTAATTTTGCTGGTAACTAACCAGCTTTGTTAGAAAATCTCTTTGAGCCCATTGCTTTGTCTTTAAAGTGTCCAGCTATCTCCAACGGTTTTTATGTGGATCAAATGGCATAATGTATTTGTAATCTCTTTAAGAGTACAAAGTGCTATACTAATGCTGCTGAGACAAAGTGCTCCCTTCCCAAAAAGTGATTGGAAACTTGGGCAACTTTTCCCCTTACACCTGTCTGAAGATCACACGTTGTACTGTGTTAGAACATGGGTGTGATCATATATCTTGTCTTGAGTGAAATGAACTTTAGTTATGCAAACCAGCAAAGAGGACAAAGAATCCAGAGACCCAAATATAACATTTCTTTAATTCTCCAGGTTCAAATAGGTAGCTAAATGCTATCATTTGACTTAGTGTTCCAGGACGGACTTCAGGGGGTGTAGTATAATCTGGACGTCTGCAGCCTGAGTGGAAAATATGACATGTAAAGGAAGAGACCAGAAAGGAGCAGGAAAATCCTATGAGCAGTTATAACTTGGGCCATACTAACTTGACAACATAAACACCTCACCATTCTTGACTTAGTCATAACATTTTTATGGCACCTTAAAATAATGATTTAGTTTTAATATCATCGGCAGAACAGAAAAAAGGAGATGGTTCTAGTGAAGCCGGAGTAAGCTAGGAAAGTTAAGGATCTATTTCATACGAATTCCTAGATAAATTTGACTTCCTCATACGGGTGATGCAGGGAAAATTTCATCTGAAATCTAGTAGCAAAGAACTCAAGGATCTTCATTCTGTCAGTCCCTGTCACAATTGAAAGCCAAGTGATTAAAACAAGAATCAGGTGTGCTAATAATTATCATGTGGAATACAAAAGCTCTAATTCTCTGACAGTCTTGAAATGCCATTTCCTGAAGAAGGAAAGCCTAAAATCAAGCCAGAATCACTGTGAATGCCCAGTAATGCCATGGTTTCAAATTAGTGGTTTCCATAATTAGGCAAATGTTCCTTTCATTAGATTATCTGGAAGACATTATGGAAAAATCCTTTGCTTTTTTATTATAAAGAGTAACGCAATGCAAAGTTATACTTTCACTACTGAGTCAAGAGAATGTGAGTGAAATAAATAAGATGCCCTAACATGCCTTAGAGCTCATGTTGTTCAGGGACTGGCCACGTGGCATAGTGGTTAAGTTTGTGTGCTCCACTTCAGCAGCCTGCAGTTCGTGGGTTTGGATCCCAGGCATGGACCTACACCCTGCTCATCAAGCCATGATGTGGAGGCAACCCACATACAAAGTAAAAGAAGATTGGCACAGATGTTAGCTCAGGGTCACTCTTCCTCAAGCAAAAAGAGGAAGATTGGCAATAGGTGTTAGCTCAGGGCCAATCTTCCTCACCAAAAACAAACAAACAAACTCATATTGCTCAACGTCTTTTGTCACGTTTTCTTCACAGTAACAGAGGATAAAAAGATCTTCTCCATCTCCAACACATTCATCACTCAGCAAAACTGGAAGAACAATAGAGATACCATATGTGAGAATATATAGAATCATTTTGAACAGAAGCAGGTATACTAGGAAGATGTTTCTAGCATCTTAAATTCCAGAGAGGGATTTTAAGTATGTTAAGCATGCCTCTGAGTCAGTGTTCAAAGACCACAGACCATATATATGTCAAAGTGCATAGGTATTCTGGTATGAAGGAAAAGTAAACATCTAGAGAATTAATGTAAGCAAGATGAATTGGAACAGCGTAAATAGAAAAAAATACGTAAATACAAAATATTGATTTCATTGGAAGTTAGTTTCACGGATTTTTTTCATTTTTAAAAACTTGGATATTTTACTAGACTGGGTGGCATGTTAGGTACTGGGAATCTTGAACTCAATAACATTTTGAGATAAATGAAGATGATTGAAAAGAAACAATGCACCAGAGGATTCAGAAATGAATATAATAAACACTATGTTATTTAAAATGCCAAGGGATTTGTCTATCTGATCCAGCACAGATAGTTCTAATCCAATTAAGGAATTGTATTAAATATTTCACAGTAGGTCTAGTCTGAGATCAAACAAAATCCTAAGATAAGAAGAAGCATTTACAAAGGATTTGAAACTATTGTGCACTAATTTACAAAAAATATTATTACCGATAAGAGGAACTCATGAAATTTTAAAATTTGAGTTATTGTGATAGATGGAAAGTCTAAAAGTGAAGGTGTGGGCCATGGCCTAGCTCTTGCTTTTAGTAGCTGACTAACTTTGGGCAAATCCACCTCTGTGAGCCCCAATTCTCTCCCTATGAAATGGGTGACAATAATTTCTATGACAACTTTAAAGACTTTTGTAAGTCTCAAATATATCAAATGAAATAATCAGTTTCAAATACATTAAGTTGTAATAAGTTCCAAATGTAAAATATTATTAAGAAAAGAGATATACTTTTTTTAAAAAGGTCATATGTTGAATATTGTTTGTGACTTAAGTTTTGTAGAGATAATTCAATTTTTAATGCACTGGAAGAACACGCTATTTTAAGGCATTTTATGGGAAATCATTTTGTGAAACTAATACCTACCTAGATTTTCATTTTCTACATTTCACTAGATTCCTTTGAAGTCGTGTATATTCAAAGGTCCTGAACATTCAACATTTTGCACCACAATGGCAAGACAAATTAATAATTTTAAGAATTTTACTTAAAAAATGAGAACCATTTTACTTATTTTTTTGACTGCTCACACTTTTTCCAACAAAGTAAAAATTATTAATTTAATTTACGTTTTATCACTTTTTGTGAATAATAAGCTGGTAAGCTCTTGAGGGTATTCCCCAGGGACAAGGTAAAAGAAGGTGGGAAATAGCAACTTAATGAAAATCTTTCGTCCATATTATAAGTATTTTGTTTGTTTTGTTTACTGTTATTTATTTTGGGAAGCCCATAGAGCATGCACCTCACATTTCTCATATGGTCTGCTAGGTTCAAAGAAACAGATAGTTAATAAATATTAATTTTAATATTCTCAGTGGCTAATCGTTAGTGTGAAATTGTATAATCATGCAGCAACCCATTTCATTCCTTGAAGGAGAGTTCATTCTGTCCCTAGGTGGTTTTCTCTTTTATATTTTATTCTTAATGAAAAATGTAATCACAGAAAAAGTTAATTTTTACATTTTCCAATACATAAATCAAATCAGAAAAGTGGAGTTTAACTTTTTTTCCCATGGCATTCTTTGCATCTCTGCTGGCAACTGGTGAGCTTATTTAAGATCATTCCATGAGGTTGCTCTCCGGTTCTAACCTCTAAGCTTAGCTCTCAGATTCTTCATGCATTTCTTAGCTGCCTGTTGGAAGTTAAGACGACATAAATAAATTTTGATATAAACAACTTATTTGGTAGACTAGATATGTTCTAATGTGCATGATATATCCCACATGAAAAACAAATGCTTGTGCTTTGCTGAAATCTATCTGAATGCAAAAAAAGTGTGAAATAAATTCACACTAACCTCCACAAGAAAAATAAAAAAGAAATGTTCAGGAAACACAAATCATGCTGTGTTTTTGAAACTGGAGTATTATATACAACACTATTTATTTTCACACAGTTTGGATGACCTAACAAAAATTCTGAAAGATTTGCATCAGGTGATTTTTGCTTAATTTCTGTAGAGGTTATTATGGGCTTGAATGATTTACAGAAGTGAAAATTTTCACATTTCCTGCAAACTGAATTGTATGACCACTCTGGAAATTCTTTTGACCTTTATTTTTTTAAAATTACTTTTGAGTCATTGATGGTTGTGTTACAGCTACCAATCAATAGTCTGAGTAAGTCTTACAGTGTCCTTTCATGGAGGAAGAGGAGAGAAAATTAAACACCCAAGAGACTATAATATTGGAATAAAAAGTCTAAAGAAGATATAATGAGTAACATTTTGTGACAGCTTTGCTCATGCTTGTTTGTCAATGAATGTTGAATTGAAACAGATTCTGAGGAGAAATCACCAACTATTAGAGACTGATAGAACAGAAGAGAAACTGTATTGGAAGCAAATCAAATGCATAGAAAAGCTGGTGAAGAAGCAGAAGTAAAGAGCATAAAATAAAGAGATCAAAAGGGTAGTAATGAAAATGTGATGTCTCAAAGATCCCTAGGTAAAGAAAGTTTGAAAACAATTGAGGTAGATGACTATTCAAGGTCTATTTGTTTCTTTGTTTCTAGGTTTTGGAGTAAAAAGAAAGAAGTTGCTCAGAACCACTTTCATTTTTGACTTTTTAATATAAAAATATTTTTTCATGTATATCCGCAAGCACTCATACATACATATATGCATAAAAATAGATTTTTCCTTTAGAGAACAAGCAAAATGTAAAAGAAAAAATTCCCTTGCACATCTGAACTGTTAGCTTCTGGAGCATACAAAATGGATGTTCCACTAAGTGCTTCTTTCACCAGGCTCCAGTGATCTGAATGAACCAGCCAATTGCAGTTTGTCTCCTCTTCTCTCTGGTCCATTGATTTCAGCCTGGGTGTATTGATCCTAGACTTTCTAGGTGGTTCACAAACAGCTCAGGTTAAATTAACTTGAGGATAGTGTTTGAAAATGCAGAATTACTCTCGGGTTTTCATGCCTGTTATTAAGCATTGTTTCCAGAAGATCAATCTTTTAATTACAATGAACCTTCCTACTGGTGGCTCTTTGTAACTAGAAGAGTATTGTGCACTGATTGGAAAAATAAGGAAAAAAATTATTTTGGAGATTGCAACTATTCTTGGAAACCTTACAATGGAGAGAGAACTGAAAACTGAATATGGAGAACCACCACAACAAGGGACAGTCCTGACTGAGGTGGAAGAGGCAGAAACTCCTTCTGGAGAGAAAAAAAGCCACCTTTGCAAGTGGCAGAGATTCACAGCTGGCCAGGTGGGAGCCTCCACAAGGTATTCAGCCCTCCCTGGAGGAGTTGGGACCTGAGTGGAGGCCCATTACTGCTATAAGCATCTTTCAGACTCAGCACAACTGAGATGAGTGTTCTACTATCTGGTTTCACTGGCTATTAGCTGCAATGGACAATACCCCCAGAAAAGCTATTGGACAAAAGCTGAGAAAATCTGGCTCTTAAAGGGCCCATGTACAAACTCATCCATCTCAAACAGCAACCTAAAACCACCAGAAGGAAAGCTGCACAGTCCTTTGGTGAAAAGAGACTCACCTAGTAGACTCTGGGTGCATCTCGGTGAAAAATAAGACTTCTCTAGAGACTGAGACATTGGTGGCAGCCATTGTTGTGACCTAGTACAGAAGTGCTGACACAGACTCTCGCAGACACCATTGAAGCTCTGCCCCTGGCCTGTTAGCCCTGGGGTCTGCCACACTCACTAGAGTGCAGATTTAATCCAGTTCATCCAGGGCAGGCTGTCTGCCCTAGGGATTGGCCCCACCCAACAGCAAGCCCTCAGGCCACTTGTCAGCCTGCATAGACTGGGTGCTTTGATCCTCTACAGGCAGGCGAATGTGTCCACCTCTGTGGGGCAGGGTCTGTATGAGGAACAAGTGAACTGTGGGGGACGTTGGTGAAGAGGTGGGGACCTCTGCAGTGGGGTGACTGAGTATGCTCCAGGGGGTCAGGAAGTTTGCACAGGTCAAGACTGTGTTGACAGTGTGTGTGGACCTGAGAAGGGTGGGGCTTATCAGTGGCAGAAGACTTGTGCTTCACAAACAGCCACAAAGAGGATCGGCCCCACCTTCCAAAACCTGAAACAGTCGGTTCTCCCATGCTTCGGGCCAGACCCACTCAACTGCAATCCTAAAAGAACTGACAACAGCCTTGCAGCCATGAGGCCTACAGCAACTATAAACCCCTGAGCCTAGCAACCAGCTCCACTGGGTACCTACTCAATTAACAGGAAAACTGCAACAGGAGTGTGCTATTAGACCTTGCAGCCAATGGTGCTGGGGCTGCCCAAACCTGATTTACAAACATCTGGCCCTAGAAGGGAAAGCCTAGACTCCCTGGGTACCTGAAGTAAGAGCAGTCCTGCCACAGCAGAAGGACACATGCAGCTCACACAGGGGTCACTCCTGGATCATTTGGGCTGGTGATGAAAGAGAAGCACACTGCTGGGCCTCAAAAGGCATGTTTTACATAAGCCCACTTCTCCAAGATCAGGAGACATAGCTGACTTACCTAATACATAGATATGATAACAGAGAAGGAGGTATAATGAGGAGGCAAAGGAATACATTCCAAGCAAGGGAACGGGACAAAACCCCAGAAGAAAAAAAAAACTAAATGAAACAGAAATAAGCAATCTACCTGACAAAGAATTCAAACAAAAACTCATAAGGATGCTCACTGATATGGGGAGAAGACTGGATGAACACAGTGAGTATGTCAACAAAGAATTGGAAAATATAAGAAAGAACCAATCAGAAATGAAGAATATAATACTGGAAATGAAAAATTCACTAGAGGGACTCAGCAGAATAGATGATACAGAAGAACAGATTGGAGAGCTGGAGGAAAGACTAGAGGAAATCACCCAAGCTGAGGAAGAGACAAAAGAATTAAAAAGAATGAGAACAGTCTAAGGGAACTCTGGGAAAATATCAAGTGCACTAACATTAGTATTATAGGTGTCCCAAAAGGAGAAGAGACGGACAAAGGGGCAGAGGATCTATTTGAAGAAATAGTAGCTGAAAACTTTCCAACCCTAAGGAAGGAAACAGACTTCCAAGCACAGGAAGAAAAGAGAACACCAAATAAGATAAACCCAAAGATCATACACCAAGACACATTATAATTAAAATGTCCAAAATTAAAGATAAGGAAAGAATCCTAAAAGTGGCAAGAAAAAGACAACAAGTGACATACAAAGGCAAGCCCATAAGGCTATTGGCAGACTTCTCAGCCAAAACTCTAAAAGACAGAAGAGAGTGACATGACTTATTTAAAGTGCTGAAAGGAAAAAACCTGCAGCCAAGAATACTCGATCCAGCAAGGTTATCGTTCAGATTGGAAGGAGAGAGAAAAGTTTCCTGAACAAGCAAAAATTAAAGTAGTTTATCACCAAGAAAACAGTTCTCCAAGAAATGCTGCAGGGACTTATTTAAGTGGGAAAGAGAAAATCACAAATAGGGATAAGAAAATTATCCAAAACAAATAAAAAACAGGCAATAAAATCACTGGTAAGTAAAAAATACAGTAAAGATAGCATATCAACCACCTGTGAAGATAATATGATGGTTAAAAGATAAAAGTACTAAAATTACCTATTTTAATGATAAGAGGGTAATGGATAGACACACACAAAATAAGAGATGAGACATGATTTCAAAAACATAAAATGTGGGAGGAGGGGAGTAAAAGAGTAGAGCTTTTAGAAAGAGGTCAAGTGAAAGAGACTATCAACTCAATATAGATTACTATATACGTAGAATATTATATAGGAACCTTGCAGTAATCACAAACCAGAAACCTATAATAAATAAACAAAGAAGCAAGGAAATAAATCAAACATATTACTAAAGAAAGCCTTCAAACCACAAGGGAAGACAGCAAGAGAAGAAGAAAGGAACAGAGAAGAACTACTAAAATATCCAGAAGAAAAGTAACAAAATGGCAATAAACAAATATTTATCAATAGCTACTTTAAATGTCAATGGACTAAATGCTCTAATCAAAAGGCATAGGGTGGCTGACTAGATTAAAAAAAACAAGACCTATGTATAGGCTGCAATACAAGAGACACACTTCAGGGGCCGGCACAGTGGTGCAGTGGTTAATTTCACTCGTTCCACTTCAGTGGCCTGGGGTTTGCTGGTTCAGATCCTGGGTGTGGACATAGCACCACTTGGCAAGTTATGCTGTGGTAGGCGTCCCACGTATAATGTAGAGGAAGATGGGCATGGATGTTAGCTTAGGACCAGTCTTCCTCAAAAAAAAAAAAAAAGACACACTTCAGAACTAAAGACACTCACAAACTGAATAGTGAAAGTATAGAGAAAGGTACTCCACACAAATGACAAAGAAAAGAAAGTGGGGGTAGCAATACTTATATCAGACAAAATAGACTTTAAAACAAAAACTGTAACAAGAGACAAAGAAGGGCACTACATAATGATAAAGGGGACAATCCAACAAAAGGATATAACACTTGTAAATATCTATGCACCCAACATAGGAGCACATAAATATATAAAGCAATTATTAACAAACATAAAAGGAGAAATAGACAGTAACACAATAATAGTAGAGGACTTTAACACTCCACTTACACCAATGGATAGATCATCCAAACAGAAGATCAATAAGGAAACATCAGCCTTAAATGACATTAGAACAGATGGACTTAGTAGATATATATAGAACATTTCATCCAAAAACCACAGAATGTACATTCTTTTCAAATGCACATGCAACATTCTCCATGACTGATCACATATTAGGCCACAAAACAAGTCTCAATAAATTTAAGAAGATTGAAATAATACCAAGCATCTTTTCTGACCTCAAAGGTATGAAATGAGAAATCAACTACAGGAAGAAAATGAGAAAAACCACAAAAATGTGAAGATTAAACAAAATGCTACTAAACAACGATTGGGTCAATGAAGAAATCCAAGGCGAAATCAGAAATATCTGGAGACAAATGAAAATGAAAATATAACATGCCAAAATCTATGGGATACAGCAAAAGTGGTTCTAAGAGGAAAGGTTATAGCAATACAGGCCTACCTCAACAAAGAAGAAAAATCCCAAATAAGCAGACTAACTGTGTACCTAAAGGAACTGGAAAAAGAAGAACAAACAAAGCCCAAAATCAGCAGAAGGGAAGAAATAATAAAAATTAGAGCAGAAATAAATGAAATAGAGACTGAAAAAATAATACAAAACATTAATGAAACCAAGAGCTGGTTCTTTGAAAAGATAAGCAAAACTGACAAACCTTTAGCTAGACTCACCAAGAAAAAAAGAGAGAAGGCTCAAATTAACAAAATCAGAAATGAGAGAGGAGAAAAAACAATGGACACCTCAGAAATACAAAAGATTATAAGAGAATACTATGAAAAGCTATATGCCAACAAACTGGATAATCTAGAAGAAATGGATAAATTCTTAGAATCATATAACCTTTCAAAACTGAATCAAGAAGTAGAGAGTTCGAATAGACCAATCACCAGTACGGAAATCAAAACAGTAATTGAAAACCTCCCCCAAAAATAAAAGTCCAGGACCAGACAACTTCCCTGGTGAATTCTACCAAACATTCAAAGAAGACCTAATACCTATCCTTCTCAAACTCTTCCAAAAAATTGAAGAGGAGGGGAAGCTTCCTAACTCATTCTATGAAGTGGACATTATCCTGATACCAAAACCAGACAAGGACAACACAAAAGAAGAAGAAAAAAAAGAAGTGAAATAAGTCAGACAGAGAAAGACAAATACTGTATGATGTCAATTATTTGTGGAATCTAAAAAAGCTGAACTCTTAAAAACAGACAGTAGAATTGTGGTTACCAGGGACTGGGGTGGGGGGATTGGGGAGATGTTGTTTAAGGGTACAAACTTGCAACTACTAGATAAATAAGTCCTGGAGATCTAAAGCACAGCATACTGATTACAGTCAACAGTACTGTATTATAAACCTCAAAGTTGCTGAGAGACTAGATCTTAATTGTTCTCACCATAAAAAAGAAATAATAATGTGACATGATAGAGGTGTTAGCGAACGCTATAGTGGTAATCATATTGCAATATATAAAGGTATCGAATCAACACATTGTGCACCTCAAACTTACACAATGTTATACATTAATTATAGCTCAATAAAAAAGAAAGAAAAAAATTATTTTAGCACATTGCCTTTGCAAAAGTAATATCTCCAGGGTATTGAATAGAGTCCGGTCTTTCTCAGTCTATCTAAGGTTGATCCTACAATCTCCATCAAAATTTCACCATCATAAGTTCACATTTGATAGGAAGAGCATGATTGCTGTATGCTAGCATTTATTGTGTGATTGCTGTGCAATGGGAATTGTGTTAAGCATGCTAAATATTATATACTGTGAGATTGGCTATGTTATCCTTCTCCATCTTAGAAATGAGGAAACTAATGCTCAGTAACATTCAGTGGTTGGCCAACGGCCTTATAAAACTAAGTGACAGAGCTATGTTAACTTTAGTTCGTCTTACCCCAAAGGTAAAGGTAATGGTATTAACACTGATGTTATTCTTTTTTTTTATGTAAAATACTTTTTCTTTGACTTGCTTAATGCACTGCCATATTTTTTTACCTTTTGTATTGTTTTACTATTTCTGGTAAGTAGAAATGGGCAGGAATCATTCTTACCAGTTTGCACGTGGGAGAAAAAAGGAACACAGAAAATTCAAGTGGCTTTCCAAAGTACATAAGAGAGGAACAGAATTAAATGTCTGTATCTCCTCATTGTGCATGTCTTTTTGTTTAAGAGTTTTTATATTAAAGAGGCTGCAAGTTTTTTGCCAATCTTTCTATTGTAAGGTGGAGTCTAGTTCTCCTCCCCTTAGATCCGGGCAACTTACTTGTCCAAGACAATGCAGCGGAAATAATGTTCTCATAAACTTCTGAGGCTTTGTAGAATTCTCAGCAGCTTCTGCTCAGCCTTGGCCCAACCATACTGAGGGAAACCAATTGCCCTGTAGGAAGCCACTCTGAGGCCACCTTTCTATGAGGAAGCCAAAGTTAGCCATATGGAGAGGCCACAAGGGTAGGGAAAAAAGGCCTGGCCAGATCCAGCTAGTCCGGTTATCTCATCCCAGACACCAGGCCAGTGAAAGAAGAAGTCGTTTTGGACCTTCTAGCTCAGTAGCTGCAATGTGGAGAAGAAATGAGGAACATGGCTAACAGCCAGGAGCAACGCCCCAGAAATAGTACCTCCGGAGAACTATCCCAGACATATCTAGCCATTTGAGCCAATCTGTTTAGGCCCTAGTCAGCACCAGGAGAGTGCACAGTGGACCAGCTCTTCCAAGGAATGCTAGAATGTAATGGCATCCTGCTATCTCTCAAGTTTAGGTTATCTGCCCCATAGCTGAGGTGTTTTATTATGTGCTTTAATGGTTTAGCTCTTGAGCTAAAATAATAGCCACAGGTTTCCAGTGATGCCTTATCCTGAGACACTCAGGGCCATGTCTCCAAGCAGATTTGAAAACCAATTAAGCTTTTGGTTCCCTGTGAAGTTAAAAAAGGGGCACTGATTCCTAGGGAATTTTAACTTATCAGAGTCTTCTTCTTTTGTGATTCTGGCTTGGCTGAATGTAGGGACCTTAAAAATTGTAAGAATCAAGTGAGACGATGGACTTAGGTGTATTTTGAGAAGAGACATATGAATACATGAATATGAATGAAGTTCTGATGATGGAAGGTGCATCTTATACACTGTCATATCCAGCAGGAAGTTTTAATACTTTAAGAACTAATAACGTGGTTTGATGTGCACTTTCTCTACATAGCCCTCATGCTTGAATCTTATTGCTATTTTCCAAGAGTTACTTAGGCTATTCAGAGATTATGGTGAGGAGCGGTGCACATTGGTCCAAGAGAGTCTCAGAGGTAACCCACTTCTTAATGAAAGGTGACAGATATTCTAGGCAGGCTCGATCTCATACTTTAGGCATCTGTCGTCAACCCAAAGACGTATGAGATCACCCACAGGGTAAAACTCGGTCACAGGAGCTGCAGAGTGTATTTCTCTCTTGACCATTAAATTCCTAACTTTTGAAATGTCTAGGACCTATATTTTTCTCAGATTGGAGAAAGGGCTAAAGAGTCGCTCCATGTTATACAAAAGGAAAGAAAAAAGATGTGATGCCTTTTCACCTTTGTTATCTCTTTATGCTGATTCTCATCCCACTCACATACAAGCTGGGATGAAACAGCAAGTTATAAAAAGCATTAATGTCACTGGAAGCAGAAAAACAGACAATGCAGAATTTTTAAGGGCATTCCTTTGGAGACTCTGACCTATATGGAGTCAAATCCTAGCTTCTCTTTTTCTTTCTGGGGAGTTTGGGTAGCAACTTTTGGTGACTTCTGTTACCTGATTATTATCCTCCCAAAATGCCTGCTAGTCATTTATGAAAAATCTACTCGGTTTCAGCTGAGGGGAGAGCAATACTTGCAGGATTTTGAAATACTGAATTTATATTAGGTCTCTGAAAAGCTGCTGACAAGTGTTATGGACAAAGGTACCTAAGAACATTTTAGATTAGGTAACTTCTTAAAGTTGCGCTATAGATCCCATGTCAATTCATTCTAGTGTTCCTAAGGATTCACAGATGTATCAAGCATTGGGAGTGAGAAATACATAACCAAATAGAGTGATGGAAGAAAAGGTGATTCCTTGCTAAATATTAGCTTCATATCAAAATCATTTCAATCAAAAGTTTAAACCTACTTGGCCTACCACAAAACACCACCAGCTAAATGAACATTTTCTTTCTCCGCAAGTCAAGAATAAAATTTAAGAATACTAAGGCTAAACAGGATCTTAAGGAATCTTCAAACCAGCTGGTTCTTTAAATATAGACTATTTGTTTATCTCAAAGGGTGTCCATGAGCACAAGCTGGTCCATAATACAAGTCAGTCATAATATTCCTTTCAGACATTTTTCTCAACTTCAGATTTAAATGTACATTCAAGAGCTCAAAAATATTATATATAATATAAACACAATTACTGATGTAGGAAGCCATCAGTATTTTGAAGTTTGCTTTTTTTTTTTGATGGGTGATGAGAAATATTAAGGGGTAGAATAATTGATGATTGGGGTCCGATTTGAAAATGACTGGATCATCTCCAGGCAGTACTATGATTACATTTTCCGGTTCACTTAAAAGTTGCTCTATTTCTCTTGTCCTGAGAACAATGACCAAAATCTCTAACATGTCTTACAATGCCTTGTAAGATCTGAGACACGTCCATATCTCCAGCCTCTGTTTGTATAACTCAACCCTACTGTCTCTGTACCTGCACCCCCTAGCCTTCTTTTAGTCCTATAATGATTCACTCACTATCCTGAAATGGCCAATTCCATATTATTTCAGCTTAAGT
The DNA here is from genome assembly GCF_041296265.1 of Equus caballus. Classification (NCBI taxonomy): domain Eukaryota; kingdom Metazoa; phylum Chordata; class Mammalia; order Perissodactyla; family Equidae; genus Equus; species Equus caballus. Next base: position 65,507,143 of record NC_091698.1, read on the forward strand.
CAAGTCAAATTTATCATATTAAATTTCACTATTCCCAAATTACGTATTGATTCTTTGCCTCTTTCTTTTTCTGCCACCCTCCAACCTGCCATGTATAGTAAACTATAGGAGCAAGATAAATGCTGTATTACAGAGATATAAGTCATGATAAATTTACATCATGAATGAATTTAAGTTAAAAAGTGAGTTGATTTAAAGGAAAAAGCAAATAATGTAGCAAGTGGCAACAGATATGGCAAAAAGCATAAAAATGGGGTGTAAATAACTGAAATATTAATCTTTTCATTTTTGTCTTAGTCTCAGATATATGGGAACTCTCCTTTGGGGGTCGTTACCAATCCTTGCTTGACCAGCTTGAATTTCCATTGTCAGTCCAAAGCTGAGCTATTTCTTTTAACTTTCTTTGTAACTAGACAAGTAAAATTATTTCATGTTGGACATCATGTTTGTACTTAAGTCCAGACTGAAATTTTTATCTTTGAATGTGGTTGGATTTCTTAACTTTTTCTGAGTGAGAAATCAGGCAAGAAGTGTGTGGATTAGGAAACCTGTGGTTGGGAGCAGAAGTGTCTTTTACAGAAAATTTGTGTACAGGGAGCAAAAGAGTGTGAGTGTGTGCATCTGTGTGTGGGGGGGTGTGTGTTGAGGAAGGCAGTAGATGATAACAATACTGAATATGTATTGAGATTATGGTCCAAATGGTGGTGAGGTAAGGAGGTGGGAAAGAGAATGGATAGAAGATAGGTAGGCAGGGGCTGGAGATGTGGACTGGAAGCTAAAAACAGGCTGGAGAATCAGGCTAGTCAGGAGTGAGTGCCAGCAAATGGTAATTATGTGGACTTACGTTGGAGACCAAGGTCCTGTGCTCAATGTAGCTTTTTCTTATTACAGAGCAAAGTAGAGAGGCCATGTTTACTTAAAATGGGTGGGCAAAGTGAAAAAGTCTGAAATCTAAGTGAATGGCAGCCCTACGGATTCTGCCCATATGACACCCATGCCCTAAACCTTCTCTGTCCTGGTGGTTGGCTCCTGAAGTCGGCTGCTCTGAGCTGCCATTTTTATAGACTCCTACATCTGGACTTATCACTCACATCTTTCAATCTCTATGTCCTCGAGTCATATTGTTTGGTCTCTTATGCTTTAATAAAGCCAGACTTTTTATGCTTTTCCTCAACTCATTCCATGTTTTCACTTTGCTCCTACTGATGGCCATTGGTTTTAAGAAAATGCCAAACATTATATAGATACAGAAATCAACACTGTATGGTATTGGCTAAGAGTTAGACACATAGATCAAAGCAACAGAGTAGATAAGCCAGAAACAGACCTGTACAAATATACACAAAAGGTTTTTGACAAAAGCACCCACATAGTTCAATAGAGGAAAGATACCATTTCAAGAAATGGTGCTGGAGCAGTTAGACATTTATAATTTCAGAAATGAACCTTGATCTGAGTATCACACCTTTACAAAAATTCACTCAAAATGTATCATGGACCTAAATGTAAAACATAAAACTATACAATTATCAGAAAAAACACAGGAGAAAATCTTTGTGATCAACAAGTAGGAAAAAAGTTCTTAGAATTTCATCATAAACACGCTCCATAAAAGGAAAAATTGATAAATCAGACTTCATTGAGCTTTAAATGTTTTGCTCAGTAAAAGACCCTATTAGAAGAATGAAGACACAAGCTACAGAGTGGGAAAACGTACTTGCAAACTCACATCCAACAAACGACTAGTGTCCAGAACATGCAATGAAATCTTCTAACTGAATGGTAAAAGAACAGTCTAACTAGAAAATGAGCAAAACGAATGCACAGGCATTTCACTGAAGAGGAAATGCAGATGGCAAATAAGCCAAATCGATGTTCAGCAATATTAGCCATTAAGGAAATGCAAATTAAAGCCACAATAAGGTATCACTACATATCTATCAAAATTGCTAGAATAAAAAATAATGACAACACCAAATGCTAGTGAGGATGCAGAGAAACGGTGTCAATCATACACTGCTGATAGGAATATTAAATGGTGCAGCTGTTGTGGAAAAAAATGGCACTTTAAAAAAATGAAACAATCACCTCTCATATGACACTCTCAGGCATTTATCCCAGAGAAGTAAAAACTTCACACAAAAACCTATACATAAATTTTTATGGAAGTTTTATTCACAATATCCAATAACTGGAAGCAACCCAGATGTCCTTTAATAGGTGAATGATTAAACAAATTGTGGCACATGCATACCATGGGATACTACTTGGCAACAAAAGAAACATACAATTGATATACCCAACAACCTGGATGAATCTCCAGAGAATTATGCTGAGTGAAAAATAATCCCCAAAAGTTACACACTGTATGATTCAATTTATATAATATTCTTGAGATGACAAAATTACGGAAATAGAGAATAGATTAGGTATAGGGGAGGGAAAGGGGGGGAGGCGGGGCTGCAAGGGTAACATGAGGGAGCTTTGTTGGGATGAAAATGCACAGTATCAATGTCAATAACCTGGCTGTGATATTGTATTATGAGAGTTACCATTAGGAGATGTTACTTGGGAAATGTTACCACTGTGAGATGTGACCATTTAGAGAAGTTGAGTAAAGGGTACACAGGATCTCTTTGCATTATTTCTTACAATTACATATGAATTTATAGTAATATCAAAATTAAAAAATAATAAAACCCCTCTGGATACAGTGTGGAATATGGTTCTTAGAGAGCAAGACTGTAGTAAGATGATGTAATGAACTAGTGGAGGGAAGAAATGGATGTGGTTTATGCTAAGGCAAAGAGAATGGTATCCATGAGAACTATACTAGCTGAAACATACGGAGGTGGTGGAATCAATAGGACTTGCTGAATGCTTGAATGCAGGAGTAAAGGAAAGAAGCTGTTATGGATGAAGTCCAAATTTGGGGTTTGGATAATTGAGTGGATGGTGTTGGTTATAATCACCGAAATAGTTCATTTAAGAATAGAAGCAGGTTAAGGAGAAAGGGATGAGGAGAAGCAGCCAAACAAAAAAAGATATGGCTAGAAGATGTTGCTTATGTTAAGTATGGAGAAAATGCTGCTACACAGTTTCTAGTATTTGAAGAAGGAGGGTGATACATTATATTTATCACAAAATGTAACTACCGCTAATACTAGCTCAACTTTATTTTCTTTACAAGCTGTATTACCTAAAACAGAGGATGTTTATAATGGGCGTGAAAACTTTATATATCTCATTGTTTCAAAGATCTAATTTTATTTTACATGCGCTAATGAGAACTGTGAATTGTACTATACAGGAAAGAATCAGGGTTTTTTTGTTTTTTCTTCTTTTTCTCCCCAAAGTCCCCCAGTACATAGTTTTATTCTAGTTGTAGGTCCTTCTAGTTCTTCTATGTGGGACACCACCTCAGCATGGCCTGACAGGCAGTGCTAGGTCGGTGCCCAGGATCCAAACCCACGAAACCCTGGGCCGCCAAAGCAGAGTGAGAGAATGTAACCACTCAGCTACCGCTACCGGACGTGCCCAAGAATCAGGTTTTGATTGAGTAATCATCCTCGTTTTACCTATTTTATTAATATGCATTTTACTTTTATGTTTTCATTAGGCACATATGGTATTAATTTGGCAGGTTGGAAAAAATATATATATATGTATATTACATTCCTGAAACACCATGGACAACCCCGCACCCCAGCCCCTGCTCGCAATTCATCTTATAAGCATGTCTCTGTTGTCCTAGGGGAGAAGGAGTTCCATCTTGCATCATCAGATCTTGCCTAACTGCCCTCAAACCCAGGCAACAGGATATCTAGCACCTAAATATTCCAGATTGTTTCATTAGCGTGCAATGAGAGAATGACTGAGCATCTGGAAATTGCAGCTCTTTCTGAAAGGCATAATTTTCCGTTAATTTCAGATGAGAAATACACTGCTGAGTTCTTTCAACCTAAAGAAAAATAAGGGTAAGACTTTAAAATTGGGGGAAAGTTTATTTGGGTAACTACATATTCTTGGATCAAAGTCAGGCATATTCTGACCCATAATTTTTTTAAATATATGAAATCATATCATCTGCAAGGAAGAGGGCTGAACATTGCTGCTTGTATTTCATATTGTATTTCCTCCCTCTGCTGGCCAAGCGCTACATCCACATTGAAATAAATTAAAGAAAAATGTTTTCCTCCGTATTGTATAATTGGGCTCTAAAACTGGATTATGTATTGAGAGAAAGTGTCATAAAATATCTCGAATATTTCTCTCACATTCAGTGCCCTCAAGCATTCTCTGCATTCTCCCCTAAAACAAAACAAAACAAAACAAATCTGCCCTTAGGAAAGATTTATATTAGTAATATCTACTTTGGTGTAATTTTAAGCCTATAGGCCCCCTGGAAGAGTTGATTCAATTTCACAAACATTTATTGGGTCTACACGTGTCAGGTGCCCTACTAGTTGCTGGGCACATGAAAATGAATAAAGTATTGTCTTTCTATGTCCCTCAAGAATGCACAGTCTAGCAGGGAGGGGAGATCCATGCACAGTTAAAATTCAACATAAATGTTGCAAGAGAAAATTGTATAAAGCATCTGGAAATTATAGATGAAGAAGAAATTTGTAGCCTGAAAAGTGAGGGAAAACAACAGTAAAAACAAACAAACAAAAATCAGACAATTGTGATCTGAATCTTAAAGGATTTTGCCATATGAACTCCACTAGGGAGGGTCTTTGGGGATAATGAAACAGCATGGACAAAGGGATTGGGGGGGTGAGGCTTCATTTTGGGGTAATGATGACCAGGTGTGTGGCATGAAGTTAGAGTTTGTGTGTCAAACGGCTGGAGCAGAAGCCAGAAAGTTAGATTTGGACCAGAAATTTAAGAGCTTCTAAGGAGTTGAGACCCTGCCTTATAGCAAATAAGAGACCACGATTATTTTAAAGCAAATGCTTAACATGATTATCTTAATATATTTGCCTTTGTGGCTTGATTTTGTTTACTGTGAAGGAATTTACAGCATCAGTAAGAAGAAAGGGCAGAGTTTTTATGAGAGAGACTGTTTCTCGAGTCCCTGCTACTCATAACAGGCAGGAAGTTGGGAACCGGTAGCATTGAAGGCTGAGATTCGGGTCCTGGCTGCTTTTCTCTCTGTTGATTTGCATTCACTCTTTGATGACTTAGGGAAAGGAATTCATGTTAATTTGACAGTAGAAGTAAGGGAGATAGAAGGCATAATATCTCACAGTAATTCCATAAACACCTAAGGTATAACCAAATATTTTTTAAAAAATGAAAGTACGTTATTTCTGATTTTCTAAAGGAGAGTTTCAGATTGGTTGACGCATGAGTAACATGATTGGCTTTGGACTGCAAGATCTCAATTTGCTTCAGAAGTCGCACTTTTTATTCTATGTTGTATTAAAAAAATAAATCTGTAACATGCAGATGGAAATGAAGGCAAAGCATCTAAGCTGCTGCTAAATTAATGTTCTATCTCTGAACATGGACACAGTGTCACTGAGGGTTCTGGGGAGGGTTTTTTTTTCTTTTTTTTCCTGCAGCAGCAGGTCTATGTCACATTTCCAAAAAGTGAAGATATTATTTTATTGACTCCTCTCCTCATCTCACCCCTATTTTCCTTCCTTCTTTCTTTCCTTCCTTCCACTCTTCCCCAGCTAGTTGGCTATGCTTCCATAGTTAAATTAGTATTATTCAGAGAATCAAACAACCTATGAAGAAACCTCCTAAATACGCCTTCAGAAAATAATAGATTAGTTGATATATTGGAAGGAACGTTTTGCCTTTTTTCCAGGAACTGATTTTGATTTCGAGAAAGTCACGTGACTTGCCTCAGTCTCAGCGATCTCACCCATGAAGCGAAGCATTTGTGTTAGATGATCATTTAGGTCTCTTCCAATTCTAAACTTCTGTATTTTTGACCTCTAAGCAGAGCGTCCTATCTTGGGCCTATGAGATTGCCCCACACTGGGTCTCCAGGTCCTGAGAGAACTGGAAAAGGAGGGCTACAGGTCTCCATCACATAACGTCATGGCACGGGAGCCCATCCTGAAGATTCCCAGAGCACAGGCGGGAGGACAGACAGAGGCCAGCAAAACATAAGGCCAAATATTTAAAAGTCAAAAAAAATCTGTTAAATAAAATAGGTCTTATACTGCTGTCTTAAAAACTAGCTTCATAATGACCACTTTTAAAAAGGAGTAAAATTATACTTATTTTAATGCCTGGAATTTGGCATTAAAATATTAAAAGTGGATGAACTTAAGAACTATGGAACATGTATGGGTGTTTTTGTTTTGAGGTGGCAATGTTTGGATGAGTAAAAAATTAAAAATAAACAATTCATAAATTAGTACTTTATCAATTATTTTAGTAAATCTACTCATCTTGCCTTAATTTCAGCAAAATGACTAATATTGTTTTTATAATCCGAATTTTCACACAATTTGTGTTCCAATAATGCTAGTAATATAAAGGATAAAAAATAACGTTTATTCAACATGTATAAAGTTTAAATAGGTTTACAGCAATAATGTAAAGTAAAAGATTGAAAAAGTAAAGTAGTTTTTATATGTTTTTAAAAGTTATGTTTTCTTCCATGATATTTAAATTTCTTACTAAAATCAAAATGCATTATACAAACTATAATTGATTAATATAAACAATTTTAATCAAATTATATCAATAAGGATGGGATTTTTACTTAACTTTTTGAAGTAGTAATTAAACTTATTAACTTTTTAAATGCAAATAAGATTAGCAATTCTTTTGTTCAATATCCATGAAATTAACAATGGAAAAAGATCAATGTTATACTTATGCTTGTTACTTCTAACCCCTATATATATAAATTTAAAAATAATATGGTTTATTTAATATCGAAAAATGGTTCTCAGCTTCCTGTAACTATTAGGATTAGCCCTCTAACACAGGATATGCAGAACCACCTATTGGAATACCCCCAAAAGAAGCAAGAAGACAGACACTTGGCACTGCTAGGAAATAATGCTTTGGTAAAAGGAAGAATCTACCACATTTGTGCAATCTGAGAGGATATATTTCACAGGTTAATTAATTTGATTTTTTTCTTAACCTAAACACTTTCTTTTACACTCCAACATAGGTAGCAGTGCCACCCACAAATCTTCAAGGCATTTGGATGTAGTTGCCTACTTTTTTTCCCTGGATGGTGTTAATTATAAGAGTTAACGTTTGGGATTACAGATTGGGTGCTGCCAGACTTGAACACCTGATTCCAAGTGGCAGATGCCCCCGCGTATCTTTAATACATTTTTGTGAACATATCTTTACAATATGTGGGCCCTCCAGGGTGTGGGGCCCAAGTCAGCAACACCTCTAGCCAGATCTAAGGGTGGGGCTACCATCATGGTACAGGAGAGTCTTGTATAATACGTGTTTATATTCCGCATGTTTGTCACTCACATTTTCCTCAGTCCTCCAGTATCTACACTTATTTTTGAGTGCATGAGATCTTGAAATTACTTCCTGGCTTGACTTTTCTGGTAGCGCTCTCTCCTGCCGTGTCCTTAGGGTGATGGGATAAACAAATTGAGGCAAAGAGGGGGATCACTGTGCAAAGTACATAATACCACAGGGGAAGGGATTTTTATTAACATGGTGTACTGTTTTTATTCATATTTTATAAAGTATTAACATACAATTTTTAAAATGAATGCTCATATGAGTTAGAATGACTTTTAAAGAAATTGGTTGTTTGAAAAACGGGCCATTTTATAACAGTGAGTCTTGGTCCTGAGACTGAGGGAGGGATATATGAAAAGGTGCATCATTGAAATTAAATGATAAAAGGCCATTGAAAAATATTAAAAAGTTAGAGAAAACTAACATTGAGAAGAAATAATATTCAGAGAAATTAATATCCCTAATCTGGCTGGTAAGTCAGAGAAGAGAATCCTCCAAAATTAAGTAGGGAACTATATTTCAGGTAAAACGGAACATCAATGAACGTATCCATCACATGTGTTAGCCAGAGGAAACACGTTGTCGTGCTTATTAGGGCAGAAACTACCACACTTAGGAGTTAGCTTCTGCTGTTTTGTAGCTGAAGTTTGAGCCAGTGACTGACCGTGCTGAGATTATTAAAAACCAAAAATAAAAGAAGTTAGAACTGGAAGAGACTTAAAGAAGATGTACAGTCTAATTTCTTCAGTTTACACATTAGGCACTTCTACTCTAATAGGTTTGAATTAATTACATTTAAGTTTACTTAATAGAGATGTATTATTTTAATAAATTTTGTTCTAAGTGGCAATTCTGAGTCAGAAACTTGTTATTTTAATTGTGCTTCTTTGTTAATAAATGTCCATTCCTTGTCCATTTCTATAGACCTTTTATAAGCCGCTTCAGTTATCTTCTCTGAACCGTCCTGCTCTTCCTCCCCACGTGCTAAGAAGGGTGAACATCCCCTCTTCTGAGTTTACTCAAACACTCGTCACATCCAGGGCAATTAATTATTTTTTCCATGCCTCGCTCACTCACTGGGCACATATCTGATTCATTCTTTAAAACATTTCCAGGACTTAAGACAACACCTAGAACACAGGAGGCCCTTAATATGAGCGTGTGGCAGTAATAATAGACAAATGAATGAAGAAACTTTAAAAAACAATTAAATATCCCCTATATTATATTTACTTCTGATTTAAAAGGGCAATTCTTTACATATAATATTTTTATTGAAAAGCTATATGTTTATGTCGAATATTATTTGTTAATATTTTTCAGTTTAGCTATAATTTTGATATCTAACATTTTATGTTGCCTATTAACTGTTGACAAGTATATTCAATTTAACGAGCTAAAATTGAAATACCATAAATCTAGCATTCAACTGAGATATTAGGACATTAATGCAGTCTTATTCTGAGCTATAGCACAGAAAATCTCAAAAATTAATACAGATAATATAAGCTTGCCAAACAAGGCATTTTCTCTGTAGAAGGAAACCAGAAAAAAATGTGAAACTGTCCAGAAGGAAAAGGCCAGGGCTGATGCCTATATTGGTTGCCATTTTTGGACTCTTCACAAATAATGTGAAGAGGACATGCATAGACTTGTCCCTCCAACCTACTTCATCATGTTTCTGATAAAAGAAAAAGTTCTCCACTTGCTACAAAACAAGCTGCACGTCACTGAGACAGCACTAGTCAGTGTCCAGTCAGGTGATGGAAACCACACCAACGACTGAAAAAGAATTTAAGATGAAAATTTAATATAAAACAGAATTAGGTAGGCATAAAATTACTAAGTAGGAAACAGATGGGAAATAAAAGAAAACTCTCTGCTATTAGGAAATAGCTACCCCCGTTAGGGAACAAGGGGAAGAGCTCTGAGTGGTATAAAACTTGGGAATTCAGAGGAGGGTCCTTGTGGGACTGAGACTCAGACCTCTTGACTTTCACCTGCTGCTGTGGGAGAACTGCTGCTGCTGGGGTGAGGTGACAAGAACAACAAGCAGATGAGAAGTAGACAGGAAGGACTAAGTCCTTTCTCCCTCCTCCAGCCTTGCTGGCTCCCTATATTGGCTGAACCTAACAGGAAGCCAGATATCAAAGCAAAAATGTGTTTGCAGAGTCCCAGCCTAGAATCAGGAAGCAGTGTTCAGAAGTGTGGGTTTAGAACTGAAGAGAGATAGCCTAATAACCAGCATGAATACCTTGATGACAACTTGTGGGAGGACAGACAGGGTACGGAAAGAGTACATGTTAACGTACCTCAGTGCCTTTGAGCGTGGCTAGGTGTCGCATCTCTCTTTCTGCCTACTAGCTGCCCAGTGGCTGCCCTCACTAATCCACAGCCAGCAGTGTGTCCATGCTCTCTGAAGCCCAGGTTGGGTCTGAGAATTGGGTCCAGATTCACAACACTGTACGCATAGCCAGCTCTCTAGAACATGTTGGCCTAACACAAACCAAGGACTTCTTATGGTTCTTGGACAAAGAAATAGTCCTGGCTATACAGTGGTGCCAGAGGGGTGACTTTAAGAGCCAAGTCAGTCCTGAGTTATTGATTTAGCATTCTACAATTTTTGAATTAGTGACAACAACAACAAAAAGGAAAAAGCTAACCTGCTTTTGCATAAGCCATGGGGAGCACATACACACTTAAGTCCCCAAAGAAAGATTTAAAATCCTACATTAACAAAACAAGTTAAGGGATGGGTAACTCACAAACAGGAAAGAAAGGAAGGCTTTTAAACTCATCTCGATAGAATCACTTTAAAAAAAAAATCACTGTTCTTTTTCACCTTTGTATATTTCTTGTTATTCAAGGGTAAGAAGTCACCCAGCTAAGAATCAAATCAATACCTGCCTTACAAGACGACTTAACCTTGAGTACTGCTAATGCTTCTACAGGCCTCCTTTAAGCTAGTTAAAGCTGCCAGGGTCAGGAAAATTGGTAAAATCTCACTATCATGGAGAATTGAAGAAAGCATAACAAACCTACAGAAATGAGACAAATGATATCACACCAGTGCTTAGAAACCTACAGTTAAAGTCATTCAGAGGTTTTTACTATCTGATCACAACTTATCTTCCTAGCTTCATTTTGTGCCATGCTTCCAAAGGCCTCTGGGCCCCTCAGTTGTGTTAAGAGTAAAATGTAGAGCGCTCTTGCTATTCCCTATGCCCTGAAGGTCTCCCTAGCCCTTCTCTCTCCTGCCTGCTGAAATCCTTTGGAGCCTTCATCAATAGTCCCATTAAATCAACTTCTTTATGAACTGTGACATTGTTTCCTCCCATTTCATCCTTTGTTTTTAATAAGATCCATGTAGCATTTGTATCTTTGTAATTAGAGTTATTATATTTCTCAAATCTAGATGCTATTGATTGTAATGTGACCCATTATTTTATATCACTAAGAAAGAGAAATGGTTCTCTTTAGACTATGGTGCCATTCATTTTATGAAGCATCTCGACTTCAGAGGTGATAGAGTGTAAATAAAAGGTGTGTTTAGAATTAGTGAAATGTAGTGGTTGCAGATGGGACTGCCCTCCTTGCTAAATTATGAGCTCCGTGACAGCAGGACACGTGACTCAATACAGTGTCCCGAATGTCAAGCATACTGTTTGACACATGGCCGATTCTTCAGTAAATGCTTCTTAAAGTGTGCCCAGAAAATTAAGATGCAAACAGAAATTGTACAATTAGCAACAATAACTCAGCCTAGACTTTGTTCTGTGATCACAACTGATAATGCGTAGGATACAAGTGACATACAGTCGTAAGATCAAAACTTTCTTCTTGCAAAGCTTCATGACTTTCAACCAGGGCTAGTTGTATTTGCAGGATGACTAGGCATTTATATACGTAGTTTAATTTCAATAGACATGGGATGACCCCTCTCCTAAAGCAGCCATTTGTTGCCTGAAAATCCCACCTTTAGGTAATCCTTCCTTTGTAACAAAATGCACAATTTCCTGAAGGGAAATCTCATTAAACTTTATCAGACGGCATCATTATGTGAATTAGTTCACATAATACTTCAACAGCAACAGCAACGAATAATAACCAACTTAAAAATAGTTCTAATGAATTAGAGTCCCTCACATTTATTTTTAGCATTGCCCAAGCAAGGCAGATTTGGGGAAGAGGCTTCAGAGCTAAGGACTACAGGAGGACACTGGTGTCTGCAGTTAAAGAGGCGGAAGTGGAGGCTGGCAAGGGAGCAGTGGAGCAAAAGGCGTCAACATGGGAAGAACCTGTGCTCAGCTGGACTGCCATCTTTCTGGGAAATAGCATTTTTATTTCTATTCCATTCTATATTTCTTTTCTTTATTTCTTTTAATAGCTTCTCTTCTGCATTCCTGCCATTTATGACACTCATTTACCTTATTTTAATACATATTACTCTGTGATATTTATTTAGACCTTTCTTTTCAATGCCTCTCTTCTGCTTTCCTTTCCAAATCACCATTCTTCAAGCTCCTCTTTGTTTTATTTTCTTTCATATCTGTTTCCTAGATCAAGAACTCTACTTGGGAATGAAATCCCCGTCAATCCCATGATGCATGTGTCCCTGGACTTTTTCAGCTTCCTCCTCAGCCTGAGCCCTGTTGTCATTGTTCCCCAGGTCAGCTTGAGCTCTACCGGATTGATTTCAAGTGATATAGCACAACCTCAAATCAAACTATGTTCTCTGCAAAATGTGCTTCTTTTCCTTTTATTTCACATATCTGCTTTTTTTCTTTTAGTCTCTGCAGATATGACTGAGTAATTGGACTAAATGTGCCCTTCCACGTCATATAATTGGCTTGAAATATTGTTTCTGCACTTTTGTGTTTTGTTTCTCCTCTCTACATTTAAAGCGCTTAAATAAAAAATACCCTGTTGTTTACTTCTGGTGGCCCTATATATCTCTGCCCAAACCTCTCTACTTAGGGAAAAGAGCCCTGACAGATGTCTCACATGTGGCCAGGGGAACACACTTGTCAATATCATGAATAAAAATACCTTGCATTATATGACACTTTGAACTTTTTCTAAATGCTTTTACTTCTATTTTTCATTTTCACCTTTTTTTTATTTAGTTGAAACTCATGACATTTCTTGTGCCTTTTGATGCATTCTCTTTTGTCTTTTCTAGCAGTCATTTCACTTCTGAATAGCATTCATATAGTTTTCATCACTATAATTCTGCATAATCAAACCAGCAATTTTGAGGATTTTTTTTTTTATTGTGAACTATATTTCTTTCAAAACATACACCATTACCCCACCTCTAAAACTTATATTTAATCTTTGGAAGCTGAATTACTGCCAACATGTCTTTCAGAGTTACCCCCAGTAATTTTATGATCGTAGTTCTCCCGGGGTGATTACTAGGTAAACGCTCTTTGACTTCTTTCCTTTGATTCTTCTTTTGACAAGGCACCATCATCCTTGGGATAATTATTAAGTGTCTTTCTCTGCTTTCTCCCCCTCAGAGACTACTCTGTTCACCTCTCCCCACCCCAAGTCTGACATTTCTCTTATAAAACATTTGGGAATTGACTGCTCTTGCTCTAATATTGAGGAGATTTTTGAAAATTCCTCCTTTTCTTCTCTTCTGTCTCCCTTCATTTTCTCCCTTTCTCAGATATTAATTATTCACTCTGTGTAGAAGGTAGAACTCTAGTGTGGCTCCCAATTTCTACCCACTGGTGTTCTCGCCTTGTATGATCTTCTCCTCTTCAGTGTAGTAGACCTGTGACTATGATGGGATATTACTCAGTGCTATTGTTAGGTAATGTGGCAAAAGGGATTTTGTAGGTGTAATTAAGGTCTAATCAAAAGGGAGATTATGGGGGTGCACCTCCCCCTATCAGGGGAAACCCTTAGAAGCAACAGGAGGAGCACCAGGTGATCTCCTGCTGGCCTCAAAGATACAAACTGACATGTTGTGAAGAAAGCCGTATGGTCGGAAACTCTGGGCAGCCTCTAGAAGCTGCGAGTGCCCCCTAACTGACAGTCAACAAGAAAACTGGATCTCAGTCTTACAAGTGGAAGGAGCTGAATTCTGCCAACAGTCACACAAGCTAGGAAAAGGCCCTGAGCTCCAAGTGAGAACCCAGTTGGGCTCACACCTTGATTTCAGCCTTGTGAGACCTTGAGTGGACAACCCAGCCATGTCCTGCCCAGATTTATGACCTACGGAATCTGCTACGTTAATGATAGTTTGTTGCAAAACAGCAGAAATAAAAAGAAAAAAGAGTGTGTTCTTCCTCTTTTCTCTTTTCCCTGCCCATCTCTCCTTGTGACTGTAATTCCCACTTGTCCTACCTGCAATTTCTTAGAAACAAAATGCATCAAACCCTACCAACGTTTGACTTCTCCCTTGGGCCCGTTTGCATTTCTCCACTCTGATCCTTATTCTGTGACTGTAGTCAGTTTATTCCTCTTCACCTCCAGGAATGTTTTTGTTTATTTGCAATTTCCAAAGTAATAAACTTAATCTATTTCATCTACTTGCTTTCCCTCATAAGTCACATTCATTTGGCCCACTTCTCATTAGTAATTGCAGTTGAATTCAAGAGCAAGCTTGCTGTAATGACATACTTCCTGATGCTCCAATAAAATTGATTCGTTCATTCATTTACACGTTCGTTCACTTTTTTATTCAATAGTTAAAATGTCAACCTAAAGTGTCAGGTAATCTCCTAGGCATTGTTGTTATAAAGATAAACAAGACACAGATTTTGGTTCTAAAAACCTCATGTTATAGTGGAGAAAAAGTGATTGTCAGAATCAAATAATGCACTAAATAGGACTTTAAAAAATTACACAAGTTTAAGATGTTACTGTTAGGAATAAGACATAAATATAAACATAAATAAGGAATAAACAGTTTATGGTATTTATAGGACAAATAACAGTCAGTTCAAGAGAAAAACTGTGGCAGAATATGAATTCCATGTAGTATTTTATCCCTCAAAATATTATAGCCGCCCCTGATGCAGGAAGGGTTAATAATCACTGGAAAAGGCTTGCCAACAAACTGTGACCCAGAGGTGAGAAGGCCGGTTAGCCAATGACGGGTAAGACCTCCAGGGGGAGGCAACCTAAGCCAGGCACCAGTCACCTGGGGCCACAGATGGAGACACGATATCGGGAGCAGGAGGGGCCGTTGCCTAGGAGGGCTTGCATGCTCCAAGATAAAATATACGAGCGCAGCAATAACATGATAATATCAAAACAGAGGCCGAGGGAGGGCTCCTTGAGAAATCACTAAGAATTCTTGGCATTCGCTAATTACGTTGTCCAGAACACCTGTGTCTGTTTAACAGCATAAGCTATGTATATATTGAAACGCTGGTTATAATAAACTCAGAGTGGCCATCAGTCCTCTCCGCATCTATCCTGATGTGTACATTGGATTGCGACACCGACAAATATCAATTAGTGTTTTGTTTGTTTTGATGCAGTCATTCACTGTCATATTTTAAGAACTGTTACAGGTAGCACAATAGATCAGGTATTCAGAAATGAGTAGTAACAAGGAGCCAGGATGAAGGGACACAATCTTGCCCCCTAAAAGCATACACTTTATTTTCTGCATAATGACTTCATTGTCTGTTCTCATGGGTGATTATATAGAGTGCTTTGCTTTATCCAGATGCACAAATATTTTATATGTGTACAATAGTTCAGGCAGAGAATTGATATGGTAGCAGTACGTCATTGTGTCATTTTCTGTCAACAAGCACAATTTGACCTGCAGCATCCTGTGTAGGCAGAGGGTGTGTAAATATCCATACCCCTAGGATATGCAGTTAAGCATGAAGTTAGCAGAATGGATGTCAGCACATTGGGGTAAGATACACTGTAGCCTGAGCAGAAAACAAATACATTTCAAATAAAGAGTGTGAATTTTCCAGGGAAATGAGAAAAGAAAATTCCTAAGAGAACTTATTTTCCTTTCTATTTCTTTCTGCCCTGTAGGAAGATGATGGGAAATATTTTAATAACATTGTAGGCTTTAACAAAGGCAGTGCTATTTTTGAATGATAGTATATTTTTTTCTGGAGTCATAATCAACATCTCACTGTCAGACTATGTGCAGCATCTCGAAATCAGTCTGGCCATGATGTTTAAATGTCTTTGAGCACTGGGTATGCAGTAAGAAGGCAATATAGCAAGTGACAGATGTTTGTGCTCTGTAAGGTAAACTGGTTCATCTAACATCTGGGAGAGCAGGTGAAATCACTAGATAAGAAAAGGTCATTTTGCAGAACAAGTGTATCCTACATAGTAGTTTTTGTCTAAATCTTCATTCCTTTTTTTTCTTTTGCTGAGGGAGATTTGGCCTGAGCTAACATCTATGCCAGTAACCTCTATTTTGTATGTAAGTCACTGCCACAACATGCCCACCAATGAGTGGTGTAGGTCCATGCCCGGGAACTGAACTTGGGCCGCCAAAGCAGAGCGTGCCAAACTTAACCACTAGGCCGTGGGGCTGGCTCCTGAATCTTCATTCTTAATGTTGAAATTACTAATTCCTTCATCCCCTGCCAACCCAGTATGTTACCAGCAAAACTGTTGCATGAATAGCTCCATTTAGGCAATCCTAAAGTCTAAAAATATATTTCAAATGTTGCTCTAATAAATATCCATGATAAATGTTTTAAAAATCCTAGTTTATGAATCATTGGATATAAACAAGTTTCAGAATCAAAAGTTTTTTTACAACCATCTGAAATTGAATGTAATTAGGATCTTCCCTGTTCAAAGTTAAGGCACTGTTTTAGACTCTGAACAGTATCCTTCTTTTAAAGTAGATGCAAGTCTATTGATTCAATGAAGCTGGTTATTAACTTCTCATGAGCAAACTAAAAATCTTCACAGGGATGTAATCAGAATGGGAGCTGAAAAGCCGCAACTCCAGTTGATGGGCACTTAGGTTGCTTCCATGTCTTGCCTATTGTAAATAATGCTGCAATGAACATAGGGGTGCATGGGACTTTTGGAATTGCTGACTTCAAGTTCTTTGGATAGATATCCAGTAGTGGGATGGCTGGGTCACACGGTATTTCTATTTTTAATTTTTTGAAAAATCTCCATACTGTTTTCCATAATGGCTGCACCAATTTGCATTCCCACCAGCAGAGTATGAGGCATCCTTTTTCTCCACAACCTCTCCAACATTTATTACTTTTTGTTTTGGTTATTTTTGCCATTCTAATGGGTGTAAGGTGATATCTTAGCGTAGCTTTGATTTGTATTTCCCTGATGATCAGTGATGATGAACACCTATTCATGTGCCTATTGGCCATCTGTATATCTTCTTTGGAGAAATGTCTGTCTATGTCTCCTGCCCATTTTTTGATTGGGTTCCTTTGATTTTTTTGTTGTTGAGTTATGTGAGTTCTTTATATATTATGGAGATTAACTCTTTGTCGGATATATGACTTGAAAATATTTTTTCCCAATTAGTGGGTTGTTTTTTTTTTCAATCCTGTTTTGCCTTGCATTGAAGAAGGTCTTTAGTCTGATGAAGTCCCATTTGTTTATTCTTTCTATTGTTTCCCTTGTCTGAGAAGACATGACGTCCGAAAAGATCCTTTTGATACTGATGTCAAAGAGTGTACTGCCTATATTTTCTTCTAGAAGCCTTATGGTTTCAGGTCCCACCTTTAGGTCTTTGATCCATTTTGAGCTTATCTCGGTGGATGGTGAAAAAGAATGGTCAATTTTCATTATTTTACTGTGGCTTTCCAGCTTTCCCCAGCAACATGTGTTGAAAAGACTTTCTTTTCTCCATTGTATGCCCTCAGCTCCTTTGTCGAAGATTAGCTGTCCATAGATGTGTGGTTTTATTTCTGGGCTTTCGATTCTGTTCCATTGATCTGTGCACCTGTTTTTGTACCAGTATCATGCTGCTTTGATTACTGTAGCTTTGTAGTATGTTTTGAAGTCAGGGATTGTGATGCGTCCAGCTTTGTTCTTTTTTCTCAGGATTTCGTTAGCAATTCGGGGTCTTTTGTTGCCCCATATGAATTTTAGGATTCTTTGTTCTATTTCTGTAAAGAATGTCCTTGGGATTCTGATTGGGATTGCATTGAATTTGTAGATTACTTTAGGTAGTATGGACATTTTAACTATGTTTATTCTTCCAATTCATGTACAAGGAATGTCTTTCCATCTCTTTATGTTGTCATCCATTTCTTTCAGGAAATCCTTGTAGTTTTTGTTGTATAGGCCTTTCACTTCTTTAGTTAAATTCACCCCGAGGTATTTTATTCTTTTTGTTGTGATTTTGAATGGTATTGTGTTCTTGAGTTCTTTTTCTGTTAGTTCATTATTAGAGTATAGAAATGCTACTGATTTATGTAAGTTGATTTTATACCCTGCAAGTTTGCTGTAGTTGTTGATTATTTCTAAAAGTTTTACAATGCATTCTTTGGAGTTTTCTGTATATAGGATCATGTTGTCTGCAAACTGTGAGAGTTTCACTTCTTCTCTCCCTATTTGGATTCCTTTTTTTCCTTTCTCTTGCCTAATTGCTCTGGTCAAAACCTCCAGTATGATGTTGAAGAAGAGTGGTGATAGAGGGCAGCCTTGTCTCGTTCCTGTTTTCAGGGGGATGGTGCTCAGTTTTTGCCCATTGAGTATGATGTTGTCTGTGGGTTTGTCATATATGGTGTTTATCATGTTGAGGTAATTTCCTTCTATCCCCATTTTGTTAAGAGTTTTTATCATAAATCACTGTTGGATCTTGTCAAATGCTTTCTCTGCATCTATTGAGATGATCATGTGGTTTTTATTCCTCAATTTGTTAATGTGGTGTATCATGTTGATTGATTTGTGGATGTTGAACCATCCCTGTGTCCCTGGTATGAATCCCACTTGATCATGATGTATGATCCTTTTGATGTATTGCTGAATTAGAGTTGCCAAAATTTTGTTGAGAATTTTTGCATCTATGTTCATCAGCGATGTTGACCTGTAGTTCTCCTTTTTCATGGTGTCCTTGTCAGGCTTTGGTATCAGCGTAATGTTGGCTTCGTAGAATGTGTTAGGATGTGTTCCATCCTCCCTAATTTTTTGGAATAGCTTGAAAAGTATGGTATTAAATTCTCTCTGAAAGTTTGGTAGAATTCCCCAGGAAAGCCATCTGGTCCTGGGGTTTTATTCTTTGGGATGATTTTGATTCCTGTTTCAATCTCTTTCTTTGTGATTAGTCTGTTCAGATTGTCTGCTTCTTCTTGACTCAGCTTTGGGAGATTGTAAGAGTCCAAGAATTTATCCATTTCCTTCAGGTTATCCATTTTGTTGGCGTATAGTTTTTCGTAGTATTCTCTTATAATCCATTGTATTTCTGCAGGGTCTGTTGTTATTTCTCCTCTTTCATTTCTGATTTTGTTTACTTGAGCTTTCTCTCTTTTTTTCTTTGTAATTCTGTCTAGGAGTTTGTCAATTTTATTTATCTTCTCAAAGAACCAGCTCTTTGTTTCATTGATCCTTTCTACTGCCTTTTTTGTTTCAATAGCATTTATTTCTGCTCCGATTTTTATTATTTCTCTCCTGCTGACTTTGGGCTCTGTTTGTTCTTCTTTCTCTAATTCAGTTAGGTGTAGTTTGAGATTGCTTATTTGGGATTTTTCTTGTTTGTTAAGTTGTGCCTGTATTGCAATGAATTTCCCTCTTAATACAGCTTTTGCTGTATCCCATATGAGTTGGTATGGCATGTTATCATTTTCATTTGTCTCCATATATTTTTTGATTTCTTCTTTAATTTCTTCAATGATCCATTGCTTGTTCAATAGCATATTGTTTAGTGTCCACATCTTTGTCCCTTTCTCAGCTTTTTCCTTGTAATTAATTTCTAGCTTTATAGGATTATGATCAGAGAAGATGCTTGTTATTATTTCAATTTTTTAAAATTTATAGAGGCTTGTCTTGTTTCCCAACATATGGTTTATCCTCGAGAATGGTTCCATGCGCATTTGAGAAGAATGTGTATTCTGCTGTTTTTGGATGGAATGTTCTATATAGGTCTATTAAGTCCAACTGTTTTGGCTTTTTGCTTAATTCCACTGTTTCCTTGTTGATCTTCTCTCTGGATGATCTGTCCAATAATGTGAGTGGGGTGTTGAGGTCCCCTACTATTATTGTATTATTTTTGATATCTTCTTTTAGGTTTGTTAATAGTTGCTTTATGAACTTTGGTGCTCCTGTGTTGGGTGCATAGATATTTATAAGTGCTATTTCTTCTTGAAGTAGTGTCCCTTTGATCATTATATACTGACTCTCTATCTCTCTTTACCTGCCTTATCTTGAAATTTACTTTGTCTGATATAAGTATTGCGACACCTGCTTTCTTTTGTTTGCCATTAGCTTGGATTGTTATCTTCCACCCCTTCACTCTGAGCCTGTGTTTGTCATTGGAGCTGAGGTGTGTTTCCTGGAGGCAACAGATTGTTGGATCTTGTTCTTTAATCCATCTTGCAACTCTGTGTCTTTTATTGGAGAGTTCAGTCCGTTTACATTGTGGGTGATTATTGATGCATGAGGGCTTAATGCTGTCATTCTGTCACTTATTTTCTGGTTTTCCTGCATTTCCTTTGTTTCTTGTCCTGTGTGTTTTGGCCTCCCATTGACTTCTGCAGTTTCTTATGCTGGGTTTCTTAACTTTTTCCTTATTTATGTTTTGTGTCTCTGTTCTGTTTTTTAGTTTAGTGATTACCCTGAAGTTTGTATGCAGAATCTCATGCATAACATAGTCCCTTTCCTGGTGTCCTAAACTGATTCAATCCCTTTCCTCCACCCCTCCTAAGTTATTATTGTCATCTGTTATTCCAACTTGTATTGTGAGTTTGTGGTTAAATTGACAAGATTGTCTTTGTTTTTGGTGATTTCCTTCCCTTTATCCTAACGCTGTAGTTGAATATTTGCTATCCTATTCTGATTCTGTCTATTTGTCTCCTTAGTCTGTGTTTTGTGACCCCTTTCTCCCTTTTTTTTCTTTTTTCAGGTATGAGGGCCTTCTTGAGGATTTCTTGTAGGGGGCATCTCATGGCTACAAAGTCCTTTAGCTTTTGTTTCTCTGGGAAAGATTTAATTTCTCTGTCATATCTGCAGGATATTTTTGCTGGATAGAGTATTCTTGGCTGAAGATTTTCATCTTTTAAATTTTGGCATGTGTCGTTCCAATCTCTCCTAGCTTGTAAGGTTTCTGCAGAGAAATCCACTGAAAGTCTGCTAGGGTTTCCTTTGTAGGTTATTTTCTTCTGCCTTGCTGTCCTGAGTATTCTTTCTTTCTCCTTCACTTTTGCCAGTTTTACTACTATGTGCCTTACAGTAGGTCTTTTTACATTGACATATCTATGAGATCTGAAAGCTTCCTCGACACACATTTCTCTCTCATTCCCTAGAATTTGGAAGTTCTCTGCTATTATTTCTTTGAGCACGCTTTATGCTCCATTCTCATTTTCATCGCCCTTGGGGATACCTATAATTCTTATGTTGCATTTCCTCATTGAGTGGCTATTTCATGGAGATTTTCTGCATTTCTTTTTATTCTTAGTTCTCTCTCTTTCTCTGTCTGGAGCCATTCAACCTGTCTATCTTCGATTATGCTGATTTGCTCCTCTATGGTGTCCACATAGGCATTCAGGGAATCTGTATTATGTTTTATTTCTTCCATTGTATTTTTCATCTCTAGTATTTCTGATTGATTCTTCTTTATAATTTCAATCTCTTTTGTGACGTAATTCCAGAACCCATTGACTTGTTTCTCTATATTTTCCTTTACCTCATTGAGTTTTTTGATGATGGCTATTCTAAATTCATTGTAGTTTGTTTTTCGTATTTCTGAGTCCTCAGGATGTAATTCTGGATGCTTGTTTTTCCTCTGGTCTGGAGTTTTTGTTAATTGTTTGATGCTAGAATGTATTTTTTTGCATAGTGATATTATTTGGTTGCAATTACAGCCTGTAGCTACAAGATGGGAGTGTTGAGATCCATGTGTTCTGAACCCTCCACCTTTAGCCTAGATGGTGGTACAGTGCGGGTTGGGTTCAGGGGGCACTTTCTCTTGCCTACAGACCTGGTTTCCCCTGCCAGCTCATGCTATCTGTTCTCCTGGGATCTTGGCTTGATGAGGTCACCCCTTGTGCAAGCTTTCACCCCATTAGGGGGCTTCCCTCTGGTCTGGAAGGGCCCTAGGAAGTCCTGGGTGAGCCCATGGATGTGCAGCCCCTCCCCCACTTCTTCCCTCATGGAGCCTCCCACGGCAGCAGCCACAGTCTTTAGAGGAGGGAGTGAAGTTATCTCTTACCTGGTTCCAGCTCCTCTGAGGGGGCTTCCAGCCTCTCCACCCTCCGTCATTTGGCTGCTGTGGGTCTCTGAGGATTCTTGTGCTATTAGGATATTTTTTGTTGCAATACGGTTGCTCGTTTTTGTTGTATGTTAGAGGGGAGAGAGTCCCAGGCAAGCTCACTCCAGCATGATGCTGACATCACTCCTAGAATCAATTTTTAGTATGTATTTTATTTGGTGTTGAAAGAGACATTAAATTTCACGTTGTACCCAACACTTTAAAATATCTTCGTGCATAGTTGTGTGGATAGACACAATCCTGCCCACATTCAGGTGATCACAGACACATATAAATCCCTGGTTATACAGTCCTCAGGAAATTTCATCCTTCTCTGTATGCAGCTACTACCTGTAAATGAATGATGAACTTTCCAAATTTGTTTCTTGAGACCAAACTTTCATTGAATATCCAGACTTACCTATCTAGCTACCTTTTAAACATCTGCAGCTAAGTGCACCACAAATATCTGAAAACACGTTAAGTCAAAAAACAAACTCATGGCACTTCAAGTCTACCTGTCTTCCAGTGTACCTGACTTAATGAAGGATACAGTCACCAACCATGTGTCTCATGACAGAAAGTTAAGAGTATCTTAGAAACACTCACTATCAAAACGTCCATGCCTATCAACTGCCAGATTCTGACAATTTTCTCTCTGAAGTCTTCACAAATACATCCTCTCTTCTTCACCTTTATTTTGAATTCCTTAATTTCAAGCTCTCTCCATGTTTTAATAGACTATTTCCATGGATTCCTTACAAACTTTCCTCATTCTAGGCCAAGCTTCATTCAAATACTCTCCATTTAGGATGATCTTATTAAAAGCAAATGTCAAAATTCAAAAACCTTAATGACTCTTTAATATCTACACAATAACGTTTAGGCTCATTAGAATAGCATATATAATGCTTCCTTCATAATTTCTCCTTAACCCCATGTTCAACTTCAGCCCTCAGCATTCCCTCTTGCAAAACATAGTAAGGAACAACGAATAAGGAACAACAGCCAACAAGCAACAAAAATCTAGAAAGAACCAACTAAAAACAATTAGTCAAAAGGTAGATGTAAACCAAACTATATAAAAAATTGCACTAAATGAAAAGCAATAAATACTCCAACTATGAAACAAAGAATGTAAGCCTGGATGAAAAAAAAAGACTTGATTACATGTCATCTATAAGACACATAGTAAATATAAAGATTAAGAACATTTCAAAGGAAAGGATGAAAAAAGATACGTCAGACAACGAGTGAAATATTTTGCATAGCATGGCCATATTAACACACATCAATATCATCTCCATACTAATATTAGATGAAGTAGATCTCAAGACAAAGAGTATTTCTAAAGATAAATGGGGACATTTCATGACAAAAGAGGCAATTAGGAAGACATAATCTTAAATGTACATGCAATTAATAAGTGAGCTTCAAAATACTCGAAGCAAAACCAAAAAGAACTAAAGACAGAAAAAGCCAAATTAACAATATTTGTGTCTTTTAATACCTTTCTATCGGTAATGGTTAGAAAATTCGACCAAAAATAACTAAGAAGATAGAAGATCTAAGTAGCAGTATCAACTAACTTGACATAATTGACATTTGCAGATGACTCCACCAAAAACAGGAGTATAACATTTCTTTAAGTGTCCATGGAATATTTTCCAAGATAGATAGCATACTTGATCATACACAAGTCTCCATATATTTCAAAACACTGAAATCTTACAGAATGTGTTCTCTGACCATGATATAATTAGATATCAGTTACAATTACTATAAAATAACCAAATATTTAAAAACTAAACAACCCACTTCTAAATAATCCAAAGAAGTCTTGAGAGGAATTTAAAAATATTTAACACACAATAACAAAATAACTAACATTTAAATTTGTGGGGGTGCTGCTAAAGAAACAATTTGAGGCAAATTTAGAGAATTAAATGCATATAGGATAAAAGAAGAAAGAAAGAAGTTCATGATTTTTAAGTTTCCACCTTTAGAAGTGTCTTAGTCTACCCAGGCTGCCATAACAAAATACCATAGACTGAGTGACTTAAACAACAGAAACTTACTTTCTCACAGTTCTAGAGGCTAGAAGTCTAAGATCAAGGTGCCTGCATAGTCAGTTTCTTGAGAGAGTTCTCTTCCTGGCTTGTAGATGGCCTCCTTCTCTGCGTCCTCATATGGTGGGAATAGAGAAGGCAAGCTCTCTAGTGTCTCTTCTTATTTGGGCACTAATCCCATCTTGAGGGCTCTGCCTTCACAACCTTATCTGAACCTGATTATCTCCCAAGGGCCCCAACTCCAAGTACTATACCATTAGCAAGTAGAGTTTCAACATATGACTTGAAGAGGACACAATTCAGTTCATAGCCAGAAAATAGGGAACAAAAGAGCAGATTAAATTCAATATAATAGAATGAAAGTAACAAAGATAAAAACAAAAATCAATTAATTAAAAACAAATAATGGAGAATATTAGCAAAACTAAAAGTTGAATTTTGAAAATCTTAACATCAATACAGTTCTACAAAGATTGTCAAGAAAATAGAAAATATAAATTATCAATATCAGAAATGAAACAGGAGATATTATTACTCATCAAAGAGACTTTAAAGGGATAATAAATATTGGGAAAATATTTATGTTAACATAATTTAATAACTTTTGTAAAATAGCCAGATTTCTTCAAAAACACAATTTACCAAAACTGGTTCAAGAAGAAATAGAAAATCTGAATTGAACCTATATATTAAAATAATTGAATTCATAATTCAAAGATTTCCCATTAATTAGCCATCAGGTTAAGTTTGTTTCGTGGTGAATTTTCTTCAGCTTTTAGGAAGAGTTAATACCAAACTGATGAGAAGTCCATTTTTTTCTTGCCAGAATAACATATTATCTCCCTCTGCTTTGGCACGCTTTTAAATCATTTCTTAAAAACAGTTTCTTACTTTGAAGAAAAAAGTTAAATTCTTAGTAACAAGTTATTTAATGTGGTGCTTTTAAAAATATGGCCTGGGGGCTGGCCTGGTGGCATAGTGGTTAAGTTCACGTGCTCCACTTCAGCGGCCCAGGGTTCACTGGTTTGGATTCTGGGCGCGGACTTAGGCACCGCTTATCAAGCCATGCTGTGGCAGGCATCCCACATACTATCACTAACAGGTATAGATCACCTTTCCTCAGTACTGTGTAATCAGCCTCTATATTATCTTAGGCCTAGAGAATAGGATTAGTGTTTCATGTTTTGAAATTTACAGGTTCTAAAGAGAAGATCAATAACTGTTTCAGAATTTTGCATAGTTTACAAATCTCAACCAATCCCTACCCCATGCTACACTTACTAATTTCAACCTTAAATCAGCCTTGTCTAAATCTGTTCTCCCATGCTGTAAATATCCTTCATATCTCTCTCCTTTGAGACTCCACTTAGACCTGTGAAAATACCATTCTCTCCTGTTCAGCAAATTTACTGAATTCAGCTTTGTATGATCAACACATTTTCTTGGTGATGTTTGAATGGGGATTCTAACATTAAATAAATTTAGAATGGATGTAATAATAAAAATAGTAAAAAAGGAGGGTTTTTTATTGCCTAAAGATTAATTAAATCCATAACCTTATTACATTTTGATTTATACTCTCCTTCTTAACTGAAAAGATAAGTCGCTTAACCCTCAAATATATACTGAATTAGCATTTAATTGTCTCCTTTACTCCTTTTGTTTGAAAAAAATCTCAGTCTTTGAAAGTCCACAAAAAATATTTTAGCATAAACATTCACAAACAATTTCTTTTTTTATTGAGGTGTAATTGACATCTAACATTACTTTAGTTTCAGGTGTACGGCATAGTGATTCGATGTTTGTATATATTGTGAAATGCTCACCACAATAAGTCTAATTAACATTCATCACCATATATAAACAAATTTTTTTCTTGTGATGAAAGCTTTTAAAATAAGTCATGAGGAAGTAATGTACAGCATGGTGACTATGTTTAATAATACTCTATTGCATATTTGAAAATTGCTAAGAGAGAGTATCTTAAAACTCGTCATAAGAAAAATAATCATAGAAAACTCCTTAAAGTAGTTAAGATGATCCCAACTATACTTATGGAATATCTTAATGTAGACTCTAAATGGACTCTAGTGTTGATGAGTCTTTAAAATGGATTACTCCTGTTCTGGCTCCAGAGCTGTGTTCATAAGAAACCTATAAAGAGCTCTTTGAGTTTGCACAGCATGTTATAATCATTATCAAGTTAATTTGTGTGACACCCCAGTGAGAGAAGTAAATACTGCTGCCCTTTTTTAATAAATGAGGAAAGTGAGACATAATGGAGGTCATTTCATTTCCAATCCACTGAACAATTAAAAGTTGTTTTTTCTATCCTTCATCCCCACCATCTTAAGAGTAAGCACAGACTTGCTCTTGTAGTATTCTTATTCGTTCCAAATCACTAATGTCTAAACACAGAAGGGATGCTCAATGTTTAGAAGAACACCAGCCCATCAATAAGAACAATCCAATTAAAGGGATTTTAATATGTTTTATCTGTAGAGATCAATATAAAACCCTAGTTTGCTATTTCAGCATAAAATATCATATAAATAAACTGCTCAATATACATAATGGCTTGAGTAGTGAAAATAGCTCATCATCTAAGAAAACTATCATCATTAAACCACCCCCAACAGTTGCCAGTTAGGCTTTATAAAATAACAGCTTCTAATTATAACTTCATATAATGAAAAACCTTTTCCTTATTTCCTTCTTTTCATTCTTGTGACAAAACAGCAATCAGAGAAATTGGGTCTGTATGGAATATATCCAGATCAGAGCTTGATTTTGCTCCGATAAACTGTATTTACCAACATCAAAGTAAAATATTTTATGCATTTTACAAACATTATCTCATTTATTATAACAATCCTGAGATAAGCAGGGCAGATACTGGCCTCTCTGTATACAAACAGGGAAACTGAGACACGAAGGGCTTACTATGCTCCTTTCCTGAGACAAGCCAGTGCTGGTGGGCTAAGAACCCGTGCCTTTGACTCTAATTCAAGCAGTGTCTCCAATACGTTACTGCATCTCACGTCCAGAACACTCATTCCAAATTCCAGTGACCACATTCTTAGTAAAACTTGGTTTGGTAAAAACAAGGCTATGATCACTCTAATATGAGTAGAATATATTAGCTTAAAAGCAAAACTTCCAAAAACTATTGCCACATTAAAGAAATTCCTTATATATAAATAAATGTCAAGTTGAAAGTTTTAGATAACTGTAACACCCTTTAGGTGCACTTAATGCCACACTGATGGTCTATTTCTAAAGGTACAATTTTGATACTAGGGATATTTTTTTTCTTCTGGAGTCTAGATTTCCAGAAACGTGATATAACTCCCTTTAAAACATTCACATGGTTTTATATGCTAGGATACACTCTGTATTTCAATTTTAGCAAAATGGGTCACCCTTATTAATACCTGAAGCAAGATATTTCCAGTTCCTTATTGCACTTCTTTAAAATACATCTATGTTATCTTCTATTATCATAAGCCCTCAGCAATATTACAAGAATTCATGATATCACATCTTTAATGTACACCTAAACCAGCTCGTCTTCATCAGATGAAGTGATTTTCAGTAATGAATGGGGTCCAATCTTCAAAGTCACTTATTTTGAGAGATTTTTTTCATAACTAAAGTATAAAACCTTTAAGAGCATATCGTTTAGTAACTGATGTACTTGAATTATAAACAAGCGTCTTATCTGAAGGCTCCTGGATTGTGTTCCATGTATAAATAGGACTATGGAATTAAGTTTATTAACTCTATATTAATATTCTAATATTATGTTATTCTAATAAATATTCTAAAACCCAGGAAAATAGATGGCTTTTCCTTAGCTAAAAAGTTAATAAATAAAAACTCATAAGAACCGATTAGCAAAGAATGCATTCCTCATTAAAAGAGACTCCAGATGTTGATAATAATAACAAAAATAGCTAACATTTAGTAAATATGCTGATCATTGTGCTTAGAATCTTACATAAACTACCTCATGTAATCCTCACAGAAACTCTGTGAGGTAGTTGGTGTTACTCTCTCCATTTTATATGTGAGAAAATACATTGGCGTCTGTACTCACTTGCTAGGACTGCCAGAACAAAGCACCACAGACTGAGTGGCTTAAACAACAGGAATTTGTTGTTTCACAGTTCTGGAGCCTAGAAGTCCAAAATCAAGATCAGTTCTGAGATCTGTGAGGGGAGAATCCATTCCAGGTCTCTCTCCTTGACTTGTAGGTGGCCATCTTCTCACTACGACTCTTCTTATCATCTTTCCTTTATGTGTATCTCTGTGTCCAGATTTCCCCTTTTTAATAAGGACACCGGTCATGTTGGCTTAGAACCCACCCTAATGATCTCACTTTAAATTGATTACCTCTGTGAAGATCTTATCTCCAAAGAAAGTCACCTTCCAAGGTCCTGGGGATTAGAACTTCAATTTATGAATTTTGTGAGGGCATAATTCAGCTCATAACTCAGTTTTCCACAGTTTGATTTTGAGCCTCTACTATTTATAACTAGGAAGAATACTTGTATTTCAGAGAGAAATAAATAATCACATGACATTGGGTAGGAGATAGAGATATTATCCAAGTCCTTCTCTCCTTTTCAAGATGAGGTCAAACCTTACTCAGCTGTCTGGACTCTGCCAAGGAGCCAGAATAGTGAAAAGCTCTGTGGAACCAAGGTTAGAGCAAGGAGTTCCCAATCAGGAAAGATGAGTAGGTGAGCTAAGCCAGAAATTATAGGAAATATGTAGTCCAATGCCTACGAAGGCGAGAACCAAGATCAAACTGAAACCCTCTGAGACCAGGGAGATGGAGTGGAGATCAGACTAATCAGATAAGTTGCTATCAAACAGGGCTGAAGTGTCCATTGTAGGTCAGCTTAGAATTTCATCAATTGGTAATAGCTACAAGAGTTGAGTGGTGACATAACTTATCCTTCAAACAGAGACATGTTTTGGAGTGAAAGGGGGTGCTATAAAAGAGTCAGTGGGCACAACAGGCATAAATAGACACTGTCTTAGGCAACTTGGGAAGAATGGTCACCCTAGACAACAGGGATGTCATGATTGAGAGGGTTAGCCCAGCCTAAAGGTTTGAATTGTCTTAGAAACAAGAACAACTGTCTGAGCACAATACATCCTACCTATGTACAAAGGATAGAGGAGAGGATGACGAACAGTGGGTGGGATCATAGGAGAAGCAACATCTGAGTTGGGGTTTGATTGATAAATTAGAATTCCAGCTATGAATGAAGAAAAGAAAAGACTTTCCAGAGAGAGGAAATAACATATGGAATAGCATGGAGGCAGAAAACCCTGCAATGAGTTGTAGGAGTCATTCT
The DNA here is from genome assembly GCF_041296265.1 of Equus caballus. Taxonomy (NCBI): domain Eukaryota; kingdom Metazoa; phylum Chordata; class Mammalia; order Perissodactyla; family Equidae; genus Equus; species Equus caballus. The sequence continues at coordinate 65,536,443 of NC_091698.1, forward strand.
TTTATTTAATAAATATTATTGAAGTACCCATCATGTGAGAGACACTGATCAAAGAGATAGAGATCAATGGTTAAAAATATAACACTGTTACTGACATTCTATTGGAGAAAGATGGACAATTTTGGAAAAATGACTCATTCTTATTACCCAAAGGAAGATATTACTATTTCCTTTATTGCTGTCTTTTAAAATAAATTATATTCATCTTCTAATATCATAAGTGCTTACTAATATTAAAAGAATGCGTAATATCACATCTCTAATATATGTCTAAACCAGCTCTCCTACATCAGACAAAATAATTTTCAATAATGAAGAAATGATTATACAATTCCAGGGACATATATGTGATACCTAAAAAATAAAGGGGAGTAAGCATACATAAAATGTGAGGGGTTGGACTGGCACTTTAAATGTCCTGGTGGGGGTATCTGGCTACCTTTAGATGCCTCACCTCTATACTGTTGTTGTGTTTTGATATTTTCATCAGAATGACATGGACAGTTTAGGCTATTAAGAGATAGGAACAGATTAAATGATTCCGACTGTCACTTTTTCCACACAAAGTGCAAAACCAAAGCAATACCTAAATACAGGTATTTCTAGTCTGTTTATATATTCTGCCTAGAAAGTTGGTTATTCTAATTTTCCCCACAGTCCTAACCAGCAGAACTGGCATTCCTAACTTCTATTGGTAGTGGATAATAGACCATTTCTTTTTGTTAGCAGAAAATATAATTTTTCTGTAGGAAAATTCCAGGGACTGTTCTAGAAAATAGAAGTCATGCTTAGGCCTTTACTTAAAATATTTTTGATCAAAATTTACACACTCATAATGAAGCCAATCGCCTAATTCCATGGCAAAAATACTATTAGATTAGTTTATCTGAGATTATTACTTCCTTTCTCTTCCCTTCCCTTCCCTCCATTTCCTTTCTTTCCTCTTAAACTTCTTTTTTTCTTTCTCTCTGTCTCCTCTTTAGTTTGGTAAATATATTGGGGGAGATCAGAATATGACATCTAAGGAGGGGATTTACGCAAATTATTCATTCTACTTTGATAATATTTTGTACCTTTTATTCTGCTTTAAATAAGGAAGGCCCAGTGATGTTAGTTGGAAGAAGGACAATAATTTATTAACACCTTTCTGTTCCTTTAAGAAGGAAAAGTGATAATGTGGCCGGAGCTGAGAGGTCAGGCTTCCTGTGGGGATTTTCTGCACCATCCCCACAGGAGTAGTTTCAGGGGATTATGAACTGCTTGATGCTGCTAGTATAACTGAGGTAGGACCGGACAGGAGATGGGGCTGAAGAGACTGGCAAGACTCAGATCATGAAGGATCATGAATGGCATGTGGAAGAATTTGAACTCTAAACAAAATGGAAAAATAAGGCAATGTTTAAAGAAGGGAAGAAATAACATCAGATTTCAATTTTAAAAATGTTCCCTTTGGTAAGAGTATGAAGAATGCTTTGGAGGGAAAGTCACCTATGTAAGAAAAAAAATACCCTTAACTGAGTAATGGAAAATAATGATCTAAACTAAGACAATGGTGTTGGGAAGAAACAGAAAATGGTGGATTTGGGAATTATGCATTCTTCTTTCTGTAGCACCTTACATAATATCTGGCAATAAATATCCTTGATTAAATGTGTAGAATTTCTAGGATTTGGATAAAGATTTGAGATGGGGAGGTAGAGAAGTCTTTTAAATATGGCTATCTTTAAGCTCTTTTAAAAAAATTTTTTAATTAATTAAATTATTATTTTTTTAGGAAGATTAGCCCTGAGCTAACTGCTGCCAATCCTCCTCTTTTTGCTGAGGAAGACTGGCTCTGAGTTAGCATCCGTGCCCATCTTCCTCTACTTTATATGTGGGACGCCTACCACAGCATGGTGTGCCAAGCAGTGCCATGTCCGCACCCGGGATCCGAACCAGTGAACCCCGGGCCACTGAAACGTAAAGTGCACTCTTAACCGCTTTGCCACTGGGACGGCCTTAAGCTCTTTTTTTAAAGCAACAGTATTTGGATTTTAGCATCTCGTTTATGAAGTTACATGGGCATTTCCCACAAGCACCCTTGCTTAAGTGCCATGAGCAATGGTCTTTTTTGCTCTTTAACCCAGTCATATGAATAATTAGAAAGCTCAAGCAAGAATTATTAAGACCAAAAACTTAGAATGAGACTGCATAGTTTGTCTCCTTTTGCTCATCCCAAATCATGGATGCAACTTCGTATAATGAAACCACCTCTTCCCCATCTGAAACAGGCATTCTTAGAAAAGGTGTTTCCAGCTCTGCCAACTAGATCATAAGTTTTAGTTTCTTTTGAAACAAGACAAGTAGACTGTGCCTTTGTCCTGACCCATGTGCTTCTTTACTTTTTCCTTTCCTTTTCTTTATGTTAAAATCCTATATTGATCTAATAGGAAGAAGTACATCTTTAATTTTATTGACTATCTAAATAGACCTTTCTGCTTGTTTAGTTCCTGTTTAACTGCACAGGAAAGCTTCATTCAATACTATTTCTACAACTACAATGATAATGTGACCACTGCACATTGCTTCACATTTTCATTATTTTCTCTGCACGTAAATAAGGTGTCAAGAGTTTTAATACTTCACGAGCAGTATTCGTAAATTATAGTAATATACTGTACTTCTTTGACCTTTTCAATATTGTGTGATTTGGTTGGCTGGCCTCTCTATTTATAGCCCTGCTTAGTAGAGGGGAAGGAATGAATATCCTGCTGCTAATGAAAAGATCATATATTGAAAGAGTCGAATGATGATACTGCCTTGGTCCAGATGACTATGTTTCACAAGATATACAGCACTAGACATTGTAATTCTGATAAATCATTCTCCTGACAAAAGGCATAATGAGATTAGAAATTGCCAAAAAATTAATTCATTTACTGCCAGGGTTTGTACCAGGCTAGGAAGAGTGTGAATTTTTAACAAAATCTCATTAGAATCCCAAATTTAAAGTTACATTCCTTTTAATTCTCTACCAATACTTAAGATGGTATGATTGGTACTAATATTACTAAGTATGGTTAAGAATGATGATGGAGAATTTTCTTTCATAGCCTTAAAAAATAATAATCCAATTACGCTTTCTCTTACTTTCATTTGGAATTTGTCAGCTTAGTTTTGCCTTTTGAGAATAAGGAATGCATTTTTTAGGTTTTATACTAAATGTTTTTAATGATAGAAATAATGTAATAGAAAACATTCTGAGAGAATTATTCATACCATTGTCTTTTTGGATCCTTGTATATGCGGACTCATGCTCTATTGCCTGCCTGAGGAATAGTTAATGGCATTCCTAACTCTCTTGAGCTATTCATTAAACAAATCAGCATTGTTGTTATTCAACTTCTTTCTTCAGACTATGCTTTTTCCTTGAAGCAAAGGGGAGGAATACATAAGGCAATTTTATCCCAACAGAGAGAACCTCTGTGTCAATTTGTATGACTACTTTTCCATTACTTGAAAGTAACTTTTGCCCTGAGAACATGTAGAAGAGAAGATGAGCTCTCTTGCAGTCCTTGTTAATGTGTCATATTATATTAGTGCATGCACGAGCAGTCTTAACTAGTATAATGACCTGGCTTGTTTCACAGGCATTTGAACTCTGCCCCTAGATGTCAGTGCATCACCTGTAGCCCAAGCTTTGAGAAACATGGCCTTGCACACCTCACTCTGTTCTCAGTAGTTTTTTTTTCCTTTTCTCTTTATTGTAAATGAAGAGCTTTCACTTCGAGGAGACGTGCAAGCTCCCCTTCTGAGAAGCAGCAGAGATCTGCTCTGCTTACAAGTTCATTTTCAATTAGTGTCTTGGATTTACTCATTTGAAAAGCTTATAGGAAGCCATTATGTGTTAAAGGATTTTAGACAGGTTAGGTATGATTTATAACATAAGGTGAAATTAGACAGGTTTAGTTTGATTAAACAGCACATCTGTTGGGGTGGTGTTGGAAAGATTTATGAAGCAAAATGGAGTCAAAGAGAGAAAAATGAAATAGCTGTGCGTAGCACGAAAGAGAATAAATGGAAGCTATGTGATTTGAGCTACTTAATCACGTCTGTGTCTCTAGCTATCTGAATTCCTAATATATGCTCATTTCATCCTCACAATGATTCTCCAAAATAATCCTGCTGTTCCCATTTACAGAAGAGGAAACTGAGGTTCTGAGAAATTAAATGACTTGCTCAAGGACAAACAGCTGCGCTGAGACAGAGCCATAAATAGAACCCACATTATTGTTGTTGTTTTCTTCCTGTCTCTAAAGTCTGTGCTCTTTCCATGTCTCCATAATGTTCTGCAATGTATTAGCCCATTTCTTTCGACTGCTCACACATGGCAGTGTCTTGGATCTCACCTGAAATGCTGAGGACATTCCAATCTGCCCCAGTACAGACAATCCAGTTGGAATTCCTCCTTAAAGTGGAGGTTGTCCATAACCTGATGAGGGACTCGTAGGGTAATAAATCAGTCAAGATACAGCTCCTCAGCACCTAATACCCAAGTGCCTCTCCCTGTAAGCACTCATTACAGGTAGACAGACATCTGGCAAACAAATCCCTTCGAATGTTTCCATGTATTATTTACCCCTTGCCTTGCTCCTGAAAGGGTTTCAGTTGGTTTCTCCAGGGAAATGCTATCTAGGGGTTTAATTATCCCTCTTAGAAGTACTAATACTTTCATTCGGATACAGAAGAATTTTGATCTTTACTATTCACCTGATCTTTACTATTCACCTGCTGGCTATTCAACAGCACAAACTGGCACAAACTGTGAGAAAGAAGAGATTGATATTTTTGGTCAGCAAAGTATTCCTGACAATACATAGGCAGCTAATCACTTTGCCTGTCTTTAAGACTGATCTTGCACAATTACTAATTAGAGTGAATTCATTTATCATAAAATGCAGGCCCCAGATTAGAAGGACAACTGGCCTAATTCAGATGAGCTGATCCTTTTATCTGTACTGCCAACATGGTACTCTACTGTTGGATATGAAAGGAAACTCACAACCACCCTATGAGAATTTACTGAATATTCAAATGATATCAAGGTAAGAACATTATGCTCAAAAAGGTCTTGTCGAATCAGCTTTGGATATCCAAATTAAAAACATTTTTTAAGGAAGACAAACGTTGTAATTACCATATTTGTTTCAAGTATATAGCTTCTAAAATTGAGAGAAAATTGAACGGGATTGTGCTTTCTTTATTTTATTTCTCTAATGTTATTGATTGTGGCACACACCTAACAAACTATTCAAAATTTTGGTTGTTCTGGAACTTCATAGAATTAAGCATTGTTTAAGGTAAGCAGGCTATTAATCAAGGATTATAAAGTAGATTTAGCGTTATAGGAGGCAGTTCCACTTGGCTGCAGCAATATTTGACCTGTGTATTAAGTTAAATCAAGTTACAGGAAATAACAGCGTAGCATAGCATAGCAAAATCATTCCCTTTATTATCTTGACATCAACACATAGAACAATTATTTTTCAAACGATCATTTGTAAAATTTTAGCATCACGTTTTGGTGCCATTTTAACTCTACTTGGGGGAAAGTGGCACTGTGTATCCTACTTGGCTAAAGCATTAAAGAAAATCCACTGGCTATGAGCCTCTAGTACTTTCTGCTGGATGTTCCTATTGAAGCATGTTCATCACATAGCAGCCCCAAATACTGAATTATTCAACAGACTCTCAGGCAGCTCTTGCTTCAATGGTGAGCATATAGAAAATTATATCTCCCTTTACCTACTGATGGGCTTGCTTGATTATGGGCTCTGTTTAGTAAAGAAAACAGCCCTACACATTTGACTTCTGCTAGAGCTTGGTGAAGAGATTGTACATAGTATGTTTTGTTTTGTTTTAACCGATTTGGCACCCTTAATGGTGCCCACTAGCAGTGCTAGAGATAAGTATCTCTCAGCAGTTTTACAGTTACTGACTGCTGTCAGGAGCTATAACTTCACTACGGAAAAAAGTCTCTCTGGGCTGAAATTTGACATGCAAAATCTTAGTCTGAAGGGAGAGAGGAAGGGTGGAGGAAAAACAATGCATTCAGGAGCTCAAGGCGAAGTCTTTATGTGCTAGGTAACTTCAGCCGTATGGTCCTCCAAAGCCACCCACGATAACTTCATGGTCGAAAGTTTATTTTACATCAGGGAATTCAGAAGAGGGCAACTCAATTTTCTGGCAGAATTATTGCTATGCAAGGAATGACTATTGTGAATAAGTGGAATTTAAAAAAAGTGAAATTTGACTCTTTTATCATATTTATTATTTTATCACAGATTCTCCCACCTCAGGGCAAGTTTATAGATTAATCGGCAATATTTTTGTGTTAATATGGTTTGATGTATGCTTAAGTGTCTAGGCTTTACTCTTTAAGAAGTTTAATATTCTACCTAGAGTGATAAAATAAATTACAAAATATAGAGAAAAATACCCCAAAGTTGATAATATGCTATAAATCTTTCCTTTTCTCCCATTTATGACTTTACTGTTTCCTCTTGAGATCTCAAAATTCTACTTTATTTCTTCCTCCAATTTCTTCACAAACTACTCTGCTCACCTCCCTGATTCCAGGGATTCAAATGTTGATAAGTCTTAGAAAAGAAAAACAGGGCCATTTTAAGTAAATAAGATTGTTAATAACAAGCCTCTACAAGAGTGTCTAGTCTATGCCCCATTCTCCATGAATGGTATACACATATGTTGTATTATTATTCTTATCATCATTTTTATTATTAAATACAAAAAACCTACAAACCAAATTAAAACAAAACTCCTGAGTTAGCAAGGTCCAGGCCTAAAGTGAGTGAATGTTTTGTTAATCAATGATGAAACCAAAAGAACTGGGCATCTGCTCTGGGCAGAAGTGCCCTAGTCATCAGGGCTTATATAGTCTTCAGTATGGTGTGTTGACCTGAAGACTCAGTCTCATATTTCCCACGCCTGTACTGGCCAGGACAAGAACATTAGAGACTCCATTCTCAAAGGATAGTCTAGAATTTTCTCCATTACTCCAATCCCCATTCTGAGCACTTGAGAGGGTATGGACCACTCACATGACCACCAAAACATGACTTTCCTGTCTCTTCCATGGCATGTCTCTTCTCTTTACTGCTTAGCACTTGGCATCGTCATTAGAACTGGAGCTCTACCGTTGACTCCTAACTGGAGTCTTGCCTAGCTCTTGCCAACACCCTTTCTGCCCCCTATTTTCCTGCTCTGACTGGGTTTTTTTCCTAAATACTGGAGAAATATCCAAACATATTTCCACCTATCTCACTTTCAATATTATCAGTAAGCTGATAATTGTTTTGATGATTCCTCTGTGAAATGGGACCACCTCCTGAATATCGGCTCCAGTCTGAGTAAGCTATAGTTTGCCATGCCTATTTAGACGCTGAAAACTGAATAGTTTTCCATTCCACGTGACACTGAGTCCTGTAAGTGGGTCAGTTATTTTAGATAGCCCAGGTTCCAGCTTTCTCCTCTCGCCTCACAGTCTGGAACCAGTCTTAGAATTTCCTTTGCTCTTGGGCAGAGATAGATCCCTGTTTCATTGGATTTGAAACTTATAAAACGTGGGAGGGGGCCTTCTTTTAGAACAAGAATACAAAATTATAAGTGCAAAATCTAGTTTAGAGCCTTGGGAGAGTCCCAAGCAATTAAGGGGATTGACCTAAAGCTTAAGCTTCATTAGCTTTGTAGTAAACATACTTGTGTCTGTGAGAATTAAGGGAGAGGCAATAAATGACACCCACATATTTCTATCCTAGAACAGTGTAGTGAACCAAAAATGTAGTTTGTTAAGCCAAAATAATTTTTTACAGTTTTGACTTTGTAATAATTGTGTACTTACAGAAAAGTTTCAAAAATATTCTTGCTACTTCCTGTATACCCTTCACGCAGCTTCCTCCAACGTTAGTATTTTACACAGCATGGTGTAAGTATCAGAATGCAGTTAACATTGGTACAATACTATTAACTAAACTCTAGACTTTAGCATTCAGTTTTCATCAGTTTTTCCACTACTGTCCTGTTTATGTTCTGGGAACCAATCCAAGATGACATAGTACATTTCCTTGTGATGTCTTCTTTGTCTGTTCCAACCCATAATATTTCCCGTCTTTCCTTGTCTTTTATGACCTAGAAGAGTACTAGGCAAATATTTTGTAAAATGTCCTCAATTTGGATTTTTCTCATATTTTCTAATGATTAGATTGACGATTTGCAATTTAAGCAAGAATATCAAATAAGCGATAAACTCTTCTTAGCGCATCATATTAAGAGGTACGTGATGTGGACTTGTCTTATAACTGGTGATGTTAATATGATCTCTTGGTTAAGATAGTGTCTGCTGGGTTTCTCCATGTAACATTACTATTTCTTCCTTTCAAATTAACAAATATCTTCAAATATTTTATTTCTCTTTAAAGTTTTGCTCACTAATTTTAGCATCCATCAGTGGGTCATTTTATTAGAACCACTCTGTAGTTCTAATGGTGGTTTGCTGTTATCCTCACTTCTTTTGCATTTGTTAATTGGGATTCTTCTGTAAGACAGAAATAATTACTGGAAACAAGATCCACCATTTATTTATTTGTTCAATTATTTATTACACTATGGAAGCATGGATATTTATTTTATTCTATGGGTTATAATCTAGTATTATCATTATTTGGTTGCTCACGTTATTCCAGCTTTGGCCATTGAGAGCTCTTTCACATTGGCTCCTCTGTCAAAAATGATTTTTAAATAATTTTTCTCTTGTATTTTTCAAACACCTTGAAGAAGACCCTCCACAATCAAATTTCTTAAACTCTTTCTGTGTTCCCTCCAATTCAGTGACTTTACATACAATGGTTACTTTCACACGGAAGCCCTCAAGCCTCCCCCAATCCTTGTAGCCTCTGTACCAGTGTGCACCTTGTAGCCCTCCTTCCTTCCTCCTTTGCACTTGATTCTCCATCACAAAAGCCCAAAATTAGTCCTCCATACGAGCCTTGGAAGGTGTGAAGAATGCAGGAGATGAGGCTGGCCAAGCATTTTCTTTAGCTGCCCGACAAAGAGGAAAGAATGACTAAGTTTTACACAGCCCATATGCACATACAAGACCTACTAATAAGTCCTAAACAAATTTTATTATCTTTATCTCTCACAACTTACTTTATTGCCTGTTTTAGAAATTAAGAAACTGAGTTTAAGTGATTTGTCTAAAGCAGCACTTCTAGTAAGTGCTCCACATAATGCTATGTCTCACAGAGTTGGGCCAAGACTATTTCAGCTATGTGGGTTGTAAAGAATGATTATGCTTCAAACAGAGGGAAATTAGGGAAGGGGAATTATAGATGGGCTACCGGATGGGCAACTTCATGAAACTAAATAAGGGATGATTATAAGGAGATTGCCCCAATGCCCCAAATTTCAACATCATAAAACTTGTACTTTTAGTATGAGGTTTTGTGAGGATATACTTTACGGCATAAAAGCACAAAATGAATAAAAAGATTTAAAAAAATCAAGAAAATCAATTCTTAAAACTATCTTTACTTTAGAGAGAAAATTCCATATACTTTCAGTTCTCAGCAGAATTGAAAATTTGGCAGATTTTGATTGAGATCATTTTTTGATGTTTTTGTCAGGGAAGGAGACAGAGTTCTTTACTTTTGGGTTGGGGATACCTAATGCTTCTTTCAACAATGATGAAAATTGAGCCCTTGATTTTTGAGATCCCTCACTCCCAATTTGGCAAAATGACGGATCACCTAGCAATCCATTTCTTTCAAAAAACATAATTACAATTGTCTTATCCTTAATTACTTTAGATAATCATGATTTATTTGAATATGTTGTAAGCATACAGTGATTTATGCTTATTCATCATAATGGTTTTTGGGGCAAGCCAAAAAAAAATATATATATATATATAATGTACGTTTACATTTTATTGTGTAAAATATTCAAATGTTCCTTTCAATGCCCATCCTATGCGTGTTGCTTGTAAAGAGTGGATGGTATTGGCACTTATTTCCATAGGCCATCAACTGGGAAGGTTGAAAATGCTAAAGTTTCATGAGGAGACTATCAAAGTTCAGAGAAAAATATTAAGAAATGAAGAAGAAAAATAAGTTATGATGCTATATTACATAAAATTCACAAGAGAAATGTTTGAGACACACCGTATCACATCATAAGGTATGCATATGTGAGACCTACATGTGTGGGAAATGTCATAGATTCCAAAATGAAAGAAAATAATAGCTGTCTTCTTTGGCTTCCTAGAATTGTTGCTTCCCCATAGACACACATCATCTTCAGGATTAGAGCCGGATTTCAGAGGAGTGTGATTTAAGCTGGATTAGGTCTGTGAGGGATTTATGTAAGAAAAGCATTTAAAATGCATCTTAAGGAATAATATAAAGACTTGGACATTTTGAAATGACAGTGTGGAAGTGAAGAGCATGTAAGATTTTCAGGCAGGGGGAAGAACTTAAATAGTGGCGAAACACGGGACGTATACAAGTAGAGGTCAGTATAAAGAGAAATAAGTTTAGGAAAGCAAGATCTAATTAGGCTGCCAAACTACAGAAATTTGCACTTTATTCTATAAGCAGAGAAAAATCATTGAGATTTTCTTTTTTTGAATAGTGGAAGAACATGGTAAGAAATGTACTGTAAAAATGTGAATTTGACACTAAGATAGATTGGAGGGGGAAGATATTACAAGCAGGAAGAATACTTAGAAGGTTAGTCCAGGTGTGAGATAATAAATATTTTAAATATTTATTGGTTAAAGAGTGGAATGAGCAAGATGAATGAGAAAAGCATCACTAAGTTAAAATCTGCAGGGAGGAGCTGTTTGTGAGTTAGTAAGTTTTTTCTTAAGAAACTAGAAAGTTATTTTTTTCATATTGACAAGAAAAATTGAATCCATCAAAAGATCTGAAAGCCTTTCGTGTAGTTTTCACAGATCATTTAAAATATATATTTAAGAAACATATTTTACAAATGGATAAAAATCAACTGTTTTTTAAGGGGATAGTAAAATTGACTTGTATGTACAACCCATATTGATATTTTTATTCTGAATCTCTAATATGTGGTACTTTTCCTCTGTACTATTCATTTCCATTTTAGCATGTATTTAGATGTAGTTTCACTGAAATGTCAATTATATCTCTGACAATTTAACTTTCTTATATGTTTATTGTGTAACTATAATTATATAGTAATTCATTCAAGATAGGAAAGAAACAATCTTTGTACTTTTTATTTCCCCTGGCACCTAGAATAGTTGGTTAGCTATAGTAGATTAATTAATATGTGCTTATGTTTTTAATCAACAGATTGAACCAAAGATTGGGTCAATGTAGATGAGTATGAAACTTTCAGTGTAGTAGGTATAGCAGCAGTAATTGGATATTTTTCTTTGAAGTTGTCCCAAATTTTACAAATGTTGATGTTTTAAAAAATGCTGTTTTATTTCAAAAGAAATCTTTATTCTCTTTTGTGAAAGAGAATTCATGAGAGAAACGAAGTATTATATTTCCATTTCTGAGTCTAATCATATGGATCAGGAGTGATGACTCTGACAGGTCAAATGGAAAGCTAACATTTTGAAACTCCTTACAAGAAGAGTGAGTTTTCTAAGCTTCCTACAAAAGGAATGTTAGACATCAGGATCAAACTCCTTAGCATCAGGAAGCTAAAACAACGTAACACCATATGGATACAAGTATATGCCTACTAAACTCTGTTGATATATGCCTACATTCTTTAAACATATACATATATATATATACCTTCTATCTCCTGGTGGCTCTGGAGATGCAAAATAACATAGATCTTATCTTTTATATGGAGGAACTTTATTAAACCACTTGGTTTGAAATAGCTAAATGATAAACCTCCTTGGGTACACAGTAATGATCTCAAAATCATTAATCCATAAAAAATGCAAATATATACTTTCCTTAGAAGAAAGGCAATTTGATGTCGCTGTTCCCTCTTCCCCATATGTAGCATTCATTGACTAGCACTAGCACAAGCATCTGTCCCCAAAACTAGTTACTTTACACTAAGCCACTATCACTCTGACCTCCAAAACATTGTTAGGTAGTATTCTTGGCCTCTTTTTACATATTATACAAACTGAATTGGCAAAACTATCCCCTTACAGACCTGGAACAAAAGAAGCCTGTATTCCAAGGATTTACCAGGTACAAAAATCATATGAGGTGCTGTTGGATTTATGCGTACAAGTCACTGTTGTTTTTCTTAAAGAGCTTCCAAAATAGCAGAGATAAAGCATGTATGTATATCACTGTGATATAAAGCAGAAGATGCTAATATGAGTAGGTCATTTGATTAGAAGTGATAATAAATGCTATAACATTTCAAAGAAGAAAGGTATCAACTCCAGGTGGGCTTATCAAACAAGAGTCCCTAGAAAAAGGAGGAGTTGAGCTACCAAAGTCTGGCAGGATTTAGAAAGTTAAACATTAGGAGGTTGGAAACTGTAAGCTGAGAGAATAACAAGGCTAAGTCACAAATGTGGAAACATATAATCAGATTTGGAGTCTTGAAAGAGCTAGGGCTCCTCATGCTGCATTCCAAGCATTCACAGATTTAGATTTTGAATAGTTACTTTGGGCCTCAACCACACCTGATGCCATACTCCACAATTCAATTTTGACCTCTTCATTTACCTGCCTTACATGCCACTTCTTATGTGCATCTTGGCTTGCCTCACCAGCTTGATGCCCTATTCAGTCCCTCCTTCTTTGACCATGGCTCCTGTTTGTAATGGCTTTCCACCTTATAATACTTATCCTTGAAGCACTTCTTCTGCCCACTGTCCTACAGCAACCTCATAGCTATGATGGAATGGCATTTATTATGTTCAAGTGATGCTAAATTGATTAATTTGTGGAGATGAGAAAATTTGTGTAGTTGGGTAGTGAAAAACAAGATTGGAAAGTTAAGGGAAAACAGTAGAAGAAACCAAGTCACACAGATTTCACTCAACAGGTCATAATTACCCCAATTTTTTTGTCATGCTTTCCTACCACCTATATTATGATTTGCTTATTTTTCCTTTAAATTCACTCATTTTAAAAATTTGATATTCATCCTAAGCAAAATTGCCACATAATCATTGTTTGAAGAGATAATTAAAATTTTTATGCCCATTCTTATAGATATACAACTATTAAAATTAATTATTTCTCCATTTTTAACCCACGTTATGTGTTCCATTCTTTGGTAAATACTATTGTAATTAACGGGCAGCTCTTAAAGCTTTAACCAGAGAATTTTAGTAAGATTAACTTTATGGTGGTATACAGGATGATTACTGATGAGATAATAGAAAATTAAGGTAAATATATAATTACGAGTTCATATAGACCCATATTGGAATCTTCACTGAGGGAATAAAAAGAAGAAAATAATGCAAGACATCTGATAGGAAATCAATAGGTCTTATTGATAACCTGAAATGGTTGGCAAGTTTAAAGGGTGAGAATGATGACAAATTTTGAGTCTTGGCACCTGGAAAGATGATGGTACAATTAATAAAAATGGCATTGTCTGGAGGAGTACTGGTTTGTGGGAAAAGACGATTACTTTAGTTTTGGACTTATTAAACTAAGGATCTGGTGGACAGGATGCTGAAAGTCAGGGACTAGAGTTCCTGACTATGTTGACCTGGGTGTCAGTTGCCTAGTTGTAACTATGAGAGTAGCTGAAGTCTCTGAGGGAGAGTATGTAGAGGGAAAATAGTAGATGATTGAAGAGGGAACCTTGAAGGGAGGCCTACATTTATTGTGTAGAAGGAAGAGCAAGAGGCAGCAATGGTGACAGAAATGAAATGATCAATGATGTAAGGGAAGAATCAGTATAGTGTGTTTATATTACATACAGTGAACACGAATATCATCTAAAAATGGAGTAGTGGCTAAGAACTAAACGCCTTATTATTTTGTGAGCATTTGAGAATGTTCAGAATGCTTTTTAACAAATTGCGTGTCATGATGGTAAGGAAAGGGATCTGGTCAGGAGGTAAATTTGATCAAACACAGCATCTAGAAAAGTTGGTAACAGGCACTTCGTGATGAGGATATCTAAGAGCGAATGGCCTGACAAATGGACTATCATTCAGGCATAGAAGAATGAATGAGTGGGACAGGAAAGAGCTTGGCTTCAGTTGGGGAAGATATAAGGTAATGGGAATGTAATGAGGGTAAGACACTATCATGGTTTGAGGAAGATAGGGATTCAGTAAGCAGTGTTAGTATACAAGATTGAGGCTTGGTCAATGGAACAAGGCTCACTTGCAGTTCTTAAAACTGAGAAATAAGGCTAAGACTATCAACAAGTTTGACTTAATACTAACTGCTTGGGATGCTGAACTAAGACTTTTTTTTTCACTAAAGAGATTTCCCCAGAACCTGGAATGGGATTTAGAAGAGAGGTAAGAATCATACAACTTTCCATGGGGAAGAGGATTCTGCATAAGCTGGAGATCCAACCCGGGGATTCGTTATTTTATTTTGTCCTCATAACAACTTGAAAGAACCAGAAATAGAAACTGCATTTTAAAATTCTTTTTGTGATGCTCACAAGCATAGTGATGTCAGGGGAAATGAAGGAGACCATTCATTTATGCTGGTTAATTCCTGTTGGTGATCTCAAGGAGAGTAGATTCATGGGAATCTGGACAAAAAACTTCACAGAAGTTCACAGAAGTGAGGGTGTGAGGGTTCCCCCATGGGGTGAGAAAATATGCTAATACATTAACAAATAATTAGTAATCATTTCCAAAATGTTCTTGAAACCCACAAAAAAGCTGTGATGTTTGGGATAACTCTAGTACTGTTTATTTAAAACTTAAAATAGCACTGATATAATCATTTCTAAAAGAAAATCTAACTTGCTTATGTCAATCCATCCGCATTTTTCTGTGAGGTAGAATAGTAATTGCCCCGTTACTCCTGTTGCATTACTCGTTTCAATGCGTGTTTTTTAATCAAGTGCCCACAAGATGAACTGCCAAAAGTTAAACTACGTTTCTCTGTACTTTGTGGTTTAGTGAAAGTTCTTTTCTTCCAGGAAGAGTGTTGACTTCACAACCGCTGGAACCAGAGCTGTGCCCTAATGTTTTGTGCTTGCCTTGAGTTAGTTACAGAAAAGGGGGGAGATACGCTGCCTCTTTGGTGCCCCCCATTGAGCCTTATGTAAGGTAATATAATAAAGCAACATGCGTTACATGTTTCGACCACTGTCTAATAACAAACCCTATAAATGGTTCTCAAGTTCTTCAAGATTCCGCTTGTCCTTGGTGAGCCCAGAGCCCATCTATAGATCCCAGGTAAAATCCCCTGCTCCTAGGCCACCAGCATCCCGATCTTGATCCTTTGATGAGAAGTGTGATCTCAAATCACTTGTTCTAACCTGGTTGGTTCTCTCACCTCTTCTAGCTTCCATTGATGTCACGCACCTGCTAAAAACCTGTTTGGGGGCAAGAGGAGTTGGTGTAAAAGTTACAATTCCATGACACCCCTAATTCCAGCTTCTCTGATTACCCACCAACTGAGCTGCTTATACATTTTCTAAGGGGAGGTTGGACCAATTTTACGTAGAACAGGGAATACAGGGATGAACTAATGTATGTTTTCCAATATGACTGGGCCCAAAGAATGATGAGAGTCTATAAAATATGTTTTGTCAATTTGGTCCTTGTGGTTGTATGGCATCTAGACTATTAGCAAGAATTAAGCATGTGAATTTTGACCATGAGAACAAACTGCTTCTGAATTCTCCCATCAGTGGGATATTAGTTGTGCCTGGGTATAAGGAGTCAGTAAAAGACACACAGTGACGGGAGATTTTACAGAGTGCCAAAGCCATGCCAAATTTATTTCTTTTAATTGTGTTCCCTATTCCTTTTTTATGAGTATACCCATATAAAATGGTACATAATATTTAATGAATTCAGGCCTATAAGATCTTCTGGATTTAAATTCTAAGTATGCACATGAATGGAGTTCAATAAAATTATTTTATTGGTGCAAAGGAATGCACATACAGATGCTTTCCCACTTCTTTGCAGGTTAATTTTTTTTAAACACAGAATCTGCTATGGGAACATAGTAATTAATATTGCCTGTCTCACAAGCAAAGTCTGCTCACCAAATTTACAGCTAAAAACGCAGCTCCAATCACTTCTTACTGTGTCTTAACATCATGTTTTTCATCCCTATCTCATTCTTTTGTTAATTAAATAAGATTTGTTATTTTATGGCTTACAATTCAAAGAGCTCATAGAACTTTAGTATAAAATTCAAAGTCTTTGTACTACTTTTATATTGAAAAAGAATCAATTTAGTTTAGCAAGAGATTACGTGCAGAGAGTAATAGGGCTTTGAAATAATGTTACATTTCTATTTCAAGTTATTCCTCTTACTGTCTGTTTTTTCCCTATTAAACTGTGATCAGAGTAGAGAATGCCTTTTATAAATGGTTTAAATGCCAGGAAATGATCACTAGGAAATGCAAAGGTTGATAAACAGCATTTGTGCAGATGGGTTAACTATCGAGTAAAAGTCCACTGATGTATTTTAATAATACACATTCAATTATAACTCACCTGGGCCAGACCATGCAGTCATCAAATGACAAGTGCAACATGCGTACTTGCTCTTTTAATAGACAGCATATATGCCCTCTTCAACTGCTTTGTTCAAACAATACCACGTGATTGTATGTCAAAGCTTGTTTTTAAGTTCCCTAACTACTCTTCACTGATTTAGCGGTCTAGGCTACATGACCTTCAGGGTTTTTTTCCAAGTGTTCTTGCCTAAACTTGAAATTTTAATTTATTTCACCTACTGAAAACCAAGTTCAGTGCTGTGAATTGAGACTCAATTTTTAAGCAGAATATCTATTGAAGATATAGAAGTAAAATAGAAATAAATGCTTCTTGAAACCAGAAGATGCAATCCTTTGAATAGTTTTGTGAAAAAAACCCATTTCCTATACCATTCACATTTAGATAAAAGCATTTTGCTTAAATGCCTGAAAGTATCTTTGGTGAAGCAAGAGTAAAAATCTTCTCAGAAACACTAGTAATATAAAACCAGCAATAGATGAATTCTCCTCTAGCTGGTTGGTCTGTCAGATCAGTTGAGCACACAGCTCAGAGTAGTACATAGAAGTATAGCCATCTTGCTTCTGAGAACAGATGTATTCAACAAAGAGAAGCTTTTATTCCTTTACATGAGCTTAGAGGTGGAATCAACCTTGCACAGCCTGGCAAGCCCGATCAGACCTTCAGACTATATGTTGTATAATAATGAGTCGCATTACAGACATCTCTATATGGGACCCAAGCAGAGCAGAAGTTGACAGCCAGTGAATTTCTTTGTCCATTTCTTTGAATCTCTGCAAGTTTACTACTTGGTCTAACATCCTTTGTTCTGTTTTTGATATAGGAAGGATGAAAAGTACTCCTTTCTGTAGGCTAATAATAGTAGGGAATGGCAGCATAGTACTTGCTTCTACCTTGGCCCTCATAAAGAAGACTATGTGTCCCATTCTTGTTATTCCTCAAAAGGAGCTTAAGTACTTCCTGCCTCATCCATTCCTTTATTCTTCGTTAGTTACTTCCTTCCTGCATTGTTTAGTGCCTCATATTTTTCCTCTTTTTTTGTGATATGTCTGTTCCTTGGACCCAAAGATGGATTTGGTGTCCCCGGGTTTACACTTAAACTCTCTGCTGAATGACATTTGTACTCACCTTTTTGCTTCATGCAGTTCAACATTCCTGCCCCAGGACCTAAGCCCTTTGCAAAACTGCTTAGCCAGAACTATAACTGAGATACTCCAGCCTTCCTTAAATTTGAAGGTTGGCAAACTATAGCCTTTGGGCCAAAAGTGGGCCACAGCCTGTTATTGTAAATAAATATTTTATTGGAACACAGCCATGCTCATCTGTTTACATATTGTCTATGTATGGCTAATTTTGTACTATGATAGCTGAGTTGAGTAGTTAAAACAGAGACCATAGGCCTGCAAAACTTCTTTATAGAAAAAGTGTGCCAACTCCTGCTCTAGAGGGTTTGGATAAGAAGCCACAGAGCTGAAATTTTTTCCCCCTCAATGTAGGGAATACTGTCAAGTCTCCTCTTATACAGAGGAGGATATTCCTAGGCTAAAAATGAACTCCACTTTTTCTTAAAATAATTATTAGATTATACATCCAGTTCTAGATCATAATTGTATTCCCTATGTCTTGTACTTACATATTTTGTGCTTCTAACTAAATTATTTTTGCTTAATCATTGAGAAAGCATTCATCATATTAATAAGAATTAGGGTAATCTTTCTATTCAACTGGCTTATAGTAAATTGAATACAAGAGCAATTTTTTTATCAGGAACTTTCACAGAAAAACTTGTGTTTCTGCTTCCTATTAAAATTTAGAAGACAACCTGGGTCTGCGTTCCCAATTGACAGTTTATTGGGGCTGAGTAGCTACTGCCCCATCGAGGTAAGCCTGTGCCTCCAGCATGCCCTGATCATCAAAACTCATTCCATGTACGCCCATGCACTTATCATTCTGGCTCAAGTCATTACTCTTGTGGGCATGTAAGTGTGGAATGATCTCTGCTCTAGCTTTCAGCATTTGCTGAACATATGCAGAGCCACACGTGCCAGGACTGTTGTTCTAAAGGGATATTTTAGAGCAATCCTAGGTTTCATACCTATTCTAATTTATGAAAGCCAAATTTTGGCCTCTTGGGATCACAAATAAGCTTGATGCCTAGCTTCCAATCAAACCAAGGCACTTATGAAGAAGATGCTAAGCAGAGCCAGAACTCTGAAATATTCGACTTGGCTGTAAAAATCTTTTGTTCTCATAAGCAAAGAAGAAATAGGAACCGTTAAGGCCAAGCCAGCAAAGATGTGTTTTATTAGCAGGACAGAGTAGAAAATGGGAAACAATGAACATGAGTATTTATGGCTGAGAAAGTCTCAGAAAGCCTAGAAAGAATAAGAGAGCAGATGTGCTGCCTGAGGCACCCCAAAATAAAGTACTCTCATTGTTCCTCTGAGTAAGCAAGAAATTATGCAGGGAATCTATAGAGTTTTTCTGATCCTTGCTCAGTGGAGAATGGTTCTGTGGTCTCCAAAGGGGCACAGACTGCTTCACTTGGTGGCCTTTCATTTATTCCTTCCACTTTTGCCAGCTCATCAATGTGGTTCTTATTGCTCATTCATCAGCTTGGTTTAGGCAGGAGGGTGTATGGGGGGAGTGAACTCTTTTGCCTGTTTGGGGGAGATAAGCCCTGCAAACTGACAATGAAGGCAAGAGGATTAGAGTAAGGGAGAGCTACAGGGCATCAGGGAGATAGAAAAAAAAAGCAAGAGAGAATGTTTCTGACTCATTTTCAATAATCAATGTATATTGTCTTTAACTAATTGGAAGTAAGGCCAAGTCTAACACTCTCTCTCTCTGCCCACCCTCTCTCCTTCCTCTTCTCTTTCTCCCCCTCTTTCTCCCTCCCTATCTTTCTCCCTCCCAGTCTTTGTCACACACAGATGCATACACATAAACACATAATTTTTGTAGAGCAGAAGAGAACTAAATATCAAATAGAGAAGAAGAAAGGAAAACCCAGCCTCAGTGATAAGTAGAAGTTTAATGTTTTCTGGTTGAAATCAGGAGAGAGAAAACAGAATAGTCAGGGTGCATATTTTTGTCAACATTTTGTCAATTTTTTAGGTAAAATATTTTCCCTTGTTCATTAAATGATGCTAATACATCTTTACTATGTCAGGATGAAGATTCCTCATCCATTATGGAGGAACCCATCCTTTGATTCTCAAAGGGTAGGAATTTGTCTTTTTTTCCTTAACAGAACTTGCTTGTCTGCTTCTACTCATATGTGTATTTCTAGTATCTGTCTATAGAACTAAGGTTTTTGAAACTTCTTGTGTTATTTTATAATTATTCTGCTCAACTGTGTATATTTCTTGCTGCACAAGTATCTAAGAATAATAAATGAAATGCTATAGGATGAAATCTGTGTTATGAAATGTCATGAATACAATAACTAGATTTAGATAAGACACGAAAAGTTGCTCATATTTATTCCATTTCCATGTCTGTCCTCAAAAATGCTTCACAAGACCTAGGAACAGAGAAGAAAAGTGACTGAGGGAAGTGTAGTGGGCCGAGGACCACTCCCTTGATTATTCTACCATTTAAAATTGATCCATGGAGGGGAAATTAGCAGAAGACACTTTCATAAGGAAGAAAACCAAGTGATTGTGGTATCATGGAAGATAAGAAATGTTTCCAGAAAGAGGAATTTTAAACTTCTTTTGAATGCTGGTGTGGGATTGGATAAAAACATAGATTTGACAAGATATGGATTGCTGGTGGCCTTGGTAAGAATGTGGTCAGTAAAATGGTGGGGGAATAAATGATACTGGAATGGATTAAGAAGAGAAAGAGATGTGAAGAAGTAGAAATATCTAGGGAAAAAAACTCCTTCAAGATATTATGTTGTGAAGGGGAACAGGAACATGAGACATAGATTAAGGGAAATCAGGGGTTAAGGAATTTTGTTTTAATATGAGAATTATAAAAGCACTTTTGTATACTAAGGGGAATAAAACATTAGGGAGAAATAAATTAATAATGAAACAAACTGAAAGTGATAATTGAGCAAGAGTTCTTGTGAGGGCAGGTAGGGGTAGAATCCAAGACTACTGTAAAGGAGTTGGCCTTTAATGAAAGACAAGAAAACTGTCGTGATTGGAGGAACCTCAGAGAGAATGGTTACCCATACAAGTAAGTTGATAGATTTAATGGTCATCCGATTGCTTCTGTTTTTTTTTCAATGATTTAAGAAGCAAGCTACGGAAGTGTTGGGAGTTTGAAGAGAGAAGATGCCAAATAACAATTTCAAAGAGTGAGCACTCTAGATTGTTGGGCAGAGGTGAGGGCCAATTTGAAATTAATGATCATGAATATAAAATTAGACCAATCAACAATTTTAGCACCTTGAATGTGGGCTGCAGGCACCAACTAGGCTTATGATATATTTAATCGGTTTTAGGAATTCATTTGTAAGGCCATCTCCTTTAACTACTCTTTTCATATAAAGTTGTTTGTTGCCTGAAAATCCAATTTCTTGAAAACTCAGAACCATAACGCCCATAAGAGGTGGAAAACAGAATAAACCCAGATGCAAGTTAGTGTGATTATGTTCACAGAGGGTGTTGCTTTTGAACATTAAGGTGGGTCTATCAGGAAGAAAGTGGGTACTAGTCATAGACCTTTGCATATTTTATCACCATGTGTAAGTCAAGGTGTCTCTCACTCTAATCCCACAGGGGGGTCTTTTAGCAGGAGGAGGCGTGGTGGTTCCCTAGCTTTACTTTTAGACTTGCATTAGTCTGCTCAGGCTGCCATAACAAACTACCATAGACTGAGTGACTTAAAAAACAGAAATTTATGTTCAGACAGTACTGGAGGCTGGAAGACCAAGAGCAAGGTCTGTTAGGACTATGTTTCTGGTGAGGACTGTCTTTCTGGCTTGTCCATGGCTGCCTTTGTATTGTGTCCTCATGTGGCCTTTCCTTTGGGTGTATGAGTGGGGAAAATGAGCTGAAGCTCTTTGGCATCTCTTCTTATCAGGAGACTAATCCTATCAGATCAGGGCCCCATGAGCTCATTTAACTTTAATTACCTATCTCTGAATACAGTCACGTTGAGAGCTGGCGCTTCAACATATGAATTTTGGTGGGACACATGTCAGTCCATAGCAAGGCTTATGCAGTGCTTTATGGTACCAGAGAAGATGAATGCTTCAGTGACCATGGTCCATTCATCACGGGGTCCTTCGTAGAACTGGACCTGCAATATAAACTCATCACACTCAAATTATTTAATGAAAAGGAATAGTTTAGCGTACACAAGGGCTGGGTGAACTACAGGGCAGCTTGCCTGCTTTTCTACCTCATATAGTGTATATCATTGTGTGTGTGTATAGTTAGATTTGATTTGCTAATTTCTTTTGAGTTTTGCATTTACGCCCATGAGGGATATTGACCTTTAGTTCTTTGTTTGGTTTTGGTATTAAGGTAGTCTGTGTCATAGAATGAATTGGGAAGTAGCCTCTGCTCTTCAATTTTCTGGAAGAGTTTGTATGGTATCTATTATGTTTTCCTTAAATTTTTGGCAGAAGCTATCCATGAAGCCATCTGGTCTTGGAGTTATCTTGAGGGAAGGTTTTAAACTATAAATTCAACTTCTTTGGTAGATGCAGGGCTATTCAGTTTATTTGTTTCTTCTTGAGTGAACTTTGGGAGTTTGTGTCTTATAAGGAATTTGTCCCTTTCATCTAAATTTCAATTAATTGGTATAAAACTGTTCATAAAATTTCCTTATGGTTATTTCAGTAACTGTAGAAGCTGCGGTGATTTCCCTGTGTCAGTCTTGATATTGATAATTTGTGTTTTTCTTCTTTTTTTCTGGTCAGTAGGGCTAAGGATTTACCGATTAAATCTGTAAATTAAGAGGATTACTCTTCTCAAAGAACAAGATTTTATTTTCTATATTATTTTTCTGTTTTCTATTTCATTTATTTCTGCTCTGATTGTAATTATTTTCTTTCTTTTGTAATTTTGGGTATACTTTTCTCTTTTGTTCTATTTTCTTCAGGTAGAAACTAAAATCATCTTAATTTACACACTATCCTTCGAATTTCTCAGACCAAAATTGTAAATCTTCCTTGGCGCTCCTTTTTTTTCTCACACCTTTTTTTCAATACACCAGGGAATTCTGCTGTCTACATATATAACATAATCCAGTACTTCTCACCCATCTCCAGTACTATAGTCTGGGTCCAATTCACTGTTATCACTTGCCTGAATTATTGCAATAGTTTCTAATTTGTCTCCCCGCTTCTATCCCTGCCCCTCTATGCTGTATTCTCAATATACAGTTAGAGTGATCGTTTTAAAAATGTGATTCAGCTGATGTCACACTTCCGCTCAAGATCTTCCCACGGCTTCTCATCTTCCTTAAGCCAAAGTCCTTACTATGACCTACAAAGCCCTAGATGATGTGGTTCTCTATTAACTCTCTGACCTGATCACTTACAGGACCCCTATCTTTTAGTCTGCCATAAATAGGCTAACCTTCTCACTATTCTTCAAACACAGCAGGAGTGGTCCCTCTGCATATGTCCTTGGCACTAACGATTTCCTCTGACTAGAAAAAGCTTTCCTCAGATATGCATGTGGCAATACTTACTCATCTCTTTCAAGTCTTTGCTCAGATGACCCTTTTCACTTACATTTTAAATTTAAACTCTATATTCCCCTCCCTTACTATACCTCTCGCCCTTGAAACTCCTGCTTAACCATGCCTACTTCTGTTTTGTTCCATATAACTTATTGTCGTCTCATATTACATCTCCCTTTTTCATGTTGTTTTTTCTTATTTCTCCTCTAGAATGGTAGCCTCATTTGGCTAGATCGTCTTCTCTATTTTGTCTGGTATAGTCCCAGGGCCTGAAATAAGTTAAACTCAAAAGAATACTTGTTGAATAAATTAATGAAAACTTTTGAATGTCTGTATAGTATTCCATGTTGTGAATAAAGCCATGCATCCTTTATTTGGATTGTCAGGTAATTGTAATGAGCAAACTCAGATGTGAATATGTACAAGTCTAATTATTGTCTTGGTCTGGACACTCTTAGTGCTCTGCTCAGATCAACCTCTGATCTCTTTGCTGTGTTCAGTGTTCCCCTCTCCCAGCTTCGGTGGACTTGGCTTACACTGCTCAACCTATAACTTTTCTTCTGCAAACTTTCCTTGGGCTTCTGGAGCTGCTTTGCCCACATGGAGCTAACAACTGGAAGTACCCTTAGCTAATGCAGGTATAGGAATATGAAAATGCAGCTCCCTGCCTCAGATCAGGACAGACTTTGAGGCATAGTTCATACCCCTGAATCCCCCTGTGTCATCAGGCTGATACGGCCATAGTTGGGCTTTGAGTGATCTTGCACTCTTGCCTGGATTCTTTCTCTTCCCTATTCTTCTTCCTCTATTATCTCCCTAGTTTTTCCTGGGACACTTTCATAAAAAGTCACCGACACATGAATTCTTATTTCAGAGGCTGCTTCTGAAGCCTGACCTAAGATAGTCTGTCTAGGAGCCTGACCTTAGATAGTCTATCTGCCTCGACTATATTTCTAGAAGAATAATTGTTGGGTAAGGTAGAATTTATATTTTAAAAATTCTTGACCCAACACTAACTTCGAATGAAGGCTTAACCTTATGAGAGGAAAAAAAGGAATTACATGATGTCTGTTTTATTTGGTTAAAAAAAGCATAATGAATGTGATATCTGGTAACTGAATATTATAGATTCCCAACAGTTTCAAGTCCTGCAGAAACATAAGATTTCCTGACTTTCAAATCCAAAGGATTTTTTGGAGTATGTTTCTTTAATTTCTCATTTAACAGATAATGTTTTAACAATAACACCTACACACACATTTTCTGTTTCTGTTTATGGGGACCTTTACAGTTTAATTATGGAAATGAAATGTACACATATGAGTACACTTAGGCAAACGATAATAAGTTTATCCTTATGTTGGTCTAGCCCTAATAGAGAATCAAAATCGGGAGTATTGGGAATGTAACTCTTGTCCCTTCAAGAGCCTGGAGGGGAGCCAATTCAAAGGATGAATAGAGAAGAGACATTTATTCGTAGGCTAAGTGATTGACTGGGAAGAGAAATGGAAAATGTATTAGGGAAATCATGACTTTCCCTTTTTGGAGACTGGAGGTAAAAAGGGATGAGGATGGCTTTTCCCTGAATAACTTTTCCCTGAATGATGTGCCACTTTTAATTCTTTGAGCACCTGTGTAGCTGCAATTACCTCTATGCAGGTAACTGAGATGATTGGGTGGAGGAAATGGTGTTGTACTCCCTTTTTCTTAATAAGGATTCTTGCAACGTTTTTTATAACTGACTTCTTCACACACACTATGTGAGAATACAGCTGAATAGCTGTTAAATGGAGCAAACAAGAACACCTTAGCTGCATTAATGAGAATGTTTCCTTAAAAAAAGGTTGCAGAATTACTCCCATACTTACTTTTTAAGACCAAATCTACTTACTGTTCACTGAGTATTAAAGAAAATTATTTGTCTACAATCAAAGTAAGAAAGCTCTTCTCTTTGTTCATGCTTCAGATATCTCTGTTTGTTCTTCAGAGAGAGCCACAGCCTTGAAAGCACAGAATACATGAAATATTTCTGTGTAATCTTCTTTGATTAGAACCGTTCAGTCAATATAATAAGGCAATTGAGAATATTTAACTAAAATCACTAAAATATTCAGCCATATATTAAAAAATTCTAACTATTAATTCAACTCATTAATCCCCATTAAAACTCTAGTGATTTAAATTAATTTACCCAAGGCTGTAATGTATTAAGCAAATGTCTAATGGTGAGCTTCTGTAACAATTCAACAATGCATGTTTGGTTCTCTCTCCCTCTCTCTCTGCCATTTACTATGTGACCTTGGGCAGGCTAGTTAATCTCTTTTTGCCTCAGTTTCCTCAGCTCTATAATGGGAAAAATAATAGTACAATTGCTGTGAGAATTTACTCTACTTCAGGACTTATGTTGATCAAACTCTCAACTTCAATCTCTAAATTACTTACAACTGGGTCAGCTTATCTCCATAAAGACCTTGGAAGCTACTGGCCTAGAGAGGCCAAGAGACACTAAGAAAGAGAGAGAGAGAGCAGCACTCTCACTTTTACCCCTGGAAACACCTAAAAAGAATCTTACCAATTTGGGAGCTCTTATAATGTCCCACTCCTGCTCCAAAGTCTTCAGTGGCTCCCATTTCCCATAAAGTACAAACTTATTGCTTGATACTCAAGGATTTTATTAATATTGTCTCCACTTATCTTTCAGCCCTGCTTGCCATCACTTCCCTGTGCTTCACTCCAATGGGTTACTTGCTGTATTCTGAATTTTTCCAACTTTCCATTCACTTCCTGATATATTTTTCCTGAACCTCTTTGACTGTTAAAATCCTACTCGTATTTCAAAACTCATCCTAGATTCTCTCTTTGTAGAGGCACAAAGGTTTTTTTTCCAGCATTTACACATATCCACACTCATTTCTCATCCTCCTCGGCCCCCAGCAAACACAAATGAATGTTATGACTTCTTCATCAAATGAACTTCAGAGCAATCTTGTGCCTATACCATTGTGACTATTTGTGCCTATATCTTTGTGCCAAATTATGACTATATCTTTGCAATACAGTCATATTTGTATTCTTGTCTTTTCTCCTCTATTGAGTTTAAAATTCTTTGAAACAGAGACGATGCTTACTCATCTCTGTTTCCTTGGAAATGTCTACCACAGAGACTTGTTATAAGTAAGACCACAATACACGTTAGGTGATTAGAATTAAATTGAGCCATTCTTCTCTTCACTGGGCAATTCAGAGTCCAACGCTGCCCACATCCACCCTTCATCAATGATTTACCAATTTTGTAAATGGAAAACTTAGTCCATATCCTCCCCCTTCTTCCTATCTGCTCATGTTCTCAGCATCAGGAGCCTATCTGTAGTATAAATTGCCAGAATGGGAGAAAGAATTTGATTACAGTTGTCGTTTTTTCTCTTTGTTGGCTTCCACAGGGTTTGTTTCTTTATTGAGGCATTCTCCCAGTAGTCACACACCCAGCTAATGTTTACACTTATAATTATTCATCTCATTAGTAAATGTATTTCACCTCTCATTAGAATACACTAAAATGTTCATACTAAAATAGAACAACAAAACCAATAATACATCACATACAATCTACTCAGATAATCTGATAAGAGCAGAAGGGATTTAACTTCAAAGGGAGACAGACAAGTGAAGTTAAGACAATTCTGCCAGTTTATCATGTTGCCTTTAGTAATTTGTTTGAAGAGAATGAGTGCTGGCTCTGAAGTTGAATCTATGGAAAATGAAGAGAGAATTAATCATGGGAGGATGTCATGGTGCTGGAGAAAGTAGAAACCAAGAGGTAATTGACATTTTTTTCAAAGGGTCTCAGATTAACCATGCCCACAGGGAGTTTGTGGAATTGTAACCAGGACCTAACAGTAATAGTGACATTTCTTTGAAAAGAAGATTTCATCATCCTTGCTATCTGGAACTCAGGAGTTGTATGCTTCCAGACCCTCTAGAAACTGTAGCCTTTCAAGGGGGAAATAACTCAATTATTTTTGAGATGCTCATGAAGCAATGTAAAGAGTTGACTTTATTTATTCATCAATTCTAGAAAGATCTATGAGAATCTAATATACGCCTAAATCTCTTCTGCAGGATGAGGGAGACAGCAGTAAACAAAATAGACAAGACTCCCTGGTTGTATGAACTTCTTTTCTAATGGTAGGAGACAGATAGGAAATAGTATAAATAAAACATACAATATGTTAGATAATGATGGATACTGTGTGGGAAAAGTAAGGATAGATTTCAGAGAATATATATGATAGCTAAGCAGATACCTAAAGAATGTAAGGGGAAATGTCATTTGCATAACTAAGAGAACAGAATTTCATGCGGAAGAAGTATAAACGATCTGAGGAGTGAGTGTGATTGGTTTGGCCAAGGAAAAGCAAGGAAGCCATTCTAACTGGAACAGAATGAGCGAGAGAAGAGTAGTAGGAGATGAGGTGAGGGTGGACACAGATCTTAGAAGGTCTTGTAGGTCGCTGGCTCACTGTTGAGACATTGGTCTTCGTCTGATGGACTTGAGAAGTAAAGAAAATTTTGAGCAGAAAAGTGACATGATATGGTTTATATTTTAACAGAATCACTGTCTGCTTTGTTGAAAATAGACAGCAGGAGGAAAAGGAAAGAAAGAAGGAGACTGGTTAGAAGGTTATTACAATACTCTAGGCACGTGAGGTGGTGGCTCACAGCAGCTTTGTAGTAATGGAAGGGATGAGAAGCGGCTGGCATCTAGATTTGCTGGTGGGTCTGATGGGTGGATATAAAAAAGGATTCAAGGACGGTTAGAAATTTTCAGTCCGAGCAACGAGCAATGCTGGTAAATGGAGTTTCTGTTTGCTGAGATGGGGAGCACATGCAGAGATGAGCATACAACAGGTCTGAGGGGAAGGAATTGCATAAGGTAGGAAAGCTTTGGGTTTGTGCAGGGAACTACAAGTAGTTAGCTTACATAAGCCTGGTGAGTATGAACGGAAACAATGGGAATTACGGTTAGACAGGCAGCCTGGGACTACAGTCCATAGACAGGGGGGCCCCCTGGCACTGAGCACAGTTCTTGGGAGTCCTTTACAATTTCTTCAAAGCAGGGCTGATTTTCTTCAATATAAAAGTCCCACGTGTGGCTTGTCTGTTCAAACCTCCAAGATCACACTTCAAACTCAAGCTGGATATTCAAGCCCACCTTAAAAGACAGGCCCTGTTAAAAGACCCCAGGGGTTCAGTCTGCTTTGCATTATTGCCCTTTGGACCACTCATCTCTGAAGCCTGGCTGTGGAAAGGAGGCTGGCTTCCCAGCTCTCTACTCCCTCCTGTTGCTATCAGAGAAAAGAAGAGGGATCCCACATTTCACTGTTAGTCACTATGGTAAAACAGCCAAGAGGCCAAAACAGAATAGAGCAAAACCCACAAAGTCAAAGCTAAAGAAATCTTACAAACTCTTCTAAGGTATGGTCTCTGCTCTTTAGTTTTGACTTCTTTCTGAGGTAGCTGGAAGTGAATTGCTGAGACATTTCACTTTATTTCATGTTCCCCGATTTCCATATTGACCTGAGATGTTCAGCTGCAACTACGTGATATACTGCCATTTTTATTATCAGCGAAAATAATAATAATAATTCAACTTAATAAACTGTTTTCCCAAATAACAAGGATGTGTAACAAGACGTACAAGCCAGTGCCACGTACCACCTGGCCAACTGGAGGAGCCAGGCTTCAGGGTCAGAGGCCACTAGCAGAGTGAGATTGGCTGCTCAGGTAATGTGGATAGGATCCAGATTCAACTCCATTATTATTTTAGGCCACAGCAAACTGACCAGATTCAAGGGGTGTTTCTTTAATAAATACACTGACATCTAGTCAAAGTTTAACCCAAGTGAGTAGAAATTTGTGATTTTTTTAAAACCTCATTCATTCAAGTAGGTGGAATAGTTTAAAGTAAGCTGCTTTCAAAAACAATTAAATGCACCAAAATTTAAAGTGAAGGTAATGCAAGGTAATAGTCTTAGAATTGAAGTACCACTATTGTTGGGGATAAAAATTTCTTAGGTTTCATTTCATTCTGAGTCTGTCTCTGCTATGGACTTAAGGAGTGACCTCAGTCCAAGCAATTCACCTCCCTCTGCCTCATCATCTTTTGAACTAGAATAATAGCATCAATTTAAGGTATGTTAAGAGTAAGGGATGCTTATTATAAACAACACTCAGTTACTGAAGCACTGCTTACAGGAATATTTCGATGACTGTTTCTGAAGAAATACTCTGAATGATAAGCATTTGAATTTGGCCTTGGAGGAGCCTCTTCAGTTCTCTGTAGTTCAGTAGCTGGATCTGATGTAATGATATCACCAAGGCTGTTTTGTTAGTTTGTTCACTTTTGTTGTTTTAGCTCTGGCAAATAATCATGGGGTGAATAGTCACCAGATCATCATACGGTGAATAATCGTGCTCACTGAAAGAAAGAGTACAGGATTGTCTTAAGGGGGGGTCTAGGCTTCACCCAGTTGCAAACCATTCCTCTTTAAAACGCTGAAAAATGGAGAGATCCAACGTGATCTCTCCATTTTTCTCAGTAGACATTATCTACATTTCTTCCCATTATCATCCTATGCTTTTCACAAAATAGCAGCTAAGTGAAATATCAATAACTAGAGTTTAATGAGCACTTACTATGCACCAGTGCTTTACACGTATTAAATCCTCACAGCAATTGTACTATTATTTTTCCCATTGTAGAGCTGAAGAAACTGAGGCACAAAGAAATTAAGTAATCTGCTCAAGGTCACAGAGCTACTAAATGGCAGAGAGAAAGAGATACAGAGAGAGACTGAAAGAGTGAGAGAGACAGAGAAAGACGGAGAGACAGAGACAGAAAGACCGAGGGAGAGGGAGAGAGGGAGAAGGAGAGAGTGTAAAATTGCTTTGCATATAGAAGAGGGTTCATGAATGCTTGCCCCTGCCTCTTTCTCCTACCCTCATTCCTTTCAACACACGTATTAATTTATTTGGTATTTATTACTTATTAATTCATCCCTACATTCATCTATTTCTTTTTGGCCAAACATCTTCTGAGTTCGACCATGTGACCAGAATTGTTCTCAGCACTTTGCACACTTTGTTAATTGAATCTTCACCACAATTCTGTAAGGAGGCTCCTACATTTGTCTCCATTTTTTGGATGGAGAAATAGGCTTAGTGATGTTAAGTAAATTGTTTAAGGTCATAAAGCCAGAAAGTTGTGGCCTCTCACTGCTATCATTTTATATTTTATGAGGACCATTAGTGCTTTCCTTTCTTTCCCACAGTACTGTCAAATTTGTTGTATTGGACTAAAAACGTAAAGGTTGAAAATTCATCATGGGCCAGAATCACGTCATGTACATTTGTAGCATTTCCTGTGTGCCTAGGGTAGATGCGCGTCAAAGTCTTGCTGACTGAATTTACAGAATTAATATTATCCTTATTACATAATTGAGGACACTAGTTTTATCAAATGTTTAAGTAATTTCCTTAACATCTAGAAGGTTAATATAATGTATCATTCAAACCACAATGCTTCTGAAAGTGAAAAGTTGTCCCTATTCACAGAGGGGCACTGGCCTAAACTGCGACTATTGTGAGTGAACCTGGATGCAGTTATATTAACATCACATAACCAAATGGTAGAAGAGTTTTCAGAGCCTAAACATTGTATACAGGAAGAAATCGTGGAAAAATGTTATTTCAGCACCTTATCATTCCTTTCTCAATAGCACAAAATCTTTCACTTTTTCTCTTGGCAGAAGCAGGAATGGAGAGTGTTAAGCTCTTCATAGAAACTTTTCAAATCTTTATAACTTAACATTTAGTAACAACTGATGCAGACGTAGCAGCCAAATTTCTACAGCTTTAAATTAAGGAGTGAATGAAAATCTGCAGCCTGTCCAAGATTTCTAAACCATCAAGCATTTGATAAATGGATACTGCCTTTATATAGACCATTTTAATTTCTTAGCCTTCATTTCATATTCTGTACACACGCACATCACACACTACATACTTATACACATATTTTTAATAGTTAGTTAGGGAATGATAAATCTGAATGTGCGAATGGGCGACTACAAATTAAATAAAGCTGGAATCATTTGTAAACTCTAATACTCAGGTCTTCTTTAAAATATGTATATTTAATAACAGGCAAAACAAAGGTCATCCAGCACACACAGGATCAGTTTTCACTTTGAAAAAATGAAAAAGCAAGAGATTGTGCAAAAACTTCCCTGAGCATCAGTTATGCCAAAATGATTTTATAGCATGTAGAAAACTGATCTAATTGTCGCTTAACAGCAACTAATGATGGTAACGGCTCCATTCGATAACAGAAGTTCCTGGTATTCTTGCTTTAGAAACTACTGCAGGCATAGCTTATTAAAGAATTAGTCCCTGACTAGGTAAGCACTAAAAGCTCAATCACTGCGTGATGAACAGTCCTTCTCACGTAGCTTCAGGAAAATTTAGTAAATCTAAAAAATTGGGGCGGTGATGTGTGGAGGCAGGCAAACTGAACATCCATTGCATTTGAGCTACATAATTTGAGATGAATGCTGTCCATTGGGAACCTGAAAAACTGCCAAGCTCAGAACTAGGCATACAGCCCCTGGGAGCAAAAGTCATACCCCTGTTTGCACTTTGTGTTTGATAGCTGAGTTGCATTTAGGGAAGAATTTATAAAGCTCTTCTGTAATTGCTCAACTAGAATTTGTGTTGTGCTCAACAGAATGCCTCTTACAGGTCTCATGCCACTGACACCCTAAACACACTCACACACATGCACATGTACACACACAAGTGCATGCACATATGCATATGTATACACAAGCACACACACATGCACCTTGTATGCCTTGGGAATGCTTCTCCATTAGTAATAGATTTATAAATAATTTTAGAGATAGAAAGGAAAATATTTTTGCGGGGCACTTTATTTATGGCTAATCTTAACGTTATCCACATCTTCCTGTCTTGATAGA
This sequence comes from Equus caballus, assembly GCF_041296265.1. Classification (NCBI taxonomy): domain Eukaryota; kingdom Metazoa; phylum Chordata; class Mammalia; order Perissodactyla; family Equidae; genus Equus; species Equus caballus. The sequence continues at coordinate 65,568,843 of NC_091698.1, forward strand.
GTACATAGGTTAGCGTGTGGAGGCTGATGGGGCATAATGGCCATGTAATGGATGAAAAGTTCCCACCTTTTAAATTCTGCTCCTACAAAATCGTGGCATTTTCTTCAAGAAAAGTTGTAAAAGAATGAGCTAAAAATAAGACACCCCTTTTGAAGAAGCGGTCAGTGAATGCGATTCTTCAAGAGAGCTCTTCAGAAGCGTTTGATATTGCACAACTACTCCACAGGATGTGGCCTGATTCAAATATTTAACACCTGAGGTGAAACTTGCCTTCTGTATTCAGATCTGGTTCAGGTGCTTTCATTCTGAGTCTTCAGAAAAATCCTTTCCAAAAATCTCATTTGAAAAAAGTATTGCCACTTACACCATGAAAATACAAAAATTCCTTTATAAAATAGCTGCATGGTAGACTGACTTACCTTATCCATGATCTTTTTTCTCAAACTCAGACTGAATTAGAGACAGCCACTATACTGTAGGATGAGAAATGAGGTTAGACAGCACATGGTTGGTGTTTTGAAGTTTCATCCCTTAATCCCCAAGTCAACACCCTCCCCAACAAAAATAACAACAAAAACTCTACAAGTTATGTAAACCACTTGTTTTATTTAATCAGAAGATGGTCAAATCCATGGGTTTTATTGTTCACTGAAAGTCCAGCACATGCAGTACCGGATCAAAAACAGGCACACTAAGCCAGTGATAGGAATAAACAGTTCAGAGATACCAAAAAATACAAGAAATATTTTTTCAAAATACTGATATTTTGGATTTCAAAAGAACTTGTCGGGGCCAGCCCCGTGGCCCAAAGGTTAAGTTCGCGTGCTCCACTGCGGCGGCCCAGGGTTTCGCCAGTTCGGATCCTGGGTGCAGACATGGCACCAACTCGTCAGGCCACATTGAGGTGGTGTCCCACGTGCTACAACTAGAAGGATCTGCAACTAAGATATACAACTATGTACAGGGCAAGGGGTGGTTTGGGGAGGTAAAGCAGAAAAAAAAAAGAACTTATCATAGGAAAATTCAAACTTGATTTTCTTATATTTTACAACTTTTTTTTTTTAAGTATTAGAGACTTTGTCCTATAACCTTCTCAGGGTTTAGTGGCCCTTAATTTCTTAATGTGATCCTATTACACATCACAGTGAACTTTGTGGGTCCTTCTTTGCAATTATACGTGAATATCAGATCTATGCTTGGTATCCTGTGCTTCAATCCTGTGACTCGTGAGCCCTTGCCTCCCTATTTTGTTATCTCCCTGATCCTTGATTGACCTCATAGATCATATCATGCTTCTTTCATAGGCTTTATTGTACTACATCTGCTAAAGTGAATGTGATTTTTCTCTACATGATGCCCCTTTAACATCATATTTAAAAATTCCAAAAATCATTCCCTATTTAAAAAATCTAACTGGACTGACCAAATAAAGCACAACTTTGCTGTATCCAGTTTGGTCATGAGATTGTCAGAGCTACTTCAAACCCATCTTAATTATAAATAAATAAAGTACAAATGACAAGTAGTATAATATGTGCCTAAACAGCTTGCTGTGGGAGCTCAGAGAAAGGAACATTTATCAGTCAGGACTCTTGATTGTAAGAACAGAAACTGATTCTGCCTTGCTTTACGGCGAAAAAATATTGGAAAGATAGTATGACAAGGTGGAGGGGTTGGGGAACTAGGCTTGAAAATTGGGCAGGAATCAAGCAAGCAAAGACCACGCTGTTGAACAAAATCTAATCTGCTGGCCATTGCACCCTTCACATCAAAATCTGATCTGTGAACTTACTTCTTTGCATTACTCACTCAAAACTCAAAGTGTTGGGAAGTAGAGTAGTGAGAGCTTGATCAATTTTAGATCACATACTTGTCGTTGGACTGTAGGGGGTGGGAGCAAGAAGAATTTGACCTGCTAACTCCAAGCTTTGAAGTGGGAGCCAACAGTGAGAAGTGGGCATTGGGAATCCCTCTTCCAAAAATAGTATGCACAATGGTGTATTCCCCAAAGGGAGAGCAAGGTGCTTACAGAAAGGGTGGTGGGTTGGATGCTGATCAGCCAAAAAATTAACAAATGTCTGTTTACAGAATCTAAGTCAGTCTTCTTGGTTAGAAAAAAGACCTTAAAGGAATGCGTTCCTGACGAAGTATCATTTAAAGAGAAGGATAAGTCAGAGTTTGCAAAATGAAGGGAATGAAGAATACCTTAAGTGGAAAACATACTATATGTGCAGAGACATAGAAAGCCCGGCACTTTCAATAACAGGAATGTATTAGCTATGGCGAGATTGCAGTCTGCGTGTTGAACAGTTAAAGGAGATGAAGCTGAGAGAAATATGAAGTTGATGAAATGAGAGAAATAAGAGGTTAGATTACAGAGATAAAATTTTAAATATATTATTTTGGCAATGTGAAGTCCACAAAAGATTTTAAGCAAAGGCTTGTCCAGATCAGATTTGTTATTGAAGGACTACATGGGCCTCAGTGAAGAGGATGAATTTCAGTGATTCTCTCAAATTTAATCTTGTTCCTTCAGGCTATGGGACAAATGTTAGAAATGACAACTGTATGTACATTTTACAGTTTATATTAACTCTGAATTCTTTGTTTCACTTACAAACTCACCTTTCTGATGTACAAACCTCTTGATATTAATATTCAACATCAAATATCTTATTTTAGCATCAAGCATCTTAAGTTGAGTATTGCATTTGTTGGCTGCTGTTGCTGTATACATCATCATGCACTTAGTGACTTAAAACAATACAGATTCATCATTTCATAGGTCTGCAGGTTGGAGGTCTGACATGGATCTTACTGGACTAAAATCAAAGTATAGGATGAGCTACATTCCTTCTCAAGCCTCTAAGGAAAATCATTTCCATGCCTTCTCCAGTGCATAGAGGATGCCCACCTTTCATAGCTCACTGTCCCTCTTCATCTTCAAAGCCAGTAATATCTGGTAGAGTTCTCACATTGCATCACTCTGACTCTGCTCCTGTCATTGCCTTTCTTCCTCTGACTCTCTTCCACTTTTAAGGACCCTTTTTGTTACACTGGGTCTACGTGATAATCTAGGATGATCTTCCTATTTTAACAGCAGCTGATTTGCAAACTTAATCCCATCTGCAACGTTAATTCCTGCTTGCCATGCAAAATAACCTATTCACAGTTTTTGGGGATGAGGATGTGGATATCATTGCAAGGCCACAATGATCATTTGCTGAAGATCCCAACAACGTAGTCTCAGAATTTCCATGGTACAATCACAGAACTCTAAATCTGCTTCCTTCTTGTGGAGGATTCAGCCTGTGTTATGTCCATGACATTGGATGTAAGTTCTTTTGCTCCCAGGTCTGTTTCTCTCCTACTATGTCAAATCGTTCAATCCTCATTGCCTAGATCTCTTGAGGAGGTGCAGGATATTGACATAAAACCTTTTCCTAATTACAAATGATATACTGATTACTCTTATTAAATGAAAGGCCCTTTCATAAACATTTCTCATTTAATTCTTATACCAAACCTTTGAAGCAGCTTTTTATTGCTCCTATTTTGCCATTTTTCGTATGAGAAAACTAATGTTCAGAGAAGCATAGAGCTAATAAAGTCGGCACCGAAACTCAAACCCAGGCCTCCTGCCTTCACACTGGTGTTGTATCTGCCATGTTCCCACCATAACACTTCTCTGCGGGATGTGCTGCTGGGCTCACATATTAACATCACTCCTGCACAGAATCCCTACAATTCATGAAGGATTCTCATTATTTCCTATCCACATGCTCCAAACCCCTCCTGAGCGTCTCTTGCCTTGGTAATCCTCTCCCTACAGCCAGAGTCCCTCCAGCCTGTCTCCCCACCCATGCCAGTGCCTGCTTTTGCAGATTAGCAGGTTTATTCCGGCCCCAACCATGGTCTTTTCGTCTTCAGGTGGGAGGGAAGGTGGGAGGGGAGGCGGGAGGGAGGGGAAGCAGGCTCTCTTAGAGATGTGGAAAGCTTTAGTGCCCTTCTCTCAGGGATACCTGCTGTTTTGCTTTTGTTAGAAATCACCACCAGCCTGGCAATATCAACCTGCACTCTACAGTCACAATCAGATCACACTCTTATTTCCTGGGATTCTGAGAGCGACTGAGGCTTCAGAAAGTTATAAATATAACACTTTACAAACTGAACTGGATGCCCAGGGAGAAGCCCCCTGCAATTAGCAACAGGACCTTGTGCTGATTAGATCCGAGGCTTTCAAAGAGTTCAGAACATGTGTTGTCAGGGGTTTATCACACATCTCCTACCCGTTCTGAAATTGCTCAGATAGCATGAAAGACGTTAGATACAAGTTAGGTCCTTTTTAACAACCCTGCTTTGAAATTATATTTCCAAAGTATTTGAAAAGTTTCACATTCCTTTTACTTACATGATTTTATTCAATTCTCGCAACATTCTGTGAAGTAGGCAAGACAATTGCAAGTATCCCTTTTCACAGATAAGGATGTTGAGGCCCATCTTTACATGGCTAATGAGTGGCAGAGCCAAGAATAGAATCCAAGCTCCAGGTTCTAATTCCATTCTCATTTCCCTCTGCCATATTGTTCTCATTACTAGCTACTCACATTTTCTCTTTTACTGCCTTTCCCACCTCACTGGAAGGGGCTTAAAGGAACTGAAATAGCAATAGACTCAATGTCAGAGAGCTGTCTTTTGAAATAAAGCTTCCAGTGACAACATAGTTACCCAAAGTATATTTGCATTAGCCTGGTCCATTGTTCTCAATAAAAATGCTTCTTCTTTTTCCAGTTACTGGCATAATCAATAATTATGCATTGTCTGCCAACTTTGTAACAGCTCTGTGCTAAGTACTAGAAGAGACTGCAAAAGAGGAGAGGCAAGGTTACTATTATCACAGAGCTTATATTGAGTGGGGAGAAAAAGTACACTCCATGGAATGTTAGAGAATCATTAATTTCTTAATGAAACATATGCTGATTATAAGTGGAATGGGGATTCAAAGAATGGAATGAGCAGAAGTGGGAATTGACCTGAGCTTGAAGAATTTAAGTAAGGAAAAGGAGGGAAACAGGCTTTGTTTTAGTTTGCTTTGTTTCCGTTTGAAGTTGGGGAACACCTTTAACAAAGACCTGGAAGAGATCAGGTCAGCTAACGGCCTTCATGAGGTTCTGGCAGCTTTCAGACTTTGAGAACCTTAGATCCATCTTTTCATCTTTGGATGGATAACAAGGCCTAAACTTACACCCTTGCAAAGCTTTGCTCCTGAACTCTTGCCAGTAGTCATAATTGGAAACCCCTCAGTTTTGAATGTGAGTCTAAATGACCATCCATGCTGCCCCTCTACCAATGCTTCCAAGGATGCTCACCATGTCCCTGTCCTCATTCATACACATTCTTGGAGGTAATAAGACTATTGTGATATAATCTAATGGCTTAGTATTTTCCCAGAGAATATAAACACATGTCTTCAGTAAAAGCTTTGCTATACACACATTACATAAAAATTCTTGGTGTGTGGGGGCTGGCCCCGTGGCCGAGTGGTTAAGTTCGCGCGCTCCGCTGCAGGCGGCCCAGTGTTTCGTTGGTTCGAATCCTGGGTGTGGACATGGCACTGCTCATCGGACCACGCTGAGGCGGCGTCCCACATGCCACAACTAGAAGGACCCACAACGAAGAATACACAACTATGTACCAGGGGGCTTTGGGGAGAAAAAGGAAAAAATAAAATCTTTAAAAAAAAAAAAAAAAATTCTTGGTGTGCCTGTGCTTTGATAGAGACTTATAATGTTCATCTATATCTGCATCTACTATTCTTCCTCCAGACACATGGGGAGATAATCATTCATTGCCCTCTTCTTGAAATTGAATAGGGTTTTTCTTGTCAATGGCTATAGGTAGAAGCAACATGAGTGACATGGATCACTTTCAGATCACAGCATTTAATTCTGACACAAGACCCTCAAATATTCTTCTTCACCATGCCCCTACAACTGGCAAAATCCATCTTAATTCCCAAAATGAGGATAACATGGAGCTGAGCTCCCTATCTGGGTGTGCTTGACAGATACTGTGAATGAAAAATTAAACTTTGTTGCTTAAACCCATAAAATGTTGGCGTTACTTTATCTTGCAGCATAACCTAGCCAATTCTAAATATCTTAATTTCAATGGTTTTGAAAGAATGGGTGGAATAAATTTAGTCTACTTTACCCCAATGTCTGATTCTCACCAGCGCCTCTTTATTTTCCTTAAGGGTCTCGACTTACATGTTCATTTTACTCATGATGGGTATGTGTTGTTTCCAGGCCCCTACCCAGCCTGGCAGGCATTTTTCTGAAATAATTCTTATGGTGAAAATAATTATCTTGACAAAGATGTTGGACCAAGCCCTGGGAAGCTGGGCCGTGAAGCAGAAGTTCTAGATACACAGACCTCTGTGACTCCCCTAAACCAAGGTACATTGTTCCATGTTTCTAGATCAAGGGGGCTGATCTAACCTCCTTCTGCCTACTTTTAGGAAGTACTAGGTGCTAGAGGAAAGAAAAAAGAGCATTATAAAACTTTGGTTTGTTAGAATATCCCTAGGAGGAAGTTAGCCAAGACACAAATCTAACTTTTCTAAATGGGCCAACATACGTGGGCTGGAGAATGGAAAACTTTAAACTTTGTATGTTTTTTTCTTCCTTGCTTCTTCAAGGTACACTTCCTTTCCCCTCTCCCTTACAGTTCTTGCTGCGCCTGCTTGTTAGATACCATCTTCATCATTAGAGTACACTTTGTTGCCATAGCAATTCATTCCTCCTCTCACATTTTATTGCACTTATAGTTGCTACAGGCAAAAGAGAAGGGGGAGGGGCATGATTTTATTTTCCCTCAGGTAGCCAGGCTTTCTCCTGATCTGAGAAACTTTTAACTCCCCCTAAAAGGGAGCTATCTCAAAGCCAGGAAGAGCATGGGTGGTGCATTATGTGGAACAACAGATTGCTGCTCTCCAGGTTGCAACTTGCACAGCGCACAATGCTCTCCTGGTCCAGGCAGGATTACATCATTCTTGTATTAACTCCTTCCTTTTAGGCTTAGCATTTATCCGAAAAGAAAGCAAAATGAAAAAGTAAGCAGGCCCCCATCAGCCATAAAGATCAAAGAAGCATCTGCAGTTGGAAGGTTCTACCAAACTGCCTTTCTAAGGTCACCAAGGACAGCGGCTCAAGGTGACCATGAGCCCCAAAGTTGTAACGATGATAATAATAATATCTTACCTGGGCATAATGCTTTTGCCTTTTTAATGTATTTCTACATGCATTGTCTAATTTTTCATTTTTCTGTTAAATGGTATCCTTTGGTGAGGACTTCCCTGTTAACTGTAGTTCATACTGATGTCTTACTTCATCTATTTTGCCAGTGTTTCAGCAAATACTTTCATATCTCCTACCGAGTTACTGTATTTGTGTTAAACAGACAGTATCTTACACTGTCTAATCATGCTACCATTTATCTTAAACCATCTAATCCTGTTACTATTTCACCTTATGTGCACAGTCTTATCCAAGCAGACAGGTCTTGCTCTTTGAGAATTCATTCTTAGACAGTTTTTTGGCTTTCATGTGGACCCCTCTAATGTGAGATACTCTGTAAACCTTGCAGGCTGGTTGAGATTCAGATTTCCACCCAGTATTGTGACTATGGATTAGACACTTAGAACTTTAAAATTATCTGTCTGTCACAGGCCAATGACTTTTCTTATTTGTATACTTAAAAGTACAATTAAGTTTTCCTTTCTCGGCATGATATTAAACATAATCAAACTTTATAAATTCTTCTTAAATATTTTTGCAGGAGGAAAAATCTGCTACTTTCAACTGTAATTTTTAAATGTTCAATATGTATAGACAAGCTGCTGTATTTTATATAAATGAATGTATTCATAGAACAAACTTTAAATTGCAGAAAACAACACAGATTGTAGGAGTTTAAATTCCTGTTCATATTCCAGTAGAAATGAGTAATGTGTCCATTTTGGGAATAGTGGCAAACGACTGGGAGGAGTGCCTTTCTACACTTGCCTGAGATTGCTATTTTGTGGAGAAGCATTTATGGTCTGGTGACTCAAGACAGAGGGGTAGGTAGCTGCCCATTCTATATTCTAAATTCGGCTGCCATTGCTCCATCTGTCCCGGACTCATTTGAGACCTTGTCTAGATAACAGTACCCTCTACTGGGTGGAACCAGAACTCCTCCTCAGTCCTTTAATCCAGCAGCGCTGTGTGGTAGAATTTAGATCTAAGAGAGACTTCAGGGATTATTTTACAGAGGAGGAAACTGACATCCGGAAAGCACAACATCAAGGCTGTGACTCTTGACAGTTTCCATCAGAGAGCTGTAAAAGAACTCTGCTTTCCTTATCTTAGATGGCTAATTTCCCCCAAAAGTATGGAGTAGAACTGAGGCTCTGAAAACAACACACAGCAAAAACTGTAAATGTGTTACTCGCAGCTATAGGAACATTTGTTAAGTAACCAAAAGTCTATTGCTGCATGAATTACCTGTGCTGTTAAAATCTAGGTAAGGTGAATTATTCAATATTTATCACAGACCTTTGTTTTATTCTTAAAACCACTCGAATGCACTGCTTTCTTTCTTTCTTTTTTAAATGTTTCACCATTTGCTGCTTCAACAAGAATGTGTCTTCAGATGGGACTTTTTCCTAAGGGCCTATGGGACGTTTGTTAATGGGCACATTTTAAGAGCAGGATTTTTCCAATTAGAGAAACTTAATTGGTATCCTCTCTCCTTCTCCTACATTTTCATGAGGCATTACACGTTTAACGCTACTTGCATGGCTGTCAGCCACATGAATAGATGGAGGAGACAGCCATCCACATGAGAAGGGGGGCATTTGAGGGGCAAAAGTACCACGTGACCCAAATTACAGTAATACCTCACCTCTTCATAATTCAAACGTCTATCAGTCTCACCTCTCTAGCACACAGTTAAGAACCTAGAAGTAGGCAAGAAAGACAGCAAAACTGGTGTTACAGCAAAACTGGTGTTACCTAACTCATAATCTCATAAGAGTGGCCTTTGAACTCTCGCTTAATGTCTATATGCTCTTATTTCACATAAATCCTTTAAAATTTAAAATTTCACATAAATCCTTTAAAATACAGAAAATTATGGGATGGGGTGGGTATGGTGGCAGAAGGAGCTGTTACAGGCATTTACACACATAGTAGTACAAGGTAAGAGCTGGTGACATGACAGAAAAGAAGAGACAAAAGGAATAAACACAACCAAAAATATTGTGATCTCAAGGTCACTAACAACATTTTGTAAAGGGACCACAATTCACATACAATGCAGGGGAGTCTAATAGTTAATGTTATAATAATGACCTCGAATGGTAAAAAGAAAAAAAAAGTTAAATAGTGTTCCATTTAATCCAATTTAGAGTGAAGAATAGCTCCATATTCCTCATTTACTCAGATTTCTATTCAAAAATAGAGTTAAGAAGAATTTCATGAATTCACCCTCAGCTATTCAGAATTCAACTCTCCAGAAGAAACCATAAAATTAAGAGAACTTTATGAATTTTCTTTTACTGGCTCATTGGAATTCCTGTATTAAAATATAAAATTGCTTTATTCAAGTTATTCAACAAAAACATATTGAGCACTTAGTCTGCTCTGTGCCAGGCAATGTTCTAATCACTAAAGATGGTGTAGATATCAAAAGAGGCACACTGGTCCCCACTGTGGACAAGTGGGGGAAGGCATACAATAAACAAAAAAAGTATATAAACATATACAGAATGTAAGATGGTAAGAAAGCATTTGAGGAAATAGAAATGAAGCACCAAGTACCAGTGAGGCTCAGGAGAAGTTGCAGTTTTAAATAAGCTACTGAGTAGAAGTTTCCCTCAGAAGTGGTTTTGGAGCAAAAACCTGAAGAAGGTGAGGAAGCAAGCCATGCAGTTGTCTGGAGGAAGACTCTGTGGTAACACCTTATACATTGTGTTGATCACAGTCCTTCCGTAATCTCAATATTAAACTCTATGCTCTGACCACTCTCTCTTTTATTTTCAGTTCTCTCCTTCTACATCTTGACTCCAACAGTCCTTGGATCCAACATTAATCTTACTCCTTTTCACTGTCTCTCAGCCTCCTCAGGTCCTCACTTCCCTTTTAACTTCCATGGTCAACCATTATTACCACTCCCTAACACTTGCCCTAAATTCCCTTCCCCCTTTTGCTTCTTTGTACTCATTAGTAAAACTTCAGTCTTGCGGAAATCCAAATTGTCTTCTACTCTGTGCTTGTAGCCTACCTCTTTAAATTAAAGACCTCTAACCTCAACTGGGCTCTCAGCGCTGCCCAGAAATCATACCACAATATTCTAGTCCATTTCCTCTTCCACAACCCCAGATGACTATTCCACGCCATTTCCTGTCTCATTTTAACTCCAATTCGCTCTCAGTTTTATGACCTTGCTTCTTATTTCACTAAGAAAAAAACAAATCACTTAGAAGAAAACACCCACAAACCCCACCACCATACCCACCCGACTACAGCATCAGTGCTGCCTTCTGTCCTATTACGGTAGATGAAGTGTCTGTACTGCTAATGCCAACTGCTGTGGGCACCCCATCTTATCCTGTTTTGTCTGTCCAAAGACACTCCAACAACCTTGTCCCACATAATCATTTTTTCTCTCTCTACTGAATCCCTCTCATCAACTTTCAAACAGGCCTGCTCTGGAGTCTAGGTCTCTTTCCAACTACAAACTCATTTGTTTGCTTTTTTACAACAAAAACTCCTCAAAGGAGTCACCTGTGCTTCTTGTGTCTGATTCCTCTTCCTCCAATTCTCTTTTGAAATGACTCCAATCAGGCTTTCACTCTTACTAGCCTCCTAAAACTACCTTTTCAAGCTCACCAGCGACCTCTACTTTGCTAAATCCAGGGATTCGTTTCCAGTCTTCACCTGGATTGACCCATCTGGACCATTTGACTTAGCTTTCATCATTTATTAATTCTTCTTTTTATTGCCTGTCATCTAGTAGGTCCTAATGGGATTTTGATGGAAAGGCACTGGAGTCTGGAATTCTGAGTCTGTGGGGGCACTGTAATAAAAATCACCTTTGCGTAGCACTTTACATTTTCAAAATATTCTATGTATCACCTACTTTAATATTTATAATCCCAGGAGAAAGGCATTTTTCAGATGAGAAACATTAAGAAGGAAGTAGCAAGAAATGTAGGATTACCTACATTTTTGTAGCTTCTCAGAAGCAGAAGCAAGCCTGTGCTGGACGGGGTAGCGGAGAGTGGGGGCTGACTACAGGTGGGCAGTGCAGCACACTGAAGAGGGGGAGCTAATTTTGCCCTATTTCTCATTTTACGTCCGGACTATTTTAAAGCATAAGATATGCTAATAAGAAAGTTTAAAGTAATAGGGAAGAATCCTTGAGGTTGATTTTAGGAATAAAATAAAAAGCCATTGGGGTCTACCCTCACTCTTAATGAGAAATTCCAGTTTTTGCTTTCTCCTTGCAAATACCCATTGTTATGGACTAAATGTCTGTTTCCCTTCCATCCGCATGTTGAAATCCTACCCAGCCCCTACATGTGATGGTATTAGGAGGGGAGACCTTTGGGAGGTGAATGAGTCATGAGGTTGGAGCCCTTAAGAATTGTATTAGTGCTCTTATAAAAGAGACCCCAGAGAGCTCTTGCACCCTCTCTGCTAGGTGAGGATACAAAGAGAAAATGGTCCTCTGAAGAGGACCAAAGATGACCTTCACCAGAACCCGACCTAAGACAAGGACATTACAATTTAGTGCCTTATTCCATTTGGGCTGCGATAACAAAAATACCACAGACTGAGCGGCTTAAACAACAGAAATTTATTTCTCGTAGTTCTGGAGGCTGGGAATTCCAAGATCAAGCCCCGCATACTCAGCGTCTGGTGAGAGCCTGCTTCCTGGTTCATAGACAGCATCTTCTAGCTGAGTGCTCACATAACCCAAGGGGAAGGAGCTCTCTGGGGTCTCTTTTGTAAGGATGCTAATCCCATTCATGTGGGCTCCATGCTCATGACTTAACCACCTCACAAAAGCCCTATCTCCAAATACCATCACATTGGGCATTAAGTCTCAACACAGGAATTTTGGGGGAACACAAACATTCAATCTACAGCAGTGCCCAATATTTTTCACCCTGGATCTCCAATATTGCAAGAGGAGTTCTTCTCGAAGACTGACCTGTCACATGTATATAGTGATGGATGGTAATTAGTCTTTGGGTGGTAAACATGATACAATCTACACAGAAATTGAAATAAAACACTGTATACCTGAAATTTATAGAATGTTATAAACCAATGATACCTTAACAACAACAAAATCCTTAAAAAAGAAAAAAAAGACTGACCTGAGAAGGTTACCACCACCAGTGTTTCTAGAGTTGGTCTCTGGACACAAGCAAGTCTAGGCAATATCTAAATGACAAAAAAAAGGTTACATGCTAATCACCCCTAGCTCCTGTCTGTTTGTCTCTTATACATACATTCATGCATAGGCAACTCACAGCTCTTGTATGGAAACAGTTGCAGTTCAGGCTGGTAAAACATTCCAATGAGCATCCTTCCACACAGATTAAACCTTTGTCTTTCCTTGATCTGAAGCTGATAGAGGAGAACACTTAGATGAACTAAATAATAAAGAGATCCCATTACTGTCATCTACTTCACCACATATAAGGATAAAAAGGCCATCCTTGCATGAAATTGTAATGCTGATTACCTTTCTCTGCTCACTTTAAATCCAATCCACTTAGCACAATCCATCAGCATTCAGATACATGGAAGATTGCAGTTTCATAAATTAAGACAACACAATTCAGTGCCTTGACACTGCATTTGTTATTAATTATGATAGTCATAGTCTCGAGTATTAGAGGAGGAATGGTATATTAACCTAAAGACTGCTCAAGGGACTGTGCTGCTTTTAGAAAGTATTTTTTTAATTTAATTTTTTATTTTGTGCATTATAAGCATAGAAAGAGAATCAGTGATGTGGGTGCAGTGCCTACTCTGGCTTCTGCCCTCTTGCCCACCATTTTGTGTTATACTTTACCAATCCTTTGCATGATCTGTTATCTTGATATGTTCTTAGTCTATTTTTGCTTTGTGTTCAAAGACTTATTTAAATAGAGATATACCACTTCTCGTAGGTAGCAGTGTGATTGAGAGAGAAAACTCATGAGTGGCTTAAGCAAGTTACTTCTCTGAGTCTGAGTCTTAGTCTCTTCATATATAAAATGATGATAATAGCATGCACCTCAATGATTATTCTGAGAACCAAATGGATAATATGAGCCATTGAACCTTGTCTCTCTTTCTCTCACCTGGGGTTATCCTAGAAGTGTCCATGTAAGAATCAAGAATGTCTTTTAGTTACAAATGCATCTTTCCCCCTCCCTCCCTTCTTTTCCCCAGAGATCATTATAATGGACAAGGAAATAATAAAATAAAAAATCACCTACAATCCCACCACCCATAATATATTCTTACTCATTCACTCAACCAATTTATTAAGCATCTATTATGTGCCCGTTGTTGTTCTAGGTTTTGGGACTACAGTGCTAAGTGAAATAGACAAAAATCCCTTCCCTCAGAGAACTCACACATGAACAGCTTTCATTTTGGTTTTTCTCCTTGCTATTTGTCCTCTATATACAGACATATAATATGTAGTTGCGATAACAGTAGCCACACTTTTTATTCTGCTTCTTTTATTTAATATTGGGTTTTTTCAGTTTCCATGTTACTAAACTTTATAATTTTAAAGTAAACATAATATTACTTGGAGTTGATACACAATAATTTAATTGCCCAGTCGCCTAAGGTGGGAAATTTAGCCCCAGCCCCTATCCCCAGCTGCAATGAACATCCATATATATGTACCTTTTTCTACTGTTTTCCTTTGTATAAATACATCAGGGTGGGATTACTTGGCCAAAGTATAAGAACATAATTAGTCAGATCACTTAAGTAAAAGTAAGAAAAAGTCCAAGTCATTCTCTGGTAGATTCTTTCTGCATAGTTTGAAGATGGTATGTAATTTAGTACTCAAGTATGTGAAACAGAATGCTATAGGAATTCAAGCTACATGCAGTTAAGAGAGGAAGAAATATAGAGAAAAATTTTAGCTACACATCTCCTAAAAACAAAAAAGATAGGATTTCCAAATTAGAGGGTATGTGGCCCAGTGTAGCAAAAGATAATCAGAATGGGCAGAGTGGTTTGAAGTTGTGCAAAGGCCACAAATGTGGAATGGATAAATTTGAACATGATCTAATAAATGGTGGAAAGTCATTGTCATTCCTTCAATAGGAGAATGGCATAACGAAAGCAGCGTTCTGTAATCTGTAAAAGCAATATTGTCTTGCTCAAGGGAAGCTGAGGAATCTGGATAGTCCATTTCATTTTACTGAGCTTTTACATTTGTTATTAAACCCCAAAGCTTCCTCTCACTGTTCTTCAGGGCTTGAGGAATACAAAAAACCCTAACACAGCATCAAGCCCAATGGGCTGATAAAGAATATCCCAGAGGGGACATGCTCTGTCAGCAGAGCGTGCTTGTCCCTCAGATGATGAAGAAGCAGCATCAATAATCCCCAGAAAGAGGGTGGCAACTCTTTATAATGGAAAAGTTCTTCCTGGTTCTGAACTATCCAGATGCAGTCCCTCCATTCAAGGTAATTAGGCTTCTACTCACTAAAGGAGGCAGCATTAACAATACACTGACATTTCATCCCTAAGTCCAGAGAGTATAGATGAGGATATTTTGCTTTTTGCTTATCTTTTCCTTTTGTTTAAATCAAAGGTTATTGAAATTGACAAACTGGGCAAGTAGGCTGAGGAGTACACCCAGTTCCCTTTGGAGGACTTGGGTGTGGTAGTGATTAGACATCACTCAGGCCATTTGTCTCCAACTGGTAGAGAGGAAAAACTCTTCGTTTTTCTCTAACCTAACTGTGGGACACAGCCTGGATTAGTGCCTGCCACGTAGTACCTGCTCAACAAATATTCTCCTAGTAAATGAGTGAAGCATATATAATAGGGACTCACTAAAAATTTGGTAATTGCCTATTTGCTTGTTTTACAGGTTTTCTGTATCTGAATCTTTGTGACTAGCAGTTAGTAAGTCAGAAAACTGATTTTTACCTCCATTACAATAATGGAAGCTTCGGTGAAGAAGAAGAAAGGAAAAGACAAAGAAGTATAAACTTCATCATAGAGAAATGCGCCAGACAGGTCTTCATTACCCTTAGTTATTGAAAGGCCTACTTTCAGTTGTAAGAACAGTTTTAAAACTATAAACTAGAATAAAGAAATAAATAAAGATGTCATTGCTTTGTCCAATGTCCAATTTTCAAAGCCTAGCATAGTAACTAGCACATACAACACATTCATGCATATTTGATGAATGAATGATTGAATGAATGCAATATGGTCCCTTTCTTCAGAGATTTCATAGTGAGGATATGAGACAGAACCCTGCAGGAGAACTGTGAGACTTAGACATATTCTATACTCTATTACTCCATTAGTGGTCAACTCTTATGAATATTCAATCAGCCATGAATCCATCTACTGAACCATTTTCCCCAACAGATACTTCAGTGTCCATAAGGATATCTTGAGAAACTCTGTGGTTAATTTCTAACTCTGTATCTACCTCTATGCAGGTATTGGCAGAGAGGGACAGATTTGAAAAAAACAAGCAAGCAAACAGAAGATCAAATATTACTCTCTAGTTAGGGAAATAATACAAATAACTATGAAATAAAGAGAGAATAAGAACATCAATGTGAAAATTCCCCAATTGAAACCTCTCATTCTTAGATAATTGCTTTGAAACACATGACCAGAGCTTGGGAATAAGTCTCAAGTTTGTGGGATATAAAGCTGGTTATAGCCTTAGAAGCTCTCATTTGCAAAATTATCTTGCAAGTATAGCTCACTACTAAGATATCCTAGGTACCCAAACCAGATGGCAAAAGATTTGCTACCTCAAATATGCAGCCCACATGTCTACTGAATTGTATAAGGGGCTAACTGGGAATGTTAGATAACAACCCAAGAAACATAATGCCCCTGAAGTCACAGAAAACCATACAAAAATGTATAGCTTTCTAAAAATTTTAAATGTTTAAAACCCTTAAGAAATGGAACACATGCAAAATAAATGTAAAAAATGTTAAATTGGCCTTAGATTAACATGCTATAATGCATCAGTAGTAAATGAATTCCTTGGTATCTGAATAATTGAGAGCCAGTGCAGGATTTATAATCTAGGACAACTGACACACAGAGCTGTAAGTGCTGGTCTGGCACTAAGAATTCAGCACAACTGTATTGATGTCTTCCTGTGGAAGCTTATATTTTCTTCTGCTTTATTTTAGGACAGGAGAGTACATAGATAGGTGAATCAGAGATCTATATTTATAGTTCTATTTCCGTTTGATACCACAGCTTGCATTAGAACAATATCAAACATTTAAAAAGATAATTTGCATTTTGCACTCTTAGTGTTCAACACTTTAAAAAACTTCTGCAAGATATAACTCCATATTCATGGTCACTTTCCTCACCGATTAGTTAGTAAATTAATTGATTCATTCAACAAACATTTATTGAGTTACTACTATGTGCAAGATGCTGTGCTGAGCTTTGAACATGTAAAACGACTTAGATATAACCCATATCTTCACAGCCTTTTGAAAAGTCATTATGAGTAGTGATACAGGAAAATATTAGTATGTTTCAGTAAGGGCAAATCACGTGTGTGGTTGGTGTGGACACAAAGCATAGAGGAAATGTAGAAAATTAAACTGGAAAAATCAGTAGACATTTTCCTGCTAATGGAACATCAATAGAGAGATAAGTTTGAGTTTTAAATTGAGGTGCACGAAATGAGAAACGATCAGGTTACTTTTTAAAATGACGACTTTGATAGAGATAGAGAGAATGGATTGGAAGATGGAGGGACTCAAGACAGAGAAACAACTGGAGAATATTTTGCAATATTCCAAGGATACTGAGTGCTTTGAACTAAGGTTGCAGAAGTGGGAATGGAGAAAAGGAAAATATTTAAGAGACATTTTTGAGGCAGAATTGACAACAAGCTTATCAATTCAGTATGGAATTAGTAAATCAGATATATATAGATTATGAGAGAAGAATTGAGAAGAAACATAAAGTGAAAAACAAAAAAAGGCCAAGGGCTGAACTTAGAAAAGGCCCAACATTTGCAAGATCAAGAAGAGGAAAAGGAACCACTTGAAGAATCTAGAATAGAACCATGAATGATATTGTGCTTTATCACACGTAAGCACAGTGAAAGCAAGTACAAGAAATTAAGTTCAAGAATTACTTCTTATTTAAAGCTGGAAGAGATCTTCCAAAGAGTCTGGTCTAATCTTGTAACTTTCAAGATGAGAAAAATGACTTGCCCGATGTACTTGCTTATTCAGTGGCAGAGACGAGCCTTGAATCCAATGTTTTGCTTCCTCAGCCAATTTTCTCCCAGGTATACATCTTTCTTAATATTTAAACATTAATGTTGACTTGCTATCAGATCTTTTTCTTTCTCTTGTGGCTTATTTGTATCCTCTGGAAATCAAATTCTAATTTAATATTGGATTTTCTTGATGTACTCCATCCAACCTCGATCTGGGCTTCAGGAAATCCGAGTTCAAGATATGCGACCCTAGACATGCACCTAAACATCTCTGCAGCTTAGTTCCCCACCTGTAAAATTAACAATTGGTCTAAATGATCTGTACTATTCATTTTTATCCCCGGGATCCTAGCTATCCAGTAGGATATTAATTAGCCACCATCAGTAGTGTGTCCCAATTTGTGTGGGGACAGATTAACGTGCAATAGTCTACTGGCAAATGGAAAGCAGCGCCAAGACTCTTACTGCTCTGGAGGATGATGATGTGGACCTTAGAAATGTTGATTCTTAGCCTATAGCTGGGGAACGGTGTGTGGCTTTTGCTTGTGGTAGTCATATCTTCTCACATGAGCATAAGGGCAGGCAGGTTATTTTGCCGTGTCAGCTATTTTCCTATTTTTATGTCTTTGGGGAAATAACCGACCAAGTTAAGCTTCCTGCATATTCTTAAAAATTTGTGATAAAACTCAGAGCTGCAAAACTGCCCCAATTTCTTATTCATGACTTGTTATTTAAAAAGATGTTGCATTTTGCAGAGATATTACACAATGTTGATCTTCCTTGAAAAGGAAAGAATTTAGCCTACCTTTGTTTGACACATTGGGTTATCAAAGAACACAGCAGATTTCCTTTGCCCACCTTCTGAATCCACCTAGGCCATCTCTAATGTCCCTTCTGGCTCACGACACATTGGAGAAAAACAGACAAAAAAAATTCCATAAAGGGCTGTTGTAATAAGGAGGGCTTTTTTTTTCTTTTTTTTTTTCATTTTCGGATGTACATCATATTTCAAATTCTGTGTAGATTACATCATGTTCACCACCCGAAAACTAATTATAGTCCATCCCTTCACATGTGGACCTACTCACCCCTTTTGCCCTCCCCACTCTGCTTCCCCTATGGTAACCCCAGTCCAATCTCCAATGCTATGTGTTTTTGTGTCGTTGTTTTTATCTTCTACTTATGATTGAGATCATATGGTATTTGACTTTCTCCCTCTGACTTATTTCACTCAGCATAATACCCTCAAGGTCTATCCATGTTGTCACAAATGGCGGGATTTCATCATTTCTTATGCCAGAGTAGTATTCCATTGTGTATACATATCACATCTTCTTTATCATTTGTCCCTTGATGAGCACCTAGGTTGCTTCCATTTCTCCAAAGAAGATATACAGATGGCCAACAGGCATATGAAAAGATGCTCAACATCATTAGCTATCAGGGAAATGCAAATCAAAACTACAATGAGGTATCACCTCACTCTGGTCAGAATGGCTATAATTAACAAGAAAGGAAACAACAAATGTTGGAGAGGATGTGGAGAGAAGGGGACACTTTTTCACTGCTGGTGGGAGTACAAACTGGTGCAACCACTATGGAAAGCAGTATGGAGTATCCTCAGAAAATTAAAGATAGATCTACCATAAGATCCAGCTATCCCACTGCTGGGTATTTATCCAAAGAATTTGAAAACACAAAGGCATAAAGATACTTGCACCCCTATGTTCATTGCAGCATTATACACAATAGTAAAGAGGGCTTTTAATGATGTTTTGACATTTTCTGGGATGAATGCTTGAGTAGAAGAAATTGAGAAAATGCTCAGGAAAGGATATAGGAAGCTTTAGCCTTTTGTATATGAACTACCAGTAACTATTTTCTATTAATAAAATTATATGTAAGGGCCTGGCCCCGTGGCCAAGTAATTATAGTTCTGCATGTTCCATTTCCGTGGCCCAGGTTGGTGGGTTCACATCCTGGGTGCAGACCTATTCTACTCAGCAGCCATGCTGTGGTGGTGTCCCACATACAAAACAGAGGAAGATTGGCACAGGTGTTAGTTCGGGGCGAATGTTCCTCAAGCACAAAAAAGAGGAGTATTGGCAACAGATGTTAGCTCAG
The DNA here is from genome assembly GCF_041296265.1 of Equus caballus. NCBI lineage: Eukaryota > Metazoa > Chordata > Mammalia > Perissodactyla > Equidae > Equus > Equus caballus. The sequence goes on from NC_091698.1 coordinate 65,588,493, forward strand.
GGCAAATCTTCCTCAGGAACAAAAAAATTATACAGAATACAGAAAAAATAATACATTTTTAAATATAACATATTTTTGACATCATTGTAATCTCCATTTTTTTGAGGTCCTAAATTGAACATATATACCTGGACCTAGCGAGTATCTGTTCCATTAAAAATAGTTGAAATAGTCTAAATAAAGGGACTCAGGCATTTAAAATATTTATTAGAATAGGATTATCAAGTGAAAAGGCAGAGTTTTTTTCTCTGGAGATTTAAAAAAATAGAACAAGTGCTCATCTTTCCAGAGTTATTTAGATACCCTCTTACCTGAAGGCTAGCAGAACTGTTTGATCTCCAGCCATTCATTTCAACATTTGAACTTTATGATTGCCTATTACTCTATTGTTATCACATTTAAAAGATGGCTTAAAATGTCCCTTAAAGACACATGCCTTAGATGTAAAGGTTTTTGTTTGAGGCCTTGAGTAGAGATTGAAATATAGAGTCTTTGACAATATGAAAGAATCAGGGCAGTGTTTCTGAAGCATGAGGGCACAATAGCATCATTAGTGACAGCCAATGCCCTAGCAGTTTGCTCTCCTTACGCCTAATTTGATCAATGGTAACGAGCATCTGCTAATTTCCAGTGTAATGGGAACCTGTTTGTAGTGATTACAACCTGGAGGAACTTAACGTGTGTGCATGTTGAGGGTGGAGAGGAATGTCCACCCCGATCATGAGCACTCACCCATAAATGTGCACATATACACCGTAAGCTCTAAATAATAATAAATTAATCAGTTTCAGGGTCAAATTGATTATAGCTAAATTTAGTAGAGAATTCTAATGATGAGTGATTTCCTATCTGAGAATGCCTTATTATCTTTTCCTCCCAAGCAGCGATTCTGCAGCCAATTCTAGATGTAGCCCTTGGCAGGTGGTCCCCTTTGCAGGTTGATGTTGTCTGGCTCGGGACCCTGCTGTCCAGGTGCAGTGTTCTATGTTTGGCTGCCAGAGTACTAGGGGGCGTGGCTTAAACTACAAGCACTCTTGACCAAAGTGGTTCCCTGGCATCCAAATCTCCCCTCCTCTTGCTGCATGCATCATCTGAGGTAAAGCCATGACTTGATAGCTCCAAATAGTTTCGGCAATGGTGGGCAATGCTTAACATGAGCCAGCTGCCGTTGAGGAAGAGGTGATTATCTTGGCTGGAATTAAGTAGCTACAGGTATCAACACCTGCTGCACAGTTAAAGACTGTCTACATGACTTCTGTTTACTCTCATCTTGAAACAGGTCATTTGGTGCTTGAGTCGATAGAAACCAGGTCTTTGGCCTTAATTTGCCTTCCATAATAGGCAAGCAAAATACAAGCCCAGCAGAATGAACACATGACCCCTTTGGCTTGCCCATTCAGAGAAGAGGTGTACATGAAAATTTGGGCTTAACTTTACAAAAGCTCATATTTTGAAAACAAAATGCAGTTTAAATTGTCAAAGGTGAAGCATCACCAGCAGTTTAAACTTTGGTATTCCAAAATAGATGTAACTGTAGCCTTCCATGTTTTAATTGTTGCTGTTTTTGTTTCATTTTTGATCACTTGTGATCAAATTGACATGGAAGCTTCCAATAACAAGTATTTTGCATTGTGCCTCAATAAATATTTGTTGAACGAATGAAATCTAGTTTCTACTTACCAATTTATTGACCTCATTGAAAAACCCAAGTCTTCTTCATTTATATTTTTCAAAGTCCAGCTCAGAGTTTCCATCTTCTGAGAATTCTTCCCCAAAATTGTTGCTTACTATATACTCCATAATACTGTCCAATACTCCGTAGTACCTTCCTATTTCCTCCACTTCTATTGCTACTCAACCTGTGGTCCACAGACTGTCAGCATTAACATCAGGGATATTGGGATGATTAGAAATTCACACTCTTGGTACCATTCCCAACCTATTGGATCAGAATCTCTCTATATTTTTAAATCCCCAGAAATTTATATGTGCATTAAATTTTGAGAAGTACTGATATAACACATTTCAATTATGCAATGCAATCAATTTACATAATGTATGGCTTCCCCAGGGAGTAAAACCTCCTTTAGGTCAGGTTTTTGTTCATTTGGAGCTACCAGTCTGGTTGCCTGCTCCTCACATCTCTATTCTGGCAACTCCTTCCCTCAGGGTCAGTCCTACCCTGGGCTGTGGACCAGATCTTGTCGATAGTCATTGAATGTCCCTGTTCCACCTCTATCCCTCCCAGTTTAAAAGTGCAAGTTTTTATCTTATTTGTGAAATCAAGTCTCCGCTTACTTCCTCAGTTTGGTAACTTGATATCTACATTTTACCCCTGGGCCTAATTCTCTCCTGAAAATGTGCCTAGCACTCCAGGCCTTCTGAAAAGTGGGCGCTGTTTTGTGCTTTGATTACAAACTGCCAGAGGGCAGGAGCTGGTCTCATTCTATTCCCTTTTCACAGTGTGGATATAGCACATAATGGTGCCAAAATACCCCTGATCAATGATTTTTCACAAGCTGCACCTTCAATCAGATGCAGCTGCTTTAGAAACCATGTTATCACTTTTAGGCCTCTAGCATTTAGTAACCAATTGTTCTAATGCATGAAATTTGTCCTACCGGCTTGAACGAATGAATACCTCTCCCAAGCACATCTAATTTACCCAGGTAATGTGTAACTCACCCAACAGATTTTGTTCCTTATGTTGCTATTCAATTTAGACTCATTTTGGCAGAACTAGAAATTCCTCTGTACAAACTGATATTTGAAGCTCTTTGGCGGCATGCTTTCTCATTATTTTGGAGGAGACCTTTCTTTGCTGCCCTCCCTGGCCCTATCTTCATCCTGTTTACAAATGGAAATTGTCAAAAGACTAAGGGTAGAAGAAACAAAATCAATTTTTGCTTGTTAGCAGTAATATGCACTTTTATTGTATAAGTACACTTTTATTGATCTCTATCTGCTTATTCCAAAGCACTTGCCAGCAGTCTACACTGGATTGAGTGGCACTGTGAAAGTAATCAGATCATGATCTTCTCTGTTTCAATAAAAGTGACCTGACTCTGCCTCTAGCTTGCACCATTGGTGGAACAGGGCTGGAAGTGAAAGTAAATGTATACACATAACTACAGAAGGAGAGAGAGCAAGAGGGAGAGATTAAGCATGATAAGAGCTTGCAAGCAAGCAGTTAGATGAGAAATGCACAAGCCTTTGCAGTCATGTAGGTGTGAATCCTAGCTTTGTTACCTACTAGCTGTGGAATCTGGGCATTTTTAAAAATCCCTTGCACTAAAAAATGTAGCCTAATGTATGGGAACCTCAAATCTCTCATCCATAAAATGGCAATCATATGCCTAACTCTATTCATAGCCTCCATATACTTGTGCAAGTTCGTACTGTACAAGGTACCTGCTGAGGGGTGAGTGTGAACGGAAGTCTAGCCCTACACTCACCAAAGCAGCCAGGCACAAGACCTCCTCTGTGTGGAGGAACAGACAGCCTTTTCTAGTTATCACAAAGGGCCTATATAGGCTAGCTTATAAAGTGGCCTTGTTCATGTGATTTCTTGTGAGGGTTAAGAAAAGTGGTATGTAGAACTATGAAAGGATGCTTGGCACTTGTGAAATATTTTGCTGCTTTTCCCATCCTTGTTTTGAATCTCTCCAAATATAGATTTCATTCTCCATGTCTGACTTTCTCCTCCAGGCTAGAATCAAGGCTGCCTACTGTTCCTGGGCTCATGACTTCCCAACTCTGCCCCCAGGGAGTTAATCTCTCCCCTCAGTTTCAATGTGAGAAATCTCTGGAAAGGCATCCGATAGACCTGTGGAGAGTCACAGGTCCCAAATGGTGGAGCATTCTCATTACCAGTCCTCACCATGACGGTGTGAGGAGCAGGTACAGAACTCAAAGAAGGAGCAATCATCTATTTTCCCCCCAGAAGATGAGTGGTAGGAGGGTGAATAAAACAAATTTTCTACCACAGTTCTTACAAATATTCAGCACTTGCTTATGCTTAGATTCTCGATAATCTCAATGAAATACATAGAGACAGAAGAGAGACAGACAAATACACAGAGACAAAAATTGATTTGAAAAGAGAGAACACACAATGATTTGAGAACCATTACATTTAGATGATCAGCAAATAAAAAATAAAAATTAGGGGCCAGCCCTGTGGCGCAGCAAAGTTCACACGTTCTGCTTCTTGGCGGCCCAGGGTTAGCAGGTTCTGATCCCAGGTGCGGACGTGGCACCGCTTGGCACGCCATGCTGTGGTAGGCGTCCCACGTATTAAGTAGAGGAAGATGGGCACGGATGTTAGCTCAGTGCCAGGCTTCCTCAGCAAAAAGAGGAGGACTGGAAGCAGTTAGCTCAGGGCTAATCTTCCTCAAAAAAATAAAAAATAAAAAAATAAAATAAAAATAAAAATTAGACTACTAATTAGTATTGTCCCTGATAGAGGTCATTTCCCCTTTCTGGGTCCCATTTTCCTTATCTGACAAATGAGGGGTCTGACTCAAACTATGGTTAGACTCCCTTTGACTCAAATGTCTACGACTCATCCATCCATCCATTCATCATTCCATCTATTCATTTATTAGTCCATCCCTCCATCACTGTATTAGGTACTTGAGACACTTAGATCCTAAGTCTACAAGTCTTTATTGAGCACGTACAGAATACAAGGCATTCTTTTAGCCACAGCAGTAGAAAAGTAAATGATGGTCCTTTTTCTCAAACCGTTTCCAGTCTAGTTGGAGCATATAGTATATACAAGGCAAGAATTATGTAATAGAGAAGACTGCAACAAAAGCAAGAACAGTGCATGAACATTCATAGGATGTCTAGTGAAGAGAATCTGAACTTCAGAGTGAGCATGATGGTACAGTGGGAGCAGGTGAAGATAGCTCCATGGAAGAGAAGAGGTTTTGTCTTTTCTGGAGACTGAGAAGGGGTCATTATTGACTGGGCAGAGGACAAGTATGAATCTTCTAAGCTGGAGAAAATGCTAGAAATCTCCACCTCTGGAATACTAACACTGAGTTGTTTTGGTTTAGTTTTTTTTTAGTTTTATTGTTTTGTTGAGTTTATATTGTGTAAAATGAAAAATGCTGGCATTACTGTAAGTAGATGTCAGAAACAGAAGTTACCTGAAAACATTTGAGGTAACTACTAATTGCATTCATCTTCTAATTAGCACTTTCTTTGTCACTGACTATAACACCAGATTGGATTTCCCACTGGGAAATAGAAATGAAACAAACAAAAAAAATCAAGAAAGTAGAATGCTAGTTGCTATGAGGATTTTAGGAGCAAATATATATATGTATGGATATCATGCTAATATTTGAGGGGTGGGTGGCCAATGAGAAATTATCATAGATATGTCCCAGATAATAGTAGTTACTGCCTTTTCGTGTCAATGATGCTGATTCTAATTGACTACAGATCCACATGGAACTAATAGCTCATTAGAAATCAACTGACGTGTGAACAAAGGTGGGAGAGTGAGCAGAGGAATGGGCTGAGTAAGAAATGCGATTACTTTAAAGTCTCTAATCATGAGGACAGAGGAAAGCAAAGTTTTTAAACCAATATTCTAAACATGGCTGTGTTAAAATAGAAAGCAGATCTTTAAAAGTTATCGGACATGGTAAGGTATTGTTCAAAGCTTTATCGGATTTGCCTTGGAATTTAGCATCACAATCTGACATAGTTCCACAAAATGCACTATGATAATCTCACCAGGTGGAGGCTGATAAATTCAGATGGGGCTGAACCTTGCTCATTTTCCTTCCATTGTCACATAATCAATAAGGAGGGGTGAAACGTGCAGATAATACATCTGGCTTTTTGCTTTTGTAGGAAGCGTGGTCACCTACAACAGCTGTTTAGAGATCTTGCGTCTGTTATTTATCCCAATGTGTATTTTGTTTGTTCTTTAGTATTTCAGTCATCTAATTTCTTTCCTTCCATCTGTTTCATTCTCTCCTCCAATGATCATTACAGAAGAAGGCACACAGTTGGCTGATTTTCTTCGTTTCTTGTCATTTATAGTTAAGTAGATCACCAAACAATTGTGTTCATTGGTGATACAGAGATGGCTAAGGGGTGCTCCACGCCCTTGTGGTCTCACATTCCAGTGGATCTGACAGGAAATCATTATGAGAATGTGCAGTCTTTCCTGTAAGAAGGTTTTACAGAGAGTATTCAAAGGTTATTGGAAAAAGAAGAGAGAGAAAGAAAGAGAAAGGCAGGGAGGGAGAGGAAAGAAGCAAAGAACAAATAAGCCAAACTAGGTAAATCTTAGCATCAGGATTGAGGAATAAGAACATGAAAAATGGGAATTAAGGCCATGAGGGTGGGACCCCTGTGAAATCTATGAGGAACACACCTCTCCAAAGCAGACATGTCTGCAGCAACCGGGCATTATGCACAATCTAGATACCGCAGATGTTGGGTGCCACAGGGCCCAGTCTTTCACTCCAAGGACCTAAACAAGCTGCTACAACAAACTCTATTTCTTCATAACTAAAATGTCTCTGCTTCTGAGTGTAGCTGACATGATACATCAAAGGGCATAATTTATTTTAATAACTTGTCAGAGCGGCTTCCTTACCAGGGGATGGCTTGAGATGCCTTTCTCAGACCCTAGAATTAGCCTGCTTTTATTCAGGAACTGGCCTAGCACATGAGGCGTATTTTTGGCAACGCTCTTCAGAAGCTGCCAGATTGACCCCCTGCAGTCTTAACTCGGTCACCACAAACAGACCATATTGTGCAGAGGCCCTGTGCTGGCCTTGCCATTCATCCCTCCTTGCCCAAGGGGGTGCCCTGAACAGTGGGCCTTCTTGCCTCCCCATAGGCAGAACATATGTAGTGCTGAGCAACTGAAAAGATATTATTTATATTCATTGAACCAACTGTATACTATTAAAAGGTAAATAAGACTAATAAATAAATGTAGACTGGAAATAACAATTTTAAGCTTTACGTTCATAATTGATTTCTTTTTTCTTTCTAACCATATTTACTTACTTCACCCAAATTGGCATATCTGTTTTTATATTGCCCCATCTCATAGTTTGTTCATGCCACACTACTCACCTAGAGTTATTTCTCCTCTTTCTCTGCCATCAGTGTACATTCTGACAGTTCTTCTAGACACAGCTAAAATCTCACCTTCTCCGAAAGAGTATATTTTACCCTTCTTTGTGGCTCTGAGTACATCTTGTCCACACACTTTGTCAATTTAGACATGCGTTCCCTTCTTCTTTTCCTCCCCTTTTATCCTAAATTAACGTTTTACTTTTTTGCTGTAACACACATTTTCACTAGTTTATATTGTTTCCCTGGTAAGTTTCAAAAGTTTTTTGAGGACATAAATCTTGTTTTAGATTTCTGTATACTCCAGTATTGCCAAGTTTAGATCACAGGTCAAAACATCAATAACTGTTGTTTACAAGTACGTTTATTTTTTAATTATTTAAAATTTTATCTGATGTTATATACTTTGCCAAAGAAGCTCTAGTCAAGCAAAACTTCAAAAACTGTAAACTGATGATCATCAATCATTGCCATAGTTTCTACAATGTCTGAATAAAATAGATTATTTTAGGAATTCCAGGGAAGACAATTTTTTCTAAATAATTCTTGAACATTCCATGCATTATGTATTGTCTAAATCAGATTTGCATATTATATACATTACAGAGTTCCAATTCCAGGTACGATGGAATTAACACAAGGTGGAGTTAACACTTTCACTCCCATTGAATTCAACTATAAAGTCTGGGCAGAATTTATGGCTCAGGTATTTGAGAACTCCAAAAAGGAAATAGCAAGAGGTGGATCAGAGAAGGATACCAGAATTTGAAGCACCATTGAACCAGCAGTGAGTTTACTATGTCTTTCTTCTAGATTGCCCCCAGTCTGAAATCAATGCAGTGTGAAAGCTGGAAGTGAGCACTGTAGTACAGACAGTGAGAGATCCAGGAGAAACTTGGATAGGGGAGCATGAAAGGGAACTCCTAAAACTCAGAGAGGGTGGAGGAAATCTCTTGACTTTCTTTCTCCCCTTTCTCTCTATTCTCTCACACTCTGGTCACCAGGAAATCCCATGGTGCAGACGTCAGTGGCAGTGACAGGGGTCAGCAATGGAAGCCCGCAAGAGCCAAAACTCTGAGGATAGGAAGCGTTATCTCTTTTTAGTGGAACTGCAGCACCAAGAGGTTGGGGCCAAACCCAACTGCCTTTTTTTCCCTCTCTTGGACCTCCCACTAATTGGCTCCGGATGTGCTATAATCATGAAAGTAGGTGGTTTCTGGCTGAATAACCAAAAAGAGTCGCTTAGATAAAATGCTGGGTGTGTAATAGAAAGTAAGGAGGAAAATGACATCATAAAACTGTTTATGAATCCCTAGGCTCCATCCTCAAACTGTACATCCATGGATCCGATCCTAATTAGCATACCAAAACGTTGAGAAGAGAGCTGATGTGTATACCAGTGCCCAGACCCCAGACCAATCTCTGAGTAGTGCACACACAGGACAGACCTGAACAACACTGCAGAAAAGCGTTGAAAACTGAACTGACATTGGAACCACTGGCCATAGAAGACTAAAACTAAATGCCAACTTTCTCCACAGGATTGGAATAAGACCCAGACTCTCATAATGTAATATTCAAAATGTTCTGGCATATTGGAACACGAAAATCTCACCTTGCATCAGAAAAAACAGTCAACAGATGCCAACGATGAGATGATACAGACATTGGTATTATCTGACAAAGATTTTAAATCAGTTACTATAAAAATTCTCAAACGACTGTGAACACCTTTGAAACAAATATAATCAATGCAACATGACAGTAATATTATTAGATGCAGGAGTAGGTTCAAGCCGAAAGTGCCATATTAACAGGATATTTTTTTCAAATTAGCACCATTTTTAAAAATTTTGATATATTTTACATAAAATATGAAAAAATTAAATTTATAAAATGGTTGTTTTAATGTGCACAGTTCAGCAGCTTTTAGTGTATTCACAAGATTGTGAAACTGTCACTACTATCTAATTCCAGAATATTTTTATCACCCCAAAGGGAAACCCCATACCTATTATCACTCCTCATTCCTTCACCCCACCCCTCCAAAATGTGATATAATCATGAAAGTAGCTTTATTTCTGCCACTTTATAAATAGCTCGTATTAGACGGTATCAGGTTAATCTGAAATAATAATGAATAGTAAAAGATTACGGTGTCAGTCTATGACATCAATAACCTGCCCATTGTAATAAATGACATAAGTTCTTGAACCGCTGTTAGATATTTTTTCTTAAGTAACAAGGTAGATAGTTACATAAAGAGGTAACACTGGTAACAGTTTTCAATGTCAACCGTGGTATAAACTTTCTCTGTAACCATCACCAATCTGGAATATTTTAGCCATTTGAGAGTCTGGAATGTATAGAGAAACTGTTCTTCATTATTTATTTATAATAAAAATACCAGAAATATTTAAATATTATGTTAAAATGTGCACCTAATTTAGCTAGAAGGAGCGCCCATTTGATAATAGGGCTGTGTAGTAAGGATTTCTAGAAGGATGTGCTCATGGTGCCTTCTGAGAACATTTGTTCTTCTTTCCACGCTGAGTTGTTCCATCTACTCAATTCCCAACAAAATAAAACCACCTAGACATCTTTTAAATAGGTCTATTTCTGAAAATTTGATATTGTCTTGAAGTCAATCTACTTCCAAATGTTCACTAATCTGTTATTTTTCTGTGTAAAATGAAGTTTTATCAAAACATCCTTATTTACTTTTGACTCTCTTTTTTTGCTATTTTGGAAACTGAACAGCAGACTATAAGGATAAATCATCATTTGCCAGAAGATAAAGCCTAGAAGTAAACTCACAGTATTATTTAATGACTTATGGTTCATACAAAGCAGTATAAGGGCAGTAGCTCTTGTGCACATGAAATCTCTAATATCACATAAATTATCTAAAATAGAGTTTTTAAAGCCCCATCAGTATTTTGAATATTATTGAACATTTTCTCAAGTGCAGTACAATTTTTTTTTTATTTTTGTGGCATCTAAACCCACAAAATAGAAAAAGCTAATTATTATACGTTTTTACCAGAAAAAAATCAACAATTAAAAAAAATCTAGATATCACTTCACATCTGTCAGAATGGCTATTATCAAAAAGACAAACAAAGTCCCATTTGCAACCCCATGGATGGAACTTGAGGGTATTATGTTAAGTGAGATAAGCCAGACAGAGAAAGACAAACATCGTATGATTTCACTCATATGTGGAAGATAAACAAACACATGGACAAAGAGATCAGACTAGTGGTTACCAGAGTAGTAGGGGGTTGGGGGATGGGCATGAGAGGTAAAGGGGCACATATATATAATGTGGACAAATAACAATGTACAACTGAAATTTCACAATGTTATAAAATATTATGACTTCAATAAAAAAAAAGACAAGAGATAAGTGTTGGCGAGGCTGTGGAGAAAAGGAAACCCTTGTGTACTGTTGGTGGGAATGTCAATTGGTGCAGCCACTAGGGAAAACAGTATGGACGTTCCTCAAAAAATTAACAATAGAACTACCATACCATCCAGCAATTCTCTTCTGGGTATATATCTGAAGAAAAAGAAAATACTAATTCAAAAAGATATATGCACCCCTATGTTCATTGCAGCATTATTTGCAATAGCCAAGATATGGAAACAACGTAAGTGTCCATCAATAGATGAATGGATAAAGAAGAGGTGGTATAGATATATACAATGGAATATTATTCAGCCATAAAAAAGAATGAAATTTTGCCATTTGTGACAACATGGATGGACCTAGAGGGTATTAGCTAAGTAAAATAATCAGACAAAGAAAGACAAATGCAAAGTATAATTTCACTTATGCGTGGAATCTAAAAAAAAATGAACAAACAGAACAAAACAGAAACAGATTCATAGATACAAAGAACAAAGTGGTGATCACGGTGGGGGGAGGGGAGCAAAATAGGTGAAGGGGATTAAGAGGTACACACTTCCAGTCATAAAATCAAGAAGTCACAGGGATGAAATATACAGCATTGGGAATATGGTCAATAATATTATAATAACTTTGTATGGTGACAGATGATAACTAGACATATTGTGATCATTTTACAAAGTATAAAAATATCAAATCACTATGTTGTACACCTGAAGCTAATATAATATTGTATAGCAATCATACTTCAATTAAAAAAACAAAAAAAATTTAAAAATCTATTTTCTAGATTGAAAAACACGACTACATTTGAATCCTTCTCTGTTTACAGATGAATTGCCTAGTTAATGGACCTTCTGCATTTGAGTGTGTGTATAGGACTGTGTGAATAGATTTATGTGTGTGTGTCAATAAATATACATACAAATATTGCTGAAGATCAAATAAAGATTATCATTTTCAGCAATTAGGTGACACATGAATGTTGGTTCTGTTTACACTTCTGTCTTTAAGGATTAGGATTTGTTAGCTCATAAAAAATTCTGAGTTTATTGTGGGTATCAATTAAATGCTGCTTAGGGCTGAATTCATGATGTGAAATGTAATACAATGTGAAATTGAATCATACCTATGAAATATAAAAAATAAAAATCCATTTGGTTATTAATATACTTATGAAAGCAGAAATGCTGAATTATAATAAGCTTGGGGCTTGGTAAAAAATAGACATATTTAATTGTGTATAAGTTTGGAAATATGTATAAATAAATATGCATGTAAATGTGTTTATTTATAATAGCATATCAAAGTAAATGTATTCCACTGTAAGAAATGTATAACAAAATTGCCTGAAAAATCATCTCTACTTTTGAGGTATTCAAGTACTTCCCAAGGGTAGAGTTGAGAAGACATACTTTGATACTAACATATCTCTAATATATGCTCATAATTTGCTTGATTTTATTTTGCAAAAATTTTTGTTCTCATATAATACTGCAAAGGTCTGATGCATGTTTAAAAATGTGTTAAATGCATCATAGAATTCTTCACTTTATAGTACTATAATGTGGAGAAAAGTGGTGTGAAAGCCTAGGTTCACACTTAATATATGTAAATCTCCTTGACAAATACTGAAATGCTATAGTTGAAAATCTAACAGTAGTGACATTCTTAAATAATGAATATATTTACTGAGTCTGGAATATCCCCTAGTAGAATGAATTTGTTAAGTTAACTGGACACTCAGCAGGCCTTCAATACGTGTAACTTTTTAATTTTTTTTTTTGTGAATAACAGAACCCAATGACTCCTAAAAGTTAATCGTAGGCGCTAAAGAGAATTGAAATGCGTCTGCAAGTAGGAGTTCAGTATTAAGTTGAACCAAGCAAGAGATCTTACAGACATAGAAAGAAGTTTCCTTTTTCTATACTCTAGAAAACCAGATTTCTCTGCTATTCAGAAATGATTGACAATTTTAAATAGTATCCTGAAATGCTCCAGCTGTACCTCTCCTGGGGAACAGTGGTTCCATACATGAGACCGCTTCTCAGGAAGATCACCAGATACCACCTCCCACACCTGGAGTCAGACCCATTCAAATTGGTGTTGGGAACAAGCAGCCAAACTATTTAGTAGAGTTCAAGGACAGAAGGGAGACTTCTCTGCAGGCAGAAACATTTTCTCCAGATCTATGAAAGTTGTTAGACTTATACACCAGGATTAGAATATTTGGAGTACCCCAGAGGCCCACAATAATATACATAAAAATGCCTCCAGAAATGTTGATGCCACAAACCACCATGAGTGAAAATTTCAGAGGAATTTCTGCATATCTCACCAAGAGTACTATTGCCATTTTTTTCTCTTTTGACAGATTTATTGTGATATACCAGACATACAGTAAACCTCACATATTAAAGTGTACAATTTGATAAGTTTTGAAAAACCATAACTACAATCAAGATAATGAACAGATCTGTTGCTCCCAAAAGTTTCTGATGCCTCTGTAATTCCTCCGTTCTATCCCTTCCTATCACCTCATTCCCAGGCAACCATGGTTCTGCTTTCTGTCACTATAGATTGGTTTGTATTGTCTAGAGTTTTACATAATTAGAATCATAAATATGTAATCTTTTGTGTCTAGCTTCTTTTGTTCAATATAATTATTTTGAGCGATTCATCCATGTTGTTGAATGTGTCAATATTTCATGACTTTTTATTGCTCAGTAGTATTCCATTGTATAGATACACCAGCGTGTTTGGCTAGACACGTTGGACATTTTGTTTGTTTCCAGATATCCATGTTTTGGCTACTACAAATAAATCAGATATGAACATTTGTGTTCAAGCCTTTATGTGGACATATGCTTTCTTTTTGGGAGGGGGTAAATATCAAGGAGTGGAATGTCTATTTCATATGGTAGGTGTACACTTAACTTTTTAAAAAATTGCCGAGCTATTTTCCAAAATGGTTACACCATTTTACATGAACACCAGTATTGATGAGAGTTTTAGTTCCTCCGTATCCTCACCGACACTTGGTATAATCATTCCGTTCATTTTAACCATTCAGCAGGCATATAGTGGTATACCATTATGGTATATTAATTTGCCTTTCTCTAATGATATGTGATATTGAGATTCTTTTTCTGTGCTTATTGGCCATCTGTGCATCTTCTTTGGTGAACAATCTGTTCAAATAGTTTGCCCATTTTTTAATTGGGTTGTTTGTTTTTTTTATTATTGGTTTTGAGATTTTTTTAAATATTCTGCATTCAAGTCCTTTATCAGCTATGTTTTCCAAATGCTATTAAATCTGTGTGTGTGAAATGTGGTTGGCTGAGTGTCCCCAGTACAAACTCAACAGCTGAAAAACTGTGTACAAAAGGCTGATCTTTCTCATGCAAGCAACCAAAGATAAAAAGAATTTTAAACCTATTAGTACTGAGAGAGCTGGTCTTATTTCTGAGTCCTATAGTAAAGCATTTTTCTGTAGCGTGGTGATTAAGAGCAGTTTCTGGAGCTGCTCTGCCTGAACTCAAATTCGCGCAGCTATATCCTAGCTGGGTGATCTTGTGTAAGCTTTTTTTAGCATCTCTATGCCTGTTTTGTAAAATGTGATAATACTAGTAGCTGTCTCATAGTGTTGTTGTAGGGGTTAAATGTATTTATGCACATAAAGCACACAGTGAATGCTCAATACATGTTTACTATGGTTTAATACATTCAATGTTATTATTCACTCATTCCTCCTACCTAAATCCTATCTGTTACAAGAGCTCATTTAGGATGGTCAGTCTCTCAGGCTGATTTCTTCCCCTAGGAGGAATGCAATTCTGAGGCCATAGGCCTCATAGGAGGAGGAAATTATGCTCTTAAGGTATGGGTCAAAGAAACAGTATGAATTAAGTAGAAATTTCTGGCTGCTGATCAGAAGCAGGGTATTTGGGCACAGAGGAAGGAAGAGTAGCACATTTTTATAGTCTGCCTTCCTTCAAGGCAGTTTATTTAAATTCATTAATTTGCTCCCACACCTGGATCCTGACACTATACTTAGTTTAACTTAAGAATCTCTAAAATGATAGTATGTCATTCAGAGTTGGCAAAGAATGCATAAATAGGGGCATTAACTTTTGTCTTAATAAGATTAAAACAGAAACTGTCCCAAAATATCTGCTGACGTATCCTTTTTCTCAAAAGAAGATTCTAAATTGGCCAATGGATGGTTTGCGGAAGCAATACTTTCAGGAACTTCACTTTCAGAGAATGCGGTGATTTGCCTTGGTTTGAACCCAAATAAAAATGATTTTGGAATACTTCCCCCTCTGCTTCCCAAAAAAGGAGAAAGCATGAGAAGGGAATAATGGCTTTGAGGTGAGCTGGGCTGGGAGGAACATGGAGGGATATGAGAAGACATGAGTCCGACATTTGGGAAAACAGCAGGAAACACTTTCAACAGTCAAATGAGCTTTGTATTAGCATCAGAAAACCCTTAAGAGTATGTCATCCCCACAGGCTGTGAGTTGTGTGAGGGCTGAAGACCACGGCCATTTTATTCAGCATTTTATTTCCAGTGGCTACCACAGTGTTCGTGGTATAAGAGAAGCTCAATAAAGATATAGAATGTGCATTTTCAAAGGCTCAACTTCATTCCTTCCTCTCCAGAATGCAAAATTCCACTTACTAAGTTTCCTTCTCTTCCTAAATCTTGACAGATCAGATGAGGTCTGACTTTGGGCAGTTTCGTTTGCCCTGAAACAGCTACATCATTTCCTCTCCTGGACTAAACATTGTCATGGCTACAGCTTCTGCAATGACTTTTGGAACCCACCTGTTTACATATATTACCAGGGCTGTGACTGGTTAGGTAGATGATACCTAATCAGCATGCTCCGGATGAGGATGAGAACATTTAACCTTAGAATCTTCTTGACTTTTCCTTACCCTTTTTATTTCACTTCTTTTACTCCTATAAGACCAGTTACCTAGAGCAAGAGAAGCTCATGTTTAGACCTGGTGACTAGTGGGAAAGGAGCTGAGGCTGGTAGTGAGCTGCTCCTAACCCAGGCCAGAACAGCTGTCATTGGTAGAGCATAAAGGGGACCCACACTTTCTGGATAACTGTAGCTGTTTTTATAGCCAAAGGCTCAGGGGGTCTCAGCCTGTGTATGTGAGCACTGTTGATGATTTAAAAGCTCTCAACTACACCATGGCTTAGTATTACTTGCCATTCAGTGTTATCTTCACAGAGAGAGGGAGGGAAAGGAGCTACCACATGTGCAATACCTACTCCGTGTAAGGCACGATGTTACGTACTTTAAACAGACTTTACAAAGATTAAGCCACCCAGCAGTTCTATGAATTTTTTATTACCTACCATTTTATGTATGAAGAAATTGAGTTTTAGAGAAGTTAAGCAAGGAGCTCAAGGTCACATGGCAAATCAACTGGTAGATCTAGAATTCACATCCAGGTCTATCTAACTCTTTGACTCCATGACACTGTCACTTTTTACTAGATGACATCAATAAATACAAAGAGAGAGAACAAGGCACCCATAACTGTCAGTTATAGCTATGTCTCTTAACTGTTATTTGTAAGTCCATTAGCTTTATTTTTTTCCAATTAAAGTGCCATTTTTAAGGGACAGTAGAGAACACAGTTTGAAAAATAGTGCCATTTTTTAAACATAACACAAGTATTATTTCTATAATTTATAACTTTTTTAAACCTGGGATTTATCAAAATCATTTTGCTTAAACCTTGATATATCTATATTAAATTCTGCACCACGGCAGATGGTGTAATTAAGGAATTTCAGGGCACACTTTGACATCCATTATCTGCACACATGTGCTCTGGATAGAGATAGACAGATAGTTGTGCACATCAAATTAAAATGATATGCTTATCCTGCATGTGTACATTTAATGTAGCTTTATATATAACATGCATCTTCAAAATCTCCCTGAAATCCATTTGTGCATTTAAAATTTAGAGTAGGGGTTTGATAGAAGCAAGCCACAAGTAATATTTTAAAGAAAATTTACCAGTAGAACGATTACACTATTGTGGAAGAAATGATTTTATTTTAGATGGTGTAACAAACAAAACTGTGATTGTCACAAACATAAAAGTGAGCTATCCTCTGGCCAATAGATTTGACCTCCATGTCAGTTGTAAGAAGAAAATTTAATTTTATTCCAAACGCTGCTTGTGAATATTTTTTCTCATACTTATAAACTAATACTTTAAAGTGTGAAAACTTTACAGGACCGCTCCGAACTGAATTGTGTCCCTCTCTAAATTTATATGTTGAAGTCCTAATCCCTGGTGTGACTCTATTTGGAGATAAGGCCTACAAAGAGGCAATTAAGATTAAATGAGATCATAAGGGTGGGGTCCTGATCTGATAGAATTAGTGTCCTTAAAAGAGAGACACCAGAGAGCTCACGCTCTCTCTCTGCCATGTGAGGACACAGTGAGGAGGCAGCCATTTGTAAACCAGGAAGCGGACCAAGGTGGCACGCTGATCTCACACTTCCAGCCTTCGCACTATGAGGAAATAAATTTCTGCTGTTTCAGCCACCTAGTCTATCACATTTTGTTATGGTAGCCTGAGCAGACGAAGACAAGGACTTTAGGAACATATTGCCTATCTCTAAAAATTCCTTACAAACAACAGTCCACTTTGGTTTCGCCTGGGGAAAAAGTCATAGAGACTATAGATAGATAGATAGATTGATAGATCAATAGATTTATCAATTGATCAATAGATGATCACACATTTCATTAAGGGCTTCAATGAGAATTTTAGAGACAGAAAATTTCTGATTGTCATGATATCAAATGTGAATCAATCCCAAGTTACTGACCAAGATACAAACTCAGAAGTTACTCTCAAGTATTTGATGGAGGATACACCACTAGCTCACATTCTCCAGAGGGCCATAATCACCAGTGGAAGTAGTATTTTCAGGAATTTAATGACCTGCTGAATTGGCTGAAACCCTGAGGTACAACCTCAGACCTTCTAAAAGGGGTTATTAACTGCCTGTAGTGCCTAACCTGAAAGTCATTATTGTTTTCAGAATTTGTAGACATATGAAAAAATAAAGTAAAAAAGTAATTACCTATTTTTGTGCTAGGGGATGAAAGGGTCAGAAGCCAAATGAAATAATGGATGTGGCTATGCGGAACTGACAATATTGCAGAAAATAGTTCAAGAAAGCAGCAGATAAAAGATTCTTTGTAATTAACTTCCCACCCAGCTACAAAAATAATATCAGTGTTATGTCAACATATATGATGGGTCCCAATAATGAAATTATATATGTTGGACAAAGGGTAAAATTAATAAACACTGGTCTTGGGCCTCAACTTATAACTAGCAATCTATGTTAAATGGTTCCATTGGAAAGCTTCTTAAATGATATAACAGGGTGCAGCATCCCTAAGGATGGGAGGAGTTTGTACAACTCTAAGTACATTGCTATATTTATATAATTATCAAATACTAGTGACTGTGCATTTGGTATATAATATATGACAATGTGAGAGTATTCTTTGTCTTCTATTTAGGCAGTTCTGAGAACAACCCATAAACAGCTTTCCCCAAGTCTCCCCTTTATTATCATCTATCATGCTTAGCTATTTTAATTTGACGTTAGCTGCATCTTGCTGCCAAGGAGTGCATGGATAATTCCACATTGACATTGCTAATTTCTAGGATGTAACTACAACATTTGACACGATGCAGTCAGGCAGTAACCAAAAGCATATTTTCTGATCTCCCTCACAAAACCTCGATGGATATAAGCATCTTTTTTTCTTTAACTTACACACCGTTATTTTTAGTCCATCAAACGTGAGAAAAGAGGTGAAATCTCAGTCATTAAAATGAGAAATGTCTAAAAAAACAAATAACTCAAGTTGGAAAAATATGGCAACACTTTCATTTATCAGCAAATATTTATTAAGAGCCTATATGTGCCAACAA
Organism: Equus caballus; assembly: GCF_041296265.1. Classification (NCBI taxonomy): domain Eukaryota; kingdom Metazoa; phylum Chordata; class Mammalia; order Perissodactyla; family Equidae; genus Equus; species Equus caballus. The sequence goes on from NC_091698.1 coordinate 65,607,017, forward strand.
CTGGGCTTTCCATACTCACTTCACACTATAGTAATTTCACACCTGATCCACTGCAGACACTGTTTGTAAATATTATCTAAAAATGCTCAAAATTCAGCTACCCTCCCCCTTCTTTTTTCTCTGTCTCAATAAACATGGCAGAATTATGAAATAATCAGAAGAAACACAATCATTAGATAATTTCTGGTTTATATTGGAAAAAGCAATGGCTTAGGGACCATATGTCCTGTCACTTACCAGGTGCATGATCTCTGACAGGTCACTTATCAGATGACAACAAAACAATATCCTGTTTAATAATTCACAGTTGCTTTGAGATTCACATATGACGACTTACATGAATGTGGTTTGAAAGCTATCAAGGGCTTAATAAATGTTAGATCTTACCTTATTTGGAAAAGTATTAAATGAATATCAAGTTTACATAACTGAGTTTGTATATATCTGTTATTTATGATTATAAATAAATGTGTATAGCATATATAATGCAAATATGACAGTTTCTGTATTTCTTTTTTCAAAGGAATTTTGACATTCTTAAGTTCCTACCAATTTGAAGTTTTCTATAAAGACAGGGATGAATCATGCTTCTGTTTAATTAAAGGTTAGCAGGTAATTCCTCTATATTATTACGATATTGTTTATAGTGCCCAGCACTATGTTAGGTATTATCAATAATAATGGTATTATTGAATCCTCTTTTCTTTCTCTAAATGAACAGAGTAAAATAAACGTGTTTCTGCATTAAGGAAGTCACAATGTGAGTAGAGAAAATGGGTGTATATGAAAAATATTCATTGTATTAAAGGGTGTGTGGTAAAGCCCAATAATTCTGCAGAAATTCAGAAAAAAAATCACTCAACTTTGGTGAGAATAACTGGAGAAATCTTCTTGAAGAATATGTTAGGAGTTAGGATTGGTGCATTGAAGCGTGGGGACAGAGCAGTTTAAGGAAGACAAGACTTTGAAAGGTAGGTGTAGTAGTATTATGAGAGATGGCTTGGAAAGAAGCTGATCTGGAAGCTGAGTGACCTACTAAGAAGTTCTTTTAATGGGGACCCGCCCTGAGGCCAAGTGGTTGGGTTCGCGTGTCTGCTTCAGCAGCCCAGGGGTTCGCCGGTTCGAATCTTGGGAGCAGACATGGCACCGCTAGTCACCCATGCTGAGGTGGCATCCCATGTGCCATGACTAGAAGGACCCAAAACTAAAAATACACAACTTTGTACCATGGGGCTTTGGGAGAAAAAGTAAAAATAAAATCTTTAAAAAAGAAGTGCCTTTGATGTTCTAGAGATGAAGTGCTGAGATCTCAGTTAGGGAAGAAGCCTTGAGAAAGAGTGGGAAACGATGAAACCAAATTCCCATGAGATTTAATGGAGGCAGTATTACCCAACTACTAGTTTTTCTCCCCACTGGCCTCTTTACTGTTAGTCAAACTTCCAAAATATATTCCATCTCAGAGCCTTTTGGCATATCGTTTTGTCAGCTTGGAAAAATTTTTTCCTATATGTTTCCATGCCTTTCTCCCTCATTATTTTCCTGGCTTGGCACTTCATCTATGAGGGCTTCTCTGATAATGCTTCTAAATTAGGACCACCCATAGCATTAATCACCATGTGATATTACAACATACGCCTATTTGTTTACATATATAATATCTGCTTCTCAAACAGCATATGAACTGTATGAGAGTGGACAATTGGCCTATTTCATTCATTTTGAGGAGAGAGAAGCTTAGAGATGGTAGCAGGAAGGTAGAAATGTTGAATTGGGAATTGGCAATGAAGCCAGGTCTAGGATGTAAATGAAGAAGTCATTTGCACAGGAGAAAGTGGTGAAACCATGAAAAGTAAGTTGTCTGAGAGAATTATATGTTGTTGAGAGCCATTCAAACTCTCTGAAACTCCATTCATTCCGTGATAAATGTAATGAGAGATTGACTAGTTCTTTAATGATAAATAGTAGTAAAGGTTCTTGGAATCATCATTCTGAACATCAATGCCAATCACCAATGTTCTAGATAAAGCAGGTACAGCAGAATGAGTTTAGTATATATTGAGGCTAAGAAACAGCAGATTGTCGTGATTTGACAAATAAATAACATATTTTCATTTTCATAGGATTTACCTTTTTTCTCAAAAGTATGTTTTAAAAAGTCTAGGTATTTGAAACTATGGTTACTGAGTTACAGCTGTACTATAATTAAGATGATGAAAGAGAATAATTTAGATTAAATCTTGAATATTCTGTAGGTTTCATAGAAGCAATATAGGTTGCATTTTTGGGGGTGCTAAGCATAATAGCCTGAACTTTGGAACAGTCAGAGAGAGAAAATTTAAAAGAGAAAAATTTTAAATTGTTGTCAGATCGCAGTTAATATCTACCATTTTGATGCTTAAAACAGTTGGACTCAGCCCTCACCACGGCCAGTATCCCTTGCTCCTCTGCTGTGAGTTTTTGCTACTTTGTCCATATGTCATTCTTAAACACTTAATCAAATATGTATTCCCAAAATCAAGGTACTTGGACCATATGGTTGATGGTTTATCCAGAACTACTAATTTATTTGCTTAATTTTTTTTATATGTGTATGGCAGAGGCGGCTGTGTTACCAATTGACTAAAAAGGATAGACAGATGGTAAAAGCCAGATGAAACACAAAGGTTAATATATTCATGACCATGATTCCTCACGTGGCTGAACACAAATCCAGACAGGCATTCCTGCTAAGTAATCTGAAGTTGGAGACTTTCCACTACCCCTTCTAAAATTATTCTTATTTGATTGTCTCCATTTTCTCCCATTCATGACCCTTCCACTCCAATCAGTCTGGTCCCCTCACCGTCTGCTGATTGTTCCTGATGTATCCCTGACTTTTTGTTTTTGCCACCACCTTCGCTTGAGACGCCATCCCTTGACATCTTCACTGATCCAGATGTGACCATCTTCCAAGACCAAGTTCAGGCTGTAGATCTATTAAGTCCTTCTCTGACCATCCTGGCCCATTATCAGTCTTTCCTTCTTGTAGACACTATAGTGCTCATTGTCTCTCTATATGTCATTTAGTAATTGTATTATTTCTTTTATACAGTTAACTTTTTTATTCCCAGGTTTTCTCTTTGCAAAAAGATTTCATTATTTTGTATTCTGTCTTTCACATCCCTTCATACCACTATATGCCTAGTTGTTCATCTTGCACACAGCTGATATTCAATAAATATTTGTTGATTGATGGAAAATATAGTTAGCAGTATTTATTTCTAATGGAAGCAAACTCATGTTTAAGGGAATGCAACGATTTCTTCTTAAACAAAGTACCATAATGTGAATACTGTTAACTGTGGCCCCAGGGGCTACAGTTTTGTATTGTATTATTTTTCTGTTTAAAAATTAATAATCTTGTACCATAGCTGCCGCCTTTTAAAATTTATTGGCATTGATTGGAGTCCTTCTGGGCTGTGATGGATGGCTTTGATTTAGGGCTTGGCGCTACACTAGCAGTTGAGGTAGAAATATTGTGAAGACTTTGTCAATAGGTCCAAAGACTGAGAATATAAATAATACATTAATATTGTAATTTTCATCTTCAGAAAAAATAAGGATGTATTAACAATGACCATAGGGATCTCAGAAACTGGTATGCATTCATTTAAACAAAGAAGGCATTTTGGGGGACATAGACTTGCAGTGCAAGAATCCAAAATCAGTGTTCCTGAACACACATTCTTAAGTATATTTAGTATGCTAAATAAAGTCTATTTAGTGTACATACTAAAGTGTATTTGTTATATTTGCTGAATATGAAATGCAGAAGAATTTGTCAGACATCTTTTTACCTGCATTCCTTTGCAGTCCCTTCCTCCCTAGTCCTATTTTTTGGATCTATTACTCCAAGCTCCCAGTGCCCTCTGGGGCCTGCTCTCTCCCCTTACAGATGATGGCGTTTCCTCTTCTCTCCATACCTAACTCCACACACTGAGGGCAGCCACTCTTTCCAACAGTTGCCAGTTTGATCTCTTCCAATATGGGGCTACCTCAGCCAGCAGCCATATTCACAGACTCTCTGTGCTATACCTCCCAGGAACATTTGTGTTTATTTTCCATAATTCAGAGGCTACTTGATAAGCTATTTTTGAATTATGGAGTAAGAGGAGAGAATTTATGGAGATTCCCAATCTTTCCTTTAAGCCACCGTCTAGTATTCGTTGGAAATAAGGATATGCCTGATCATAAACTAAGGATAAAAACATTTTTAACATATGTTCACTTGGCTAATGATAAGCAAACACAGGCTCCATCACTACATTCAACATTTTCAAAGGACTCAGTCTGTAATGCTCGAACAATGTCATGTTTTAAACAAGAATGCCTGAGCTCTTGACCCAAATGACACTAGATTTTCTGTTATATTAACTCACTGCATGTTAAATTCATTAAAATTCTCTCAAAATTAAATTTTAAAAATTAAAATTTTCTCTATACCAGTGACTTTTATTTTTTGAACTCAATATCATTTCTTTCCAGCCCTGTTAATTTTTGAGGCTTATGAAAATTTACCATCTCTAGAACCCAGTGCATCTCTTTACTACATATCTGAAAATCCATTGTCTTGGTAATACTTTTTTATTCCTGTTTTCTGTGACATTGACAGCTCCGTGCTGAACTACCATGAACCACCAGTTGGCTGATTCTCACTGTTTCCTTCTCTCTATCCCTATTGCTTGTCTATTTACCCCTCTTACCAAGGAAGAAAAAAGAGGAGAGAAATTGTCAAAATAAATATTTCACATGCCAGAACATCAGACGAAGGGTATGGCATTGGAGATGACTTGGTGGAATGAAATTGCCATAGAATTTGGACTTTGGAATACTTATTTCTGTGCTTTACAACCTTTAGATAAGGGTTATAACCTTCCAGTGGTTCAGGCAGAAAATTTCCCAAACGGGAAGGAATCTCCTAGAAATCTTTTATTTCAACAAGATTGTCTGATTCTGTCTTGACTACCACCTCATTAAAACTTGCAGATACTTTTTCTAGTGGCTTTCTAGCCCCACTCCAAGTAGAATGAAACAGTCACGCATCAGTAAGCTAAAGAACCAGGACCTATGGAACGTTTTTGGTAAGACTGGCAATACATACTGTTACCGAACCTGAAGTGAGTTCACTCACCCGTTGCGCAGCAAGCCAATCTCTGACACCGGGGGTGGTGGAAGAAAGTAGGAAGTTTATTTTTGCTCAGCGCTGAGCAAGGAGAGAGGGCAGCTAACGCTGAAATCCCAAACTCCCCGAAAATCTAAAAGGAAGGGTTTTAGGTAGGGGAGGGGGAGCATATGGCCTTGCTGGTCGGAGCTTTCCCACCAGCCTGTCTTTGGCCTTGAGACACTTGCAGACAGGAGGGAGCTCATGACCTTGCTGGTCAGCAGCTTTCCCACCAGCCCATATCTCTTTGCGGGAGGAGATAGTCCAGGTGCTTGGCCTTGACGGTGTCTGTCTCCATGGAGGATAGAGGATTCTGGAGCCAGGAAGCCAGAGAGTAAGCAGGGAATGAGTGTTTTGGTTTTAACCCCATATATGCTGGGTTTAATGTGGGGAAACTGATATCAGGGTCGGTATCAGTACTGCTGTCCATCTTTTACTCCTGTATTGAGAACTTATCCACTGCTTCACTCTACAGCCATATTGAAAACATGACTTTTGCTTTTACACGCTACAGAAAGATTTCACAATTAAGCATTCTAGCTTATTGTCCCTGGAAAATAATTTAATTTGTTGAAAAATTAAAAATTAAAACCTGTGACAATCAATTTTTAATGTCCATTAGAACAATTAATGGCATAGTATCATCCTATAAACATGGATGGAAAATAAAGTGATTTAAGATGACTATTGAGCCATTTCTTTTTTTAGAGAACATATAAGTAAGCCTTTATTCATCAGACATTCATCCATAGTTACCACTGCATATAGTCTGGCATCTATTTCATGTTGTTTCTAAGACTACCGCAAATAAACATCTACTCTGAAGAAAAATTTTTTCAAATACAGAATTTAATATTTATCTTAAATTGTTTGGACCTAATGCAAATACTATGTCTTACATATTGGATTATTTTGAGAACAAAATAGAAAGAACACATACGAACAATAACAAAAAAATCTCTTTGCATATACTTATTTTTAAATTATCTGTAGTACATGATGAAGTTCTATGCAGACTGACTAAAACCTTAATAATGGTCATGAGTCAGAACCTTCTCAATTTTCTAGGGTGGTTTTGACTGAAAGCCAATAAAGCAAATAAATCCAGATTGAGAGGGAAGCAGCGGAAATGGTAGAGGGAGCGGTCTGGTATTGATGTAAAACCTTATCACTGATTCATGACAGTCCAGGGTTTTTTTTAAATGTACAATCTTCTATATTTTCTACAGGGCATAAGTATTAACTGAAATTGTTATTTAAAATTTGTGAAACTCTATATAACAACAGTAAATCTCGAGGTAAATATCAAACAAAAGAAGTGGTGGACAACATTTCTATGCCAAGAGGAATGATCAAGTTGGCCTCCATAAAATCACTGATCCTTGCACCCTGTGCCAACATGTCTTTTAAAATATTTAATTGGAAATGTAATATATGCATTCACAGAAATGGGTAAACATATATTTACAGAAGAGAATCAAATGAAAAGTAAAATTCTCTCTTTTTTAGCTCCTGTTCTCTCTTTTTTCGCTTTTAATCATGTTTGCTTTTAATTCTTCTGTTATTAGTTTTCCTTGATTTAACACCTCTGAATACCCTATTGATTCTCATCTATAAAGTATGAAGAATTGAGCACAGATACCCTCTCACTCTCTCCACCTCTTTCTCCAACTTATCTTACTTTTCATTCTTCTCATGTTTATACTCAAAATGTTCAATAAATCTGAACACTCCATTTCTGGATCCACTACATTTACTCTCTATCTGTTGGATTCCCACATTGTAAAATGAGGAAAATGACCGCATCTACATCTCTATACCTTCCCTTCCTTACCTCCTGACTCTGTTAGCTGTGTCATTTTATATTGCCAAATTCTCCCCTGTAAACATATCAAAGTCTTCTGTGTGTCTTTAGTTTTATTCTAAATCTTGAATGCCATTTATTAGAATGTATGATATGATTGTGTAAGGATTATTAATTGTAAAACCACATAGTGTCACTGGATCTGTAGGGAAAAAAATATCATCTTATGTCTCTAAATCTGTGCCAAGCAACAAGAATGTTCCAAGCATCAAGACCCAGTGGATTCTCTTCCTCAATGCTCCAAAAAAATTGCTCAAAATAGTTGAACACTATCATTTGTTTTATGCAAAGAACATGATTTCACCACATTGCCACATTTTGCAAAAATTTTAGTTGCCTATCTTTCCTATTTTTTGGTAGAAGAGATATTAAGATCTTCCACTTCTTCAGTAACTAGAAGCCACTTTATTCTTGAAGACATTCCTCACTCTAACTTAAATCAACGCTTTCTGGGTTTTCTGAACAACTACAATCCTGAGGGTCATTGAACGCCTAGGTTACTTCTGCTGTTTGTTAAATCCCGTGTGTTTCTTGGATTCTTCTTTCATTTTGTTGCTGTATTTTCTTACGTTTTTCTCTTTGTTTTTAAGAAATGGGTGCACAGAAGCTAAACTTTTTAGACTTTACAGATATGAAAATATCTTTTTGTCTTAAATTTATTGATAGCTTTTTCGGCTCAAAGTAATTTCTGGGTTCAAAATCACTTTCACTCAGAAGTTCTTATTAACATCAAGTAAGAAATCTGATTTAACTCAGAATCTAATCCTTTCATTGGCAACATATATGCTCATTGTAAGCCTTTAATGCCATCTCTATCCTTGATACTCATTATCATCTGTCTAGCTGTGGGGCTTTTTTCTCTCCACATATACAATTCGTGACTAAAGGAAGAATCTGTCAGGCAAGACTGTGTTCTGAAGCTGGGTGTGCCACTTATTAATTGTGGAAACTTGTGTAAGTTAAAAATTGAATCACATTTCACTTTATTCAATCATAAAATAATAAGAGCATTTAACCCATATTTAGATGGCTCTGGTCAACTACCTGGTATATGAAACTTTTCCTAAGGTCTCGTACTGGAGTGGCCTCTTGAAACCTCTCATTTTATAAGCTCGGGGCAGAGATGTTAAGTGACCGACTTAAGGACTCACAGCTTCTTAGTGACAGAGCCGGTGCTAGAACCCAAGTCTTCTGACTCATAACAGAATATAATTATATTTATAAATTTATATTACAAGTAGGTAATCATATTTCTAGCAAAGGTCATAAGCATGAGGATAACTAACGTTGTTTGATCTCTTAGCATAGGCCAGGCCCAGTACTAAGTATTATACATCCATTTTCTTATTCAATTCTTATAATAATCCTATGAAATAGGCAGTATTATTATTCCCATTATACAGGTAAGTACATCGGCAGTTTGTGCGCCATGATAATTATGATTTCAGCTAAGATCAAAGCTTAATTAAGAGATGGTCGTAATTCAGAATAAAACCCTAGTTTTTCTTATCATACAGGGAGAAGGGAGCACTAAAAAGAAACAATTATACAAGTTTGAAATTTATATTTTATTCTCACTTATGTTTGTCATGACAACTCCCTGGGCTGTCATGCCATGAGCTAAAATTGAAGTTGAAAAATGCCTTTGGTGATCACATTAAAAAAAAAATTACTTCTCTTCCTGATTTTATTTGTATTTAGATGAAGAGACAGAAGACTCGGCTTAGTGCTTAACGTTGCTAACCTGGGTGTCCAGGTGTTCCTATTCCTATTCACATTCCTGCTTATTTTCTTATCTGTGAGTTCCCAAGACCGTCTTCCCAAGAACACTTCCCAAGATTCTTAGGTCAGAAGAAGATTGCCAATGAGGAAGATGCGCAATTGTGGATGAACACTGTTGTAACCTGGCATCTGGAGACTCGTGAATGCCAGCCTGCATGTGTCAGGGGTCCAGGAAAGAAATGGCTAAATGCAGTCATTCCAAAGAAATCAACAGATTGTCTCAACCACCTCCACTGCCTTCCACGATTCTCTTTATTTGGATGCTTTTTATCTGGCTTGACTATGTTTTTCCTTTAAATTGGCAGTCTGAGCATTTTGTGGGGAGAAGAGGCAGGAGAGGGAATATGACTTGAAATATGGTTGTGGGTGTTTTTTAACAAGTTCTCTAAAAACCTTAAAAAAGACCTTTTAAAAAAATCTCTGTGAATTACCTTCTTTTGCTTAAAAAATATAGAATGCTCAATGTTCCACACTAGTTCATGAGACGCACCCTTAGGGGTAGAGAAGAGTGATCTCATTTTTAGGCACCCAACCAGAACAGAATAATTTATTTCTTTAAAAAGAAACTTCTACTACTAAAGTGAAAAGTATGAAAACACACGGAACATATACATTAGGCAAATTAACACAAGGATAACGATTATTAGTTTTTTTAACATATACCTTTACCTATATAAACTGCTTTAGAGGAAAATCCATCATAATTTCAAAATGACACCTTTAATCTTTTCAAATTTATTTTTTTAGCTGTCCTTTACTTTTCTTCCAACAACACTGGGAAATTGTCATTTTGAAAGTTAATTCGAAAACATCTCCAAGTTGTAAACCATGGGGAAAAAATCAAGAACCTTTAAGCAGAGTTAAAGTACAGTGAAGAAACCAAAACAAAGCAAGACCTCTGCTTTGGCTTTGAATTCGAAAATCTCTTTCTGGGATTCCAAACTTGGTAGAGAGCACCTGTCCAGGATCCACATTCACTTATTCAAATCAAGCGATCATACCTCCAGCTGAACGATTTGCACACATGTTTAATGCCATCTTGGCATTCAAATGAAAGAAATTGAGGTTCCCACTGCCTGTGTCCACAATATGGTGGGCTCAATTCTGAAAAACAGAAAATGTGCTACTGCAAAGTCAACATATGGTCCCCAACAATATAGATCTGCCTAAACATTGCAGAAAGCATGTGGCAAAAAGAATTTTGTAGACACAGTGATAGAGTCAAGGACAAAAAGCTGACTTTGGGCTGACTGCCTTTCCATTTTCTACTATAACAGGAAGTCGAGAAATAATTTGGTCTTAAACATACATGCATGCTAACTGAAAAATAAAAACAGTGTATCTGTTCAGTTGCAGAGAGATATCCTTGTTCTTTCAGGAAATGTCAGAGAGAAATATAAAGCATATATGGCTCCTGATAAAATATGGTCTTTTAGAAATTGTTCTTCTAGTGCATTATTCAAATTGGTGTAGTAAACCCTTTTTGAGGTACCCTTCCAATTCAAGAGCCGTTTACTTTTCTCCGATAACTAAACCGTGAGCCATGGTTTGGCTCTCCATCAACCATGGTCAGATTTAAACTATGTGATCGTGAATCCCTGGCCATAGCTGATTACCCAAGCTGAGGCAATCTAATTGTCTCTCCCAGAAACTGAGAATTGGAATTGAACAAGAACAGATCATTTATTTCTGAGCACCACTGGCACTGACTATGGAAACTGGGAATACATGAGGCACTCAGAGTTTTCTGTCAGAATAAAGGAGAGAGACACAGAAAGAGAAACGCAAAGAGATTTCGAGCTGTCCTAGAGTCTGCATAAGATCCAACTCCAGTTGGCCTGTATACTTTATCATATACTATTTTGTTTTTAAAATCTCTTTCCCTTTTTGCTTAAACTAGTCTTTCTTCTGACTGAAAGACTCTTAATGAATATCCATAGTGCACTGAGATCCTATGAGGGCATGAATTATAAATACCAAGATAGAGAAGAGAGGAGGGTAAAGTTGGAAGCCTTTGAAAAGATTGACTTTTATCCTTTTTTTTCCTAGCTTATTATATATTGCTCTCTAATTTCTTCAACTAAATCCTTTTCTTCAAACAGAAAGAGTTTCATTGGGGAAAAATATCTTCTTAAACTTCTTTTTGTAGCTCTTCCCAGCGCTGTGCAGTGCTGTCCTCATTAATTTTAAGAATATTTTTCAAAATAACTTCCCATAATTCCAAGTAAGGTGATTTCCATTTTTCCCTCCTGCTCCACTTCCTCCACTGCCTTTTTTTCCCCTAGGGCAAGAAGTTAGGCAAGTGCAAAAACCACTAAACAAGAGGCAGATTGCTCTCACAGAAGGAATATCTGCTCTCCTAAGGAATACAGTCATGTGCCACATAACGACATTTCAGTCAATGATGGACCACACATACAACGATGGTCCCACAAGGGTAGTACCATGTAGGCTGGATGTGTAATAGGCTTTACCATCTAGGTTTGTGTAAGTACATGCTGTGATGTTCGCACAACAACGCAATTACTTAACGATGCAATTCTCAAAAGTACCCCCATTGTTAAGCGACACAGGGCTGTATGTCACTGGAATTTACTGCTGAATGGTTGGCCGTTCTGGAGACAGTCCCTTGTAATCATAGGATTCAGCGATCATTGAAAATAGACTGATAAATAATTTTTAAAAAAATGCAAGGGAAACTGTTTTGAAGTTTTCAGAGTAAATCTATGAACTGTAACAATTTAATCATCAGCAGCTTATTTCTCTAATGAAAAGATAGTCTCCCAATGCCAGCTTTCTTTGTAAAAATAAATGTTTCTACACTTTCCTTTTCTAAAAAAAGGAATTATATCATGGTCTAAAAAGAGAACTTGCAGCATAGGTTGATCTTCTTAGTGGGAGAGAGACCTCAGATAAAATTCAGAAAATTTAGTGAGAGCGGCAGAACAAATGAAATATTTCACGAGTGACAATGATTTCAGCTTTCTGTCTAATATGAAAAGACAGCTGGATTCAGGCACTTGGACCACCCACTGCTGGAAGAAAAATGCTTGAATCCTCAATACCTTTGATTCACTAGTTTGTGGAGGTGAGAATGTAGCTCTCACAGCATGTGCTGGAGAAGTAAGTTAAATTTCATCTGCTCATCCCTTCCCACCTTTCGCCTGCAGAATATTCCTAATTGAAGCCTCTGCTAAGGAAATGTCAGCCTAATATCTACACTGAAACTTTATTTAGAAGTTTTTGTGGAGTTGTTGGGCCTTTATTCATTGTTTTGAGAATAAGATACATTTTACAGTTTCTTTAAGGATTATTTTATTGGGGTTTTTTTCTGTTTGTTTTCTTTGTGTCTATGACAGCCATGGATTGGAGTGTGTTCTTTCCTAAAATATATAAGAAAAAAATTCAGAAACAATGAAAGTAATATGATGTGGTTACTATGTAACTTCAAACTATATTTCTTTAGTCATTCTAAGTAATTCCTTTGTTCATTCTATCCTCACTCCAATGAATGGTGCAAAATACTTCTTTAAATATTTAAACTAAAGGATGATACTTTTAAGTAAATAATTACATTTCTTTGTCTTAAGTATATCATTTGCCTCAGAAGAATGTTTTGCCACAAAATTTATTGGCTACCCCAGGATCAGGGGGTATATATAATCAGCTCTTCTAGATGTGATCAATGGGTGAAATTCAAGACTAACTACACCTTTGATTTTTGCCTTCAACTCTAATTTCTCCTAACTACCAGTTTATTCCTGAACATTTTATAAGAACACCATTTGGACAGTTATTTTTGTCTGCCCCTTCAATTATTGCTTCTGGGCTGCTTCTTTATCTTGGCAGCAACTTACTCTAAACAGAACCAACACCTGATATTTCTTTTAAGATGAAAATGCTGGCTCTTCACACAGGAGGAGGATGGTAGGAGGAGAACACCTTCATGCGGGAGAAGGATTCATTTTTACAAAGTCATAAAGTCAGGAAGAGAACGGTAGCTGACATTCCCCAGACAGCAAGGCCTCAAACCAAGTCATTAATGGTTGGACATGGCCTAATCCATTTCCTTCACATAAATGGGCCATGAGCCAACTTGTGACACTTGGATTGCAAGAAATTAATGCTCTAAAAATGAAAGATAAATTAACAGTACATGGAAATACTCAGTGAGGAAGTTTTGGTGTAGTCCCTTCTCTCCATCACTTCTGCTTTTCTCAATAAGGTGTTGAATACTTGCGGTACCTTCCTTGCTGATCATGTGTCCTACCATTGCCAGTGTAGATTGCTATAAGGCATATTTGATCATGTCTATTGCTCTCGATTATAACCATGGACTGTCTCTTTCTCTAGCACTTTCATCAAGCCAGGGTGAGGATCTACAGATTATGGGAGTTGAAAAACCTGTCTCCATCTGCCCCCAAAGTACAAAATCCTTGAGTGCTCTTCCCATACAGGTGAAAGCAAGATATCCAAAAATCCAGTTTACCTTCTTCCAAGGATATTCCCTTCCCTTCCCTTTATGTGACTAGGGGTCCTTATATGTACCTCTAATGATAGGGGAAAGCACCACTGGATCCGTCCAATTTTTTACACTGAATGTGGTGAGTGGATGACAGAGGCTCAATGCAAACGAATGTAGAGGAGAAAAAATAATTTTCTCTCTACCCTTCTGAGTTCTTAGCTGAGACCCCTGTAATGAAAGACAGATTAAAAAGAGAAAAACAAACAGAAAAGTTAATAATTTGTATACCTGATGTACACATGAGAGATACCCAGGGAAAACTAAGTGGCTCCCTGGGGTGGCTTAGAATTCAGGCTTAAATATCATCTTAATAGAGAAAGGGGAGGGGCCATGTTGGCTTCAGGGGATAGTAAATGATTTTTAGGAAAGATGAATGGGCTCTTAGAAGAATAGATGGGGGTCGGCCTGGTGGCACAGTGGTTAAGTGCTCACGTTCCGGTTAGGCGGCCCGGGGCTCCCCAGTTCGGATCCCGGGTGCGGACATGGCGCTGCTTGGCACGCCATGCTGTGATAGGCTTCCCACATATAAAGTGGAGGAAGACGGACACGGATGTTAGCTCAGGGCCATTCCTCCTTAGCAAAAATAGGAGGATTGGCAGCATTTAGCTCAGGGCTAATCTTCCTCAAAAAAAAAAAAAAAAAGAAGAATAGATGGGAGGTATGGTCATTTGTGACAAAGTTTATACAAGTGTACTGTCAATTTCTAGTCTCCTTTTCTGTGATGAGTCAGTCCTCTCTAGTTGATAAAACTCCCTGAGAGGGGATTTATGACAATTGAGTTCCTTCTGGTGGATCTGTCTTTTAGCGGATAGGAGGAGTCCAAAGAAAGCTTCTCCCTGCATCTGCTGCTCTTCAAGGGCCCATAGTTTACAATAATCAATATGCCCAAAGGGCATATTTTGAGGTGGCATATTCTGCTACCCTTCATGAACTTGACAATTTCGGTCCCAAGCTAAGAAATGGACTGAATACCATTTTCCATAGCAGTTACCTATCCTAAAGCAGTGTCATCATCTATAAGAACAAATATTATGGGGAGGGATACTCACTCCCCAATGATTTGCTTAGTGGATATACTCTAGCCAAGCTAGCTGGAGTCATTTGAATTAAAACTCTTTTGACTTCCTTGGCCTCATGGGGATGACATGGCAGAGATGGTTATTATAGACGAGTGCTGCTGAACCAAAGAGGCTCAGAAATGGTTAGTCTTTCTGACAGAACAGGGAGGCATGAGTTTCTTCTGCAGGAGGTTTAGCCTATATGAAGATGAGGCACTCCCCCAGTAGGTAAGGCTGACCTTACAATTTTCGTCCAAAATTCAGTAGTTAGAGGCAGCTTCTTTTTCTCCTGCAGCTGTCACCAGTGCTGGACCAAGCTCCTTCGTAATAGTAATAGTAAACAGGGGGAACAATCACTTCCCAAGAACAGGGTCAGTCATAGATTCTCAAGAAAGTACTATAGATCTATAAATATTTATTTATCATGTGCATTAACGCTTGGCAGTCAATCAGCCCATGAATGCCGAGGAGGACTGAGTCCAGTGTCCACCACATCACAGAAGTGCAACCGGCCAAGCCCAGTGATTAACCCCTCCCAGAGGGGGACCACTCTTTTCTCCCAGAAAGATTGGGACTGTTTTCCCAGTCAGTTGCCCCTCTACGTACGGTAAATATCAGTGACTCTAAGGTGATACCTAGTCCCCACCTACTCCTTAGCAAGAGATGGCAGTATCCGTTGCTAAAGAAGAGAACAAACGAAAGCAATAAAAACATGCAATTACACATGATAATAACACATAATAACAACACATTACAATGGCACAAAATAACTTTTAAGAGCTTGCCTCTATCTACATGTTGAACTTTAACTTGTCCATTCCATAGTTGAATTCTACTCTTTAATAATAACATTATCTGAAACTCCACAAAGGGTCCTATTGTTGTTAGAATTGCTCCTATTACTACCTAGAATGTCCTCTCTCATTCCAGCACCTAGTGACAGCTCACTTATTTTTCAGGAGCTTGTTGAAAGGTGCTTTCACCCTTGACTCAAATCCCAGCCTTTACTGAAGTCCAGGCAGATCTGAACACTCTTTTTTGCTACTGCTACACTGTCTCTATCAACGCACTTTTGCTGTGTCACACATAATTAGCTACATGTCTATAAGTTCTGTGTGATATGGACTGTTCAGGGCAGGGAATGTGCCTACTTTGTTTCTCTATGTCTATTATCAAGACAGTGCCTGGAACACAATGGATTTCTAAAAAGAAAAAGAAATGTTTATTCAATTGAATACCTCTCATTGATTCAAAATGGTTGAAATGGGGAGACATTCAGAATAATTGATATTCCAGTTAACTTAATAACCTATATACCGTAAAACTTATTGCAATGTTCGTCCAATTGCTTATAATTATCTACAAACAAGATAAAAAATATTTGAAACATAACTTTACATTTTATTAATATTAAGCATGCACTCCAGGATACTGTGGGCCTTGGGTGAATACCATATCTTCCAAGCCATGTCTGGGGATAAAAGCAAACCCTGCCACTGTTGGCTGAGGTCTGTACCAGGTATTTATACCAAATGTGTGAAGATTAAGTCTGCTGAGAGTGCTGTCTCCATCATCTCCTCTCATTTCTAACCCCTCAGCTACTGACTCCTTGTATCCTCTGTATTGTTGAGGGGACCACATATTTCCCACTCATCGTTTTTCCTTGAGAAGGAAAGCATAGCACACCCAGCTCCACTCCTCCAGCCCCCAGTGCACTTCCTCTCCTTTAGGGGAGAGAAGTTATCTGTTGAGTGAGTTTGGCAGAAGGAAGTGAGATTGTGTGTATCAGCCGCTGCCAAATTTTCTCTGAGACTGCGTTGTGCTCTGCTCTCGGAAATGCAGCAAGGGGACTGCCCCTGCAGGGGTGTCCTGCAGTGGTCCAGTGGAGCCAGGCGTTGGTTGGATAAGTCTGCCTAATTCACAGATAAAGCTTTTGTAAGGCCCTTTGGCTACTCCTAGAAATCTTGTCTTCCATTCCAGGTTTGGTCCATAATAAAGGGTTTTTTTGAGTTTGTTTGTTTGTTTTTAAATCTGTCTGTCTCTTGTGTCTATCTTTCAACTTGCTTTGAATTCTGGAAAGGGAAAAAGATTATAATTCATTGATTCTTCCCTTTAAAACACAAACAGTTGAGTCCAGCCCGGTGGCGCAGAGGTTAAGTGCGCATGTTCTGCTTCGGCGGCCCGGGTTCCCTGGTTCAGATCCCGGGTGTGAACATGGCACCGCTTGGCAAGCCATGCTGTGGTAGGCGTCCCACATATAAAGTAGAGGAAGATGGGCATGGATGTTAGCTCAGGGCAAGTCTTCCTCAGCGAAAAGAGGAGGATTGGCAGCAGTTAGCTCAGGGCTAAACTTCCTCGAGAGAAACAAACAAAACAACAGTTATTCCACAGAGCTCATAGTAAAGTAGTTTTCTTTAGCTTCTACTTATAATTTTTTTCAGCCCACTTTCTCTAAATCTATGCCACAAGAGAATGGTGGACTCTGTGCTCTGCCTCTCAATTTAACCTGGCCCATTGGCCTTGAGACCAACTTGTCATCTGGATTCCCTCTGCTCCAAAGGATACTTGGTCATCCGCAAATGAAACGCTGAAAGTTTTACGTGCAAATTCTCCATGCTTGACTAAGTCTACCCGAATTCTCTGGTTAGCTGCCCAATATTAAACTCATGCCCTACCAAAAAAGTAAAAATAAAAATCAACAGAATGAGTCAAAATTCTTTAAAATATCTTGAATATTTGAACATGTTTGAAGGAAATAATAGATTCATTTTATTTTGTGAAAAAAGGTTAGGCCATTATTATTCATGAATGATTATAAAACAATAATTTATAGTGTATAAATATGCTGAGCATCTTATAAATAGAGGGCAGTGATTGTTTATCTTCCCCCCCACATTTAGGCCCTCTTGGCCAAATAAAACAGTCATTGGTGAGTTTGATAAACATATTCTGGCCATGAAAAGCCATTTCGTAAGGTCAGAGTCACACTTTTGTATAAATTTCCGTAGAATCAGTCTCCCACTGACGATGGCCGTAGAATGCTTTAAATACTTCTTAAAACAGAGCCTCCTTTTCTTTCGTGGAAGAGACAGTAGTCTTTCACCAAACCAGCTAATATGCTTCTCTCAGTCTCACAAACCTCACCTCCCTGTATCTACATGAGTGATTTCTGGATTGCCAGCTTCTCAATTCCTTTTTTAATGCAACTTCCCCTTGTTTGCTCATGGAGACACCATGGCGAGGAAGGTGGTTTTACCAGAATGGAGTTACTGCCGCTTCCCAAGCACTGAAAATCCCACTGAACATTTGGTGGCAGAGAGACACTGTTTGTGCACTTCCTTGGGGAAAAGTAAAGCCCTTTCATTCTTGGCTTCTTTTAGGACTTTCAAATGTGTCTCCTTCCGTTGCCTTGGTGATTTCTTTGCTCATCTGTCATCACAGGTGGTCCTTGCTCTTCACCTGTTTCCTCTCCCTCCATTATTTACTGAATGATTTCCTTGTGATGAAAACAGAAGACAGGCTTCAGAGGTCACGGATGACTACAGGATGAGGGTGATGAAAAGCTTTCCTGTAAGAAGTTTTACTTCGGTGAGTATCTTATGGGAAGACAGGGAGGTAGCAGAGTGACTTTTGATCATGCCACATACTTCCTGAGCCTTACGGTGGTTGATTATCGTTTGCTTTGGGATGAGGAGAAGGCTGTCTACGTTGGAGGAAAATATCAGCATTGAAGGCAACCATTCCAAGTCTCCTTTGGAGTTGATTTCAAGGTTTTCCATGTCAATATAACTTAACACATTCGATGTTTTTTATGTTCGTGAAGACAGCCCTCCATCTCACAGCTAGTATTCTCCCTTGAGAGCAAATCCTAAAATATCATGTCACTCTTTATTCACAATGACTGCCCAGTGCCCTTCAGCTCCTGAGGTAAAACTTGGCAGTTACAGCCAGCATATTTCTCTCCCACATTCTGCTGGGAAGCCTTCCCCAGTTTGGCATTGCTTTCTCTCCCCTTTGCTTAGGCGGTGAATCTGAAGAAGCATTCATTATGCAGATTTTCAAACTGTAATCTAGCCCTGCATTCATCATCTGTGCTGCGTCTATTCCACAATAATGTCACACGAACCCTATTTAGTATATTTACTTGGTTTTCAAGCTTTAAAATTTTAGTGGGTTTTAGTAGCAATGGAATTGTACTCTGATAAAGTGTGATGGTTTAGGAGTTCTCTACCCAGATGCTTTTTCCTTCCAGGTCAAGGATTTGGAATATTTTCTTGAGGAAGGATGGAGAAAGGTTTTAGTAAGGTTGCCTGTGAATGACCTTGACTAGTCTCTTGCTGCCATAATCAATTTGAACTATCTTTATATATAATTCATTTGCTCCTCCATCTTACAGAGCATTCAACACTGCTTCGATTTCCACCTGTGTGAAGGTCATTTCTTCGGTCCACAAAACATCCCTTCCTTAATAGTATTATTTGTTGGTATATATCAATTTGCTTGAAATTGACTTGTGTGTTGGGAACTAGGCTAGATTCTTGCTTTGTTCTTGCCTGTGAGTGAAAACCCAACCCAAGATAGGGTCTTTCTGTTTTGAGGTGAACAAAACATGGAGCACACTGAGGAAAAGAAGGAGTTTTACCATAGGAGTCCTGCACCGGGATCAGTATCAGGGTCCTAGTTGGAGGCCCTAATTAGGAGTATGACCTTAGTTAACCACTTCACCTCTCTTCTCGGCCCAACATCCTCCTGTGTAAAATAAAGATATTGGAATATGTGGTTTTAAATGCTTGTTCTCGTGCTTGTTGTCTAAGTTTGTAAGCATTGCTGTTGCTAGTGTGACAAAGAACACTAATTTGTTATAAATCAAAACTAGCTTTGTAGAATAGTAAAATTCTTCCATGTGCTGGCTGCTTTTCTATAATATAGATTACATTATCATGTAGCCTAAGTTGTCACTAATTATATAAAGCACAGTGCTATCTTTAACACTCCAACAAAACCAAGCTTTAATATATTTTAATCTATCATCTCCCCACTCTGCACATTCTCTTATTACGTGAAGCTTTTCCACACTGGTTTCTTACGATCTTGTGTAGGAAAATATCCCATTATCTAATTTAGGCAAAAAGGGTTGAAGGGAAGGAGGGAAATGCTTAACACAAGTTATTCTTTCAAGCAGTTATTTCAGATAGTTTAGCTTTTGCAAAAGTTCTACAGGTCAGAGTCCCGTTTTTTTTTTTCGAGCAGTAATTTTATAAATGCTTAGAATGTGTTGTTGATTATCACATTAAACTCTCCAAAAATGTGAGTTACATTATGGAAATTTCTACTATGCATGGCATTATATCTGAGGACATTTTCAGAAATCTCAAAATTTTCCATCAGATATAATCAAGTATAAATTCAGTTGGGGATAATTAGAAGAGAAGGAAACCATAAAGTTGGAGTAGAAAAAGAAGAGAATGATTAGAAAGTTCCAACCCCATCACACCAAAAAACCTACTTCAAGGGGTCTTGAGAACAATAAAGGAAACTGAGAAGAATACATCAGGACCTCAGGCTTTTCCTTCAGCTTCTCTAAAGAAAAGATTGCATATCTGGAAACATGATGGGACACAGAAAGAAAGGCATTAATATCTGGCTAGAGAAGAGAGAACACACCCAACCGATTTCTGGTGAGCAGGGTCAGTAAATGGAAAACAAAGTAAAGCACAGTTGCCGATATTAATGGGTTATCATGTGTAAAAGGCCGTTGAAAATCTTCCTACTTTTCTGTATACTTGATTTTATTTTAATAATAAAATTTTTTTTAATAGATTCTCTCTCAATTCCATTGGCTCTGACTTTATTTTCCTGATAAGAGCTTAAATTCAAGGTCTGGAATGGAAACTTTTGTTTTTAAAGTGACAGTAATACCTTATATCTGTGTTTTTCTTTTGAGTTTTCTGTTTTGTTTGTTGTGGCTTTTTTGGGGAGGAGTGTGTGTCATTTAATCCATTGGAAAATCCCAGGAAATGGGATTATATTTTCCTTTTCTCAAATGAGGAAACCTATAACCATAAAGGGCTAAATGACTCGTCTATGACTTGTCCCTAAGCCAACAAGTGGCAGAGATGAGACCAACACCAAAGTTTCTAGCTTCTCAAACCTTTACCAGGTACCTGTGTTCTTCCCATAAGCATTCTTTTTTCTTTTTTTTAAGATTTTATTTTTTTCCTTTTTCTCCCCAAAGCCCCCCAGTACATAGTTGTATATTCTTAGTTGTGTGTCCTTCTAGTTGTGGCATGTGGGACGCTGCCTCAGCGTGGCTTGATGAGCAGTGCCATGTCCACGCCCAGGATTCAAACCAATGAAACACTGGGCCGCCTGCAGCAGAGCGCGCAAACTTAACCACTCGGCCACGGGGCCAGCCCCTCCCATAAGCATTCTAATAATTAAAAAAAAAAATCTCCACTTCAAATTGAGAATAATTAAAACTGCTCTGTCTGTTAGTTTTTCTCTGTAACCCCTTTATGATGTCTTTTAAAGTCACCTGCCAGCTCTGCCATGGTGAAAATTATACTATATTTTGACTGGAAGTCCTGAATCTAAATCACAGCTACTAAGTCCTATGAGTTCTTGGATCAGTCACTTAAGATCTCTAAATTTTAGTTTCTATGTCTATAAAATGGCAATCAAAATATCATCCCCCCTTGATTAAGGAGGATTGAATTAAATAATATATTTGGAAACACTTTGTAAGCTCTAGATTATCACTAATAATTTTTCATATTATGCTTAAGTAATTCTTTTTCAGAAAATGTCAATGGCTTACTGTTGCTAATGGAATAACATTCACACTCTTAGCAAGGCATTCAAAGTCCTCTTTGACATTCATTTGCAATCTTTTTTTCTTCTAATAATAATAGCTAACATATATTGAGCAATTGCTCTGTGCCAGGGATATAGTGAATATTTATGATCTCACGTAAACCTCATATCAAGCCTGTGGTAAAGGCATCATTACTGTCCCAATTTTACAGCTATTTATGATACTTGGAAAGCTGAAAACATTTGGCAAACTTCACACAGAGAGAAAGGAAGGATGAAGCAGGGAGTTAAATCTTGTCTTGTCTGATTCCAGAGTAAACTTGACCATCATGTAATACTGCTTCTAAATGTAGCGTTTTTCTTGAATATCACTCTACCGTAAATCATGCTTAACTCTGAGAGAACTACCATACTGCACTATGAAAAATCTTGGAATAGAAACTCACATAGCTGCTAAATTACAGAAGAGTGTCTAATCTGAGTGGATAGTGATCAAGAGTATAGTCTCTAGAACCAAACAGCCTGGTTCAGACCCGCTCTCCCACAGATGAGCATGATGATTCTGAGAATGTTATTCTGCCCATTCTTTCATCCTTAATAGGAGATAATAAGAAAACTGACCTCAGGATGTTGCTATGAGAAGCAAATGAGTAAACATATGTGCAGCTCTTAGCATGATGCCTGGCATATAGATAATACTGTACAAGTGTTAGAAGTTATTGTTATCATTATTAGTCCATCCTGCATCATGCCCATGACAGTTCTGTATCCTATTGTACTTCACACCTCAAAATTATCTGACTTGCTGCTTCCTTTGCTAGTTAATTGACCTAGTTAGTTCAGGTCTCAGCCCAAACATTGCTTCATTAATGAATCTGTCTTTGATGTGCCTGCCATGCCCCTTTGCTCTTGCCTCCCACTAATTCAAGCTCTCTTATTACACACACAGTTCACTCCAATGTCTCCTTTGAGCATTTATCATAATTGTAGATAAATAATGAATTGGACTATTAGTCTTAAAATGTCTGTACCTCTCACTAGAAAGTGCAATGAGGGGAAAGGCCATTGTCCATTGGTGTAGCTTGTCCAGTAAAGTGCTTGATAACCTATTGAGTGAATGCATAATGAATTAATGAATCTCATCTTCCTTTGTTCCATCACTTTAATTTATATACTGTCTAATGGCTTGAAAATCCATTTTCTTTGTCTCTTTCTCTATGAGTTGTTCTGTTTGTATCATGAGTTTTCAAACTTCCTGGCCAACTCTAATTGACTAAAAATATTTATAGGAATTTCCCATGGCTATATCTGTGCCAATGACAACTAAATTACCACTTTCTTCCTTCTTAAATATTAAATTTCTGAAATACAAGTAGATTAACTCAACTAAGAAAACAAGAAATAGAAATCTTTTCATGTTTTGCATACTGCTTTTAGACTGCATTTTGAATGTTTCTTGAAATTTGCATAATCATTCAAGAATCTCCTTCCTTTTGAATACCACAGTAATGACAACTTAAGATATATTGTTTGCTGTTTATTCAAAATAGATTTCAATTATCAAAGTAGATCTTTATGTATGCACCTGTTTCCTTATTTGCTATGGAGTCAATTAGTAATATGATCATGTATGATGATGCTGTTTTGAAATCGTGACTTGAAATATGCCATGGTAACTTCTGCAATATTAAGGAGCAGTTTTTTTTTTTCCTATCCTGTTAAATTCTCTAGGATGGATTTTTAAAACTTGAAATCTCCAGCATATGCCACACTAGATTTATCATGTTTATGCTGCATATAGCTCAATACATTAAGACCTCAAAACATTGTGGAAATAAGCTTAGCTGAGTGCCAATTCTAACCAAAGGTGAACTCTAATCCCTGGGGAAGTCTCCTTCCTCTTATGAACTGAAAACACACAGAAGTTGTGTTTTAATTGTGTTCCAACATGTAAAATAAAATATTTTTAAAATTTTATTTTGTAGTGAATATATTTGATTCTATTCATCATTTAATTCTACCATGTTTGTGATGCCCCAGACAGAAGTAAACTCTTTACTTTAGAGTATTGTCAAGTTATAAACTCAGAAAAACCTCTTCCAGCTCTACCCCTTACCAGTTGAGTAAAGCTAAGTGTATATATAACTTTTCTAATCCTTCTCAATCTGTAAAATGGGGATTATAGTAGTTCATACCTTACAGAGTTTCTATGAAGATTCAATGATATAGAGCCTGGAAGAGTTTAGTACAGATCCTAGAATATAGTAAATTCTTAATAAATATTAATCACCATTTTTATTAACATTATTATTATATTGTT
Organism: Equus caballus; assembly: GCF_041296265.1. NCBI lineage: Eukaryota > Metazoa > Chordata > Mammalia > Perissodactyla > Equidae > Equus > Equus caballus. The sequence continues at coordinate 65,630,579 of NC_091698.1, forward strand.
CATGTGTAAATACCTGTGTCATTCGCATGGGCACTCGCCATCTATTCTTTCCAGGTTATAAGTTTGTTCTTCTCTCAACATCATCGATCTCAGTGTCTTGCTGGCAGCATTGTTCTTTCTACCCTTTTTATTGCCTTACACACAATAAATGATCATTTGATTGAAAGTTAATGTGTTAGTTTGCCTCTGTGTGTGTTATAATGAATTCACTTGCCTTCCAGAAATGCCAGTTAAGTACCTTTTTCTGTGTGACACTGTGCTAGGCACTGGGGAAACAGAGGTGAATAATGTAATTTTATAGATTCCTTTTTAATTCAAAATTTAGTATTTTTAAAGCCATGGCTAAAGCCAAAGTCTAGAGAAATAAGAGAAAGAAATATGGCTCTGAATAATGTTTACTTAACACATTTATGCCAAATGAGGTATTCTCAAGTTAATTATCTAATCTATTGTAGTCACAGTTGAATAACTTCAGAAGTAATTGGGGGAAAAAGCATTAATAAGGTGTGTGTGTGCATGTGTCTTCCCATGAATAATAGCATCTAACATGGCTATTTTCTTTGAATTTGAAAATAAAATTAAAAAAAAAACATGTTGAGCACAAATTTCAAGATGGAAACAATTATTTTTATGTATAGCTATAGCATTTTAAATAGTTGATCTAAAAAAACCTACCACAGTCAAGTTTATAGTACTGGAGATGCCCTAAAATTTGGCACATTCCTTATTTTTATTTTATATTTTAAATGGGCATTGATGGGAGGAGGAGAGGCACTTTAATTTTAGAAGCAAAATAGTGGTCCTATTGGTTCCTCATTACTTCAATAGGCTCCCAAACAGATCTCTCTAAAGAAAAGTGCTGTACAAGGAAAGACGCTATGTGATGCAAACCTGATAGATGAGAGGCCAAGGATGAGGCTGGTAAGGTAGGCTGCGGTCAATCATGAAGGATCTTCCACACCACCCTAAGGAGACTGAAGGCAATATGAGTTTGAGCAGGGTAATAGCAAGATCACATCTATGCTTAGAAATCACTTCGATGCCTTGAGTAGTGGACTAGAGTGGGGAAAAGAACTGAGGTTGGAAGAATAATTTGGAAGTCAGAACAAGAGCTGGGGCAGCTGGACTATGGCTATAGAAGTTCTAATGGGGAAGAGAGGTAAGGAATTACAGGACACATTTTTAGTTATCTTTGTAAGGTGAACAAAAGGAAGAGGTCAAATTCTTCCAGAATCTTGTCTATTTCTCTCATACAGGATGCTCACATATATTCAGAGAAAGCTCTGAACAATTCGTAAAGTCTCAACATAAAAAAGCAAAAAGCCAAGGAAAAATAAAAAGACATCAAGGAACCTCCAAAAAGAAGGAGGGAAAGGAATTACAGAAAATCAGCACACGGCAAGAATAAAGACTTTGGCGGGCTGGGGGAGCAGGAAGGGAGTTGTGGCTGGGGGAGGGGGGGAAGGACATGGTGGGGTGGGAGAAATGGTGTGCATCTCTCTATATTTTTTACAAAAGAATACAAAATATTCAAAAGTTCCAGCTTCAAGTGATTTAAAGGACAATGAAATATCAATTTAAAAAGAAGCTGACTAGATTCAGGAAAGAAGAAGTAATGAGTTTCACTTAGCTAATTACTAGCAAAATGTTTTATTATTAATTATTGCTATTATTATTTACAAATGGAGCAGAGGAGCACAGAGGTAGATCTTCCAAATAGTAGGTGAAAGGTTGTGTGAGAAGCAGGGATGGAGTATGAATAAAGCAAAAATTTGATCTCAGAGAGGCCTCATCATATTGATCTGTTTGGAAATTTCTGTGATAATAATATGTTATTATTATTACATAATTATGATTATTATAAATATTTCAACGTATCGTAAAGTTGAAAAGTGTATAGCATTGATTGATTGATCCATTGGTAAGCTATTATCTTTTTTGTGTCTTATCTATTATGTAATGTACGTTCTATATGTAATATATGTGTCTTCCCTCAAGCATTGATGGAAAAGCGCTGGAAAAAAATCGAACTCTGTTTTCTTTGAAAGTATGGAGAAGAAACGTTTAATTTTGGGAAAGAATAAAGAGAAGCTTCCTATCATGCTGCTTTTTCAGAGTAGCCAAATCCTGGAAAAGTGTGATCAAAGGAAATGCAAGATATGTTGCTGCACGCTCAGGTAAAAGAGAATTGATGCCTTAATAACATCCAATCTATAGCAAGATGATAGGCTATAAAATGAGTTTTCACTTTGTTTAAGTGGAATTGAGTACCTAACTTTAATTTATCACATGTAATTTATTACACACCACTAGCCCCTTAAAATTATTATGTGACATCTACAAAGAACACATCTGTAAAGGACACACCTCGGCTCACCAGCACCAGAAACAATCTCTTTCTGTCTTTCTTCTTTTGCAGCACTTCACATGAATGCGCTCGATGAGTTTCAGTGGTTTGAACTCACCATATGCAGGGACCTCAACTGTGATAAGCTGTACAGCTCACACATATAACCCATGAGCAAGAAATACAATGCCAAAAAGGTTAGACTGAATGGAGAAAAATAAAAAAGGAAAACACAGTCATTGAAAACAAGAAAAAGGTGCAAATCAGAGTTATGCAAAATAAGTCTTCATATATATTATTGAAAGTTTTCTGGCATGTACAATGCAGTGAAAATTGAATTAAACTGGTTTGAGAAAGGGTTCAAAAATTCATTCCAAGTACTACTAGTAGCTCAAAATATGCTCTTGTACATGCCTTGTAACTCAGTTTGTTCATCTGCCTAAAGAATACAAATGTTCTTGGAAGTAGAGAATAAAACGCATAAAATCCTCAGGTATTAAAATGCATTTGGGAAGTCTTTGGAGGTCAAGGGTTTTGAAACTCTACATATAGTACAGAATCCAAAAGAAAAAATAAATTTTCTTCTGCTGGTCTAGTACAGTAATCTAAGAATTCATCTCCCAGCTAAATACTCAGATTATTTTTCTACAGCTATCTAAAATTTATTTTATGAAGACACTTTCTCATTTTGCTGATAAAATTCATTTTTATCAACCATCATCTAGTTTGAATTTCTGTCTCCTCTGCAATCTCAACACCAAAGCAGTATTATTTCCTACTAGTCATAGACTGAGGAAGGCAAAAAGATTAGTGGTAGATGGGGTAAGGTGTTTGCTATGGAATTTATTATCTTAAATGCCAGTGGTTTAGTTCCCAGATAGCTTGAGTATGATGTGATTTATCATATTCAGTACCAGGAAGAGGGTAGAGATTTTACTAAATTTAGAGAGATAAGGCAGAAAGCAGTAACTGTAATAACCACTAAAACATAGCCTCAAATAATATCAGGAGCTGTTAAGGCCAGGGAAAGAAATGCAGTGGACAGATCAGTTATTATAAAGAATTACCTTGGAGTTTTTTGACATTGTATTTGTTTTATATCAAAAGAAAGCAGGGCGTATCTTCATCAATAGTTTCAAATGATGTTCAAAGTTCAAATAATAAGATCTGAATGTGTGGAAAGAAGAACGGAACATGTTCAGCTACGTAGGCAGACATCATAATTACTTCCATTAGCATTATACTAATTAGGATATAGAATCATTTCTTGTAATGAAGGCCAAAGTAGAAGTTTGTGTGTCTCCCACATAGTAGTCCAAAAATAAATGGTCTAGGGCTGATTTGGTGGTTTCATTGTACCAGGGACAAAGGTCATTTATTTACTGTTGCTAACTCATCCTCAACATATCTGCCAATCTTAGACGACCTCTCTTCAGCTCCTGCTAAGCCATTCACGTTCAGCCAATCAGACAAAAGAGAATGGAAAAGGGAAAAGAACAGGCATGCTATTTCTTTTAAAGACACAACACAGAAGTCATGATTAGTTTGACTTGGAACCCATTGGCCAGGGCACAGATACGTTGGATGCAAGGGAGCCTGGAAAGGTCTTTCTAGCTGTGCAGCTATATGGTTCACTAAAGTTCTGTTAACTGTAGAAGAAGGGGAGACTGGATATCTGAGGGGCAACTATCAGTCATTGCCACAGTCCACTGCTTATCCATCCCCTAAAAGCAAAAATCCCTTCTTCCTACACATCGAATCACAACATAACGAGCCACATCAAGATCTGTGGAGAGGACTGCACATTACCCAGAGATGGACTTTGAACTGGGTGCAACTTTGGAATTGTCTCCCTTGTAAAGGGAGTGAATATTCCAAGGAGCCAATTCCTCTCGATGTGGCTCATCATGTTCAGGATGTGAAAATATAAAAGAAAATATCTTTTTCCCTCCTCTATACCAGTATAAATAGATGAGATAAGAACAGCACGAATGCATTTAAAACTCTCTTTTGGAAGGGAGTATGGGGGGCTTCATTGCAGTTACTGCAAATTCCACTGGGCAAGAATGGTGAAAAAATTTGTTTTGTCGCTGAATTGAGTTCCTTGGTTAATCCACATGGTAACTCATTATAATGCCTTCTGGATATTTTCACTGTGATCCTTGGTTTTGTCCATTGGGAGACTTTCCTTTTCCTTATCCTTCATAATCAAAACATTGGAAAGTATATTCTTTTTCGAGGCTGGGTAGTTTGTGTTGTCCACATCATGGTGGTACAGTTTGAGGCCAGATTTTTGCTTTAAGGTTAGAAAAATGACGAGTTTTTGTAGGTAGCTTGTGTTTCTTTGGAAATACAATTCCTTAAGCAATTTAGCAGGTTTCTAGTCAATTCCATCTGAAGGTAATCATAAGTAAAAAATCTCCTCAAAAGATATTGTTTAGACATAAACACACTGGTCCCTTAATTTACTGGTCATTTTTAGGCTGCCTTTAAAAGATTGAGAGGCCCACATGTTAATCTGATTTTTGCCTCTGAGCTTGCTTTCACTGTCTGGCTGAAAATTCTTAATAGGAACTGCTTGAGAAAGACTGGAGGCTACAGTCTTATCTACTGCTAAGCCTGCCTCTTCAGAGCCACCCATGCAACCTAGTCTATGTTGAGATATCACTGCAGGATTTAAAAAAAATAAATCAGCAAAGAGAAGCTAACACAGAGCTGTATTCTAAGGTTTTCCAACCACTTCTGCTATAGTTATAAGCTCTAATTGCAGGTCTGCTTTCCAAGGTATTTCAAGTAACACTGTAATGAAATATTTGTCTGCATAACAAAGGTCTGCCCCTCTGCAGCTTGCCTTTCCTTGCTGACTTCCAGCAGAGAGAAAGTCACGTGTTTTAGATTGCTTGCTTTTTTTTTTTTTCATGTTAGCATTGCTCTTCTAGGTACCATCAGTATTAGACAAATTTGTAAATGTTAGCAATAAGGGGAATTAAAGAATAGAGATATTTATATCTTTTTCAATACCTGTCCAGACATCCAAAATGGAAGACAGGAGATAATAAAAATAAGAAGAGACATATATTAAATAGAAAAATAACCAAAAATAGTAGAGAAGATCAACAAAGTCAAAAGTAGTTTCTTATAAATGACTAGTAATATTGACAAACTTCTGGTAATAATAAGTAAAACAGAAGAGAGAAATGATCAAATATCAGGATTTAATATTTAGACATAATAGATGTTGCACATACTAGGAAGTAATAAGAACATGTTATGGAAAATGCTATTCTAAAAAACTTCAAACTTAAATATGATAACCAAATCCTTAGAAAAATTAACATCACTGATATTGGTTCAAAAAATAGAAAAATTCATAGACCTATAACCCTTAAAGAAGTTCAATTAGTCAAAATTATTTGCACAAAGAAAAGTTAAACCACAGATGGATTCCCCAGTGAGTTCTGTCAAATATTTAAGAAGGTAAAAAAAAATCCAAGTCTATACAATCTCTTCTAGAGAATAGATAAAAAGGGAACACTATTCAATTCATATAATGAAACTTCTATGACCTTGGAATCAAACCTGACGATCATTTTGTGAATAAAAATGAGATTCCAATTTCACTTGTGAACATAAATGAAAATAACACCAAACATACGAGCAAGATATGAGAAGTATAACAACTTACGACCAAGTTGAGTTTATTCCAGGAATGAAAATTGGTTTAACATTAGAAAATTAATGAATGTAGTCCTCTATGATCTATATAAACAAATTAGAAGTCTAGTTGAAAGAGAACAGTTTTGCTCCACAATAGAGAATCACAGCCTCTCATCCAGTTCCCAGACCTGGGATCTTGTGTGCAAAGCAGGGGCCGGATCTTCTTGCCATAGGTCTATGGAGCAATTGTCTTTCTGTCATCCTGCTAAAGTACCTGCAGTTATTTAACAAGTTTACTGCACCCAAGGAAGAGAGAAGCAGTCAGACTCTTCCAGGGTAGGATGTTGATTCTAAACTGAGATAATTCTTGGAAAAGTGAAAGACTTCTGTGGCTCAGCCATCAGAGAGGACACTGGGAGAAGTGAGAAGGTAAGCAAAATGTTGGCCTAAATCTACGACACAGTGAACCCAGTGAGTCTGAAAAACCATCCAATAGTCATTGCCTCAATTCCTGGATGCATCCAAAGCATACTCAGCAACCCCCACATTGTCTCACCGACCCAAGGAGTAAAGGCTACTATGCTAGAAAGGGCCAAGTAAAATATTCTGGAAGTAACCCATATATACATTTTTAAACTGGGAGCATGTTGTTTTATTTCTGTATTACAAAAGTAATACATGAATGCATGATTGTTTTAAAAATTAAATAAAACCTCATTATATGTACCGTAACAAGTGAGAATACCGTTTATTGCAGTCCCTGATCTCCCCTTTACACCAACCCCTTTACCTCCCCATGGATAATGCTAAGCGAAACTCAGAGTATTCAGCATTTACAGTAGTCAGTGGAACTGGGAACTATGGGATCCACTTTTTTTTTTAAATTGTGGTGAAAAACACATAACATGAAATATACTCTCTTAATAAGTTTTTAAAGACATTAAGAAAACAACAGTTTTCTTAACTATATGCACGTTGTACAGCATATCACTAGAACGTTTTCATTTTGCATGACTGAAAACACTCTATACCTGTTGAGAAGCAACCCTCCGTTTCCCTCTCCTACAAACCCCTGGCAACCAGCGTTCTACTTTCTGCTTCTATGGGTCCAACTACTTGAGATACCTCATATAAGTGGAATCATGCATTGTTTGTCCTCCTATGACTGGCTCGTTTTAATTAGCAGAATGTCCTAAAGGTTCATCTATGTTATAGCTCATAATAAAATTTCCTTCTTTTTTTAAGACTGAATAATATTTCACTGTATGTGTATACCACATTTTCTTTCCCCATTCATTTTTTTAAAATTATTTTAGTGAGGTCATATTGGCTTATAACATTGTGTGCATTATTATATATCAGTTTCTGTACAGACTGCATCATGCTCACCACCAATAATCTAGTTTTTATCCATCACCATGCACGTGTGCCCCTTTACACCTTTTGTCCACACCCCACCTTCTTTCCATCTAGTAACCACTAGCCTGTTCTCCTTATCTATGTATTTTTCTATTTTTCACATATGAGTGAAATCATACAGTGTGTGTCTTTATCTGTCTGGCTTGTTTCACTTAGCATAATGACTTCAAAGTCCACCCATGTTGTCACAAATGGGATGATTTTGTCTTTTTTATGTCTGAGTAGTATTCCATTGTGTATATATACAGCTTTTTTATCCATTTATCCTTGATGGGCATGTGGGTTGCTTCCATGTCTTAGCTATTGTGAATAATGTTGCAATGAACACAGGGATACATGTGTCTATTTAAATTGTTGATTTCATTTTCTTTGGATAAATACCCAGTAGTGGGATAGCTGCATCATGTGGTATTTCTATGTTTAATTTTGTGAGAAATCTCCATACTGCTTTCCATAGTGGCTGCACCAGTTTGCATTCTCACCAGCAGTGTATGAGGGTTCCCTTTTCTCCACATCCTCTCCAACATGTGTTATTTCTTGTTTGTTAATTAATAGCCATTGTGACGGGTGCAAGGTGAAATCTCATCATAGTTTTGATTTGCATTTCCCTAATAATTAGTGATGTTGAACATCTTTTCGTGTGCCTATTGGCCATCTGTATATCTTCTTTGGAAAAATGTCTGTTCATATCCTCTACTCATTTTTTGATCAGGCTGTTTGTTTTTTTGTTGAGTTGTATGGATTCTTTATATATTTTGGAAATTAACCCTTTGTCAGATATATGGTTTGCAAATATTTTCTCCCAGTTGGTATATTGTCTTTGCATTTTGTTCCTAGCTTCCTTTGCCTTGCAGAAGCTTTTTACTCTGATCTTGTTCCACTTGTTTGTGTTTTCTTTTGTTTCCCTTGCCAGAGTGGACATAGTATTCAAAAAGATACTGATAAGCCTGATGTCAGGGTATACTGCCTATATTTTGTTCTGGGAGTTTTATGGTTTCAGGTCTTCCATTCATCTTTAATCCATTTTGAGTTGATTTTTGTGTATTGTGCAATCTAATCATCTAATTTCATTCTTTTGCATGTAGCTATCCAGTTTTCCCAATACCATTTACTGACGAGACTTTCCTTTCTCCGTTGTATGTTCTTGGCTCCTTTTTCAAAGATTAGCTGCCTGTAGATGTGTGGTTTTACTTCTGGGCTTTCAATTCAGTTCTATTGATCTGTGTGTCTGTTTTTGTGTCAGTACCATGCTGTTTTGATTACTATAACTTTGTAGTATATTTTGAAGTCAGGAATTGTGATACCTCCAGCTTTGTTCTTTTTTCTTAGGATTCTTTTGGCTATTCAGTGTCTTTTGTTGTTCCATATAAATTTAAGGACTCTTCATTCTATTTCCATGAAGAATGTCTTTGGGATTCTGACTGGGATTGCACTGAATGTGTAGATTGCTTTAGGTAATATGGACGTTTTAGCTATGTTTATCCTTCTAATCCACGGGCATGGAATACCCTTCCATTTCTTTGTCTTCTTCTATTTATTTCAATAGTGTCTTGTAGTTTTCAGTGTGTAGGTCTTTCACCTCCTCCTCAATTAAATTTATTCCTGGACACATAATTCTTTTTGTTGAAATTGTAAATGGGATTGTATTCTTGACTTCTCTTTCTTCTAGCTCATTATTAGTGTATGGAAATGCAACTGATTTTTGTATGTTGATTTTGTACCCTGCAACTTTGCTGTAGTTGTTGATTATTTCTATTAGTTTTCTGGTGGAGTTTTTAGGGTTTTCCACATAGAATCACATCATCTACAAACAGTGAGTTTTACTTCTTCATTTCCAATTTGGATCCCTTTTATTTCTTTTTCTTGCCTAATTGCTCTGCCTTAAACTTCCAGTACTATGTTGAATAAAAGTGGTGAGAGTGGGCACATTTGTCTTGTTCCTGTTGTCAGAGGGATGGCTTTCAGTTTTTCACCATTAAGTATGATGTTGGCTGTGGGTTTGTCATATCTGGCCTTTATCATGTTGAGGCGCTTTCTCTCCATCCCCATTTTATTGAGAGTTTTTATCGTAAATGGTTGTTGGATCTTGTCAAATGCTTTCTCTGCATCTATTAAGATGATCACATGATTTTTATTTCTAATTTGGTAAATGTGGTGTACCATATAGATTGATTTGCAGATATTGAACTATCCCTGCATCCCAGGAATAAATCCCACTTGATCATAGTATATGATCCTTTCAATATATTGTTGTATTCGGTTTGCTAATATTTTGTTCAGAATTTTTGCATCTATGTTCACAAGCGATACTGGTATGCAATTTTCCTTTTTTGTGTTGTCCTTGTCTGGTTTTGGTCTCAGGGTAATGTTGGCCTCATAGAATGAGTTAGGAAATGTCCTATCTTCTTCAATATTTTGCAATACTTTGAAAAAGATAGGTATTAAATCTTCTTTGAATGTTTGGTAAAATTCACCTGAGAAGGCATCTGGTCCACGACTTTTGTTTTTTTTGTTTGTTTGTTTTGTTTTTTTAAAGATTTTATTTTTTCCTTTTTCTCCCCAAAGCCCCCCAGTACATAGTTGTGTATTTTTCGTTGTGGGTTCTTCTAGTTGTGGCATGTGGGACGCTGCCTCAGCGTGGTCTGATGAGCAGTGCCATGTCCGCGCCCAGGATTCGAACTAACGAAACACTGGGCCGCCTGCAGCGGAGCACGTGAACTTAACCACTCGGCCACGGAGCCAGCCCCCACGACTTTTGTTTTTGCGGAGGTTTTTGGTTACTGTTTCCATCTCTTTCCTTGTGATTGGTCTATTCAGATTCTCTATTTTTCTTGATTCAATTTTGGGAGGTTGTATGATTCTAAGAATTTATTCATTTCTTTTAGACTATCCAATTTGTTGGTGTATAGCTTTTCGTAGTATTCTCTTACAATTCTTTGTATTTCTCAGGTGTCTGTTGTGATTTCTTCTCTTCTATTTCTGATTTTATTTATTTGAGTCTTCTCTCTTTTTCTTAGTGAGTCTGGCTAAAGGTTTGTCAATTTTATTTATCTTCTCAAAGAACCAGCTCTTAATTTCTTGATTCTTTCTGCTCGTTTTTTAGTCTCTATTTTATTTATTTCTGTTCTGATTTTTATTATTTTCTTCCTTCTAGTGACTTTTGGCTTCATTTGTTCTTCTTTTTGTAGTTTTTTATGTGTAATTTAAAATTACTTATTTGAGATTTTTCTTGTGTGTTGAGGTAGGCCTGTACCACTATATATTTCCCTTTTAGTACCACTTTTGCTGCATCCTATAAGAGTTGGTATGTTGTATTTTCATTTTAATTTGTGCAGGTATTTTTTGATTTCTCTGTTGATTTCTTCATTGATCCAATTGTTGTTCAATAGCATGTATTTAGTCTCCACATATTTGTCACTTTCCTAGCTTTTTTCTTTCTTTCTTTCTTTCTTTTTTTTTTGAGGAAGATTAGCCTGAGCTAACTACTGCCAATTCTCCTTTTTTTGCTGAGGAAGACTGGCCCTGAGCTAACATCCATGCCCATCCTCCTCTACTTTATACATGAGATGCCTACCACAGCATGGCTTTTGCCAAGTGGTGCCATGTCCACACCAGGGATCTGAAGCAGCGAACCCCAGGCCACCGAGAAGCAGAATGTGCAAACTTAACTGCTGCGCCACTGTGCTCGCCACATGTATCTAGCCCAGCTTTTTTCTTGTAGCTCTTTTCTAGTTTCATAACATTGTGGTCAAAAAAGATGCTTGATATGATTTCAATCTTAAATATGTTGAGGCTTGCCTGGTTTCCAACATCTATGAGCATGTTCCATGTGCACTTGAGAAAAGTGTGTGTTCTTCTGTTTTCAGATGGAATGTTCTATACACATATATTAAGTCTGTCTGGTGCGGTGCTTCCTTAAGTCCACTATTTACTTGTTGACTTTCTGTTTGGATGATCTATCCATTGATGTAAGTGCGGTGTTGAGGTCCCTTACTATTATTGTGTTGCTGTCAATTTCTCCCTTTAGGTCTGTTAATAGTTGTTTTATATACTTTCATGATCCTGTGTTAAATGCATACAAATTAATAATTGTTATGTCTTCTTGGTGGAATATCCCTTTTATCATTATATAATACCCATATTTGTCTCTCATTATCTTTTTTATCTTGAAGTCTGCTTTGTCTAAGTATGGCTACCCTTGCTTTCTTTTGCTTAGGGTATCATCTTCTATCCCTCCACGCTAAGCCTATGTTTGTCTTTTGAGCTGAGATGTGTTCCCTGGAGACAGTATATTGTTGGTTCTTTTTTTGTTTTTTTCAATCCATCCAGCCACTCTGTGCCTTTTTTTTTTTCCCCAGAGGAATATTCACCCTGAGCTAACGTCTGTTCTAATCCTCCTCTATTTTGTATGTGGGTCGCTGCCACAGTACAGCTGACAAGCAGTGTAAGTCCATGCCTGGGATCTGAATCCATGAACCTCAGCCACCAAAGAGGAGCACGCTGAACTCAACCATTACAGCACAGAGTCAGCCCCCACTCTGTTTCTTGTGAGTTCAGTCCATTTACATTTAGAGTGATTATTGATATATGAGGGCTTAATGCCCCCATATTATCTCTTGTTTTCCAGTTGTTCTATATTTCCATTGTTTCTTTTCCCCTGTTTTTTTTAATTTCCACTTTGGTTTGGTGGCATTCTGTGATGGTTTTCTCAATTTTCTTTTTATTTATGATTTGTGACCCTGTTCTGAGTTTTTGTATTCAGTTACCATGAGGTTTGTATAAAAGATCTCATAGATGAGATGGTCCATCTTCTGATAGCCTCTTATGTCCATTAGCCTAAGGAGGTTCCATCCCCTTCCTCTACCCCTTCTATGGTTTTATTGTCATAAATTATTCTTGTGTGTGTGTGTGTGTTTGTGACTAAATTGAAGTGTTTATAGTTACTTTTGATGCTTTCCTTCTCTTTATCTTTTATGTTATAATTAAGTGGTTGCTAACCTATTCTGATAGAGAGCTGCAATTTTATGATTCTGTCTGTCTATTTATCTCCTTGCTCCAAGCTTTGTAAATCTTGGCCTTTCTGTTTCAGGTAAGAGGGCTCCCTCCACCATTTCATGTAAGGCAGGTCTAGTGGCAATAAACTCCCTCAGCTTTTGTTATCTGGGAAAGTTTCTATTTCTCCATCATATCTGAAGGATAATTTCACTGGATAGAATATACTTGGCTGATAGTTTTTGTCTTTCAGTATCTTGAATATTTAATTCCCTTCTCTCCTAGCCTGTAAGGTTTCTGCTGAGAAATCTACTGAAAGCCTCATGGTGGATCCTTTGTAGGTTATTTTCCTCCCTCTTACTGCCTTTAATGTTCTTTCTTCGTCATTGACTTTTGACAGTTTAATACTATATGCCTTAGAGAAGATCTTTTTACATTGATATAATTAGGAGTTCTATTGGCTTAATGTACTTGTATGTTCAGGTCTTTATCCACGTTTGGGAAGTCCTCAGCTATTATTTCTTTGAACAAGCTCTCTGCTCCTTTCTCCCTCACTTCTTCCACTAGGATTCCTATAACCTTTATGTTACTTTTCCTAACTGGATCAGATGTTTCTTGAAGATTTTCTTCATTTTTAAAGAAATCTTAGTTCTTTCTCCACCTCCACCTGAATCATTTCTAGGTTTCTATCTTTGTGGTCACTAATTCTCTGCTCCATGAGGTCTACTCTAATTTTTATAATTTCTACATTATTTTTTATCTTATTGATTGTGTTTCTTCATATCCAGAATTCCTGTTTGGATATTTTTTAAAGCTTTAATCTCTTTTATGAAGTATTCCCTTCATGATTCCTGACCCCTCCTCCTTTCCTCTTCCCATTTCCTTTGATGTTATTTTGTTACAGATTTTTAAATTGTTTGACAGCGGGGAATGGAGACCAAGGAGAGGGGATGATAAAGGATCCTGGACTCTGTATGATTGAAATAAATATAAATAAACAAACAAAAAAATCCATCCTAATAGGTGTGAGGTAATATTCCTCATTTTGGTTTTGATTTGCTTTCCCCTGATGATTAGTGATGTTCAGCATCTTTTCATATAACTGTTGGTTATTTGCATGTCTTCTTTGGAAAAATGTCTATTCAAATCCTTTGTCCATTTTTTAATCAAGTTATATGGTTTTGTGCTATTGTGTTATAGGAGTTCCTTATATAGTTTGAATATTAACTCCTATCAGAAAAATTGTTTGCAAATATTTTCTCCCATTATGTACACAGCCTTTTCACTGAGTCGCTTGTTTGTTTTGCTGCGCAGAAGCTTTTTAGTTTGATGTAGTCCTACTTGTCTATTTTCGCTCTTGTTGCCTGTGCTTTTGATGCCATATCCAAGAAATCATTGCCAATACAAACATTCTGAAAGTTTTCATCTATGTTTTCTTCTAAGAGTTTTATAGTTTCGCATCTTACATTTAAGTCTATAATGGATGTTGAGTTGATTTTTGTGTATGGTATAAGATAAAGGTCTAATTTCATTCTTTTGCATGTAAAGATCTAATTTTGCCAACACTATTGAAGAGACTATCCTCTGCCCATGGTGCAGTCTTGGTCCCCTCATCAAAGAGCATTTGACTGTATGTGTGTGGTTTTATTTCGGGGCTCTCTATTCTTTTATACCAGTTTATGTGTCTGTTTTATGCCAGTACCATACTCTTTTGATTAGTGTAACTTTGTAATACGTTTTAATGTCAAGAAGCATGAGATCTCCAGCTTTGTCCTTTTTCAAAATTATTTTGTGCTTTGATTCAGGCAAGACAGAATTCAATTCCTTGGCAGCATAAGAATGTTGGGTGTGTATTTCAGTCTTTTCTTTCCCTCCCAGAGAGAAACCAGGAGCTTGGATTTTCCTTCAGATTATCAGGCTTTAGTGGGACTGTTTCCATGTTCATCTGGGGTGGAGGAGCCTCTTAATGTGTTTTTTGGAACTTTTATAAAGGGAATTTGTCTGTGTATTGTTGTTGAGTTGGTGTTTCTGTGGTGGAAAGGAGGGTCTGGGATTTCCTATTCCACCATCTTGCTGACATCATCCCCTGGAAGTAACCCACCACACTAATCTACCCCAAATTATTTATATCCCTGGAGGTATTTTCTTCAAAAAATTTTGCAGATCCTGGTGATTCCTCAAACATCTTCATCAAATATGCCCATTTATGTAATATAGAAAACAAATGGATCCTGAAGAATGACAATAGGTTATCATAAACTTAAAAGTATCTCCAGTTGAAGTGGCTTTCTTCATCTGGCAAGTGCATTTTTTCTCTATACCAATTAGAAAAATCTACCTGAAGCAATCTGCTTTTAACTGGCAGAAACAGCAGTTTATCTTCACTGCTTTACCTTAGAACTATACCAACTCTCCCACTCTATGAGATAATCTATTTCAAGGGGATCTTTGTTACCACCCAGAAGGACATTATGCTTATCCATTACATTGGTGATAACATACTGATTGGATCTGGTGAGAAAGAAGTAATGAATACCTTAGATGCCTTTGTAAGATGTGTATGACGGAGAATGACATATGAAAGCCATGAAAATTCAGGGATCTGCTGCTTTAGTAACATTTTTATGTATCCAGTTATCTAGAATATGAGTTAGAAAGGATTTTCTATAAAGAACCAGGTAGTAAATATTTTAGGTTTTTTGGTTCATATAGGCAGCATCACAACTACCCAGCTCTGCCATTGAATATGTAGGCAACCATAGACAACAGATACATGAAGAAGAGAGGTTGTGTTTTAATAAAACTTTATTTAGAAAAACAGTATTAAGCCAGATTTGGCCTTAGTTTGTTGACCTCTAGGCTAAAGCAAGTCAAGATAACTCTGCAAAGTAAACAACCTCTCATTATACCTTACACCCATTTTTTTTCCTTATTTATCTTTGGTGTAATTGATCTCTCAAAGCCCAGGAGAAGTATGTTGATATCCTACAACAAGTGCATTTCTAAAGTTTTCTTTCAAATTTTCTTAAAAGATTAACCAAATTTTTCTTGATTGATTTAATTTTCTCTAATAGAGAAATTTCCTCTTACTAATCTAATACAGAGTTTGATTGTCCTTTTGTGCTTTTGGCTTTCCTGTATTATTTTCTTATCTCTAAAAACTCTGTCTTAATCTAGGATTTTTGTGTTATTTATTTGACTGAATTTTTTCCCTATATTTCATTAACATGAAGCATATGGAGTCGAAAATTGTTTTTTTTTCTTGTAGTAGAACCTTTTCTCCAGCATGCTTAACCTATACAACTTTCTTTTTCATTATAAAATCTTTCACTTGCTCCATGTTGTCATTGTTTTTCTTTTTACTCTTTATTGAAGAACAAAAATATCTATACGTATGCAGTTGTATTTGAAACTTCAGAGTGAATGTATTCTCTTTGATTCTTACAACTAATCACCAGAGTGTATCAGTAACCCCAGTTTTAGATCTTAAGGTCAAGAACAACTTGATGCACACAGGCTCTTGTCAAATTCACATTGTCCAGAAAGCATACATCTAGTGTGGCTTTGCTAAAATGTGATGATATGTTCACCTGCTCTCATTTCCTATTTCTCAGAGTGCCATGGAAGAAATTTATTCCCGGGTAGTTTGAAATTCTTATTTTTACAAAATATTTTATAAACACTGTAACTTTCACAATACAGTGCTCCATATACTCTTTATGAATCAAGTACAGAATCCCAGCAGGCAACAGTCATATGCCACCTCTGGGAGCTGTTGGCTCCAGAATGGATGTAAAAAGTAAGATATTGAGAGAAAGAGATGGAGCCTGGCAGGTGAGCTCTGGCTGTTTCAGAAGGAAGCTTATGTGAAGTAGTATTGGATTATTGCTAGATTTTCTTTTCATCTGCACAGGCTCTAAGGCTCTGATGTAGTAATTAACCAAGTTTATGTGTGGAAACCCATCCATTATGTTTCTTCAGTCTGCTAGTGCTTCTATTTCATGAGCGTGAGGATCCCTTCTTAATTTGGTATATCTGCAATGCAATTGAGGGGTTGTTTCCATATGAACAATGTTGTACTTATAGTAGATACTCAGGAATATTAACTGCTTGCTATTGGTATACAATTTATGATATCCTTAATTATCAACACTATTTGAATTTTCCAATTATTTTCTGTGTGTTTTTAATCATTTTATGGTATATCCTCCACCTTTGATAAGTGATTCTCAAATTTACATATGAGGCAGATTAATTTCAGTTTCCTGGTCTCCACTTTTAGAGTGTCTGATTAGTAGAAATGAGATAGAACCTAGAAACCAATATTTTTAGTAAGTTCCCCAAGTAATTTTGAGATGAGAAGGCAGAGGTCCACACATTCAAAAACTGTCTTAATTTGATGGTATTTTGAAGCTTCTGGGTGTTTCATATCACATTGAAAAACATCTGCTTTATTGAATATATTTTCCAGGTTGCTTCAAGATCTTGGGTTGTCATGCAGCACAGCTTGAGTATAGACAGGTATGAGAACCTCCTACCTTGCAGCTAGAAAGTGAGTTCTGCCAGTGATTTTAGCTTCAGGCAGGGCTGTCAAAAGATTAGAAGTGGTAATTATTATTTCCCTGGTCTGAAATGGTCTTTATCTGCAGCTGAGTAGCTCTTAGGAAGAGGTAGAATTGTCACCATTTTTTGAAAATAATAAAAAGAAAATGTTCCCTGTTTCATTTTTAGTGAACTTCCATGGATCCTTAGAATTGAAGGGCAAGTGTGTTAGCATTGGGTGGTACTTTTCTTCACAAAGTGTGGTTTGAGATACAGAGAAATGGGAGATAATGACAAGCAATGATCCTTGAACTAAATCTCATTCTCTTGCCATATGCCTGAACAGTATGCTACTCTGGTAAATTTGGTTAAGTCCCTTTTTGAATTTATTAATATTCTCAGTTCATATCCAGTCAGGGTACCAAGTTTCACATATGCATCACTTCCTGTGTTAAATGGTGCTTTCTTTAATTTTTGCTCTTAAATTATTTGTATCTTGGACAAGGTTCAGAGTTAGTACTCTGGAAATTAGTATAACACTTAGCTTAAGTACAACTCAATAAATCTTGCTTAGATTCTAAACAGAGGTCTGTCTACCATTTTCGGAAATTCTAGAGAATCAAGATTACTTTCTGGGGATGCTAATTATTAAAATGGGCTGTATAAGATAAATTCGTTTCTGAAAGATGAGAACAAGTCTCATACTTTGTATTTCACCACACAACCTTGTTCATTGCTTTGGAAAAAGTTGCTCAACCAGTGATGGTTACCTAATTCCTAAATATGCTACTTTAAATAATCACTGTAATTTGACTACACTTTATTCATTTAGCAAATTGTTATATCTCTTATCACATATATCCCATTCTCTATTACATCATAGTTACTTTTGTCTCCAGCTTTTTCTTTCCTACTAAATATGGAGGTCATGTATTCTCTTGATATTCCTATATTTTTCCTGTACTTACACAGTCTTTTGTGTATGGTAGATGCACAAGATATATTAAATGATTTGACTATGTTTGTTTCTGTATTGATTTTATTGCTTAATGATGATTCATGTTTCAAAGATTTTTTTAGAAACTTCCATTATCATCATTACAAATTCTAACAGGAAGATTAACTAATATTTTGATTAACCAGGAAGCCTCTGATAAGCGGAAGCTAAGGCTGGCTACATCTAGTTGCAAATATCTTAAGAACTAGATACTTGTAACTAGAGTTCCCATTAAAGGCAAAACAGACCTGAGGTACATGAGAATATTTATGAGAAAGAATGAGGTCAGGTTATTTCAGCTTATTGGTAAATAAAATTCTAATTGATGAAGGAACCAAGAATTAGAAGTTAACAATATCTTTATTTTTTAATCTATTGTATGGTTTACATCTCACATGGCATATATTCAATATGCCAACATTTATTTGAAAATAACAATGTAGATGAAAGTTATTATCTATTTATGTGATGGGGTATAATACAAATCAAAATATCATTATCCGTAAACATTTACTAGCGTCTTGATGCAGGCACAATGCACAATACTATGATTCAAGAAGGTGTGCATCCACCAGCTAAGGTCTCATTGAATTGACTGGGAATGAGCAACCTTAAAATACCACATGTCTGCCAAGGCTGGCTTTGCTTAGCCCGGCAGATCCCCTTTTGAGATCTGGGCTTTGTTTTAGTGGTTTTCAGACATTCCCTAGCGAGTCAGCTTGCTACCGTTGCTTTCTATAAGTACAGTGGTTCTGCCCTGTTTGTAATTGTAATGTGGCAGGCACTTAATAAAGCATCCCTCCTGCTGCCTTTGAGCCTATCAGCCGGGAGTTGTTTACATATTCTGTTATTATCCATTGCCCCGTATATCCTACCCAGAAGAGTAATGCTTCAATATGCATTGCTTCAGAGTGGATAGACTGGCTGCCCTCCAGGATCTCATTGTCGGTGATCCCGTCTCACCATTTAATTAAATAGAACTTCCCAATAAAGCTTCTCTGGAAACCATTTATAGAGTCCTGAGCCACATGAGCTCTCACCACTCTGTACGCAATTACAGATCCATAGACTTTCAGTTTCATTCAGAATTTGGGACAACCTGAGCTAGGTATCTCTCTCCAAGCTGATTAGATGGCACCATGATATATCTGATTCCTTTGCGTGAGTAATTCCTATATGTTTACTAAACACCGGCTTGTGTCAGACATGCGCTATTTGTTTAGGGTCCTCAAATATAATTAAAATCTGTGCCTCAAGGACTATATCGTCTTGTAGTTAAGGTAAAATATGATAAATGCTGTAATAGATATTTGTAAACTATATCTTGGAAATACAGAGGAAGAAGGAGCTCTGTCTAACATATATTCTATGAAGAAAAGTGAAGCAAAGATGAATAATCATCTAGAAGGAAGACAGTGTCAAAGGTGTTGGCAAAAGAGCCCATTCCCACCAAGAGTGGGAAGTAAACTGTAAGAAAGAATATGTGTACCTGGTGAAAATTCAGTACAGAAGGTCAATAAAGAAGCAGGTTAGCTCTTCCAGGCCATGACTTACCTCAATCCATCCCTAGAATTTACCCATTAATAAAAACGTCCAAAGAGAAGAAATGATTACCCTAGTGTACACAACTACTCAGTAACATCTTTACGTCTGGAATGCAGATTTCCTGACTGAAGTGGGGTTATAAGGAGGGGGGCATACCCTAGTGTTAGAGTGTTTTGAGCTAAGTCCTCCTCTCAGCCTCTGCAGAGACCTTTCTAATACACAATACTTAGGAATCTGGATTTGAAATGATTATGCTATTTCTCACATACCAACACTGGAAATACTAAACATTTGTAATGGTTAGGTCTTCCAGATTATGGTGAGTTTAGAAAAGTATTGACATTAATTCCTTCTTTAGTCATAAAGATCATTATACACGCCAAATTAAATCCAATCTCAAAATTTCAATAATACCTACAAGTTTTTAATACAAATCAAGCAAATAGTTAAAAATATTATGTCAGTAGAGAATAGTTTTAACCTTAACTACTTAACTCCTCTGTGATCTCTGACACTGTTGATTACACATCTTCCATTTTCAAAATTATTTATGTTTCTATTTTTGATACCATTCTACGACTCTCTCCTGGTTTTCTGTTACCTTCTGTTTGTGCCTTCTCACTAATCATTTAGGATGCCTCTTTCTCTGCTCTTTCCTTAAATCTTGCTGTTCATCAGATTTCCATCCTGAGCTTTTTTTATTTTTCCCCTTTGGGGGATCTTACCTAAATGCATAGCTTCTCAACAAGTTGTTTTTAATTGGACCACTTGGCCAATACTAGAATGTATACAACTGCCTTTTCTACTTCAATGCCCAGAGGGGTCTTAATTCAAATATGTTTAAAACCTATCTCATTATCTTCTTCCTGAGACCTGCTCCTCCCCCTGAATTCCCTATCTTTCAAAGTAGCATCACCATGGGCCCAGCTGTCCAAGTCAGAAACCTGGGAGTCATGTTAGATTCCTCGCACGTACTCCCCCCTAGTCACCAAGAGCTCTAAATTCTACTTTTGCTTAGTCCACCTACTTTCTATACCCATAGCTACTTCTTTTGTTCACACCCTAATCTCCTTTTGCCTGGATAATTGTAGGTGCCACATAACTCATTTGTCTTCTCTCTGCCTTATCCCTCTCTTTTCCATCACCTGGTTGTTTTCAGCCTAAATTTCAAACACCTAAACTTAGCCACAAGGGCCTTCAAGATTTTTCTCTGACCTAACCTCCATGCACAATCTCATGTGCATCCTTCATCCCAGGCATATCAACCGCTTTTAAGATCACTAAACATTGAGCTACCTCCCGCCACCACCACTTTCATTTGCTGCCCTTTCAGAAGTTTCTCTTCCACCTGTGATGCCCTTCATCTCCCTCCTCCCATAGATAACTTCCACTGACACTTCAAATTCCTCCTCAAATGTCCTCCTCTCAGGGAAACTTTCCATGATTTAGGAGCTCTGCCCTGTTCCCCAGCAGCATCTGGTGCTTAGCTCCACCACTGAATGTATGGCTCCCTCCATGTAATCCGTTATCAGACGGTAAGCTCCCTGAGCTCAGGAATTGATCTTACTTGGTTGTGTATGCCGTCTCACAGCATAGAGCCTAGAATATAGATGGACGACAATCTCATTTATGCAAGCACAATGGAAGAAGCAGAAAAGTAATTCTAAAAATGGATTATATTTAACATTCCTGTCGGACATTCAGATAGGAATAAAAATATGGGATTGACACTAAGTGGAAACAATTGGCAGGTGATACAGATTTGAACCACTAGTGATTACAGAGAGGATGTGCATGAAGAGAGTTAATGCTTAAATCTACCCCTGCAGATATATCATGACTCTAGTTTTCAAGCATCCCTTGAGGGATAAAATATTTGTATTTATTTTAATTTAAATAGGCAGGAATTTGTGTTTAGAGCAGTTCAATAAAATTTTTAGTCTCGTCTGTATATCAGGCCCCATGCTCTTCCCTGGGATACAAAGACGAATAAGAGAGAGGCTTATTGTCTAGTGGAAAGAAAAACACTTGTTCACTACCGAGTGAAAGGCAGTGTGATGCGTGCTAGAATAGTGGTCCATCCAAGGGTGATATGGAAGCAGAAAAATGAGGCACTTCTTGTTTGCAGGGGAAGGAGGATGGTTGGAAAAGTATTATTGAGGAAAACTTCATAGAAGAGAGGACATCTCCAATGACTCGTAAAATATAATTAGAGATTTAGCAACTAAAGAAGGGAAAAAACAAAAAGACCACAAGAGGGAAGACACTAAAGCATACAGCTGTGTGGTACGTATAGGCAATAAGCACGGTGGTAATATTAGAGCATAACTTATCATGATGGTGATGCTGCTGCTTCCTTTTCCCAGTCTCTAGAGGGGTGTAGGGGTCCTGCCATGGAAAATGGCTGCGGTGTTCTGAGAAGTTTAGACTTAACATATAATTAGTAGGTAGCCATGAGAGAGTTATGCCGAGGAAAGTGGCAAAGTC
The DNA here is from genome assembly GCF_041296265.1 of Equus caballus. Taxonomy (NCBI): domain Eukaryota; kingdom Metazoa; phylum Chordata; class Mammalia; order Perissodactyla; family Equidae; genus Equus; species Equus caballus. Next base: position 65,652,565 of record NC_091698.1, read on the forward strand.
ATGTTTGTCACTGAGAGTGACCACTCTGGATAGAGTGAAATGGATGTATGAGGAATAGGGAGAGGAAGCAGAACAGAACAGGGTTGGAGAGACCCCTCGAAGGCTTGAGACTAGATACAAGTAAAGAGAGCAGAAAGGCTGCTTTCCAAAAATATTTAGAAAGTAAAACCAGCAGAAATCAGCCACTGGAATCTCTAATTTGAATTTACTTCAATCTCACAACTTTACCTGAGAGATTTCCTTTTTATTTGGAGAAAACTTAACTTTGTAAAATAAGAGAACAAAAGGATGCTAAATGTTCACTAGTGGGCATGGGTGTTCTGCTCTTGGACGGGATTTAGGCCTCAAGAAAAATGCCTTGTGTAAATCATTACAAAGTGTTAACAGCACATCGCAGCCATACGGTGAGTTCACTCACAATTGACAGTCCTCTGAGACCTTAATTAGGTGCACCTGACATGGTTTATTTTTTAAATGAGGCAATGTGCCTCCCACTACACAGTTCCTGCAAAGTAGTGCAAGGAGGCACGCTTGTGCCTCGACAAATAGAACACACACTTTGCTAATTCAGTCTGACCATTTACAGTCCACACTGATTTAATGAGAAGGATAAGTTACTAAAAAATGTTGAATATGTAATATATTCAATATGAATATATTAATATATGCTTGTATAATATATGTTTATTGACCAGGGTAACAGCAAAACAGTGGCAAAGTTTTTATGGCTCAAAACATTTTAAATATCTATACTCAAAAGATAAGCAATTTTTATAGTTACATTTTATTTCTTTCTTAAAGCCTACACTGCTTTATTTCTTTACAGTTTTTAAGAAACTTTTTATTTTAGAGTATGTTTAGATTTACATAAAAGTTACAAAGACAGAACAGAGTGCTCTCGTATATCCATCAGCCAGTTTCTCTAATGTTAGTTTCTTACATTAACCATGATATATTTGTGAAAATTAAGAAATCAACATTGCAGGGCTGGCCCAGTGGCACAGTGCTTAAGTTCGCACACTCCGTTTCTGCGGCCCAGGGTTTGTGGGTTCAGATCCTGGGCGTGGATGTACACACTGCTCATTAAGCCATGCTGTGGTGGTGTCCCACATACAAAATAGGGGAAGATTGGCACAGATGTTAGCTCAGCAACAATCTTCCTCAAGCAAAAAGAGGAAGGTTGGCAACAGATGTTAGCTCAGAGCCAATCTTCCTCACCAAAAAGAACCCAATTAACATCGGTGTGTTATTATTAACTAGACTACAGACTTTATTTAGATTTCACCAGTTTCTCCACAATACTCTTTTTCTGTTCCTGGATACCATCCACTGCATTTAATCATGTCTGCTCTACTTTGTGACAATTTCTCAGTCTTTCCTATTTTCCATGACCTTGACTATTGCAAGGAGTACCAGTCAAATAATTTTTAGTCTTTAAATTTGGATTTGTCTGATGTTTCTCTCATGATCATACCGGGATTGTGGGTTTGGGGAGGAAGAACACAGAGATGAAGTGTCCTTCTTGTGGCATCCTATCAGGGGATGCGTGAGAGCAATATGACTCATCACTGGTGATGTAAACCATGATCTCTTGGTTAAGGTGGTGTCTGCCAGGATTTGCCACTGTAAAGTGATTATTTTTGTCTCCATACTCTGTCCTTTGGAAGGAGGCAGTAATTGTAGCCCAAACTCACAGTAGGGAAAGGTAGGGAAAATTATGCTCCACCTCCTGGGGAAGGAAATACCCACACAAATTATTTGGAATTCTTCTGTAAGAGAGAGTTGTCCTTTCTCCCCCACTTATTTCTTTGTCCACACATTTATATCAGTATGGACTCATGGATATTGATTTTATGCTTTGGGTTATAATCCAACACTAAGTTATTTTCTTGCTCAAATTTTTCCATCTTTAGCCACTGGTGATTCTTTCAGGTTGACTCCTCTTCCCTTTAGCATGCCTACATCATTTTGTTTTCGAATACTTCTTTACTTTCTGGAACTTCAAGATGCTCCAAGCTCATTGCATAATCTCTTCCTCTTCCTTAGAATTAGCTGATTCTCCAAGGAGCCCTGCTTCCTTTTGTTGGAGAATGATATTTAGCAATTAACATCTGGACTGCACTCCCTCTTAAAACACTTTGTTTTTTCATTGCTTGTCTTGTGCTCTAAGAGCAAACCACAAAGTTTTTCCTGTCCTGTCATTCTTGTCCAAAGAACAGTTGTATGGGTTGGAGAGTTTTTAAAAAATACAAATGCCTGGTCGCCACTGTTGGGAACTGTGACTCAGTAAGCCTGCAGTTGGGCACTGGCCTGATGCTATTGGTGTTGGTGTTGTGATGTACCCGTGTAATTTTGTTATGAAAAATAGTTCAAGGATTACTGTATATACAGTTAACAACTTTCATTCCACAGTGGAACCAAATAAGGGCCATAGAATGAAACACCTTCCCAAAGACACACAGCAAAGGAAGCTATTCTTCACTGCTAGTAAATCTCATATTTTCCATGCTTACATTCTCAATGTGTGTTTACTCATATCCTTTAAATCAGTGATTCTCAACCTTGGCTCCTTCTAGGGAGCTTTAAAAACCCTAAGCCCAGATCCAACTCTCCAAGACTTCTAATTTATTTGGTCTGGGGTAGCATGAAGAAACTAGGTTTTCTTAAAGCCTTATAGATGATATAATGAGCAGCCATGATTAAGAATTACTGCTTTAAATGAACAAACTCAATCCAATCAGGGCTCAAGTATTGCAGGTTATGTTTTCTTTATTGTAATATTTCTAAGTAATGTTTGATTTATGTTGTATAACTTGACAGCTCAGGTTAATCAATTTAATTTGACACACATGTATAACATTCACCTTGTGCTTAGCACAGTGATGGACTCTCTGGGGAGGGAGAGATTAAGAACATGAATCAGTTATAGGTTCTCCCATCCAAGAACTTCAACTATAATGGGGGGCATTAGAATGGATACAAATAAGTAGAATAACAAGTGGAGACAGTTGAGTGCCAAGAGGAGCATTAAGTGCCAGGGAGGGAAATGGGGGTTCAAAGGAATAAGGAACTAAATCATGTTGACATAAATGGATAATTTTGTTCTCTGGCTGAAGCAAGTGGTGCCTTCCTTCTTCGACTTTATTATCCCCCATGGATGACCTTTGCCAAAGCTGCCGCTTTTCAGGGAAGCCCGAAGTCGTATTATTTTGTGTGAAAAGTCCATTAGGATCACACATTAGCTAACATGGTTATTGCCCAGGTCTTGATTAAGCTCCCTCAAGCAGGATGCTAAGCAAACCATGTTAACAATGAATCCGGCTGTAAGAAAACTTATGTTATTTTTAGGTATCTTGACTGAAAATTGCTTTGTCCCATCACTGGGAAATGCTTTTATTACTGTTTTTACTGCTGGTAAATTAGATTGCATGTTGTAGAAATTATGCATAATGGCACTGTTTTTAATATTTGCTACTGTAATCATTTCTGTAATTATGATACTGAAGCTACTGCTGCAAGCTGTTCCCATGGATGGCTATTTCACTGAGTTCTAATGATGGTATCCACTGAAAATTCTATTTGCCAAGGCCTTGCTAGCGAGTGCTTCCCTGGTGATATGAGGCAGATAAGCTTTATCAGATGCTGTTAATGAACTTGATTTATGATGGTGGTGGTTCAATCTGACAAGTTATTTTGGGTTTTAGACATTTACATTCAGCCTTTGGTATGTCCTCCCCTGTCCCTTGGTGAAAGAAAGAAACCGTTAAAATTTGAAACCAACAGGCATTGTAAAGGAATACTGTTCACATACCACATTTTCTCGCAAAAACCATTTCCTAGGTGTAATGTCAAGTCGCATAATATATACTAAGAACAAGACGCATGAAGCTGTTAATTGAATAAAAACTAACTGTTGATCAAGGAATGGCTTCCATGTTAGCTCTGAGATTTGCCTAAAACGACACAGTTAATGGGTCCATTACCAGTTTTCTCAAAATGAGGTGATGGCCCAGCAGCTGTTGCTTCCCTGTTGAGCTTATGACTCACCATCAGTTCCTATTCCACCTGATTCATACTGTTGCCACAAGATGGATAGGTACACAGTGTGTAGGCACATCCCAAGAAAAAAATTAAATCTGAACTAGCCTTCCACAGAAGTAAACAGAGCAGCGACCCACAGTAGTGTGACTTGTGGGGTGTCGAGGAGAGTTTTGTTGGGGCCCAAGGCAGGCCATCCCCAAATATACCACAACAACATGTTGATTGTTTTGAATTAAAGTTACTTGAGAAGCAAAGAAGGCCTTGTGACCCTCCCATCTCTGTCCCCACTGAAAACAGGAAACAAATCTCCCCTGTAAAATGTGCTCTCTTTGTATCCTGATCCCCAGAGTTGGGAATTCAGGGCTGAGAAGCTGCAGAAACAAACCTTGTAATTTACTAACTGCAGCCTAAAATCTGCTTAAAGTCCTCACAAGCTATGCACCCAAAACCTAAGTTTCTTTGTCCTGTCGTTCCTCACAAATTTATATTTCTTTGTGTAAAAGATATATATACTGCCTGCTTTGTTCACTCTCTGAGCATCATTTTTTTTTATGATCTCCAAGATGTATGCATTAAATTGGGTTTCTCTTCAGTTAGTATGGTCTTGTGTCAATTTTATTAACAGTCCAGCCATAAGAACACAAGAGGGAAAGAAAGAGGATTTTCCCTGCCCCCCAAGTTTCCTCTTCCCCAAGAACATTCTCCAACCACCAGTACAAATACCACGGTGTTTGCAGTTCTGCCATTTCAGCTTTGGGAGTAACTTTGCTCTCTTCATGTTCATTGAATTAAAAATTCACATATGACAGGAGATTATTATGTTCTCTCAGGTTTATGTAATTGTTTGCCCTGAATGAATTATGTCAGCTTGGCCAAAATGGAACTGACTGCCTTTAGCTGTCGTGAATTCTTCTCCATTGATGCATCAGAGCAAGAGGCTCGAGAGTGTCAGCAGACATTTAGGACTTGACTGGGTATTGGACCACTAAATGGTGTACATTTTTCTTCTAACTTTTGAGTTTTTATCATTGCACCAGCCAAGGAACCTCTCTGGACCTTTTGCCTTACCTATAAAATAGACTACTAGGATTTCTTCATTCTCTTCATGCTTCATAATTTAACTTTTACTGCATGAGAGAATAGGGTAGGTTAATATGTAGGAAAGGACACGAGAAAAGGAGAAAGAGAGGATCTCTGAAGAAATGCTTTACCACTGTCACAAAGGAGATGTTGGTCTGATTTTTCTTTGGTGGGTCGTAATTCACCTGGGGTCGTTACAGCACGGTTGGCTGTCAAATCCTCTGAGCTCAGAGGATCTTTTCCCTGTCACTTGTTTGGTAAGTTTGAAGGGTGGCGTGCTATGCATCTGCCAACATCTAAAAGTCCTTTAGATGAGACAGAAATAGCATAGGCACAGGGCAGTCACCTCCTGACAACTCCTATTGAAGTCTGATAAACTTTTGAATCGCTCATCCACCTTTCTGGCTACTTCTTTTCTCTTCTCTCTAATCGGATCCCTCTTTCATCATACTCTGAACAGTGACCTGCAACCCAGGTTCTGATCTTCTCTGTTGTTTTCTCTCCCTAATTTTCTGTTTCCCTTTCGTCCTCTACATCCTTCTCCATATCTATTTGTATACAATTTTCTGGTTAAGAAGTAGACCATGATACCAAAATGAAAGTGCATAGCATGCTTTTTTTCTTGGTAACATTAAGCACGAAGTTCAACTGAAGAGATAATTAAGGAAATATGCTTTAAATGGGATGGCATTTCCACCATCCTCCTAAAATACCTTGATTTTTTTTTGTATGTTTTTCTATATATACAATATTCTTTCTTCTTCATTCAGCTTTGTAAAATGTTGATGAAGGTATTGACCCAAGCAAAAGGAGATCATAACTGGAGAAATTCATTCTAGCATTCACCTTCTAATTCTCGTGTCTGTGCACCCTGTTTATTAAGAAGAGCAGCATTCTTCTGGCCCTCTTGATTTTGTGTCACTGGTAACTTTTTCTGTTTGTCTAACTGTACTAAAACTAAAAATGTTTCATGAGTTAGATCAGTTTAACAATGACATCATTCGAACACTGTCACCTAGGTAATGGAATAATTACCATAGCAACAGAGCCTTTATCTTTCAGTAGCTATAAAATTTTGACAAATGGGAGAGACTGATTGAAGATTTAAAGTAGGACATAAATGTAACACATCTTAGTGGCCAGAGTCATAGTAATATCTTACAAACTGACATGTTTTCATAGAGATTAAATTGAATGTGAGGTATATATATTGCTATTTATTTCCACAGTTAATTTCTCTTTTGACCAAAAGGATATTCTCTTCTTTGAAAAATTGAGATTAGATTATTAAATGCAAGGATATTAAAAGTAGAATGTTTTAAAAATTATAAAATTTTAAGATAGTAGTAAAAAGAAGACTACTGGAGAAGAATTGTTCTTATTAAATGGACGAAATATCTGCGGTTCTTGCAGCTATAACCTTATCTGACGAAAAATGCTGTTAAAATATATTTTCTTCATTTGTGACTTTATAAGTTTCAATTGACTCAAATCCTGAATGTGTTTTGTCCACGCGTTCATGTGTTTGTGTGTGGGGGTTTCTATATGTTTTCCTTTCCTTCATAGTTAAGTGAGGTGAACTCAACATGAATTTTTTTTGGTGATACATTGTTGTTATGTCGACAGTTGGACATTGTCACCTAATTAAAGAGAAGCAGATTAAAAGAACATTTGTGTATTTCTTGTTCCTCCACCAAAAAATCAAACAAAATGTGGTTAATCAATTTAATTTCTCATTCTTAATTCATTCATCTCTGAGGAAAGTATTATTTAGTAAGAGAAGTGGGCCTAGTAAATTGTCTTTTGTTGGACCTGTCCAAGCTTCCAAAAATACCACAGTTTCCATTGCCAAAGAAGTATTGGGCATCGGGCAGAGATTTCAACAAAAAGACAATGCTTATTTAATAATAATGAGTTCCTTGACCTTTCCAGAGACTGAGGAGTAAGTTTGCTAATAAAATCACTTAGGTTATAAAAATAATTGGTTCTGTTAATAAGTAATACATATGTACATTTTCATGTATTCATTTACCAAAGAATGGATTGTCACAATATCCAATCAAGGCCTTGAAAAAAATCAGCATCAGTATACATTAATTTGATAGTATTTGTAAACAACATTCATTCCTTTTAGGATTTTTTTTTTTGTCTTCTCTAGCTCATTGAAATTTATGTATAACGACTTGAAGGTTGATTACCTCATCAAGATTTTTTATGATTTAAACCCAAGTAGAAAGCACAAGTCTAATTTACACACCTATTCTTAAACAGAAAATAGTAATAATAAGATCTATTTCATTGGTGACAGCCCAAATCTACTATGTACCTTTACTTTGGTCCTTAGAACTGACAACAGATCCCGTTCAAATCCATTATAATGCAATTGCTTTGTGGGACAATGTGATGTGTGTGTGCGTGTGTGTGCACACATGCGTATTTGTCAGAGATTTTTCTGTAATTCTCTGGTGATCTTTACAAATTGAATTGTAACTTCTCTTTCTGCTCAGGTAAGGAAATTAAGGTTTGTTTCATTCAAAGAGGACAGAGCTCTCCCAAAAGAAGTCATGAGCAAATTGTAAAAATTAGACCTCGAGAGGTTACCTGTGAAATTGAAGAGTCTTTCACTCCATGTTGACCTTGATGCAGAGCTATAAAAAGGATGAAGCATGAGCTTTCAAGTAATAGAAACATATTTTAACATCTGGACCACAACTTACTAGCTATAAGACACTGTTCTTGGAACCTACAGCTTCTCATTAGGAAAATCAGAAAAAGAATACTTCTTAGAACTGTTTGAAAATTACTTCATTTACAATGAATGTAAAGTACATAGTAGAGTGCCTGGCACATACCAGATATCCAGTAAATATTGACTCCTTTCACCTTTATTTTTATAATTGCACAATCCCATGCTTCTAATTATGATTAGTGCTAAAATGAGGGTGAGTTAAAAGGAAATGACCAATTCAAACCCAGTCTGAAATACACACCTCCAGGGCAGAGGGAAACAAGGGAGGGCTAATGAGCTAAGGTATGATGGCAGCCCCACCTTGGTGAGATGTGCAAATGAAATTCCCCTTAAGCTTGTTTTGTAGGACAATAGTGAATATAAGAATTAGTTTCTTCTCTGTTTCAAGAAACCTTTCCTAAAGAAATTACGGATGATATAATAAAAGTTTCCCGGTTGAAGTTGCTGTGGATAAAGCTTTGACAGAGCCATTGCAAGTCCTGTTATTTGGGTCACATAAAAGTATCATGCCAGTAGATGCTTAAAACACATTAGGTTCAAATGCAGTCAAATAACTCCAGACAACTGAGAATGTGTCAGTGGAATGAACTGTGCATGAAGGCGTAACTCATCAGTCTCTTGAGGAAATGAGGTCATGATGAGGAAGAATACATTTTATTCAAAAGTAGAAAAACTAGTATACTAATTTTATTGAAAAGTGTGTTTGGCTACTCAACTCTACCTTAGACAAAATTATTTTGATAAATTTAAAAAAGGAATAAAACCTCTAATATGAGATTGAGTGACCAATTCACTTGTAGATGAGTTAAGTTAGTGTCTGGGATGGTTAGTTTAGGGGAGAGGTTGTAAAGGGGTAGCCCCCTGGCCATGTCTGGTGTGGAGACATGAGTTTCATAGTACCACATACATCTAAAGGTAGAGTGAGGGGTAAAAAGTTGGTTAAGGGTCAGTTTAAGGAGCAATTAATGTTTTACATTTCTTCCCTAACAGTCACAGCAAGATGTGGCAGAAGAGTTTGTTCTCTGCAAACCCTAATTTGGAGAGACTCAGATCATGGAACATCAGAGAAAAATGAGCCAAAAAAACCTGTTGTCATACTGAATTCATGAGGGCAATGTGAAAGTCTCCAGAAAATACACTGTTAACGTGGGGTTCTCTTTACCCTAAACTTGACAAAAAAGGAGCAACAAGGGTGAAACCCACAACTACCAAGAGCCCAAACCAAGTTGAAACATAACATAACAAAACAAAATAACAAACTTCTGGATAATATGAAAGGGCACAGGACTTTGGCCAGAATCTAACATATAGGCAATGTTTTCTTCCTTCCTTCCTTTCTTTATTTCTTTTATGAATAATTTATTTAAGAGGTAAAGGAGAAGGTAACATGATCCTAAAATAAGATTCTATTTCAGTTTTGTCTGAGGCTTTAGATGCCTAGAGCAAACCCTCTATCTAACAGCCAGCTGCTGGATCACCTAAGCAAGACTCGGAAAGGAAGTGGATAGAAAACTAGTTTGTCCTCCTTAGCTCAACTTTTACCCTGAGGATATGTAAGAGATTTGAAATGCCAAGGAGTTGTATTTTCAGAAAAAATTTCTTCCGAACATTCCCCGTGTGGGAGAAGGAAGGGGCCTCCTTAACAATCACCTTAAGATGAGTGAAAGGAACTCTGGGAAAACTCCTTAGAGAATCTGGGCTATATTTGCTGGACTTTTCAGGGAGCAGAAACTGTGCCAGAACCATGTCTGTTTCTGAACAGCAAAAGAGAGAATTGCATTGGAAAGCAGACACATGTCCTTATGATACTAGCTCAACACAAGATTGACATAAGGGAAGCCATATTATAGAAAAGAAACCATATGGTAACTTTGAATGATCTCTGATTAACTAGCCCAGACATGCTCTGTAGATTTTATGGCCCCTCCCAACTGTTTTAAGATGATAACTTTGTTCTTTTGAGTCCCTTAGGAATGTGATGACCCACTGGGCAGAAAGTCTATGCTGATGGCCATCATCAATGACAACTGAAAGATCAGGGTATAGGGCATTGCTCTGGTCTCTGGTGCATATCCAGTAAAACAAAAGACTATCAGAAGTGGGACCAGTCTCCTCCCCCACCCAGAGAGCAAATGGAGGCCCCACCTGGAGACCAGCCCAGCATACAACTGGCGTGTAGTCTTTGTTCTGTAAGATGATTCTTTCGGACATTAGTCCGCCATCTTCCCTCTCGCTAGCAAGCTGTGATAAAGAAACCCTTTCTCTCCTATCACCTTGACTCCTGACTATTGGCATGTCTTGCAGGGAGCAGATGACCCTCCTTGAGCAGTAACATTCAGGTGGTGAATCAAAGAGGGGCCTGCTCTCAGGACCAGATGAGGACTCCACAGTGGGAATAGGCTTGGTGTCCTTTTAAAATTCTACTCTGGAACTGCTTGAAGATGAGACCCACAGGGAGGATTTGGATTGCCTGAAACACAGGGTTTGAGAGAGCAAGTAAAAGTAGCTACTGGAAAATGATGCCTTGTGGCATTATGGTAAATTTAAGTACAGTTTCCAAGGGATTCCCTGAGGAATGCAAATATGCCCCATAAAATTGCTTTATGATTCTACCCTATTGACTTCTGCTCTTTCAAAATAAGTGTATCATGTATAATGAGTGAGGATTCAACCTCAGCTCTCTTTCATCTATAAGCAGGCCTGTAATCAGTCTCCTGCCCAGGCAGAAGGTTGGAGGATTATTCTCCCCAAAGAAGTATAATTACTTCAGAGAGATTGCTGGTAGATTGTGACATTTTGGATCCTTCAATGAAACACCAGAGCCCCTGACTGATCACTCTCCACTAAATTTCTCTGGTCAAAATTCTTTGTCATGCACACAGTTTCCAATTAAAGTTTTAGTGCTTTGGTTTCATTCTTAGATGTGAAGGGCGGGTAAGAATCACAGGACATATAAGGAAATCATTAGCATAAAAGACAGAGGAAAAACAAGCAAAGTGAGAAAAAAAAAAGAAATGCAAGCAATGTAATAGAAAACTCTTTTAAAAACCTACAGTTAGGGGCTGGCCCAGTGGCACAGCAGTTGAGTTCGCAAGTTCCAATTCTCAGCAGCACAGGGTTCGCCGGTTTGGATCCCAGGTGCGGACATGGCACAGCTTGGCAAGCCATGCTGTGGGAGGCATCCCACATATAAAGTAGAGGAAGACGGGCATGGATGTTAGCTCAGGGCCACTCTTCCTCAGCAAAAAGAGGACGATTGGCAGCTGATGTTAGCTCAGGGCTAATCTTCCTCAAAAGAAAAAAAAAACCTACAGTTAATATCATCAGAGATAAGAGAAGACATTTTATACATGAAACAATAGCAGGACAGTGGACAACTGGAGAAAATGAAATAGCTCTTGGGATTTAAAATATATGATAGGAACAATTTAATAGATTGTTTAAATGATAAAGTAAATGTTCAAGAAATTAGAGCAAATATAGAAAGAAATGAACAATAGCAAGAAAGAAAGAGAGAGAAATCAAAATTAGAGGATTATTCCTTGAGATTCAACATCCAACTGAAAAATAATATGTTCTGAAAAAGAAAGAGAAGCGAAAATGGGGGAAATTATAAAATTAATAAATCAAATATTTCTTAGACTTGATGACCTTGAGTTTCTAGATTGAAAGGATCCTCTAAGCATCTAGCATCATGAATATAAATAAATAAATAAAACAAATATAATCCCTATTGAGATACATCTTGATATTTCAGAATTCTAATAAAGACTCAAATATTTGTGGTGGAGGGGAACAAGTTATAGAAGAAAAGAATTAAGATGTACTATGGCTTCAGAATTCTCAGTGGCCATACTTCAAACTAGAAGGTAATAGAATAAAGCCTTTCAAAAATTTGACTAAAAATTATTTACATTTCAGAATTCTATGCTTAGTTGATCTATCAATCTAGTGTGAGGTACTATAAAGATATTTTCTCACTTTTGAAGTATCAATATTTTATCTCCCCTGCATCCTAGAAAAGGTGTTCAAGAAATTAAGGTAGGGGCCAACCCAGTGGCACAGCGGTTAAGTTTGCACATTCCACTTCAGTGGCCTGGGGTTCACCGGTTCAGATCCCGGGTGTAGACCTATGCATGGCTCATCAATCCATGCTGTGGCAGGCAAACCACATATAAAGTAGAGGAAGATGGGCACAGACGTTAGCTCAGGGCCAGTCTTCCTCAGGAAAAAAAAAAAAATACAAAGAAGAAGAAACCAAGAAGAGAAAAATGTAGGAGCCAGGAACAAGGGTCTCTAATACAGAAGATTGAATTCCCAGGATGAAGGTAAAGGGAAGAGCCAGGATGCTAGTTGTTCACCAGACCTAGAAAGGAACCAGACAAGATGGGAACAGGAGGATGGAAGATTCTAGAAGATATGATCCAAAAGAAAAAAAAAGAAGAAGAAGAACTCAGAGATTACTTGATGTTTGACTATATTAATGATAGTTTCATAAATTTTACCTCCTCAAAATTGATGTAGCTTTTTAGGGAGGATGGGGGAGGTAATATGAGCATATGGTACCGAGGAGCTTTTATAGGTTAACTCTTAGTGTTTATTATTGATGACTGAAGAAATATCAATGTAAGCTTATTATTTATCTTATTTCAAAGAGATGGCTCTCAGATTTTTGAAAAAAGACTTTCCTGGGTTGTAGAGGATTTCCATTTTAAAAGGGCAGAGAAAGCATTTACAATTGCACCTTTCTAAAGTAACCACTCTAAGATGAGGGAGGTCATGTTTCAAGAATTTATTACTGCCCTGCAGTCAGTTTCAACTCCTAGCGACCCTGTGTACAGTAGAGCAGAACCCTGCCTGGTCTTTTTACAGCATCTTCTCATCTTCCAGTGCTATACCAGACAATGCTCTGCTGCTATTCATAGCAGTGTTTTCATGGTCCTGCTTCCATGGCCAATTTTTTCAGAAGTGAGTGGTCAGGTCCTTCTTCCTAGTCTGTCTTAGTCTGGAAGATTCACTGAAACCTGTCCATGGGTGACCCTGCTGGTATTTGAAATCTACCTGGCATAGCTTTCAGTATCATAGCAACATGCAGCTACTACAGTATGACAACCAACAGAGAGATGGGTAGTGTGGTTCCCCGACCTGGAAACGAACCCAGGCCATGGCTGTGAGAGTGCCGAATGTTAACCACAAGACACCAGGGCTAGTTAACAGCAAAGAATAAATGTGTCTAAAGTGCAGTCAAACTGAAGCTCTCTTGGTCACTGAGAAGAGAAAGAAGGAGAATTCCTTAATTATTTCCAAGGCTAATATGACATTGAGCCCACAACAGAAAAGAACAGTACTTACTAAAAAGGAAAATTATAGGCCAATATTACTCATGAATATTGATGCAAAAACTCCTAAACAAAATATTAGCTACTGTATTTAGGAATAAATTTTAAAATCATGTTGGCTTTCTCCAATCAACTGGAATGAAGACTTGAATTTATATTTAAATATCTATCAATGTAATTCACCACATAAACTGTTTACAGGAGAAAATCCACATGATCATCTCAATAGTTGCTAAAAAAGCATTCAGTAGAAGACAACACCAATTCATGAATAAAAAGAAAAACTAAAGTTAGGAAACTACCAAGAGAAATTTTCTTTTCCTGATAAAAGATATCTACAAATCCTACAGTAAAATCATAATAATGTCAACATCAGAAGCTTCCAAATTCCTTTTAATAAGAAGCACGAGATGACGGCACTTGCAATTACTATTTCTATTTAAGAATATACTAGGTGTTCTTACCAGCATAGTAAAAAGAGGAAAGATATAATTAAGAGGTATATGATCAAAAATTTTAAGAAAGAAGAAACATAGGTGCCATTATTTGCGGATGATATTATGATTACCTACATAGATAACCCAAGAGAATCTACAGGCAAATGATTAGAATTAATGAGAAGTCAACCAAGTATATAGGGTCTATATAAAAAAACAAATTGCATTTCCATACACCAGCAACACAGTAAATGTAATTTAAAGTATATATTTATCATTGGTAGCACATCAAATATAAAAGAATCATAATAAAAAGTATAAATAAAAATGCCCAGGATTTTTATGGAGAAAATTGTAGTCTTATTGAAAGACATTAAAGGTGACCTACATAAAAAAGAAATATGTTCATGAATGGTTTCAATATCATACACATAGCAATTCTCATTAAAATAATGTTCAATGAAAACCCAAAGAAATCCTAACAGAGATTTTAATGAAATTGGACAAGCTGATTCTAAAATTAATATGGAAAACGAAAAGTCAAGATTAACAAGATGTTCCTGAAATAGAACAGAATAAAAGGACTTGTTTTCTAATAAATATTATTATAAATGTATCATAATGAAGATAGGGAGTATCAGTATAGAAATAGATTAATAAACAGAATAGAAAACCCACAAACATAATCACACATATGTAGAAACTGGATATATGAAATAAGTAGCATTACAGGTCAATGCGAAAAAGATTCTGGAAATTGTTCTGAACAACATAATATATAGAGGTAAAGTAAAATATGACCCCCATTTCATTTAATACCCAGAATTTGTTTAAAGTAATTGCATAATCTAAAGGTGAATCTTAGAATATAAGGAAATATCTAGTGATTTGAATATTGGAAAGAATTTCTTAACCAAGACACATAAAACACAAAATATGAATGAAAGTGGTATGTATAAGTACATGAATATTTTTTGTCCAACAAAATATTTAACAAGTGAAAAAAGATCAGCAATTAAAAGAATAAATTTGCAAAACTTAATTATCAAATGACTGGAATTCCAAATATATAAAGTCCTCCTCCAAATCAATTAGAAGAAGATGAAAACCAATTTAAAGATGTGTACCAGCAACTCACAGAGGAGGAAATAGTAGTGGTCAATAATTACACAAAAAAATGACAAAACTTACTCATATTTGTGATAATGAAAGCCAAATGGGATATTATTTCACAAATTTCAATGGGAAAAAGTTTTAATGTCTCACAATAGCAATAGTTGGTGAGAATGTGGAACCACAGGAACTCTTACCTACTTCTGGTAGGAGCGTAAATTGGTAGAACCATTTTGGAACACTCTGCAAACCTGCATGAAGTTCAAGATGCATGTACTTTATGACCTAACAAAGCCTCTCTGAGGACCTAAAAAATCTGTTGCACTTGAGCACAAGGAACACAAGACTTTTTCTTGTTGGATTATTTGATGTAGATATGTGCGAGTGTGCGTGTGCGCTTGCACATGTGTGTGCACACTGCATTAATAATTAGCACACCTGGAGCACAGATCTTGGTTTCTAAATGCCATTTCTCACTAAAAAGACCTAGAGTTCCTTGGGGAATTGGCTGATCCTAGAGCAGAGAAAGTAAACGATGAGTCTGGAACATCTTATTGTGCCAGAAAGTTAGAAAGCACTCGAAGAATGATGGAGTCACATTAAAAGAACAAAGGAGTGGGAATATAAAATGGTAAGCCACTCTGGAAAACAGACTTACAGTTTCTTATAAAGTTAAACATGCACTCACCATATGATGCCCTGGTATTTGCTAAAGAAAAATTAAAATTTATGTTCACACAAAAAACCGGTATGTGAATGTTCATTATAGCTTATCTGGAATATTTCAAAACTACAAACAACATGAATGCCCTCCAATGAGTGAATGGATAAACACAACGTAGTATATCCATATGATGGAATACTACTAAACAGTTAAAAGGAACAAACTATTGATGCATCCAACCACTTGGATGGATCTCATGGGCATTATACGAATGAAAGAAAAATCAATTCTCAAAGCGTTACATATGGTGTGATTCCATTTACATAACATCCTCAAAATGGCAACACTATGGTGATAGAGAAAATCTTGGTGGTTTCCAGGGGTTAGAGTTGGAGAGACTATAAAAACAAAGGGATAGCCCAAGGGAATTTCTTTGGGGTGATCAAACAGTTCTATATTCTTATCGTGGTGGTGATTAAACAAATCTATATTTCATAGAACCACCCATACACTCAAATGAATGCATGGAAAAACAGGTAAAACTGAAAAAGTTATGCAGCTTATTTATATGGTAGTGTCAATATTCTGGTTTTGATCACTTTCGCTATGCTTGTGTAACTTGTTATCAGTGAGGGAAGCTGGGTGAAGGCTCTATCGTAGGAACTCTGTGTTATTTTCTCAACTTCTATGTGAATCTAAAATTCTTTCAAAACAAAAGTGTAAAACAACAAGGATACAGAAGCCAGCTTGAAATAACTCTTATTGGCCAAATCTGGGATAATTTGACTATCAAAACAAATAATGATAGCAACAGAATGTGTCAGATTGTGTCCTCCAAGAAACAGACAGTAAGACAGAATTAGAAATGCAATAGTTTACTGGGTCAAGTGCCTGTGAAGGATAAAGGGGAGAGGGAGCAGAAATAGACAGGGAGAGCCTCAAATGCAATGAAGAACTGACTCCTGTGAAGGGAAAGAGAGAAGGAAGGAGGAAGGGATCAGGTTTTCAGACAACAGTGCAGCTCTGAGGAAGTCTTGCCCAGGCTGACGGGAGCCTTAGAGAAAACTGCCTATTTACAGAAATACAGTGTTGGGCATAGATGGCCCAACCATAATACCTCTGCCATGCCTACGCATTGCCCAGGAGCACCCCCACGAGAGCAGGGATTGGCATGAACATTGCAGTGGATCTGAAAGTGCAACAACTGGAGGACATCGGCCACCCACATCCCCAGAACAGATTCTCATGGAAGGACATCTGCTTGGTGCGTTTCCATGATCACACAAAATATTAGCCACTGAATTAAAAAGAGTCCATGAATCACACTGATATGATTATACAAATAGACAAATGGAGAAAGAAAATCTCTTTTTTACAATAAAATGCCAATTGATAAATGTAGAAGAAATTCATCACTTGGCCACCATCATAGTAAAAATTAATGATTCACACAAGAATCACCAATGGGTGCTAAAACTACTAAGTAAAAGTTTGATGAAGAAAGAGTAAATTTACATTGATTCAAAAATTCACACAATACTTACTAGTTACAAAGAAAATAAATAGGAAGTTTTCAGTGGAGATCTTTGGCAGACACTAGCGTAACAAGTGATCTAGGTTAACATTACTAGTAATGGGATAAACTGACATCCTTCACCTCCTGAAATGAGGCACTGAGAAGGATACAAGATTACTTCTGGGTTACTCCTGTCCCCAAAATTTGTAACCTGTAATTAATTATGTAGAAATATCAAATAAACCAAAACACGCTGTAAAATAATTGGTCTGTACTGTTCAAATATATAAAGGTCATAAAGTAAAAAGAAAGACTGAGGAAATGTGCCAGATCATGGGAATGAAAGAGACCTAACAAACAAATGCAGTGATACTCAATTGGATCTTAGACTGACACCTGGGGAGTTGGACCAGGCTGACTATAAAAGCCATTATGGGAAAAAGTGGTGAAATTTAAGGCTTGCAGATTAGATGATAGTACTGTATTAATGTTAATTCCCAGATTCTGATAGTCGTTCTGTAGTTATGTAAGAGACTGTCTTTCTTCTTAATAATTACACACTGGAGTATTTAGGGGCTGCAACATAATCTCCAATAATTCAGAAAAAATTATGTAATATATATATTACATAAATCCACTGTAGATTACTTCTTGTGAGGGTTGTTGTTGCTGTTTACCAGTCATAATTAGATGAAATGATTTCGTTCCAAAGGACAATGTTAACAATGATAAGTAATGATGAAATACAATAAAAGGAGAAAAGATAAAGTAGCAGCTTTTAAAAAAACCCTCAGATTTGGGGCGGCCTGGTGGTGTAGTGTTTAAGTTCACATGCTCCACTTCAGCAGCCTGTGGGTTGCAGGTTTGGATCCCAGGCACAGACTTAACACTGCTCATCAAGCCATGCTGTGGCAGCATCCCACATAAATAGAGGAAAATTGGCATAAGTGAATTGGGTGGGGCTAAGCTTCCTTGCCACATGCAAAAGAAAAAAAAGATTCATATGGAACTGAGTTCTAGGTCAGAAACCTGGCACAGTGTGCTTAGGCTTAAAGACAACTTTGTTGGCCATTTATCCCTTACAGAAGAGAAGCCCACTTGAAAGGCAAGCTGAGGACATAAGTCTGCTGATTGCTGCTGCCTGTTCAGTACATAAGGACAAGCCAGGCTAAGAATAATCCGTGTGTCCTGGGTTAACTTCATACAAATTTGTTACCCTACCAGGTACTCCCAGTAATAAGCCAGCCAAGAACGTTCCAGTGTGTGGTGTGGGGAGCATGACTTTTACCAAATACCATTTGTAAATCAATGTGAAAGGTAATGTTATCTCTCCAGCATTTGGTGGCCTCTAGGCCACAATATCATTTGAATAATTGACTAAATCTTCCACATTTATGGGATGTTTTAGCTATATGTGGACACAGCCTCTTAACTGCTTTATACTTTTATTTTCTCTCAATGCATGTTAAACTCCAACAAGCATTTGATATATTTTCACCTACAACCACAGCGGCTTTAGTTCTTGAAAGCTACCTTTCAATGACTTGAGAAACCATAGCTCAGCAGCTGACAAATTTGCCAAAAAAGTGGCCTATATAAAAACGTACAGATGGTTTCTTAGTGAAGCAGTTCATAAAATGTGCCTAGCTGTTGTTTAAAATATAAATTTAAGAAACAGAACCTCAGGATTGAAAATTACCATAATTTTGAAGCCTGTATAAGCAGCTCTTAGCCAAACAGCACATATAGCTCAAGATCTTTATTACTTCTTAATTTTATTCAAAGTATCAGAAACATTTTTTTCTCCTGGTAATAATAGAAAGCTTTTGTATATGAGAGTATTTTATGTTAGAATTTGAAAAATTGACTTTCAATATATCTTTCAGCTCCCTCTGGGTTACTTTTTCACAGAAAACAGGTTTTCTATGCAACATATACCAAGAAATTGATAAATTTGTCCCTATTGGAATAAACTGTTTCCCCTGTTTCTGTCTCACTATTATAGTAATTTCATGTGAATAAAAAACATCCCAAATGTTACTCCCACCTTCACAACATGTGCAGAATGATTTAGAGGCATTGACATATGAACAAAACTCTTCAGTACAACACATTACACTTAGATAATAATCAACCAAGATTAAATTTTGACCCAAGAAATAAACCTATGCATATATGGTCAATTAATTTACAACAAAGGAGCCAAGAATATTAAATGGGGAAAGGATGGTCTCTCCAATAAGGGGTGTTGGGAAAACTGGATAGCCATATGCAAGAGAAGGAAACTAGACTCCTATCTTACAACAGTCACAAAAATCAACTCAAAGTGGGTTAAAGACTTGAACATAAGACCTGAAGAAAAAAAACGTAGAAGAAAACGTAGAGGGTAAGCTCCTTGACATCACTCTTGGCAATGATTTTTGAATCCGACACCGAAA
This sequence comes from Equus caballus, assembly GCF_041296265.1. Taxonomy (NCBI): domain Eukaryota; kingdom Metazoa; phylum Chordata; class Mammalia; order Perissodactyla; family Equidae; genus Equus; species Equus caballus. The sequence continues at coordinate 65,671,942 of NC_091698.1, forward strand.
GCAAAGGCAACAAAAGCAAAAATAAACAAGTGGAACTATATCAAACTAAAAAGCTTCTGCACAGCAAAGGGAACATCAACAAAATGAAAAGGCAACCTATGGAATAGGAGAAAATATTTGCAAATCATAGATAAGAGATTAACATCCAAAATATATAAAGAACTCATACCACTCAATAACAAAAACCCAAATAATCCAATTAAAAAGAGAGCAGAGGATCTAATAGACATACAGCTAATAGCTTACATGTACCTACTGGCATACAAATGGCCAACAGGTATATTAAAACATGCTCAACATCACTAATCATCAGGGAAATGCAAATCAAAACCACAGTGAGATATCACCTCCCACCTGTTAGGATGCCTATTATCAAAAACCAAGCGATAACAGTGTTGGTGAGGCTGTGAAAAGGGAACCCTTGTGCACTGTTGGTGGGAATGTAAGTTGGTACAGTCACTGTGGACAACAGAATGGAGTTTCCTCAAAAAATTTAAAAATAGAACTGCCATATGATCCAGCAATCTCACTTCTAGGCAAATATCCAAAGGAAATGAAAACAGAATCTCAAAGAGATGTCTACACTCCCGTGTTCATTGCACCATTGTTCACAGTAGCCAAAATATTGAAACACTCTAAGAGTCTGTCAATAGATGAATAGATAAAGATGTTTGTATATATATATATATCGTATATATGTATGAATATTATTCAGCATGAGAAAGAAGGTCATCTTGCTGTTTGTGACAACATGGAACTTGAGGGCATTATGTTAAGTGAAATAATCAGAGAAAGACAAATACTGTATGGTGTCACTTATATATGGAATCTAAAAAGTCCAACTCAGAGAAATAGAGATTAGAATGGTGGTTGCAAAGGCCTAGGAGATGGGGAAAAGGAGAGATGTTAGCCAAAGAGCACAAACTTCCAGGTATATGATGAACAAGTTCTGGGGATCGAATATTCAGCATGGTGACTATAGTTACAAATACTAATGATATACTCAAAAGTTGCCAAGAGAGTAGATCTTAAATGTTCTCACTACAAAAACAAAATGGTAGTTATGTGACATGATGTAGGTAGATAATGCTATAATGTTAACCATTTTGTAAGATATAAGTGTGTCAAATACCTTAAACTAACACAATGTTACCTTTCATTTGTATCTCAATAAGACTGGAAAAAAGAAAAATAAATTAAATTTTGTGTATTGGGTGATATTTTTTTATAATGTGTGGAATAATGGTAGTAAGTTTTTCTTTAAAACGCTCATGATGGGTGAACCACAGGTAATCGATCAGTCAGCAATCCACGTGCACTTAAAATTTACAGTGTGTTATTACAGATTGAGACAGTTCTCTCTTCCAAGCAGATTTTGCCCTATTTAAACTAAAATCTGGACTGCTTATTGTCAGTATCCCAATACCTGTTAGACAAATTAAAATAACTAATAAGAAAAAGGGCAGTGGGCCATCTAAAATTAGAGCTATTCTAAGGTTAATTACTTCTCAGGTCTTAGGAAATTTGAAATGGAAAAATGCAGCTTACTTCATATAGAGATGTATAATTTAATGCAACAGAGAAGTGACAAAAGAAAAGAAAAAAGAAGTCTCAGCAGCTGGATGATGAATTTCACATCTTCATAGAATCTTTACATTTCCAAGCTGGAGATTCCCACCACCCATAAGTATTTCTATTTTAGAATAACATATCTAGTAAGCTGACATTTTCTTTTCCAGTTACTTTCACAGTTATAATCACATTTCATGCTCACTAAAGTGCTGTTAGAGTTTCAAGGCAAATTTAAGATTTATTATGAAATGAAAGAACTAAAATGTTATAGTGGAAAGAAATCTTTGGAACCATTGCTTAACTATCTTTTAGGTTATTTTTCTACAGTTACCCAAATAAACAGAATGGTTCTAGGCAATATAAACAGAGAAAACCTGGAAGTTAGCTTAATTGAGCAGGTGATTTTATACTGCTGATTTGTACTTGTTTGAGCTCCTTGGGATCAAGTACAGTGGACTTAAACAGAACCATTCCTAGGAAGGAGGAAAGAGGGTTTGATTGTGACAGATGATATTGACCAAGTCTCTACAGCTCAAAATGCCTAGATGTAGAGGTTTATTGTAAAGTGCTTCCTGCCCAACCATTAGGACAGAGGTAAAATACTGCATTTTTTCCCGAAAGCGTCAATGGCCCTTGGCCAGTGAGAAATAATACCCCTCTTCTTTGAACTTCCATTGCCTTTTGTCTCTACTTTTCTTACAGTACCAGTCACTCTGATATAGTTAGGATCTGATCTTGTATGTTAGACTGTAAGTTTTTGATGGTAAGAACAGAATCCTTGTCATGGTTGTACCCTTACAAGTGCCTACCACAGGGGCTTGTGAGAAAAGGCAGTTAGTAATAATTGCTGAGTGAAACTCTTCACAGAACATGGTAAACTGGCCCTAAACTGTCTCTCAGGCTCCATTCTGCCACACAGGCTGTATGAAGAGAGGAGGCCGCTTCCAGCTTTGTTTCTCCAGTGTCTGTGCTGTCTCTCTTCCCCAAGGAAAGCACTTTAATAGTCAACTGCCAGGTCTATGGAAATATCTTGTAGATTTTCACGTACCTGAGATGCATAAGTGCCAGGGACTGAAAACAAATCCAGATGACAAAATTGGACATGATAGGGAGATGCTTGATGTGAGGAATGTCATAACCCAAGTAGAATAAAAGGGGAGAAAAGACTAAAAAAGCATAATCTCAGTGTATTAGCAAATGCAGAGAGGTGAAAAAAATCTTCCCAGTTCTATGATAATATGGGCTGTGAGCTTAACCATGAGTCTTCAGAAAAGAGGAGTGGGAGTTCAATGGTCTACTAGACAGATTTCACTTTTTCATGTCTTTTTTGGGAAAAGAAGAAAAGCTATGAGCGTAATTCCTTGGAATAGTAGATAATTTATTGAGGGGTAAAGCAGTGAGATATCAAGGAAAACATGGGGTGGACAGCAGGCATATTGCCTTCAGAATGGTGCAGGATGGTACGATGTGTTATTTATAAAATGTCGTGTTGTCACACGAACGGACATCATCACACATGAAGAAAAATGGCATTTAGTTGTGATAACTCATCCCCTAAAAATGTAAATTGTAGAATTGCCATTTGAAAGTTCTGGTTCCAAAATAAGCACTTGTGTTATTTCCCATTACTCTTTGATCTTCCACTAAAGGTCAGACATTCTTCATGTACACTGAACGCATAACAGAAATGAGGGCCACAATTTCCTTGCATAAACCTTTCTTTCCTACTGGACTGATAGCAGATTACGCACCTCTATACGTTTTACTTTTTCCTACTGCTGTGCCTTTGGCCACACTATTCCCCATGACTGAAACATTCCCTTCTCCCTTGCCTTTAATGAAACTTATAACCATCTTTCATAATTGAAAATCATATCTTTTGCTTGCAGATTTTTTTAATCTTTAAACAATTTTTACTCCAATACGTTCCTCGTGTCATTGCTTTGATATTTATCAGTGAAGTTTATTGTAAGTAATCTTTTCATTGTCTCCTTACAATGGATCTCAAGCTTTTTGAAGGAGATGGACTGTGTCTTCTAACTCATATGTGCAGCAAGGTTACAATACCCTTAACTGTCCTGCTGAAAAATTGAAACAGTTCATTTCCAACATTTCATTGCTAAGAGTATTCTCATGAGACTTGGTTGTCAGGAAGTCACCTCCTAGCCACAACTTTTCATATATGTTGTACTCAGCCGAGATTTGATGGTGGCTTAACGGGGAGATCATGGACCTTTGGATCTGGTGAGGTGAGGGGACAGAGTCACTGTGACCAACAGTTGTTGATAGATTTACCAGGCACAGAGGCAAGTGAGCAGCACAGAATCCTGGGAGGCTTCTCCTCAACATTGATGGAGTGTTCACAGCATGCACACAGTTAAATTAAACCCTAGAGGAAAGGCAAAAATGGTTGTATGTTCTTCAGATATTCTTATCTAAATAGGAAATTCAGTTTTATATAGTGTTCCTGCAAGACTGTAGATGAACACAAATAATATGTATGTGTAAAAAAGGAGCTGAGAAAGGCTTACAAGACATTTGATGACTAGGTTTTTGAGGTCAGTGTAGATTTTACTAAGTCTTTGCTATTAATTAATTCACTCAGTGTCTATTGTGTGGTAGACATTAAGCTAAGCATAAATTCACTTAAATTTTGGAGTTAAACTGCCAAAATTAAACCTTGTTTGTACAATATCCAAACAATGTGGGGATCAGCAAGTTGCTTAACCTCTTTAAGCCTCAGTTCCTCATCTGTAAAATGGAGATAATCCCAGCAATCAACTTATAAAATTAATCTGAGTGAACAACAAACTAATCTAATCTAAGTTATATTTTTAATGTGTGGTGTTTATAAGGCTTTAATAAAATAGCCATTGTTTTTGTTATTACTATTACTACTGTTGCTGTTATCATTGACTTGAACTTTGTGTTACTATTATTATGATAATCATTAACTTGGGATTTCTGTAGATATTTCCATATACTTCTCTAAATAGCAAGCATTATTAGGGCCGTATTACCAACAGTAGGTAGGAAAAAGAGCTGATTATTGGCCTTTCAGTAATGTTAACTCTAGTCTTAGTATCTATGTTAGATATGCACCAATTCAAGTATATTACATGTGATGGACATTGTTCTGGTTATTTGGGAATAAATGAAGACAAATCAAATGAGAAAAGCAATGCTATTTATTCAGAGTTTGCTATAATGAAAGAGTCAGCCACCATCACTTGTGTTTTGGCAGGGACTCAAAGGCAGGCAGAAGAATGGGAAAGCCTTACAGTGACAAAATGAGAAGGCTTCAGGTGTGCCCTGATGGGAGGTTGTTGGAATGGAGAAGCTGTAGGTGGGCTAACTAGAAATAGGGCATCCAATGGGATTCATTAGAGATGCAAATTTGGCTTTCTCTGATTGGTCCTAAATTTGAGGTGAGGACAAAAATTTGGGAAGTCATCACATCATTGCCATTTTGGGTAACGTAACCTCTACGTTACAGGAGTTGGTTTTTGGCTTCCTGGATTGCTACCAGAGATAGTACTCTGACTTCCTACAAGTCTGATTAACAGCAATCTGCCTTCCTCAGCTGGTTATTGTAGATAACAGGTTGGTTTCCTGGACATGTTACAGCAAGTTGTAGGTCAGAGTTCCATTTTTATATATGGTCTGGCCATTATCCATTTGCATATTCAGTCAGAAGCATAAGATCTGGAGCTAGAGTACACACCTTACTAAACATGTGGCCTAAATTGGTAAATCTCTCTATGCCTCAACTCATTAACCTGTCAAATGGAATCAGATGTCATTCATTTATAGAGTTATCATGATAATTACAAGAGTTGACATATATAAAGCATTTAAAACAGTGCCTGGCATATAGTAAGTGTTAAATTTTATTCTTGGTATATGATTGATGGAATAGAAGAATATCTATCAGATGTGATTGATAAGATATCATATTCCTTCAACTGCCTCTCAAATTACAGAGGTTCCAGCATTTTGCATCAATACAAATTCCACTTTCACTTAAGCTACAGTATTACTTCTAGTAAATTCTCACTAAAGAGTATGTGTATTTCCTTGGAAGCCATGCAGATTCTCAATTCCTCACTATTTTTCTGCCGTATTACCTTGCAGTGCACTCTAGTGGGCGGAGTATATTTCACTACTCCATCCATCTAGAACTTGGTCGTGTGACTTGCTTTTGCTAAAGAAATACTTGTGTACACTATGTGAGCAGAGGCCTTAAGTGTATTTGTACAATTTGGCTTGGCCTCTTGTGTTCCTGATTGTCAGGAGAAATGTACATTCCAGAAAGCCACTGTCCCTTAGCCTGAGCCCCAGAACAAGTTAGGTGAAGCAGATCTAAACCCAAGCAGAGCCCAGAGCCAAGCCCAGGCTACCCTGAATTGGAAAACCTCAGCTGGTCCTCAGATCTGTGAGTAAAAAAATAAACACTTACTGTTACAAGCCAGTGGGTTCAGGGAGTAGTTTGTTATGCAGCATTATCATAACAATAACAGGCTAAGGGAGGATTGAGCAGTTTGAGGACATTAGGTGCATAGAGGGAGGGGTTATACTGAGAGCAAGGCTGAGTGGAAGCACACAAGGGAGGGAGTGAATGTATATTTGATTTCACTGTTTTGAACAATAAGAGAAATGAAAGAGTTAATTTGTCTCCCCAAAGTGAATATTTCCTAACAGCAGGGAGAAACCTGTACTTAGAAATAAAATTACTGATGACTAATAATAATCAGTCAGAAAACCAAACACTTTTGAAAAAACCTAAAGTAATTTCATGGAAGAAATTCAACCAATTGAATCATGCTGATTGTTATGTTTCATATTTATGAGTACATGAAAGCATGGTCTTTAGAAATACTGTATATATTTGAACTGTCTTTGCAGTTCTGGCATCAGATTAAAATTTAATTCCATGCCACTCCTGATGATTTGGTTTAGAATATCAGCCTTTGCGGTGGATTCTGTCAGCATGGTGCAGCAAAGCCCTTCTCATGTTTCTGTGAATCACATGTAAGTAAAGCTTCTGAGGAAAACATCAGAATATATGCAGACAGAAACGTTATTTTCTTGGCAATGCAAAACCAACACCATATGCTCCAAATCAGGCAAGGTGTGCAGTACTATTCATAATTATCTCTATTCATCAGAAATCTCTAGATTTCAGGTGGTGGTCATATTCACCCAGTGGGTGGGCCTGGCTGTGCTCCCACCAATCCTGATTCAGTGTGTTTCTCTTAGCTATCATTTTTATTTGGCAAAGCCATAAGCTCAGTGGACTTACTGTCAGCACAATGTAGGGCTTAAAACAAAATTGCATTGTTCTAATTACTCTTCCACTTACTTCAGACAAAAGAACATTAATGAAAGTGAGAAAATGATAAAAGTAACTGCAATAAGAATTAGTCATAATTACAATAAAGTGAATTCATTTGTCAGGAAGAAAGCAAATGCTTTCTGTAATAAGGGCAAGAAGCAGAAATATTAACACTAAAGTATATCAGAAATCTTCCCTATCTATATTAACCAATATCACCACCCTTTAGCTTTATCATTTCTTTCCATGTGATAGTCAATGCTTTTTGGAAAAAGAATTTATAAACAAATCTACTTTGTGGTCTCAGTGACTGATAACAACCTAATATGTTGCCCCAATAGGGGCTATTTGAGCTTTAACAAAAATCATTATTTTTAACTACAGGGAATGAAGCTAAATTGGTGGTACTCCAGAGAACTATGAAGTACTGCTGGGTTGGAAGTTCTTAGGTGAAATATTGGGACAGAACAGACCTTCCTAGCATATTTTCAATCAGTTCAAGAAAGGGTTGCTGACACTGTCATACCTGAGTACCACCATAAGTGCAATGAGCCTTTTCATGACTTTCTCATAAAACATTAGTAAAGGCAAATAAACTCTGTACTGAGATTTTGGTATCTTAGGCAAAGCCATCTGATAATATTAAGCATACTCTCTCCCATCATCCCATATTCTATCTTATTTTTTGATCAAGTACAAGGTGCATGCATTTCTGTACTCAGGGATGTAGTGGTCATCAGTTCTTGGCCGCTACTTGCCTTACATGATTGAACTATAATTGATGCTCATTATTCTTCTGTATGTTATGTATTTTAAAAAGACTATAGTCCTAGTAATGGGATTCCATGCTAATTTTATTTGCTTTTTCACAGCTTTTTTTCCTCTGTTGCCTGGTTTATTTTTACAAATGAGAATATATTTTTCAAACAGACTAAACAGTAAACCATATTTATAAAATGTACTAACTTTTAAAAGACAGGCAAAAGTAACAAAAGATGTAATAATGACCTATAAATCCCATGCACAAATAATCCCTGTTGATATTCTTTTAAATCAAACCAACGCTTTAAAAATTCAAACAACAGAAATATACAAATAGAAAGGAAAAGTCTTCTATCATCACCTACTTCCAAAGATAGTCACTGTTGTCACTACTTCTTATATAAACATCCAGAAAATAATTCTATGTATATGCTGTTATACATGTGTATATTTGTCTATGCATTGTCTTTTCACTTTAATGTATTTTAGAAATCTTTACATACCTGTACATAGAGACGGAATATTTATTTTTTAAATGTATCATCTGTCTTTCTATGGTATATTCCTATTGATGGTCATGTAGATTGTTTCAAACTTTTACTCTTTATGGATATTTTGGTAGTGCTGGATTTCACTTCCACAGCTCTACTAAAGTGAATATCCTTGTTTATTTATTTTGGGATAATTTGTCAACCATATTGCATAGTTATTTTATTGGCTATGGAACTCTGAGTCAAAATGCGTGTATATTAAAATGTTTTATAGATATGGCCAAAAACTTCTAAAATGGTTACAGCAATTTACACTGCCATCAACAGTACACATTTACCTACATCCTGCCTAACACTGGGCTTATAAAATTTTTGACAACTTTAAAGGTAGAAAACTATCCCAGTTTGTTTAATACCAATGGTAACTGAGCATGTTTTTACAAGTTTATTGGCCTTTTGTATCTACTTTAAGTAAACTCAGTGGTCATATTTGTTTCCTCATAAATTATTTCTTTTTATTTTTTATATTGATTTCTAGAAGTTATTTTTATTTGGGGGAAAATTAATAAGGAAGGAAGACAAAGAAGAAGGAAGGAAGGAAAAAAGGAAGGAGAAAGGAAAAGAATTAACTCACCAAGAATACACTTTTCAAACTCCATGTCTTATCATGAGCTGTTACGTAAAGTCATTCCAGTTTAGACATGTGTTTAGAATGTGTGCTATGTGGAAAACACAGTGCTAGATGCTAAGGTAGAGGTAAGAAGAAAGTCAGAGAGTTAGAGAAATCACCGAGAAGAGTGAGAATTTGTTCCTTGCCTTAAAAGAACTGGGCCTCAGAAGCAATATGCCTGAATTTTTTTTTTATTTTCTTCAAGTAATTTGATATATTCCTTTAAAAAAAAAAAAAGAATGACTTTCTCTTTGTGCTAGACTATATTATTGTTCAAATTATTCACTGCTTCTCCCTGGAGTGGTTGATACTGTAGGAGAGGAAGACAATTCCTCTACCTGCTCTGGGTTCTTCTGGCTGGAGAACAAATTAAATTCACATGAGACAGAATAACAGGAGAAAATTAAACAAAGCTTTATAACATGTCTACATGGGAGAGGTGAGGCAAGCTGAGCAACTCGCCAAAATGGCTGAAGCGACCACCTTAAATATCTTCAGCTAAAGATAAAGGAGATGTTGAAGGTGGGGGGAGTCAGTCATGGGAGATTACCACACAAGTACAGTAAACAAGAGTAAGATTATTATGCAGACTTGAGTCCTTGCCTTCCACATTGATAAGAGTTTCTAGAGATAAGGTCATCCCTCCTTCCTGGTACAGAGAGGGAGACACCTTTACAGGTGGAGATTTCCTTTATAATGTAAATGTCTCTTAACAAAGGGTAAGTAAATTCTACTTTTCAGAGTTTCTTTCCTGTCTGCAGTTTTTAAAAGTAGCCAGCCCAAAATAATCCTCGCACCAAAGAGACATATCTTGGGGTGGCCAATTCCAGTCCCCCACAATACCTTGCCTTCCCATTGATGGCAGATTTGACCCTGTGACCTGCACAGCCCCACCCTGAAATGTTTGAGACAGTTCTAGAAGCCTGGGTCCCAGAGTGATGATACAGTAGAGTACAGCCACAGCTGACCCATGAGGAATGTATAACCTGAGGGAGAAAGAAACCTTTGTGGTGGTAAGGCACTGGGATTTGGGGGCATTTGTTATATCAGCATACTTTAAGCTAAGCTATGAGTTTATTTCTCCTTCAGGTTGTATGGAGCAATGAATATAGTTACTTCTCCTTTGAGGAAATTCTGAAAGATAACATTCAATAGACATGGTAGTATCAGGTCACAGAGAGCCTTTAAAGCTAGTTTAAATAATTTGAATTTATCCTGAAAGCAATGGAGAGACTGAGGTTTTATAAACAAAGACAGTGTATCTTCTACTTGGAGCCACTTGGTAGAGTTGGTTAGGAATGATAGTGTGAGCAGTTGAGGGGATATTTGCTACAATATTACCAGTGGAACCTGAGAAGACTGACTTAGGGTGGCGGTGATAGAAAAGAAGAGAAAGAAGCAAGGTCACGTGGAAAAACAAGAGCAGAACACTATTCATTCTCATTTGGCATGGTGTATTAGATAGAAATTTTAGCTTAATAAAAATTCTGAAAATTTCCCCAACTGGATCTTTGAGACACAGTGGCTACCATCTAGGGCATCTCTTTGAAAACATCTTGATATTGATTAAACATCATGGTTTCCAAGTAAATGTCTAGCATAGTAGATATACAGTCTTGGAGTAGAATTGCAATCAATTACAGAGGAGAATAAAATGAACAATTCCGAGGAATGCTTAGGGTTATGAGATTAAATTACTACAAATCTCAGATTTTTAATTTTAATCTACATATAGTGTTATATATGTATGCAATGATATCCAATCATCATGTGCTTTGAGAAAATATTTTCACTGAATAATTACTGGGTTTTTTCTTAACTTAGAACTGTAGTCGTGTGGGAGTTTTTGGGTTTTTTAATGTATGTGTGTGTGTTTTATTTTATTAGTAAGAATTTGATTCAGTGCTTTGAGTTGGGAACAGAGGGGCAGGCTTCAGAATTTGTATCCTCCTTGTGATCCCTAACTTCTTTCTTCTCTTCCTTCTTTCCTTTGTTCCTTCTTTCCTTCTTTCTTCCTTCCTTTCTACCTTCTTTCCTATATTCCTTCCTTCCTTCCTTTCCTCCTTCCCTCTATAAATGTTAGTTGACAATTGCCATGTGTCATATACTGCACTACACATTAAGGATACAGCAATGAACAGAACAAAGTCTCTGTCCTCTTGAAGCTTCCACTGTTGTGAGGAAGACAAAAATACACATACAAATATGTAAGGTAATGGCAGATAGTAAGTCCAAAAAGAGTAAATAAAGCAAAAGAGTAGGAGTGAAGTAGCATCTTGGAGAAGAAATTGAGGGAATTCTTCTCTGCATTTTATTTCAGTAGAGATTTGACTGAGCTAAGGAAGTGTGACAAGCAAATACATGAGGGCAAATTGGTTCAGGCAGAAGTAACAGCAGTGCAAAGGTCCTAAGGTTTGAGTATACTTCATGTGTTGGAGGAATCAAGGAAGCCATTGTAGCTAAAGGAGAGTGAGTGAATGAGAGATTGGAGGAGGTAAAGTCAGACGGAACCAGGAGTTGAGATCATAAAGTAGCTGATAGGACATGGCAAGGGCCTGGAAATACTTCTAAGTGTGTTGGGAAACTGGTAAAAGAGTCTGAGCAGGAGAATAACACCTGGCTTATGTTTTAAATGCTAGGTGTATGGCCCTGGAGCCAAATGCCTGTACATGAATTCCCAGCTCTAGGACATTTGTCAACTTACTTAATTACTCTGAGTCTCAGTTTCTTCATGTATAGAAGGGGGTTAATTACAATAACTCTATGGAAAGGTTGTGAAAATTTTACAAAAGGTAATTCAGGTAAAGCTCTTAGCACAATGCCTAATACATAGTAAATTCTCAATAAATATTATTTATAGTTTTTATCTTTAGTATTGTTGCATCATCATCATTAGTATTAAATGGGCATTTTAGAAGCCTCAAGAGGGAAAGAGACAACTGTGTCAGAGGATGCAGTAATTGAAAGGATGGAGCAGATAGAGAAACTATTGGATTATATGGTAGGAAGTATTCTCTAACTACTGAAATAGTAATTTCAAAAATGGGTGAGGGCAAGGGTCAAATTAAAAATTTGCCTTTGTAATTTTTTATTGCATCAAGAGATATTTTGCATCTGATTTTACTTTTATTATATTTTCTTATCTTTTTTAAACAAAACTATAATGGTGCAAAAACCAAGTGGAGTAATACATGATCTTTGACATAACTTCCATAACACATTTAGTAGTCTTGTCTAATTTACTGCAGAAGTGTTAAAAACAGGAATATGTGTGAAGCAATTAACCAAAAATATGTGATTACTTGCCCTCACATGGTCCTGGAGTTAGAGTACTGAATGCTATTTTAGTTGGATCTGTTTCTCTCACTTTATTTGTTAAACTTTTCATCAAAATAAATTTTATGATATATAGTCAATATCAGTGAATTATGGAATGTTCTTTATAGCTGTAGTTGATAAAGACAGTTCTATTTATTACATTTTTAGTTCAGATTCTAACATTTATTTTATGTTTAAAACTATAGATCAGCCAAGAGTAATAAATTCAGAAAATTCGTACTGCCTCTGAATAATTCAGTAGGCTGAAAGTAAGCCTTTCCTCAATTTCCTATGAAGGCCAATTAGAAAAACATGGAATTCCTATTTAGTTATGTTGTACTTTATTATGATACTGTCTGGAGCCAAGATAAGCCGTTAGGTTGCCCATATGAGTTTTACGAAAAATTAAAATGTAAGTCGTTTCAAGTAGGATCATAATACTTTTAAATATTTGGGTTTGATGACTTGGATTCAGGGCTGGAGGTGGGCAGGCGGATGTGTGTGTGGGGTGCAGCTTAGAGGAATAGAGTGATGTGAAATCCCCATTAGCTAAAACTAGCTTGTAATGGGCTGAAAGAGGTTTTCACACCTGAAGTCATCCAGCCAGCCCATCATGCAGCCATTTTAGATGACCATTTGGAATGTCAGAGGAGCATGATCTCAGCCAGAGAAGACTGTTACTGACTTACAGAAGACCAGCTCCAAATGGAAACCACATGAGGAAGTGAACAGTGTCCAATATTTAGCCAGAGTATGTCAGCATATTGATCAGTGAAGATGTCTTTCATTATAGTGTTACTACAATTATTTTTAGTATTTATATTACTAAGCATCCAAGAGGGAGTCATGTTTATTATTTCCTTTATATTTTGAGATTTACACATTAGGGAAAAAGAAAAGTTCAAGTTTAACTGTACACACATACACAAACACCTCTAAATTCAGTGTATATATGAATATGCATGCTTTTGCCAGGCCTGCTCTTTCAAGCCAAAAGTAGTTAAAAGCTCTCGCAGTGGTTGGTGGTTGTAGAGTTCAAATCCTACCCCTTCCAACATCTAAAAGATGTCTGGTGTTGAAATCAGCCTTCATTTTGTTTAAGGGAAAGTACCAAAGGCAATGAATTGAAAGCTAATATTTGCTATACAAATAAGAGATATAGAAATATATATATATGAAGAGGTGTCAAGATCGTGACATAAGTGGACTCTTAACTCACCTCCTCCCATGGACACAACAAATTTACAACTACTCCCGATAGAGAACTGAAAACCTGATACAAAGAACCCCCACAATAGGGGACAGTCCCAACTGGGATGGAAGAGGCAGAAATTCCTTTCTGGAGAGAAAAAAGCCACCTTCACAAGCTGCAGTGCTTCATGACCAGCTGGGAGCAATTCTAAGGTACACAGCTTTCCCTGGATGAGTGAGGGACCATAACAGGGAGCATTACCACTATAAGCATCCTTTGGACTCAGCACAACTGAAATAAGTGTCATAATATCTTGCTTTGCTGCCTACTAACAATAACGGGGCATACCCCCAGAAAAGCTATAGGACATAAGTGAAAAAAAACTTGCTCTTAAAGGGCCCACACACAAATTCACCTGTTTTGGAAAGCAATCTAAAATCACCAGAAAGAAAGGTGCACAGTCCTTTGGTGAAAAGAGACTCACCTGATAGCCTCTGGGTGCATCTTGGTGAGATGTGAGACCTCTCCAGGAACTGAGACATTAGCAGCAGACATTATTGTGACCTAGTACAGGTGTGCTGACACAGATGCTGGCAGATGCCATTTGAGTTCTTCCCCTGGCCTATCAACCCAGAGTCTGCTTCACCCACTAGAACACTGATTTAATCCAGCTCAGCCAGAGCAGGCAGGCTGCCTTAGGGTCTGGCCCCACCCAACAGCAAAGCCCTTGGGCAACTTGTGGGTCTGCATAGCCTGGGTGCCTGGATTCTCTGCAGCCAGATGAGTGGGTCCCCCTCTGCAGGTGAGGTGTACATGAGTAGTAGGTGGAGTCTATGGGGCATCTGCTGTGGGGTGATTGGGTCCAATTCAGGGATGAGGCCACATGCACAGGACAGGACTGAGTTGATGGTATGTGTGACCCTGTAGGTGGTGGGGTTTGTCGGCTGCAGAAGACTTGTACTTCTCCAAAAGCCACACAGGGGATTGGCACAACCCTCCAAAGACTGAAATAATTGGGCGCTCCCATGCCTAGGGTTAGCCCAACTCAGATGCAATACTGAGAGAGCTGACAGGAGCCTTACAGACCAGAGGCCTACAGCAATTGTAAGCCCTTGAGCCTAGCAACCAGCCATGCTGGGGTCCCACTCACTTTACAGAAAAACTGCAACAGGAGCGTGCTATCAGACCTTGTGTCCAACTGTGCTGGGGCTCCCCACACCTGGCAAAGTGACTGAAGGATCTATAGTAGCCACACAGAGCTGAGCATTACAACCAGCTGGCCAGGGGTTGAGCCTAACCTTCTTGGGCACCTGCAGCAAGAATAACCCTGTCTCAACAGAAGGACACACATAGCCCACACAGAGGCCACTCCAGGAACATTCGAAACTGGTGATGAGAGGGAAGCATACTGCTGGGCTTCATAAGGCATCTCTTACGTAAGGCCATGTCTCCAAGATTAGACTCACCTAATACATAGATATAAGCACAGAGAAAGAGGCAAAATGAGGAGGCAATGGAATACATTCCAAGTAAGGGAATAGGACAAAACCTCAGAAAGAGAACTATATGTAACAGAAATAAGCAATCTACCTGACAGAGTCTAAACAAAAAGTCATAAGTATGCTCACTGATCTTGGGAGAAGAATGGGTGAACTCAGTGAGAATGTCAACAAAGAATTGGAAAATATGAAAAAGAACCAAACAGAAATGAAGAATACAATACTGAAAATGAAAAATTCACTAGAGGGACACAACAGCAGAGTAGATGATATGGAAGAAGGGATTAACAAGCTGGATGAAAGACTAGAGGAAATCACACAAGCTGAACAGATAAAAGAAAAAAGAATGAGAACAGTCTGAGGGACCTCTGGGACATCAAACACACTAACATTTGTATTATAGGTGTCCCAGAAGAAGAGAGAGACAAAGGGGCAGAGAATCTATTTGAAGAGATAATAGGTGAAAACTTTCCTGACCTAAGGAAGGAAATGGACATCCAAGTACAGGAAGCACAGAGAGCAACAAACAAGATAAACTTGAAGAGTCCCATACCAAGATACATTATAATTAAAATGTCAAGAATTAAAAATAAAGAGAGAATCCTAAAAGCTACAAGAGAAAGGCAACAAGTTACATACAAAGGAAACCCCATAAGGCTATCAGCTGACTTTTCAGCAGAAAGCTTACAAACTAGAAGGGAGTGGCACAGTATTTTAAAGTGCTAAAAGGAAAAAACCTACAGCCAAGAATATTCTGCCCATCAAGTTTATCATTCAGAATGGAAGGAGTTTCCCAGACAAGCAAAAATTAAAAGAATTTATCACCAAGAAACTAGTTTTCCAAGAAATGCTAAAGGGACTTATTTGAGTGGGAAAAAGAAGACCACAAATAGTAATAAGAAAATTATTTTTTTAAGTCAATAAAATCACTAGTAAAGACAAAAATACATTAAAGATAGAACATCAACCGTCTATGAAGATAATATGAAGGTCAAAGACAAAAGTACTAAAATTACCTATTTCCATGATAAGAGGATAATGGATACACACATACAAGAAAATAGATTAGATATGATATCAAAAAAATAAAATGTGGTAGGAGGGGAATAAAACAGTAGAGCTTTTAGCAAGAGGTCAAACTAAAGAGACCATCAACTTAATATAGATTGCTATATACATAGGTTATTATAGATGAACCTCATGATAATCACAAACCAGAAACCTATAATAAGTACACAAAAAATTAAGAGAAAGAAACCCAAACATAATACTAAAGAAAGCCATCAAAGCACAAGGGAAGAGAGCAAGAGAAGAAGAAAGGAACAGAGAGTTACTAAAACATGCAGAAAAAAAGTAACAAAATGGCAATAAGCATGTATTTATCAATAGCTACTTTAAATGTCAGTGGACTAAATGATCCAATCAAAAGGCATAGGGTGCCTGATTGGATAAAAAAACAAGACCCATATATATGCTGCATACAAGAGACACACTTCAGAGCTAAAAATACTCACAAACTGAAAGTGAAGGTATGGAAAGATACTCCATGCAAATGTCAATGAAAACAAAGCTGGGATAGCAATACTTATATCAGACAAAATAGACTTTAAAACAAAAACTGTAACAAGAGACAAAGAAGGGCACTACATGATGATAAAGGGAACAATCCAACAAAAGATACAACACTTGTAAATATCTATGCACCCAACATAGGAGCACCTGAATATATAAACAATTATTAAAAGATGTAAAAGGAGAAATAGACAGGAACACAATAATAGTAGGGAACTTTAACACTCCACTTACGCCAATGGATAGATCATCCAAACAGAAGATCAATAAGGAAACATTGGCCTTAAGTGACACATTAGACCAGATGGACTCAGTAGGTATATACAGAACATTCCATCCAAAAATCACAGAATATACATTCTTTTCAAATGCACATGTTACATTCTCCAGGACTGATCACATATTAGGCCACAAAACCAGTCTCAATAAATTTAAGAAAATTGAAATAATACTAAGCATGTTTTCTGACCACAACAGTATGAAACTAAAAATCAACTACAAGAAGAAAATCAGAAAAGTCACAAATATGTGGAGATAAAACAAAATGCTACTGAACAATGATTGGGTCAATGAAGAAATGCAAAGAGAAATCAAAAAATACCTGGAGACAAATTAAAATGAAAATACAACATGCCAAAATCTATAGGATACAGCAAAAGTGGTTCTAAGAGGAAAGGTTATAGCAATACAGGCCTACCTCAACAAACAAGAAAAATCTCAAATGAACAAGCCAATATTGCACCTAAAGGAACTGGAAAAAGAACAAAGCTCCAAATCAGCAGAAGGAAAGGAAATAATAAAAAACAAAGCATAAATAAATAAAATAGAGAGTAAAACAACAAAAAAAAGAAAAGCAAAAATAAGCAAAACCAAGATCTGGTTCTTTGAAAAGATAAACAAAATTGACAAATATTTAGCTAGACTCACTAAGGAAAAAAGAGAAAGCCTCAAATAAATAAAATCAGAAATGAAAGAGGAGAAATTACAACAGACACCTCAGAAATACAAAAGATTATAAGATAATACTATGAAAAGCTATATGCCAAAAACTTGGATAATCTAGAAGAATTGGATAAATTCTTAGAATTGTACAACCTTCCAAAACTGAATCAAAAAGAAATAGAGCATTTGAATAGACCAATCACCAGTAAAGACATGGAAACAGTAATCAAAAACCTCCCCAAAAATAAAATTCCAGGACCAGAGGGCTTCCCTGATGAATTCTACCAAACATTCAAAGAAGACTTACTATCTCTCCTTCTCAAACTCTTCTAAAAAATTGAAGAGGAGGGGAATCTTCCTAACTCATTCTATGAAGCCAACATTACCCTGATAACAAAACCAGACAAGGACATCACAAAAAAAGAAAATTACAGCACAGTATCACTGATGAACTTTGATGCAAAAATCTTCAGCAAAATACTAGCAAATCAAATACAACAACACATTAAAAAGACCATATACCATGATCAAGTGGGATTTATTCCAGGGATGCAGGGATGGTTCCACATCCACAAGTCAATCAATGTGATTAACCACATTAACAAAATGAAGAATAAAAATCGCATGATTATCTCAATAGATGCAAAGAAAGCATTTGAGAAATACAGCATCCATTTATGATAAAAACTCTAAATAAAATGGGTATAGAAGGAAAATACTTCAACATAATAAAAGCCATATATGACAAACCTACAGCCAATATCATTCTCAATTAAGAAAAACTGAAAGCTATCCCTCTAAGATCAGGAACCAGACAAAGATGCCTATTTTCACCACTGTTATTTGACATAGTATTGGAAGTCCTAGACAGAGCAATCAGGCAAGAAAAAGAAATAAAAGGGATCCAAATTGGAAAGGAAGAAGTGAAACTGTCACTATTCACAGATGACTTAATTTTACAGATAGAAAACACTAAAGAATCCACAAAAAAAACTTTTGGAAATTATAAATGAATACAGTAAAGTTGCAGGATACAAAATCAACATACAAATATCAGTTGCATTTCTATACACTAACAACAAAGTAGCAGAAAGAGAAATTAAGAATAAAATCCCATTTACAATTGCAACAAAAAGAATAAAATATGTAGAAATAAACTTAACCAAAGAGGTGAAAGATCTGTGCACTGACAACTATAAAACACTTTGAAAGAAATAGAAGACACAAAGAAATGGAAAGATACTCTATCCTCCTGAATTGGAAGAATTAACATAGTTAAAATGTCCGTACTTCCTGAAGCAATCTAAAAACTCAATGTAATCCATATCAAAGTTCCAACATTTTTCACATAAACAGAACAAAGAATCCTAAAATTTATATGGAACAACAAAAGACCCCAAATAGCCAAAGTAATCCTGAGAAAAAAGAACAAAGCTGGAGGCATCACAATTCCTGATTTCAAAATATACTACAAAGCTATGGTAACCAAAACAACATGGTACTGTCACAAAAACAGACACATAGATCAATGGAACAGAATCAAGAGCCCACAAATAAACCCACACATCAATGGACAGCTAATTTTCGAAAAGGGAGCCAAGAACATACCATGGGGAAAAGAACATCTCTTCAATAAATGGTGTCGGGAAAACTATACAGCCACATGCAAAAGAATGAAAATAGACTATATTCTTACACCATACACAAAAATTAACTCAAAATGGATTAAAACTTGAATGTAACACCTGAAACCCTTAAACTTCTAGAAGACACATAGGCAGTACGCTCTTTGACATCCATCTTAGCAGCATATTTTCAAGTACCATGTCTGACCGGGCGAGGGAAGAAATAGAAAAAATAAACAAATGGGACTTCATCAAACTAAAAAGCTTCTTCACAGTAAAGGAAAGCATCAACAAAATGAAAAGACAACCTAACAATTGGGATAAGATATTTGCAAACCATTTATCTGATAAGGTGTTAATATCCAAAAAATATATAAAGAAATCATGGATCTCAACAATAAAAAAACTGACAACCCAATTAAAAAATAGGCAAAAGATCTGAACACACATTTCTCCAAAGAAGATATACATATGGTCAACAGGCACGTGAAAAGATGTTCAACATCATTAACTATTAGGGAAATGCAAATCAAAATTACAATGAGGTATCACGTCACTCCGGTCAGAATGACTATAATTAACAAGATAGGAAACAACTGTTGTGGAGGATGTGGAGAGAAGAGAACTCTCACACACTGCTGCACTGCTGGTGGAAGTGCAAACTGGTGTAGCCACTATGGAAAACAGTATGGAGAATCCTCAGAAACCTAAGAATAGAACTACTGTAGGATCCAGCTATTCCACTGCTGGGTACTTATCCAAAGAACTTGAAAACACAAATGCATAAAGATACCTGTGCTCCTAAGTTCATTGCAGTGTGGTCCACAATAGCCAAGACTTAGAAGCAACCTAGGTGCCCACCAAGGGAAGAATGGATAAAGAAGATGTGGTATATATACACAATGGAATACTACTCAGCCATAAGAAAGGATGAAATCGGGCCATTTTTGATAACATAGATGGACCTTGAGGGTATTATGCTAAGCGAAATAAGTCAAAGGGAGAAAGCCAAATACCGTATGATTTCACTCATAAGTAGAAGATAAAAACAATGACAAGCAATCACATAGAGACAGAGATTGGATTCATGGTTACCAGAGGGGAAGGGGGGAGGGAGGAGGGCAAAAGGGGTGATTAGGCACATATGAGTGGTGATGGATTGTCATTAATCTTTGGGTGGTGAACGTGATGTAATCTACACAAAAATCTAAATATAATGATGTACACCTGAAATTTTTATGTTATAAACTAATGTTATCACAGCAAAAAAAAAAGAAATATATATATATTTTCTATATATATATTTCTATAGATGTATGATTGATATATATAGATATATGTATATCTATATAGGAAAAAGCAGATGGAAAACTTTATTTTATAAATTTTTTGACAATCAAATATTTTTATTTCTTTCAGATTTGAGATATAATTGATGAATAAAATTGTAAGGTATTTAAAGTGTACATTGTGAAGATTTGATATATGCATACATTGTGAAAGAATTACTCCCATCTAGTTAGAAAACTTCAAGTAGGAAACTTTTTGTTTTTATAACAAGATTATATACAACTTCTTTCAGGAATAACTTCTTTCAGGAATATTGTTGCAGAATAATGATACCTTGGAGATGCTTGAGAAGTGAGCAAAAACAATAGGCATTGAAGCCTGGGGTAGGGAAGTCGAGGAGGATCTTCCCATTTTCAGAAGAAAACGCTTTCTTCTTTTCTAAGTAATTGAATTTCCCAGAAAGCAAAGAACTCTACACATATTACTGTACATATATTACAGGGTACCATGGATACCCTTGTACTCTTTATTCACCATAAAGAGATTCATTACTAAGGGAAGTCTATAGATGAGAATTAGAAATACAACTTATTATCATATAGGTGTAAAAATTAGTCATTTACCCATCAGAATGCAGCAATGTTGCACAGAAACTTACATTGAAGAGAAGTGTGAATTGTTAGAATGAAGAAATTGTATCACAAAAGTGGGACCACAACCTAGCAGGTGTTTAAAAATTTTAGTCTTTATTGAGTCCATTAGGTACTGTGTGAGCACTGGAGGCTTGGTGTGATGAGTATTGATATCATATCTGTACATCCTTGAATATTCTTTGAGAATCCTTCTTGAACAACAATCAAATAAATCTCTGTGTTACTTTTGTTGGATGAACTTTTCTAGTTTTCCACTTGAGGCTTTGCTATTGAATTGCAGCTACGTTTGGGAGATAATTTACAGTGATTGATTTAACAAGATTGAGGTCCCACAATAAATATACTAGGCCTGGAATTGCTATCTGATACTCAAGATGAGGCATATTTGGAATTAACCTACTATTTCATCATTAATATATAGCTTATCTTAGGCTACAGGCTTTCAATATTAAAGCACTAAAACCTTTACTGAAAATTCTGTATAAAACTTTAAAAGCAAACCTACATACCTACAGCAAAATAAAATAAAATAAAATAAAATAAAGACCACACGATTTATTTGATCCTCGATGTCCTAACTTTATTACATGTTAGTTTCCTTTTCCATCTTCTCCCCCAGCTGAATTCTGGTAGGCTATCAACCTCATCTTTTACTTTTTATTGATGTTCTTAGTTGTAGATGCCAACCCAGTGGTTTTTAAAAAATTTATACTTATGCTTCTCTCTATAGTAATGCTGCTAAATGGACCTGCTAAATTCTTTAATTCAAAGGAATGCATGCTCAACTAATAAACTCTGAAAATATTTAAGTAGAAAACATTAGATATCAGTCTGATTTTATAGTTAGCTTGACACTTGGGCCAGGAAATCCATTGCTTGAATACCTTCTCTGAATAGGCTAGAAATTGAGAAATTTATACTCAGTGTGAATTTGTCATCTTTCAAATGTTACAATCCACAATAAGAAATGGATATAGAATTAGAAATAAATTTAAAAATCATAAACATTTTATGAGATCCTTACTTAATGTTTTTCGTAAGGCAAAAAATACTTAATCTCTTGCTTCATGATCTTCTAGCTCTTTCCTAAATACGTTTCCTTGTTAAAATTCTACTCTGGTATCTTGAAGAAATTGATAGTGTTACCTTATCACTTAGTATTTTTGGTTATCAGCTTTAATTGGTTAGAAAACTAACTACTGGAACATTGCCTTCTAAGATTTAACAATTATTTTCAGTGCTGTAACAATTATTTTCAGTGCTGGAACTCCTCTTTTATGTCCTAAATGTTTTCTGTGAATATAGAAATGTATAGTCTTGTCTTTAGTTAGAAAATTGAGTAAATGTCCAATTAATTATTAGTGGAAGTGGGACCAATTTAAGAAAATCTATTTTATGCAAAGATAAACTTAACTTAAAATGTGTAAGAAAGGTTAGGCATTCATGATAGAATTTTTAACTTTCAAAATAATTCATCCTAGAGTTTCATTAAAATATGATGATTTCTTAAATATGCTTGAAGGGTGACTCAACATGCAAACGTTTCAAAAATAACAACTAAAGAAAGTATTATATCTACCCATTCATTTTTATGAACATATCTATAAACACATGCATGCTTGTCGTCAGGGAGCTTAATTGCTAATTAGATGGGTGGTCAGGACGTACTAAAATTATGTCAAAACACCTTTTTTCCCCTCCATGTGATTCTCTAGGCAGTGGCACATTTTTCTGAGTATCTAACTTGCATATTTTGTTATACAAAATATATATTTTGAATACACAAACCAATACACATATGTAATGTTTGAAATTTAACAGACAGAAAAAGATCTAAAAAGCCACTTGACTTTAACATGGTTTTGTTTTTCTTTAATGGTGCATCATCCTGTACCTAACTTGTATGTGTGTCTTGCCTTTTTGCTCTTTTCAGTCAATGAGTTTAGGTTGTTCGGCATCCTTATCTATGATAATATGATTTCATATTCTTCTTTCGCAAATTCAGAATTCTTTCCCATTTTCTTTCCCATTCTTTCCCATGCCTTTCTTTCAAAGTAAGATCCATTCAACACTTGGTGCCTTACCTTGCAGCTCTGGCAACATTCATCCACTCATACTACTTTGTAACCTCCCACGGGGATTTTCCACTTCATGCTTTTCTTTGTTCAAAACATTTTTCCTCCTGGAAATATCCTCACCAAATCTCGTGTAGCTAGCCATCTCAATCTCATTACTTCAGACTCAGCTTGCACAAAAATGCTCAGGCTTCTGTGCTCCCTATTAAATTACTACCTTCTCCTGTACAGATATCACAAGATATTTATCTCCGTATTCCCAGGGCCAATAACAGTGCCTGACAAGGAGTATATACCCAGTAAGTGTTTTTAGTTAGTTGTGGCTTTAAATTCATGATCCTTCTCTTGAAGGTGATATTGGGTTAACATTCAGCTTTTCTATATTAGTAAAGTAGATTAATTACTAATCAGAAAGGCAGACAGGTTTTCAGAAATAAAGGTTTCCTTGAAAAGAAAACATTTTTCCTACCATGTGGTTCTTTAGGTAGTCCCATCTTTTGTTGCACGTTTACTTTTCATAGAGGTATTTAATATATAAGATAAGCTACTTTGCTTGAAGTTCAGAGAGTCTCTTATTAGAAATTCAGAGAATAGCCTCCCATATTAGAAATTCAGAGAATAGCCTCCCATATATATAGATAAGGTCTATATTTTTGTTTTAACCTCACCTGGAACCATAACGGTGTGTAGAAACTGAGCCCAAAATATGAGTCACTGTTTTCCAGATCTTTTATTGTTTGTCTAATCATACCCAACCAATGGCAACATTTTTAAATTAGTTGCACTGTTTTAATTTTTTGCAACTTAAAAAATTAGTATGGAATTTTTTAAACATACACAAAAAGAGAGAGAACAGGACAACTAATCCTTTATAAATCCATCGCTCAGATTCAACAGTTATCAAGATTTTCCAACATTTGCTTCATATGTCCTTTTTCTTCTTTTGTTCTTTGCTAAAATATTTTAAAGTAAATTCCAGACTTCATGACGTTTCACCCACGCATTCTTCAGTACGCATCTATAAGGACACTTTCTTACGTAACCACAATGCCATTGTTAAACATAAAATAAGTAATTTCTTGATATCAACAGGCAATTCATGCTCATATTTCTAATAATATTTTTTAAAAAATCAACATATTTTATAGTTATTTTTTCCAGTAAGGGTGAAAAAATGTTCATTCTTTACTTTTGAGGGTCATGTCTCTCAAGACTTTTTAATCAAAAGCTGTTGCCTCTCTCCTCTTTTTTTTCATGTTATTGACTTCACAGAAGCTGAATCACTTCCCCTCTTGAGTGTATCCCATTTAGCTTTGTCTAACTTCCTTTTGGTGTGGTTTAATTTGTTTCTCTCTTCTTTATATCTCCTGTAAATAGAAGTTAATGATAGGGTCTTGATTAGATTCAAGTTTACTTTTTTTGGTGAAGAACACTTCATGTGATCTCATATAAAGATAAAAGTAATATCTGCTTGTCCCACTTTTCAGTAATACTAAGATTGATCAGAGGATTCAGGAAGTAGTAGATTGATCCTATCATTATGAAGTTTACTATCAATTTTTCATTGTATTTTTTTCATCCATTGATAATGATTGCCTGAATCAATTACTCCATGAGAGGTTGAAAATGGTGATTTCTAGTTCTATTATTCTTCCATATTATATACTTATATGTATGTATATATATACACACACACATAGATAGATAGATAGATAGATAGATAGATAAATAAATATAAATATATATAGTCCCTTATTAGCTTGGGCTATTTGGTTGCTAAGAAATGCAATTTATAAAGGACAGACAAGGTAAATTTTTACAACTTTCCTTTTGTCATTTCTCTGACTAAGATGTTGATGCTCTAGCTACTTCCAGTCATGACCTTGGTGGTTTTGTTTTCTGTTTTGTCTTCCCTACTCCCTTATGTAACATTATGAACACATGAATTTTTATATATTCAGTCTGTTACAATCAATTGCATTCATTATCTTTTTTCATGTGCAAATTGTCTCAAATTCATCCAAGAGATTTCCTCCGTGTTTGTTCCAGTGTCCCTTAAACAGAATCCGTTTATTTTTGATAGTTTTCCTGCTTTCTGTTACAACTAGATATTCCAGGCTCATCCTGTATATTTTCTATCTCGGATCTGGGATCATTCATTACTTCAAGGAATTCTGGTTTCTTATGGTATTTGAAGACCACAATCTGGGCATAGATGTGCTCGTTGCTGTTGAGCAGTCATTACTTTAAGGAATTACTAAGAAACAAGTATTATTGAGGAAAAAACTCAAGTTCCTACCTATATTTCCAATTCCAATTTAATATTGCAGTACTTTTATTTAACATTTGGATTTTACAATTATATTTTTTCTCTTAAGTTGAATTTTATTCCTTAACAAAATCACTTGTTTGCATTAATCTATAACATATACAAAGTAGTTTCAAAATTCTAATATCAATATTACCACTCTTAATTAGACTACTGAGTGAAGTACAAGACTTCTTTAGAGTTCCGTTTGTCCTTAGAATATTTCCCACTAGGTTCATACAGCCAAAATAATATATTCTAAAGTTGCTTTAAAAAATTCTTATCTGTGTGGTTTATTATAATTAAGTTCTTTTTTTGTTCAGTTTGATTTAATTTTTAGATATTGTTTCCTGTTTTTCAGCACATCTTATTTTACATGCTTTAAAACACTTATGAATTCAAAACTATACCAGGTTATTTTTTTTTAAATCTTGCTTCTTGGGGCAGACTGGTGGCATAGCAGTTAAGTTTTCACATCCACTTCAGTGGCCCCAGGTTTGCAGGTTCAGATCCCAGCGACAAACTTACATACCATCATCAAGCCATGCTGTGGTAGCATCCCATGTGCAGAGTGGAGGAAGATTGGCACAGATGTTAGCTCAGGGACAATCTTCCTCAAGCAAAAAGAGGAAGGTTGGCAACAGATTTTAGCTCAGGGCTAATCTTCCTCACCAAAAAAAAAAAAAAAAAAAATCTTGCTTCTTTACTGTTCCCTCTACCCAATTCCTCCTACTTTCTATAGATAACCATTTTTATTAATTTTTTGTTTATTTTTTATTGTTTCTTTTTGTAAAACTAAGCTTATATATATTTATATATAACTTCTTTCTCACCAAAAGTAGAATATTTCATATACTATTTTACATCTTGATTTTTCGATTAACAGTATATAATGGAGATCACTCCTTATCTTTGCCTAGAGAGCTCCTTCATTCCTACATACTGTTGCAGTGTTTCAATGTGTTGATGTACAATAATTTGTTCAGTCGTTTATTTTGTGATCATTTGGGTTATTTCCAAACTTCCACTATTATGAATAATAATGCCAGAATAAAACACTTCAGCATGAGTCTTTCATATTTGCCAGTGTATCTTGGTAGAGGTACTTAGACACAGGATTGCTAAACCAAAAGGTGAAGGCATAAATTATTCTTCTAACTATTGCTAAACTGTCCTCAATAAAAGTTGAGGTTTTCTATTGGTATTTTCTATTCCCAAGAACAGTGTTTTGACAGTGTGGCGCACCACTGCATGATAAACAATGAATTGAATGCCATGAAGGGACTTACTCAAGCTTCCTTTTGTGGAACTTTTTGTTACTTTCACCGTAGAAGTATCAAAATCACACTATTTTCACTTGGTCTGGGTTTTCTGGTAACTGGTTTCCTGGTTAGTCGAGTAGGCAAGTTTTAATTCTGAAGCAATTTTCCAGAGACTTGGTTCGGATGGCATTTGGTTGTTTAAAATGTTGATGTCCAAGAGTTAGTCTCTTTTATTTGTGGCCAATTCAAGTCTCTTTATTTTCCAGCTTCCATTCAGATGACTGGCTGAGCAAAAGCTCTTCCTATTACTTCAAACGGTTTTATTATGGGTTGTATGTGATGGATGGTTTTGCCCTCCCTCTTATTTCTAAAGCATTAAACAAAGGTTGATATTGAATTCCTATTCCTTGAAATAAAACTCTTATTTATTTTTTCACCATTCTGCTAAGAAGCAAAGATTTTATGAAAGACCCTAAAGGGAAAATATTAATTTCCCTCCTAGCTTTTCTTTTAATTCTGACTTTCAATTTCCCCAGCATCTCTCAGGGCAAAACTACATTCTGAGTCTCACGTATTATAAGTAGGAGATATGTCATTTTGGGGATGCATTTCTTGATAAGCTTTGGAAGGGAAAATACTTTTACAGAAAACAAGAGGAAGACACCTTAGTCAATTGAACCTGATCTCTTTCTGCATCAGAGGGCTTTATTTTTGCTTTGTTTTCTAATATTTCTTTCTGTTGTACCTGTTACAAAGAAGGAAGGTGGGAAGCAATTAGTGATTTCTCCTTCTCTGTCTATAAAACCCTTATCTGGTGGCAAGCATGTTTCTTGAAGAGAAAGGAGAAAATCACTGTTTATTTTCAGAGATGACAAGACAAAAGCCTTAAGTCTGTTCTGTGCTCATAACTTCATTCGTGACAAGCAGTAAACCGGAACAGAGAGGAACACACAGGAAGATCTTAATAAACAAAACTGCCATGAATACAAGATGAGTTTTGATCCCATCTCTATTCAAAGACAAAATAAATAAGTTTACCATGTGTTTCAAAATGATCTTTGTCATAAGTTTGATATTAAGGATTAATCCTAGGAAGAAGAAACTGATAATTAAAGCATGAATAATAATAATATATAACCTTTTGCACTAATTAAACATGGTATTCAAGAAGACTAAAGCTTGTTTATTTCTTATTCACATGTGGTTTTGTTTTGTATAATATTTCTTCAAAAAAATTGACCATGTGCCCTTTTGAAGACCAACTGAAAGACACTGATCTATGCCTCTATTAAGCAACTGGGCAGAGTTTATGTTTCATTAACTGAAGTGTAAATACTGAGAATATCAAGTTAAAGAGCTAACCATCAATGATTAATATCAAACGGGAAATTATTTAATAACACAATATTATGTACCAAAAGGCAATTTGACAGCATGAAAACTACTTAAATATTAGGAAAGAGTTACCTTTTGAAAAGATTTATTGGTAATTTGTAGAAATGTACTCTTTTTGAGCCCAGTTTGCTTATTTTAAACTTTACATATAAAATCTGTTTGTGTATTTCTTATTAACATATTAATGTTTTTGTAAAATTTTTATTAACAATGAATGTATTTTATTTCACTGCTTAAATTGATGAGACCATTAGGTGTGCCTTAAATAAACACTAAAAGCAACAAGCAGTTATGAAACATTTGCCATTTCTCTTTTTGATCATTGAACAATTACTCATGTTTCAAAACTGACTTCCCCAAAAGAAACTTTCTAAGGTGCTGGATGTTCCCCGTTCTCATCCCCACTCTCCTAGCTGTATTAGTTAGTTGACCTTGGCACTAGCACTGTTAACAAGTAAGGAAGTTATTGTTACAAACTAAGAGTGGGGTGGTCTGCCCTCCACAAGACATGCCAATAGTCAAGAGGCAAGGTAGTAGGAGAGAAAGGACTTTTTATTACAGCTTGCTAGCAAGGAGGAGGATGACCAACTGATATCCGAAAGAACCATCTTAAGGAGGACACAGAATCTTGAAGCAGTTATATAGGCCAGTGGGTTATAGGGGAGAGGGTTAGGAAATGCTGAGCCCCGTGGTGCTGCAGACTGGGAGTTGCCACATCAGATGTTTCAGTTGTCATGGATATCAGCATAGAATCTCTGTCCAGAGGCCATCACATTCCTGAAGAACTCAAAAGAACAAAGTTATCATCTTATCACAGGTGGGAGGGGCCATAAAATCTACAGAGCCTGCACATACCCTGAGACAGACTCTTACCTATCTAGGCAAACTAAAGCTAAGATTCAAAGGGGCTCATGAGTCAGGGTTATTCATAGTTCCAACGTGGCTTTCTTCTATAAGATGTCTTCTCTTATGCTAACTTTGTGTTGAGACAGTATCATCAGTTGTTAGCATGTCAGATTAAAGCCTCTTGCAACACGAAGAGACCTGACACCAAACCAAACTACCAAACAGTTTTAACTACTTCCTTGAAAAATTAGTATCCATATTGGTGAAAACTTAATCTTTAGAATGAGGTTTGAGACAAGTCTAAGTCATAAACACATCCTATGCTTCATTCAGTGACAAAAAGGAGTCTTTTGGGAACTCATTTCCTGTAAGTATTTGTCAGTTCATCTCCAAGACAACCATCTGTAAACTAAGCTTTGTGTCTAAGTTTACCAAGACGTCTTCTAAAGGTGAGTTTGCCGCATGCCTGGATCACCTTGATCCTATGTAACTCGTGTATTTGCATTTCCAATACAAGGAAGCCATGTCTAAGGTGAGATAATGTTTATAAGAAGCATTTTATGAACTGAAAAGCAGTATATAAAAGTTAGTTAATATGCAATCATGAGTACTTTTTATTATTTAACCTTTTGAAAATTATTTTTTTGGTTTTTTTTGTAAGGAAGATTGGCCCAGAGCTAACATCTGTTGCCAATCTCCCTCCTTTCTTCTTTTTTCTCCCCAAAACCCCAGTACGTAATTGTATATCCTAGTTGTAAGTCATTCTAGTTCTTCTGTGTAGGATGCCACCACAGCATGGCTTGATGAGCAGTGTGTAGGTCCACACCCAGGATCTGAACAGCGAACCCTGGGCCGCTGAAGTGGAGCATGTGAACACGACCCGGCTGGCCCATTTAACTTTTTAAAATTTTAACTTCCAAGTACTGAGCTTTGTTCTGGTACACAGTTAAGTTACTTGGAAGAGTTTGATCCCTTTTAGGTTTGCTCCTAGTCTCTGATCAACAGAATCAGAAGAGCCTTTAGTCTTGGGCTAATTTGTCCCCAGTACTGAGTATTCTACCTGATGCTCTGAATATTAGTAGATTTTTTCACCCTGGTTGTGAATTTGAACTATTTCCAGCCCTATGAAAACTTTAGGCATTGTTCCACCACTCCCTTATAGCAGTTCTTTCCTCAGCTTTGGGTAACTCAGATCAACATACCTGCTACATGTTCAAAGGGCTCCTTGGCACCTCCAGGACTTCTTGGCTGTGATGCTCTCTCGCCTCCAGACCTCTGCCCTGTGAGTTCTAGCAGCTTTGCTTCCCTGAATGCTCACCAGGTTTACTCAACCCAGGGAGACCAGCAGGCTGTGTTTGGCTTCCCTCTTCCTCTTTGCAGCCGGGAAACTCAGCAGGCAATAAAAACTGGGTGATCGTAGGGCTCACCTCAGTTTTTCTCTTCTTTCAAGAATCACTCTTTTATGCAGCCTGTTGTCCAATGTCTGAAAAGCATCATTTCATATATGTTGTCTATTTTTTTAAATTTGTTCAAGGTGGAAGGGTAATTTCAGTCCCTGTTACTCCATTATGACCGAAAGAAAAGGTCTCCAGTTTCCTATTAATGTTGTATTATATCTGCAAATATTTTCTTAGATTAATGTTGTATTATATCTGCAAATATTTTCTTAGATAGGCAAATTTATCAATATTTATTTTATGATTTTTGCCTTTAGTGTCATAGATAGAAATCTTCCCTTTCTGTAAAATTACATAAATATTCTCCTCCACTTTTCTTAGGGCTTCCATAATCCCAGTTTTTAATATAGCCTTTAAACCACCAGGAACTTTGTTGTAAGTATGAGGTGGGATGAGATTTTTATATATTTTTTGTGGTTATTTAGTTATTCTCAAGCCATTTTTGAATAATTTATTCCTTTATAACTGTTAAAAAAAAAAGTTGTTTTATCACTTCATTTATTTCCTACAAGTACATTTAGGTCTCTTTCAAGATCGACAATTTTGGTTCATTAATGAGTTTGTGTATTCTGACATCACTCATATGCAGCATTTTTTATTATAGAATTATAATATACTTTAATCTGAGTTTTAGTCTGCACCTTGTTATTTTTTTTTTTGGTAGAATTTCCCAAATAACTTTTACTTTTATTCTGTTTCATGAATTTTAGATAAGCTAGCCATTTTCCTTTATTGATCAACCATTACTGGATATTTGGCATCAGATAAATATAAGTTCTAGAGCTTTCCTTCTTTCCCTATCTACTTTAGTTATTGAATTGATTAAGATTTGGAGTTCTTTTGTAGGTTTGAATGAACTTGTCTGCAAAATTATCTGAGACCATCACGTTGAGGAAGTGGAAAAGACAAGAACATAGGCTTCTTTGTTTTTTTTTGTTTTATTTTTTAGAATGCTTGCATTATCTTCCAAGGTTATTGTTCCGTTTGTTCTTCTACCCCTTCTTGAGTTAATTTTGGCAACCTGTATTTTTGTAGAAATTAATTTATTTTATACACATTTTAAATGTGTAATTATAGAATAATATATAATTATAGAATATTATAATATTTCTCATATAATAAAAAAAAATTTTTTGAGGAAGATTAGCCCTGAGCTAACTACTTACTGCCAATCCTCCTCATTTTGCTGAGGAAGACTGGCCCTAAGCTAACATCCATGCCCATCTTCCTCTACTTTATATGTGGGACACCTACCACAGCATGGCTTTTTGCCAAGCAGTGACATGTCTGCACCCGGGATCCGAACTGGTGAACCCCAGGCCTCTGAGAATTGGAAGGTTCGAACTTAACCCCTTGCCACCAGGCTGGACCCCCAAAAGATTTTTGTGTGTAGGTTATTATATCCCCTCTCCTTCTTTAATTTTTTTTTTTTTTTTGAGGAAGATTAGCCTTGAGCTAACATCTGCCACCAATTCTCCTCTTTTTGCTGAGGAAGACTGGCCCTCAGCTAACATTCGTGCCCATCTTCCTCTACTTTATACGTGGGACGCCTGCCACAGCATGGCTCGCCAAGTGGTGCCATGTCTGCACTGGGGATCCAAACTGTCGAACCCCGGGCTGCCGAAGCAGAATGTGCGAAGTTAACTGCTGTGCCACTGGGCCGGCCCCTCTTTTAAATTTTTTTAGAATTTTATTTTCTGTTTCTTTATGAAACCAGGTAGTAGATTATCTATTTTTATTGATTTTTACAACATATTGTGAGTTGAATTTTTATGCCAACACTATTCCTCCTTTTGTTTTTGAGGGCATTTATTATTCCATTATTTGCATTGAAAATAAGCTTTTTATCCTTCTACTCATTATTAGATTTGAAGATTTTTTCCTCTCCTTTTCGCAAACTTTTTCTCCTGCTCTCTTCTTCTCTCTTTCTTTATGTTTTTCTTGCTTTTAAATATATTTTCTTGTGCCATGGATAAGAAAATGGTATCAGACTTATATCCCATCATAAATACCTATAAAACTGGGCAAAGTAAACAAAACATCTATTTCCAGACATTGGACAGCAGGACTAAGTGCTGGAAGAAAAAGGAAGCAGATGAGGCGAGCCCCATGACAGCCCCAGTTTACCATGTGAAGGAACATTCCAGGTCACAGCACAGAGATGGAGAGCACAAGCAGAGCATGGTAGACTAGCTGGGTTGAGAGAGAGAGATCAAAGCTTGGGCAGACTGAGGCAGCTAAAATCTGAGGGGCAGAGAAAATGAAACTACACAGGAAAAGAGCTCCACGGCTGTCCCCTCAAGTCCATAAATAGACTAGGTAGTTATTCATCAATTCGATTATTTCCTATCAAAAATAGCTCTTGGATTTATTAGTGTAACTAATTTGTTTTTTAATTAATTTTTTAATTTTATCTTCATCAGTTACTTTCCCCACTTTCCTTAAATTATTATATTCTATTTCTAATATCTTGGAGACAATATTAGTGTTTTCTGAGCTAATACAAAAAGTTAGATTGTCAAATCAGGTGTCCACAGGTCAAAGATCTTGCTCAGGATCAAGCTTCACTAACAATTTCAAGGATACAGGGACTCCAAAGGACCCTGACAAAGTAGGTAAAGGTCTGGGACATGAAGAGTGATTTCTCAGACACTTTCTTCTCACATCAAACGTGCACTTTCTGTTCCAGAATAGTAGATGAGGTCCCTAAATGGAGTTCACAAGTTACTTCGCATAGCAGGAGGAACATTTAAGTTAGGTAAAAATCTCTATTTTATACCTAGAGAGTTGTGTAGCTTATATGTTATTTTCCACTGAGACATGCCTCATTTTTCTGTAGATTTTTGTCTTTATTTACTCTAAGTAGCCTTTAGCTAGTGATATTCTCCTAAGAAAATCTATAGATAAGGTTCTTCCTCCCAGCAAATATTTGTCTGTTTACCCAGAGGTCTAGTTGACAAGGAGAGTAACCAAATCACCTGCCTTTTTCCCCCTCTGGTTGTGTCCCTCCACTGAAAGGAGTGAATGAATCACAAGCCAGCTGACTTGATTCTTTCCTTTCCACTCTCTGTCTCATTTAGTGATGAAATAATGCAGCAGTATTATTTTTCCTCCAAGGAAAATGTTAGCCGTATATTTTATATATTCTCATCATAATTAAAATTATATTAATATAATTAATAATTATAATTTATCACTATTCTATTTTCTAAATATTGTGTTAAATAATAGTTGGGATTTTTGCTTTGAGTCGAGTTGTTAAAGTATATTTTTAATTTTATTTCCAATGTCACTTTATCATATTGTTATTAGAGAACATAGACTATACAATTTTTACTTTGTGACTTTACACGTGAGCAGTTTTTATAAGTAATTTGTGGGGTATTTTTTTAAAGAGATAGTCTCTGTAGGATATGGAATTTAATATATAGTTGTGACATTAACTTTATTGAAATAACATTCAGATTCTCTACCTCTACATATCATTCTTAACTCTGGCTGCACACCGCAATCTCCTGGGAGGTTTTTATAAGTCAACGATGTCTGAGATCCACCCCAAAGTAATTAGAACCAAATCTGTGGAGGGGGAGCCCGGCCTGTGCTCATTTGGAGCTCCCCAAGTGACGCCTATCCAGTCTAAGGTTTTACAACCACTGCTCCACATCCTTTTTTTGGTTTACTCTTTTTTCTTTGTTAAGAACAGAGAAAAGCATGTTAAAATCTCCCACTAATTTTAGGTACTGTCAATTTTTTCTTGTCAGTCATATATTTTTCCTTAAATGTTTCTGTACTCTTTTGTGATTTGTCACATGTTCATTATAGAGAAATCACTGATGTAGATTTTTAATTGATTCAATGCTTTATTTTTAATCATATATTTTACTTTGAGCAAAAATATTTCAAATTGTCGCCTTTTAATTGCATGTGTGTGCTTTATATTTTTCATTTGTTTCTTTCATACTTCCTGAATCATACTTCTTTATGTGTACTTTCAGTAAATAATATTTAGATGAATTTATTTTTTTAATCCTATCTGCTCATCTTTTTTCTTCTCTTAAGTGAGTTTTTCAATTTATATTGATCATTCTATCAGACATGGTTTTGGACCAAATTTTAAAAAATAAAATGAAGACTTGAGATAAGTACCAACACACTGAAAATTTGCAGCATTTGAGACCACTTTTGCCCTTGGGGCACTTACTGATCCTGGATGTGGCTGAGAGGCTGAGAAGAAGAGAAGTTCAACAGAATTGAGGCTCCAGGGGGAGCAAAAATTAGAATGCAGTACTCACCAAAAAGGGGAGGTGCTGACAGGCTATATGTCAGGCACAAATGTAGAGAGGAAATAGGCGGCTCCCTCAGGATCAAAGGACCAGCTTTATTTCAATAATAATGATGGCTTGTAGAATTTTAATTCTCTCTCCATTTCAAATTCCACAACCATCATTATTATTATTAGTGTTATTGTATACATTTAATGTTCTTTTAGAATTATCCAGTTTACCCTTATTGCTTTGCGTTCATTCTCACAACTCTAAGTTTTCACCAGGGATCAATTTTCTTCTGCCTGAAGTATAGTTTCTTTGATGGTGGCTGATTCTCAAAATTTTGTGTGTCTGAAAATATGTCTTTTCACCCTCATTTATGTGGGGTATATTTACTGGGCATAGACTTCTAGGTTGGCAGCTGTTTTCTATCAGCTTCTTTAGGATTCAATCTTATAATCTGCCTTCTACTGTCCCTTTTGAAATGTCAGCTGATAGGTTTATTATTTCTTCTTTTTAAGTATTATGTCTTTTTTTCTGGCCTCTTTAAGATTTTCTTTTCTTTTTGGCTTTTGGCGGTTTTACTATGCCCAGTCTAAGTGTTGTTTTCTTTCTTTATCTTGCTTGGGGTTTGTAGTGCTTCTTGAGTCTGTGGCTTGATGTTGTTTGCAAGTTAAGGAAAATAAATGACTATTATTTCTTCAAATATTGACCTTTCCATTCTTTCTCTACCCTCCTTCTGGGATTCTAGTTACGTATGTGCTAGACCTTTCACCATGACCTATATGTCTCTTATGTTTTTCTCTGTATTTTTAATTTGTGGGTGTATGGTTTCATGCTTCATTCTGGCTATTTCTCATCATGTTTTTAACATTTCATATGAAAGTTTTAGAGATAAGTTGTGTCTTAGTATGATGTTATTGTTTTGCAGAGAGAAATTCTGTTTGCTTCTGGCAGACAGCTAGAAGTTACAAAAATGCAAGATTAGCCTCATGCAGCCAGGAACTGAAATGAATCAACCTCTGAACCTGGAGTTATGGTTTCAAACCCTTGCTTTTAATGTCAATACCATATTACCTTCCCTTCAAGGGCTTGTTTCAGAATGTGGTTTTCTTTGGTGGGGCACTTTCTGAATCCTTGAATATCTGAGAACTTCTTTTTGTCCTTTGTATATGAGAAAAACAACTTGTTTCCATCTCATATTCTGGGATCAGTACTTTTGTTTATCCAACCCTGGATAGGTGCTCGTGTATTAATCAAATGTTAGGAGAGGGAAATACTACAATAGCCCCACGTCTTTGTCTCTATAAGTAGACTTAAAAAGGAAGCCTGACTAGAGGTTTGTTGTAACCGCTCTCTCTTTTTGAGAAATTGTGTAGCTTCATTCAGATCTGTAGATATGTCTGTTGCTTTTTATAAAATGTGTTTCTAATAAGAGTAAGCCATTTCTTTCTTTTGATTCAAAGTTCTATCAGGTACCAATATTTTCATCTTTCTTGGAATATAACTCCTATTTCATTTATATCATTTATTTGTAACCATTTAGGCACACCAATTACTCACAAGTGATATTTGTATTTTCTGGCCTCCATATTGAGCATCGTTCTTTAACTACTTTCAATAAGTTAACCTTTAATTGGCCTCCTGGGAGATTAATCCCTGCATGATTTTGTGAGATTCTTCTTTTTTTTTTTTTTTTTTTTTGAGGAAGATTAGCCCTGAGCTAACTACTGCCAGTCCTCCTCTTTTTGCTGAGGAAGCCTGGCCCTGAGCTAACATCCATGCCCATCTTCCTCCACTTTACATGTGGGATGACTACCACAGCATGGCGTGCCAAGTGGTGCCATGCCCACACCCGGGATCCGAACCGGCGAACCCCGGGCCGCTGAGAAGCGGAACGTGCAAACTTAACCGCTGTGCCACTGGGCCGGCCCTGTGAGAGTCTTC
The DNA here is from genome assembly GCF_041296265.1 of Equus caballus. Taxonomy (NCBI): domain Eukaryota; kingdom Metazoa; phylum Chordata; class Mammalia; order Perissodactyla; family Equidae; genus Equus; species Equus caballus. Next base: position 65,708,418 of record NC_091698.1, read on the forward strand.
TTAAAGTGGTAATTCTGCCATTTGCTATTACTACTGTAAATATTAATATTATACATTTTAATCAATGTATTCCATCGCAATATTAAATAAATCTATCACTACAGTATGCTTTACAAACAAATATAAGTTACCAGCCCCAGCCCTGCACGCCTCAGCCTAATCCTGCTCCCTCAAAACTACTTATTTTAATTGTTTCTGTTTCAGTTCTTTTTGTGGTATAAGTTTCCTTTGTGTATTTAAACAATACCCTAAAATCTTTATTTCATAGACAGTATCTCTTGACTTCTTTCTTTGTAAGATGAGGAATGCATCTGCTTTCTCTTTGCCAACTCTTGCCTTCACCTTCTAAATTCTGTTGCCTGTATTTCTACATAGTCAGTGCTGCTAATATTTATATTCTTCTCCATACATGCATATAATTAAACCTTCTGTGCTTTGTCAACACTTGATGCTAAAAGTTAAGTAACATCATTATTTTTTCTAATTGCCCTTCTCAATTTCTCATATATAATGTCTTTATTACATCTTTAAATTATTCCATTGCCTCAAGCATTCCATTGAAACTACCCATAGAATATATATTTTTGTTTCAGCCATCTCCCTAAGGCCTTGGTGGTCCTTTTCCAGGCAGTACTGGTTGCTATCTGGGACCCCAGCTGTCTGCCATTTGGAGAAGTCTCTTTTTTCTGTTCATAAAGTTAGAGCACTATTTCCGGTTTCCTAAATCTTTCTTGGTTTATTTTGTTTTATTTTTTTTTCCTGGGGGACATCTTCAAGAAATTCCTTAATATAGAGTATATGCAAGGTAAATTTCCTAAGTCATTTTATGTCAAAAATACTTTTATTCTTCCTTCATACTTGATTGAGAGTTTGGCTGTATATCAAGCTGCAATATAAACACACAGAGACAAGAATTATTTCAAGTGACTTTAGAATACAATATTTGTATTATATAGTTTTGTGGGATAAATCCTTAATATATTTTTACATTATTAGTAGTATTTATATACTAAGTTTCATTATACAGTCCAACTGTTAGCAGTTACATTGATATTACAACTTTAAATATATTTTATGTAGACTATAGAAAAATGAAAGTTAGAAATCATATTACTGCTTTCAGGAGCCAAAGGTTTTAGTATAAAAGAAAATAGATATAAAGATAAAATCAAAGAAATTAAGTAAAAATACTTTAATGTTACATATGAATTGGAAATATCAGTATGGACTCTCAATTATTTTGTCTTGTGTTTAAAACCATGTGTTTTCTAGCTTTGTCCACTGGAAAAGGCTGGAATCAATGACAACCCATTAGCCATGAGAAACTTGGCACAAAGAGCTGGAGGAATAGTCGATTCCAGGTCTAGAGCTGGAAATATACTGGATTAGACTGAGACATCTTGTGTCAGAAAGCAAAGAAGTTTTCAAGAATAATGAGCTAATACCAAAAACAAAAAAAAAAGAGTGGCAAACTCAAAGGCCTCCCTCTGGTCAAACAAAGAGCAATTTCAGCACCAATAATCTGATGAATACAACTGGTTAAAACACATTCAACATACAAAAATCTATGAGTTTGAAATTATATTCAAAAAAGAGAAAGGAAAAAAATAGCTCATTGAACATCATTGGAAGTAACTAAGGCAACAACTGTCAAAACTGGCCGTCAAGAGAAAGGACATTATCCTGCCTCCCTGTGTTCAATATATTTCAAGATAAGCAAATATCTCTAGCTGACGAGGGAAAGTTCTCCTTCACTGAAGAATTCCATCTAGAAATGTGGAAGTCATGACCAAATAAGAAATCTTTGTTTTGCAACTCCTAATGAAGTAAATTATGGATTCAGGCAATGATCACAAATTAATGAAAGCATTTCATGCAAAGTTATGAGATATTTCATAATGATAGGATTAGATTGCCAGGACCTGTATCCACTGATTAGTCTTAGCATCAGTAACGAGAGGAAGAAGCAGTCATTGTGGTCCTGAAATGTGACGCAACATGACGCACAGCATTATCTATAAAGTACTTTTGCAAAACAAACAAAATAAAAACCTGGAACCTAAATCTAATCGAGATCCACAGCTAACTTGATTTATAGGAAACAAATAGAAGTTAGTTAAATGATACTGAAAAGAAGCAAATAAACAAATCCAGAATGTGGAATATTCTTTGGGACCACTAATTCAGTTTTCAAAAAATTCCATAACAGCGGGAAGAAAAAGACAGTGAGTGGACTGCAGAGAGAACAAAAGAGACTCAAGAGATAAAGAACAAATGCAATGAGTGAACTTGTCTGAATCTTCATTCAAACAAACCAACTGTAATAAGTCATTTTTTAGATAATCATGGAAATTTGATTATAAACTGGATATTAAGTAATGCTAAAAAAGAATTGTTTGTTTTGTCTGGTATGATAATGATAGTATAGTTTTGTAAAGAAAGTCTATATTTTAAAAAATCCATACTTATATACGTAAAAAGTGAAATGACCTGCCATCATTGATTTGCTTTAAGATTCCTCAGAAAAGGAAAAACATGTAAAAAAGAGATGGATGAAGCAAATATTACAAGATCCTGATAATTGTATCTGGTTGATGGGTATGTGAAAATTCAGGGTGCTCCCTTTAAAAAACTTTACTAAAAAAACTTTTATAATAAATATTTTTAAAATAGACATTCATTTTTTTGTCATTTCTTCTGTGCTTTCTGAATATTGAAGTTTAACATTCAATTTTATTTTGTACTACGTCTAAGCTTTAATGTTTAACATTTAATTCCAATCCATTTGGGTTTTCTTGTGTATGTGGAAGTGGGGTGAGTAATGTTAGGGGAAGACTGAAATTCATCAAATTGATTCAATTCAACCAATATTTATTAAGCACCTAATCTCTGCCAAGTATTTGGGATATGAAGATGGATATGATACAGTAGAAATAATATCAGTTTGTACCCTGTAAATAGAAGTGAATGATTAACTTCTGTCAGGAAGGAATGAGAAATGGCTTCATATAGAATTTATAATTTGAGCTAGGGCTTCACGAATGAGTAAGAGCTTGTCAGGAGGTGAGTGGAAAACTCTCACAGAGGAAACACAGGGTAAAGACTCAGATTTGTGGAACTAAACCTTAAAGTTTGGGCAACTGCTATTGACTATGCTGGAAGATAAATGCAAGAGGGGAAAGAGATTAAATAAAATAATGAAATAAGCAATGGCCCTGCTTCTTATATGCAGAAGCTAGACCACACTTTGTAAGAAAGGACTTAATTGGAAAGACTGAAAGAGGTGAATGATTATTCTGGTGGCAATGGGGAAGGCAGGGAGCAAAAGCATTCGGTGACTGAAAGAACCTAGGCAAGAACTAATCTGGTCCTAAACTGTTAGTGGCAATGAGAATGAAGAAAAAAGGATAAATTTAAGAGATATTTAACAACTGAGTAGAGGAGAAAGGTAAGAGGACGACTTTACAACCACACCTTTGGCATTGTCTTTAGACCATGTTCCTTGAGAGTGCCCTGGATTTGATCTTTTTCTGGAAGTTGATTGTTTATCCATATTTGCCATCTAAAGAGGCTAGTAGTTTTCTACTAGCCAGAAATAGGCAAACCGACCTGTAGAACAGAATAAAGACACTAAAAAGAGACCCACGAAAATGCAGTCACTTGGTTTGTGAAAAAATCCCACTGTAGTATGTTGGTGACATAATGGTTTTATTAATAATTGATATTTGGTCGATTGGATATCCATTCGTTTTAAGCACAGTATGCACACACACACAAACCAACACACACAAAAGCAGCAACCATAAGGAAAAAGTTGATAAATTTGACCTCAATAAAATTGAAACTTTGTTAATCAAAAAACACAATTAAGAGAGTGAAAAGGTAAGTAGAAAGTAGAAAATATTTCCAATACAAATAACAGAAAAAAGATTCACCTAGAATATAGAAAGAACAATACAGCAATAACAGACAGCTGAGAGATAAAATGGCCAAAATACTTGAACAAGTGTTACAGAAAAAGAGTAAAGAATATATGAATGTCCAATAAATGTATAAAAAGGAGTTTTGACTCATTAATAATTTTAGTAAACCCAGGTTAAAAACACAGTGAGAAACCTTTACACAAGCACTAGAAATGTAAATATCAAAAGAAACAGACATGAAAACAAACTACTGTTATCAAGCATTGGCAAGGATTTGGAGAACAGAATCCTCACACACAGTATGAGGAACTGGAAATTCTAGCAACCATTTTTGAAAACCATTTGGTAATAACTACTAAAACCTAAAACATGCATACCCTATGACCTAGAGATTTCACTCCTAAATGTTTACTTAAAAAATAAATAAGCATATGTTCACCAAAAAGAATGTTCTCAGTGGCAATATTGATAAAGCCAAATTCGGAAACAATGAGATTAAGCTGAATAGAATGAATAAATAGTGATGCATTCATACAATGGAATACTACATAGTAATGAGGGAAAATAAACTCTTTCATGCAGAGTGGATAAATCTCACAAATATAATTCCGAGTGAAAGAAGCTAGAACAAAAGAATACACTTTGTATGATTCCATTTATATAAAGTTCAAACACAGAAAACACTCTCTTTGGTGATAGATGTCAAGATATTGGTTGCCTCTGTGAAGGCAGTGACTAGGGAGGCATAGGTGGGGCTTCCAGGAAAACTGAAAGTGTTGTTTCTTAACTGTGTGGTGATTGTATGATTGGTTCATTTTCTGGATATTTGTCAAGATTTATACACTTACAACTTGTACGCTATTCATCATGTATATATACTATATTAAAAAGTTTATTTATAAGACATTTGGAGTTATTTTAGCTGAAGATCTTATCACAAAAATCAATGCATTATCTGAGATGAAATAAGCTATATACAGGGGCCGGCCAAGTGGTATAGTGGCTAAGTTTGGGCGTTCTGCTTTGGCGGCCCGGGGTTCGCAGGTTCAGATCCATGGTGCAGACCTATGCACTACTCATCAAGTCATGCTGTGGCAGCATCTCACATACAAAAATAGAGGAAAATGGGCACAGATGTTAGCTCAAGCCAATCTTCCTTATGGAAAATAAAGAGCTATATACATTTTACTAACCAACTCACTCACTCACTAACCAAGTGTGTCCTATCTTGGATGAAGATACATTCATAATTACTAATGTAAATATACATATAGATATCTATAGATATTGAAGTAGATATAGATTTAGACACATATCTATAGATATCTAGAGAGAGAGACTTATAGGCAATATGTCATAAATATTATACATTTTTCAAAGTCCATTTCAAGTCAGTACTTTTTCTCTGAAGCCATCTCAGCTTTTCAATCACCTAAATCTCTCTCTTTTCCAAGCTTCTCCAGCAATTATCAATTGTATCAATTATTGCAAAACTTAACATATGCTGTCTTATAGTATTCCTTAGGTATTTCATATAGGCTAGTCTTATCTCTGAGACTACACATTCCTGAACGGGGAAAAATCTTTTGCATACAACACAATTATGTATTAGGTGTGTACCCCTAAATACTTACCAAATCAATGTATATGATATTTTAGACAGAATGTCATTGACAGTATGATTTACACATAAAATAATATCAAATGCTCTCTAAGCGCACAAACACTGGCAGGACACTCACATGCAAATCCATGGTTCTTCCTGTTTTTGAAGGATAAGTCATTGTGAAAATCAAGACTGCCTCCCACTACAGAAGTCGCAATCATATAGCTGTTTCACTTACTCCCCTAATAGCCAGGGCAAGGATCCAAAATGCAGTCTTGGCAAGTCAGATGTGAGGCAAAGAAGCAAGGACAGAGGAGAATTCTTTCCAGCACTGGCAGTGAGAGTGTCCTAGAGGCAACAGTGGCAGTGAAGAAGATTCCTGTGGCATGATTTTGGCCATAGTTTATACCACCTAGTGGTTGGTTCCTGACCTTTTGTTGTCCAAGCTTCCTAGGGAATCTGTGACCCATCCAGTATACTTTCAAACAAGCCTATTTATGTTAGAATCATTTCTTTTGGTTGTAAAAAAAACTCTTAGGAATATATTTGTATGTGCTATGTATATATGTGAGCACACTTTTATCTATGTACTCCCATATACACCCACACATCCAAGACAAATGTGTGTGTATGTGTGTGTGTGTATTCCATGTTAATGCCACATGCTTTAGATTATTAGCAACTAGAAAGTGGAGGCTATAAATGGTTTTACTTCCTCAACCACTTATACAAAGCGGTTCTTGTTCTATTGTTTTCTAAATAGGCTTCATTGCTTTTTATTTGCTTATATGTTTTAATAAGATTGTTACTAGCTTATTGTAGAAAGTGAATCATTTTCAGAATTTTTTCCTATACCTATGATGTATAAACACTTATCTATAATTTTTTTTAAAGATGTTATTTTTTTTCTTTTTTCTCCCCAAAGCCCCCCAGTACATAGCTGTATATTCTTAGTTGTGGGTCCTTTTAGTTGTGGCATGTGGGACGCTGCCTCAGCATAGCTCAATGAGTGGTGCCATGTCCCCACCCAGGATTTGAACCGACGAAACACTGAGCCGCCTGCAGCGGAGAGCACCAACTTAACCACTCGGCCACTGGGCCGGCCCCACTTATCTATAATTTTTAAACAATTTTACATTTTTTTGTTCTAAAATTTTATTCATTTACCTACATGGTGTATGGTATGAGAAAAAATATCCAACTATATTTTTCTAACTGATTAGTCAGTAACAACATTAGTTATTGAATAATTTGTTGATTTCTAATTGATTTGAATAGCCATCTTTATAAAGTATTAAATTTATATGGGTATCTAGACTTCCTTATGGATATTTTTTCCAATTTCGTTAGTCTATAAGTTTATTCCTGTGCTAGTTTACCTCTACTTAATTATTGCAACTTTATAATTCGATTTATTTTCTGATTGAGCAAATGGTATCTTATTTTCATTGAAATAAGCTCTTTTCTATCTGTGATTTTTATCCACCTTCTCATTCTTGTATTATTTTTTAAAATTTATTTCCTTTATTCATTTATCTTTGTAAAAGGTTTATCTACAGTATTACTCTTCTCAAAGAAAGAGTTCTTGAATTTATTCATCAATTTTACAGTTTTTCTATCTACCAATTCATGGTTTGTTTGAATATATTTTATTTTGATAACTAACATCATCTATTTCAACCAATTTACTTACTGTTAGTTCTGTGAGGATTGTTCTAATTTGTTGAACCTCAAATATATTCTTTTCTGACTTTTTTCTGAATTATGCTAATTCCATCTCATAAACGGTCTTCCCTCAAATCGAACCAGGCAAATTCCATACTCCTTCATAGCCCATTTTACATGTCGTGGTGAAGCCTTCCTTCCTTCCTTAGGTTCAATCCATTTAGTACAATCATTTGTTCTTACACGTATAATATTGTTTCTTAACCTGTAGTTTTTGTATGTCTCCAGCTCCTCTCTCCTGGTAGACTCAATTTATTGGAAACAGGAGCCAACTTCCAAAACAATTTAGCACAGAAGCCAACAAAGAGTTTTTTATGAACTATTGGCAAGTGTGTGTTAATGTTATACTTTATTTTTTTTAGTTAGTCATCTATCTTTTGACACAAACAAGATATCACAATAAAATCAGAAATATATTATCAGTAGTTTAAAACATAAAATCAGGAAAAATACAAATCAGCCAAATCCAGGGGGAAAAAATTTACTGGAATTTTAGACACAATGGTGCCTATATATTTGCAAATATAAGACATAAATTTATTTCGGGGCCTCTCAATAACGAGAGTAAAAATTGAAGAATGATTGCCATTTTTCATGAGAAGAGTGTGTAGGGTATTTAGTGTGTGCTGCTTTGTACATCGAAAAGAATGTTTGAAATTCTTTTCAAATGTTTGAAATAATGTTCCAACGTTTGTTGATAATGTTTTCAAATGTTTGAAATGTTTGAAATAAGTTGAAATTCTTGATCTTGAGGGTATTACATAGTAACCTAGAATTATAGGATAAATACCTTAGAAAAAGAAAGAAAACAAGGGATCTATAATAAGGACAAATAAGTGATCTAAGGCAACGGAGGCAGCAAGTCATTACTGGCCCGGGTAGTGGGAAGTGTATCATGAGTCACGTAAGCTCAGTTTCACATGGGTCACTAAGGAAGGCGAGATTCAGATAAGTTTAATATCATGGCAAGAATATTCCAGACAGGAGTAATAGCAAGAGTCCTGTTAAGAGATCTTACACCTTTCGTATGAAAAACAAGGGTGGGGAAATCAGTAACTGAGGCTGTGACATAGGTAAAACGACCAAAGCTATAAAACCATCCTTTCCTTCTCATTCCAGAGAGAGCAGGGTTGTCATAGGTTTAACGTATGTGGGGCCTCTCATGATGCTACGTTCATTGAGAAATTCCCAGTTCAATTGAAAGACATGATTGAAGCATTCCTAGATTTCAAGAGAACCTTCCATAGGATGCTTATTACTGGTAGGATACAGATGTAAAATGTAAATATTTTCGTGTGATTCTGCTTTTTGTCAACCTTATAGTTAATAAAACATCCAACTTTAATTTTCCTGATGTTTTCCAGTGAGAAATGAGAGGATTTGGTGGATCCAAACAGTTAATTTACCACTATATGCAAGAATAGTTTATTCTCAAAATGTGTGTAATTTGTTATTTAATAAAAGGTCATAAAGCTAAAAGAAATAATCTAGTCTACAAAGGTTTCAGTTAGCTAAAATGCCATGAAGTCAAACAGACTTGGAGGTGTTTAAAACCCAGAAGTGAAATGTTTGGTAATATCTGCGTGGAAATGCTTTGAGAATAGTCAAAGGAGCCCCTTCAGCAACGCAAACAAGGATAACAAGACATTAAATCTGAATTACAAGGCTTTTGCCTAAGTATAGTGGTTTTGTATTCTTGAATGAAGTATCTTCATTGTTTGTTTCTTCTTCATGGGATGTTAAACATTCGGAACAATTTATGAAGCCATAAACCAGCAAGATTTCTGTTCCAGCATAAGCTAAGTCAAGGCAATCTTTATTTTTATTTGTCTAGTCCACACCACTAAAATCAGTTTATCATTGACTGAAGTGACCATAGTTATTCCCTCTGGGGTACCATTATAATGATCCTTTTTATTTTTATTTCCTACTTTACTGTTTTTCTAAAATCAATATTTGAGGCTTCATTAAATTGACAACTAAATCTAAAATGTGTTTGTTATCGTTCAAAATGCAAATGAATATTTGGTGCTTTTAGTTCCAAAACAAGTAAACATGTCAGGGATATTATGAATATATGTGTTTATTTTGAAATTTTCTACGCAGCAGGTTCCTTTATACTTCTGTAGATAAGTCTTTTATATGAATATAAATTAGAAAATATATTTCTTGATTTAGTTTGCTACAATTACTTTTGCAAAAACTAAAAAACAAATAAAATTAGAAAAGTCAATACTGATGATCTATGAATTACGTTTTTTACAGAGTCACGCACAGCTCTTGAATTTGTTCTCAGCTTCCCTGCCATCTGTATGAATTTGAACAAGGAATCTCAAGAATACAAGGTGAGAATTTGCCTTATTTGTCACCACACAGCTTGGTTCTGTCATTTTCAACATTAATAGGATTTCATGACTGAGTGACCTTGTTAATACAGCAATATGTTTTCTGCCATATCATCAGTAACAATCTTCTAAGAGGAAAAATTGGCATTAAGAAAAGAATCATGGTTGGGGGCTGGCCCCGTGGCCGAGTGGTTAAGTTCACCCGCTCCGCTGCAAGCGGCCCAGTGTTTCGTTGGTTCGAATCCTGGGCGCGGACATGGCACTGCTCGTCAGACCACGCTGAGGCAGCGTCCCACATGCCACAACTAGAAGAACCCACAACGAAGAATACACAACTATGTACCGGGGGGCTTTGGGGAGAAAAAGGAAAAGATAAAATCTTTTTTAAAAAAAAAAAAGAATCATGGTTGATTTTACTGCATTTTTTTCTCTTACTTTAGCAAAAGCGAACAACTTCCCTTGTATCCTATTGCAGCAATCACCATTAAAAAAAAAAAGATACTTTGAGTGTTGAAATCTAGGACTAAAAACCTGCTGTCTGACAGCACAATCGGATGGAGATGTCCGGATCTTTGAAAAAAATGTTAATAAAAAAAAAAGTGGTAATGACGTGGGAAGAATATTTTCTACTAGATGTAGAAAAATGGAATTAGGAGACCTTTAGAAGACCTGTAAAGATTACTACAAAAAAATGAGTTCTATAAGATGGCTAAAAGTCATTGTATTTCCTCTTCAAGTCTTTGAACCCATGTCATGTTATGTCAGTTTCTGTTAATCCTACACTATCACATCAGTCAATTCTGATTCCGGGATTTAGTACTAGAGAGATTGTCCCTTAAGTAATAAGTGTGCTAAAACAGAAAAAAATCACATTTTGCTCAAGGGAGACCAAGAATCTCCATAATTTGGCCTTATCAGCAGCCAGGAACTTTTGCTGTTGAAAGAGGTAAATAATCTTCACTGGGAATATTCAGTGTACGTTTCACTTGCTGATCTCTCATTTTCCCATTCCTGACCAGGCCTCACCATCAGATCCCCATGCTCTCTGGAAATTTTCTAGAAATATATTCCCCTCTCACTACCACTCCTCCAGGTAATTTATTACTTTTCAGGACCCTTATTCATTTCCACATTCCAAGGGTTCTTTATCTTCACCCGCATCCTTAAATCAAGCTTATCTCCAATTCCCACTCAGTTCATGCAGCCTCATTCCTTCTTCTCCACCCTGGCCATGCTGACCCTCCTCTGGCTTTCCAGTTTAACCTTCCAGTTTTCTTTTGTCCTCAAAGAAATGTCTTCCAAAATGCCAGAAGGACAGATAACAATTAACAGGAACAGCAAAGCTTAAATGTAGTTTTGCCTCAAACTGAATGATGGACCAGATATCCGTTGGATAAAAGCTTTCAAAATTTGTTTCAGAAGACTCAGGCTAATTTACTTTTATTTTGCTCCTTTGAGGTAAGCCTTGAGTGTCTCAGTGTAATCACCCTGAGGCTAATGTAGATGGCTTCCACTTTCTGAGACTATGAGAAGCATGCTGTATTAGTCTGTTAGGGCTGCCGTAAGAAAGTTCCACGAACTGGGTGGCTTAAACAACAGAAATTTATCGCCTCACAATTCAGGAGGCTAGAAGTCTGAAATTGAGGTGTCAGGGGGGTTGGTTCCTTCAGAGTGTTGTGAGGGAAGGACATGTTCCAGGCCCTTCTCCTTGGCTTGTAAATGGCTATGTTCTCTCTATGTCTCCTCACATCATCTTCTTTCTACGTGTGTCTGTCTTCGTGTTGTTATGAACTGAACTGTGTCCCTCCAAAATTCATGTTGAAGATCTAACCTACAAGGCGACTATATTTTCTAGGCCCTATAAGGAGGTAATTAAGGTTAAATGAAGTTATAATCTGACGGGGCAGGTGTCTTTATAAGAAGAAGAAGATAGAGAAAGATCTATGTCTTTCTCTGTATGTGCATGGAAGAAAAGCCATGTGAAGACACAGTAAGAAGATGGCATCTACAAGCCAATGAGAGAGGTCTCACCAGCTACCAACCCTGATGGAACCTTGATCTTGAACTTCTAGCCTCCAGAACCATGAGAAAAGAAATTTCTCTTGCTTAACCCACTCTGTCTGTGGTATTTTATTATAGCAGCCCAGCAGATTAATAACTACACCCATATTTCCCCTTTATATCAGGAAAACAGTCATATTGGATTAGGTCCCACCCTAGTGACTTCATTTTAACGGTAAAACCCTATCACCAAACAATGTCGCTTTCTGAGATACTGGGGCTATCATTTTTGGTGTGAGACACAATTCAATTCCTAACACATATCAAACCTGAAGCATATCTCTCACTCTATTTGGAAAAAGTCTAACTTTTTAAAGTGATATATAAGACTACTAAAAAGATCCCTACAACAGTTGACCTTGATCGTATGAAAAGACACGAGCGAAAGCCTAATGAGTAGGATTATTTGAAAAACTGTACTAACAATACCAGTACATGACATATTTCTTCTGATTTTACAGAAAGTGTCAACTTATCCACAGCCAAGTGATAAACACCACTGGAACCTCCAACATGGAAGCTGATGAATAAGTATTAGTGGAATGAACGTGTGGATCTCATGGGTAATGGGAAAGCCCTTTCTCTGTGTACAGGAGATGAACTCAAACCCGACCTCGCATGGCCCATGTAGCACCTTCTAGTTCCTGCTGAAAGAACACTGGGAGTTTCCTCCTCCAAAAAAGCCCCAAACAAAAGACTTCAGCTCTGATGTTTTCCATTCAAATGGTGCATCAGTTCCGACCCCTGCCAACTCTTTAGAACATACACAATTCCTCTTAAGCTCATCATTTGCACAGTAAGCTCACATAGAATGTGGATTCTCTATGGGAGCAATATCATCTCCAAGGGACTAAACACAGGAAGGAGGTAAAAAAAATCTGACTATTTTTATGTATAAAGCACAGATGTACATATAGTACAAAAACAGATAGATGGTATATCTATGATTTTAAAATTTCATGGGGAGGGGGGAGTGATAGGAAAACATTGCCTGTAAAGGCAAAAAATTGCTTCAGGAGGTGATAGTGAAAAACAAAAAGAGGTTGAGAAGCACTGACATACAGCATTGACATATTCCCTAGCAAGGATCCTTTTAAACATCAACCATCAAATTCTAACCCCCAAACACCTGCCTCCTCCTTCACCCCCTGATAGAGCCTGTGCCCTGTTCTGATCATTTTTCCCTCACTTGTTTTACTTTATTAAAGATGAACATTATAAGGAATTCAACATTGGATATCTTTAAATGGAATTTCCCTTAATGTATTTAAATGTTTGTTTACACATAATTAATGGTAGGGTAAGCTGGAGGACAGGAAAACACATCTAAAGTTTTAGGAACATCTTCAATGGAAGATAAATTTAAGAAGAAAATGATATAGTTCTATTTCACTATTAGGAAAATGAAAAAAGGATTTGCTTTTATAAAAAGGTATTTTATATGACTACTATTTGTTAATTTCCTAAGCTCATATTATTTTCATATGTCTTATTGTAAATATTGTTTTAATCACTTCAACGACAGTCGTGATAAATCCATGGAAAAGGAAATCCCCATATAAAGAGGGCAAGGCCATTCAAAGCCACCATCAAGACTATTACAAAAACCAAACAAGTAAACCAATGTCCTTAACAACTGCCACTCATTCTTAGGAAGGAAATGAAATAAGTCTAATTCCAAGCAGGTAGTAACAATGTTTATAGATTTCAGGAAAAGTGCCAAAATTTGAATAAGGTCATGCCCTTCCTTTAACTGTTCTTTTTTCTTTCTGAAAAGAAACAAACACATCTCAATGGCTTTATAAAAATTTTATTTTTTTGCTACTTTTTTTCCTTAAAGGAACTAAGTTTCTGGCTTCTTATAAACCAGATTTAAGAATCAACCTGTTTAGTCTCAATCTTCATTAAGTCTAAGACGCAAGCGACGAGTGTGGCTTTTTAAAAGTCTAAACAGTCCATCTCGAACCAGTCTGTTCGTAGCCGCCACTTGGTCCAGGAATGAGCAGCAAGTGAAGTTGTTTAAAGCTCAGATGCTGCGGCGGGTGCATCCGTCTTCTCAGGCAGCTCTAATCCTGCCTGGTCCACTGGCTTTCCCTTTACGAGTTCTTTTGATTGGCAATTGAGAGAATAAATCTTTGAAGGACTTACTTGAATGCAAAAATATATGTATATTAAGATTTCAGTATTAAATTACTACCAAACTATTTTATGCAGTCTCCTTTCAGGACTCAACCGTTTAATTCATTTTGCTAGACACAGCTTTGAAAACAGGCTTCAATTACAGAGTTTTTGTTTTTCTTCTTCTTATTGTTTTGTTTTTCTGATGTGTGGTTAGGCAATTTCAAATTTTTATTTTCTGTCCCAAACTAGGAGTTATGTAATTTGGGGTATGGGCTGGTTGGAGAAGGAGTCGCAGCCCAGATTTAAATAGAGGTTACATCTACGTAAGTGGAAAGATACAGGGAGAATTCAAAAGATTTGTCTGGAAAGTATAGGGTCTGATAGGGAAAGGTTAATAATATTGGGGTTGTTTAACCTGGAGTAAAAACAAAATATTCTCAAAATATTGCTTTCATTAAAATACTCTCTTGCTCTAGAATCATAAAAAGCTCTTGGAAAAGGAGTTAAGAGGAGCTCCCAGAGTCTAAGGAGCATGATTTGAGTGTCTGCTCAAATCCTACAAAATCAGGCTACAAACTTCCCTGAACTTATTTCTCATGTTTTCCTCACAGGATCCCCCTACCTTCCAAGAGATAGTGTCACTCAGTATTCTCCATTATCCCCAAGGAGAGCCTTATAATATCAAGCTTAATCCTAATAACAATATTGACAATAATAACTATTATTTATTGAGCGTCCACTATGTGCCAGCAACTGTTCTAAGCACTTCACACTTCGCAATTATTAATTCTCATTTTCAAAATAGTTCTACAAAGTAACCATAGTGTTGCTCATTTTATATTAGGAAACCAGGGCTCAGGAGAATTTAGACACACTCCCTAAGATCACAAGCTGTAAGCGGCAGAACTGACAATCAAACCAGGTCTATCTAACTCCAAAACCTGAGTTGTGTCCATTCCACCATGCTCCCCCTCTAAGTGACTACCTGATGGAAAAATAGTATGATGTACAAAGCTGTTAATAGCAAAATGATTTATAACAATAACAAATGTGAAATTATGCAGAGGTATAACTATATATGAATTATTAAATAAAAGTATGATAGAGGTACTTGATAGAATAAAATAAATGCATACTTAATGTGGAAAATGCTTATTATTGCAATGTTAAATTTAAAAATCCACAGGATATAGACTTGATTGAAATTATGCTTTAAAAATGCCCAGAATAAATCTGGAATAAACTGGACTAAAACATAAATAGTGGTTGAAAGGGAGTGGTAAAATTAGAGGTAATTTTTGTTATTCTTCAATTTTAAATGTATTTATGTTTTCTTTAATAAGAATCTATTCTTATCATAATTATTTAATAAATGTCTTTAGGTAACATATGATCTCTGAGGTTACAAATAAATAAAGTTAAATTCTGCCCTAAAAATCATCCTCTTATGAAGCTTTGTCCACGCTCCTTTTCTCCCCTCCATGATCTTTCCTTTCTGTCCAGCTTTCTACTCCGCTTCAGTTCCCACCACGAGTCTCATTCTCTCCAAGGTCCTGTCCTGGCTTCCTCTTCCCACTACATTTTTTTGGCTGGATCATACTGTTGGTCTTTAACCTGGAACTGTTACTTTTCTGTTTGTTGCAAACACGTTTAATTTTCTAAGGTATAATTCAGTGTCCTATGAACAAATGTGCCAAAGGTTTAATTAATGGAAGCCTTAACACTCTTCTTCCTAGGAGAGTGGCCAGATTGTCTCCATCTCTACTGAGTCAAAAACAAGAGAATTAGGCCTAGCATTCACATGAGAAAGGAGATTTAACATTTGTCCCTAAGAAATATTTACTGCCATTAAAAGCTGTTATACACTGGAGTAAGTGACCAAGTGGCATTTTGGATTTACCACACCAGAGAGTGTTACTAGTAATTTGGCTTGATAGATAGAGTCTTTGGTGAAGGCCATAATTACAGAAAAATGATATCTGAAGAGTCATTTTCCATTTCAAGAATTACCTGAAGTTCCACTCCTTTAAACAAACAAACAGAAAAGTTCTTTTTTCCCTTGGCAACAAAAATGCAATTGAAAATAATTTCTAAGCAACGATATTTTCCAAAGAGAACTCTCCCGGAAAAGTCGATTTTACCTTTTGTAGGTACCCTTTGAGGGTCAACAGGAGATTATCTGGAAACTTACGAAAGTGAGCCCTTTTAAAGTTGCATAGCTCTAAAATGTTATTTCCTTTCATTTGCTTCTCTTTGAGAAAATAAAACCTTAGCTTTTCAGCCCCATGCTTGTATCAAAAGATGCTTGGAAACTGACGCTCTGCTTTATCTGTCTCTGTTTTATCCACGCTAGAAACTGAAATTGTGCTTGTTACAGAGCAAATACTAAAGAAATACTCCCTGAATGTATGCATGAATAAATGTTTATCTCTATTGGCCCAGGCAGGCAAATCTTGAGCCTCGGCATAAACTAAAGGTGCAGAAACTTTTCCTCTAGAAACAAAAAATGTTGACAAATTCATACTATTTCTTGCAAGGGTAATTTCATGCCCTTCCTTTGTGACACCCTACAGAAACTTACACATATATGTCCAGATTAGGATTGGCCAACTTCATAAATTAACAGTCTCACTGACCTCTAAGATTCTTATAACTGAGAGCCAGTTCCATTCTTTTAACCTGAGAAAGAAGGGGGAAGATGATTTAAGCATCTGCAGAGAAGATTGGCAAGTGTATAAAAAGTTTTTTTATTCCAATTATTTAATTTAAATACTCTATCAGTTCATGGGTATGAAATATTCAGACTTTGACTTGTGGGGCAAAATACCCACTGGATTAATTTGGGAGAACTTCTCACAATATGAGTTAGCTTTCTATATTTTGTCATTCCCAGAGAAACAAATTAGCCTGAAAACTGCTTTTTAAACTACAGGAAAAATATTTTCCAAACAAAAATGAAAACAACCAAGTAATACGTTTCCAATTTAGAGAGAAATAAGATTAGGGTTAGACAGAGTGGCATCTTATAATTTACCATGCAAATTTGGATACTTTTGTTCTGGAAAGTTCTAAGTAGGACTGAATGGGAAACAGGTATAAACAGGGACTTTCCTGGGAAAACCCCGTGTGCAGTCCCCACATCAGACACCACTATTGACTCCTTGTGTGACCTGAGGCAAGTTATGATCATGCTCTATATATTTCACTTCACCATGGGAAATTAATCCTTGCCTTCAGTCAACACTTGAATTGAGCACCTGCTCAGTTCAGCATCATGCCTGCTGTCAAGGTGAAAATAAAAATATTTTAAGTTCAGGATTCTAATTTCAGAAAGATCACCATCAACCATCAAGTAATTGAGTAAATAAGAGCATGTCTTGTACAGTAGAACCTTGTCATTCCTAGGTTTAAAATTCAGGCTCAACAGTTACTATGTGTTCAAAGTTTATAACATAGAGTAATTTGTAATTTTGCAGAGGTATGGATTTGAATTATGATGCATGAAGTTTTGGGATCTGTATGGAGAAGGAGGTTGGAAGGGGAAAATTTTAGCTAACAAGTTAGCCAAGCAGATTGCTTATCAACTCAGCATCTGCAATTTGCTGGGAAATTGCTTTGTCCACTATTTCTTACCTTAAAAACAGCTGATAGGGGGAATAGTAAGGCCTGTTAGTATTTTTGAATTCAGAGATTTAGGGTCTCATGACAATTTCTTTCAGAATATCAAGGATAAACTACGTAATTTATCCCCCTCTCTTCCCCTACCCTCTAAAGCTCATTCTTGGCTCATTCAATAAAGTTTGATTCATTTATTTATTCCTAACATAAAGGTGTTTTCATGTTCAAATATCTCCTATTGAAGGTAATACCTTAGGGTCGATTAGCTTATTAGAACAATTTTTAATCCTGACTGCAGGTTAAAAGGTTAGATTCTTAGAAGCAGAGGTATTGGGAGGAGACAGATGAATAAAGTAGAAAATGGAACTAGGAGAACAACAGGGACTCATTTTTCTTGTCACAGCCTGTTCCAGGGTAAAGTGAAAGTAAGGAGTACTGAGTATTCATATCCAGAATTATTTCAGATTGAGCAATAGGAAATGTCACATACCTTCAGCACCTGGGTTTCTGCTTGTTAATACAAGATCAACATTTCTTTATTACATGAGAACCATGAAATACTTCTGTCAGGTCATGCAGGATCTCTTCAGTAGAGATGAGCAAAACATATATCTTTCCCCTGCACATTTCTCTTGTACAACACCCTACCCAAATTTCTGCCTAGTTACTTAATGAAAAAAACCTTATTGAGCTTCTATTTTGTGTCAGGGCAATGTTTGGGCCTTTTGATTGTTGATTCCTTTATAGCATCTACCAGAGAAACCTGTTGATGAGGCAAAGCTGAATTTATTAGATGTATGGCAGCAAGGGAGAAAACCACATTGAAAGTCATATTAGTGTCTCAAAGGAGAAGTTAGGGAAGGATGTTTAAAAGGCTTTAGAGATTGGACTCAAATGGTTTAAGGTGAGTCTTTCAGGGTGGGAGGTTGTTGGAACTGGCCAATATTCATGTCACAATAGTTTAAGATTGATGGACATATAAATTTAAGGTTCTTGATGAGAAAACAGTTGTCTGATAAGTGATCTGTTTGCCAAGTGAGAAGGATGTTACCAATAAGAGAACTGGTTGCCCAGATGAGCAAACTGGTTGCCTGGATAAACAGGTTTGCCAGAATGGCCGGAAACAAACAGCAAAATTTTTTATTGGTTTTCAGTCTTATCTTTACAGTTAAGTCATATTGACACAGGTGGTCTCACTTCTCCGTTCTGTGGATATAAAGTTGAATAAAATATATTCCTGATCTCAAGGAACTTACTGTCTAATGTGGGTGACAAGAAATGTAAACAAATAATTTTGGTTGGAGAGGCAGGGGCAGATATAACACATAACAGAGGTAGGGTCAAAAGGACTTAATCGTTGATTAGATATGGGCAGTAAGGAAGAAGGAGGAATATAAAATATTTCCCTTCTTACTTAGGTGTTTTAGCAAATATTGGCAACACCAAATAGGAGAGAAAATATGGAGAAAACTAGATGGAAGAAAAAGATAAAAGAATGGTGTCCATTCTACACAGGTTGACGTTGAGATGCCTTGGGATAATCGAGTAGAACTAAGTAAATAGTTGGCTACATGGGTCAGTGTTTGCGGGAGAGACCTGCAGCAAGTCGTTGAAAGTAAATATCATTCAGCAAAACCCATGGACACAGACAAGATCAACTAGAGAGTGTCAGAGTGAAAAGAAAACCAAGGATTAAACCCTAGATTAACTTCAGGATTTAAGAGACAGGCAGAAGAAGAGAACCCAACCAAAGAGATTAACAAGGGTATCACAGAAATCAAAGGATAAAGAATTTTAAACAATAAGGAGAGTCAAATGTATCAAATACTGCAGAGAAGTTACTAAAACATAGGCTAGAAGTAACCATTTATTATTTGGAGTGTTGAGAATAACTTTAGTATTAATAATTTAAGTGCAGTGGAAAGAACAAAAGCCTAGAATAGAGGTTTCTCTCTCAGTATAAACTTTCTACTATTTTAAAACAACATAGGAAGATAACTGTTTTTCTCTCAGTGATTTCCGTGAAAATGAATCTCTATCACCTTTCAGAGTCACCAACCGAAATATCTCAGTGTAATGAGTATTTTATCCTTTCTGATTAACTGAATTCTTTCCTATGATTCAGGAATCCCCATCTTATGAAGCTTGGTGGGAAGCAGGTCCCACTTCCTATTCACAGAAGGTGGAAATGTCAGATATTCTCTTTTCCATCCTCCCTTGCAGCTCAGGCATGATCAGTGATCTACATTTTATCAATCAGATACACCACCACTAGACTTTGATCCGGGAACGAAGGATACCAAGAATCAGGAACACTGTAGGAATGTCTCTCTGGAAACAGGAGTAGTTACAAGCCAGATCAAGCTCCTGGCTAAACAGCTAGGGCCACTGAAAAGTTGACTGCTTGGTGGCGGCAGCAGCAGGAGTGGTTTCCTTGCCAGAGCAATTGTGTGTTGTGCTGGCTCTGTGGTAATAAAAGTAATAGTTGACACTTACTGAGAGCTAACTATGTGCCAGGTACAAAAAAACTAAGAGGTTTCTTTGTACCATGGTACAGGCTTTCTCAATCTCAGCACTGTTGACGTTTTGGGCTGGATTCTTTGTTTTCAGTTTTGGCGGTGTGGGGAATGAGCAGGTCTGTCTTGTGTATAATAGGATGTTTAGCAGCAACCCTGGTCTCTACCCACTAGATGCCAGTAGCACCCTAGTGACGATAAAAATGTGACAGTAAGAAATGTCTCTGGACATTGCAAACACCCCCTGGAGGCAAAATAGCCCTCCATTTAGAATCACTGCATTAAACCATTCAATACTTCAACCATCCCAAGATGTGAGAACCAAGCTGGATCCTCCAGGCCTCCAGAAGATTCAGTTCAATCTCCCTTTAATAAATCTGGTAGTGGGGTCTAAATCAGTTTTTGTCAAAATTGGTTAGCTCTGGTTTCTACTGTTAGCAAACTAAAACCCACCTGCTAGAATTTCTCCTTCCCTCTAGATTTATTCTCACTGGGATCTCAAAATAGTTGCTGCGATCCCCTGCACAGCAAATCCCTGGGTCTTACATAATCAGAACCCTGATGTTAATGAGACATTCCTGCATGGGAGTTAGCAGCTTGGGAAGAGAAGTGGTTTTCTCTGATTCTCCAATGCAGGAAGATGATTTCCAAGCTTAATTAGCTCTCCTGGCTGACAATGGGACCAGTGCCTCTGCAGCCCTCATTAAAGTGTTATCGGTAAAATGGAAGGCTCCACTGTCCTCCTTTAATGAGGCAACTTCACACTTTATTTTCCAAACAGTAGGTCAGAGGAAATCTCTCTTTTTCTCCTTAAATTTGTGGCTGGCAGGTAATTGGATAGTTAGCTCATCCCTTGACTGAGAACTCCCCTGGAGAGCCTACTTTGTTCTTTGAAGCACTTGACTTTCTTCCAGGGCACCACCTTGGTAAGTATCTACCTACCTTCTGAAATCTCTTGGTAAGTTTAGAAATCAGGCTATTGCCTGTTCAGAAGCAGTAGGCGGAACACAAAGACCATCACTTTACAACATATTATGCCCAAACTTCCTCCATAAGCTTTCATTTTTATGAGGCTGGTAGGGCGATGTGGTTAGTTAAGCACAAGATCTTGCAGTCAGATTGACAAGTTCCAGCCCGGCTCAGCCTCTTCTGCCTGCTTGGGTGGAGAGTGTGCCTCACCTCTCAGTCTCAGTCACCTCATTCGTAAAATAAGGTAATCACATGAAGGTCATTGTGAGAATGAAATGAGATGAGAACACAGCCACAGTATTCATTCAGCAAATGGTCATTGTTATTGTCATTGTTATTTAATTGTGTCCTTTTTCCCTAGCTTACAGATATTTGCTGGTCATTTCTTTTGCCTTATATGTGCCTACATGTAATCTTCCACAAATTCCGGTTCCTGGGACTATTCAGTCTATAATTTAGAATGTGAATGCATTGTTGTCTAAGCCTTGGGCTTTACTTAATTTTTCTGCTATCTTCACAATTTGCAAAGAGCTTTCCCAACCATCCTCTCATTTTATCTTTGAACTGTGCAGTTACACAAGGAAAACAGGTGTCGTAGAGGATGAATCCACAATGGAGAAAGGAATTGAGCAGGAATCTCCTCAAAGCCTGTTGACATGTGTTTGATGCTCTTTCTCGATATCTCATGAACCATCACAGTGTCATGCTTTTCTCATATTTTTTCATAAATTTGTATGTTTTCATTGTCCGTTAAATAAGAGGGTTGAACTAGAAGATCATTCTATGTTTATGCCACCTCTAACCATCTATGAACGCAGAGAACAGGTTCAGGTGAGCCAAGACCATGTAACAAAGTAGACAATTACCAAAATGAAGTCAACTTTAAGCCAGACCAGGTGAGAGAAAAGTCAGAGCCAGACGTAGCTAAATGTCAAAAGCCTTCAAGGACACGTTGCCATGCTACTGGCATGACTCTCTGACACTACCCTTTATAATCAGTGACACCAAATGACTCTGCCTCCGCCTCCAGTCTTGTTCATCTCCGAGTTACCCTTCTGACTCAGCTTTCTAGCACCACTGCCTTGTCCCTGGCTTCTCTTATCTCACCCAAGTCAACACTACATTTCCAATTCCAGCCATCTGTGTGTAACTCCCCACTATCTACTATGTGGGATATTTTCTTTCTAGTTGCCTTTACCTTGGACTGGCTCCCAATCCTCACCTGCTTTCCATCTCTGAATAGGAAAACCCTAAAACTTATCCACTAATTTCTGGGAACTCTAAGAGTTGGTCTCACTGTTTTCCTAGCCTCTGGAAACTCACTTAAGGGGACTTCGAATCTGAATTGTGTTTATTTCCTAGGACTTCCTGGTATGAATTCAACCGTGTAACCCCAGAGTCCTCGTGTAGAAATATCTAAAGCAATCATTCCCTGGCCTGGACTCCGGCTATCACCAAGTTTGAACAGCTGCAGAGACGCAAGCTTCCCGCTTGAGGGACCACAGTGCTTCCCTTATTGACTCTCCAGGACTTATTGCATCCTCTGATTCGAAAGAGTGTCACATGTGGGAGAAAATTCCTTTGCTGGAGAGGATGAGGAGCCCCAGCCACAAACTAGGAAGACAGTAAACAAAAGGCTGATTGTTATCCTTTTAGGGGGAGCCAAGAGCCATGGACCAGAAAATACAACTATAAAAATTTAAAAAAATTTTTAGAACCTTTATAAGTTTCCTGGCAATGCTATATTTGCTATTACCATCTGTTTCCCCATAGTGATTAGCACTGAACTTCTTAAAATAAAAAGGGTCTGTGTGCTTATCTTAAGGACATTAAGCAAGAGGAAAGCAGAAATATAGCTTCTCACTCTGCAGGCAGGCTTGCTAGGAGAAAAACCCAAAGAGGTAGTGGGGTGTTAGCAATTTCCAAAGGAGAGGAAAGTGGGTTGAGTCCTTAAGCCTATAGAAAAAGAAAAAAACAAGAGTAGAATCAATTAGGGCCTAAGAAGGGACTTGGGACTAGATAGATAGAACAAAGTCCTATGTGAGATTTCCCCAAGATTTGCTTCAGAAATTTATCTGAAGTTGGGCAATCGACTAGCAGAAATATTCTTGAAGGTGAGAATTAGAGGGTGTCCTTTCTGAGATCCCTTCAGACAAGAGGAGAGTCCCTGCTTTTTCATTTAGGACAGGTTGAGTGAGAATCTTGTTCCTAAGAGGCAGGAATAATTTATGGGAAATATACCAGATTGGGTGTCAGAAGATTTAAGTTCAACTGTGAATCTATTTTTCACTGATAATATGAACGTGGTGAATTCATTCTCTTTGGACCCCAGTTTCCACATACCTTAATTTACCACCTTGGACAAAACAATAGTTCAGGTTAACTTAAGTGATAGTAGCAGAAGAAGCAAAACTGTCTTTATTCACAAACTGCTTGCTTGTCTATTGAAAATCCTATGGAATATATTTTTTCAAAGCTACTAAAATATAAGCAAGTTTAGCAAGGTTGTAAAATAAAAGATCAACATACAAAAACCAATTTTATTTGCTATATATTAGCAATAAATAAATGGAAATTAAAAATGGAAAACATCATTTGTAGTAACATTGAAAAATATGAAATATTTAGGAATAATTCTGACCAAAGATCTGTAAGATCTTCACACTGAAAACTACAAAATATTGCTGAAATAGATTAAAGAAGACTTAAATAGATGGAAAGATCATGGATTCAAATACTCAATACTGTTACTATGTCAATTCTCTCCAATTGATCTATAGATTCAACACAATCTCAATCAAAATCCTAGAAGGATATTTTTAGCAATCAATTGTCAATCAATTGACAAACTGATTTTAAAATTTATATGGAAAAGCAAAGAACCTACTATAATCAAAATATCTTTGAAAAAGAATAAAGTCAGAGGTCTTAAACTACCTGGCTTCAAGACTTACCATAAAGCTACAGTAATCAAAAGAGTGAGGTATTGATGGTGATAGACAAATGATTACTGAAACAGAATAAAGTTGGCAAATACACTCACATATACATACATATATATATTCAATTGATTGTTGACAATTGAATTCAGTAGAGCCTTTACAAAAACTGACAATTGAAACAATTTGATATTCATATGCAAAAGAATGGACTTTGATCCATACTTCTCACCATATATAAACATAAGTTAAAAATGGATCATAGTCCTTGATATACAACCTAAAACTTCTAGAAAAAAAATATGAGAAAATTTGGTGAACTTGGGTTACAATACCAAAGCATGGGCAATAAATTAAATTTGTAAATTTGACTTCATTATTAAGACATTGTTTAGAGAAACAAAAAGACAAACCACAGACAGAAAGAAAACATTTGCAAATCATATATCTGATAAAATATTTGTATCCAGAATGTATAAAGAACAATTCTCAAATTTCAATGATAGGAAAAAATAAACAATAAATGGGCAAAAAATATTCAGCTAACACTTTGCTGAAAAAAGATATACAGATGGTAAATAAGCACATGAAAAAGTTCTCAACATCATAAGACAGTAGGGAAAGACAAATTAAAACCTTAATGAAATACCACTGTACACCTATCAGAATGTCTAAAATTAAAAGACTGACCATACCAAATGTTGATGAGGGTGTGGGGAAATTGGAATGCTCATGCAATACTGATGGGAATGTAAAATGGTCTGACCACCTAGGAAAACAATTTCGCAGTCTGTTACAAAGTTAAATGTGTTTACACACATTTACAAAGTTAAATGTCTATGATCCATCTATTCCACTCCCAGGAGTATACCCAAGTGAAATAAAAGCATGCGTTCATAAAAAGACTTATATATAAATGTTCATAGCAGCTTTATTTTTAATAGCTAAAAATTGGAAACTAACCAAATACTAATCAACAGGTGAATGAATAAACAAATGTGGTATATCCATACAATGGAATACAACTGAGCAATAAAAAGGAATAAACTATTGATACATGCAAAAATATGAATGACTCTCAAAATAATTATTCTGAGAAAAGAAGACAGACAAGGAAAGGTGCGTACTTTATGATTCCAAGATTCCATTTTACAAAATTCTCAAAAATGCAAACTAATCAGTAGTCACATAAAGCAGGTTAGTTTCATGGGGATGGACCCCAGGAAAGTGGGACTTGGTGGGGGAAGATATAAGGGAGAGATTGCAAAGGGGCACAAAGAAACTATTGGTGTGATGGATATATTCATTATCTAGATTTTGATGATGGTTTCACCATTATTTATCAAAAAAGTTATCATAGTCTCTTGAAATATATAGTTTCCTTATCATCTACTTATATAAGTACCATTATATCTCAATAAAGCCATTAAAAAAAAAGTATCAGATGACTTGCCCAGACTGAGAGGGAATCTTAAAAGCCCCAGGAACTTACCAGGCAGCTGGATGAGTTTATTCTTCTTTTCCATGTTATAGTGTCCTAATACTACTGTCCCTCTCACCACATGTTAGGTCTGTAAGGAAAATGACTAAGCCTAGTCTAAAACTTTAACCACAGGAGGAACTCAAAAATCCTGGTGAGTTCCTCCTCTTGAAATTTACCCTAAAACAAAAGATTGCCAACAGAAATTCTACCTACAGTAAAAGCCAGATGTTTGTTGCCCCAAGCCGTAATGAAGATTTGGTGAAGTGGCAAGTGACCCAAATTAGAGCAACAGTCACATAGTGGCTCAGAATAAAAACTTTTGGACCAAATTGCCTGAATCAAATTCTAGCACTGCCATTTAGCAGCTATGTGACTTGGGCAAGTTACCCTTTGCTCTGTTTCCTCATTTGCAAAATGTGGATAATACTGTTATCTCGTAAGATTGTGGGGTTATTGAAATGGGTCATATTTGCAGAGGGCTTAGATCTGCACTAGCATATAGTAAAGACTGTATACGTTTTTGCTAAGTAAATAAAATGTTATAGAAAGAGCCATTCTAAGAGAAATGTGTGCTGATGGGGGTAATAAAAGACAAGGTTATCCAGGAAGGATGACTAGGGTGACAAGACTTAAAAAACAAGGAGTTTATTTGAAAGTCCCTATAATAAGAACCAGACATTTGGTTGCCTCTTCCCCACCCTGACTCTTGCCAGGAGATGGTTGGCTTTATTTTCTAGAAAAGTAGAACCAGAGTGGCTCTAGAGGTAAATATATTAGGCTTAAAATGGGCAAGGATGAGCAGTTGAACAGAAACAAGGGGCTGAAGTGAAAGCTGCCCACTGAAGAGTTACTCTGTAGACCTCCCCCCACCGCTCCAGAATACTTGCCAGACAGCCAAGCTTACACTGTCTAGGTAGCAGAGAAGGGAACCCTTCTCCAGAGAAATTGAACCACTCAACAAAATATTTGAACATATCTAATGACAAGCCAGTGACCATTAAACTTTCTTACAAGTGATGTCCACAAAAGACAAGTCCACTATCCACACAGAGCTTCCAAACCATCTTTTGGTGCCTCTCCCTTAAATCAGAATGGATAGTCAAAAATCACCACACATTTGAGGAAAGCCTTCATTGTGAAGGAGAGACCAAGCAAACAGATATAAAGAAAATAGAGATAATGCAGGAGACAGAAAAAAAAACTTTTAAAAATATCACATTCATGTGACAAGAACAAGATACTATAAACAGGAATAATCAGAAGGGTGAAAAGACCTCTTTTAATTTAAAAATATAATTGCTGTCTTAGTTTGGGTATCCCAGAAGCAGAGCCTGAGATGGCGGTTCATTCTCAAATGACTGAGGGAGAGCATTCAGAAGAGAGATGGGAAGCAGGGTAGGGCAGGGCAAGAAACCTACAAAGAGTCTGGTCTTAATTGGAGACTCCCTTCAGTCTGCTTCCGCAGTGAAAAACTTTAGCACATACATTGCACCTCTGAATCAATCTCACTTTGAAGCAAAGGTCCAGCCTTTTTAGTCCCGTGTCACTAATTTATCGTCTGAGTTCTGAGAGGTGGGTCCATAGCTGTTCAGAAGAGGTAGCTGCTGGTTGGCCAGGACAATTCTCTAGAGAAGGGGATGCTGTGAGTTATCAGCCCACAGCCCTAGCAACTAGGGAATGGCAGCTCTGGCTGGTAAAGAGTGTTCTACCCAAATGCAATCTTCTCATTCATTTTCCCCATACAGATATAATCTAATTTTATCCTTTCCTAGTAACTTTTAGTAGTCTTTCTTCTTGCTCAAACACGCTATTCAAATAATGAGCTTTTGAAATAAGTTATTTTGATTTTTAGTTTCTGAAAAATTTCAACAAATAACAGCAAAACTTGCTTGTAATAAACTTCCAACAAATATTTGCCAACTCTTAGGCTAACACCTGGTATCAGTCTTCTTTCGCTTTTATTTTTACAGTTTGAATTACATAATGGAGGAAGTTCTATTTAAATCTTCTTCCATTTTCACTGTATTAATAGAAGTTCTAGAAAAAAATGGTGAAGAGAGAGTTATCAAAGAAATTATACAAGAAAATTTTCCAAAGTGAAAGGCAGATTAAAAGTACCCACTGAGAGTCCAGTGACATGAACGAAAAAGGACCTGCAAAAAGGCATATCATGAAATCTTAGAACACTAGGGATAAAGAAAAGACTCTGCGAGCTTTGATACAGAAATCCAGGGCTATTTTTATAAGCCTTTTGGCACTATTTAACTTTTTAAATTTTTTTGGTGAGGAGGATTGGCCCTGAGCTAACATCTGTGCCAATCCTCCTCTATTTTGTACGTGGGAGGCCACCACAGTGTGGCTTGATAAGTGGTGTGTAGGCCTGCACTCAGGATCCAAACCTGTGAACCCTGGGCTGCCAAAATAGAGCATGCTAAATTAACCGCTATGCCACCAGGCCGGCCCCACTATTTGACTTTTTTTAACTACCAGTCATAACAGCTATAACACAATATCTGCATTCCTGAGAAACCTTACATTTCACAAATGTGACCACTAAAAATAATAGGGCTCATGGAGAAAAGTATGATTGGGGAAGACTACTCAAAACTTAGGCGAATGTTCTAACCAGATCACCAAAAGAAAAAAGACAATAAAAATTGTAATGAAAATCCACACATATTTTCAAAGTTAGTGAGTGGGAACAGGACAGCATGATATGAAATAAGCAAAACGTCCAACTAAAAGCCAGATCTAGAGTGTCTACCCAAGAAGTAGCACTTCAGGCCAAGCGTTGGCACAGATCAAAGTTCCACTTAGGGTCTTTAATTAAAGAAGTATAGAAAGTATAGAAATTGGAGAAAAGGAATAAAGCACAAAGGAAAGGGGGTTATCATTTTTAAAGTTCCTTTGATTAATACTGTAAATGATAACTATAGTCCTCTCCTGTGATATATTGCAACAGAACGAGGCAGAGATAACTTTCATGGTTCAGACCAGGGGTTCAATCTTACCTACAGCTTTGATTTTTTTTTTTCTTTTTAACTCTTTCTGAGATGTGAAAGACCTCTTGGGAGGGGCATAAGGCCAAGAATGGGGAGGAGATACTGTCTAGCAGCATTTAAAATTTTAAGCTGAGTAATCCTGTGTTATAGGGGCCTACTTATCTTTTTTTTTCTTCTTTTGGTGAGGAAGATTGGCCCTTAGCTAACATCTGTTGCCAGTCTTCCTCTTTTTGCTTGAGGAAGATTGTCCCTGACTTAACGTGTGCCAATCTTCCTCTATTTTGTACATGGCATACTGCCACAGCATGGCTTCATGAGTGACACGTAGGTCTGTGCCTGGGATCCGAACCCGTGAACCCTGGGCTGCCAAAGCAGAGCATGGGAAATTAACCACTATGCCACTGGGCCAGCCCCTACTTATCTTTTTTTTAAGAGTGCCAATTTTACTGTCTTATAAGTGTTAATTCACGTTTACTTCATTATGAGGGTTTTTTTTTTCATATTTTGATACTTTTCAATGTTCTGGCTTGAATATATGCTTAAGCTTTTAGTATAGGTTATTGCAGGGTGTTTGTGTGTGTGTGTTGCCTGACAGTGATTATCAAGAAATGATTCCATTGGAACCATTTCCCTAAGTAAACTTAGCTTTGCTAAGAGATACCACCTGCTGGGTTCCGTGACAGCTCTTCCTGATACTTAATGACAATTTCTTTTAATTTAAAGTTTTTAATGAAAAATAATGTAGGAGTTAAAATTGGGATAAGTACTTTGGTACCATAATGGCTTCAAACCCACCAATTAAATATTATATAAATTAAAGTTTTATGTGTTCTTAATTGTACTTTCAATAAGTGAATAGTACAGCTTGTCTGTTAACTATACAATAAATTATTTGACTATTGGATTTAGTCCTGAATTTCATAGATGTTAATTACCTGGAGAAAAAGCAGAGAGATGACACAAGAAGAGCATAGAGAAGGTATAATCGAGAAAAGTCTGTGTTGTACTTCAGCTGGAGAAAACATCAAATCACATGACGGTACTTGTGTAATTATAAAGTAGTTAACATTGTGATTAGTACTGACCACAACATAGACATTAACAAGCCTCATTGAAAAATAACTCAAGGTTCCAGTTTAGAGGTTATAGGCTGGTGCACAGAAGTATGATCCAGTTGTCTACAAACTCAAAATATTTCCTTAGCAATGGTTCAAATTTGAAAACAAGAAAGTAGGTTGCCTAGTTTTCATATTGCTAAATAAAATTTCCCTTTTGGAATGCGTCCCAATCTTGATGATAATTTGCAAAGTAAAGACAAAATAACAAGAGAAGAGGACATTAACCAGCTCCCTCCCAAGACCTCAGAAGCACAAGAGAAATTTGTAACGTTTCATCTGTCCAACCTGCCTCCTACTTAGTGAACATCTCCCATGGTGAGGCACTGAGCCAGGTACTGGCTGCACGTGGATGTGACTAAGATGTTAGCTGGGCTTTTCAAAGATGGAGGCCACAGGTACAATGAGCTCTACCCTAAGCAAATGCTCACCCAGTATTCTACTTCCCTCAAAGGGCATCATCTCAGCGCTCAGGAATCACTATGGAAGAAAAGCCACAAGAGAATTTGTTTCTTGTAAGTTGTACCCAAGCACTCTTTAAGTTCTCCATGTTATTTTTGATGTGATATTCATTTCACTGTGCTTGGAAAAGAGACCTTGCAATTCTTTAGACAAGCCTGGCATCTGCAGCTTTATTAGGAAAGCACAGTGAATCCCACATCCACTGTCATTAAAGCATCCTGTGAGGTGATTCAGTGGCAGGTCTTGACAGAGAAGGGGAAAACACTGGCAGAAAGGGAGTGATGATGATATGTGATTTGGTGATCCCCAAATTGTTAAACTAGATAATAAGACTACTGCAATCCCCTTGATAAACTCAATTCTCTGGGTTTCCTGCTGGCTGCATTCGTTATATCAGCTGGGAACATTGCCTTAATGACATCTGCAAGCTTAATACTCTAGAGACACCACACTGTGCCTATTGGATGGACCATACCTCACCGGAACAGACAGAGCTTTCAGAAATAAGGAGAGATGTCAACTGGGCCTGGTGCTGAAGAGGGGCACAGAGATACCAACAGAGGCCCATCTCCCTTTAGCATTTCTCATTTTCCCATCTGCCTCTCAGGGTTGGGATAATTGATTAGAGGTAGAGTAAGAAATTTGGGGCAGCTGCTGAGAGAAAAATCAGGCCTTGCTTAATGAATCTAACAGGCTCCTGGTTCAAAGGAGTAGCCGCAGCAGAATGAAGAGCCCAAATCCCCTTTTCTAGCCCTTTTATGGCAACAGATTTGTATCATCACATATTGTTATCCCACTGCATCCTTTCCACTCCAATGTTTGATATTTCTCTGAATGATTTGACCTCCATACTCTGGCTTTTCTTCTTCCATTTAGTCTTCTCACATGGACTTGGTCTCTCATTTCATTTGGATCTTGTTTTTCCCCATATAGTGCCACGTATTTCTTTCTGCATTTAAAAAAATCACCAGTCCATCATCTCCCTGCCACACTTTTCCTTCCTTCCTTTTACTTCCATACAGTTTCAACAAAGCCTATTAATCATTTTGAGTGTGTCCAGTATTGTGCTTGCCACTATTTAAAATTACCTTCTGGAGGTTTCCTCTTTCCTCTCCTACTCCCAGCCTACACTAGTGTGTCTTTTCTCTCCAGACCAGGAGTTGGCAAACTATGGCCTATGGACCAAACCTGGCCCACCATCTCTTTTTATAAATCAAGTTTTATTGAGACACAGCCATGCTCATTTGCTTATGCGTTGTCTTTGGCTGCTTTCATGCAATGACCGAATTGAGTGCTTGCGCAGAGATTATAGGGCCCTTAGAAAAAGTTTGTAGACCTCTGCTCTAGGAAAAGGCATGTTTAGCGTTCCTTTCCTTTCTTCTCTTGCCTGCTCTTCTTAGTTAGGGAAAGATCACAAGGTTAGAAAACTCAACCAGAAATACTTACAAACTAGAGATGCCAGTTGGTTTCACTTAACTTTATAGAAGGACAGCCTTCATTCTCAGATGACTAAGAATCCTAACTATTCCCCAAATGTGATAACGTATTGTTTCTATCCTTACCACATCCTAAAATTAAAAGTTGCTTTTCTATTCATTTATTAAGACCAGCTCAAGTATCCCACTTCCGTGAGGGCTTTCTGCTTGCTGAGACTCTTTTCCCCCTTCTGAGACACAACTTTCCCCCGACATCACTGCCTTACCTGTCCCTGCTTCCCTTCTTCTGCCTTTCCCTTAGCCTGCCTTCCTGTTGTAATTTATGGTTTAGCAATATATATTTTTTTTTACTGTGAGAATGCCTTTATAGGTTTCTTTTCACTCTAAGTAGCATTTTTCAGTGAAACACACATAGTGCTTCACCTAAGATGGATTCCGGAAAATAAAAATGTCTCTGTCTTCTTCTATGAATGAATACCCTATTGTACTCTTTCCTAGTGTCCATGAGAATTTCTATATTGACCATTAGCTCTGAAATAGCATCTCCAATAGATGTGAGATACAATCTTGGAGAGGAACTATAGACTGGGGAACTACACAGAATTTTATTTTATTTTAAATAGTTCACAAAATTTAAAAATTTCTAAGCATTCAGTTAAAATCTATATTCCCAGCTTCTCTTGAAAAATTAGAAAATCTAGTACCACCAGGATTTCCACATAGCTCCAATCAGCTGAGCTCTGCAGCACTGTCCCCTTTAGAAGAGTCGTGTGCTTTCTAATTTCCAGTTCACCATAGTTCCCGACACTCCTGTTAGTCTATGCTGGACCAGCTTCACCATTTGCGTCACCTACAGATTCCCCATAGGCCTTTAATTTAGAATTCCTGATCTAAACCAAATATCCAAGGTCCATGAACATTTGACTGAAAAGCTATACTCCAGAGGTGGTTATCAGTAATAGCTTCACGTAACTGGAAGTGGCGGTAGCATAATGGGGGGAAATGGTGAATGCATGGAATAATATCACACATATCCTAGACCTAGTATTGGTAAAATACGGAGAAAGAAAAAAACAAAACCCAACCTTGGAGCTTTGATAGCCTGTGTATGTAACCAAGACCAAGCTAAGCCCCAGATTTGGTAAAAGCACTTTGGAGTAAACGATAAAGTGGGTGTTATGGGCTGAACTGTGTTCCCCCAAAATGCACAGGCTGAAGCCCTAACCTCCAGCACCTCAGAATGGGACTGTATTCAGAGATAAGGCCTTTAAAGAAGTGATGGAATGAAAATAAGGCTGTTAGAATGGGCCATAATCCAATCTGATTGATGTCTTATAAGAAGAGGACATTTGGACACATGAAGACACACCAGGGGCATGTGTGCACAGAGGGATGACCATGAGAAGAGGCAGCAAAAGGGTGACCATCTGCAAGCCAAGGAAAGAGACCTCAGAAGAAACCAAACATGCTGACATCTTGATCTTGAACTTCTGGCCTCTGGAACTGTGAGAAAATAAATTTCTGTTATTGAAGCCACCTGGTCTGTGGTATTTTGTTAGGGCAGCCCTAGCAGACAAATCCAGTGGAGCCCCTGCAACAGGCTCCTCCTTGGCCTTACACCAGGCTTTTCTCTCACTCTCCTATAATCTGAAAAGTACCATGTCCACTTTGCCATCTCCCACTCTCAAGCCATTTTCACGGCCGGTTATACTTTCCCCTGTCCTCACTCTTCACCAAACCACACCTATTGGCATCGTTTTGCAAGATAGTGATTCCCAAGATGCAACAGTTTACCTAATATGGCCCATCTCTGGGAGATAAAGAATAGAGACTGAGGGAATATAACAAGCATATATTTATTCTTCCTCATTCAATCCGGAAATACACAGAAAAACAGGATCCATCAATTATTTTGTTGTTACTTCTGAGTTACTTTTTCTGTTGATGCTCCTAAAATATCACATATCCCCACCTTTGTAATACTCCATTGTCCAGAAGACCCTTACTGCGGATGATCCCTTTCTTGGCAATCATGAACGCCCCTCTTTACTTATTCCTGACTCAAGAAAACTTGCCTGGAAATTTCCTTTCCAGATTCACCCTTTCTTCTGCCAACAGGTGAAGGTGATTGTAGCTTCTTGAAAAAGGGTCCCCTATAGCAGGTATAAGGGGATTTGCTGGATAAGCTTTCATGGTATGGACACTGCACAATGGGGACAAGTAGTCAACCTGGCCTTTCAACTTAATGGAATCAGAACACAATCTTCACAACTGCATACATTTTTTGCGCTGTTGTAAAAACATCACATACTTCTTTGCACTGTTGGGAGATAACCCAACAAGAGCACAAACTACTTGGAGACAGCGATTAATTTTTTCCTTCATGTGTATCACTGACTAGGTTGCTGGAACTTCACATTCCATTAGATGATCAT
The DNA here is from genome assembly GCF_041296265.1 of Equus caballus. Lineage (NCBI taxonomy): Eukaryota > Metazoa > Chordata > Mammalia > Perissodactyla > Equidae > Equus > Equus caballus. Next base: position 65,742,174 of record NC_091698.1, read on the forward strand.
TTGTATTGGTCATGGCTTTGGCCTAGTTAAAAGAAAACCTCGTGGAATACCTCAGTGAACATTTGCAGCAATTAACAGTATCCAAGATGACAGTTAACTGAAGACAGTTCCTTGAAGGGAGATTTCTAACGGGGTTTAGAATTTATAGAGAAAAGTTCCTTTTAGAAGAGGACGTATCCAACTGGCTGCCAGATAGAAGGGATCTGACTGGTTATGCAGGGGATAGCAGAAGGGAGGGAATCGGGTTCAAGATGGAGAATGACACTAATAAGGAAGATGGAAGGGAAATCAGAAATATTATCATCATGCTAAGAGAGGGCTCTGTGTGGAACAATCTACTGGAGGTCTCAAGTTGGTAGAGACAGACGTTGGTTTCCTAGGCATTGGCATATTGGAGAGTATCTTCAGATGTAATGCTCTTTTGCCTGACCAGAGTCAGTACTATCAACTACAGTTTTCTTGTTTAAAATAAATATAATCTATAAATACCTAAGCTTGCATAAAACTTGCACAAAGTTATATTGTTCACTTTTTCAAATAAATATTTGTTTTAGAAAGGATTTGCAATGTGTCTCCTTTAAAAAATACACACATCTATTACAGTTTCAGATATGTTTCCATGTGATTACGCTTTTCCAAAACCAGAAATACGACTTTTGGGGTTTGTTTAACCCTAGTGCCTAAAATATAATGATACTTGGAAATATGTATATATTTTAAATATGTTAACAAACATGCTCACGCACAAACTCCAAACAACATATAAATGCACGCATTCAAACAAGCACACTTACACATGTGCACCAGTTCATGCCACCCACTTCCCTTTAGGTTTTAATTAAAGTGCCTATTCCAAAGATTGATGATTCCCAGGAGAAGGTACTGAAACAAGAAAATAAAAGGGCCAAGGGTATTTTGACAGCTGACAGTGCAACGGGGATGCATTGCCCAAGTTTTGCTAGAAAAAATCACCTGCATGCTAGTTTTCACCTTTGACTCCACTCCTCTACTTGCTCCCAAACAAGTTGTTGGAGGAACAGGCATGAAATAGAGACCCATCCTCTCCAAAATCTTCTCCGAAATCACATAAACAATAAGAACCAAAGAGCCATACAACACTTTGAATGAACTGGCTCAAAGTCTTGGTTTTCCTTGCCAGGTCTTGTCCTTACAGTATGTTAAACCAACAAGGACAGACGGCATCTGGGGAAAGACAAAAGGGATGCATCCTTCGAAAAGCACATTTCTTGTTTAGATTTCAATTCTCTTTTCGCTGCTAGTGTTGTGACAGTCTGCTACTGCTGCTGGCCAGAACTTTTCCTCACATCTCTGATCCTCTCTCTGAGGGAAGATTTACTCTCTGATAAAACCAGCCACAATTTGGAAATCATTTCCTGAACAGAGCCTTCCAGGCACACTAAATTCATCTGGGTGAAAGAAAGTTAAGTGACTTGGAGCATTTTGTAGATTATATCCCCCTAAATGTATAACCCAGACTAAGGAGATTTATTTGGATGAGATGAGAAATGACCTTAACCCTTTCACTTTTACCAAACCCCAAACAAACTTGCCAAGTTTACAAACGTTTAGTCATTATTTTTCCTTAATCTTTCTTCTCACTTGGTGGATGTACCCACCTCTACTTTCTCATCTGTGATGAAGTAAATAAATTAGTCGTTTTAAAAGAAATAGCTTACAGGTTTTTTCTCACCATTTTGCTGATTAGAAAGCACAGACTGCACATGAACTTCAGATAAGTATTCAAACTTTTATTAGCACCAAGTGTCAAGATTTGAATTTAACCCACACTAATTATAAGGAATCTCACATTTTGTACATTCGATAGCATGCAACACAATAGTGTGAACATTTATTAAATGAAAACATCCTCATTCGCTTTCCCCATATGTATATATCGTAATGTTAACCTTTCTTAGCAATTGCTGACAGTTAAATGTTCTTCTTGGCCCCTTGCATTATAGTGCGAATAATAAGATTTTGAAATCTTCTAAGACAAGTAGACTTTTCCGACCCTTATTATTTAAACAAATTAAGCAAATAATAGCTAGGCTTGTTATTAATAAACAACCTTCATAGTTCTCCAATAAATATATTCCAACCACAGACAAACATCTGGCATCAACTTCCTCTCACTTCTATTTTTATAATTCTGAGTTAGGTAACAGAGGCATATTTTTGTAAGTACTCTTAAACTCAGTGGAAACTATAGATATTTAGCTAGATGTTAGAAAATATATAGATATAGATATAGAGATCTGGCCTGTTCCCCAATACTTCCATTTAGGATTTACTTTCATCAAATGTGAAGTGTTACTATCAGCATTGCCATTATCTAATGGTATAAATAACCTAAGATGCCCTGCATTGCATCCAGATCTAAAGATAAAGAAATGTCATTTTAAATTAGTATGTTGACTTTCTTAAAATAGTCTTGCAGCTCCTCCTAAACTCTTTTAGATTAAGTTAACTTGAAAACAATACTTGAAGATAATGGATATTGACAATATTATATAAGGCACTATGATTCCCATGGCTTAAGTGTATTTCAATAGATATATATGGCCAATAAACATAGGGTGATATGAAATCAAGCTGTGCGCAAAGCCACAAATGGGCAAATAGAAGAACATGAAGCTGATCCTTGACTTGACATCTACTTGCTCTCTGAGATTTTCCTGATATTCATTCATACTTCAAGGATCTCTGCTATGTAGTTCCATTTTTCTGCCTTATAAATGCAAGAGTTACAATGACATGCCAAAATATCGAGCAGAATATCAACTCATCATCAGGAAACTCTATCACTAATACGTGTGATTTTGATATGAAGAACTTGCTCATGAAGTCACATCCATTCACTTTAGTGTGACATTGTTTGTGCTGTTCAATGTGCGATGATGCTTACAGTTGCTTTCCAGCTGTCTGTCCAAAGGATGATATTGTATTCATTCAGGTTTTCCCTCCACAGGACACTCATCCCTCCCAGGGAAGGTCGGACCCCTCAGAGGCTTAAAAAAGGTAAGACAGTGTCAAAAAGTATTCTCCTTGACAGAGCTGCACTTGGGAAAAACTGTGGACAATGCTGTTTCAACTCAATGCTTTAATTTTCCCTTACTTTTCTCCCACTGTCCCAGCATCAAGCTCAGTCTGTCATTGAGTAGTTTTCCGACTACTTCTTAATAAGGGATTAGCCTGAGGCAATGATTTCCGAACTTGTCTGTTCATCGGAACTTTCAAAAAGAAAACTGCAGATTCCCAAACTCAAAGATTCTGATACAGTAGTATTCAAGTTTGGGAAATTTTTATCCTTCCCTTCTTATTACAAGACCTTGGTAATCCAAAAAGCTTTCCAGATCCAAAGACAGAAATTCCAAATTGTAGACATTTAGGCTTTTTCTTGCAGTGAAAAATCATTTTGTAGCATTTGTCACCCTGTATTCAATCTCATGCCTCACCCATGACCTGGTCAATGACATCTGGGTATTTAGAATTTTTTCTAGACCACTTCTCTGTCTTTTCTTTTTGTGAATCTTCTCAGTTGAGTTTCTTATATAAGGAAGGCCATATGCATAGATGTTTAGTGCATTGGCTCTCATTTAAGACTTCTTGTCTTCAAATACTGATAGGCCTCAGTTAAAATGAATAACAGCCATATCTACCCCAAAGAACCGTTGAGAGAATTCATTGACTTAATGGGTGTGCCACAGTGTCTGATACATGGGAAACACTGGGTAAATTTAGGTTATTGTAACAATTGTATTTTAATGGCTATTGGAAGCTTAAACTTTACATTTTCCTTTTTGTAAATCTTCACACCTCTGATTATTAGAAAAGGTTGTTTTCAAGCACCCTAACCTCTTTGAGTGTAGTGTCCATTTTCTATCTGGTGCAGAGTAAGCTGATCTCTTGTAGGAAAACAAAATAACACTATCCCTAGATGTCATTAGAATATTCCCATGCTTTCTCTACTTTCTAGTAACTTTTGTGTGTCCTAGGTAAGAATCTCATCCCTAATACTTCTAGTATCAAGCTTGCCCACCTGCTTCAATGAATTGCCCTTTGCTCCCAGGCTCTGGTTTCTCCTGGCTCCTGTTAGTGCAGCTACATGAACTTTTCTGATGACATTGTTACCCCAGCCACTGGCCCCATAAGATATTAAACATACCCTGCTCAGAACAAGCCTAATGTGTTGTCTTATCTTACAGGAAACCACAAAGAAAAGAAGGAGAAGATGGCTGAGGCGTAGTCAAAATCAGTTAAAACTGGTTGAAGATAACATGGCAGTCTGACTTGACCTGACATAGACCCCACAGCTCACTATATGCTCATTGTAATACATTATCATGCTACATAACACACCCACTGGTGCCATGACATTTTATAACCGCCATGGCAATGCAGGATATAACCAAATAAGGAAAGAAAAGAGGTAGCACCCATGTTCCCCCAAAAAGACTGCCCAGTTCCCCAAATAACTATGAACATTCCTCCCCTTCATTTCTTTGACTCCTTATAACAGCTGCTTAATTGCCCCAAGATCTGAGAATTTGATTTGTGAACTTAGTTCCTACTTCCCATTCTTTGGCCATTGAATAAAGTTTGTGCTATTGAACGCTCAGCTTCAGTCTCATCTCAAAGTTTTGAAATCAAGTAGAGAAACAGCACCAACAGGAAGAGCAATAGAAACTTACTCGGGTCTCTCCTTGTTTGGGGAGAGAATTCAATTGCTAACAACATCATCCTACTTCCCACAAGCTAGGTACAAGCACTTCTTTCGTACTATCAAATTATCACTGATTATGATAGCTGCAAGACAATTATAAATGAGCCACCAAAACTATTAAATATTTTAGTAAACCATTCACATTTTATCCTCTAACTTCAGCTGAAACAAAACCTTCCAGCCTCTCTTAGAAACTATACCAGTGCTACTCAAAGTATGGTCTGCAGGCCGTAAAGTCCACAAACTGTTAGGAAACCATGAGCAGTTAGGAAACTTGTGCCAGAATACAAATCAACTGTGTTACTAGGCAGATTGTTGACTTAGCTGATGTTTTTTTAGTACAAAAACTTTCTTGATGAAGGAAGCAGTGTGTTGATTCACATTTTGGCAAGCTGGTAACAAACAATTCACAGACCAGCTCCTTTGTGTAGCACCAAGCTAGAACCTGTGCTGTTAGAAATACAGCATTGGGCAAGATAGAGAAGGTCTGTTCTCTCACATGGCTCGTGTCCTACCTGAGTTTGGAGTTGCGGAGGAGACACCAAACAAGTTAACAAGTTGGTAAATTTTAGGAGTAATAATTGCTAAGAAGAAAGTAAAATAACGGGTTAGAGAGAATCTGGAGGAAGGAGTCATAGAAGGCTTCTGAAGGAGGTAACATTTGGGCTGAGATTTGAATGTTATCAAGGAGCCAGCTGAACAAAGGTAGGGAGAAGGAAGAGCATTCCAATTGGAGGAAAAAGCTAATCCAGAAGCTTAGAGTAGTAACAAGTTGGTGTGGCCCAAGACAAGAAAGAAGGTCAATGGCTGAATTGAAATGAAGAAGGAAGAAAGCAATAGGAAGTGGTATCTAAACAGTAAATAGCAACCAAATCATGAAAGGCTTTGAAGGTTGTGGAAGTAACATTTTATTCTTGTTATGATGGGAAACCATTAGAGAGTCTTACGCAGAGGAAGGCCATGATGCAATTTACATTTTTTAAAGTTCGGTTTCCTTTTCCTCCTAAGAATGCCTCACATTCCTGTTACTGTGACTTTGGTCTTGTTCCTTCTACTTTCTTGATTCTCCCTCCTGTCTCTCTCCTTCCTGTACGTGTCCCTCCTACGCTTCAAAACAAAGCTCAAGCCCATCTTTTTCACTGGTGTTTCCTAACCCTTCTAGACCCCCTTTCTTTTTTCTGACTTCCATAATTTAACTTAATTCAACTTAATTTGAAACTCACATGCTTACATTTTTTTAAAAAACATTTATACTAGTTTTCAGGTCAGATTAATAGCACCATGTTTGCTTACTTAAAACACTTACTTGAAGCATCCAATAGGTGATAAACGAATTCCTCTTAATTGTCCCTCTCTTTGCTTTTGACACCATTGCCTGAGAAAACCAGGAGGAGTATCAAAAGAAGAGATAGAAATTGAAGAATGGTGGAAAATATGTGAGTGTGGTAGAGAGGAGGATAGTGTTCCCGATGGGAGAATAAACGAGCAAGGTGAGACCATTCAAGACGTACAGAAAAAATGAAGAGTATAATCCTCTGTATTTCACCACTCGCCTCACTCATGGACACGTTAGGTTCACTGAGGTTTTGACACTGTTGAATTTCTCATAGTATCAGCCATCTAGTTTCCAAGGCTTTTGCTGTTTTTTTCACTTCTCTGCAAACCACTGCAATTTTACCATTGCTCTTTTTTGTATAATTGGAATAAGAGTGCAGTTATGAAATACTTCAGTCCCTTCTCTGATCCAAGTATCTTAATTTCTTATTCTGGACTGTAATGTTATAATTTTCTCCTCATCTGATCTCTTGAATTGAAGTATAAAATACATTTGGGGCCACTGTATTTAGAATGCCTTCTCACATCTATTATCTAAGATTCTCTTTGCATTTCTAATGCCTTCCTTTATCTGTTCTACCATCTTCTTATAATCTACTGACTGCTTAATTAAAAGAACTCTTGCGAAGTTGAATGACTGCTTTTGAAATCCAATCAGTAAGATTCTTTTGAAATTTTCGTACTTATCTTGATGAGTGCTTACTTAGTAGATGATTCAAGAACTGAGGAGGTTAAAGAGCCATTTTAGTTTCAGGCGAAACTGTTTGGGAGAGGAAAAAAGAGAAGATACTGATGTTGATATTGTCTTGTGAGTTTTTCTCCTTCATTTATTTTCATTAAAAAAGATAATTGCATGAAAACAAGATTTTTTTTTCTTGAGGGCACACCTGCTCTTTCTGTGACACATAACTTAAGAGTTTCTTCTTGTCTGTGACATCTGTTATTTACAGAGGCATCTGGGATAATGTTTCTTACAGTTAAAAAGAAGTAAAGCCAGATAGACAACAATTCTTTTAAGCTAAAAGAATGATAGTCCTTAAACCCTGCATTTTGTTGTTTTGATGGTCAAAGATATTCCACTCATTTGTGAAAAGGCTGCTTTTCTAAGAAATGGCTACTAGATGGAGTGAAAGTAGTTATTGCCCCCACCAATGTAAATATAAAAATAAAAGTAGTATAATCAGGATTCAGAGAGTACAGAGAGCAGATTGCCTAAGCTGACCAGAACTTTTGTCTTTATAAATACTTGAAGGTACACGACTTTTCATATATTGTTTTTCTCCTATCTAATGGATGAGATATTAAAATACTCCAGTTGATATTTGTTATAAAATGAGAACTAAAAAAAACTTCTTTTCCAGTTTTCAGCTTCATTTTTAAGTAAAGACAACTATGTTGCTTAAATAAAAGGAAAATGTACCCTGGTTTGCAAAATAGCATACCCACATTGTCACTGAGCAATTGTTCTAGCTGTGTGCGGGTCAAAATTTATTTTAGGTTTCTTTTGGCTGGACATAGAAATCTTCTTTCTTTTCATTGTCCAACTTTTTCTCTTATTTTATTTCCTTGCTCAACTCTTTGTCTCATTTTATTTCTTTAGTATAACAAAAGAAAAAAGGAGCTCATTTTCTATAGTCTGAATCAATTCTAGGGTTTGAGAGTGTCATTCACCGTTTCTATTTGCTTGCTAACGTCTACACACAACTGTAGTTTCAGAAGTAGATTGTACAAGAAAATAAAGAGGAAAAGAAAACCAAGATTCATTACTCTTGTATATGGTGGGGTAAAAGAGAAGAGAAAAGCTGTTGGATAACCTGTGGTCTATAATGACCTATGCCATTGATCTGATCCACTCTGTCTCAGTTGGAGAGAATTTTAATTTAATCAGTTGTCCAATTTTAATTATACATTTTTGAATCACGGTCTCAATCTCCTTTATAGGCATCTGGAATTTTGGTAGCTTGATCAACTGAGGGATCACCATCATCAATATTATTTACTCCAAAAATATCTGATGCTGTACCAGGTACTATACCCACATTCATGTATGGACAGCGCTCAATATTGTGTACTTCACAACTCTTCGGTACGCATTAGGAAGAAAGAGATTATTTGGGATAGGGATTTGTTCAAAGTAAAGTTTCATAAAATGATCTACTATATCAAAAGAGCAATGGTGTATGTTTTTCAAAATATATAATTGATTTGAGGCACTTTTGACCGTCCTTTAATATTTTTGACTGTTTAAATTTTACTTCCCATGAGAAATGTGGGGTTATATGATTTCCTGTTTTTTCCCTGCTAAAGATTATCTTATGATAGGTATGAAATAATTTGAAGTTGGTAGGAAGGAGTGCCGTTTAAAAATTTCCCTCTCTTCTTTGCCCCAAGAGCTCTCATAACATCTCAAATTTCACTTTTAGAGATTAATTTCTTTTGGTCTTGAAGGCTTTTGTGCTACAAGAGTTCTCTATTGAAATGCAAATGCCCCTTGGAGTGTAAACATCTTAAACCAGTAATGAACAACCTGAGGCTCCAGGTAGCTTTAAGCTATGGTCAAGATCTAATTCTGCATAAAAAGATTAAAAAGTTGCCTCCCCATTGTTATTTTTCAAATATACCCAGATATTAACACTTTAGTGGGTAGAAAGAGGTATCATTTTCCCATTTACATTTTTCTAGTCAGCAAAGTAAGTAAAATAAATTGTCAGAATATACATTTTATGATTAGATCAAGATGAATGCCAGGTTAAAAAAAAAGTTATTTACATAGTTAAATCTGATTTTCAAAGTATGAATTTTAGTTAACTTTTGATATGGGATCTTTATGCCTTGCTCAAGATTTTATTTACCTAAAAAAAGGTTATTTATACATGAAAATGAAAGTTTTTGGTATATTAGTTCAATTTAACAATAGTTCATTATGAAAGGCAATATTCAAAATAACCATGTTTTAAAATATGTTTGATTTGATATAGTTTAAGGATTTTTTTCAGATTTGAATTTGAATTTTTAGCTATGCTGACCAATTAGAATTATATTTAGTTCAACTTACAGGAAAAAAACAAGACTGGGTCCATAACAAATGGAAAATAAGAAAATCTAAGCTATTGTAAAGGAGTCCTGAAACAAAACCAGACAGATTGTGCCTGATGAAGCTGCGTAAACCACAGCAGAAAGCATGAGCAGGTGAAAATCATCATGAAGATAGTCACAGACAGAGACACACCAAGCTCACAGTGAACACGTGCAACCAAACTTAACAAAACAAAACAAAATAAAACAATTCCTGGAGCAATCCATCACAGCTATTCATTACAGAACTATACTTGAAGTAATTGTGCTTGTTGGTCTCCACACACACACACACTGAGCAGCAGGGCTAGAGAAGCATTTTAATCTAGGCTAAAATCTAAAAAGTGAAGAAACTATGCTGACTATCTGGGGAGGGCTCAGACTGGATCTGAGAGCTTACTCCAAATTCCCATAAGAGAGAGAGGGGCCGGCCCTGTGGCTGAATGGTTAAGTTCGCGTGCTCCTCCTCGGTGGCCCAGGGTTTCGCTGGTTGGGATCCTGGGCGCCAACATGGCACTGCTTGTCAGGCCACGTTGAGGTGGTGTCCCACATGCCACAAATAGAGGGACCCACAACTAAGAATACACAGCTATGTGCTGGGGGGATTTGGGGAGAAAAAAAAAGAGAGAAAGAAGGAAGACAGAAGAAAAAGAGGTAGCGAAAGTTCTCTGCTATCAGAATAAATCTCTCTTTAAGTGGCAATGGGGAGATCTAAAGCTGAGGGAACTCGTGACTGTGCACCTAAGAAGTACCTTGTTAGTTGAAACAAGAAGACTACACGCTCCGAACCTAACTGAGCCATTGCATTCAGGGTAGAAGCCTGTGGAAGAAAAAGAGTGGAAAAACTTCAGGGAAACTCCATGCCACCTGACTCCATTAATCCAGTTCACGTATGAACATGAACAAACCACCAGGACCACTACTCATTTGAATAAAACCAACATCACAAAAGAATGAGGACAAAGTGAACATGCAGAAAGTCTGGTCCTGGGGGGAACAGAAATAATGGAGATGTCAGAGGGAGACTTTAGAAACAACTCTGTGGAGACTCAATGAGATTAGAGAAGGTAATGTATATGTAATATAAACTCAGCAAGCTATGACAAAATGGCAGAAAACAAGAAAAAGTACTCGGAGATTAAATATAAATATATATTTATAAGTGAACTAACGCATTATAATGATCACCGTTGAAAATAAAATGTGTGATCTGCAAGCAAAAGTGGAGTCAAACAGAGAAGAGACAAAACATATGAGGGAAAAACTTAGAAACTAGGAGCCTATATTCAAGATTTATATAATATGTCTAATAGGAGTTCCAGATTGAGAGAACAGAGGCGATGATGATAAAGAAATTATGAAAGGAATGATAGACCAAAATATCCTGACACTAAAGTCAGAGAGGAGATTTCAGTTTTACAAGGTCCACTAAACCCTGAGCAAGATAAAGAAGAGTATACACATATATTTGAACACACACACACACAGTGCCGACGAAAATGGAAAAAGCAAGTCACAGGAAAAGACTGTGGAAGAAGTGAGAGCCTCAAGATGGACTCGAAGAATCGATACGATGCAGGTAGGTAAAGAATAGAAAGAAGAGAGAAGTGGGTGAAGATGGCGGGTGGGCAGAGACAATTGGAATGAGAACTCAGATGCTAATATTCTTCCATTACCAAATTTTAAATATAAAAACATCAAGGAAATGAGAATTTATGCAAGTCAGTTAAATGTCCCAAATGTTTCTAACGATTAGTCCTTGCTCACTTGAATTGGGAAAGAAATGAGCTCATTTCTTTTTCTATTTTCTAACCTTATCACATACTCAACAAACTTCTATTTTTGGATGGACAAAGCCAGTTTTGAAAAATACATGAAAGGCTGCTTTGGGGATTGGAGTCTTAATGTTGGCCCAGTATATTCATTTTGTTTTGAATCATAGTATAATGAATAATTCTGGTGGTAATGACTGAACCTCCGTATTTATAGAAAACTGACATTTCTTGAACATGAAATTGTTCCTGGCTTTATGTAAATGAAGCTCTGCATTTAGGTGCAGTGGCTTCTGTTCATTTTACTTGCTGTGTCTTGTTTAAATCAGAAGAGTGTATCACCAATTTTCACCCTACACCACTCCCACCCTCCAAACTGCCGTACATTCTCTGTAGGGTCTTTGCTCCTGTTCAAATAATATTTTCCTTCACTTACGTCTCTCACCCAACGTGCTTATTTTGTCCTCACTGGATTATAAAATTATAAATATCTTATAATCAAGTAAACTTGGTATATCAACCTAAAATAAAGTGGGATATATGTGTGTATTTTATCTTCCTGCTCTCCTACTCATACACAACACATGCATTTGGAACATTTCCCTTCTTGACATGGGTCTTGCCAGTGTTTTCTGTTTCTGGCAGAATATGAAATCTGACAGGGAAGAGGCCGTCTCTCCTTTTAGGATAATTTCTGTCTGAATCAGCTGCCATAACATAAGCACCACAGACCGGGTAGCTTCAACAACAGAAATTTATGTTCTCACAGTTCTGGAGGCTGGAAAGTCTCAGATCAAGATGTGGGCAGATTCAGTTTCGGCTGAGGGCTCTCTCTCCTGGCTTGTAGATGGCTGCTTTCTCTCTGTATTCACATGGCCTTTCCTTGGTGCATGCACGTGGAGACAAAGAGAGATCTCTTTCTCTCTTCTTCTTCTTATAAGACTGTCTAACCTATCAGATTAGGACTCCCACCCGACCTCATTTAACCTTAATTACCTTCTAAAATACCTATCTCCAAATACAGTCACAATGAGAGTTAGGGCTTCAAAATATGAATTTTGGGGAGAAACCATTCAATCCATAGTAACGTTTATCTGTGGAACACAGCTCTGTGACCCACAAACATAAAGATTTTTCAAATAATTTTTGGGCATTTGGATTTTATACAGAAGAAGGTATAGGAGGAGGGGAGGCAGCAATTTAATTCAAATCACTTCTTTTCTCTGCAGATTCCAAAAACTCTCATCTGAGATGATTCTTTTTCCTCTGTTTAATATTTTGTTATCATTTTGACTATGTCCTCCCTTTTGTGACTCTGGCTCCTAGAGCGCATATTAACTGTACTCCCTCAGTGAGAAGTGAACAGCTTTTTAATCTCCTGTTCTGATTATTTTTTTCATATGTTTCTTGCTTCTCAGTAGGGTTCTAAGCCCCTTATAGTCAACATGGCATCCTATACTGCCACGAACTCCTCATAGTTCCCGGGTGTAGGAATGCCTGGCATAAAATTGTTTAATGTTTTCTTTCTTGCTTTTTTCTTTCTGCTTGCTTTAATCCACACGCATTTACTTAATAATCATACACCTAATTAAAAGAAAATTAAGTGAAAAGGTTTAAGATAGAAAGATGGTGGTAAAAATTTCTATGATGCTTGTTATCATTAAAGGACTGATAAATGAGAAGAAGGATACAATTGATTCTTACAATCTTCCAGCACAACTTCTCCCCAATCAGTGTTTTATGGGACACTTTTTGTCATGGGTGGCATTTCCTGAGGCAGATTCGTAGGATGGAGTTTGGAGTTCAGGTTGTATATTAGGGAGCAATATCTGTGAAAGGAAGCGGAAGGAGCAGAACGGGCAGAGGTAGAAGGTGAGCTGTGATTCACATCCAGCAAAGCCTCCATCTCCCCCGGAGGAGATTTGTAGTTAATGAGCACAACAGAGCTGGCCTGCATTTATCTGAATCAGCTGGGCCTTTATATTTCTGTTTCTATCACTCGTTGCATGTGGCCTGCCTTGGGAGGGCTGAGCCCTTGGGAGAAGTAGCATTTTGTAGCTGTGGCAAACCCTGAAGGAGTTGACAGCTTGGGAAAGAAGTCTTTCCTTAAAAGAGGGTCAGGAGAGCACATCTCTGTGTCTCTCACAGTCTACTCCTCTGTGCTGCTCGGATCCACTCCATATTTGCTAAGGAAGCAGCTCCTCGTTATTCCAGTGGGCCTCTCATTCTGGATGAAACTTTGAAGAAGAAAGTTACTGGAGCAAGCTGTTGCTGTATACATTCTCAAGGTTACAACTGATACTCATTTTTCCTTCCTCTACTCTTCATTCTAAGTCTCCCTCACTCTCAGCTACCATGTCTGCTGAACTTCAGAGATCGTTTCAATTCTCTATCAGGAAAGCGGCTTCTGGATGGTATATTACGTGATTCTACCAGTGAATTCTATGTTCATGGGCCCATTCCCACATTTATTTTGCTGTAAGAGGACACCTGTGGTCTGACACAATGTTATATGGGATCCCATGTGGATAGATCACTCTATAAACCACTAGAAAAGTGGCACTGGCTTATGCCACAGTCAGAAAAACAAACCTGTATCTGAAACAAGGATCTATTACCGTAAGAGCAAACATCTGGTCCTTACTGGATGGAAGTGTTCCTCATATAGTCAACTTGCCATCAAGTGCTTGGTTGATCTCCTTGAGGAATATTGCCACATCAGGGACTCAGTGTTCATCTCTGTTTCTGGCAGGTGGACAAGCAGAAGCAGTAGTAGCCAGATCAGCCTTTGCAAATAGAAGACCATACTGTTAGGCCCATGTTTAACCTCGGTGCCTCCAACCATGACTACTCCATTCAATATGCTTATTATGCCAACCCTGGGATAGCCAAGGACCAAGTTTCACTGATAACAGTGGTCAAGTCATTCTGCCTGCTTGGTTGTTTAGTGCCTCTTCCTTGCTGGATACTGTCTTGTGGGTGCTAACATGTGACACAAAGATCCCACTTCGTGCTCATGCTCATTCTTCATGCTCACTGTTCTTCCATATCTCTCTAGCTCAGGCCTTGTTCCCAAATTCCAATTTTTAATTCTTTCAAGTTCCTGGCCAGCTAGCAGACTTTTTACCACTGCTCATGAGTTCACATATACTCTAACCTCAAGCCACTTCTCTTTCCATACAATGTGAGAACTGGTGCCTCACTCCACCCTTTGAGTGTCCCTTACCATTGTCTTTCAAGGCAACTCCTAAGGGAGGCTGTTCTGCAGCTGCCATCAATTTCTGGCTTATACTCATATACCAAGCTGACACATCTGAAAACAAAACTTAGGTTTTTTGCTCCTCATCTTAAGGAATCCCTCGTATGACCATAGATATGAGGTGAGGAAGGACCTCTGGAGCCCCATTGGGGGTGACATGGGAGAGGGGGTTACCAGTTTGCTTGGGCCCCACTCATGACAAAAGTATATCATCCAAGATATACCAAATGCCACTTCTACCTTATGATGAAGTGCTGGGCCTGCCTCATATTATGACTAAGTGAATCTGACAGAACCTAGTTCATGGTAGGAAGTTCCAGATGCACGGTCATTTAGTGCCTCATAACTTTTCTTTTACTCATATCGGATGTCCCCCCAAACACCCCTGACCACTAGACAACTAAAAATGTTACTGATATGGAAGGTCCCTGAATCTTCATAGGGTTTATGTCCTATCTTCTGGAGCTCATGTGTCTTACCAAAGCCTCCAGTGTGCTAGCCACTTCTTGTTCATCTGGCTCACTTAGCATAGTGGAGTGATATATCTATCACTCAGACGTTTCTCAACCTGTGTATGACCTTAGAGAAACAGACTTGCATTGGTTGAGCATTTAACCTCCTCTGGAGCTTGGCCACTGTAACTATTAAGACCTAGGCCGAGTCCTTAACTTTCCCTTCTCTCCCACTTCAGAAGATGAGAGCTCTTTATAAGCTAACAGGGAGTCCCTCTGACTTTCAAAATTGACTTTCAATTGCCTGGTAACAAATCACAGCTTTTTGTTACCCTTTTTAGGGGTACTGGTTGTGCTTAGCAATAGCCGTCCCATCCCATCATCCATATAAAAACTATTTCCTCTGGATTCCAACACCTTATAAATCACACCAGCCATTGCCTTCTTTTCCACCAGTACAACATCCCAATTCACCACTGGTGAGAATTTGAACAATTCAATTGCCATCTGGTGCCAAGAGCCCTCTGTGTTTCCCATACAACCAGTAATGGAGTCTCCATTGCCTGGTGGGTAGTAAGTTATCAAGCTCTAAAATCTCATCTTATTGCCTGTTTTCTCAGACCACTCCTGGTAACAAGTTTACGAATGAGGGTCTCTGGAAAGAGTTCTGTGATGGTGCTTGAGGTTCAAGGATCTTATTGGGATTAACCCTGTGGAAGGAAAGGAGGGGAAGAAGGATTAAGCAGAGGAAAAGTGCCACTGCTCTTCAGGCCCAACAAAACCTCATTCTACCCCATGGGGAGCCCTGGAGCATCTACAGTGAGTCAAAGCTATCTAATGTTTAGCCAAGATGGCTAGGCCTTTATACTTCTGCTCAGTAAGCCGTTTGATGCGGGCCACCTCTTTCTCTACCACTGGGAAGGGTATGCTTGGGTAAGGTTTTCTGTGACTGAGGCAAACCCTAAAGGCACTGACAGCTGGGGCAAGAAGTCCTTCCTTGAAGAAGTATCTGAATAGCATATCTCCAGGTCCACTACAATTATCCTACGATGTTTTTTAAATTTTTAAAAATTTTTTTTTACTTCTTTTTTTTTTAAAGATTGGCACCCAAACTAAAATCTGATGTCAATCTTCTTTTTTTCCTTCTTCTTCTTCTCTCCAAGGCTCCCCAGTATGTAGCTGTATATTCTAGTTGTGAGTGCCTCTGGTTGTGCTATGTGGGACACTGCGTCAGCATGGCTTCATGAGCGGTGCCATGTCTGCGCCCAGGATCCGAACTGGTGAAACCCTGGGCCGCTGACATGGAGTATGCGAACTTAACCACTCGGCCACGGGGCCGGCCCCTACTGATGTTGATAGAAGTTCCGGGAAACAGTGCTGCACTCTCAAATTGTAATTACTCAGTTAAAAATATATAAACAAGTTTCTTTACTGCAGAACTTCTCAGAGCCTTTATAAGGCTAATATGCATTGTCATTTCCTAGAGAGAAACAAAAACAGTTCTGAGATGCTTTTATTCAGTTTGCACCAATTGAAAAAAACACCAATCTATTCTGATAGTATTTTCTTACAATGATAGAGTCCCAGGTAAAGTCCTATTTCTGGGGAAAATACATTCACAATTAACTATATCAGGAATGCACTGCTTTCCGACAACATAAAAAATGGCTTTAGAGTCATAGAAAGAAGAAAGCTCTGGATGTAGCCATTACTCTTATGATTGCTTTTGAGATGTGATTTTCTACTAATTAGCAACTTCAACTGAGTGTTTTAAAGCTGTCTACTTTTAAAGGCTTAAAGTACCAGTTTACCAAACTCACCAGCCACGTTTACCCAATAAATTGGTACACTCTTTCTGAAGAAATGGATGAGAGGTGAGCCCTGCCATATTTTGGGGAAGTTATCAAAAATATTTGAAAGGGGGGCTGGCCCGGTGGTGCAGTGGTTAAGTTCACACATTCCGCTTCAATGACCCAGGGTTCGCTGGTTTGGATCCCTGGTGGGGACATGGCCCCACTTGGCAAGCCATGCTGTGGCAGGCGTCCCACACATAAAGTGGAGGAAGATGGGTGCAGATGTCAGCTCAGGGCCAGTCTTCCTCAGCAAAAAAAGAGGAGGATTGGCCACAGATGTTAGCTCGGGGCTAATCTTCCTCAAAAAAATAAAAAATAACAATAAAAAATATTTGAAAGGCAAGAAAGGAAGTAACCAACATCCTACACCAACTATCTCAAGTTCAGCATTCCTTTGCAAACATGAGGTTCCCCCTGTGATGTTGTAGTTTAAGTGCTCAGAACATCTTTTAGTTATACCTTGGATTCTGAATGTGGGAGAAGAAAAAAAGTCCTTTGTTCTGGTGAAAATATTTTGAAAGGAATCCAGTTTTGTTTTCTTTCATTAAGATAATCAAAAATATTTGCAACAAAAGTTGGAAACAATTGAGTAGGTCTGAGCTCACTTCCCTGTTGATGGGGTCACCTGCCGTAGCAATATCGCTCAGGCTGCTCCCACTCTTCTTCAAAGGAAATGCTAAGGCAGGTCAAGGTGGATTCTTGCCAAATGTTTACATGAAAACATTATATGTTAGTAAACACAATGTCCTGTCCTGGAAATATTATGGGCATTCTGATACAGCTTTACCTCCTGGTGCCTCTAACTTGACCCTGTACAATTTACACAGGGAAGTGGCTGAGTTTCAGTTTCCTTATAAGTAAAATGGAGATCATTTGTAAGAATTACAGTTATTTGTAAGACTTGGAGACACTGTATGCATTAAATCTAGTTCGCTATCCAGCAACCAGTAGGCATTCAATAAATGGTGGTGTTAATATTGTTGTCAATACAAACTTCGAGGTTACTATTCCCCTTTTTTCTGAAATTTCTATTTGATTTTAAAATTAGACAATTGAAGTAGATAGTGATTACTTAACTCTATTCACTTCATTATGTATGTTTGAATAATGCGAAGTGCTACAATGACAAAGACTATTTCCTTTTGCAAAGATCTATCTATCGCATTTTGCTGAAATGACAAATAGCTATTGCATACATGACATCAGTGAAGCTTTTAAACAAATTGCCCTCCTGTAATCACAAAGAGAACACCATCTCTAATGCTACAAGTATTTTTTCTTTTTAGTAATTATTTGTAATGGAAACAGTGTAAGAGGAGTTCTTATGGTGCCTTCCATAAGTGCTAATTAAATTATATGTGAATACATACGCAATTGATTTAAATGCCTTAAATTCTTTCAGCATTATTATGAATAAATGCACATATGCTTACAGATCCTAATGTGGTACTTTATTCCATTATCCTGAGTGGTTTGCTTTCTATGTCTGTGATGAAAGACATACAGAGGAAAATCTGTGGCTGTCAAATGCCCAGTGCAATGAGAAATCAATTATTCCAGGAAGTGCCATAATAAGGGTTACTAGCTTCTGGGAATGAATTTTATAGTTTCATCTCTCTCTATTTCTTCTGAAGATCGCACAGCTCCTGAGACGCAGGAGAGAAGGCAAGGAGAAATTGGGTTTGGGAATGGTTTCTGAAGATCTATGTATCCGGAGACATCCATATAAATGGTTTCCAAATGCAGGTGTGCAGATCCCACTGATCTTGACAAAATTTTGACTTTATTAGGACATTAAAAGGATTTTAGGTTCAGTCGTGTGTCACTTAATGATGGGGATATGTTCTGAGAAATGTGTCATTAGGTAAGTCTCATTGTGTGAATATCATAGTGCATTTACACAAACCCAGATGGTATAGCCTACCACATATCTGGGCTCTATCATACTAATCTATGGGACCGTCATATATGTGGTCTGTTGTTGACCAAAATATCATTATGTTGTGCACGACTGTGTGTTTTTCTTAATGTTATTTAAAAAAGAAAAATCTATGATGGGGTCTTTCCAACTTTGGCAGGAAGGGTATTAAAATGGTCTTTCCTGGGGCTGGCCCCGTGGCCGAGTGGTTAAGTTCACGTGCTCCGCTTCAGGCAGCCCAGTGTTTCGTCGGTTTGAATCCTGGGCATGGACATGGCACTGCTTATTGAACCACTCTGAGGCAGCATCCCACATGCCACAATGAGAAGGACCCACAACTAAGAATATACAACTATGTACCGGGGGGCTTTGGAGAGAAAACGGAAAACAATAAAATCTTAAAAAAAAAAAATGGTCCTTCCTTTTTGAAATAAGAGTAAGAGTAGATTTCTGGTTTGTTTTGTATTACTGTCCTTGCTTAGTCAAATAAAGCGCTGACAACTCTTTATCAGTTATCCAGGTTAGTTGAGATATGAAAGGTTGCTTAAAAAGAAAAAAGATAACTACTGATCTGTATAACAGTTGGTCTTGGCTCTGGCTTCTTCCCTCTCTTACGAGTCCATTCTTCAAACTCCCTCTAAAGCAAAGCCTAAAACAAACCAATATTTGATTCGCCATCACTGTTACTAAATCATTTAAAAACTATTTATTTTATTTAACTTACTATGTGGATGCTATGGAAGCTACTTACGTCAAAGTGAGGTATAAATGTGAGTGAGGTGAACTTGCTTCCCTAGTCCGTCCACCAGCAATCAGTAGTCACACTAATTTAAGGTCTCTGGACTTGAGTTCCCTATAAGGAGAAGGAAACTCCATCTTGTCACATTGTTGTTGTTAGTGCCACAAAGTCGATTCTGACTCCTAGAGACCCTGTGCACAGCAGAGTGGAATCCTGCCTTCGTCTTTTTGTGCCATCCTCTCACCTTCTGGCGCTATATCAGACAATGCTCTCCTGCTGTTCATAGGGTTTTCATGGCGAATTTTTTCAGAAGTGGGTGGCCAGGTCCTTCTTCCCAGTCTGTCTTAGTCTGGAAGATCTGCTGAAACTGTCTACCAGGGTGACCCTGCTGGTGTTTGAAATGCCAGTGGCATAGCTTTCAGCATCACAGCAACATGCAGCTGCCACAGTATGACAACTGAAAAGTGCAGTGCGTGAGAGCACTGAATCTTAACCACTAGACCACGAGGGCTGGCTCTTGTCAGATTACTTTCTGAGAAATTAATGATAGTGTTAATGGAGATAATTCACACTTATGTAGGACTATAAAGTTTATAAAACATGTCTATTGTAATTAATATGGAAAGTAATCCTTTAAGGTAGATTTGACTATCCCTCTTTTCAAAAGAAGTAATTAAAATCTCAAAACAAGAAAAATTTTTTAAAAAGCAAACATCCAGCTAGTAAGTGGCTTGAATCCAGATTTTCTGCCCAAATTCAAGTCCTCTTCCCTTGAGCACAGCTATGCGGATTTTCCAGTGGAACAACTTCTCCTATACCCAGGACATGGGTTAAAAGAGGGTGGATATCTTCCCTCTTCCACTCAAGGGTGATATGCTTTAGAAACGTTGGAGAAGTAAGACCCAACTATCTAGTCCCAGCTTGAATTGTCCTTCACGTCTGATGTTACCCGTGTTTCCCTGTCCTTTCCCAGCAGCCTCAGTGCCCCGGGTTCACCAGCTGCTAGAGAAAACTGCTCCTGCCCCAGATTTCTCCTTTCTTCCTGGTGTTTGATCTGTCACCCTGAGATGCCACAGCCACGGGGCTCTTGCCACCTCTACTGTGCCACTATCTCTAGAGGGCAGTACAGCAGACACCTTCTGAGCGCTTTGGTGAAGACAACTGGACGACAGAGCTCTTCACAGGATGCGGGGAGGCATCTGTCAAGCCTTTGGAGTTACGTTAGGGAAGCAACGCCAGCTGACTCCACACAGCGTCACAGATCTAGCTGTTCTGTCAAGTTTCTCTTTTGGCTCAAGTGAGCCTGGCTCCCTCAAGCCTAAGTGTGGTAAAATGGGGGACATCACAGAATCCAGATTCCCTCTTTGGCTTACCCAGGTATGTGGACACATACATGAACCAATTCGAAGAACAACCCTGAACATTCCAAAGCTTCCTGGGATAAACACGCAAAATAAAACACTGACCTTGGATTTTGTTTTTAAAAGAAGATTAACACCAGGCCAACTCTAATAGGCAGGACTTCAAATGACTCTGGGAAGTTGAATGATTGAAAGTCTCATTTTCACTGTTCTTTTTTTTTTTTAAGTGCCATGGCTTGGATGTTCCTGCAAGCAGATTTTTGCATTTTTGCACAGTCCTAAGCAGCTCAAAATTGAATTAGAGCAGATTTTTGCAAACCGTCATGAAGAATATGTATTTACCAGTTTTAAAAGCTTCCTGGAAGATTTAAGAGGGCAGGAGTATTTCAGTCACAATCCATTAACCCTATTTATCATCCACTGAAAATGTCTAAGTGTGAAACCATTTTCGATTTCTGCTAATGTGCCTAGAACTGATATAACGTATCATATTTAATTTCCACACTGCATTATGTAGTTGTGTTTTGTATTTGTGCATCCAAAGATGGCAGATCTCACAAATTCAGGATCTCTTTCCTGTGCAGCCAGCCAGCATGACAGAAGCTTGCGCTTTCCATTCTTTAATGGAGCAGGAATCAGAGCTTTGCGAGTTGGCTCCTTCCTCCCCTGCTCAGTACACCATACAGACTCCCTATTCCAGAAAAGGTGGCTTTGAATATAAAATATGTAATAAGTTTGGTTTATGAGTATAAATTTAGCTCTGAAGGATATTTTTGTGTGTATTCTTATTTTGGCTCTTTCGCTCTTTTCCCTGTTGATTTTGCACAATGTTTATTGAACACCTATTATACATGACTGGGCGGTAATTGTTATAATAAGTAACATTTATTGAAAATTTACTATGTTTTAGTCTCTGTGCTCAATGGTTTATGCTCGTTGTTTCATTAACTACTGACAACAGCTCTATCACTTAAGCAGTGAAGGTATTATCATCACAACAATTTCACATGGGAGGGAACTAAGTTGCAAAGAGTTTAAGTAACTTGCCCAAGGACACACAATTATTAAATGTGATTCAAACCCAGTCCTGTCTGACTGTGAAGCCCAGCTCCTAGTCTATAAAACAAGAAATATCAAAGCAAAGACGAATAAACACACCTATCACATAGATTAACAAAACATCAATCATTTCATACCAAACTATGTGGAAGTAGAAGTCAGGCCAAGCCTTTAGGCAAATCCAGGGGGGAAATACTAGAAAGAGGAAAGTCCAGTATCTGGGTTGCAAGAAAGGAAAGTAATTTGGGGGCCATGAGGTCTGCAGGGGAAGGCAGAGCAGGAATATGCAAGAAAGACCATCAGGGAAGCAGGAATGAGGCAGAGACAGGGCAAAAAGAGAGGCCAGGGTTCAGATGAAGTATGGAGCAACAAAGAAACAGACCTTCCATCAAGGTGGGGCATCTGCAAGTCAGGCATCAATCTTTTGCTGAATCCAGGATGTCTGGCAACTCTCCTGTGAAGGCACGTGCCTATTTTCAGGGGTAAGGTTGAACCAAGTGAAAGCCTCTCACAGGAGTCGAGGTCAAAGAGTGCTAAACTCCTCGGGGCCTAGAGAAGTCCTACCATTGAAACGGTTCCAGTTTGGGTGGGAGATTATAGAGAGGGCTGCAGCACACACCTGCGTGAGGCATAGGGCTGGAGAACGGCCTTCCTGTGCAGGGTTCAATCTGTATGACCCTACCCACCCACTTAAATATATCAGCCTTTCCTTACTCCCGCTCCCAACTGGCTTCAGGTGAAATCAGTCGCACCTTCCTCTGTGATCTCAAAGCACTCCGTGTATATCTCTGTGTGGCACTCATTATGTTAGAGTAGTATGTGTCTCACTCACTAGCTGTGAATATTCTGAGGCTGTGTCCATGGAAGTATTATCATTTTAAAAAAATTGTTAGTCTACTTTTAATAAACATACTGAACAGTCTTCCCCTTAGTGATATTTTTCATCCTTTTCATGGCTATTTTTGCTTTGTCTTTGTTTCTGGTATTTCCCTTGTAAGATTTGTTGGAAGAATGAAGGTGTAGGTGACCAGGGCAAGTGACAGGAGAGAAAGGAGGTGATACTAAGGAAGGGAATGTGCAAACAGTGCATCTTGGGACTCCAAGAGTCCACACCAACTGGAGATGACTTAGCGTCCACATGTGTATACTGATTGCCTCCCTGTATGTTGTGCTAACTCCAACTCAACTCAACTTACCTGCTTAGCCCCTGGAAGCATGACTGCCCCTTCGGCTCTCTGAGGGCAAGGACTCATCCTTATTTGGAACAATATTCTTTGTCCTTGGGCCTTCTTCCCCTGGACCACATAAGGATCCTGCTGAAGCGGTCAAGCTTCCCAGGCAGCAATGGGAGTGGAAGCTCCTCTTGCTGGTGGCTCAGGTGAGAGCTTGCCTTAGCAGCCCTGTTCGGCAGGCAGGCTGGGAAGCATCCCCAACGTCCCCTGTGTGTCCCTGTGCTTTGTTTACTTGTTTTTTCGGGTTTTTTTCAAGTGTCTCTACGCTTTACCACACCTCCTGAGCCTGCCTTCTATTTCTGATTTTAATCACATGTGGGAATGGAAAATGCAGTTCACTTTGCTGGACTCACAGACACTCAAGTAGATTATAAATTCCATGTCTTGAAACTACTATGCTCATCAAGGTCAGCTGAGATTATGAGCTTTGCTTGCGAAGAAAGTGATAAGTCTAAAACAATTACATTCCTAGAGGATGTTCTCTATGTGAAGAATAGATGTGCTGATTGTCTAGGTCCAGACATGGTAAAGAAAACCTTTGCTGTTTCTCTGGGTGACAAGTGGGAGAAGATGACGCAAATTAGAAGAGGCTTGCTTTGTGTGAGGTTCTAACTTTCACCCCTTACTTGGACTGCTTCCTCAAACTGGACTTCTCTCTCCACATCTACTCTACACTGGGGAGAAATATACTTTTGTAGTTGTGAGTTTGAGCTCCGGAATCAGGCAAACCTGAGCATGCCACCTCCTCCATGTATATGCTACTCAACTTTTGAAGACTCAAAAGTTTCCTTATCAAGAATACACAGAATTCCTGAAGTTACTGCCTGATACATAGAACACGTTCAACAAATATTTAAAACTATGGGCTTAGGTGTTCAAAGCCAAACCCAATTCTTTCCCCCATTGACTATTTTCTTAACAGAACTACTGTCTTAAAAAACCCAGAGGATATGAGAATGGAATATGACCCTCAGATCCTTAGATATTTTATTTTTCCCATTGTCCTGGTTAGAAAAAGTAGACTGAATTGTTTCAAAAATTAGCAATTAGAAGCTTTCACATAAATATCCTAATTTCAAATTTTTTTGAAAATTCAGAAGCTCTGGCAAAATTGGTGACCACTGTTTCCACACAGCAACAATTACCACGAGCTCAGTAGGTGCTGCCCTCCTGAGACAAGCATGCTCTCCAGTTTGACACAGACTCCATCACTCTCTATTGTCTCCCAGAAAACAAGACCCACTGTCAATTGTCATTTTTCACTGAAATCTTATTGTATGTTTTTCTTAAAGAACAGAAGACTTCCATTTTTTACCTTATTTATACAGATTAACTCATTTTTTTAAAATCAACTCTCATTTTTTAAAAAGCCTACTTGAATATTGACTGAAACTGCATTGAATAGATAGATAAATTTGAGAATAATTGATATGTTAACAGTATTGAGTCTTCTAATCCACGATTATGGTGTATGTCTCTACTTTTTAGGTCATCTTTAAATTCTCTCAGCAATATTTTATAGTTTTCCATGTAGAGGCTATACACATGTTTTATTGAGTATTTGCTATTTTTTGATGCTATTAAAAGCAGAATTTTATTTTTAACTTCATTTTCCAATTGTTTGATCATTTGTGTATATTAACTTAATCCTATGACATTATCAAATTCACTTAATTTTAGTAGTTTTTATATATTCATTATTATTTTCTATGTGAAAAAATCATGCTTTTTCTTTCTAATCTTTGCAACTTTTCTTGCCTATCACACTAGTGGGAACCTCAAATACAATACTGAATAAATGACAAGATTGGCAATCATTGCCTTTTTCCCATTCTTAGAAGAAAGCATTCAATATATCCATAGATGTCCTTTATTAAATGGACACAGTTATCTTTTATTCTTAATTTGCTGGGAGTTTTTATCATGAGTGGGTTTTCTCAAATGTTTTTTTCTGCTTCTATTAAGACAACTTTTTCTCTTTTATTCTATTAATATAGTTCATTGCTGTTACTGTTATATGCTGTCAAGTAGGCTTTGATGCCTGGCAAGCCTATGAATGAGTGATGTCCACAATGGCCTGTCCTCAACAGCCCTGCTCAGCTCCTGTAGCTTCATGCCTGGGGCTTCCTTTATGGAGTCAATCCATCTCATATTTGATCTTCCTCTTTTCCCACTGCCTCCTACTTTTCCTACCATTTTTGTTTTTTCCTAAGAATCCTGCTTTCTCATGTTGTGCCCGAAGTAGGACAGCCTCAGTTTTATCATTTTTGTCCTCAGCAATAGTTCAGGCTTAATTTGCTCTAAGACCCACTTGTTCATCTTTCTGGCAGTCCAGGGTATCCTACAGCTCTCCTCCAGCAACGTATTTCAAGTAAATCGATTTTGTTTTACTGTCAGCCTTATTTACTATCCAGCTTTCACACCCGTACACAGTAATTGGGAATACGGGGAAGTGTATAATCTTGGCCTTGGTCTCTAACGACACATCCTTACACTTGATGATCTTCATTGCTGCCCTCTGAGTCTGGGTCTTCTCTTGATGTCTTGGCTGCGGTTGTCATTTAATTTGACGACTGAATCAACATCAACAAAATCTTTAACAATTTCAATGTCTTCATTGTCTAAAGTTGCGTAGTTCTTTTATAGTCATGATTTTTGTCTTCTCGATGTTCAAATGCAGTCCTGCTTTGGCACTTTTTTCTTTCACTTTCGTCAGAAGTCATTTCAAGTCATTTCTGCTTTCCGCTGGTAAGATGGTGTCATCTGCATATCTTAGATTATTGATATTTCTTCCACCAATTTCCATTCCTGAGTCTAGCCCAGTTCTTTGTGTAACGTGTTCTACACACAGACTAAATAAATAGGAAGATAAAAATCCACCCTTCTCTGACAGCTTTACCCATAGGAAACCATTCTGTCTCTCCATATTCTGTCCTGGCAGTGGTTTCTTCTCCATAACATGGGTTATGCATCAGGGCAGTCAAGTGCTGAGGCAGGCCCCTTTCTTTCCAGAAAGAAAGGAGCAGCCCAGAGCTTGTCATGATCCATGCAGTCAAAGGCTTCACTGTGATCTATAAAACCTAGACTAATCTGAAATTCTTTGAAGCACTCCAGCAAACACGGAATAATTCCAGTTGGATCTTGTATATATCTCTCACTTTTCAAAATCCAGCTTGGATTGTAGTTCTTTGCCTTGAATGATTTACAAATGTTGAAATTCTTGTATTACTAGAAAACCCCACTTGATCGATCATGACATATTTTTTTAATATATTGTGGGATTCAATTTTCTATTTTTTAAAAGATATTCTATTATGTTTATGAGGGATACTGATTCCATATATTGTAATGTCTTTGGCAGTTTTTGGTATAATAAATAACAAAATAAAGAAGCATTCCTCTTTCTCCTTTATCTGAAAGAGTTTGTATAAGATTTCTATTATTTCTTCTTTATAAGTCTGGTGAAATTTCCTAATGAAATCGCGTTGTCTAGGAGTTATGGTAATGAGAAAATTTTAAATTATTGATTCAATTTTATTCTTAAATATAATGTTCAGATCTTCTATTTCATCTCTATAAGGTTTGGCAAGAAATGTTTTCAAGTAATTTTTCCATTCCATCTGTTGTTGAATCTACTGACATGAAGTTACTTGCAATATTTTCATTATTTGTTTTATTATACATCAGGGTTTATGGCCATAAAGTCTGTAATAATATTCTTTCTTTCATCTCATATGAGTAGTTTTTGTTTTCACTCTTTTCTTCCTGCTCAGGCTTGCTTGGGATTTATCGATTTCATTAATCGTTTCAAAGCACAAAATTTTGTCTTTATTTATTTTTCTATTTTATTGGTTTCTATTTTTCATCTTTATTATTGTCTTTAATTACATTGATTTGAATTTCCTTTTCTTTTTAAACTTCTTGATGTAAAACCCTAGATTTTTAATTTTAAATTCATTTACCTTTTAAAATATACATTTATAACTATAAAAGTAGCTCTAAGAACTGCATAAGCAGCATCTTCCAAATTGTGATAAGTTGTGTTTGCATTATCCATTCAGTTTGAAAGTTTTTCTAGATTCCCAAGTGATTTCTTCTTTTAACTATGAATTTAGAAATATTTTATAATTTCTAATTATTTGAGAATTTTACAAGTCTCTTACTGCTATTAATTTTTAACTTAGTTACATTATAGTTAAGGAACATAGTCTATAAGATTTAAATATCTTCAAATATATTGAGACATTATAAAAAATTGTGTTTTATAATTACTGGGTTTAGTATTCTGTAAATGTAAATTAGGCCTACTGGGTCAATTGTGTTATTCAGCTCCTCTATATCCTTGTGCATTCTTTTGTCAACTTTATCTAATGATTACTGAGAATATTACATTAAAATCTCTAACTATGATTATGCATTTACCTATTTCTTTCTTTAGTTCCGTCAATTTTTGCTTTATAAATTTTGAAGCTGTGTTTTTAGTTATATTCAAGTTTACAATTATTATATCTATCCATTGAATTGGCCCCTTTACCTTTATGAAATGACCGTCTTTATGTGAAACACTCCTTTTCTTTTTTCTTTTCTAGTAACATGGCATATCACTTCCCAAACTTCTTTCAAACCATCTGTGTTTTTATATTTAAAGTGTTTCACTTTTATATGTTTGGGCCTTGCTATTTTATCCAGTCTGACAATATCTCGACTTCAATTGGAGTGTTTGGTTTATTATATTTAAGTACCAAGTTTCTGTTTTTTTTCTATTCATCCTAAATGTTTTATTTATTTATTTTTTTTTACAGTTTTTTCCCCTCTTTCCCTGCTATCTTTATGTTAAATATTTCTGTATCCCATTTTATTCCCTATATTGGCTTTTTAGCTATGCCACTTGGTATTATATTTTAGTGGTTTCACCCTTAACTTACCACAGTCTAGATAGATTGAATATTGTACCAGTTCGTATTTCACTCTTTTTAACTTATCTTCACATTCGACAAATGTGAGAATCTTATAATACTGTAATTCCATTTACATCCCCTCCCAGCCTTTTTTACTGTTGATGCATATTTTACTTCTACGTGATGTACAAATCTCAATTTACAATGATTTATTTCTGCTTCAAACAGTCATTTGTCTTTTAAGATACATTTTCAGGCTTCTTCACGTCTGGAACTTTTTCTTATAGGCTGGACATTATGAATAATATGTGTAAGGAGCCTGGATTATGTCATCTTCCTTTAAAGACTATTGAGTTCGTTTGTTTGTTTTGGCAGGGAGTTATCTTGACAAATCTCTGTGAACCTGTCAAGATTTGATTTTAGGCTCCATTACAGTTGTCCTTATTCTAGGTGGTTGTCCTTACTGCAAAGGTGTGGCCTTCCTGGTGTCTTAAAGCATGGATGTTCACAGGATCTCTCCATTCTAGCTGGGCTGGAGCACCTATTTCTGTCAACACTTGTGACTCCTAGTATCTTTTTTTCATTTTCCACTCCATGGGAACTATTCTCTGCTAGGACTCAAGGGGTCTCACCCTGTACACGTGCAGCCCAGGCCTCAGCTAAGTTCCCACAGGAAACCCCACACAGATTTCTGCCATTCCCCACCCCCCAATAAGTAGAATTCCCTTTTTTCCTGGAACCTGCCCTACAGTTCTATCTGCTTCAGAAGCCCCAAAATCCAATCTCTGCCTTCCCACTGCAACAGTACCGCTCTGCCTTTGCTTGGGCGCCACCTCTGTTCCAGAACGAGGAAACTGTCCCCAGTCAGAGATGCAAGGTGAATGTAAGGCACACCTCAGGGACGGCACTCCTGCCTAGTATCAACGCGTGAAAACCACTGCCTTATATATTTTGTCCAGTGTTATAGTTTACGGCAAGGAGGTCAACTCCAGAACTAGTTGCATCGTGATTGGAAACTCCATACATTTTTTTTCTTTTTTGATGAGTATCACGTAATATGAATTTTTTGAGTTTCTGTATCTATAGGGCACGAACTTGCAGCAGTGTTGGAAACAGTAAGTATAAACGTTTGTGAAGTCACACGTTTTATGTATTACAACTAACTATGATACCACTACTACTAAGAAGAAGAAAGGATGGGATTGTCTTTTTATTCTCCAAACAGAAAATAATATTACAAAATAGTCAAATACAGAGGCAATCAAAAAGTATGCAGGCAAAATATGTAGGGGAAAAAAATACTTTATAGAGGTGTTTTAGGCAGTTAATTAATAAAAATATTTTGTCATTTTTCTGAAATTTCTGAGTTTTATGCTGTCCTGGTGGGCCTGGCCTGGTGGCATAGCGGTTAAGTGTGCACGTTCCACTTCAGCAGCCCGGGGTTTGCCCCTTCGGATCCCAAGTGCGGACGTGGCACCGCTTGGCAAGCCATGCTGTGGTAGGTGTCCCACATATAAAGTAGAGGAAGATGGGCACGGATGTTACTCAGGGCCAGTCTTCCTCAGCAAAAAGAGGAGGATTGGCAGCAGTTAGCTCAGGGCTAATCTTCCTCAAAAAAAAAAAAAAATTGTATTCTTTTCCTTAACAAGGGTTCACAAGATCGTACAGTTCTCATGCTCCACCAAACCTAGATTTTAGAAGTCTGAAATATCGTGTAATGTTATTTAAGTAAATCAATAGAGATCAAGAAAACAATGGAATTTGAAACAGTTTAACTTGCTCAAAGCAGCATGCAATGACTTTTGTGGGAGGGGATAGAGGGGCATGGGGAGGTGATAATGAAAGAGCAAACCAATCTATTCTATCTTTTGTCCTTCCCTCAGTTTGAAGAAGGTAAGCACTGGGGAAAAAAATCTTTGAAAGCTCCACCTGAATCACTGGATGTATCATGTGATAGCAGTGTGGGAGAAAATCTGTCAAAAGACTGCAAGGAAAAGCAAATATCCAAAGTTCAAATTCCAAGAGATACAGGATAGACATACGTGTCCACACATATATGTACCTATATATTTTCCACCTCCTATTTTTAAATGATAAATAAGTACCTCTGGAGAATTAGAATAGAATACAGATTCCCAACAGCAAAGATGATTCCCTCCCATCTTCCTCAAATCCCACAAACTGCTCAGGGGAAGCGAGGTAGGAGAGCAACAATGCTTCCATTATCTGTTAGGCTCAATTAAGACAACAGCTGTGTTCCAAAATAAACAAGAGAAGAGGCTGTTTTGCATTAGAATGCATTAGGGGGACAGTGCTAGAGAAGCACAGATGGCTCTAATCAGGGACATTGGAAAATTACCATTCTCTTCACTTTTCCAATGTCTGTGTGACTTTCAGGTCTCAAGAACCGTATCCCTATTTCCCATCATAGCCAATTAGGAAAGAAATTTTTATCACTGGCTGTGATGATTGTGTCTTTTTAGAGCTAATCTTGTAAGGATGGGTGCCCATTTCTTTTTTGGCAATTTATAGCATACATGCTTTTTATGTATTGGAGAAAGGGGGAAAAAATTGGAGCCAGGTTCTAAAAAGATAGTTGGCAACATAGGTGTCTATGAATAAAGCACTTCTGGGCATTTAAAATGGAAATGAAAATGACACTATATGATATGTTAAGGCCCAAAGCTAGCTGGCAAATTGAGAATCAGAAATCCTTGGTTCCATTCCTGGTTCAAGCAGTAACTCATTTTATGAACTTTGTCCTCTGTTTCCATGTTATTAAAATGTTTCTAATTAAAATTGCCCACTCCTCAGTATCTCTCATTCCTTCATCATGAGAGGATAAGATTCTGTAAGCTCCTAAAAGAGAGCTGAATACGTTCCAAAGAACAAAAATGAGTGGAGACAGACACAAAAGTAACAATGACAGAAAGTGTGCTTGTCTGGGGGCTAACGCTTGATTTTAAATCGTCCTGCTGAAGCCAGGTCCCTGAGGGCTAATGCAGGTATTCAGTAAGAACATGATTGCCTTGACCTTGTTCCCAACAGGGCTGTGGATGAATCTTGTCAATTTGCTGTTTACTTGTTAACTTGAGGGGTGACTGGGTCTCCGGTCTGGGTCTCCAGGATTTGTGAGGTTATTTTGCAGAAGAAAGAGAATGCCTTTGGGGAGATTGCGATCACCAGATCGCCAGCCCTCAGCAGTTGTTGAAGCCCAGAAAGCAGATTGCCCAGGGCTTTATCGGAGCAACCCCTTTGTTTCTCTGAAGATCCTCTTGCCAAGCCCCTTAGCTCTATAAAATCCCTCAGCTTTTTGCTCTGGTTAAGGCGGATTTGAGTGAACTCATGCCCTCACCTTCTGGTCTTGGCCAACTTGAATGGGGCCTTTCTCCATCCCAAGCACTGATGTCTCAGTGTTTGGCTTACTGCGCATCGGGCACACAAACTTGAACTTGAGATGAAGAGGTTCCGTATCACTGCCTAGTTGGGATAGTAAGAGCTCTCGAGGCTCTGGTTACTGCATGTAGCTGTTGGGAGCTGTTGAAACTTACTAAATTTGATCCGGTTAGAAGACCCACTGCACTCAGAGTGAAGTACAACCTGGCAAGCTGTACATTTTTACAGCACAGGCTACCGTGCGCATTACCATCGAGTGCACTGAAAATCCCCATTCAGATAAAAGATTTGCTTTCTTTGTTAGAGTGGCTCTTTGGTGAAGTCCCTGGGCTGCACAATGAGATGTTCAATCTATAATGTTCAGGGGAAATGAAATTATGGTTATTTTTAATATTAAAAAAATAGTGAAATCACTAATATCCCAGCCAGAAAATACTTGTTTCCTAATTATAGTCTAAAAAGAAACAGGATTGATTAGTTTAAACCCCCAATTTGAATTGACTGAAAGTAGATTTAGACAAGTTTTGAGATATTTCCATTTTTTAGCATTTGCTATGTATTTTTTTTTAATATTTGAGTTTTCAGTATTTAGTGAAGAAATTATATAAGAAAATCAATTGCTATTTTTGGTAATGCTCAAACTTCCACTGTTTTCAGTGGATTTCCTACTCTATATCCAATAAAATAGCCCCCCAAACCTCAATCTCACCCCAAGAACTCCCCAGAACACCTGGTTTTAACTGAACGTGCTCCACCCTTGAAGACACTGCTTCTCATACTGCCCTCTCAAATTGTGACCTTAGGGACCGCAGTGGGGTTGATGTCTTCCTTACTCTCTACCACTACTTCCCACTCTCCGAGATGAGGATTCTAGGCCTTATAGCAACACCACCAACTTCTTCCTCACAGCTGTCATCTGTCATACCCTTGTTCATTCCATCTTATGATGTACAGACCTCAGCACTTGACCCAGAGGTTTTTTCTCCATTCCAAGCCCCACCATAAATCTGGACACTTCATCATCCACGTGGATTGCCTATGCAACCCCCGGCCATTAATTTCCTTGACCAGTCCTCCTGCAGTGACCTGCACTGCCCCTCCATCTTCCGTGCACACTCCCCGTGTACCTTAGCCCTTGCTGTACCCTTTAACTATACCACTTTCAAGACAATTTATTTTTCCCACTGTACCTATCATCTTATTTACTTGTAAACATGATCAAGTGTCTCCCATACAGAACAACTAAAACAAAAACCTCTTTTGACCTGCAATTTCCCTCCTGATTCCTCTAACACCCTGTCTCTCTATTTCCCTTCAAAGTCAAACTTCACAGGGAGTTGCTTGTACTCACTATCCACACTGCACTCTGATGTGGTTTCTTCTCTTCGTTGGTTCGCAAATGCCTGCATGTCACTGAATTCAGTGGCTGTTTCTCGATTCTCATCTAACTTGGTGCTGCTGACCACTTCCCGCTTCTTCCAACAGTTTGTCCCTTTGCTTCTGAGACATCTCATTGTCCTGCTTCTCCTTTCTCCTCCTCCTCACTGTACTCTGCCTCATCTTCTCTGACATTTCATCCTCCTTCCCCCCGGCATTAAATTCTGCAGTTCCTCAGTGCTGTCCAAAACCTATTCTCTGCTTTACTCACTCAGTATGCTTTCCCTATAAGAATTTACCCATGCCTTCAGCTGTAATTACTACCAACTCAATTTACTCATCAATCTTTATCTCTAGTCCAGAGTTCCCTCTGCAGTCTAGATCAATATATTCACCTGCTTATTTGACATCTCCACTTTGCCATCTCAATGATACTTCATTCTTAAAATGTTCACAACCAAATAAATGATCCTCCAGCACCAATTCTCTCAACTTTGCACGCCAACTAACAATAAGCAGTAGAAACTGATCCCCTTCAAGGATTTGGTCAACTCCCTAAGTTGGTTCTTACAATCTCCATCTTCCTCATTCTGTATCCATGTCCAGGTTCTGCCTAGGCTGTCTTCTAATTACCTCTTAAATACATCTTGTTATGTCCATAGCCATCACCTTCACCTCAGAAGTAACCTACTAGTATCTCCTACCTGGACAACTCCACTGCCATAGCCTCCTAACTGTTCACCTTTACGAACTCTTATTTCCTTCCTATCAGTTACTCAAGTGATCTTTTCCAAAAATAGATCGCATCATACTCCCTAATGCTTAAAGTACTTAATGGCTCCCCATTGTACTGAATATAGAGACCTAATCCCTTCTCGCCCAGTAGCCAGTTACACTCCCTCAGATCTCCTCCAGAGGTGGTGCCCCTGGGAAACCTTCCCTGGCCTCCTTGACATCCCTCACCCCCTGCAGCACTTTATGAAGTGGGATTCAGAAAGTTCTAAGTCAACTTTGGGCTCGGTTGATCAATAAGCAATGAGAGAAGTCCGAGCCTGACTGTTCTCACAAAATCTGAAAATGCTGCCGGTAGAAGTCTTCAGCAGAAAAAGCTCCTGTCTCTTTCAAATGTCATCACCCTTCTTCACCACGAACAATAACTTGTAATTTCCAGCTTCAACAGATTGTTTTTTCCATGCCTGACAAACATGATCTTTTTACCCATTCACAATACAGCTGAAAGCAGTCAGCAAAAAAAGAATGAAGAGGTCTTTTTGCCTTCAGAAAAGTGACAGCAAATATTAAATAACATTTAG
Source organism: Equus caballus (assembly GCF_041296265.1). Lineage (NCBI taxonomy): Eukaryota > Metazoa > Chordata > Mammalia > Perissodactyla > Equidae > Equus > Equus caballus. Next base: position 65,775,957 of record NC_091698.1, read on the forward strand.
TGCTCGCTGTTTCAATAAGCTCATTAGAGGTCCCTGGTCTAGCTTTTGTCGAATTATAAGCCTATAATAGAAACATTTACCAAAAGTGCTAAACCATTTTTCAGAATGATTTGGTGTCCCCAATATTGAAGAGAATCGTTTTGGAACACATTTTCACAGATCACCTTAATTCAACTTGAACGAAATTCATTTATGAGAGCTGCTGGGCTGTACATCTCAACTTATCTCTGCCTTGAATTTGCCTACGCTGGCTATTGCTCGAGCTGCATGGATCACTGAGCAGAGAAGAACACTTCTGCCCTTCCTTGCCCTTCTCGATAATCAGAAAGAGCTTGAGACTTGTTATGTGTTTCCATAACGAGGAGTTCAGAAATGGTCACTGCATGTGGCCTGGGAAGGAGTGATATAAAATGGCCTTCTGAGTCCTCTGGTGTTGAGAGCTGTGGAGGATGGGACAACAGAATGAAAGGAAACTCAGAAAAGCTGTTAGTCAAGGCTGCGTTCTCTGGGTCTGGGACAAACCTGCCGAACCCAGCCCCCAAACCAGGGCTGGGGAACATGTTCCTCTCACCTATGTCCTACTGCCTTCAACCAGCTTAGGAAGTTCAGCTTTTTTTGAGGGTTTGTCAGTTGTCATTCTTTGTAAACTGAAATGCTTCTCAGGTCTCTGTCCTAGGGTCTTTTCTCCTTTTATGCACGCTTTCATTGCGTCCATCATTTTCTGTGTGGTAATGATTCCCAAAGTATAGTTTTTGGTCATCTCTCACTCCTAGGCTACAGACACAATTGTCTATCTACCTACTGGACAAAAGCACTTGGAAGTCACATAGGCAACTCAAATGTGACATGTCCAAATCTGCACACAATATCTCGCCCCCAAAATTCAGTGGCTTATAACTATCACTTGACTAAGCTTGGCTGGGCAGCTCTTGTGTGAGCTTGGCTGCGCAGCTCCGCTTCCTACTGCAGATCGACTAGCCTGGCTCAGGCTGGGGCCAGGTCTGTGGCACAGGTGTAGATTCTAGGGCCCAGGCTGAACAAGCAAATGGCTACCCTGAACATTTTCTTCAGATACCACACTACTGGAGGATAAGAGCCAACCAAAACTGCACAAAGACATTTAAGGTTCTTGTTCATGTTGCTTTGCTGATATTCTATCAGCCAAAGTGAGTTACATGGCCAAATTCAACATCAGTTGGGATGGGAGAATATTTTCTCTATAAATAATTCAGTCTATCAGATCTAGGCATCATTATTAATGATTCTGTCCCCTTTATCAATATCCTACCATCACGTCTACCACCATCATCCCCATCAATTACTAAGGCCTGTTCATTCCACTTTCTAAAAATTTCTAGAATCAGTGATGCAGGACACCATCATCCCTTCTCTAGATTTCTGCAGCAGCTTCCAGCTAATCTTCCTGGCTCCAGGCCTGCCACTAATCTTAACTTTACATTGAAGCTAGAGTGACCATTTCAAAACCATTTTATTTTTGTTATTTAGCATGTTTCACTTCCTACTATGTGCCAGGTGCTGCTCCAGATGCTGGGGATATAATAATAAACTCAAATCCCTGCTCTCATGGAGGGTACATTTTAGTGAGAGGGGGATGGGGAACAAGAAAATAGTTAGATGGCAGATAGATAGATAGATAAACGCTATATTAGATATTGGCAAATACTACGGTAGAGGGAGGGAGCTAGGGTTAGAGGGTAGATAATGTTAGGGAGGAGAATTGATCTTATAAATATAAGGTAAACATGGAAGTTCTGACTGAGAAGCTGACATTTCAGCAAAGGCTTGAAAGAAGCGAGGGGATGAGGATCTGGGGGCAGGGCTGATTTAGGTGGAATGCCTCAAGTGGAGATAAGGTGGGAGCGTGCCTGGCTGAAGTACTGGGGGGGGGGGGGGGAGGGGGAGGAGAAAGTTGTAGAACATGAGATCAGAGAGGGTCTATAACCAAAAAAATGCAAAATCTGACCCAGTTCCCCAGCTCTATTTTCTGACATAAATAGTGATAAAAAGCAAACTTCTCAGTCTGAGTTACAAGGCCATTGTTCAAGACCTCATCTTCATTTACCTTTTTAATTCCGTTTCTTACATTCACATTCTAAACTCAAGACATTGGCAACACCTTTCAGTTCTCCGAATCTATATTGTTCTATCTCAACTCAGAATCACTGAATATGCTCTTCCCTTGGTCTGAAACACACATCCCCCACTTCCCTCCCCACCATACGTTTACCTGGCTAATTCTTGCTTTTGCTTCTCTTCTTAGGTTAGATGTCACTTCATCTGGGAAACCATGCCTGGCCTCCAAAGGCACGGTTAAGTTTTCCTCTAATATGATGCCAGAGCATCCCATACTTGCCACCTCTCCCAGCCCCCATCACACTTAGCAAACATTGCTACCAAACCTCTTAATCTCAGGTTCGTGTGCCTGATGCACAGTAAGCCAATTGCTGGGACACCGGTGCTTGGAAGTAGAGAAAGTTTTATTCAAATTGGCTAAAATGAGAAGGCAAAGGCGGGAGAGTGGGCTATCTCAGATCCTCCTTAACCAAAGGAGAAAGCAGGGGGTCTTTATAGGACTAAGGGGCTTGGGAGGTGGAGTTTTTGAGAAACAAAGGGACAGCACCTGTTTCTTTCACTTTGGATAAGATTTTGAGAAACTAGACTTCTTAGTGGCTGGGGCAGCTGGGAGCTGGTTATCTGGTGGTCGTTAATTTCCTTAAAGCCATTCTTTGTCCACTACAAAACAAGCTCATAAATCTTTGTGACTCCTGAGTCACCCCTTTGGTTAGACAAGAAAACAAGAAGTCAGCAAGCTATAATTATGTGCAGGCCGTGAAGCGAGCATTTGGACTCAATAAATACGTCTAAGGGGGACTAAGGTTACTTACTAACTTTTTTCATGTGTGCCTGTGTTGGGAGCAAGGTCAGAGGGCAGCCATGTTCTTATGGAATATTTACCGTAACTCTCAGGTACCTGGCTTCATCATCACATGCTTGTTGTCTGAATTCCGTATTTCTCACTAGACACTGTCTTACTCACCATTATGTGGGTGCCATCTCAAACAATTCATAGCACAGAGAGGGTGCTCAGTATACATAGCATAAATAAATGAACAGAAATATGATTCTAATAAGGAGAGTATTGTGCTCAAATATGTTATAAGAGCATTGTAAAGATTATCATAGTTGCTGACATCGTTATTAATAAAAGGAAACAGAGATCTGGCTTCCAAACAGCCCAGGGCTGAGATTTAGCAACAATGTACTATCTGCAAAGTGTTTATTTCCTATCACCCTTTTCCCATCTGGTGCCTGACAGTTTCATTCCCACAGGGCCAGAGTCAAATACCTGTTGGATAATCCACAATGCGTTAGCAGAAAAGGTTTAAGAGTTATGCCTCCCACTGGTATTTACATTTAATCAACTGGATTTTTAAGATAAAATCTTCAAAACTTAAAGGATTTGCTCATTAATGGTAGGATTTCAAACACTGGTAAAAAAAAGTACAATGAAAAACATTTGGAGAAAGCAAGACTTTCTTGGAAGCCTTCACCAGATAATTGGTCACCCACCCCTCATGTAGCTAATAAAAATCAATCCCTGGGGGCCGGTCCTATGACACAGTGGTTAAGTTTGGTGCATTCCGCTTTGGTGGCGAGGGTTCACAGGTTCAGATCCCAGGCATGGACCTACACCACTCCTCAGCCATGCTGTGGCAGTGACCCACGTATAAAGTAGAGGAAGATTGGCACAAATGTTAGCTCAGGACTAACCTTCCTTAGCAGAAGAAAAAAAAAAAATCCATCCCTGAAATTCTTTCAGTTTTATGTTTTGCATAACGTTTACATACTCTACCTCCTTTGAACTTTGCAATGGGAATGATGGACCAAGTTTATAGATGAGAAAACTAAAAGACTTAGGGATTAGTATAAAAGGATAAACAGTAGGTACAATGAAGCCAAATTTCAAGCTGGAATTCAAAGCCTACACTTTTTCAAGCTGAGAGAGAGAAAGGGGTGTGGGGTGAGAGAATTTAACCGATCCTAAATTAATTGATCAGGGAGGTGTGAATCTGAAACCTGCAATTTGTGTCTTAGTTCCTATATGTTTCTCTTAGTGTGAGCATTTTGTTGTGCTGTGATTCCAGTGTTTAAAAATGGCAATATTTCCCATTCTAAGCATAAGCTGACCACTTTGGGAAGTGCTATAAAAGTGATTTATAGCCAGGCCTGGCGGTCTAGTGGTTAGGATTTGGTGCTGCTACCACTGCAACCTGGGTTCATTTCCCAGTCAGGGAATCACACCATCTGTCTGTTGGCTGTCATACTGTGGCGGCTGCTGTTGCTCTGATGCTGAAAGCTATGCCTCTGGTATTTCAAATATCAGCAGGGTCACCCATGGTGGACAGGTTGTAGCAGAGCTTCCAGACTAAGACAGACTGGGAAGAAGGACCTGGCTACCCACTTCCGGAAAAAATTAAAAAGTAAAAGTCTGGTGAAAAAGACTGAGCAGGGTTCCACTTTGCTGTACACAGGGTTGCTAGGAGTCAGAATTGACTCAACGGCACTGACAAAAACTAACAGGGATTAAGAGCATAGACTCTGGAGCCTGACTGCTGGAGTTCAAATCCTGGTTCCATATCTTACTAATTTGTGATCTTGGACAAGTTCTTTAGCTTCTCTGTGGCTCAATTTGCTTATCTATAAAATAGGGATACTAGCACGTTTATCTCACAGGGTTTTCGTTGAGGATTAAATGAGTTAATATCTTCAAAGTGCCTAAAGAGGTCCCTGGGACACAATAGGTACTTACATAACAGTCAACTACCCTTGTCCCCTGCTCAACTGAACAAATGGCTGGCTGTTCCAACACTGGAGAAGAAACTCTTCATGGTGCAAATATTGAAAGAAGGCACGTTGAGCCGAATGCAGCACAGAATCCATTTTAGGCTATACGTTATGGATATGAGGCTGCCACTGCTAAAACTCGGGAAAGGCACATAATTTTTTCACATTATACTTAGGTGAAGAAACATGCTTTTAAAAAATCACACTCTATGGGTTTTTGTTGGTATTTGAAGGGTCTTAGAATTGGAGGCCACATCAGAGTTTGAGCATTGAATCTCGGGTTAGATTTCACTTTAGAAAGATACTGATTGGCATCTGGATGGTGAAAGAATGTGTTTGTAATTGTACTTCAAGAATAAAGGGACTTTGATGACCAACGCCATTTCATAAAGATTTTAGGACCCCAAATAAAGTGAAAATGACTCGGTTGACAAGAGCAGGAAGTTCCCAAATGCCACAGACCAGTTCAGAAGGAAAAGTCTTCATTCTAAGAACTCAAGAGTTAATTTAGGCTTCATTTTCTGAGGAACAGAAGGTTCTTAACAAAGTTGCCTAGACAACAGCAGCTCAGTCCCAGGGCAACCGCCCCTTTGATTTCTCACCATCCGGCATCCGCTCACATCTACCCCATAAACAACTTGAAGGCCATTCAGGGCCCCTCAGAATGGCTGCTGGTTGCTGTTAGTAGACCCACATGGCTGCAAACAGAAGGATCAACATATCTAATGCGGCAGGTCCAAGGTGTGGGTACGATGGAGGTCACAGGTAGCAGCTGGTGCTTACAAAGAATCTCAGGTGCGGGGTCAGCCACAGATCTGGTTCCTCCCACTAAAGAGAAGGGAGGAATGCTCCCATGGATGGAAACGCAAAAGGGCAGAAGAGCGTCTTAAATAAGTTTTGCTTTTCTCTCTAAACCTTTTTGAGTTTTCCATTTGTTTTTCTACAATCAGCACTTTGCTTTTCCAAATGTCCACAATTTATAAATGCGAATATGTTTTACAATCAAGAACCACTTAATATTTTCCTGTGTACAGAGGTGCCAAGGGAGAACATGAGATATTTCAAAACTGAAAAATTTGAATCCTACGTGTCTCCTTCATGGTATTTTTATCACAACTGTATTCAATTATTGGATTGAATAATTCTTTTCCCTTCTAGTCTGCGAGATCCATGAAAGTAGAGACTACATTTATCTCTTACACCAATATAACCTCTATGCCTGGCTTGGTGTGTCTTACTCAAAGGTGGTGCTCAAAAAGTGATTATTGAGTGAATGCACAGCCATTTTTTAAATTGTAAGCAGTTTAAAACTACAGTCTTTTGTGATAAATATTATAAGTTATTTTGAAGACATCTCTCCTCTTAACTACGTAGGGAATCATTTTTTTTTTCTTTGAGGAAGATTAGCCCTGAGCTAACATCTGCTGCCAATCCTCCTCTTTTTGCTGAGGAAGACTGGCCCTGAGCTAACATCCATGCCCATCTTCCTTTACTTTATATGTCGGATGCCTACCACAGCATGGCTTGTCAAGCGGTGCCATGTCCGCACCCAGGATCCGAACTGGCGAACCCCGGGGCCACCAAAACGGAATGTGTGAACTTAACTGCTGTGCCACTGGGCTGGCCCTGGGAATCATTTTTGACAAGCTCTTTTGGTGAGGCAGATAAAAGGCAATCATGAGGAAGAAGTAAACAGAGATAATAACAATGATAATGTTTCAGACTTAGATTGTAAGTATTCTGTTTAAAAAAGGACAGTGGGTATATCTTTCAGTGGATTTAAGCCCATGAAGATTATGTTGGAGTAAAGATAAATAAATATGTTATAGATTATATATTATAATTATATATATACATATAAAGGTGTATGTATACTTTTATAACTTATTATCCTAAACTTTAGCAGCTTAAAACAACAAACACTTATTTTAGTGTCTGTTGGTCAAGACTCTGGGGGCCGTTTAGCCAGGTGGTTCCAGCTCAAGGTCTCTCCCAAGATTGCAGTCAAGCTGTGGCTGGGCTACAGTGATCTCAAGATTGCTTGACTGGGGCTGAAGTATCCACTTTCAAATATGTATAATTATGTCACCATCACCACAATCAAATTATTGTATATTTCTATCATCCTCAACAGTTCCCTCATGTTCTTTGAAATCAATTCCTTTTCCCACTCCCAGCAGTCAACAACGACTGGCGTGTTCTCTGTCCCATCCTAGTAGTTTTGCCTTTTCTGGAAAGTCATATAAATGAAATTATACAGTCTCATACAGTCTTTTCCTCAGGCTTCTTTCACTTTTTGTTGCTAAGTCCTATCCCATTGTAGGGATGTACCACAATTTTTTTATGCATTCACAAGTTGATGGACACTTAGGATGTTTTGAGTTTTTGGCAATTATGACTAAATCTGCTATAAAGAGTTATGTTCAGATCTGAAAGTCATCTAGATCTCAAAGAGATATCTGCACTCCCATGCTCATTGCGATATTATTCACATCAGCTGACACATGGAAACAACCTAAATGTCCATTGATGGATGAATGGATAGAGAAAAAGTGGTATACACACAAATGGAATATTATTCAGCCTTATAGAAGAAGGAAATCTGCAATTTGTGACAAGATGAATGGATCTGGGAGACATTATGGTAAGGAAAATCAGCCAGTCACAGAAGGACAAATACTGTGTGATCTCACTTATACGCAAAATCTAAAATAGTCGAAGTCAATAGAAGCAGAGAGTAGAGTGGTGGTTGCTATGAGCTAGGGGGAGGGGGAACAGGGAAGCTGTTGGTCAAAGGACACAAAGTTTCAGTTACTCAAGATAAGTAAGTTCTAGAGATCTACTCTACAACATAGGACCTATGATTAGTAATATTGTGTTGTATATTTAAAATTTTGCTAAGAGGGTTGATCTTGTGTTAAGTGCTCTTAACGCAAAAGGAAAATAAAAGTAAAAACAAAGGGAGAGGGGGAGAATTTTTGGAGGTGATGGATAAGTTTATGGCATTGATTACTTGTAATCAATATATTACATGTATACTTACCTCCAAACATAGGAAGTTGTGTACGTTAAATATCTACAGCTTTTGTATGTCAATTATACCACAGTAAAATGGTTTAAAAAAAACAAAAGAAAAAAATAATGAGAAAGCTAAGGTGTTTCAGAAGGACAGTATAGAGAAAATGAAGGCAAGGAAACTACCAAATAAATAAGTAAAGAAAAATTACCAAAATTGAGGGTCATGAGTCTCCAGATTGAAAAAGGCCACTGAATACCAATTAGTCTGCTTCTTGGCTCAGCAGTGAAAACTATGTGCTGAGTGACAATAAGGTAAACTGAAAATTAACATAAACAAAATTAATTATTGGGAAAATAGAGAAGGAGAAAGTGGAAGAATGGGTCTTGGTAACTGTGCTAAGTTCTTATCTTCACAACTGGCATCTTGGGGAAGATGTCTCTGAACCAGTGTCCTAGCGTTAACCTAGATCAACTAATAAAAACAAGAAGGATTTACAAGAATGTACAATTAGTCAGGAATTTGCACCTTGTCGTTTCTGAGGGACTAGTTTTTTCCAATAATCTGTCATGGATTAATACATGATCCTACTGTACATGACTAGTGTGCAGCTCACGTTACCCATTGATGTGTGGAGATGGCTTGTGCGAGCTCAGGAGAGCAGATTATTAAATTTTCAGTATTTGACGTTACATTGGTAGCTTGAAATCAGCCATGGTGTGAGTATTTACACCGGAAATCAGCAAACACTACAAATAAAAGAAAGGCCTTTGTTGTTCTTGTTAGCTTGTTTTTTCTCGAGAGCCAGTTTACCTGCACACTACTACAAACAATTCACCGTGTTAGTCCAAAAACACAAAATGCGCTATACCCTGTTCAGTGAGATGAAACCATCAATGAATCATTGAATGTTGCAGCAATATCAAATTTCTATAGAAGTTTCTCAACTCTTTCTCTCAATTTTTGTACTTACCTGGTCTCAGACAGGTAACGAACAGCTTGCAGGCTGACACGGATCCCTAGACCACACATTAAGTAGCATTGCTGTAGAGTAGATAAATTCTCTTCTCCACCCTTAACTCAATTTCAGCAACCTTACTATATACTCTGTTAGTTCCCATGCTATCAAACTTAATAAAACTTTCACATGTGCTCAAGATCAATTTGCCTACAAGTTGTACTTTAAAATTATTTCATAAGATTAAGAAAATTAAATAAAATTAAAAAAAGAAATGTTTAGGGAAGTTCCCACCACATAGTAAGTATTCAGTAACTATCAGAAGCAAATTCCATTAGTAGATGATGAGCTTTTTGATACAGGGACCAGGGTTTTTGTTTGTTCTTGGTAATGTTTTACACGGAGTTCCTTAAAACCTAGCATGATGCTTGGCACTTCATATGTGTCCAATATATATGTTCTGAATAAATTAATGAACAAACAAATGATTGTAATGGTTGTCCTCCTAAACTTAATGTCAACATTGTTTCTACATTTGGGCCAAAGCACAAGGGGTGTGAGAACACAGACATTTTACAAACTTCAACCAGCACAAATCCATTCTGAGCATTTCTTCTGGTCCAAGTAAGTTGCCCATTTTCTGAATTTAGCCTCACGATTTGACGAAGGTGAACACTGTGAAGATTCACATTGAACTCACACCTGAACTAATATGTAATTGTATTTGGCCCTTTGGTTCTCCCAAAGGAGGATGAGATACACAGGTACTCAATGGAAAGTGACTCGGGCCCCAGTCATCTCATCTGCCAAGGGAGAGAAATGGAGATTTCTCTTGCATCTCTCAAGTTCTACCATTTTGCATGGTTAACTAATTGATGGTGCAGAAGGACTCTCTTGCCCAAGAATAAAAATGAGCTGTGCTCCATGCAATAGAAAACATCCTAGTTTTTTGATTAGAGGAAATAAATTAGATTTGTTGTTTTCTAAAAGTTGTCAGGAAAGCCTTCATGGAGCCAGGGCTTATTTGACAAAAATTTTGTGGGTGCCTGAGAATCATGTTGCTCTCTCTTTTACCTTGTATGCCTGCCATCTATCATCATTAGGAAGCAAGGTGCCACCTACCATGAGATTCAATAAGTAGGACATATTTGCAAGAAATGTTTGGGGCCAGACATTTCAATGGCAACTCATGAACCATGTAATAATATCTGTTTTCCTGTAAAGTTTTTGTCATATCTAATCAATGCATAGAATCCTAATAGAATATAGTAGGAGGAATGCCATTCATCAGATTCAGGAGAGCCAAGAGTTCAGCTTACGATTTGGTTTTTAAAGTCATGGTTCTTCATCTCTGATGAAAGTCATAGGCCCTTTACACAGAAGGCATTTAGGTACAATTTTTCCATAAAATTTAAGAAGGTTATAACCTCTTAAGCAAAACGGTTGGTCCAGGATAAGAACCTCATATTTCATTGAGTTAGGAGAGCCAGGGACAATTTCTATGTAAGTGTCCCTTGTTTGGGTGATGAGTTTGACTGAGCTAAGGCAGAAGTGATTTGTGGCATGCACAATAAGATGAGGTGGGATGGAGAAGAAGCATGGTCTCCTGTAGAACTGGCAGAGCCAGCTTCAGGGGTAGTGTGGTTTGCGAAACACCACCCATCTGGGAGAGAGTTAAGAACCCTGGAATGTAGTCCTGCTTATGCCTCCAGATGTCTGGGTGATGTCATATTGTGTTTTTTGAGCCTTGATCGTCTCATCTGAATATGGATAGAAATGAATTAGATGATCCTTTTAGCTCTAAAATTCTATCATTTGGAGAGATGAGATATGTACAGAGTACAGGAAAGACTCATACAATGGAGAGAAATTTTATGCCAAGGAGATGAACTTTTGCCAACGTTTGCCTGAGGGCTAAAATTTATATTCAACACTACTGTGCTACTGGGTTATAATGAGTTCTCATGCCTTCTTCCTTTTTTCCCTGGAAGAACATTACTTCTTTCTCTTTCAGTAATTATTATAATCTCAATTTAGGGGGAAAAAAAACCCAGTAGTAACCTTATAAGTTATATCTAGAATTCAAACTGCCTCGGATGAGGTTGAGAAGAAAAAAAGAGAATATAAACTTCCCAGTTTAAGAAGCCTGTATTAACTCCAGAGCCTACACACTGGACAGCCTAGATGGAGCCAAAGTTGTTTGAGATGCACTGTGTATAAGGATGGCCACTAATTTGTGCTTTTCTCACTGGGCTCTTTGATTTAAATTTCCAGATTTAGAACTAGGTCTGCTTTTCTGTCTTCTACCTTTTATCTCCAGCCTCAACTTGCAAATATAAAGTTCTTATCTATGTTTCAGAGGTATGATAAGAAGGGAAACTATTGGGTAGGTATATGAACCAATCAGAAAGAAAACTTTAACTAGCCCCTTCAGCAGAAAAAAAAAAAATTTAGTTTTGAGCTTTCCCGTAGCTATGGAAGGAACCAGGCAAACTTATTCACATCTCTTGGCTTCTCCAAAAGGCGATACCAGGGTTAAAAATAAGAATGCACTTACACAATTGACTTAAAATTCTATCTAGCTGTGGGTTTGTATAGACCCCACTGCTATAAAAAATAACTCAGGCTTGGATTGACATTGTTTTTTCTTATGAGAAACTCAAATCCCCTCTTCTTTCATATATTAGCCTTGGGACGTTAGTGAACTCTGGTTCACAAAATTTAAAATAGGCATGCCTCAAGTCCATGGAAAATAAGTCTATCAATTAGATTTGTCTACCAGGCACCCAGACCCAGGATCCATTCTGGTCTTTAACCTTCCCCAGCCTCTCTGGGATGTGGCAACTGGGATTGGCCTCTCCCCCCACTTTATTACTAAATACCCAGTGTTATCCTTTCCAAGGGTACTTTCTCTTACAAAGATCTATCTTTTAAAATCAGAATATGGTAAAAAAAAAAAAAAAAAAAAGTTCATCTACTATTTACCAAGCACTGCAACACACATACCTCATTTTATCTTCACAGCATCCCTAAAAAGAAATATTACTGAGAAAACGAAGTCCAAGTGAGACGCAATCAGTTGTCCAAATCCTCTTGTTTATTAAATGAAAGAACTAGGATCAAACCCATATATTCTAACTCCAAGTATGTGCTTCTTCCTTCAGGATCCAATATATTATTGGCTCTTTCCTTTGCAAGGAGAAGAGACTCTAATCTTAAGAATGTGGGACTTGAAAAGGAATTAGAATTTAGGATCCAAAAACAGCTTTGGGTACTTGTCCTCTCCATCTCGCTCACAGAACCATGATCCCCCTCATTGCATGCCTTCTCCATGTCTGTCTCCCCACAACTAGAAAATCTTCTAAAATTTTCCCATTAAAATTCTATAGACATCTGACATAATTAGCTAGATAATAGTCCAAGCTATCATTCTTATAATTCTTTTAATGACTTCTGCGCTGGGACACATATTGACCCACCTGTTGACTTCTGTCTTGGGTGGGCCACCCTTGGGGGAAGTATCCGCTCTTGGTCCAATCAGTGGCAGCTCCTGAGCAAAGTTTCCTTCCTTGAGCAGGCCCTGTGGGTGGAACTATTTCAGCTAAAAACACTTACTAGACACAGAGAGTAACGATCGCCAGGCCCGCGTGCACTAAAGCTCTATTAGAGACACAAGATATCAGCTAGAGGAAGATAGGGCATCTGATACCCCTGTGTCCCCTGACATCACATATGTACACAGCTTACTGTCTCCGTGAATGCTTCCGGGCGGCCTGTTTAAGTAGGTAGGTTAATGGATGACCTCACACCCTTTGCCTCTGCTACATTCTGCTTTTTCCTCACCTCGGAGCCCTCTAAATCATCCATGCACTTAAAGCACCTTCACTGTATCCGTAATACAAAGACAGTTTTTACATATGAGCTAATTAAGCATAATATATAAGAATTAATCCTAAAAAGTGCTTCTATTGATTTCTCTCTTGCCATAGGCTGTCATTGTTGTTTTCAACTAATATACTTGCATAGTCTTTGCCTGAAAGCTGTCTTTGATTCATTCTGCTCTGAGAAGTAAACCCTCTCCTATAATTTAATGAATATCATAAATCTAAAATGCTAACGATTGAATCTTTATCTTGATAAACTATAATATTGTGAGAAATTAGATCAAAATGTGATTCTGTTAGATTGATAAATGGCAGTTTTATCTTTACAAATGCTTACAACTGACTCATTTCTCTCTGAAATGATGCTATTATGACTCTTTTTAAAGTCTCTCCCTTTAAAAGTGGTATTCCAACATATCACATGTCTGTTGCATTCTAACATATCACATGGTGTGCGGGCAAAGAGGTGTGCTTATATAAGTGCTACACAGCCCCTGTAAGCCCTCACTTCTTTCTCCTTACCGTGAACCAGAAGTAGCCAGAGTCACATTTGCTTCTAAGCAGTCCCCCACGATTCTTTTTTTCTTTTTCTTTTCTGTCTCTGTTGACCCTTGCTATCTGCCACAATTCTCTCCACACTCCAGCTGCCCCCTATAAACACAAACATATATGCTCTACCACACTTCTCTCGATACACACATACCCTTCTCCCATAAAGAGAGGGCATTGAATACCATGGCTGACCACAATATCGAGGACTCCTGAGGTCTCTGTGGCCTCCCGGAGAGGCATCTTGTTGTGGTGCAGGGGTTTGCTAACTGTGATCCCAGACTTTTAGTTCCACAGTACTGCCCCCGAGGCTTAAAAGGGGGGAATCTCTAGCAGAAAGGTGGCGCAGCGGTTAAGTGCGCATGTTCCACTTTGGTGGCCCTAGGTTTGGATCCTGGGTGCAGACATGGCAAACCATTCTGTGGTGGGAACGGATGTTAGCTCAGGGCCAGTCTTCCTCAGCAAAAAGAGGAGGATTGGCAGTAGATGTTAGCTCAGGGCTGATCTTCCTCAGAAAAAAATAAATAATAATAATAATAATAATAAAGTTTTAAAATAGGGATTTAACTTAGGACCATTTCCCAGAACTAGATCCTAAAATGGAGATTCCTGTAAAGTAAGAAAGTGATCTGCAGGTGCAGGCACAGGGGCTCCAGCTGGACGAAGGCCTTCAAAAGGGCCACAGTCATAAGTTATTAGAAAAAGAGCCCTCTAGCAAGGGAGGGGTACACAAATGGTACAAGGGAAGCAAGGGGTCTGGGCACAGCAGCAATGGTGCCCACCGTAAGCTGCCTTCCCTCTTAATCCCCAGATGTGTCCAGTGCTCATTTCACTCTATTTCTTGGTGGTATTCTCACTGACCACTCCCTCCTTGAAACAGTCTTACTTTGGCTTTGGTGACATTATCGTCTCTTGATCTTTTTAGCTGCTCTTGCCCAACCCTTCCCCATGCTCACCTAACTCTACTCTGACAATTCATTTTGGAGTTCTTCAAGGCTTTGTTCCAGGCTCTCTCCCTCCTCTGTACTCGTTCTCTATTTGATCTCATCCCACAGATTTAATTATCATTCATAGGCAGGTGCTTTAAATGTTGATATCTCCAAACCAGCTGTTCACTCTGATTTCCAGATATGCTGTGAATACAATTGTCTTTTGTTCTGACACCACAAGCCAAAAATGCCCCCAAGCCATGGTCATCCCCTGAGAATCTGTCTTTTCTATCTTCTCAGTGCCATCACGTTTCATCAATCGGTGCAAATCTGAACCAATGCTATTTCCAAATATTCACCAATACTGCTCACTTACCTCCTCAGTAAATCTAAAATCTGTCCTCTTCAACATCTCTAATGCTACCACCCTAGTCCAAACTTCTGCCATCTCTTGCAGTATTATTTAATAGCCTACTAACTGATGCCACCACTTCTATTCCCTCTCACCAATCCACTCAATCTTCCCCAGTAGACTGAAATCTCTAGGAGGCCAGAATCCATGCTTAAATTTTTTTTAGATGATAAACTTTACATTTTAGAATGGTTTTAGATTTACAGAAAAATTCCGAAGATAGGGCAGAGAGTTCCCATAAACTCTGCAGCCAGTTTCCACTAGTATTAACATCTTACGTTGGAACGGTACATTTGCTACAATTAATGGACCAATATTGATACATTATCATTAACTACAGCCCATAGTTTATTCATATTTCCTGTTTTTACTTATATCATTTTTCTATTCCAGTATGCCTTCTAGGATGTTACCTTACATTTAGATTATTTTTGGCTGTGACAATTTCTCAGACTTTCCTTGTTTTTAATGACCTTAACAGTTTTGAGAAGCACTGGTCAGGTATTTTGTAAAATATCTTTATATTAGAATTTGTTTGATGTTTTTACGTGATGACACGGGGGTTATAGGTTTTGAGAGGGAGGAAAACCACAAAGGTAAGATCATTTTCATCCCATCAAATCAAGAGTAGGTACTGTCAACATGGCCTAATACAGGTGATGTTGACCTTGATCACCTTGACTGAGGAGCGTTTGTCAAATTTCTGAACTGTAAAGTTATTCCTTTTCCCCCCTTTTCATGCTGTACTCTTTGGAAGAAATTCACAATGTATAGCCCACACTTAAGGAGAGGAGAGTTGTGCTCCATCTCTTTGAGAGTGGAGTAGCTACACAAATTATTTGGAATTCTTCTGCTCAGGAGATGTGTCCCTTCTCTGTCACTCGTTTATTTGCTTAATCATTTATTTTATATTAGTATGGACTCATGGACATTTATTTTACACTTTGGGTTATAATCCAATACTACTTCGTTGTTGTTCAAATGTTTCCATCTTTGGCTGTTCGGAGCTCTTTCACGTTGGCTTTTGTGTCCCTTTGCTCTATCTCCACCACTGTGGTTTTTCTTTTTTTCCTTTGAGTGCTTCTGTACGTTCTGGCACTATAAGATCTAGGCTTATCTTGTATATTTCCTGCTCTAGTCCTAGAATCATCCATTTCTCCAAGGAGGCCTGGTTTCTTTTACTGGAGAATGGTGTTAGAAACAAAGATTTGGAAGTTAGATGTTCTCGTTGTGATGGGAATGTCCTTACTTCTAGGCCTTCTTTACTGACAGAACAAGGAAATACACGTAACCAACTCATGCATAAACACATATCTATAAATATTTATATACGTGACTATATCTATAGTAAGCTAAACATGAGTTCACATTGATGTCTCCAACTCTCACCTATCATCACGCGGATTCTTATAGTGTCCCCCTTTTGCTTAGGTGTAAACCTCCACTGCAATAGTGAAAACCCTGGCTCCCACCACCTATCATCTGTTTACTTAATTGTTAAACTCTAGTATGCCTTGTACAGGAGTATCAGAATTGCTAACCCATACCCCCATGGGATATAATTTTATCACCAGAGTACGGTGCTTATGAGTTTTACAGACTCTACTCATCTCCAAAGTTACTTGGGTCAGCACCTTTTTCTCCCACCCTCCACGATTAAGTTTTCTCATTTTTCTCACTACAGACTAACACCATCCTTGACATAGAGTAAGTGACCAACCTGTAACTGGGGCTATGGAACATTAACACGGATATTTTCAGTAATTCTTTTGCTATAGTTATTTCCCACTCATTTGGACCATGTTAAACATCTGTGCAACACACTGGAATTCAGCTTGTTTTAAGTCTGCCACTGCGTGACTTCAGGCAAATTATTTAACAAGGCTTGGCCTTGGTTTTTGGGTTCCTTTAAGGGTTAACATTCCACTGTTCTGAACAGGCTTTGGGAATGTCTTCCTAAGATGCACTTGACTGTAGGCTACTTATTTCTAAATGCAGAGCCAGATTCCCTCTCTCTTGCTCCCTGCCCTTAAATTATTTCCAGAAACTTAGTGCTATCCCTAACCTTAAAATGATCTCAAATCATATCTTCCCTGCTGATTCCTCTTGTTCACGTTCCTTTCATAATTAAAATGGAATTTCCTTCCCACAGTGAACTCTGGTCTGGAATGCAATGCAACAACCTGAAAGCACTTTGAACTCTCGCTCTGTGCCAGGCACTGTGTTGAGCTTTTAAAGGCATTGTTTTATCTTAATCCTTCTACCAACCCTGTGATGTAGTTATGGCTATTATCCTCCTTTTTCAGATTAAAAAACCCTCACAAACACACATCCACACACACATACAACCTAGCTTCAAAGAACTTAAGGCAATTGCCCAGCAAGTAGATGGCAGCACAGAATTCTGAATGCCTGAGTCCAAAGCCTAAGCTTTTGACAACTAAAACTTGTCCCTTGACATGGGTGATTATTTACATCAAAAGTATTAATAATGAAGAGGAGCAGGGAACCAAGGTTACAGCGCTGGTGGATGACAAGGCAAACTGTACATTAACTGTGCAGTGGGTCCTGGACACTGCGATGTTACATGCAATAAGGGAAGTCACTATTAGTATTTCTGTTTTTCAAGGGAGGAAGATGAGATTTCTAAGTCTAAGAGACTTACCAAAGGTGGCTCTGACTCCTACCCAGGTAGCTTCCTATTGCCAAGATGCCAACTTCAGAATTATCTAGAGAAATTCATATAAAACAAAAAACAAGTTGGATTCAGTAGACATAAATCCCTGTGGGCCCAGGGACCTGCCTTTTTAAAAGGTGCCCGGTGATTCTGATGCATACCCAAGTATACAAGCATCATACAAATTTAGATTTGCCTCACAGAGGGGTCAGCCGCGTTTATAATAGTGAAATTCCAGGCCAGCGCTGTTTCCTCAACTTAATAGCCTATTTAAAAATACTGGAGAAGAGGATTTCTAAGAAATTTCTCTCTTTCCCTCTCTCTCTCTGTGCAAACATGAACAACTTCTAAAACCCATGTGTGCTTTGGATGACAAGAACACTCTCTCTTCAAATAAGATCCCAGCCCCTTATTTACTCTGAGGCAATGGAGAGGCAGATGTGGGCACCCTGGGCCCGGCCCTCCGGCTGTTGGTGTCAATGTCAGGTCTGTAGGATGCTTATAGACAAACTGTTTTCTTTTTAAATCTGGGATAGCTTATAAAGGTGACAAAGTTTGCTTTGGTAGGGATTTCTTTAACCCACTCCTTCAACTGCCCCCCTCCCTGCCATGTTTCTTCTTTTCATTTCATCAGTCCTTCCCTCAGGAAAGTCACTTCAAGGAGTTGTTTTTCTCCTTAGTTAAAATACTTCCTACCCTAGAGGTATTTTATCCTACCTTCTCCCTACTGTCTTCTTTTTATCATCTATTTATTCAGTAAATTAATTTAAAAAATATATTTTGAGTACCTGTTATGTTCCAGGGGCCATTTTAGAAGCTGAAATGATAAACAAAACCCTGTAGTGTTATGGTGCCTATATTCACACACACACACACGCTTTGGCCGTGGCTTCCCATTACGAAATCTCACATAGATTGAGTCCCATTTTCTGGACCTGTCCTGAATTCTCCCCCTTCTTCTATATCTGAACTAATATATGATGAGCGTTATCTCCTACTGGAAGATAAGCCAATCAGATACCTTAATCCCAGCGATGGCATCAGTTACTGATTATGAAGTATTACGTTGCTACTCCCAGATAACTACTTTTAATAATCAATTCCTTCTGTCCAAATTTCCTGCACTATGAGAAAATATGGGATGCATTTGGCATCCAGTGGAGACTTTCAACCCTCCTCAAACCACCATAACATGCAGCCAGCTCCATCATTCCCCAAATCCATGGAAAATTAGCATCTGCAAGGATCTTGTTCCTCTCAACCTCAAAATCCCAAAGTGTATTGCTCTACTCTGACTCATTTTACAGTTTCCCCTAGTTTATATTTCCGCATAAATTTGGAGCTATTTTAATGTGACTTTTCTGCAAGTTTTCCTCATAGTTGTTTCCTCCTCCTTCTGGTTAGATAACTAATCCATGCACCCAAGTGTGGATATGTAAAATAGAAACTGCAAAAGGGTTTTGTTCTCCCCGACTCTGCAGTAGGATACAAAAGCAGGGCATTGACCTAACTGATTCTGGCATAAACCCAGTCAGGAGAGAAATTTTATTAAAGGAATGCCCCCGACCAACTTTCCAGAGACAACAGCCCCTACCTCATTGTGTGTATGCTTTTCAGATCTATTCCTGAGAACAGGACCCCATAGGAAATGAAGAGTTAAAACAGCAGAACATCTTCGAGAGAATGGGAGCAGAAATGCCACCTATAAGGGGAGAAGAGTGCTGGAAGGAGCTTTTGTGTAATCAAGGCAAATTTTAAGCCACTTGTTATTGTACTCTGCAGAGTAAAAGCTAAAGTGAGCTGCAAGACAGTACGTGATCTGCCCACCCCTCCAGTTATCTCTCTGTCCCCATCTCTACCATTCTCCTCCTGCCTCACTCTGCTCCTGCCTCCCTGTTGCTCCAGCAGATCAAGCAGGCACGTGTGGTTCCTGCTGCCTGAGGCATTCTTAACCAATTACAACCACACCTCGCCTAGCCTTCTCTGTCCCCCATCCTTGCTTTTTTATTTTCTATTACATGGGTCTCCCCATAACTTACTGTGTGTTTGACTTATAACTTATTTGTGTATTTTCAATCTCAACCCATTGAATGTAATTCCATGAGGGGAAGGATTTTGTCCATTTTTTTTTACCACTTTTTCACCAGCAATGAGAGCAGTGCACAGCACAGAGTACACAGTCAATAAGAATTTGTTGAATAAACAAACAGGTTTGCTATGAGCTGGCCCTGCAACCATGATTATGTAAAACAAAAACAAAAATACTTAATTCAGTGCTTTTCTGTTCTAGTACTAACAGATGTGAACTTTCAAGTGTCAAAAGGCCAGGGCATTGGCCAACATTGAATCGTTGTAAAAAATGTATTCCCTTTCCATTCTTCTGATTACATCAGGAACAAGATTCTTTTGGGGCTAAAATGTCATGAACACTTACTAATTCCCTTTTTGACGAAAAAAAAAAAGGTTAGTTCTCAGGTTAAATCCTTGGTAGGCAGCTGAATCTGGCTAAAGTTCAATAATAGTTTTTGTTTTCCTTGTTTTTTATTTAATTTTTATTGTTGAGTAATGTAGTGACATAAAATTTCTTTCTTTAAAATTTCATTTGAAAGGAAAGAATAAAAAAGAGAGAGAAAGAAGGAAGGAAGGAAGGAAAAGAAAGAAAAATTGAAAGATTTAAGGAAACATTAGTTCAGGTGGTACACAGATTTTGCAAAAATTGGTAAAGATGGTATAGCAATTATAAGCATTTGGAAGCACCTACCCTGTGAATGCACACATCCCTCTCCCTGGGGGAGCACAGGGATACTAACTCTGTTAGTGGGAGCAGCCCAGGATCTCAGTTGAACACATGATGTGGGTGCACTTCCTGCAAAATGTCTGCTGTGAGAGAGTCCCGAGCACCAACCAGGTGCTGGGAAGCTTACATGAAAAGAGAAGTAATTATTAACAGGAGGCAAAAGTCTTGACTCTTACCAATCTCCTGTTAGGTTGAGATGGAAGTTTAGAAAATGGTGAGACTACAGTAGACCTGTGCAAATTGTGAGGGCTGCTTCTAGGAAAACCCCGGAGGATGACGTGTCATTTCATCACACCAGTGAGTGACAGCATGGAGCCCAATCCCAATTATGTTGTGTGTTTTATCCCCTACGTAGTCTGTCCAAGAAAACTGAGGTGCCCCTTCCCCTGCCTGACCTCGTCTTACAGCAACTGGCTGATTGCTGAGCCTCCCAGGGGACATGGACTGACTGCATCTTAGATCACGAGCATTTGCCAATCCAAAAAAAGAGCCACAGACATATCTAACTATAAAGAAATAACAAAAACAAACCACATTCTTCTTATCTTTCATTGTGCATTTGAATGCAATTTATTTTTATATTTTAAGGAGAAACTATTGGAGAATTGATGGTTAGAATAGAAATGAAGTATAGAGCATATAGCTTTCTTTTCCCTTCCCCACAGAGCTAGTGGAATGAATGTCATTGCCTTCAACTCTGAAATTTGTATTCTCTACTATCTAGGAAGGAAATACAGGATAATGTCCATTTTATTGTCTTTTCTCCCATTTTATTTATCTTCACAAGGCAGAATTTTAAAGAAAAATAGAACACATTAAATTTTATCTAGTAATTTATTCTAACCCTTTTAAATCCTTTAAAAGACATATTTTTATAAATGAGCTTGTGTTTCTTTCAAAAGTCTGCATCCTTCTTGGTCCTTTTAAAGCTGAGCAGGTCACTGAGCTTAATTCAGTCTCATAGGATTATTTCTCATCCTTCTTTCCATCTGTCTTTCAAAGAACACCTCTGCATTCCTAGGAGAATTCCCATGTGGGGAGGGGGCACTGGGTTTGAAAGCCATAGGTCACCCAAGACTTAACTTTCCTGTGGGATCTCTTGATAAGCACTTCTGACAGGACAAGCAGAATCTCCTTCCATCATGGAATTTGCAGGATGAAGGCATGATTTTATTAAGGGCGTTTGTGGTTTTCCTTACAATCATCATCTTAACCTCAAATTAAACCAGTTGTATTTTCTGTCAGTTTTGAAAATCCAAGGATATCAGAAATGACTTAGAATTAAGTTTTAAAAGAAAAAGAAGTCCATTGATTTCAAACTAGTATAAAGCAAGTAGCAATGTATGATAAGACTGTGGGAAGATGGTTGATCTGGCTCTGACTACCCCTTCAGTCTCTTCTGACACCTTTACCCTGTGTACAGTGGTGGCTCCAACCCAACAAAATACTAACAGTTTCCTTAATGAATACTGTTTCATAGCTTAAGATTTTACCCAGGATTGTCTATGATCTGGAATGTTCTTCCTCTGCCTAACTCTCCATTGTATGCCTGGAAAATTTCTCCCTCTTTCAAGAATCATTTTAAGCATTGGTGTCATATGGAGCTAATAATGATAACGTCTAGCATTTGTTGAGTGTTAATGTTATAATGATGTCTTTGCATGATTATCTCATTTAAACCTCACATCACCACCATGAGACATTGTTCTTCCTGCTTTAGAGAGGACATATCCCAGAGGAAGTCAGAGTTAAAATGTAGACCTAAAAGGGGATGGGGTGGTATTTTAATTGGGATTGCATTTAGTCTATTTACTATTGTCTTCCAAACCATGAAGTTAGTATATTTTTCTACTTATTTAGTTTTTTAAAAGTTTCCTCTTGATAATGTTTTTTTTAACTTTCTATGCAGAAATCTTAAACATATTTTTTAGATTTGATTATTTGTGTTTTTTGGATGCTATTGTAAATCATATGTTTATTAAATTTGATATTGAGTTATCTGTTTTTATATGGAGAAATGCAATTTATTTTTATACATTGACACTGTATCTAGCAAACTCACAGAAGAATAAAATAATTTGCCAAATTTACACAGCTAGTAAATTGCAAGGCTGGGCTACAAACCAATGTCTATAGATCTCTAGACACTGTGGCCTTAAGCATGCCCTAAACAGCCTTCCTAAGCCATTCTTGAATACAGTCACCTACTTGTGTCATCCACCAGATGGAGGAATACTTTGATTGCTTCACTATGTTCTTTCCTTCTCTACTCTGCATTCCATAACATTCTATTTGAAAATATTTACATTTCTCTCTTCTTTCTTATTATCTGGAGGTTCTATCTATATTCTTCAGCAATTCACTCCTCCCACACAGAGCCCATCACCACAGAGCAGGAATATTGACATTTTGAACTGCGTAACTGTGTTGTGGGGGGCTGTCCTGTGCATTGTAATATGTTTAGCAGCATCCCTGGCCTCTACCCATTAGATGCCAGTATCAACTGACCCCTCGTTGTGATAATGAAATAGGAAAATGTCTCTAGACATTGGCAACTTTCCCATCACCTTGCCAGTGATTGTTTCAGGAAAGAACATGTGACTAAATTTGGACCAATCAGATGGGAGTTGAGGTCTACTGTGGTTTTTCTGCGAAAGCTCCTTCTTCTGAGAGGCTCCAAGGACTATCACCTCTTTCTCCCTCTGAACATTATTGAGTACAGGTGAACTGGAGCTGCTGCAGCCATTTTGCTACCAGCCTGAGGATGAATACGACACAGAGTAGAGTAGGAGAGTGCCCCAAGAGACTCCTAGGAAAAAGCAGATGAAGCCACTGGATGAAGTCTTCTAGATATGTGAGACAATTTATTTCTTAACTGCTTAAATTAGTGAGGGAGTTTTTTTCCTTCCTTCCCTCCTCCCTCCTTCACTTAAGACCTTAAGTTTATAAAACTTAATTGATTATACTCTCAAAATACTGGTACAATCTTCTCTCCCCCACCTCTCTCTCTTAAATATAGCAACTCCTTCATTTCCTATCACTTTTCTCATTCTCCTCCCTGCTTAGGCATTCACTCTAGCGTTTTGAATATATAATCGTCAAACTAAACTTGTTGTTATGTGTGTTTGGATTTTCATGAAAAGTATTGTGCTGTAAATTTCATTCTGTTTCCAATTGGCTTTCATAATAGAATGTGTGTGTGTGTATATATATATATGTACATACATATATATAGAGAGAGATATAATTCCTTAACTATATGATATTCCACCACTTGTGCATATTACATTTTTCTTATCCCGTTTTATAGTGAGGACTGTCTGCTTTCTCCTTACCCTAATTTTTGCCTTAACCAGTTCTGAAATGGGCATTATTGTTTATGTCTCACTCTGGACCTGAGCTATAAATGGCGGGCTTGTGGCGCTGGCTCACAGGGTATTCACATCCTTACTTTCACTGAATACTGACCCATTGTTCACCAGAATAGACCTCTCAGTCAAAACTTCCACAGCACCACCTGAGCACTCCTCTTTGCTCATGTCCTTAACAACACTTGATATTTTTTAACTTTCTTATTTTTTCTAGTACGATCCTTGTAAAATGGTATCTAGTTGGTTTAATTTGTATTTCTGAGGATATTAATGAAGGCGGATACTTGCTTACATATTTAAAACAATGCCTACTTCAGAGGATTGGCATGAGTGCTTTAAAAATTAGCATATGTAAAACACTTAATTCTTGGGAACATAGTATTAGCTATTTCTATTATTACTATTATTATCGGTATTTTCATCATTACTATTACATATTAGCCATTTGATCTCTTTCTATGAATTGCTGTTTGTATCTTTTCCCCAAATTTCTATTGGATTTACTGTCATTTACTCATTTCCAAGCTTTCTTTTATACAATAGATATCAATCCTTTATCTATTGAAATGGTGCAAATATCCCTTCAAATCTTGTCACAAAACTGATAACTTTGTCTATGGAAAAATTCAGTGACAAGAACTGTGCAATTTGGATGTGGGCAAATTCATCAATTTTTCTACTTGCAAGTATTTTTCTTTTGGGGTGTTCCTTAAGAAATCCTTCATCATCTAAAGAAGATGTGGTATATATACACAATGGAATACTACTCAGCCATAAAAAAAGACGAAATTGGCCCATTCACAACAACGTGGATGGACCTCGAGGGCATTATGTTAAGCGAAATAAGTCAGTCAGAGAAAGACGAACTCTATATGACTCCACTCATAGGTGGAAATTAGTATATTGAGAAGGAGATCTGATCGGTGGTTACCAGGGAAAAGGGGGGGTGGGGGGAGGGTACGGAGGGGGAAGTGGTGTACCCACAACATGACTAACAAAAATGTACAACTGAAATCTCAGAAGGTTGTAATCTATCATAACATTAATAAAAAATAAATAAATAAATAAATAAATAAAAATAAGTAAGCTTTTAAAAACCCAGAAAAAAAAAAAAAAAAAGAAATCCTTCATCATCCCAAGATGATAAATATTTTTTCTATACTTTTCTTATATTGGCTTTATGATTATACATTTGGACCTCTAATCCATTTGGAGTTCAGGAGTCAGATAGAGGTAAGATTTTGTTTCTATGGTTTTCAATACAGTGAATCTATTTTTCCAATACCATTTCTTGAAAAATCCATTCTTCGTCCTGCTAATGGGTGATGCTTCCTGTTCATGTCTGTGTCTGATCTGATCCTAGGCTTCCTATTTTATTCCATTGCCTATTGACTGGTTCTTGGGTCAGTGGCACACTGTTTCTTTAACTATGCCCTTGTAATAGATTTTTACATCTAGTTTCTTCACAGCTGTTTTTTTTTTCTCTCTCTCTCTCATTCCTAAAAGTAGGACTATTAAAATTTCTGTTGACTTTCTGACTTTTAGTGGTTGCTTTAGGTTTTACTTCTTAGCCTCATTGCTGTGCTAATAAAAAATTAGCAAATGCATCAATGGGAAGGTTGGCTTTTTCTGGTCCCTCAAGTCCTGAGTGTCTTTTCAGCTCTCTAATTCTTTCAAACGTATGTTTGCCGTGTTTTATCCAGCCTTCTTAAGTTGTTATTGGTGAGACATTTGATCTGTAAATTGCTGGTCTAGCATAGCCAGAAAATTGATTTTTAAAAGATGCTGATCATCTAATCAGCGACCTTTCTGAACGCTCTTATTAATTCCACTATGTTTTCTGTATTAGTGATCATATCTTTGTTCCCTTCTGTCATGGACTGAGTTCACCTGTAGGAGATAGGGGTAGGCTTTCAAGGTGTTCATTTGAGAAATCAATACCTATGAAAGGAAAGGGGAGGAGTCAGCAGAGGGAAGAGAAAGAAGTTGAACTGCTACCTAGACCTGACAAAGCCTCAGCCATCTTGGCAGGGAGTTCTGCAATGAGTACTATTAATCAGACTTGTCCCATATTGGGTCATATTGCATCAAAACAGCCAGGGCTTTATACACGGCCTTGTTCAATCAGCAGATAGTGGGCGCCCTAGAACGGGCATGACCTCGGGGGAGGAAGTTCTCTGCAAGTGAGCTGGGCCCTGAGGGGCAGACTGCTGAGGGCTGTCTGCCAACTGCATTCCCTGCGTTTGGAGGCAAGTCCTTTTTTAAAGGAAATATGTGCAGTTCTCTACGGTTACCACACCTTCTAAGTCATTTATACAGAAAACGAGAGAGAAGGAGCTCCTTAATCAAGACTTCAGTACCTAAGAGTGGTAGCAAGCCTTCTTGTCATACTCCTGACCTTAAAGGGAACATGTCCAAAGTTTCTTCATTAAGTATGATATTTGCTGTCGGCCTTTGCTGGATACCCTTTATCAAGATAAGAAAATTACCTTCTATTTCTGGTTTTCTAAAAGTTTGTTGTCCTTTTTTAAAATAATAATAGGTGTTGAACTTTCAGTTGCTTTATTTGTATCTATTGATATCATCATGTGTTTATCTCCTTTATCTCTTAATGAGGAAAATAATATCAATACATTTTCTGACTAGAACCATTATTGCATTCTTGGGATAAATCTTTTCTGATCCTGACATATATATGAACATTTATCTTCAGGTATTTAATATTTCCTTGAGGATATTTTTATTTACATACATATATAAAATTGGTTTTACCTTTCCTTTCTTGTACTGTCTTTTTTCCGCTTGATCAGATTGCCCTCTTTTTGTTTATTCTGGTAAAACTTTCATTTAAAAAGGATTATCTGTTCCTTGAAAATTGTATAGAACTCAACCATCAAGCTTTCTGGGTTTTGTCTTTTTGTAAAGCAATGTTTTGATTTCCATTGAAATTCTGTAAATGTTTTTTGGGCTATTCATATTTTCAATTAAATATTCTGTTATTACTTTTATATTTCTTCCAGAAGTTTATCTATATTAATTATATTTTCAAATGAATTGTTATATTGTTATTCTTGCTTTATTTATGTAGGTGTTTCTACCTTTTAATACTCTAAATATTTATTTGTCTCACTTTTTTTCTTTGTCTTGCCAAAGTTTTTGTATCACATTAATCTTTTAGAGGATCAGTTTAATCTGTTAATCATCTGTAGTGTTTTTTTTGTTTATTTCTTGAATTATGCCCTTAACTGTAGTATTTCTTTCCTTCTTATTTTTTGCTCTTTTTCCAGTTCTTTATGCAGAATGCTTAGATCATTTGCTCTCAATGTTTTATTGTTGTTGTTTGTTTCTCTTCTATTGTATGAATTCAAACTAAAACCTGATAACAGCTTTAGCTGCTTTCTAACAAATTTGACAAATAGTGCTTTAATTGCCGTTAGGTTATAAGTGTTTTTAATTTTGTTTTTGCTTTTTTTCTTTAAACCAAATTTTCTTTAGTAACAAGTTATTTGACTTAAACAAATACAGGATTTTCTTTTTGTTAGCTATGCTTTTATTACTAATTTTAAATTTTAAAGCATTTGGTCAAGAAACATGATCTTTATGTTTACGTCTTCTTTCCTTCCCCGTTGAACAGTCTTAACATTGTTGGAAATTGTTCGACCATATATACGAGAGTTCATTTCTGGGTTCTTTATTCCATCGTTGTATTTCTCTGTCTTTATGCCCGTACCATCCTGTTTTGATTACTTTAGCTTTGTAGTCAATTTTTAAATCTAGAAGTGTGAGTAATTTAAATTCTTGTTCTTCTTTTTCAAGGTAATTTTGGCTGTTCAGGCCCCTTGGAATTCCACATCAGACACATTCTGCCAGCACAAGTGTTGTCTAGGTCGGGGAGACAGATTCCTAGCACTTTTTTCCTCATCATATTCCCTGATGTCCGTGGCTTACATTTTAAAAGTATAATTAATTTTTCTACTTTTTTGTACCTCAGGTATAGAGGTTTTGATTAATTACAACTCTTGGTTCATAACCCACTATAACTATTTTTCTATGCATGACCCACTTTTATTTGATGGCTTGTTCATCTGTTTTTTGTTAACCTATATATTCTCTTATTTATGTGTAGTATAATGGACACTTTGGAGCCCTCCATGAAGTACAAGAACTAGAAAAATGTCAATAACTTACATCTCCTGATGTCCTCTTTTCTATGCCTTACTATGTGACCTAATATGTCGTCCATTTCTCTGAATATTATAGATGTAATTTAAAAGAATAAATTTTCTGTGCTTACTGATTTTAAATTGTATATTTATTGTTTAAATTGAATTTATTAATTATGTTATTCAAATACTATTTATCCTACCTGATTTTTTTCTCTGCTTGATTTAACAGTTACCAAGAAGGATGTATAAAATCTGTAATTCTATATAATTATACATATATATACCTTTTAAATAATTATACATTTATAACATGTATAAAATGTATGATTGCAGTTGCTGATTTATCCATCTCCCCATAATTTTCTCAATTGTCACTTCATGTAGTTTGAGTCTATGGGGGAGCTATATATGTTTGATTTTGATTTATTATTCCAATTTTCCATTTATGAGCCTATAACAGGAGATGTACACTGTTGTATATCTATATAACATAGATAACATCACTTTATCTAATTATGTCAGAATTATTTCATTTCTAATTTGACTGGTAGAACTTTTCCATCCTTATATTTTCCCACTTTCTAAATGTATTTCTTATATTCAACATGTTGCAGTACCTTTTACATTTATTAAAACTATACAGTCCATAGTCCTTTATTCACAATTCCAAAGTTCAAAAATTTCTGAAAGCTGGGAGATTTTTCATAACTTATTCAGCAGCAACTCTGAATGATGCTGTCTGATGGTGGCAAAATCAGCCTTGAACTGACAAGATGCTCTTTATTTCCTGTAAGATGAGAAACACTATTCCTTACACCTCCGTTCCTGTTCCCCTTTTCCCTTTTTTTGTGCTATTATTGTTAAATGTATTACATCTTTATATGTAACAAACTCAAAAATACATTGTAATGGTTACTTTATGTAGTTTCATGTGTATTAAATCATCTGAGAAAAAAAAGGAGAGCAAGGATATATTTACGGAGTTTGTGATATTAACCTAATTTACGAGTTCTGGTTCTCTTCTTTTGTTCCTGTGGATTCAAGTTCGTGTCATTTCCTTCCTCCATCAGAACTTATTTCCACCACCTTCTTTGTCCTAGTATTGTCCAATGTATTATATTTCTATGTGCTATAGACCAAAAAAGCTAGTTATACACATATTGTTTCATAAAAATTCTTTTAAAATCAGTTAAGAGAAGAAAGGAGAAAAGAATATGTGTATAAGCTGTGTTTTACAATTATTAAAGGTGATTACCTTTACCAGTGTTCCTGGCTTTTCCTCTGGATTTGAGTTTCCATCTGGGTTGACTTGTTTTAAGCCTGAAGAACTTCCTTTAGTATGTCTTGTAAGATAGATCTGCTAGTAAAGAATTATTTCAGTTTTTGTATATCTGGGACTATCTTTGCTTTCACTTTTTTTTTGTTTTTAGGAAGATTAGCCCTGAGCCAACATCTGTGCCCATCTTCCTCTATTTTGTATATGCGGGATGCCTGCCACAGCATGGCTTGATAAGCAGTCTGTACGTCAGCACCCAGAATCCTAACCATCGACCCTGAGGCCACTGCAGTGGAATGTGCGAACACAACCACTTACCTGCCGCGCGGCCAGGCTAGCCCCGTGCTTTCACTTTTTAAAAGATATTTTTGCTGGCCCGTGCTTTCACTTTTTAAAAGATATTTTTGCTGGCTGTAAGATCCTTGGTTGACAATTCTTTTCTTTCAATACTTAAACACGTCATCCACTGCGTTCTGGCCTCTCCTATTTCTGACGAGAAGTTACTTGTTAAGCTTATAGAGTTTTCCTTGTTTGTAAGGAGTTGTTTTCCTCTTGCTGCTTTCAAATTTTTCCCTTTGTCTTTGACTTGCAGCATTTTTACTGCCATATGTCTAGGTTTGGATCTCTTTGTTTTACTCCAAGTAGGAGTTCATTTTGTGTTATCCTACTTGGGAAAAATCTCTGAGGCACAGCTCTGGAGCTGAAAGTAGGGACAGTGGCTTGCTTCTCTTCAGTGGCACCCCTGCTTTAGTAGGGTGCTGGGTGGGGGCACTAGCCTCTGATCACTTCAGCTTACTTCTCCCAGTGTAGAAACTCTGCCCTACAAGGAAGCTGGAGCAAGCGTAAATAGGGCCCCAGTATTCTTGGCCTGCCACCCCAAGCATAGAGCCTCCACCTTACCAGTAGGAGCTGGGTGGAGGAAGGGAGCTCCTGACCTTTCAGCCACACTTGCCAGGAATTTAGTTCTGTAACATGGAGCCAGGGGTGATGAGATATGCTCAGGGCCTATACCTCTCAGTGAGGTACCATATCCCTTGACTAAAGCTGAGGGGAGAGGGAGTCCTGTTTTGGCCACACCTACCTGGAGCAGGGCTTCCATCATGCTGAGCTTAGGAGCCTGGGATGCAGTGAGAGAAGGAGTGGGTTGTGACTTGAGTGCCATCCTCTGGCTGTTCTTTTTTTTTAAAGATTTCATTTTCCCTTTTCTCCCCAAAGCACCCCTAGTACATAGGTGTGTATTTTTAGTTGTGGGTCCTTCTAGTTGTGGTATGTGGGATGCCACCTCAGCATGGCTTGATGAGCGCTGCCATGTCCACACCCAGGACCCGAACTGGTGAAACCCTGGGCCGCCAAAGTGGAGTGCGTGAACTTAACCACTCGGCCACAGGGCTGGCCCCCTCTGGCTGTTCTTACTGAGATTTAGTAGATTTTCTTGAATGAATGCTTCCTCATTTGCTGTATGCAGTTAGGACAATTGCCAGAGATGTTAAGTGGTTTTCCTTGATAGAGAAATATAGAGGTACATAAATATATGTGTACATATTTTTCGTATATACATAAAATACTCACCAGTTATGGTTGTTTCTCAGGGAACATGTTCTCAGAGATCCTAGAGCCCCCATTCTGGTACTGGAATTCCTGGTCTATCGCATCTTGATGTCTTGAGATAACTTCTTAACCCAATCTTCCAGTACATTAGCTCAGATTATAGCTTAACCTTTCCTTTTTACATCTCTCTCTCCTTGGCCATAAGCATCTCCTGATTCCAGGGAATCTTCTAATATCTCAGTCCCAGGTAATACTCTTTTCTGGGGTCCTCCACCCTCTTGGATATTTAATTAGTCCCCTACTTATAGATGGAAGGACTAGGAAGCAGAGAGAAGGATGCTCTGGGACAGAGGGCATGTCTGCAGTTTTTGATGTAGCATCTGTCCATCCCCATCCAATTTCCATGCTGGTATGAGCTTCCTGCCTGTGGCTGGGACTGGGCTGCATCTGCAATTTCTCTCTCCCATGGTAGCTATCGTGCAGGAGATGATCCGCTCAAAGCAATACAACAGAAAGGAAAGGACATGATTAGAAAATGATTTCTAGCAACCCGCAATCTCCCCTTAGCCCTCTCA
The DNA here is from genome assembly GCF_041296265.1 of Equus caballus. Classification (NCBI taxonomy): domain Eukaryota; kingdom Metazoa; phylum Chordata; class Mammalia; order Perissodactyla; family Equidae; genus Equus; species Equus caballus. The sequence continues at coordinate 65,806,981 of NC_091698.1, forward strand.
TGTTGCAGTCTACTTTGTGCCCCCTCATCCTTCTTTGGTCTTCAGCCACATCCCAACGCCCCTCCCACAAACACATGTCCAAAGGCCAAGTCACCTTATTCCCAAAGTATTTCATAATGTTTTTATTTTATCTGGTAAACTTGTTCTGAAATCCATTAACTTCTTTTTTCTTTTCATAGAAGTTCTAAGATTCTAGGAAAGGAAATAAGTCTCTACTTGTTCTCCAGCTAGAATAGAACTAGACGTCAATTTTTTATTACTTGTACTTTAAGACATCTTTATTAGCTGTTAATTCATTACATCTCCCTTTGCTTCTAGTAGGTGAGGGAAGGAATCATTTCTTCTCCCTCTTTGTGTCCCCAGTGCCTGGAAAGCATTGAACAAGCATACTGAGGACCTGATATGGTTTGAGTGTTGTGGTTCTTATGAAGGCTAGTAACCGGGAATCCCAGTTGTCAGCAAGTTTAGTATTTAGCAGAATGTGAAGAAGGAGAGACATCTGAATTGGTCTTTTTTATTGATTTTCAATGCTTCAGTAAATGAACCCAATTTATCAAGAGTTAAACACATAAAGTACATCCTTGGTTTCAGAATGCACGTAAACGGAAGAATGATCTATTACTTTTCAACATTATTGCATTGGTAACTAATGCAAAGCTAGCTTTTCAGCTGTGTATCAAAGCCCTTTCTTCTGCCAGGTATTACTGTACTTAAGTGCCTCCTAAAGCAATTGCATTTTGTTTCTGCTTTTAATACCAGACCATTAATCCCAATGTTCTGTTTGGAGTAAAGTGATGTGTGTGAACCCAGGCTTAGGAATTACGATAGTTAAAAGTCCACAGTTAAAGAGGCAGATGCAAAATGGGATTTCATTTCTTTCTGGTATTAGGCTTTTAAGTGCCAGAAAAATAACAATCTACAGAGAGGAATTTTTCAGCAAGAGCCGCAGCTCTGATGTTTTAGTCACAATTGTCTCCAAATCAGCTGCAGATATGAATCTCGTTGGAGTAATGGTAGTTAAGGAAGCAACTGTGCAAAATGGATGTAAATCCCTTGACAATGTGTCTGCATTCTATAGTCAATAAAAAGAGTTTCATGGGCCAAAGAAGTGATTTCCTCTTCCTGTTTTTTGTTTTGTCTGCCCCTTCCCCAGCACGCTTTGCAGCCCGCTTGAATCAGGCCCACGTACTTGATGTATCTGATAGGAAAAGTACAGGTGACTGAGAGACTTGCATTTGGGGTTGATTGTCATTAAAATGGAAATATTTTTGCATTTATATGGAGAATGACAACTTTTCTGCCAGAAGTTCTCATATTTTTCTGTTTTCTAGGATTGAAAAGGACCCCACCAGGTAACACAGACCAAAGTCTCTTCTCTTAAGACAAGTAAATGGAACAGTAAGCTTCTCTGTGGCCCTGACCCTGCAGTGGATGACTTAGACACAACAATTCTCATATCAAGGGAGGTGAGCAGCATCTCCTTGTTACTGACAAGGGCATAAGGCTCTGGGAAGCAAGGTCACAGAGAGAATCAGTGTCACAGCCCAGATCTGACCCCAGACCTTGCTTTCCCTACTCATTGCTGACTCCTAACTGACGCGTGACTGAGGGAAACTCTCTGCTTTCAGCAAATTAATATATTAAAATCCACAGCCACTAAATAACAAATCAGAAGGTGATTCTTCGTAGTGCCAAAGGATTTCCTAGCAGGTCCCTTTAAATAGCGAGCACATTGAAAATACTGACATTTAAAATACTAATATTAAAAATATTAAAACATTTATATTTAATTTGCATTTACCATTCCAATAACGGTTTCTATTTATGAAGGATTTATGTATTATATACATATTATACACTAAATTTGCACAATTCTCTTGTAGGATGGGTCCTATTTTAGCCCCATTTTATAACTGAGGCAACAAGAACACGGAGAATGAATAAATCTCCTAAGATCATCTACCTAGAAGCTGGTGAAGGCAGGATTTGAAGCTCAGTTGTCTGACTCCTGAGCCACGCTCCAAGGCAATACATGGTATCTCTGTTGGCTAGAACGTTTCCTCAGCCTGTGATCTGGTATCTTGATGCTCAGGAACTTCATTCTTTTCAAAAATCATTTTACTGGTGGTGAATTTAACTTTAGACAGGTGCCAGTTAAAAGTTGTCATTTGGCCATCACTTTACTGGATGAGGATGTGGAAAATAATGGAACATATGTCATTATTATCCTTGTGGAGATTTTAACCTATTTGAGGAAATCTCTTGCATTCTATCAGTGTATACTAAATATGGACATCTAGTTGTTGAATTTCAGTGTTGGCTTTTTTCTTTTTACTATTTTAAAAATATCTTATTTGAAATACTATTTTTCAGTGTTTATACCTTCTTCTAAGCTATCCTATGCTAGAAATCTGTTTTTGCAGCCATATCTTCTATTTTAACTAACATAGATTTTTGGGGTATTTTTCCTTCATGTTTTAGCATTTGGAAGGTTTACCATATACCTGTTTCATTTGTTACCTTTTTAGAACTTCTGAGGGAGGGTAATCTCAACTGTACAAGAATTCTAAATTAACTTTAAAAGCATATTGCTGCATTCCCCAAAATATGCAGAATTAAGTAAATTGAACAGGGATGAAATGATGTCTTCAATCTTTGTGTAATCTTTCCACCTTGGTATACGCTTTTGTGTCCATTCATTCAAGTTTATTTATAAATCTATCAATAATACTTGAAGTTTTCTTCCATAAAATTTCTCATTAAAATATGACTGAGATGAATTATTTTTTTTTTAGTTTGAGAATTGAAATATTTATTTATTAAAGTATTTGCTATGTTTTTGGAATTACTAGTTTTGTATTATTATGTTACATTTGGCAAATTTTCTCAATTTTTATAATCTTTCCCTTTAAGCCTTTGTGGCTTCTTTTCTTATAAATATCTCTATTACATATGTTTTGAAACACTTCTCTAAACGTATTAGTGTTGCTTTTAAATCATGCTGGAAGTGGCCCTCCGTGCAGCTCAGCCACACTGACAGGTTTTCCAGTATTCCAGCTCAGTTCAGTGAGCTTAGGGAATGGCCATCAGAATCTAGAGCCCACAATACATTAGTTTCCCCTTTTCCTCTCACTGCTGTTTCACTAGGACCAAAAAAAAGAAAGAAAGAAAGAAAGGAAGAAGGAAAAAATACTTGTTAAAATGTTTTGTTAGCATAATTAGGTACAAATTTGAAATTTATAGAGAGAATGGAGAGTGAGAAAGAAAGTATTGCCTTGGAGGCTTCTGGAGGCTTCGAAGTTGGGGCTGGTCTTCTCTCTGCGGGCCTGGAGGATGGTCCCAGAGGATCGGTACCGCATGCTTGGTTCCGTGTGGCCACACTGCTTTTCCTAGCCATCAGGCGGTGGAGCGTTCCCAGGCAAGCTTCCCAAGCTACAGATTGCTTTAGATGCTGCTAGTGACTGTGCCTCTCTCCAGGGAAGCCCGTGAGTGGGTGCAGGGTGTTCTGTGGCTTCGTTTTCCTAAAAGAAGTATCTCTGAGAACCTGATATTCAAATAAAACATGCCATGTGATGTTGAAATGCTGATCTAAATATAAAAGTCCTTTGAAGCTGCAGGGCATGAAGAATATCCGCTGGTCTTGAGGGCTCTTGGGGCCTGCTGCCACCAATCCTCATCATTTCATGCTTGGCCCATGGTAATAGAATTTGGGTTGTTCTTCCTTTTTCCTACAATGCCTTCCTGCATTTTTCTTGGGCACCTCAATCAGACAAATTACCTTCAAACTACGATTTTCAGCCTACCATTTTTCAGCAAAATGTTTTCAGTGGTTCCCTATTATATGTAGAATAAAATCCAAGCTACTCGCCAAGGCACGTAATTCCCATAAATTCCCTCTGTGAACTTTTACTCCAGTGCAGTGGTTCTCAGTTGGGGGAAATTTTACCCCCCAGGGCACATTCGGTCATCATAACTCTGAGGTGAGGGGAGTTACTGGCATCTAGTTGGTAGCAATTAAGGATGCGCTAAACATCCTACAATGCCCATAACAACCTCCTACAACAAAGAATTACACAGCCTAAAATGTCAATAGCACTGAGATTGAGAAACTCTGCTCCAGACAGATGGGGCTGGGAGTTGATCCTGGAATGTTCCATGCGCATACTCCCTACTATGCATCCTCAAATTTCCACCTTTAATTTCTAAGTATACTGCCTAGGTTGACTCCTACCAACAACCCAGATCCTTGCGGGTGAAACGCTCCATCTCTCTTCTGAAGTTGTATAGTATATATTGGTCCCATTACTGTTATTTTTAAATGTTTTCTTTCCTCAACTCTGTTATACATTTCTGACGTATACAGAGACTGTCTTCTCTCTCTCATATCCCCCAAAGTAATTATCGCAGGGCAGTACATACAATAGGTGCTAAAAAATATTTGTTTCTTGGACACAAGGAAAACAGTTCGTTCTGACAGTGGCCTCCCTTTGTAGCCACGTCGCTCCACTTACTGTATAATTTGATTACCGCTACTGCACTCACTGAGTTCCTAATATGTAGACTCGAGCACAGTTCGTTTGTTTTAAGACACTGACAGTTTTACCCTGCCCACAGCTCAAGGAAGCCTAATGGAATATTGGCGAACAGGTATGGCCCTGCATCCCTTTATCATGCCTCTTGGCCTGCTATTATCCTAAATGAGTGGTCATGTGGAACAAATCACTAACGTGAAGGACAAGGCAAAATTACCAGGAAAGAAAGCATGAAATGGTAAACGTTTTATTTAATCTAGAATGATATGGAAATGTTTCATCTAATGCCAGCCTGCTGTTTTAAACAACCTCAGCCTCATTATTCAGAACCACTAACGTTAACGTATCCTTGCAGTGGAAAGCTTGCTAAGTAGGCTAAAAGAACACATTAGTGGGATCGTGTCTGTCCTGGTCACTGCCTCTCGTACAGATAAATGAGGTAATTTAATTTAATTTACTAAACATGTATGGAGCAGCTACTCCATAGAGTGTACATACATACAGTGCCTGGCATCATGGGTGATATAAAGATGCCCTCAGAGAACTCACAATCTGGTAGGGATATAAGGTAAAATAGGATCAACGGTAGTAAAATAGAGTTCTGTTGGTGCTCCAGGGATAAAGAAAGCAGGTTTAGGGGAAGCAAGTGGGTAATGTGTCACTTTTAAGATCCTTCCAAAAGGAGCAATGAAGTGTTTTGTTTTGTTCTGAATATCCTTTTAATTTTTTTGTTAAAGTATATTAGTTTTCTTTTGTTGTCATAAAAATTACCACAAACTTAGTGGCTTCAAACAACACAGATGTATCATTTCACAGTTCTGTAGGTCAGAAATCTGACATGGGTCTCGCTGGGCTAAAAGGTGTCCTCAGGGCTGTGTTGCTTTCTGGAAATTCTAGAGGAGAATCTGTTTCCTTGCCTTCTCCAGATTCTAAGGTGCTCATATCCTTGGCTCATGGCCCCTTGCCTCCATTTTCAAAGCCATCAGTGATGGGTTGAGTCCTTCTTATGCCTCATGTCTCTAACCCACTCTTCTTATCTTCTTCAACTTTTAAGGACTCAAGTGAATAGTTTGGGCCCACTCAGATGGTCCAGGGTAATCTCTCCATTTCAATGTCCTTAACCCTAATTACTTCCGCAAAAAATCCCTTTTGCCAAGGAAAGTCATATATTCAGAAATTCCAGGGATTAGGTTGTGGACATCTTTGAGGGGCTATTATTCTCTTTATCACAAAATACAAAACACAGTAAATTGCACAAATCTTAAGTATACAACTTGATGAATTTTGATGTGTACACACCCATAAAACAACCCCTAGGAAAAGATATAGTACATTTTCAATGCTCTCATTTTCTGGAACTTCTTGGTGACCCCTCCTTGTCCATACGTTTATCCAAAGATAACCTCTCTGACCTATATCACCATTGATTAGTTCTGCCTGTTTTTAAACTTCAAATAAAGAGAATCAAACAATACATACTATTTTTGTGTTGGGCTTCTTTTTCTTGATACTTTGTGAGATTAATCTATGTTCTTACAACTATAACAATAGTCCATCTTTTGCATTGCTGTGTATTATTCCAGTGTGTGCATATACCACAATTTATGTACCCATTTTATCACTGGTAGGCATTTAGGTTTACAGTTTGGGGTTACTGTGAATAAAGCTATCAGGAACTTTCTTTTGTACGTCTGTTGGTTCATGTGTATACCTATGTTCAGCTTGAGTAGAAACTATTGAAGAGTTTTCAAAGCAGTTGTACCAGTTTACACTCCCACCAGCTGCATCCTCACTGACGTGATATTATCGCACCTTTTGATTAGCATCTCATTTTGGTTTTAATTTGCATTTTCTTGATGACTAATAATCTTGAGCACCTTTTCTTGTGCTTATTGGCGTTTTGCATATTGTCTTCAAATCTTTTGCCCATTTTACTTTCAGTTCAGTCACCTTTTTTTAATGATTTATAAGTGTTCTTTATATATTTCAGATATATGCATTGCAATGTATTTCCCACTTGCAACTACTTTTTCACTCTTTTAATGATCACTTTTGGTGGATAAAAATTCTTAATTTTAATAAAGACCATTTTAGCAATCTTTTTGGTTAATATTTTTGAGGTATATTTTAAAAATAATTGCCTAATCCAGGGACATGAAGATATTCTCATTTGTCACCTTCCAGATGCCTTATTGCTTTGCCTTTCACCTTTACATCTGTGGGTCATCTCAAATTACTTTTTTGTATGGTGCAAGGTAGTCATCAAATTATATTTATTTCTAATATGAATATCCATGTAACTTAGCACCAGTTATTGAAAATACCATCCTTTTCTCTCTGACTTATAGTGACATCTTTGCTTTAAATCAAATGACTATGGATATGTTGGTATATTTTTTGGACTCTGTATTCTGTCCCATTGGTCCATTTATCTATCATCTTGCTGATATATCACATGGATGCTGGGACTAGGGATGGAATAACCATACAGTGAATTCTGACCAATAGTACTTTCAATGATTGGAACAAATAACAGGTTTTCATGATAACTATTATAATTATTCTACCCCATGCTAAGGTGATCTTATACATCAATATTTACATTGTTAAGTTCCTTGAGGAAAGCAATTTTGCTGCCTTTTTTGTAATTGGCTATCCTATACCTAGTAGACAATCAATAATGATTGATTATATCAAACTGTGAAGTTTCTCAACTAATAGATAAATAAGAATGATGCTGTTAGAATATTTAAAAGGCTGGGAACTTGCTGAGAAAAGTCCATTAAAAGTTAGCCATATTTTAAATAAACCAAATAGAAATTCTCTGATTAGGCTCAAATGATGAGCCAGTTAAACCTGGGCTATAGTCCTCGCGTTGCAGGTAAAGTTCTTCTGTGTAACGCTAGGCAAGCCATTTAATCTTTTGTGTTCTATTGACCTATCTGGAAAATGAGAAAAATAATAGTGTAATAATATATCAGCCTTTTAGAACTACTGTGAGATTGATTTAAAAACAAATTTGAAGAAGAAAAGCTTGCTGTGAAAAGACGGTTTATCTAAGATGCCATTCTTTTTTAGAAATATACAATTCATCATAAGTCCATATTTCTATTGTGAAATTAATATTGATATGTAATGAAGATTGTAAGACTCTGCAAGATACTAAAGAGCACCTAAATTAGCAACAGGAGAATAAACTCATTTTAAAACAGATTTAGAGTTTACTGTGTTACAGTCTTTCACTGAAAACTGATCATCAAATTGTATTATGCATATATACAGCAACTCTCTGTTAACTAATTTGGCCAGAGAAATGAATGTTTGAATAGCCACAAATGCTCAGTTAAGTTTTTGAGTCTTTCTTTGGATTTGTCTGCTTTAATTGAGTGTAGTCATGAATTCAGAATCAACAGTAAACAGCAATTAGAAAAGACACAATCTAAAAAATACTTACATGATATGATACAGAGATAAAAAGATTTCTTTCACAGGAAAAGGAACAATTTTACAAAGATCAAAAAAAGCCAGAACATATCCCTTTCTTATGTTTGATCTTTTAACTTATTTTTAACATCACTTTTCCTCAACACACTGTGCTCATCTAGCCCATATTTGGGGCTCAATAAATGTGTGAATGAATGAAAAATTGCTCCTTTTCTGTGCTCCCAAAGCCCTATAGAGTATGAGTTGCATATCTTACTGTGATCATTTATTTACATGCTGTTTCCTCCTGGGCTGTGAAGTCCTCCAGCGTGGAAACTCCTTTAATCACCTGGCTTCCCCAGTGCTGACACATAGTGGACACTTAGAAAATGTCTCTCAGCTGATGCTGATAGGCTTCTCCCAATAACCTCATGGCGATCAGGGGAAAACACACCCTCTCTTAAGCCTTTGACAAAGGCAATCCAGGGCCAAATAGGAAAGTATTAATTAGCACATCGTGTTGAACTGTTGAACAGTGCATGTGTACACACAGGTGAAAAGGGATTGACAGGGAGGAGGAATGCCCCCACAAAGGTAGAATAGCTATTAAGAAATCAATTCTGGGGGCCGGCCAGGTGGCGCAGCAGTTAAGTGCACATGTTCCACTTCGGTAGCCCAGGGTTCGCTGGTTCAGATCCCAGGTGCGGACATGGCACAGCTTGGCAAGCCATGCTGTGGTAGGCATCCCACATATAAAGTAGAGCAAGATGGGCATGGATGTTAGCTCAGGGCCAGTCTTCCTCAGCAAAAAGAGGAGGATTGGCAGCAGATGTTAGCTCAGGGCTAATCGTCTTCAAAAAAAAAAAAAAAGGAAAAGAAAGAAATCAATTCTGTACAGAAAGACTGTCAGCTTCCCAGCATAAACAATTGACCCCAATACCTCTGGATATTAGTTCTGATCTAAACAAATATTTATGGAAGTGCAATAAATATACTTCTAATAGGCTGTATTTGCCACGCTAATGAGTTTGTATCTTTTTTGCATCCCATCCATTTGAATGGATTAACTAACTACTTGTCTTGTCAAATTTGTCTGGCCATTTGTTCTCGTCTTAACAGTGGCCAAAAAGTTGATATTGTGTCTCTGCAGATGAAACCTGCCAGCAATCTGACATTGTGGCTTAAAGGACTATCCTATACAGGACCCTGCTTGATGGGAAAGGTGCATCCAAGAATGCTTTCTCTTCTACTCTGTATTTGACTTGTGGTAAAGCTGGAACAAAGGCCAGTTGAAATAAAAAGAAATAGAGATCTGAGTAATTTTTTGTAATTGTCATTTTCTTTGGACACAGAAAAACATGACTTGATTAACAGCTGCTGAACGGGACCAAGTGGGATGAACTTGGATTCCCTGGGATGATTCAGTGCTTTTCATGCCCACTGAGTGTCCAATTAGACCCAGAGTGTCATGTCTAAAGTATGGAACTTGGGTGTTCCATCTTCATGGGTGTTCCATCTCCGTGTTTCAAACAAGAGACTGGCACTAGAGGAACTTAATACTAATGTTTGTTGATGACAATGGAGGTATAGAAAACGGAGCTACCCCACTTTGTAAGCGCCTGCTTTTTGCTAGGCACTATGTACATTATTTCATGTAACTCTCATAATTTTTGAAGAACTGCTATCGTTATTTCCCCAATACAAATATTGAAACTGAGGTTCAGTGAGATTAAATACTTATTTCAAAGTCATAGTGTCAGAGAAAGATGCAGAAATATTCAAACGAGTTACATCTGTTACCCCAGCCCCAGGCTTATATCACTATACTATTCTGAGTCTCAGACTGAATTGAAAACTGGGGGTATTTTAGAAATCTAGAGAGTGCTGCCTATACAAAAACCCTGGGCCACATGTGGCTATTGAGCACTTGAAATATGGCTAGTCCAAATTGAGGTGTGCTGTAAGTGTAAAATACACATTAGGTATCAAAGTTTTAGTATAGAAACAATAATAACTTAGATATACTGGATAAAATAAAATACATTATCAAAATTAATTTCACCTGTTCCATTTTACCTTGCTAATGTATCTACTAGAGAATTTAACATTACATATGTGACCCGCGTTTGAGGCTCACGTTATATTTGTATTGGGCGGCACTGAGATCATTGAAACGTCTTGGCGGTTGCTGACAACCACACTGGGGAGCAAGGACAGTGCATTGGTCCTTTTATTTCCATTGGGTGGAAATAAAACAGTAATTGCTCCACTCCTTCCAAGGAACATTTGGCAATGTCTGGATACATTCTTGATTGTTGTGACTGGGTTGGGAGTGCTGCCGGCATTTAGTTGGACATCAAGGATGCTGCTAAACATCCTACAATGCACAGGACAGCTTCCCAAAACAAAGAGGTATTAGACCCAAAATATTAACTGTGCCAAGGTTGAGAAACCCTGGATTTGAGGACAAGGAGAATTACCATAAGCAGGTAAGGTTCTCCATTCTCTGAAAAATTGGAGAACTTAGCAGGCAGGCAAGCAGAGACGTGAACATAGGAGTTGGGAGTTCAGCTAGGAGCAAGTCACAGGGGTAGGTCTCCAGGAAACAAACAGCAGGAGTCTACTCAGGACCACAGAGCACATCCCAGGGGTCTAAGCCCCCACCACGCCCAGCCCGTCCAGAGTCAGGCTGAAGCTACTCAGATCCAGGGATGAGAGATGAGTCAGCCCTTTCAGTCCAGCAGCTTTTAGCTGTGGGGAGAAAAGGCACGTAGAGACTTTGAGCCAGCCGGGGCCTGACAAACCTAACAAATGAGATCAATTACATGATTTTTTCCCACAGATTTTCCCATGCAAACTCTGGACTGAGTGTCAACCTCAGCAGCCGCTTGTGTCAGGGCTCAGAGAACAGTCTCTTCAACCAAAAATCACAAATTGAATTTATTAAAAAGAGAATTGGCCGTGTGGGTTAAACCAGTATTTTCCTGAGATGCTTTATGGGTTTCAATAGACCTTTATTATACATTTTAGAACACGTTTCGAGTCAAAGAGACAGCTAGGCTTTTGTTGAAGACAGGATTTCAGCAGCAAAATTTGAAATCTGTGATGTGTGCATATTAAACCATAGAGGCCTTCACTTCAGAGGATGAAATGATTAAATTCTGCCTCTGTTCCTGAGATACTGCAGCATGAGGGAGGGTGTGTGTACTGTAAACACTTTATTTTTAGTCTGAGCTGGAGACGGAATACTCTCTCTCAACAACGGATGTCTCTCTGTCTCTTAGGTATTTGTCCACATCACATTGGTCTGTATCTGATTAGAGTTGTTAAGAAATAGTCATGGCAAAGTTACATGGGCATAGGTAACCTTAGTCACTGCATCCCTTTGGGTCCCTCCACTGCTCACATACTCTGCACACAAGAGCAAGCTGGGGAAGGCACCCACAGTCAGGGGCTTCCATTACCCTCTCAGGGAAATCTGCTTTTTAAAAAAAAAAAAAAAAAAAGGAATCAAGGGGCCAGTCCAGTGGCATAGTGGTTAGGTTTACACACCCTACCTTGACAGTCCAGGGTTTGCAGGTTCAGATTCTGAGCGCAGACCTACATACCACCCATCAAGCCATGCTGTGGCGGCATCTCACATACTAAAAATAGAGGAAGATTAGCATGGAATATTTACAACAGATGTTAGCTTAGAGCTAATCTTCCTCACCAAAAGAAAAAAGAAAGGAAATCAAGAAGAAGGCAGTTATTAAAGAGAAACAAAGAATGAGGGCTATGGGATTAGAAAGGTCTGGGCTGGGGTCCTGGCTTCATTCTCACTCTCACAGCTGAGTAATCAGGAGCAAGTGACAGAACCCACCTCTGCCTTTGTTCCACTATCCGTAAAGTAGGAGCCATAAGATCACTGACTTCTTGGGTTTACAGGAGATCAACAAAGAGAGGCATGTGTTCAGAGAATGGACTCCAGAACCAGAGCAGGTGGGCTCAAATCCTGGCTTTGCCATTTAATCACTGTGTAATCTTGCACCAGTTACTTATCTCTGCATCTCTGTGACATGGGGAAAACAGTTGCCCCTACCTACCAGGGTAGCGAGGATTAACTGGGTTATGACGGGTAAAGCACAGGGAACTCTCTGGTAATTTGTTGCAGTGTCATTTACCACTCTTTCAGGCCACAGAGAACACAGATGTGGGGCATTTGGACTGGGTTCAGAGGAGAGGAAATCACAGATCACAGTGGTATAGGAAAGGGCATCTGGATTTATGCATTTTCTTACTGCTTTATTTATGTTTTATTTATTACTGTATGTATAGTTTTATTAAATCATTGCTCATCTCCAAAGTTTCCGCTCACATCATAGTCTATGGGAATGCCACTCCCAGACCAGCTGTAGGTGGCTGCTGTGTGCATCTTGGAAGGCTGGGCCTGGGTACTCATTTGATCATGTAAAATCTCTAACCTGGGAACTTTGCTTATTTCAGGGTGAGGAGGGATCCTAAATGAAAACTGAGTTTTAGTTTCTTTCCATCTAGGTGGGATGAGGCTCTGAGTTGGATTTAATCTGATTGAGAGGCAATAAAGAAACGCAGCAGCTCTGTGCACCCTCAAAGTTAAGTGGTTTTATTTCTACCCCAGAAGCATGACAGTGATGTTATCCTCTATCAAACTGTCTTCCATCCCAGTTTCCAGTGAACTTATCCAGGTTCCTAGAGGGAAAAAGAATCTGTAATAAAGAAGTGAAATAAAGGGTGATGGCACTAACAGCACTATAGGAGACTAAAGGTGGAAGACTGGAGGAGGTGGGGGAAGGCCTTACTCCAAGCCCATGAACGCCATACCTTACAAGAGAGATGGACCAGCTACAGGCAAAGAAAATGGCAGGAGCAGCACTAAACGCAAGTGGAGTGATGTCATGGCCACCTGATAAACCCTGGAAAAGCTGAGGAAGACCTGCTCCAGGTGAGTAGGAGGCAGTTATGTTGGTGTGATGGCACTGATAGTTCCAGAGTCAGGAACCAATGTATCAACCCTTCGACCCTCTGATTGGTTTGATACTGGGACAGTGGTTATAGGTATAATATCATCTTTTGGGGTGACAACTTTTGTCCTCACTGTAAGCAAAATTAGGGAGATAAGCAGCTAGACAAACTTCCTAAGTTTAAAGAACAGGAACAGGGGCCGGCCTGGTGGCACAGCGGTTGGGTTTGCACATTCCGCTTCGGTGGCCTGGGGTTTGCCGGTTTGGATCCCGAGTGCAGACATGGCACAGCTTGGCAAGTCATGCTGTGGTAGGTGTCCCACATATAAAGTCGAGGAGGATGGGCACAGATGTTAGCTCAGGGCCAGTCTTCCTCAGGAACAAAAGGAGGATTGGCAGCAGATGTTAGCTCAGGGCTAATCTTCCAAAAAAAAAAAAAAGAGTAGAAACAGAAGACCCTTTGAGCTCACAAGTTTGCATAAAAGTAAGTCTTCATCTGCCTCCATATCCTGACTGTCTGAATTGACAATGGAGGTGGTGAGAAGAGTACCCTGTAAGGACAAGGTGGTTTATTTACATGTAGATACTGAATTGAAATAATCTGCCGTCAAGAGGGATAGACTAGAAAAAATCCCTAAGTAATAATAAATCTTTAGTGCCTCCTCACTTCTGCAATAGTAAGGTTTCCTTGCTACTGATGCCTGCTCCTGTTTTCTACACCCTCCTCATCTCACCAAAGTCACTAATCTTCTCACTTTGAGCACTACTGGGGATGCTTCCAGAGTCAAGGAGTTACAGAGCGAGTGAGCAGGGAGAAACTGAGATCACCTGGACTGAAGTCCTCAGTTTTTATGTGAATAAACTAAGGCCAAGATATATTGCCCAGAGAGGTGCTTCAAATGACACAGCAACAGAGATGGAACTAGAAATCAGAGTTCCTATCATAAAAAGAGTATGGAATTTCCCACCAAAGAGATCTGGATTACAGTGCTACGTCTGTTAATTAATAATTGTAGAGACTTGGGAAGAACTTTATACTCTCCATGCTTCACTTTCTCATCTGCAAAATGAGAATAATGATCGTCACAGTGCAGAGTTGGGAGAATTTAATGAAATATAATATTAGGGAATAGCAAATGGCAAGGCTTTGCAGTGGGAATGTGCTGGCAGGTTGAAGAGAATAAAGGTATGCAGCTGGAAGAGTGGGAAGGGTGGTAGGAGATGAGGTCACTGTGGAGATCACATTATTTAGGGCCTTTGGGTCATGATAAAGACTTTGGCCTCGAGTGAGATAGGATCCTCCCGTGGAGAGTTCTAAAGCAGAAAAGTGGCACAATCTGACTTATATCTTACAAAGCGTCCATCTGCCTCCTGTGGGAAGAATAGACTATAGAAGAGGCAGAGGGAACAGGTAGGAGGATATTGCAGTAATTCTGTGGCTTGGACAAGAGATAGCAGTGGAGATGTTGAGAAGTGGTTGGATGCCAGAAATATTTTGAAGTTAGAGCTCAAAGGATTTGCTGATGGAATGGAGGTGAGGTGTGAGAGAGAGAGAAGAGTTAAGGATTACTCTTAGATTTTTGATTTGTTCAACTGGAAGAAGAGCAGATTTAGTAGAGGGAAAGCATGAATGCAGTTGTAGGGAGGGTAATTTTTGAGTACAAGGAGAAATGTTGAATAATTAGTTGGGTATATGAGTCTGGAGTTCATGAAAGAGGACCTGCCTGGAGATATAAAATGTGATAATGGCTAGGATAAAGATGATATTTAAAACCCTGTGCCTGGATGAGATCATCCAGAAAATGAGTATGGAGAGGGTGGAAAAGATGTCAGAAGACTAAGCCATGGGACACATAGGGCATGTACAGGTCAGAGAAATAAGAAAGTATGTGCAAGGGAGCCTAAGAAGGAGCAACCAGTGAGGTAGGCAGAGAAGGCCATTCGTGAAGAAAATATTTTAAGAATGAGGGATTCTTCAACCACATCAATTGTCACTGACCCTTTTAGATGAGGACTGAGAATCAACCATTTGTCTTAGCGACATGGCGTTCATTGGAAATTTTGTTAAGAGCAGTTTGGGTAAAGTAGTGGGGATGGAGGCTTAATTAGGGTGGGTTCATTAGAGAAAGTGGGTGGGAAATTGACTGACCTGCCTGTGTATTAAAGTATATTACAAAACTTCAAAAATAGAGACAAGTTTTATTGGCATATGAATAGGAAGACAGGCCAATGTAACAGAATAGAATTTCCAGACACAGATCCAAATATATATGAGAATTCAGTATATGATAAAGGTAACATTTCAAGAATAAAATGGTGTTGAAATAAACTATGTACCATCTGGAGAAAGATAAAGTTGGATCCAACTTTATCCTTTCAAGATTTCCAATGAACTGCTTTGATGAAGGGGAAAAGAATTTCTGAAAGAAAACATGGGTGACTTCCTTTATAAACTGGGAGTGGAGAAAACTTTCCTAACTGTCCCTCTAATTCCAGAAGCCACATAAAAGATTAATAAATTACTCTAACCAAATACTTAGCAAATCGGTATTTCAAAAGACAAATGATAAACGGGAAAAGATATTTGCAATACATATCACAAAGCAGTAATCCCCTAATATAACTATAAATTGGAACAAAAATGACAATAACAAACAGAAAGAATGGCAAAAGATATAAACAGAGAATTCACAGAAAAAGAGATATTAATAGCCCTTAAAATATGAGTAGTTACTCACTCATGAAAAGGAAAATATAAAACTACACTGAAGTATCATTTATCACCTATCAGAAGAGCAGCAACCCAGAAATTTAACAATATCTTCTGTTGGTGAGGCTAAAGAATAACAATCATTGCCATGCTGTGCTGGGGAGAGGGCACATGGTAATTGTCCATGAAGGGTAACCCAGAAATATTTATCAAAATTACAAATGCATTGTATTAGTTTCCTAGGCCTTCCAAAACAAAGAACCACAAACTGAGTAACTAAAAACAACAGAAAAAAATGTTTTCACAGTTCTGGAGACTAGAAGTCTGAAATCAAGATAGCGGCAGAGTCATGTGGTAGGCTCTAGGGAAAAATCCTTCTCGGCCTCTTGTTACCTTCTAGTAGTTGCTGGCAATCCTTGGTGTTCCTTGGTCCGTAGATGCATCACTCCAATCTCTGCCTCCATCTTCACATGGCTTTCTTCCCTGTGTGTCTCTGTCCAAAATTCCCTCTTATAGAGACAACAGTCGTTGGATTAATTTGGGCCCCCATTTTAACTTAACCTCAATTTAACTTGAATATAACCTCTTTTAACTTGGTTACATCTGCAAAGACCCTATTTCCAGATAAGGTCACCTTCACAGGTTCTAAAGGTTAGGACTTGAATATCTCTTTCTAGGTGACACAATTAACCCACAACATGTATTTTCCCTGTTACCCAGCAACCTATTTGGGGGAATTTATCTTACACATTTGAATCTATATGAAATTATGTGTGTGAGCCATACCCTCAGGAATGCAATCAAGTCCTAGCATCACAACTGCCATGTTGATGATGGGGATTGACGTTGACTGTAAATCACATCCTGAAAAATCATGAGTCTTAGAATAGGTTAAATATGGTAGCATAATTGCAGGGCTGCACCAAGATCCCATTTGAAGTTTATGATCATGGATTCAAAGTGGAACTGGCTGGCATGATTACGTTTCTCTCCACCCATATTCAGCTGGCTAAGTGTAGGTGGATAGATGGATTTACCCAGCACTGGAGTTTTATCAGGGGATAATGGCTGAAAGGAGAGGGGGGCAAGGGAGCTGAAGGATGTGCAGGTAGAGATTATCATGATGATGGAACCTATGCCGGGTAAGGTGGGAAGTGAGGGCATATGACATAGTGACAGATTTCTCTTTACTTGCGGCATGTTTGCATTTCTTACATGTATTTATTCATTTTCCAAACATTTATTGAGTGCTCCATATGCCATGTACCATTTTAAGTACTAAGGATATGATATTGAGCAAGACAGAAAAGTTCCCTCATGTCATTGAGTTATATTTTGGTCAGGGAAAAACAGATCATAGACAGCAAATTAAAACACAAAAACAAATCAAATAATTCTCACAGCTATGCAGAGAATTACAATTGGGTGATGTGAGAAAGATTAATTGGACAGGTCAAGAAAAGCTTCAGTGATGAGGTGATATTTAAACTGAGATGTGAATGACAAGAACGACCCAGCCATGTAAATATCAGGGGGAATAAAGTGTCTTAGGCATGGAGAAGGCCATGTGCAAAGGTCCTAATATGGGAGCCCACTTAGTTTGTTAGAAATACAGAAAGGAGGCCAGGGTAGCTGGTCCATGGTAACTGAGGTGTAAAGCGAGGAGATGAGATGGGAGAGGTAAATGGGGGTCAGGTCCCGTAGAGCTTTGCAAACCAGGATAAAGTGTTTGGATTTTATTCTAAGTGCACATGTTGAGATATGATCCGGTTTGTGTTCACAAATGCTCAATCTAGAAGCTGTAGAATGAATTATATAGAACCAACAACCATGGAATCAGGAAGACCAGTTAGGAAGTTATTGCAATAACACAGGTGAGAAATCAGAGTGGTTTGTTATGGAGATTGAGAGAAATGGACAGATTTAAGACAAGCACTTAATATTTCGCAGTTTTACAGTGGTCAGCGCTTTATCCCTAAAAAGGCTCACATAGATGGGTCAGAGAAAAATCATTTGAGGATATGAGTGAACACTTGACTCAACATTTGAATATTGTCCATTATTTTATTCACCCCCGTAGCTATGGGCCCCAGAGGCAACCTTAGGCATATTCATTCAAAACAAATGTTCCACTCTACCAAAAGCTCACTGAACTGCCAACACGGAATTTACTCACGTGTCTGGAAAGAAGGAAGGAAGGAAGGAAAGGAGGCAGGGAGGGAGGCAGGAAGGAAGGAGGGAGAGAGAGAAAAAAGAGAAGAAAAGAAGGGGGAAAGGGTGTTGAGAAGAGAGCAAGATCCCCATGAAAGGAACTTTTTAGGGGAAAGGATACAATGAATATGTAGCTCGGCTTCCCTTTGGTCATCGGAGACCTGTATTTTTAACATTCAGCGTGTCCTTCTCAGAGGCACGTTTGAAAAAGGAAGCATTTCTGGTTCTCTGGGAAATGATTAAGCACAAACTTGTCCTAATTTTCTCAGCCTGCATGTGGCAGTGAGTAAACCTGTCCCCGCTGTCCTCTGTAAACACTGCAGGTGTTAGTGCTCATGAAAATCACTGCACTGCGTATGAGGTCTTGGGATTTCTCCATCCCCATTAACCTTTATGATGAGGGACAACATTTGCCTGTGCATGAAGTAGGGGGAGGGGAAAGAAAAGACCCCAAAGACGTGAGGGGCACCAGCAAGCTGTCACTTTCATAAATAGTGACTGTGTCTTGGTCTGGAATGACGTAGCAGTACAGCCTTTGTAACAATGGACTGAAAAGAAAAAAAAAAAAAAACCAGCTTAAATTGAAAACCAGAAGTGTGTTCTAAGGAGTAAAGACACAGATCAGCTCAGTGGATTCCAGGGGAAGCAATGGCAACAGTCTGCATGGGGAATATGCCTGTAAATATGTCCCAGCAGGACAGCCAACTTAGGAGCAGTGGTCCCAATACACAGCTGCATCATTTCAAAGAGCAGTCTGGGAGGAAATATAGAGATATTTGAACCTGGGGACTAATCTTTACATAATTTAAATGTGCTGTGGACAGCCACACCTGTGCAATTGGCAACTGCAGTTCACAGCTCCATTTTTAGCAACTAGAATTAACTCTAACCTCAGCAAGATGTGGTTGGTATATAGCAATTTTATTTTCCATGCATTTAGTATCGCTTTGAAAAAAATTCCTGCGTTTTGGCCTCAGTCACTCACAAGTTACAGAAAGAGTGATACTCACACATTTATAAAAAGTATCAATTGGAGAAAGGATGCCCTCAAACTTAGATGTTTCTCATTTACATGTAAGAGTTTAAAGAATGTCCTAAGAATGGATCATAGTGGGTTATCATTGACATTTTCTGGAGAGGCTATATTTTGATGACATAAATTGAGAATACAAGTTAATCATTAAGCGAAATTGTAATGCTGGTGAGTGAATCAAATCTCTATGCATGAAATTGTTTGAGAAACTTAATGCCTGTCACAGTACCCCTTGAAACAGTGACCGGAGTTGTAATGTTTTTCCCAGTGCTTAATCATGTGACTCTATAAAATACTGCATTCATTTTAGAGTTGCTGATGCAAGTAGCAAAAACATGAGCCGAGAAATGTTATTGAAACGTGCCATGATGAGATTAAAGCAGGAAGGACTGAGAGGTATTCTAGAACCAAATTAAAATGGCACTAGTGGAGGCAGGTCTATGCTGGAAAAATTGAAGCAGAATATTTTTCCTTCTCAATGCAAAAAGCTACAGGGGGAAAAGCAGCAGAAAGTGCTGTGCCAGCATCTCACCAATGAGAATGTTTTTTCAGTACCAACATCTTCAGAAAATATGCCACCTTCAGCTAATTCATTGTCCACCTGCCTCGGCATCATCTTAAATGATCAAGTCATTAGATCAGCCTGTGAATAAGCGAGAGACAATGGTTCTATGTCTTTAATTCAAGTCTGACATGTTTGAGCTACAACTAGTAAATCCATTTGCCCAAGCAAAAGATAGAGTATGGCAAGAGCCAATTTCAAAGGGTTAAGCGTTATTTAATTTTCTTTTCAATCCTCCAGAAGGTCCAGCACAGTGCTGGATATATGGTACATAGCTAGCCCTCCATGTTGGGTGACTGTTCCAAAAATTATGATCTCAAGTTGAGAAAGAAGACACTGTACCTTTTGTATATACACTACCACTATTCTGCACTAAGGATAGGGTTTGTCTTGTTGCTTGTCTAGACTATTTAACGTGATGAAGAAAATAGTGATAATGCATATGAAATTTATGTGCGTCATTCTGTAGTTAACACATTGTTAATAGCACAAAAAGTTGAAGAAATATTCTTCCAGTATTCAAAAACTATTATCAGTTCAACAATCAAGTTTCTCATGTCCTTGATGAAAGAATAATTTTCTGACATACATCTCCATTGTTTTACTTTCATCCTTCTCTTTAGTGCAAAGAAAATTTCAACCATTATTCATGTTGGAACTATACTTGTTCATCAATTGCAACCATAGTTTGTCTATAGATAAAAGAATTCAGCAAAAATCAACGAAGATATTCTATGAGAATTAGTTGCCTTTATGGAATATATAATAAAAAGTATTGTTTATCTTACTAATATTTTTATGTTGTGTGCTACACATACTTTATATCAATAAATTTATAAGCTTGTGTGTGTGTGTGTTAAGAGAGCCAGTTGTTAGACACTTAGGATGAACCCACAGAGGACTGAGGGTAGGGCAGACAGTACCAAAAGTAAAATCTCCAAAGTCAATGAAAAGGAGGCCTGAAGTGACCACATTTCCATATTTAAAGTGTAAAAGTACAGATGGAAATCTGGGTCACAGGAAATCTAAAAATGAAAGAATTAACAGATGCTGGTCAAAGCAGGTGGAATTGACCAGTGTTCTATATTTTTGAGAACCTGTAGTCTTTGCTTATCCTTTTCACTCTTCATAGAAAATGATAACTAAATAACTAATATTTATTGGATAATTACTATATATCAGATGCTGTACTAAACACATTCCATGGAATATCCATTTAATGACCACAATAACCCCAGGAGTCAATATCGTCATCCCCATTTTTTCAGATGGAAAATAGAGGACCAGTATGATGCGAGGCAACTTGCTCAAGGACTGAAGCTATTAGGGCTCTCTCCTACTCTGTCCTGGTAGGTAGTTGTTCCAGAAAAGTATTTTCAGATAGAAAAGAGAAGTGCTTATCATTTCCACTGGGGGGAAAAAGTCTCCTGCATTTGAGTCAAATGTTCCAGAATTTTAATCTACCTTTCCAGCCTTTATCCCCAACAGTTAACTCTTCAACAAGCTGTGTTTTTCTGTCCACCTCTCCTAATCTTTCATGTGTTAAGTTTCCTGTTTGCCTTTTTTCAAGTACTGTTCTTCTCAATAACTTGTCCTCACAAATCCCAATTCCAAATTCTACCCATCCTTTAGGGTTCAATTTAAACACAGTCTCCTCTACAAATTCCTTGATTTTCCCAGCTGAAAAATATATCCTCTTCTCACTCAAACCACTTTATCTGTATCTCTCTTGTAGTACCTAACTACTTTCACCATTGAATTAGGCAGCCTTTCCCAAGATAGAATCTGGAAGAACTATATTCACCTAGTCCTACCACCACCAATATTTATTAGCATTCTAAAGACTGAGAGTCCTGCAGTGCAGAAATGTTGTTTAACTTTATTTTTCCCAATTTTACTCCCACTTATTTTACCCTGGAACCCATTTTCCCCCAAATACCCATTAACACCACATGGCTCCAGCGTCCCAAAGGCATCACAATCAAGGGGATACTGAAGTCTATTCTCTCTTCCTGACCATGGATGCAGGGATACAAGACCAGATTTTATCTTTGTATCACTTGATGCAACTTGCCTATTGCTTTGCATATAGGAACTGAGAAAATATTGGTTGAATGAATGAATGAATGAACATGAATAACTAGTTTTATACTTGAGTAAAGAGGGCCACAGACAGAATGTAAACTCTGGATGCCCTTCCACAAAGCTTGCTTTCGGAAGCACTTATTTACAAGTATCCAACTGGGTAGCAACCCTAAGACAAAGTTAGGCCAAAGAGCAGTCTAAGCAGCAATTGACAGAGGACATCACAAGGCGTGTGGCTGACTCTCCCTCGGTTTACTGCGCACGTAGGGGAAAATAACGGCAAAGCTTTAGGAAATATCAATATGGCCTGTCATTATCCCAAAAGGGTCTCCTGCACTGGCTTGACAGAAGACTAAGATGTTTATAGAGGTTCCTTCTTTTGATTTATGCTTCCTCCGTGCCTCTAATTGCAATCTGGTAGGAGTCTCCCCCATATACCTAACAAGTTTATCCTACAGGCCCCTTTCTCTAGATTGGAGAGAATGGGCCACAGGAGACAATGGGTGCCTTCCACAGGGAGGCTCCTGAAAAAAAAAAAAAAAAAATGGAGGATTTAGAAAAAGGTCACTAAAGGACTAACACCTAATGTCATGAATTTCCCCAGTGTGTATGTTGTTGCATGTATTTGTACAGACCTATGTGTAAAAGGGTTTCCTCTTTTTGAAAGCTATTTTTCCAGCTACTGGCAACCATGAAAACATTGAAAAGTTAGAACAAACTTTTTATTAATGATAAAATTAGTTTCCTTTTATTTTGACCCAGAGCTACCAGGAGAAAGGCTCAGTAGAAAAGTTTGAAAACTGCAGACACAGTGAACCCAAGTTCTGCACAGTCCAGCAAAAATGATGGAAGGATGAATCTTCATTGCTAATTACAGGCTGCCTGCTGTGTTTCCTGAAAAATGATCAAATCTGTTACCTCCTAAAAGCAAGTCACTGATGCATGCTCCTCCCCTGCCCACCCACCTGGTGCCACATCTCTCCTGCCTGGTGTCCGCACACAATCTTGCCCACCATGATTTATGGTTTAGAAAGAAAAGGATTGCTGGATGAATTGTATACTAGAGCAGAAGGAAACCTAGAAAAACCAAAAAAGAGAAGAAAATAAGGGGAAGGAGTGAACAGGAAAAAATAATAGAACAACTATTAAATAATTCAGGACAATTGCCCAAAGGAAAGCAGACACTGAATGGCAATGGAGGAAATAAATAGATCAGGGTATACAGCAGAAGGAAAAAATAGAGTGGAAAGAAGGAGATGAAAGAGATTACCCAAGGGAGAAAAAGCAAGAAGGCATTGCTGGGTCCTGGCAGGAATATTAATAATTGGATAAAAAATAGAAAAGAAACAGCTCATAATTTCTTGACACCCTCTGAAGAGGCCGTTGGCAGTGGCTCCTTATGACTCACATATTTTGCAGTGCCTTCAGAAAGCCTATTCTGTGGCCTAGTTAGAGGACCTTTGGACCAAAGTCAAGTGGGTAGGGGGCAGACAGGGACTTCTGGAAGAAGTGACCTGGATAGTGGCTGACGATAGAAAGAAAGGAATTTTAGCTTCATTCTAGAATTGAGATGCTACCTATTCTGAAGTTAACAATGAGGCTTTATCCCAGCTAAAACCATTTTATCCCAGCCAGAGTTGAGTAAGCATGATCCATCCTATGCTGTGGATGTTTTCCACCAGGCCGCAGGAGACAATGGGTGCCTTGCATAGGGAGGATCCTGAAAAAAAAAAAAAAAAAAGAGGATTTAGAAAAAGGTCACTAAAGGACTAACATCTAATGTCATGAATTTCCCCACTGTGTATGTTGTTGCATGTATTTGTACAGACCTATGTGTAAAAGGGTTTCCTCTTTTTGAAAGCTATTTTTCCAGCTACTGGCAACTATGAAAACATTGAAAAGTTAGAACAAACTTTTTATTAATGATAAAATTAGTTTCCTTTTACTTTGACCCAGAGCTACCAGGAGAAAGGCTCAGTAGAAAAGTTTGAAAATGGCAGACTGTTTTCCACTGGTCGGTGAAAGTTTTCCTTGAGTAACAAATGCAATGAATATGAGAGCCAGAGGGAATGCAAATCTTACTTGACAAAAGGGAATTTATACAGAAAACACGTCCTGTGATGTACCGGAAATGGGAAATTAGGGGAGCAAATATTCATTCAGCACTTGGTTTGTGCCAATCTCTTTCCCCTTCCAAGGGATTGAAGCAGGGAACCTGGAGTGGAGGCAGGTCTTCGGAATCTCAGCAAACACTCAAGCTTATTCTGGGGCCATGATCTTCTGACCATTTTTCCAGAAATACTATTCGAGGGCAGCATTTCTCAACCTTTTTTTCAATGATCACTCACCAAAGGGACTTTCTAGACATTTTTTTCCTAACCACACTCCCCCATGAAAATTTAATACCACAGATAGACTGTTTATCTGCTGATGTACAACGGGCCTTTGGAAAGCTGCAGATGATTTTAATGTCTAAATCATTTTCCACCTTCCAAGAACCAATATTCTCCCTTTTTTGGGGGCCATTTTGCCCCTGTTAAGATACCACCTAAATTCTAGGGGTGCAGCAACAGATAAGACCCCCATAGATAGCTCATTTGGGTTCAACAAATACTCACTAAGAAATTATGTGTCAGACAGCGTGCTAGACCCTGGTGGCGCTAGGTACATAAGTAATATATTGTCCGCATCCAGCACTCACTGGGAGACAGTTGTAGTAAACAGATAACTCCAACATAACGCGGTAAGCAACAGAATAGAGTTGAACACAGAAGGCCCTCATCCCACAGAGGAGGGTTCTTAGTCCAGATGGAAGTTGGAGGAAGACATCCTAGAGTAGAAGGCATATGAGGTGGCTATGAGATTGAGAAAAGTAAACCAAAGAAAGGTGGCTAGTTAAACAAATCTTCATGGAGGATGTGGATTTGGGACTGGTTCTAGAATTACGTGTGGGATTTGCGCAGCTGTTTGAGATTATCTGTTGGGTATTAGGAGGTAGACCAGGAACAAGGAAAGGTTTCTCTCTTTACAAATGTAATTGGCTCATGTGTCCTGTGAGTGTACAACCTAAGAAACCTTTTCAAAGTCCACTTTTATAAATAGGAGAATGAGTTTGGTGTGTGCGTGTGTATGTGTGTGTGAGTATACCAATTCTGCACAGTACTAGATACCTAGAAAGCAATAGCTAAGTATGAGATTTTAGTTTATTTTTTGGAGCAAAGTCAGTGAACAGACTCCACCCCAACCCCAAGTGCGTTAAGTCCACAGCATTTCTTGCCCTTTTTCTCCATCTATCAGTAAACAATCAGGTGGTAAGTAGCAAAGCCACTCAGAAAGCAACAGGCCCTGGATAGGCACAGCTGTTAAAGCTGAGACTCCTTTCTCATTGTTTTGCAAAGAGAGGGAGCTCCCAGGGTGATGAGTTTCATGATTACAAGTTCATTGGTGTGATGTGGCTCTTGTCTATCTCACCTCAGGCAAACAGGGTTGAGCTGAAGGATTTCATGCCTTCTTAGGTCTGTTTTCGCCCACAACACAATGCTCTACTCACAGTTCATGTCTCTAGAGCATGTGAGTGAACGTTAAAATTTTGCCCTGCCCTGTAAAATCTCTACTCAGAGAATATGTTTTCTTTGCCTAGATCAATTGAGTAATGAACAATCATTGACTGAGAGTTTGGCAGGTACCCAGCAAGGTGCTGTGGAAGGATAGAGAGTGTAAGACGTAACACTTAGGAGCCCACTTTCTGGTTGGACACGTGCATAAAAAGATAACAACGTGAGAAAATGCATGCAAGTCAGCACTCACCAAAGTGCTAAAAGGTGTTACCTGAGTAGGATAAGAAGGTCCCAGGTTGGGGCCGGCCTGGTGGCGCAGTGGTTAAGTTCTCATGTTCCACTTTGGTGGCCCAGGGTTCACCGGTTCAGTTCCCCGGTGCGGACGTGGCACTGCTTGGCAAGCCATGATGTGGCGGGCATCCCACATATAAAGTAGAGAAAGATGGGCACGGATGTTAGCTCAGGGCCAGTCTGCCTCAGAAAAACGAGGAGGATTGGCAACAGTTAGCTCAGGGCTAATCTTCCTCAAAAAAAAAGGTCCCAGGCTTAAGTAAATTTGATAACACTGGGGTAAACAAACAAACTTCAGTCACCTTTTCAAGTTCTTCAAGTTCAAAATGTGAGTGGTTGAGTGGTGAATCTCTAAAGGTAGAATGGCTATATAATGTATTAGCCAACCTGGGACCTTTATTAGAGGAATAGGGAGAACTAATAACCATATGTCAGGTTAGTAGATAGAAAATGAACTATCTCAGGCATTTTGGGCTGTATGGTCACTCTATTTGAAAAAGCAAGAGAAGATGTGTTTGCCAAACTCATTCCATGGGACTTTTTGTTGTTCCTCTTAAGCTAAGCTTCCATAAAAGAAACTTTGAGAACAATATTTGTGTAGCAGGAGGAAGTGTAGTGCAGTAGAAAGGGCACAGTTATTACAGGCAGACAGACTTGGGCTCACAACCTAGCTCTGCCACATACTAACAAGTACTAGAGCAGCGGTTCTCCAAGTGTGGTCCTCAGACCAGCAGAGTTAGTATCATCTGGAAACTTGTTAGAAACGTAAATTCCATGGCCTCACCCCAGACCTACTGAATCAGAAGCTCTGGGGATAGAGGCCAGCAGTCTGTGCTTAACAAGCCTCCCAATAACCTGCCTTATGGATTACCCGTGGCTTAAGGTAAGTACTTTAAAATGTTTGCTACCTATGTCAGTCTATAGGTCCTTTCAGAGTTACGGGTGACATACTCAAAATATTAAATGAAAAAGAATCCAATGAAGACATGAATGTGGGTAGGATTGACAAAGCCCACTTTGGAGGCTGGGATCAATCCTCCAAACTGCCCAATACGGGGCAAGTGGAATGGAGGTTGGAGAGACACCCACCAGATGCACTACTCATGTGTTATAGCGCCTACAACTGTTTTAACTCTGTGATATGTATCTGTCCTCTTCCTCAGACTGTGAGTTCCTCAAGGCCAGAGACCATGTCATCCAAATTTATTTTTCTATACCCACCACGTAGTAGGTCTTCAATTCATGTTTGAACAAATGATGACATAGGTTAAAAAAGAGCCTCTGAATTGTCTTGACACATCAAAAGAGAGACAGGAGAGAGCTGACAATGAGATAACAACTCCTCTTGCCACTTACCAGCCTACAGGATTTGTCACCAGCCCAGAGCAAATTGTTCCAGTTCCTTGCTTAGATTTCTGTATCTTTTAAAACAAAGGCATAATGCATGAGGCTAAAGATGGAGTCTCAGCAGCACATCTTTTCTGGATATTTCTATTTCAAGCTTCCTTCTGCTGGGTGCATAGCTCCATTTCAATGTATGTATGCCTCATTGGAAACAAACTTTGTTCTGTGTTTGGTCAGCTTGGTAATTATCATCCTTTAGGCAGGTCAGTGGAAAGATGGGGAAGTAAATGGTTTCCTATGACTCACTGGGTAAATGAACCCCCAATTTACAGATGAGTACATTGGGGCTCAGAGAATTTGTTAGTTGGCCCAAAGCAACATTGCACTTGAGGGTGCAATTTTAATTAGGAAGAATGCAACTCTCCTGGTCTATTTAGGCAGCATTCTTTAACCAATCCCCCTTATCCCCCTACATTACACTGAAAGTCTCAACACAGGTAGGGCTGTGCTCAGCTAAAGAGATTATATGCATTTCATCTGTTTGCTCTGCCTGTGACAAAACCCTTTCGGTGTCTAGTTTTGACTCATTGGGTTCCTCAGCAGCCCCAAATCTTTCTTCACTACATACATTCCTTTCTCTCCCTGAAATTCCTTCTCTGATCCCACTCTCAGCTCCTCTTATATTTAATGAGCAATCCCCAGCACATGCTCAGGAACTATTTAGCTCCAGTTCTAGCCCCTGCTTGTGCTCCTATTTCATTCTGCCTGTCTATCTGCCCATCTCTACCCAACGAATACTTGTTTTGGTTCCCCTGCTCTCCTTAGGCTACTTAATTTCCCCCAATATTAGCTAAAGACTTCACTGTAATCTCCTGAAGTCTGCTCCCTAGTTGATTAATTATTCCCATTTGTCAAAAATCACATTCCCGATGGAGTGTAAGCCAGCTCACTTACTGCTGTCCCACCTTCCTGGGCATGCTTACTCCAAGCCTTGTGTTGTTCAGGATGCCACTCCCAGAGTCTAACTTGCACTTACCAATGTTACCAATGATATTAATACTGCCATGTCCCCTAGCCACTTTTCTCTCATCATCTTAATCAACCTCTCAACAGCATTTGACACAGCTGAGCCCACTTTGTCTCCAAAAGACATGTTTTGTTTTCCTGTGATACCATGTCTTTCTGATTTTCTTCCTATCTCACTGTCCTTTGCTAACTCCTTCTTCTCTACTTGATGTCTAAATGCTATGGCGTCCCAGAGCTCCACCCCTGCCCTCTTCTCTTCCCCATCTGTACTCCTCTCTGTCTCTAGGTGATTAATACCTTGGATTTAGGATTTCAGAGTGGGAACAGTTCTGGTGACATCAGGATCTAGAAAGATCTGAGTAAGGATGTCACTAAAATTGAGTAGATTAAGAAACCAAGAATCCAAGTTTTTGAGATAGTTGTCCACATGAAATGATCCAAAAACACGGCAGGCAGTGGGGCAAGAGAGCAGCTGTGAGCCCAGTTCCAGACCATTTGATGAATTTCAAGACAAGCCTGGAGGCATAGAGGAGAGCGCCTAGTAGCAGGAGCCAAAAGGGGCCTGGAGGCCTGGAAGTGTCCTTGGGACATGAAGAGTGTAACAAGCTCACCTCTCAATTCCTAATAACTTCAGTCGCTACTCACCTTTTTCCTCTGGACCACTCACAATAATTTACTCAATATACATTTATGACACCTGATTTTATTTACTTTTCAATAAATAAGTCAACAGATATGACTTTGTAGTTTCTCTGTCTTTGGCCATATTGTAAGCTCTGGGCCCCAGGAGAGAAGGAACCAGGTCATAAATCCTTTTAACATTGATCATCCATACAACCTCACACAAATAATAGACTAGCACTTTAGCTCAAGTCTGGACAAGAGCCACTCAGTAAGTGTTAATACAGCTTGTGGAAACAGTATTATCTTTTCCCTCAGGTCTGTAAAAGATTTTTGGCCTGTGAGTTTTGCTATACCTTCTTTTCCCCTAAGTGACAGTCATTTCATCTGGACAGACCTAGTGCAGCCATAGACTCAAGCTGGTAGAGGGAGATTGAGGGCGCAAGAAGCTGCCTTTCTGCTTTACTGTGAGTCTGGTCATGAGAGTCCTGGTTCTTGAGTATTTTGCGCAAAGAATAATCTGAAGAGGAGATGATCAGATGTTTGTCTCTATGCTCAGGAAAATGATGAGAACCATTCCATTCTTCTTAGTTTGTGGAAAGAGGGAAAGCATCATGGTCATCATCCTAGTGAGTGGAGAGCCCAGGCCCACCATCCTTGACCCAGGACTTTAGCCTATTTTTGACAAATTAGATCAGTCCAAGAAATACCTGAAATAGTCTTTCTACTCTTCATTTCCTTCTACTGTGTGTTCATTTGCCAAATCATATTGGATAATTTCTTTGGAACAACCTCACTCATTTATTCAAAAACATGTATTTTATCCCTAATATCTGCCAGACATTGTGGTTGGTAAAGAGACAATAGAGATGAATAAAACTCATGTATGGCCTATCTTTAAGAAGCTCATGATTCAGTATGTGTGTACATGTATGTGTATATGTGTGTGTTGGGGGTGGGGAGAAACTGAAGTCAGCAGCCAAAGACAAAAAAGCAAGTACCAGAGTTGGTGAACACACAGAGATTTATGGGAGTATGATAGAAGGATTCTACCCCAGAGTGGAAAGTAAAGAAAGTTCCCAGATGACATGATCCCTAGGCTGAATGCTATGGAACTAGTAGGCAGTAACCAGCAGACTCTAGGGTTCTAAGCACAGCTTGTGCAAAGCACAGGAATGCGAGAGAATGGAGCTTTGTGGGAATTGCCACAGTATGGGATATTTTTTCCACTCACTTACATTTCAGTGTTCTGGGCATGAATGTTGTAAACTCAACTTTGTTGATGTCAGTCTAGGATTTTTTAAGATGGCCAAGGGCATGATTTCTGTGAGTGGATTGAGGATCTGGGCTAGAAAAGGCCATTGGAAAAACACTTTAGAAAGGCAATGAAGTTTTTGAGGATTCTGCGCTTCATCAGGACTCATATAGAGCTCTGGTAGAGGAAACAAAGAAAGAATCCTCTCTTCTTTCTACTTCCAGCCAAGTTGGAGAAGAAAAGAAGTTAGATAGTACTTGTATTTTCTCTGGTGATTCATTTGGTGTATGACTATTTGACAAATTCATAGAAGTCATAGCAGCAGCCCATACCATTCTTTAAAAGACACACTCAGTTCAACAGACACAGGCTGTGGGCCTCCTTGTCTCAGGCACAGTTCTAGACACTGCAGACACAAAAACAAACAAGCCATGTTGTGAGCCCTCTGAGAAGGATGACTCACCTTTTCAACCCACAGTCACCATCACAGCCGCTATCAGCTTGGGAGAGCTGACCAAGATTGTGAGCTGGGAAGACCTTAGCAGCCACTTGATCCAAATTTTATTAGGGGTAGGTACACCCCCTGGGCACTCTGGGCCCTGAAGCTTCATGGTTAAAGAACATAAGGTCAAGCTCACCTAATAATTGTTGCAGACCCAAGAAAATGAATAGAATGAGTCCTAAAATTCCCTGACATTTGTGCACTTCTGTAGCTGCCTGTTATATCTTAGTATCATTAGGAAACATGGATGCCACTTTCGAAGTCTAAGTGACGGGAACAAATCTCCCTTCCCCTCCTAGCCCCAATCCAGCACTTTCGTGCATTTTGAATTTATGGCTGCATTTCTATTAGTTCCCACCAGTATTCGCAAGCTTAAAGCTACATCAGAAATTGGATTTTTTTCTACCTTTGCCCCTGAAGAGTGTAATAAAAAAATAACCCAATAAATCTGGCAAATTAGTAATTCGATCTCAAACTTTGGGGCATATGTGTAACTATACTGTTGAGGAAGAAATGTAAAACTATTGATAGCTGAACCAATCAGATTGTGTGTTACTATTTCCAAGCAGGAAGATGAAATACAGTTCTTCCCTCTAAATTGAACCAAGTTCACCACAAAGAACAAAAAAGTCCCAGAGATAGAGAATATCATTGTTTGATTTCCTATGCAGCTACCATAATCTTATATGAAATAGAACATTTTGAAAGGTGGTTTCTTAAGATTATTTTTTTCCCTCAAAAGTTGTAAACTTGGACAGATGTGGGTTTGGGGCCATTTCCACTCATACTCATTGGTTGTGGTATTGCGCTAGAATTGAAGAAATCATCTTGTCCCGATTTATGGTCCCTTGATTGTAATAAAAGAGATATTATTTCCAAGTTCATGAAAAGCACTTTAAAAAGAGAACGTTAGGATGTTATTATTGAAAAGCTTATGAGCCCTCAGACTGCCAAGATGTACTTTGAAGGAAGAACTGGAGAGCACAGGGCCATAAGGTGGCTTCTTGTTTGGGGGCTGTAATCGAGTAAGGTAGGACTAGTCAACATTCCTGTCTTCATCAACCATCTCTCCCTAAAATAATTCTCTTCCCATACAGTGGCCAATAACCTCTGTCTATAGTGGCTGTCATAGACTTAAAAAGCAAAGCAAAAGCAGAACAAATAAAGCACTTTGTGCCCTAAATCTTCCATATGACAGTATACAGCCTCAGGTATAGGAGCTGATTGCGGATGCCCTTGTGGCTTTGTTTGGAACCTCACCCTTGCGCTCAGCATTCGGCCAGCACGTGCTCAGGCTCCAGACCCTTTGCTGGACCTTCCGTGGCAATAGGCATAGCCTCTGCTCTGAGGAGGTCACAGGCAGATCAACCCCACTGGGAAGAAGCTTTGCAGACACTCTGCTTTCTACCTGCAATGCATTCCTCTACCTTATTTCCATTTATTCCAAGCCTACATTTTCATAAAAGCTCTGTTACAGTCCTACCACTTCTGTGATACATTCCCTGAGCTCACACTCTCTCCCTCCTTTGAACACACCTAGTCTGTATTGCCCCTTTGGCATTTAGTGGTTCCTACTCCAACTTGTGACATAAATTGTATTATTATTATTACATAATAGTTAACATTCCCTGTGCATTTGTTTTACTTTGCCAGGCTACAACATCCTTAAGAACAAAGACCTTCATCTCTGCTTTTTGCAATCCTTCAGAAAACTTAGATAGCACTGTATGTGTAATCGACATTCAATAACTTTTTTAAAAGAAGAAAGGGGGCTGGCCCCATGGCCTAGTGGTTAAGTTTGCACACTCCACTTTGGCGGCATGGGTTTGGTTCCCGGGTGTGGACCGACACCACTGATCAGTGGCCATGCTGTGGCAGTGACCCACATACAAAATAGAGGAAGATGGGCACAGATATTAGCTCAAGGTGAATCTTTCTCAGCGGGAAAAAAAAAAAGAAGAAGAAGAAGAAGAAAGGAAGGAGAGAGGAAGGTAGGAAAGGAGGGAAGGACAGTGGAACTGACTAAACTCTTGTAAATTCTAATCTACCCAACCAAATCCTCATGCATACTAGTAAGTCTCACAAAAGGCCACACGTCTAATGGAAATCATGATGGATGCCAGCTAAGTGAGGAAGGATATTATGATAATATTGAGTTTGCTCTGTAAGCTAGAAAGGTGGGTTTAGTGGCCTTATGTGATGACTTGACTTTTTATTATTTATGTTTAGCTCTGTGCATGTGTGTGTGTGTGAGAGAGAGAGAGAGAGAGAGAAACATATGCATAAAACAGACATATTGAAAATATAATCCAAAAAGCCTGGCTCTTAGGTGTTCAGGCATTTCTAATTAGTGTGTTTATTTATAGTTTTAGGGTCACATTTTTTCCCTCATTTGTCCATGCCTATTCACCCTCCTCTCGCAAAATCTACTTCCTCTTAACCAAATAGGTGATGTTTCTATGACTGATTGGCAGTGGGAAATGTCAGCTGTCAGCAAATTGACACTAGCTGGTATAAGTGCATGGGAGTTTGGCCCAGGATTCCAACTCAGCTGGTAAGAAAGGATCTTGGAATTTACAGAGACAGCTGTCCTTCACAATCAATGTTAGGCAAGACAATTTGAACTCCTTCCAATTGGTGTGCCCTGAGCGAGGAACAAGGTTGACAGAAATGAATTGGTAATTCAGTTGTTATCCAGCAAGATCACTGGATTGCTGATGGACTTCCAGCCTACGGCAGAACTTGGGCCAGGCAGGGGCACTGGAAAATCACTTCCCCAACTCATCTTCAGGCTCCAGACTTTTGGAGGAAGAGACAATAGAATAGGAATGATGTACCTTTGACTATAGGAGGACAACAGGTTCTACACCCTACTGTGGGATGGGGAGGCTGTGTGCATGGGGTAGGAGGTGAGTAAAAAAATCAAGTGGAAGCTTAAAAGAAGCTTTCAAAAATGTAAATGGTTGAAGATCAGTACTAATGAGCTTATAGGCACACATGTTCTTTCTCCATTTCCCAAATTTTAGGGAAATTGGTACTCCCAACTTCTAAATACTCAACTTATAACAGTCACAAACATACAAACAACTGCCTAAAAAATTGTGAAGATTTTGAACTTCTAGGCAATGGCAAATGGCAAGATGTGGAATTCTCTGCTTAATGGGGTATCCAGCAAAGACAGTCTATTTTAAAAGATATGTGATTTGTGCTTCTGGGGTTTGCCTTTAGGGCAAAGAGTCTCTTTGTTCTAGTCTCTTTGTTTGCAAAGCCCATTTGATTTACACAGATGTAAAGCAAACATTAACCATTTTTCTTAGGGGCAGCAACAGCTCTTTTTCTGGATCAGAGAATTTCTGCTGGATTTGGATTCTAAAGTATAGAGAACCCCAGAGACGTTTAGTAATTGGTGGACAATGGGGGTTGTGAGAGCTTGTTCCTGTCATGTGATGAACATTTGGGTGCTAGGTAAGGAATGTGCCCACCAAGGATCTCTGAAATCTGACTTGGGCATATGGTCTTTAGGAGTCGTCTCTTTTTACAATAGTTGGAAGACCTGGCCATGCTTTAGAAGAAGTAACTCAGGAGAAAGCCATTTCACCTCTGGAGGCCAGAACAGAGCTCCTGGCAACGTCCCCTAGCCTGGAGATTGTGGTACAAAAGGAGCAGGTGAACCTAAAGGAAGTCAGACTTAAGAAAGCGAGTGATGACAGGCAGAAGCTCAGCGGCAGTGAGGACCCAGAGGCTGGCTGAGATAGAAAGCACACGCTAGGCTGGTTTGTGGAGGAGACTCTGGGAAGAACAATGTGGCGAAAAGACTAGGCTTTCTGAACTTCAGCAGGTGGGAACTCTCTACAGCAATTTGGATTTCAATGTAATTGTGTCGTTATTTTACAGACTCACACTATTCAGGCCTGTGACATGTGAATTATATCTGCAATTAGGGTATCTGCTAATATAAAGATATTCCTATTTTTACCTGGATACTAATGTGATGTGCACTGATATAAGACACACACACAATAAAAAGAGCAAGAAAGAAGTATGTAAAAAGAGAGAACAGAGACATTTCCCTGGGTCACATGGAGATGAGAGTTTCACCAATATTCCATTAAGAAAGGGAAGTTAAGGGCCAGACCGGTGGCACAGCAGTTAAGTGCGCACTTTCCGCTTTGGCTGCCCGGGGTTCGCTGGTTCAGATCCCGAGTGCGGACACAGCACCGCTTGGCACGCCATGCTGTGATAGGCATCCCACGTGTAAGGTAGAGGAAGATGGGCATGGATGTTGACTCAGGGCTAGTCTTCCTCAGCGAAAAGAGGAGGATTGGCAGCAGTTAGCTCAGGGCTAATCTTCCTCAAAAAAAGAAAGAGAAGTTAATACTGGAATGCAGTGTATAGTAATTAGCTTGTTACATTATAGTTATGCTTAAGTTATTTAGCTAATGAGATATAATTCACCCAATAGCACAGAAAAATCAACACAAAAAATGCCTAACCAAAGTCTCTACCTCTTCTTCACGTATTACAGACCCTTAAAGAATGTATCTCTCAAAGAACAACCTAGAAGTGTCATAAAATGTCTCCTTTTTAAAATCACATACCAATGCTTTGAGCTCAAGAGCCACATACCTAAACCAAGAGCCAAGCAGAGGTGCGGAAATCTGACAAGCCCAAGACAGACAAGGTGCCCATGTTAAACACCTCTCAGCCATCGTTGGGCACTTTCCCTTACATCACTTTTATTTTGTTGCAGTGACACTGAGTTTTAGAAGTAGGGCAAAATTTGAACTATCTCCTGATTTTGAGAGCTGGACCAGTAAATGGATAGTTGCCCTGAGGGCATCCTTAGGTAAGAAACTTAAAATAAAATCAAAACAATTGCACGAGTCCAGGGAGCTAGTTCAGGCCCATATTGCTCTGGCTGAGGGCAGCATGGTGTGGGATTTGGAGTCAAAAGTTAAACCTTGGGCCTGCTGCAGAATATATGTGTATGACCTTGAACAGGCAATTTAACCTCTCTGAACCTCAACTTCTCCAACTTTAAAATGAAAATATTTGTGATAACCAGCATTTAAGTTTGTTCTGAATATTAAGTGAATTATTAAGTGAAAGAACATATTTGAAAAGCACTTTGTGAACTATGTTTACAGTCCTTAACAGATTATAACCTTAAAGGGGCTTGATTTGGAAAGTCAAAAACAGACGCTAGAATAAACCACTGTGCTTTTACAGGTGCAGACGAGACAGGACTGGTGAAATATTTTGTCGCAGGGAAAGAGACTGAGTGGCATGTGAAAGATCAGAGTCTGAAAAAACATCTCTCTGTCGAGCCCCCAATGCCTGTGCTGACGACGGTGCAGAAAGCTTCCCTGTGCAGGCAGAGGCAGCGGCCCTGCACTACCAGGCATTTCTCAGTACTTCAGCATCTGACCTGGACCGTGTCTTGTAGCCTGTCAAGGGTCAGAAACATTGGATAGATGAAGAATTAAGCTCTTGGGAAATCTATTCAAGCAAACGTAAGTTTGAAAAGAGGGAAAGAAAAAAAGTTCTATAAAAACTCTTTACAGGCGATAGAGGGCACAAGCTATAGAGGTGAGATATTTTATTTTGCTGTACACTGTCTGTAAAGCAATTTCTTCTCTTAGAAAATGATGTTTCTATTGGACTGCAAGCTATTTGTCATTCTGGGCCCCAAACAAAATATTTTTCATAAGAACATCAGAAATGCCATGCTGGATCAAACCAATGGTCCCTCTAGTCTCGTGTTTTGCCTTTGAAAGTGGCACCAAGAGAGGGTTCACGAGAGGACACAGATACTCTATTTTAGTGGCTGTAAAAACATTTTTGAGTGTGGCTCATGGTTAGACATAGAGTTTGCACTTTAATCCAAAACTCACACACACACACACACAACACACGTATACATACTCATGTCTCTGTACGTATATGTATGTATATGTTATGTGTAACTGATACTTTGTATTCTGTTCCATTCCTCTTTTATTTTTAACCGCTAACCCCAACCCACTAAACTGATTTCATGATTCACTAATAGGATCACAACTTACAGTTTGAAAAACCTTGCTCTACGTGCTGGCAGCCTCAAAGGCTAGGGATGTATCTCTAACACTTCTATTTTTCTTTAACCCGGTGAGCATCTATTATCCATAAGTTTTCCTAAAGCCACTTTTTGGGGAAATAAGTTCTACAAGGGTAAGTGCCTTGTAGTGGTACTTACATAGTGTGCGTGTGGTCACTCACAATAGGAAGTGGAACTTACTCTCAGTTGTGATCCCGTAGATGATGAGGTAAGATAAATGTGATCAAAAGATCCAGATGAAGGACAGTAGGCTTGGTTTACCTTCTCTTCCTCGGAGATTCCATCTTTGTGTCAGAGATGACAAAAATAAGCTTACACTGGCGTAAACCTTACCACAGTGAGAGGCATTGAACATTTCTAGAGGATTAATCGATTTTTATGACAAGGTCCCTTGGGCACTGATTTATCAAACATATATTAATTACCTTGTGGGTTATATTTCCCAAAGATGGCTGCAAAAACATGCTCCATCTCACGTGCATCTTCAATGTAATCTTGTCACACCCCATTAAGAGGTTGTGTCCTTTTCTCCACCCCATTGAATCTGGTTGGACTCTGTGTCTGCCTTGATCAATAGAGTATGGAGGAAGTAACTAGTGCCAGTTCCAGGCATAGTTCTTAACTTGTCTGGTCGCATCCTCTTCCTAACTCTGGGAGGCAGCCACCAGGTAAGAAGTGCAAATACTCGGAGACCATCATGTGAGATGTCCAAGCTAGGTGACGAGGCCCTGGAGGATGAGATGTCACACAGAAAGACAGAGAAAGAGAAGCCAGGGAGCACCCACGTGCCCAAGTAGAAAGCAACTCTCTTGAAGGAGATCTTCCAACTGTAGGGACCAATCATCCAGGCAAAAGCTTCCTGAATTCCTGACCCACAAAATTAGAATAAAATAATTAATTTTTGTTTTAAGTCTCCAGGTTTTCGGGTGGCCTATACTGAAGAAATAATCAAAATAATTATCCGTATCATGTAAATCTGAAGTTCTTCTATGGACTGACAGAGAAGATTTGATTTTGTGACTTTCTTTTGAATTAAAATTTTTGTTTATATTCCAGTAATAAAATAAATGTGAATAACATAATTTTATAAATCAAAACATGAATTACATGCTCAAAAATACAGTATGTAATTTTTTTCAAGTATTTTATTGAGGTTGTATTGGTTTATAACATTGTGTAATTTCAGATGCAGTATAGACTGCATCGTGCTCACCAACAATAGTCTAATTTTTATCTGTCTCAACACATTTGTGCCTCTTTACCCCTTTCACCCACCCCCCACCTCTTTCCCCTCTAGTAACCAGCAATCATTCCTTATCCATGTGTTTGTTTATCTCCCACATATGAGTGAAATCATATGGTGTTTGTCTTTCTCAGACAGTTTGTAATTTTTAACGTAGTTGTTCCTTTTCACCAATATTTATGTTTCACTAGTATCTCTCCACTATTTTCTCATTTTTTCTTCCTACTGGGTTGTTAGTATGTGTTAAGCATCCTGCTGGGCACTAGGGAATATAGCAGTTAATGAGAAATCATCCTTGACCTTGAATGAACCAGCTTATTAGAGAATAGACAAGTAAAATGCTCATTTTATTACATCAGTGTCAGGAGAGTTGTTCAGGAAGACTTCATAGAAGTGACTTTTAAGCTAGATCTTTGAGAATGAATAGGTCAGGAAGAATACTTGGACAGGGGATATAATAGAGAGAGCACAAGAATAGCATCCCAAGAGGAGAAGACAGAATATTCAAAGGCGAGAAGAACTGAAGGTGTGGTGGGCTGGATATGGCTCTAGGGATAGGTGATCAGTGGACAGAGAGGAACAGTAAGGCTTAGTATGGTTGGGCCATATTATGAAGGACTTTGGATACCATGCTAGTAAATCTAGACTTAAACTATAAGTGATAAGGGAATCTTTTTGAGTAGAGATGTGTCCTGAGCACTTTCTTGTTGAGGAAGAACTCCAGCAGAGGAATGCATAAGAACGTACAATGTGAGCATGAGCACAAGGGTCCTGGTTCCCCTCCCTGTCAAAGTCTAGACTAACCCACAACAGATAAAAGCACACGCCAATGGGAACCACTTTACTTGTTTCCTTTACTGAAATGAAGGGAGGACACCTACTTTCTAGAATCATCCTTGATCTATGAGTGTTATATAATAACAAGAAACAAAGATTTTTCAAGAATAAAAGAAGGAAAACAGTTAACCAAGATTACAACAACTCAGAGTGGGGAAAGTTTGCACTGGGGATATATGTTCCGAACACTAGGATATTACACTTTATCTCATATCTAAGACCATATTTCTATCACAGCTTACAAAGCAGAAAACATAAATCACTAGCAGAGATATAACTTTCTGAGCTGCACTTACATTTTTTTTCTCCCTATACCACAGGATTTAACTTCAGAATTTATACTTCCCTAACATGAGAGAACAAGTTTCAGCAAAGACAGGGGTCAAGATGTTTGGTTTTTTGGAGCTAATCTTATTATTACTTCAGTGGAGCATCCAGGCAAAGGAAAAAGCAACCAGACCAGATTGCCTGTGGCTAAATACTGTAACCCAAATGGACATCACAGCCAAGTAATCTTGCTGCTAGAAACAAAGAGGCAAGACAGAATCTTAACCTCTTCACAAGCAAACCCCGTGGGAGTGACACAGGAAAATAAAATTCTCCTTGGTGGTGATAATGCTTTATTATGATGACCCAGTCTCGAGGGCTATTTAAAATTTTGAATTCAGGTTCTCTGAGTTCTGATTCCCTTCTCATCAAAATTGCTATCCCAATTTTAACTGCACTTCCCTGAGGGCAGAAAGCATCAACTCACCATATTTATAGCTGGCACATAATTACTATATGCAATATTTATCTAGCTATTCATCTGTTCACGTGTCTTCTGTCTACTTGGTGAAATTGTCAACAGACAGTTTCTCGGTATCTTGTACAGGAGTATGATATTCACTAGATATTTTATCCATTTGGTCCACTTGGCCTATCCCTTAATTTTCTTAAAAGGGTGGCCCACCTCTTGAGAAGTTTCTCTTGCTGCTTAGTGAGGTTTAGGCCCCCATTAGAACTTTAATTCTATCTAATTATTCCGATCATTGATATACACCAAGGTCTCAAGCTATCTTTTTGATTATTCGGTTACTTCACCCACTCAGAGCTCCTTACCTCATATAATCACAGTGCAATTTCAGGCTACTGAAATTGACAAATAGGACGAGCATTTTAGTATCCTTTAAAACACTCCATCAAATTGTATGTATTTTAGCACTTTAAACTGTAAGAATGCCATCTCCATACTTCCTAGAGATTCTAATCTGTGTACAAATGGAGAGGAATCAGACAAGATTTCTCTAGGTCCCATTCCTCTTCCACACTGAGCCAATTAGAACATCTAGCTGGTGAGGAGAACTCTAAGTGATTCAGCATGATAACCAGCCTTTCCTTAGCTCTCCAATTTTGCCACCTCTTGGTATTGATAAGTAAAATCCCAACTCAGCCTTAGAGCAAGTATTTGGTTCAAGACTGGGGAATAGGTGTGGTTGCTAAAGCTAATCTGGTTAGCTCATCACCATACAAGAAATGTAAACTATTTTCTTCAACTGCTTTATTTTCCAAAGCATTTGATCAGGGGACAATTTGACATCCTAGATTGACACTCATCCAGCACTAATCTATAGCAACAAGACTGGCTGCATTTTCTACGGCCATTTGGCCTTGTCCAAATTATGACTTTCCATCAACCTCTGTTTCAGCTTTAACTCTTTCTTTCCCAACAGAGAAGATCTATGGGATTGGAGAAATAAACTTTATTTTGATGCTCAATCTTTCCATCATCCATTGTAAATTTTCCAGGGGAGAAATTTTGACCTTCATTTTTTTCCCCTCATTGTGCCTAGCAAAATGCTGGATGTACAGATGACAAGCATTAATTTTTCACCATTCAATCTTATAAGATTTATTTATAAAACTTATTGATTTATTTTTCTCCTTCAACACAGTCTTGGATTCTCTCTCCCATCTCTGTGTCATTTATGTGTCTCCATTCCAATTTTTTACCCCGCCCTTATTCCTTTTCCTCTTTTATTTCTTATGAGTCTCAGCCTCGTTTAATTCTCCTTCCTAATTTAAACCTGAACAACAGAGAACAATATCTAAGCATCATGGCTATTGAGGGGAAGGGGATGGAAATGGGGTAAGAGGTACACTTATCTGAATGGAGGAAACCCTCTTCTTTTGAGCCAGGCAGTCCCTTGGGGCCCAGCTCCCCTGCTCTCCCTGCTTTGCCTCCTCTGTTGTGGATGCTATGGAGATGGTCCCCTGCAACGCAGAGATTGCCTCCTACTCTTGACATCCATCTGTTGTAGCTCCTAGCAACCATCTCTTCCCTGCTCCATCCACCTCCTTCATTATCAATGAAAAGGACAAAATCTCTAGTTCTTTCCTTATTGTTTGCAATCATTTTAGGAGCTACAGTTGCCCTAGCTGCCCTGAGAAGAGTAAGTGTTAACAGCTGTATCTGGGCCAGACCTCAACCAATAATTCATAGATTCCTTTGAAAACGTCCCTTCTCCTTAGATTGGCCATAACTGCCATTGCAATATCCAAAGAGAAACGGATTTACAAGCCTTCATCTCCCCCCTACTACTCACACCCAGGGAAAAAAAAGTGTTCTTTAAATTATTACTGTAAACTTGATTTACTAAGTGGTAAGTAGACAGGTGGAAGATGGGCAGTCCAGAGCACTCTTGCTATTTATAGACCATGTCAGGGCTTTATTTATTACTACTGCCTCTTCTCAGATCCACTTAAATAACCTGTAAATTGTCAATGGTGTCCATGGAAACAAATTGGCAAAATGGAGAGTGCACTTGGATAAAAAAAAAGAGAGAGAGAGAGAGAGAATACAAAGGGCTAAAAAGACTTCATCAAAAATAAAACCAATTTCGTTTTTAAAATCATATATATGTCATTGTCATCACACTTATGATTTCAAAAGATAGCACTCAAGATCAATTTTCCCTCCACCAAGTACATGACTCTTTCTTCAAGGAAGTTGGGCAAGGCCGGCTGAGAGAAAGTAGAACAGTCCTGCAGGCAAACCCACAAGATCTGGGCTTTTTGTCCTGGGTATCCCCTCTTTCCATCTTTGCTGTTTCCCTCTCCTTTTGCTTCTCTCTTACTCCCAGTCTGGCAGCCAGTGTTCGCATTCTCCTCAGAGAGAAGCAACAGACCATCAGTCAGGGATGTTCAGAAGGGATGCCCTAAAAAGGAAGGAACTCAGCTCTTTGAGGTCCAAGTTTTATTCTGGCAACCTTTGACTCTGTGAGGAATTGAACTAATGTGTGAAGGATTTAATTCACCATCTCTCCTGATATTCCTGTGATCTTAAAAATATTTAAAGGCCAATACTTTAGAAAATCATTTAAACAACATTATGCCGTGAGAGCTTTATATCCAGACATATGCTAAACCCAAAGGAGATACCCAGAAAAGAGCCTGGCTATAAAACCAGTTAGGGAGAGAGGAGGGAAATTTATTCATTTATCCCTTCCAATATGTCTCTAATGAACTCCTTCATGTCATGCAAGGGCATGTCGGGTGCGTGGTGAAAGACGGCAGGCTATAAAAAATAAATATAAATAAGAGCTATTCTCATCATCATAGTGGAAAAACATATATAATTATAGCAATAATAGCTAAAATTTATTGAGCATTTTGTCACATGCTGGACGCTGCTGTAAGTGCTTTGCAGTATAAACTCATTTCATACCCACAACCACCTGTGTGTCTTCTCAGACCTACTTAAATAAGCTGTAAATTTTCAGTGGTTTCTATGGGAACAAATTGGCAAAATGGACAGTACACTTAAAAAAATAAAGAAAGAGAAAATGAAGAGGACAAAAAAGATCTTGTCAAAAATAAAACCAGTTTCATTTCTAGAATCACACATAATTCATAGTCAATGTAGTTATGTTTTCAAAGATAGAAACCAGGACCAATTTTCCCTTCAGCATATATGTTTTATCCAGGGAAGGTAGACAAGGCTGATCAAGGGGAAGCAGCGCAGACCTGCACAAAACCCACAAGGTCTGGAATTTTCATCTTGGGTACCCTTAGTTCTACATCCTCTGCGCCTTGCCCCCTTTTTTGAGCTCTCTCTCACTTCCACTCCAGCAGGTTAATTTTCTTACTTTCGTTTCAGAAAGGAGGAAACTGGGACACATAGTGATTAAGGAACCTGATCAAGGTGACACAGATGGTAAATGGCAGAGCTACGACTTGACCCAGGGATCCTGGCACCAGGGTCATACTTGTAACCACTAAGGTAACTCCCTTCCTAAAAAATCACAATCACCCCATGCCATAGAGGCACTTACAAAGTGCACAGAGGGGAGAGCAATTTCTTTTGCCTGTAGAGTTAGAAAGGGTTTTCGAGAATAAGTGGCTTTCAAGCTGAGTCTTCAGACATGTATAGAAGTTCATCAGGAAGGAAAGAGTATTTCACAGAACACCAACAGCATCACGAAACAGTGAAACATATTAGGCAACTGACAGGTATTTTGATGTGAGCACATCTTCAGAAGTGTGTGTTTGGAGGCACGGACACTGTGACAAACTGTAAATGTGGAAAGTTTGTCAGTGGTGAACTTATGAAAGAACTTTTAATATATTATCCCTCCCACATCTGGTTAGCTTTAAATGAATCCTTTAAGATTCAGCTTAAGTATAATTTCTTTGAGAAAGTCTTCACTGTTTCCAAGACTGACTTAGGAGCTTTGTACTCCTGGAGTATTCCGTGCATTCCTGTATATTAACAGCATACGACGCTGCAATTGTTAGTTTACTAATCTCTCTCCCCAACTGTTCAGTGAAGTCCTTGAGGGCAGAAAATGAATTTTTATGCTGAATACATATAGTTCCTTGAACAATGTCTGCCACATAATGGATGCTCAATAAAACCCATAACCTCTTTTCTGCTCAAGGACCTTACCCCTGGAAGTATTCCATCTTTCTTCTGCATCATCATTTTCCATGCATTGAATTATTCTCATCAACCTAGAATTGGGCCCTTGTTTCTTCCTTATTAAAAAAAAAGCATTTGATGCCATGTCTCTGTCTAGCTACTACACTATTTAACTTGTTCCGTTTCATAGCAAAATATCTCAAGAGCTGTTAATTCTTGCTTTCTTAGCTTCCTCACTTCTGTTGTCTCTTTGACTCATTTCAAACAGGCTTGTATCCCATCCCTATCTACCTCTCCACCAAAACTTCTCTTGCAACAATTACTAACAATCTTCATCTTGCCAAATTCAAAAGTCACTTCTCTGTCTTAATCTTCCTTGACTAATCTCTCTTACTTTTTTTTTTTTTTTTGAGGAAGATTAGCCCTGAGCTAACTACCACCAATCCTCCTCTTTTTTTGCTGAGGAAGACTGGCCCTGAGCTAACATCCATGCCCATCTTCCTCTACTTCATACGTGGGATGCCTAACACAGCATGGCTTTTGCCAAGCAGTGCCATGTCCGCACCTGGGATTCGAACCAGCGAACCCCAGGCCACCGAGAAGCGGAATGTGAAAACTTAACCACTGCACCACCATGCCAGCCCAATCCCTCCTTCTTGAAACACTCTTTTCTCTTTCCTGCTATGACACCACATTTTCCAGAGTGCCCTGAGATTTGGTTGTAGTCTCCATTGCCTTCTCTCTGTATGCTCCAAAAATGAACTCACAATTCCTCCCTTCAAAATTGTGCCTTCCTTGTTCTTTTCCATCTCAGTTGGGGCCCTATCAGCTGTATAGTTACTCAGTCAAAAAATTGAGATGCTTTTTTCATACCTTCTTTTTGAATGGGAGAGAACTTAGTCTACCCATACATTCCATTAGCAAGGCTCGTTAATTCTGCCTCCAAGGATGTATGGAATCCATCCACTTAGCTCTATTTCCCTGGCCACCATTGTGGTCCATACCACCACCATCTATCACATAGGCTATGGCAAGTTCCTCATGTCTCCCTAT
This sequence comes from Equus caballus, assembly GCF_041296265.1. Taxonomy (NCBI): domain Eukaryota; kingdom Metazoa; phylum Chordata; class Mammalia; order Perissodactyla; family Equidae; genus Equus; species Equus caballus. The sequence continues at coordinate 65,851,245 of NC_091698.1, forward strand.
TTCTATTCTTATCTCTTCAAGTCTGTTTTCCATATAGCAACCGGAGTAATCATTTTTTCTCTTATTTTTTAAACCTCTTTTTTTGTCCTGAAATAAAACACATATACAGAAAGTACATAAATCATAAATGTTAGGCTCAGTGAATTAGAATAAAGCAAATATCCATGGAACCACCCCCAGTTCAAGGTCCAGACTTTTACCAGCAAACAAATCTTAAACAACAGGCTCCTTCGAAACCCCAACCATCTCCCTCCATCCTACAGATAACCACTATCTTGATCCGTATGGTAATAAATTACTAACTGTTATTCACAGTTTTACCACTTAATTATGCATCTGTCAACTAAAACCGAATTATACAGCAAGCATTCTGTTAGTTCTGGCTTCTTTCGTTCAATATTATACTTGTGAGAATCATGAATATTGTTGTCTGTAGATGGAATTTATTTCCATTGCTGTATAATATTCTATTGTGTATCTATATCACAACTTATCCATTCTATTGTTGATAAAAATGTGAGTGTTTCCAGTTTTAAATCATTAAAAACAATACTCTGAACATTATTGTACATATCTCTTAGTAGACACACACGTACATTTTTCTTGGATACGTATCTAGTAGTGGAATTGTTTGTATATAGATTATGTGTATTTTCAATCCTAATTGAAATGTTTTCCAAACTGATTATTCCAAATTGCAAGCCTAGTACAATAAACGCTTGTTTCTTCACCTAGATTCACTAATTATAAATACTTTACCACATACTTCGTACTCTCCCTCACAGTACCAATCTATTTTTTAGTTTATTATTGTCACTATATGTTTACTTTTTATTGTGACTCATCATTTTAAAAAAGCATTTCAGATTAAATTACAAACATCATGACCTCTCAACTGTAAATACTTCAGCATACATCTCAAGAGAACAAAGACATTTTCTGATGTATCACATTGTCTTATATAGTATCAAATTCAGGACGTGCAACATAAATAAAATACAATTAATTAATACTGTGCCTTTCAAACTTTGGTATACATACAAATCATCTGGGGATCTTGTTAAAATGTGAATGTAATCCAGGAGGTCTGGGGTGGTGCCTATGATTATGCATTTTTAATAAGCTCACAGGTGAGGCTGATGCAGCTGATCCATGGACCATGCTTTGATTGGCAAGTATCTAACATGTATATTCAAATATTTCTTTCCTTCTTTCTTTTTTTTTTTTGAGGAAGATTAGCCCTGAGCTAACTATTGCCAATCCTCCCCTTTTGGCTGAGGAAGACTGGCCCTGAGCTAACATCCATGCCCATCTTCCTCTGCTTTATACGTGGGATGCCTACCACAGCATGGCTTTTGCCAAGTGGTGCCATGTCTGCACCTGGGATTTGAACTGGTGAACCCCGGGTCACCGAGAAGTGGAACATGTGAACTTAACCACTGCTCCACTGGGCCAGTCCCTCAAATATTTCTGATGGCATCAATGATAGCACTCAGAGCATTATCTTTTTTGATGCAGAATCAATCAAGAATCAACTGTTGCATTGCGCTGTCATGGTCATCTTTATTGTTAAAGAATTATTTCACCGGGCTAAAATTTTAAGTTGTCAATTTTCTTTTGGTATACTGAAGATATTATTCATTGCCTTCTTCTAACTTTCAAAAACTATGTTTTTGAGAAATTGGCTTTCAGTCTCAATATTGCTCCTTTGAGGGTAATCACTTTTCCCATCTTCTACTTATTTTTAAGATGATCTTTCTTTTTGTTTTTCTGTGATTGCACTGTGATTTGTCTAGGTATTGAATTGTTTTCATTTATTTTGCTATGGTTTTGTTGGACTTCTTGAATCTATGGATTGAGATCTTTCATCAGTTTTAGAAAATTCTTAGCCATTAGTACCTCAAATATGTGATTGCCCCATTCTCTTCTCTCCCTTGTAAGCATATGTTAGATTTTACTGTGTCATCTTTCCCTTGCCCCTGCCTTATAATTTCCATTCTCTTGTCTCTTTATGCTTTGTAATAGATATCTACTTCCAACCTATATCTCAGCCCACTAATTTTCTCTTCATCTATGTCTAATATGCTGTTTAACAAATCCATTGAGTTTGTAATTTTGTTTATTGCATTTTCAGGCTGAGAATATATCTTGGCTCCTTTTCAAATCTTTTGTGTTACTTTTTAGAGTCATGTTTTCTGCCAACATTTTGTGTCTTGTCTTTGGCTCTTTGAAGATGATGAGTAAAATTGTTTTAAATTCCAGAATCTGGAGCCCTTTTGGGTCTGTTTTCTATTTTCATGTTTCTACTATTCCTCATTTAAGTTTTCTTATCTGCATACTCCTTATTCTTTGATTCTGTGCTGACACTGTATTTTTATGAAATTTGTATATTTATGTATTATATATTTAATATATATAATATATATAAAATATTATATATTTTATGTATATTTATGAAATTAATTAGCACTTAGAATGATGTTAATTTCCTTGACAGAGGACTTCACTTTGTTTCATCCAGGTGCCTGTGGGAACTATAATTAGAAATCATCTTAATACTATTATAGGGCCTGAGAATTCCTGAGTCACTGAGAGGACTCAGAACTCTGCAGTCAATGCAGTAGTTGGTTTACAAGTTTATCCTTTCACCTAGCATACAGCTCTTCACGAATTTTTTAGGGAAACTTCTATACTTCTATAGATCTATTCTGCTGTCCCTTCTAAGGTATCAAAAGGGCTGCACCTCTTCCTAGCTGTCTCATCTGATCAGCAAATGCCTCTTGGGCAAAAGTGGATCTCAAAGGCTAGGATCTCCAAGATGCTGTTACAATAATTCCTCACCAACTTCTTAGTTCTCAAGGCCTCCCAACAGATTAAAAAGCAAAAATTGGTTTATGTTTTGTCCTCGGTGGATGGTTAGTCTGAACTACCTAGTCTACCAGTTCCAAAGTTTGGAATCTAAATAATATTTTTCAAATATATGTAATGGGATTTAAATTTGAAACCCCAAACAGATATTAAATACAAAAGTGAGACGACAAAGAGGCAGAGTTTTCAAAGTAGGTTTCAGACAGCCAGTTGGACAACTGGCCAACAAGGAAGACAAAAATGTGTTGAGAGAAATGCAACAGAAGTATGGATTTTCTCAGGCCTGGAGAAAGGGCTTATAAGACCAGTCTGAGAGTTTGAGAAATATTCTCTGCAATTGGACAACACAGAAGAACAGTGCTGACTCCATCTGAAAGAATCCAAAGGTGAGAGGCCAACTAAAGCATCTCATAGTAGCAAAGTAAAATGCATTATCTGAGGAGTAACTACTCTCAATGATGGTCAAAGATGCATGAATTCTGGGGACCAGATGTGGAACCCATGGTGAAAATATGAGCTTAAGATCATGTTTAAAGTGATCCTGCATCGAAAGGGCTGCTTCCAGGGGCAATGGAATTCCAACAGAAGGTCTATGTGAAGTGGACTGCCAGAAAACCAGAAGTTGAGGACATGAGGAGCAGCAAGCCAAAGAAGAGAGAATTCCCAAATGAAAGGAGCCGCAGTCTGAGGGCCCAGCCAGGGAGCCTCTGAGGAACCACAGATGCCATAAGAGAATCACTTTATACATCTTTCAGGAACCAGGAAGGCAAAACCATCTTCTATTAATGCTAGTCAAATATGGATCTTTTGTTCCACTACCCCGCTTTCTTATATGCACTAAAATCCTGAAAAGGTCAGTAACGGCATCTAGCAAGTAGGAGAACAGGTGAGCAAACAAAAAGGTAAGATCTGATTGCATTCTGCTTCTTCAAGACAGGAAGCTTCAGCTGCAGGTGAAGGGTAGAAGTCCTTCCATTAAGTGAAGATTCAAGTCTTGTTTAATATATCAGAATGGATATCCTACTTTCTATATTTAGTGGCTTAAGGAATCCACAGGACTTTCTATTACCCCTGAGTCACTGGAAAATTAATGGGGTCACTAAGGTGTTCGTTCAGAGGTGGAGAAAAAAATTTTAGTGAATTAATTTTAAAGGGTCAATGAGGGGGAAAAATCAATTGAGTTTTTGGTGAGAGACCTCTTTTCTGAGTAAGAAAAGAGAATGGCATCAGGGTTTCGATAAGATGATTCCAGAAGGGGAAAGTAGTATATACTAGATGGAGAAGAGGAAGGCCAGCAAAGCCCCTATTACAATAAGCTTATACGGGAGAGTGAGAGAAAGGAGGCCTTTCAGGCTCTGGGGCAGCTAGAGGTAAGAGGTGTTTGTGTCACCCCAGAAAAACTGTGGGCATGTATAAAGAGAAAATAAAATTAGTCAAAACCTTCTCTATATATTTTGCCTCTATAGTTTATTTTTAGAGTTGCCTTCAACTAATTGTTAACCTTGCTTTCCTCATCTATAAAATTGGAAAAATAAAACTTGAGAAACAAATGTGATAAAATATATAATGACATATGAACTCACCATCAGTTAAATGAATGAAATTGAGTTATCTAAAAGAATGAATGAATGAATGCCTGGCTGTGGTGTCAGAGGAAGAGGGAAGAAAAGGTGAGCTCTGCACCTCAGAAACACAATCCAGATGCTATATTAAGCTGAACTTCCCCGTGTAAACGTTTTTGTGTGGGTGTGTTTCCTTTTAATAATCATAGTCATGTTGAAATACTAAATAGGTGGTTTTACCCTCTCAAGGACTAGTCTGGAGAATCCACCTAGGTTGGTACAAACCTGTTGGGCTGATCGATCCTACTTGCTATTCAGTTTAGTGTTTACCAGCAAGCATTCAGTCAGAGCCCTGTGCTAAGGGCTGCTGGCAAATCTTGCCATGATGGCTGAGTTGAAATGAATACCAAGGCAGTGTCAGCTGCTGGCTTTCATTAGATTCCCTTTAACTGAGTCGAATATTAAAACAAGGCCACCTGATAGAGTCATCTCGGATTCCTGCAGGAAGGGACTGGAGGTGCTGGAAGCAAAATGAGACGCAGGTGAGATAGTATAATAAGTTCTGCAATTTACAAGTGTTAATATGGAAAATCAGAATGTGAATCTCACTGGAAAGGATCTATAGGCTATTTATCTACTCAAAGTGACCTTGTAATCTATCAGTCATTAAAGTGATAGCAAAGAACAAGAATGCCACCCTGTGGCTACCAGCAGAAATTATACTTAATATAACATAATTTTACATAATTAGAGGGTAATGGGAATGTGATTAAAAGAAATCATGCAGATGCCAGGAGAAAGAAGGATGGCCCAGATAAACAGTTATCACTGCTAATATATGCCTTAGGGAGGCATTACCAAAAATATTAAATAAAAAACTCCCTAGCCTCTCCTCTATATACTGTAAGCAAAAAAATTAATTCTGATTATAGATACACAAAGCATTAGACAAAGACATAAATAGATTGCTGGTAACAACAGAGAAGAGAACAGAGAAGGAAAGGAATGTCTTTTGGCATCCTTGTCATTCAAACATACTGAGATTAGATGAGGCCCTCATATACACACAAAGATGATTACTTCTACATGCCTACGTGTCTCCTGATACACCAATGTGCATATTCCACTTCATAGACACATACATACACCCATTTTTTCTGCTGTTTTTCTGCATCTGATTACTGCAAAATGATAGTTGATTTCATTCATTTATTCAAGGGATTTTCATGGAGCCACGAGCTGTCCTAGGTTCTGGGGCTACAATAGTAGAGGTCTCTGCCCTCGCTGAGCTTCCATTCTGTGTGGATCAACAACATCAAAAACAAATAAGTAAATACAAGCCAAGTGGTGAACAATTCTATGGAGAAAAATTAAACAATGTAAATGGACTAGTGAGTGCTGGAGGATAGAAGAGGGCAGAAGGCTTCTCCAATCAGACAAGATTTGAAACCCTGAAAGGTATGGTGAGGGAGCAACCCGTGTGTATATGTGGCAAGGAAATGTCCAGGCCAAGGAGAAGGCAGTGCAAAGGCTCTGAGGTCAAGTTTGCTTGGTGTGTTTGTGGAAGAATGAGGAGGCCAGTGTGGCATAAAGCAAGTGAGAGAAGGAATGTTTGTGAATGAGGAAGGAGAGGTTGTGGCAGCGGGAGGGCACCTGGGCACATAGGGCTTTGTGGACAATTTTAAGAACTTTGGCTTTTACTCAAAATTAGAGCTTTCTGCTATGCTCTGATTTATCTTTTAAAAGAATCAATTTGACTTCAGTGTGTAAAAGGGACTATTGGGGTGAAAGCAAGGCAGCTATGTCGATGGTCCAGCAGATGATGGTTGTGACTTGATCCAAGGCAGTAGCAATGGATGTGGTAATGGTAGTCAGATTTTGGACAGATAATAAAGGGAGAACCATTTGTAATTGGATTCAATATAGGTATGCAAAAAAAGTGTCAAGAGTTTTGACCTGAGTAATCAGAAGAATGGAGTTGTCATTCACTGACTTAAAAAAAGACTGTGAAAGAAGAATGTTTAAGTGAGAAATTTTGGGAGATTCGCTTGGGACACGATAAACTTGGGATATTTTTTTAGCTATCTAAATGGAAGTGTTTTGTTGAGGAGTAGGGTTACCAGATTTAGCAAGTAAAATACAGATACTCAGTTAAATTTGAATTTCAGATAAGCATGACTAATTTTTATATAAGTATGACCCAAATATTATATTTACTTATGCTAAAAGATTATTCATTGTTTATCTGAAATTCAAATTTAACTGAGCGTCCTGTATTTTTTCTGGCAATGCTAGTTAAAAAGGCATTTGAGTTTTACATCCGGAGTTCAGGGAAGAGCTCTTGCTGGGCATATGAATTTAGGAATCATCATTATATAGATGGTATTTACAAACTAAGACTGATTGAAATCACCGAGGGATGAGTATGGATAGAAAAGAGACGAGACCTAAGAATATACTCTGGGGCCACATTCATAAATAAATAGCACAGTGTGGTTATCAGGCTTCAAATCATCCAAGACTTCATTAGTCTTTAAACATGAGCCACCGAATTATCCACACCTGAACCTCTCAGAAGCCGAGAGAAGCCAGTTTCAAAGCTGCAGTTCTCCCAATGTGTCTGTAATAACACTTCTTCCCACACATTATCCCTTCTATCACACCATGAGCTTGTGAAAGACAGGGACAAATAGGCAGACTTCTCGGTATCAAGATAGAAAGGGAAGAAATCTCACACACTCCATCCTGGGTCACCATAGTAACATAGGTTCTGAAATTATTTAATCTACTTTCAAATTCCATCTCTAAGGTGAGCAAAATCAATGTAAGAAAAGAAATATTAGGCCAGTGAAGGCCAGTGGATTATTTAAGTTTTAATGCCAGTGTTTTGAACTTTAAGAGAAAGAGCACAAAGGTTTGTGTAGATCTCCGTTTTATTTCACTTAGAAATACTTCAGGTTTCTAAATGGAAGAACAGAGGGTCACCTGGAGATTAATGGGCAGTCAATGTGGAATAAATGAGGCAGAATACTTGATAAAACGGCTATAGGAATGTGGAGCTTTATTCCTGTATATAGACGCTAGGAGTGCGTGGCTGGTTCACAGGTCGTACATACTGTTACCTGCGCTTTGCTCTCGTCTCTCTTTCAGGAGTCGTGTAAGTGTCTGCCTGAATTCTTCCTTTTGTCCTTTCATGAGCTCATCAGTGGTGTAACCTATAGATCATAGATGAACCTGCCTTTGCTGCCGGACAAATCACGGTTTGTTTCTTGTTCTTGCCCTTCCTAATTGTATGATCTGAGGCTTGTTAAACAATCTCTCAGATTTATCCTCCTGCAAAATAGGGATACTAATAGTAACTGGCATGCAAGAATTTTGTAAAGATTAAATGAGATAAGCATGTTAATCTTTTAGTAGAGAACCTGCCCTATAAAAACTGCTTAATAAATGTTTGATATCATTTTTATAGTCATTAATGCTGTAGATGCAGTGTCTGTGAGTGAAAAACAGGACAGTAGTATGCAAAGCATAAGCAGTTGGAAAAAAAAGGAAAAACATATATCATCCATGTCTTCCACTTGTAATTGCCTCGAAGCTCCTTGCTTTGTAGTATGTGGCCAATTCCCCTTTAACGGAATGATCACTGTGGTGAACCATTGCTGACCGTGACAGAGGCTAAAGCTGCCACTCTGAACCTAGGCCACGACTTGAGGAGTACTCCCCTGTTCTTGGCTAGTTTCACTGACATATCTAGAAATATCTACCCACTGGGCATTGAAATACTGTTCTCTAACATGAATTTTGCGAATTAATTTATAGAAAGAAACAGAATTAATGCATAAAACATATAATATACAAACTTTAGATATGAAGATTACAAATCACAGTTACATCACCAAATTCTGTTTGCATCATGAGAATATGTATAGTACTTGGAGTAAGTAGTAAAGAGGGATTAAAGACAAAGACCATAATTCTCAGAGTTTGGGCGTCTCTACTCTCAGTGGATGTCTTCTCAATAGTCAGAAGCTCCTTTCTAAAACAAAGTGATTCCCCCGAGACAAGGCTTTGGGATCCTCCCAGTAGCCCTTCCCTCACTGCTGCCTGGCCCAGGCACTAATCTAACCAATTCTTTCCCCACTCTTTCCTCTTTGTTCCTAGGAACAGTCTGCACAACTTCCCCTTTCCCAGAGCCCTGAAATGCCACCAACTTGTCCACCAGCAAAATGGCGACACACTATTTCCTCATGACTGTGTCATATCTGTATCAAGCTCCTGAGCTGTGTCATCTGAGGAATAATCACTCTAGATTGCAGAAAAAGGAAAGCTCTATTACTTCATAATATCTGTTAACAGGGACACATGGTGATATTATTTCTTTTCCGGGAAGCAGGATGGATACCGTTAGGTCCACACATTAAAAGGTAAACATACATGCAGAAAAACAATCATCCAAGATACTAGGCTGAATTATATGAAATTGCTGGTATTTGACCGTTTTTTCCCTACAAATATAGTAATCTCATACGGTTCAACATTGAGAAACATTACATTGTTTTACGAGTGCATAACGCCACTGGAGGAAAAAAAAGTGCTGAAACGTTGAACTAGTATTTGCCATCACAAAAAAGCACTGCAGGCAATCAGGTGATTCAGAGGAACCCAAAAGTTTTCCAAACACTTTTAAACATTCAGAAGGAAGAGACCTGAGCAAACACTGTATTCCCATTTCAAAAGTGGAAAGCTTAAAGGACCACTAAAATTAAATTGTCCAACCATAATGTAAATCGATGGCCAACATCTTCCTCATCATTTAATGTCCAATTCTTGGCACAAAAGTTGACATTTTAGATAATGAGAAAATAGGAGGGAAACTGTTGCAGAGAAATAAATGCTGTGAAAGAAAAGGGAAGGTAGCTAGGCGTGTGAAGGACAGTAGAAGGAGTGTACACTCACTAAACGCACACAGAAGTCGGTAACTGCAGTCACTGACTAAAATAGTTCCTCACTCTAAGTTTAGAAATCATCCGATTCATCTCAGTTCTTCTCTCATCAGATTCAAAATATGTGTTCCTAAGACACCAGTCTTGTATGGCTGTCACTTTCTCTCCCTTCAAAAACTGTTCTTGGTGAGTAGATCTAAGCCCTGTTACACGAATTAAAAAAAAAAAAAAAAAAATCCCAAAGACTACTTTGAGGCAGGAAGAAAAGAAAATCATTGAGTTACCACGAAAAGGAGGACCAGAAGGATCAGTTCGAAGGGACTCCTTAAAGAGCCCTACTCTTTCTCACTCGTGGGGATGACCAAGATGCTTATGGCTCATATGTGGGCCAAGAGATTACACTGTTTAAACTCATTCAGAACCTGGGGCTTAAGGCAATATATTTTCTATGAGCTGTTTCAGTTTTTTAAACTTATTCCCAACCATTACATATAAACCCCATGAGATAGATAGGAAAAGTAATGTTATCCGTACAAATACGTAAGAAAGGTGGAAACTTTCTGCTAATAAGAATATTGAAGCCCATATATTTTCTCAAGACTTCACAGGCATCACAAGAACCATGACTAGAATCTAGACCTTCTGATCGTTCAGTTTCAAAATAACAGGCTTTGGATCTAGAGAGATCTGAGTGCCAGCTCTACAACCAAATTCCTCTGTAAACATCTGGGTCAGTTTTGATAGCTGTAAAATGTGAATAATAGTGTCTATTTCATGGAGCCATAGACTGTGCTCGATTAATGATGGTTCTCTTTCCCCTTGAGCCTTTCTTCCCTTTCCCAGGCCTGTCTCCTGAAGAGGGTGAATGCTATAGTGGAGAATGTGAAGTAAAATGAGTGGCTATTCAAAATGTTTAACCGTGAAAAGCAGTGAAGTTAAAGAGCTCTCTGTGTCAAAGTTTGAAATTACAGGAATGTCTTTTGCAGATTTAGTGCCTTCCAGATAGTGTTACCTAAATAGCTTAGAACTGTGGTTTCAATCTGAAGCTAACATCCTTAAGGTTGTTCGTTTTCTCTATTAAACAGGAATAATATGCTTTAACCTGGGAATTAAATATACTTTAAAACCTAATTAAAAGTAAAGATGACAATGTACTTCCCCTTATCCAGAAGAAACAAAATACAAAAGAAGTTGCCCTAGAGGTTAATGGGAAAAACAACTTACCTTGATTGTTTGCCTTTCTGAAATATTTCAATTCAAACCTAATTGAATATTGGATTAGCTCCAATGAAGGATGGTGATTTCTTGAAAAATACAACGTGGCCATCTGTGAATTATCCTTATTTACAGAGGGAACCAAAGAAACAAAAACCCTAAAACAGTAGATTGCCTCAAAGTATTTTCTTGTCATAAAGATCAGATGATGGGTAATGTAACACGACTTGAGGAGCTACAAACTTATTTCCTCGTGAATATACACATCTTTGGGGATGGTGAACACAGTAAATTACTATCAATTTAGTACAAATTAGTTCATCAGCTTAGCTAGTCGTCACCTCCACTCGAAGCAGAACATTGGGAGAATGGGACATAGGAATAATAAGTTTTGGTGTGGCAGCACTGAATTCAATGGAAATACTAATTTCTCAGTGCTTCTGCACAGCCTGAAAGTCTGAGGCAGAGAAAGAGAGGCCACCAATACCAAGATTTCCCTATTACCTTTTGCCTGGATATGACACTGTATTAAAATTGACAGAATATTAACTGCTATTCTTCAAATTTATTTATAAAATACATTTATTTATTCATTTTTCCATTCAATAAATATTTTGAGCATTGACTATTTGCCATGCACAGTGTGAAGGCTTAAGGAGAAAAAAAGCTGATCAATTCATGGGTACTGTTCTCAAATAGGTTAGAATGTAGTGATAAATAAACTTTGTTTTAAAGTAAGTTTACATTCCCAGAACCACATATAGTGGGAGTGGCCTTAGGAGTTACCAACCAAGTATTAAAAATTAATTGTAAGCATATCAAACTATAAGGCATTAGTTAAATGGGTTATGATACATGTTGTAATGGAATATGATGAAATCATTTAAAAAATAGGGTTCTTGAGTTCTATTTAAGAAGATAAGAATTGTTCATAATATATTAAATGAAAAGTTAGGTTTAAAATACTCCATCAGTTATAACCCCACACTTAATGGCTTGAAATGGCAATATAGTATATCTCATAAACGTTTGGTTGGCTAAGGAATTCTTCTGCTGGCTTCTTCTGGGATCACTGAGGCAGAGATAATATGCAGTGCAGCCACAGGCTCACCTGGGGCCTGGCTTATCTGGGACATCTGAGATGACCAGAACTTCTCTATAAATGTGGGCTTTTATCCTCAAGGAGGCTAGACTTGGAGGTTACCAGGCCTTCTGCTTGCGTCATGCATCCTGATGTCCCATTGGCTAGTGAAAGTCACCCGGCTAATCCCAAAGTCAATGTGAGAAGGTACTATACCAAGGCATAGGCATATACCTTGCCTTGGGATGACTCATTGGAAGCCATAGTATATATAATTGAGTGCCATAAATTTTATGCTATTATGATCACATTCTAACACAAACACATATTATCATACACGGTCTGAAGGACATAATTTATCTTTGGGGGGCGGACAGTGAGTACATAAGTGTTTTTTCTTTCCTCATTTTTTTAAGGTATATTTACCCTTCTGTTACTTTTTTTTTCTTTTTTTTTTTTTTTTGCTGGGAAAGATTTTCCCTGAGCTAACATCTGTTGCCAATCTTTCTCTATTTTTTTTTCTCCCCCAAACCCCAGTACATAGTTGTATATTCTAGTTGTAGGTCCTTCTAGTTCTTCTATGTGAGCATCATGGCTACTGACAGAGGAGTGATGTGGTTCTGTGCCCAGGAACCAAACCCGGCTGCTGAAGTGGAGGGCACCGAACTTTAACCACTAGGCCATCAGGGCTGATTCTATTTTTTTAATATACGTTTTAAAGGATTTCTACAGTGGGAATATATGGGATGCATTATTTCTATTAAAGATTCAAAGTTAGTTCAAATAAAATTATCTGTGGATATTTCCCATCCAACAATATAGAGTTGGTTCATCCATTAAAATGTCTGAATGATGCATGTTTCATAGCAAAAGTACCGCTTACAGACATTGTCTTCCTTCTCTCCTTCATTCTTCTAGAAGAAAATTTGCAACACTGCCATTGCTATTTTTTCACAAGTTTGCTAAACTTTACCAATCTGTTTAGTTTTGAAGTTTTGAAAATTACATATGAATCATGTTATTCATCAAAAATTACAGTAATATCAGCATGCTTTCAGACAGTGACTTAAATACACACACCTTGTAGCCATATCAAGTTATTCCCAGGCAAGTCACCTCATTCTTCAGTAATATTCCCATCTCTAAAGCCCTGCTAATGTGTTTTCTGTCTTCTGATTGTCCTCACCGTCTTGTCCTCAATCGTTTCCTTAAAGGCCACTTTGTTCCAAAGCCATACTTAACTGGCTCAGCCCACACTGATATCTCCTCTTTGTACGGTTTATCTGATCACCTGGTTATGTTCAATTTTGTATTGTCATTTAATGGCTTCTCTTTCACATGTGCGGACCCCAGTGAACACAGTGGTTACTCAAATATTTGAAATCTCTCTGAAGCTCTGAGCTCCGAGCACAGCACTTGAACATAAAACTTGGATTATTTAAGTGCCTTCAAATTTCAATTAGTTGAGCCTTTGGGTTTTCAGAAGTAAAGAGCAACCCCAGCTTCCATCCTTTCCCTTGTAGCAGGAGGGAAAGGGGTAGAGATTTCCTGCTTATGAGCACTCGTCATTTCTCCCGAGCTGTGACACCACTTTTTGATAAGGGAAGCTCCTCACAAGTGGCAAGTTCTGGTGTCTGAGCAGGCATGCCCTCATTTCTCTTTTGTTTGTTTAAAGATTGGCACCTGAGCTAACAACTGTTGCCAGTGTTTTTTTTTTCCCTGCTTTTTCTCCCCAATGCCCCCAAGTACATAGTTGTAGGTCATTCTACTTGTGGCATGTGGGACGAAGCCTCAATGTGGCCTGAGGAGCGGTGCCATGTCCGCTCCCAGGATCCAAACTGGCAAAACTCTGGGCCGCTGAAGTGGAGTGCACGAACTTATCCGCTTGGCCACGGGGCCTGCTCCTGCCCTCATTTTGAAGATTTGTGAAGGGCATTTGTTAGAAGGCAGTTTAGGAAATGAAGAAGCACGTCTGCAGTGGCTGCTTTTACTCATCACAAATTGAACGAGCTGGTTTGGAAGACCCCCTCCCCCTCCCCTCTACCCGCTTCCTGAGTGTCCTTTCCATCACCCGGAGACGAGAGAAGATGGTTTTGGCGGAGAGAGACTCACACATTAATATTTCCTGGAGCCAGAGTGGAGGCAGACAGCTCTTGTTGCATTATCGAGATATAAGGAAGTGGAGTTGTTTCAAAAGCAATAAAAGTTTCCTTTATAGTCTCCTCTTTTTTACACTAGTTGTTTAAATCTGAATATTTCCTAGCTTTTTGCAGATGACAAAATAAGTGGAAAGAATGTTTGTCTAATAAAGGGCATGCTGTTAAACAAGCAATTTTGTTTCAGAAAAAAGTGCATCATTGCTTTCTTCCACAGCATCCAAAGTAGAATTTAGGAGGGTTTTCTTTTTTCTTTTTTTTTTAAAAATCTCTGCTACTCCCTCAGGGTTCAGTGCCCATGTTTGTGTCCTGATCCTGGCACAGGAACATGGTGGTGATCTCATTGTCATGGTGGTGATTCTGTTTCTCCTTCCTTGACATGATCCTTTTTCCCTGGGATTTGTATGGAGAGAACACTGCTTTTCCAGGCTAAAAGGAGTTTGCCAGGTTTCAAGAGTGGAGCCTGTCCCCAACTGGGTTGTTTTGTTTTGTTTTTTTCTTAAAGATTGGCACCTGAGCTAACATCTGTTGCCAATCTTCTTTTTTTTTCCTTTTTGTCCCCAAAGTCCCCCTGGTATATAGTTGTACATATTTTTCAGTTGTGGGTCCTTCTAGTTGTGGCATGTGGGATGCCACTTCAGCATGGCCTGACGAGCCGTGCCATGTCCACGGCCAGGATCCCAACCGGTGAAATCCTGGGCCACCGAAGCAGAGCGCGTGAACCTAATCACTCGGCCACGGGGCCGGCCCCCCTAACTGAATTTTGAAGTAGGCAAAGTTGTCATGTGTGCTCCAGGCTCAGAAAATAGCTTGCCACCTACAATGGTCCCTTTGTGATTCCCAGGCCAGCTTGTCCCCAAGCTTTCAGCACCAAAGAGGGCATGATTAGTGGCTATATAACATCCTGAGTACAGAAGTTGTCTCATGTCTTAGTAAAGTCATTTCCAATCTTAGGATCATCTGACATCCACTCAATTAAGGCTCAAGAGAGGCTTCTTACCCCACTTACATGCTAATTGTGGTCTGAGAAGAGTGGACCTGGTCTGAGAGTCATTTTCCCCCTGGTGGTTCACTCTTTGCATTAATCACACTGATGCAGTATAGAGCAGGGGTTAACAGCCCAGATCCCAGAATTAGATGTCTGGGTTCAAAGCCTGGCTCTTCTGCTTTCTAGCTGGGTGATCTTGGGCAAGTTGTTTTACTTCTTGATTTTTTAAAAAAATCTACAACCAAACCTACCTCATAAGTTTGTTGTGAGATTAAATGAGTTCATACATGAAAAGCACTTTGGACAGTGTTTATCACATTGCAAGCACTCAATGAATGGTATCATTATTATAATATTTGTCTTCATGTCTTAAACTACTTGAGAGTGACATCCACGTCTACTGTCTCTCCTACAGTATCCAACTGAGAGGACCCTACTCCCTCCATGACCAGGATGCTTGGACCAGGCTAAGAAATAAGAATAGATCTATAAAAGAAAACTAAAGAGGTTTATAAGAACTTACTTAATGCAGCAAAATTGTATAGAATCATAGAACTGAAAGGAAATCAGACATGGTGTGATCTAACGGTTATCAAAGATGTAAATAGCAATCAGAATAACATGGGGAGTTTAAATATGCATTGTCACCCCTAACACACACACACACACACACACACAACCTCAACTTTCCCACCGCCATCCTTTTCAACATCTACCAAAATCCAACCAGAGATTCTGATTAGTTTTGTTGAAAGCCCAGCCATGCGTATTTTGAAAAGGCTTTCAGATGATCTGATATATCTACTTACTCCCTGCCTACTAGAGTCTACACATCCTGACTAGCACTCTCAGTTTATGGAGGGGAAAAATGAGGTCAAGAGAGGAGAAATGGCTCTGCCAAAGACACGTTGCTAATTATTGTAGACCAGTGCTTCTCTAGCTCTTGTCTCCACCCTGCTAGTTTAGGGTCTCCAGCTTTTTGTAAAGTATGCTTGCCCCCAAATAAGATAATTTCTGGCACTTCTTAGGGGATAGCCTATATACGCTCAACATCAAACTGTCCTATCAGAAGCTGCATGGCTTCTCTGTCCCTCTTCTCCATTTCTTGGCCAACTCTTTGAATTATTAACTCATGTTCCATGTACTCCTGGGTCCATGGCACCTCCAGGTCCTATGGCATCTTTCAGTTCCCACTGCTGCTTCTGTTGCCACTCTAATTGGTGTTGCCATCTCTCATCTGGCACCACTGCCTCCCACTGGGCACTGTACCCCTACTGATGCCCTGGGACCTGTAAGGTGCCAAAGGTATGTGTCATGCAGTACATACTGTCACACAGAAAAGCAAGGTGGCACAATGTATATTGTAGCTTGCCACCAAAATAGCAGAACAGCTCTTTCTTTCAATTTCTTACTAATGGCTCCTGTTATTTTCCCCTGTGTCCCTTGCTGGGGTCACATCTGAAAATGAGTAGGCAAACAAGACAAAAACACAATAACAAATTCAGACAACTAGGACTTTGTTTCTACTTTAATTTGGCTTTCAGATTCTCTCTTCTGCTACGACAGGGACTCTGAAACTGAATTCGTAAGTAAAAAACAATAACAAAAATAAGAACCAACACTTTCTATCCCTTATTCTGTGCAGGGCATGGTGCTAAGCACTTCACCTACATTAACTCATTTACTATTCACCCTCACCCCGTGACAAAGGTAGTATTATTAACCCCCAATTATAGATGAAACTGAAAGATGTTTGGTCACTTGCCCAAAGGCTCACATCTCATAACAGGCAGAGCAGATATTCCAGCCAAGTGCGGCTGCCTCCAGAATCCAAGATCATAACCACTGTACCTTACTGCCTATGGCGAGGCTCCAGAAAGTTTGCAAACTCATTAAAATTGTATGTAAAAACGTTGCATGTACATAAATTTTTCCTTCTGGTGAGAAATATGGGATGCTCAAAGGGCCGAAACAGGTCCTAGCTTTATGTTGAGCTTTCCTCCAGGAAGCGCTACAATCTCTTATGAAAACAGACACTTGCTACATCTATCCCATCGGGTCAGCAAATCCACCCAGACATGTCTGAACCTTGGTAGTGGATGCAGCTCAGGCTCCCACTGACCACCTACAAGTAGCTGAGCCAGGTCCATGTGTTTAGCTGTGTTAAGCTGGTTCAAGAGACTAGATCATGTACTTCTCATTTTTCCTACTTTCTTAGGCCTCCTATCTGAAGTCTTTCTGTGTGATTGAAGACCCCATCAAATCAGGGGGTTGAAGAGATAAGAGCTGGAAGGATCTGATTGATGGGAATGGTGAGAAGATTAGATGGCCTGTGGATGGAAGCTACGTTTCTGGGGCTAGGACATGTGCATCGCTCCCCACCTGTGAGTGCTCAGGCAGCCCCATGAGGTGGCTTAGCCTGCTGCAGCTGTGCAGATTTCCATCTCTGATAAAACTTTGCCTGAGAGGTATTTGCTGATGATTGTCAACAATCAAATGAATTATAGATGATGTTGGTAAACAAAACGCTGCCTTGATGAATGATGAGTTGGCTCTGCTCTGACATGACTGCTAAGTCATTCAAAGCACTGATTAAACCCATTACTGTAAAATAATCACCATCCATTACCTTTAATGTCGTGAACTGACAACCTAGTTAAGGCAGCTGATGGTGTCAGCAAAGTGATTTGTTGTACTGCATGTCCATCGACCATAAATCACTTCGATAAATCAATGAACAGTAGCAATAAAACAATATATTTTCATATTTCTTGACATTCAATTACAGAGTGTGTATACTGACTTATTCTTAAACACAAACACCAATATGGAAGGATCCAGCATTCACCAGCAACGAACACAGGATTGATTCTATTTTAACCTAGACTGGGGGAGGCTTGTATAAGGATGTCTGTCTGTATGTGTATGTGTGCATGTGTGCCTTCTTCAGCTGCTTACCACGGTCGCTGCTGCCAAGATAACACATTGCACAAGGATAATGATGATACCAAAGATGTTCCTTTTCCTGAACTTAGATAAGAAAAGGCAATAACGTGTAGAATAAAAAGCAGTTGACCGAAAATTAGCAGACCTGAGAATTCCATTTTAAACCAGCTCTTTGACCTTGTACAAGTCACCTAACCTTTCTGGGATTTAGTTTCTTCATCTTTAAAGTGGGGATACCATCTACCTACATCAGAGAGTGAGTATAACTATCAAATGATGAGATAACATATATGAGAATCCTTTGCAAAATGTAACATGTTCTTCAAAATTTAGTTTTCATTTCCCTTATTCTGAAGTCACTATTATTAGCTTTAAAACTCTCTCATCTTATATGTCGAGGGCTCTCTCCAGGTCTAGAGGTCTTGCATGCAATTAAATCTTAGCTAACTCAATTTTTAAATAGTAATATTTTATGTACTGAATCTTTCCTTATTCACTGACGTATTATCTAGCACTTAATTCTGTGGCAAGCAATGTCCTAAGTCTTGAGAGGACAACAGTGAAAAAAAAGTTCAACATTTAATGATGGAAATAGAAAAGCAACAGGAAACTAACAGAATTTGTTAAAAAATCATCATACGGAAGTTAGTTCCCCAAATACTCAATATATTTTCTCTTAGCTGTTATTGTAGCAATTTTGAAAACGATATTGTACACTTCTGAGTCTTCAACTCAGTTTCACAAATATTTTTCAGAAGATGATTACATCTAAGGGGCTGTGCAGGATAGACATATACATATGATTCAGCCCCTTAGAAGGGCCCAATATTCTGACTGAGAGGAAAAATGAGTATACAAATAACCACAACATGAGACAGAATTTGTGAAGAGCAATCAAAAATGTAACTACCAAGCCTCTTTATGATTAGAAGAAAGATAAATTATATCTGATTGGGCAAATAGGGAGAAGCACCATGACGGGTTTGGTATTTGAGATGGTTCTAGAAAAATGAGTAAGATTTAAATTAGTAGAGAATGTGATGTGGGATGGAGAAATTGATCATTCAAAGAAAAAAGTTCCCAATGGAGAGATAAACAGCAGCAAAGGTAAGGATATGAAGAAACACAAAGTGGTTCCAGAATTGGTGAGTTCAACCACTTTGGTTGATGTACCAGTTTAGATGGGCTAGGTTATCTGGTGGTAAGAAAATAACTTCAAAATCCCAGTGGCTCAACATAACACCACACCAACACATCAAATGTTTATTTCTTGCTCATGCTAAATATCCATCAGAGATCAGTGAGGACTCAAATTCTGCCAGTTTGTAGCTACATGATCTGAAATGCACAGCTTCTCCTGTTGCTTCAGGAGAATAAAGAAGCACGGAGAACTCACACCTGTTTTTCTATGCTCTGGCACAGAAGTGACATGTCTTTTCTGCTAACAGCCAATTAACCAGACCTAGCCATATGTCCTGCCTGACTGCAAGGAGCTGAAAAATGAAGAGGAAAGTAGGTTATTTGGTGACTATTACTATCTGTGTCATAGTTGGACTAAAAAAATGTACAATTGGGATAAAAGATAAGATGAAAAATGTCAGTCACTTCGAGCCACCAATGTCAGGATGAAGAATTTGCACTTCATAGGAACTGAGGCGTCCATTGACGGTGCATGATCAGAGGAATGACCTGATTGAGTTTGGTGAAATCCAACTGTTATCCTGAAGGCGGTCCCCTAGATAGAGAGGAAATTAAAGCCTGAATCAGTACCATGGCCATGACAATGGAAAGAAGAGGACATATGTGAGGAAATTATGAAGGTAAAACTATAACTTTTGGCCATTAATTGAACGTGGGACCTGAGAGTAGGCAGTAAAAACACGAGACATCTAGTGGCTTGAATAATGGTCGTGCCATTGCACACATGTCGAGAGGAGAAGACACGTGGAGACTCCATATCTAGGAAATAAATACTATCATTATGAGAATCAGAGTGTTGAACTGAAGCACAGTAACTACAGCAGAAGCCAGAGAAGCGAGTCGAATCTAACGTGCCCTGACATCCATCCAAAAATTGCCTAAGATTTCTAATAGAAACACTCTTCCTTTTTTTACCAATATTATGGTCACATAAATCATCACTAAAAGATACCATGTGTCTTATACATCAACAAACATGGTAGTTTTTAAAAAGTTAACACGTGTCACCGTTCATAAATAATTACTATTAATAATTCTAAATACGACTCTAAAGTTTTTCTTTATGGCATGGTGGAATCAGGCTGCTAGTGTTCTGCCTCCTGTACTAACGAGGTGTCAGGCCTCGGGGAAATTACTTCATGACTCTGTGTTTCAATTTCCTCATGGGATATGTGTTGTTTGCTAAAAAGTCATCTTCTCTCTGAGGTCTTTCCTGGTCACTCCACCTAAATTTCAATTGCCACCCTCCTCCCAACATTGCATATGCTTTATTTTTTTCTCCCTACTCACTAATATGCTACATATTTTCCTTTTTATTCTTGTTTATAGCCTCTCTCCCCCACTAGAATGTAAGCTCCATGACAACGGAGATATTTGTCTATTTTAGTCATAAACACTCAATACATAGAGGGCTCTCTATAAATGTTAACAATAATAAGAATATTATTACCATAAAAGGGCTTGTCATTGGACTTGGCAACAAATCAAATATGGGAGCTGTTGTACCAGGCTTTTTAAACTCAAATAAAACATATTTCCCTGACCCTAAATATATTTCTACATCATCATTTTTAATATACAGTATGCATAATATTTCAATATAGATGTCCCTTAAATTTACATCACCATCTCTTATATCTTTGATATTTGGACTATCTTCTTACTGTGGACCATACTGTAATAAATATCATTGCACATATAGTTTGCACTCCTCTCACATCATCTACTATATTCCTAAAAGAAGAATGCTTGGGTAAAAGCATATGAACATTTTAAAAACTTTTGCAGTTCAATTGGTTTTTGCCAAATTGTCTTCCAGAAAGGCATTATCAAGTTATATTTCCCTTCAGTAGAGATAGCTTTACAGTAATGATATGACTATGGCCCCTTAGATAGGCTTGGGTTCAAATCTTTGCTTAAGAAACTCTGGTGGAAGGTATTGGGAAACTGGCTGAACTCCTCTAGTTCTTAATTTCCATATGTGAAAAATAGTGAAATAATGGTATTTATTTCATAGAGTTGTTCTGAACACTAACAGTGAAAATACACATAAAAATGTAAAGTGGAATCTGAGACATACAGTATGTATCAAATAAAATTTGACCATTGTTATTTCAGTATATGAGATTCTCTTCCTTATACCCTTATCAACATTGGGCATTTTCCTTTTATAATCTCAAGGCCAAAATATGTTTTTATTAATTAAATTAGCATTTATTTGAACACTAGGGATGATGAACATTCTTATGGTTATTATTTCATTTTTTCATTGCGGTTGCCATCTCTTACCTATAAGATTTCTTAAAATATTAAAGAAATTAATCCTTTATCTGTCAAATGTATTATAAATGCTTTTCCAGACTGTGATTTGCCTTTTAATTAGATCTATGGGCTTATTTGCCTTGCCAAATTTTAAAGTTTTATGTTATCAAATCTATCAATATTTTCCCTTATGAGCTCTGTTCGGGGAGACATGCCTGGGCTGCTCTCCTTCACCGAGTCTAATCTAATTACTCACGTAGTTCTTCTAGTGCTCTCGAGCTTCTGTTATTTATATTTAAAATTTCAGTCCATCTGGAATTTATTTTGGTTAAAGGCATGTGGTAAGCATCTAGATTTTTTTCTCATGCTAATTCAATTGATTGTGTTGTCAGCTCATAACTTGTTTTTTTACTGATAAGCTAAGACAGAACCAAAGGTACCAGGAATAACAGGTTAACCAGGTTAATTAAATTCAGATACTTATTTTATACAACAGTCTAAGTCATAGACTCTGACTTGACTTCTCTAAATTTATTGATGAAGTTTAATAAAGTGAATGGGCTTTGTAACAACTATTTTCCTAATTGTGTTCCCTTTTCTGCTTCTGCCAAACTTGGTCTTCAGGCTGAGGTTGTTACAAGAGTATCACAGGTACTATGAGCATTACTATTGCCAAAGTGGGCATTGATAACCCCACATAGGCATGTTGGTCTCTGGAGAGAGTCTCTAAATCTATATGAGAGTACCCGGTAGACACTTGCTTCAGGGGACTCTGCTTTGAAAATTCAATTCTACTTCCCTGAGTCTGTCCCACTATCTCAAACAGTATAGGATGAACATTTCCTGTAACTATTGCAAGTCAAAATTTGATGTTTCAAAACATAATTGATCTTAATTATTTTTTTCTTCAAGTCTAGAGAGTCAAATCTTCCCAAAGATTCCTCTAAATTTATTGGCATTGACAATTTATCCAAAATAAAATAAGAAGGCCTACTTAATGCCTCTTTCAGGTTTTGCGGTTCTTGGTGCTCAGTAAGCATAAGACTTTCTTCCTATGACTAGGTTCTTAGGGGAACAGGATTGTAACGTGGAACTTGATTACTGAGAGTTACTATTGATCTAACGGACTCTCATCCATTCCCCCACTGCTAGGCCTTTAAGTCAGACTCTTGAATGTCTTCTGTTCATAAAAGCCAGCGCTGATGACTAACTGGCCTGGGAGGCAAAGGCTCAGGACCCTCTTTCTGTTCTTATTTAACCTCATCTCTTTGATTTTGATCTCTTGATTCTCTATCTTGACTTTGACACCTGATTCTGGCCCTTATTAAATTTGGTCCTTTTATTTTCATCTGTTCTTTTACATTTGAAGTGTTCTCACTACTTTCAGGTTAGCTTTGTTCATCCAGGGTCCCTGTTGTCTTTCAGGAAGATTCAGACATTTATGAATTACATGAGCTACTCCTTGATATGGATATTAAATGCATGATGCCTTTCAGGTGAGAAACTTTGCCGTATCTGCTTACGTAAGAGCTGTGAACAAGGTTTATAAATTTTATTTAACATAGGCACTTCTCTTTTCATTACCATTATTCCCTCCTCAACACTTTTATTCACTTTGTTACCCTTTCCTGAAATAACTAAACTTTTCCCCATTTTCTATTTTCAAATCCTAACCATCCTTTTAGGCCCTGCTCAAATCCTATCTCCTTTATGAAGCCTCTTCAAAGTCTTCCATTCTTTTCTTTTTCCTTCTCTTTGGGACTTCAATTCCTACTGCCCTTAAAATGCATACTTAACAATTTACAAGTACATATTTTCTTGTCCAATGGCATGATAACCTGGGCTTTGTTTCTTTAGCTGGAATTGTGATCCCCTTAAGGAAAGAGACTAGAATGCTCCACAATTCCCACAATGGCTAGTATAGTATTAAGTGCACCACAAATGCTCAACAGATGTTGTCAGTCGGTGGACTAGCAGCTCCATTCCCACTACCCTGCAGCCTAATGGGAAAAGGGGGTTTGCGTGTTCTGATTAGAATTAGCTCAGGGAGGTGATAGTCCCAATGTATTCTTTTTGTCCAAAATGTTGTCTTCCATAAAACTCATACTTTTTCTTTACCTTCCTCCAGTCTTACAATTTTATAGATGACTGTGGTTGATAAACATCTCTTTATTTTGCTAGAAATATTTACTAGTTAGATTTTGATATGAGGCCTTAGACTCATCATTTTGTGATTTTCCAAGTATTTTAACAATCAATCCTGCAAATTATATAAGGGAAACATTCTTTTATCCTCAATAATTAGATGAGAAATTTTCATGTGGCTTCTTTAAGTTCATAACAGAATTTTCATGTGGCTTCTTTAAGTTCATATATTTAGCAGTTAGCATAGGTGAGACTAAATCTCTGCTCATCTGGCCCAGAGCCAGTGGTCTCCAGAAGGGGACCAGTACACATTCCACTAAGCCCCACTGTCCTTCAATTCCTATAAGGCCAAATTCCAACTAAAATCTATTCCACTTGAAAATGTACATAAACTTTAAACAGTAGCAATGTCTCAAATCTTATCATTAACCATTCTCTATGGTGCTTTATTAAAGGAGGATTCTAGAATTCAAGGCTATGATTTGTCTATTTTACCCCTATTCTTTCTCCCTCAGAACCAGCAATTCTCTTAATTGAGCCAGTCTTTAAACTAGAAAACACTTTCATTTTTCTGTCAGAGGTATTTCAGTTCCTTTTCACTGGACAGGATATGAGGATTGCGTCTGAAATTAGTTAGGGTGATATAGTGGCGAGTATACTACAGCTGCTTGTAAAATGCAATTAAGCCCAGGGATGGTGGCCAAGAGCCCTGGCAGGCAGAAACTTGAAACCAGGGGAGGGATTATATTAGAGCCATATTAGTACCATCTAATTGCAGTTTTAGCTTTGCCTTTTCAGCCACACTGGTTGTCCTGGCAGGCACTTGATGCGTCCAACACAAGAGCAAGAGCCAAGTGAATTTATCATTAGATTGAATTTGTTTGTGTTTGAATTAGTCTGAGACCCGGCCACGAGAAATTGTTTCCTTTACACCTCTGATGTTGTTCCAGATGTTCCAGCTGCTTGTAGGTTGTTATGCTGGTGATTCAGCCCTGGCCCTGGCACTGGGAAATGATATTTGATCAACCTTTGGAAGTCCATTCCCAAGTCAACTATTAATAGGTTTGTATGCATTCCAGAGATTGAGGCCTTAGAAAAAAATACTTAGATATTACACTGAGAGAGAAAAATGAGCATTTAAATTCTTTTTGGTGGTAAAGGAGATTGTAATACCAGGATATAAAATGCAGTGGTTATTTGCAAGAGGAAATCTCCTTTTTCCCAAACACCTTTTCCACTTTTACTGCAATTTTGTATTATTTATAGTAGAAAGTATCATTCACTTCAGATTCTTTTTAAAAGCATATTTCCTTGAAATGGTGAGCACGTCAGCTCTAACATGTCACCGTAGATGAGCAGGAGAGCCTGTACCAGCTTGCATAAGGTAAATATACAAAGGAGAGGTTGTACAGGCTGAGGCAAATCTTATGCTCTAGCTTCAACTTTTTTCCGGAGTGAAAAGTGTTAAGGCGTAGCATCTTAAGACGTAAATACACCTTGTTAAGCCAACGTTCCTCAAGAAGTGTTGCCTTACCCAGTTCACCAAATGTGTATACCAAGATCTTAAATGCAGTAATCAGATACCCAACTAAAAGAATACCTCCTGTAGTTGAAATTAACTATTTTAAAATTCTCTCACTGAAGAGATTTATTTTTTTTCAGGTTACTCTGCAAATGCCTGCTATCTATTTATCTTCCTACTTGCATCTCTATTTCCAACACGCTAAAGTTACATTTATATCTTTATTCTGAGTGTTTGAAATAGTAGCCTCAAAAAATTCAGCATTTAGTTACATAAAATAAGCAAATTTTGGCTATCTACTATACAGCATAGTTCCTATAGCTAACAACACTGTATCGTGTACTTAAAATTTGCTAAGAGGGTAGATCTGATATTGTGTTCTTATCATCACCATCATCGTCATCATCATCATCACAATGGGGATGGGAGGACACTTTGGGAGTTAGGTGATGGATATGTTCATGGCCTTGATGGTGATGATGGCTTCAGAGGTGAATACTTATCCCCAAACCCATTGAGTTGCATACATTAAATAATTAGAGCTTTTTATATGTCAATCATTCCCCAATAAAGTGGTTTAAAAAAACTCAGCATTCTGCATTTTGCCTGTGCTGCAGAACTGGGAGGCGAAGAGTAACACCAAGCTTAGAGTCTAGCTTTCAAAGGTATGTTCACTTGGAAATACAGATGCCATGATACATCTAGTATGACAGCCTGAAACATTTTCTGTGGCTGCAGCAACTCTGTTTCCTCCTTTAACCATTTCACTTCTAAGTCACATAAGCAACACAGACAGAATTTGAGGTGAGGAAAAGAGCATTGCCTGTACCCCTCCATCAACGCTAGTCTTTCCTATTCCAAGCAGCCACACCATGGGCCACCACCATAGACTCTGACATTGTCTTAAAGAAGGAAAAGGACCAAGAGGAGATAATGGAAAGTAGGGCCCCATTTAGGAGTGAAGCATGGAAAGAAATCCGGTGCTCCACTGACTCCCCATTGCTAGCAGTCTCTCTGCAGTCTACTCTGTTCTTTCCTAGCTGACATCTCTTTTCCCTCCATTGCCTTTAAAAACATACCTATTTTAGTGAGTCAGAATGGAAAGGGTCACTGGACTGAGATTCAAGCAACCACAGATTTACTTCCAACTCTTCAACTCATTTTCCATGAAAACTTAGACAAGTAGGTCAGGCACTTGGATGCCATCTCTCTACCACCTAGAAAACAGGGGGAGGCACTCTAGGCCAACCCTGCCCTGCTCTCTGACCATGTCTCCACTCACAGCACACCAGTGGGATTGAAGAGGTTGACAAAGATGATGTTTGATGACTACACTTTATCCTTGGTAAGAAATTACTGAGAAATTCCTGTGGGAATTTTTCTTAGGCTGGTGTTCTGTGTTAGTACAATGGGAAATTGTTTACCGATTAAATTTTGAAAAATGCTGCAGGTAGCGGTGCCTGTCATCTCACTATTAAGCTTCTTCCTTTGAATTAAACATTACTCCCTGTCTTTTCTTAAAATCAAAAAACCCATAATATGGATCAAAGCCATTAGTCCTCAGCTCCCTCTCCTCAGTCCTTGATAGCTGAATGTCCTGTACACCACCACTGTGGTAGGCTGAATAATGGCCCCCCTAAAGATGTCCATGTCTTAATCCTGAGAACGTGAATATCTTATCTGTCAAAAGTGACTTTGCAGATGTGATTAAGTGGAAGATCTTGAGACGGGGAGGTTATAATGGATTATCCAGATAGGTCCAATGTAATCACAAGGGTCCTTTGAAGAGAGAAATATAAGGGTAAGAAAGAAAGAGATTGGAAGATGCTATAATGCTTGACTTTGAACATGGAGGATAGGACCATAAGCCAAGGAATGCAAACAGCCTGTAAAAACTAGAAAAGGCAAGGAAACAGAATCTCTCCTAAAGACTCCAGAAAGAATGCAGCCCTGCCAAAACCTTGATTTTAGGACTTCTGACCTCCAGAACTGTAAGACTATAAAT
The DNA here is from genome assembly GCF_041296265.1 of Equus caballus. Lineage (NCBI taxonomy): Eukaryota > Metazoa > Chordata > Mammalia > Perissodactyla > Equidae > Equus > Equus caballus. Next base: position 65,878,138 of record NC_091698.1, read on the forward strand.
TTGTATTGTTTTAAGCTACTAAATTTGTGGTAATTAGTTACAGCAGCAACAGGAAACTAATACAGCCATCCAATTTATAACCTTTAATATGGATCTGTGTTGCTTGGTCACTCCTTGTCATTATTTCTAATCAGGATGACTTCATTCAAATTATTCACATTAGCACATTATCCCATAACCAGCCATGCCTAGTAGAGCAGGCAGTACTTCTCACACAGGAAATTATGACAAATGGATAAAAATTCTGGTTCCACAGACAGACAGATCTGGGTTTGAACTCCTTCTCTGAAATATTATAGCTCTGTGATCTTGGACAAAATATTCTATCACTCTGAAGCTAGCTTCCTATGTAATAATGTTATACTAATTTCATAAAGTCAATGAGAGCATTAAATAAGATAATTTATGTAAAAGAACCTAACAGAAGTCCTAGTACATAGTAGATACTCAACAAATGGTACCTATTTTTGTTATTAGAAGGGATGATTCACTGAACCAGCGTGTTTAGCAAAGACTTTATAGAGGAAGCTTGATCCAAGCTGGGCCTTGAAGATTTGGTAGACTTGGGTAGAGCCTTTCAGAAGTGAAGGTATTATTTTGGGGATTACAAGCTTTGGGGTAGAGACTTGGGTTTGCCACTTGTTAGCCACTCCATCATGAGCAAGTTACTTCACTTCTCTAACCCACAATTTCTTCAGCTAAAATTTGTATAATACCCACTTCATAGGATCATAGGATCATCATAAGAATTAAATAGGATTATGTATGTGAAGCCTTGGGAAAAGCTCAGCTAAGAATGCAATCACTGGGGTTAGGAAGGCAGCAGGGGTGAAGCTGCAGGGCGTGTTTTTGACAGGTAAACCAGTAGACAGTCTTTACTGGAGCCCGCAGATTGAAGGAGACTAGGTGACAAAACTAGAGGGTACATTGGAATCGGATTGTAGGGAGTCCTGTGTTCCTAGCTAGGATTTCCAGGACCAAAGAACTGAAAATGATGTTTATAATAGAAGCTATCAGATATAAGCCATGGAGAGTTTTATGTAAAACTATAAGTTCCTGTCAGTTTGCCCATAATGCAAATGATAGAGGAGTTTATAGAGAGGCACTCTTGGGTAATTCTATAGGACAATGTTTTCAAAGTTTCTTAGCATGCATTACATGTATTTTCTTAGCATGTATTACATACATTTTTTCCATTGTAAAATGTGAAATATTAATGCAGAATCCTAATATATAAATCACAAAATGGATTTTAAATATAAATTTACATTATATTTAAATTTAAACATATTCATTAGGTAGACATGTGCTGAGCACCTATCATTTAAACAGCTAGAGACAAAATAACCAGCAAAGGACTCAGTCACTGTGTTTATAGAGCCTAGTCTCATGGAAGAGATGGGCATGAATTAAATATTTATACACATATAATATTTCATATATAAACACATAATATATATGCATAATTTATACATTTATGAAAAGAAAGTATAAAAGGCTGTGATAAAAAATATCAGGAGGATCTGATACAGTCTGCTACGGACTGAATTATGTCTCTCCAAAATTTATAAGTTGAAGCCCTGATCCTCATATGATGGGCCCACGAGGGGTAATTAGGTTTAGATGAGGTCAGGAGGGTGGCGCCCTCATGATGGGATCAGTATCCTTATAAGGAAGAGATAGCAGAGAGTTTGCTCTCTCTCTGCCATGTGAGGACACAGTGAGAAGGTGGCCATAGGCAAGCCAGGAAGAGAGGGCTCACCAGAAACTGACCATATTGACACCCTGATCTCAGACTTCTAGTTTCCAGAACTATGAGAAAATAAATGTCTGATGTTTAAGCCCCGCAGTCTGTGGTATTTTGTTATGCAGCCCAAGCAGACTAATACACAGTCTAGGCAGGTTGCTTCCTTGACATCCACTCTTTTCTCCCTCCTTGGGCAGACACTCTGAAGGCAGGGCAGGCATTCTATTCACAGGCTCTGGAATTGGACCCTGATTGTTGTAAGCTGATTCAAGGCCTACGCTCCTCCACCCTGTAGCAATTGCCTGTTTCTCTAACCTACTAGTTCACTCATTAAGTTTATCTTCCCTTGGCAATCAATTCTCATCACTTAGCTGTTTTGACATGCATATTGTTAAATGATGAACACGATACAATCTCCTTGAATATATACAAGCCATTTCTTCTCCCGCTCTGTACACAGTATATTCTGTGGTCAGTATCTACCTCAACTAGGATGAGTGAGAATGGGAGAGGTCTTGTTTGAGCTGGAATGTGGGAGAGGAGGTGTGACATGGGATAACAAATATTGCTTGGAGGAATCAGGAGGACTGGGAAAACAATAATAATAACAACAAAAAAAAAAAAGCAAGGAAAAAGAGAAGAGGCTACTGAATAGTTAGGAAAAAAGCCACCTATTGTGGGTTAATCCAGAAGCTGGCTTTAAGCTTATTGAGTCAGAGAGATTACCCAGAGAAGAGTCATTTGCCAGTTGAGTTGACTCGGTATCTCTATTCCAAAAGAAGACTGAGCGCCTCAGACAAAGGGACGGCAAAAGTACGACTCTACCTTTATAATCTGCTAGTTTTGTCAAGTGAAAAGCTGGTGATCTCTCCATCTGGTCTGTAGCTAAAGCCTCCTAATAGTCTTTCCTCACTCTCATCCTTTTGCAGTCCATTCTCCACAAAACAGCCAGAAGGATATTTACAAACATAAATTGGACATATACACAAACATAAATTGGAACAATCCCTGCTTAAAACCAGTCAGTGACTTCCTTTGCATTTAGCATGAAACCCAAGCTCTCCATCATGGCTTACAAGGCACTGACAACCTGACTCCTTCCCACCTCGGCAACCCCACGATTGCCCCACCTTTACTCATGGTGCATCTGCCATACTGGCCTTGTTTCCACTCTTAAACATGCTAATCTCATTCTCGCCTTTTGTCCCTACGAAGGCTGAATGCTGAGCCTGCAATGTTCTTCTTCAACTTTTTCACTTTTTCTTTCACTTGCCTCCTTCTTTCTCATGTGTCAGGTTTCAAGCATGAATGCCATCTCTTAAGAGAGACCATTCAATATGCATTCTGTCAAATAATCCTTTGTTATTTTCCTCTCTAACATTTTGAAACATATAAGTCTTCCCAGAAGGGCAGGGTTTGCCCTTTGGTTCATCATTTTATTAATAAGACCCAACCCATTCTCCTGGATATGTAGCAGGCACTCAAGTATTTATTGAATGAATGAATGACTGGATGGATGGCTGAATGGATGGCTGTATGGTAGCTAACAGGCGTCCCTGAGGAGAAGGATGTATGGATCAGACAGCAATTTTAAGAGGAGTCCGAATTTTTAAATTAAAGTTTAGACCCTTCAGGAAATTAAAATCTGCCTCTATTTGGCCAAGTGCAAAGTTCCCCAAACACTATGCTTTTTTCCTGTTATCCCTCCTCCCTGGAATCCTACAGTTCTAAGATCTAGCCCTTTTTATTTAATGTCTTCTTGCTCTGTATAATTTTGTTCACTGCTTTATCTGTAGCCTCTAGACCTCTGCCCCGCATTCAGTAGATACTTAATGAATATTTGTTGAATGAACAAGAGCAGAAATCCTTGAGGACAAGAATCACGCCAAACACCTCTCAGGCATTTTAAAAAATAAAGCAACATGTCAAGAAATAAGTTGACATTAATGGATTCAGGCACCAATATTTAGAAAAATAAACATACTAAAAATCTTTCTGAAATATGATGCATATTTTTGCCTTCTTATACATAGGCCACTGAACAGAATTTGACACTTTCTTAATGTTTCAGGGTTATTAATATGAATGTCAATTATTGTTTGCTTCTGCCTCTGAGGATGTAGCTTGGTCCAACATTTGCAGAAAGGAAAGGAGGCACATAAGCAAATGCAGTCCCTCTCAGTTCCCTTAAGCCAGCTATGCCAAATGGCCTAGAGCATGCACGACAGAAATTCTAAGATAATCAAACAATTTCCTTGGGGAAGAGAAACTGATCCAAACACGATCTCTCTAAAGACAGTTACAGACATTTCATTTCCAGTGTAGAACGGCTCTCTAGTTCTCGCTTTTATCATACATACACTTAAGAAAATAAGTTGCCAATTCTATCTTTGCGGCTTCCCACCTAAATTTGGGAATTTTTCTGAGACAGTGTGATGAAAAGAGCACTGTTTTAGGGTCAGACAGAGCTGGACCTGAATCTCAGATCTGCCACTTCCGGCCATGCAAAGGAGATGTGGGGATCAGATTACATAATGTATGTGTCATGCTTCACACAGATCCTGGCACGCAAATAAATGCCTGATTCGTGGGGCTTTCTCATCCCCCTGTGGTGTGCCATCTGCTTTCTTAATGACCTAACTGCCCTGTGATCCCCACTCTCCAGCCACTTGCCTGGGAAAAGTCTTCAGCCTCCTGCCCTGCACCTTCTGCCATCTGTCAAGAGCAATCCTATGGAAAGAATCTGATTCATCTACCCCAAGGTACTGGGTTCTGAAAATTATTTACTTGCATATTTTTCTTTCCAGAGGCATTTGCATTTGGAAAGGAGACAATGAATTCAACCATAGGAGTGGCTCTTCAATAACAGAATAGCAGGCAATGTCGTCAAACCAGAAGTAGCGTTTGTCTCAGGTGTTGTTTTGCCATTACTCTTCAAAGCTCACCACTTGGGTAATACTGTCTTTGCCTTCACGCAAGGCAAAGCTTTGCACCAAGTATTTTAATGTGTATATTTAAAACTTTTGTGCTGATATCTCTGATATCTAAGATTTATAGGAACTTTCTTCTTCAAACGTAATATGGTACAGCATAGTTAATATATTTCCTACCCGGAAAATAATGTAACTGCTGTGTCTTTATATAGCTGCATCTCATTCTGACTTATTGAAGGATTTTGACTTTTCCTAGAGAGGGTTTTAACGAAGCCACTTTAAGCCCTTTTTAGATTTGAAATGATAAAAGCCCCGGCAGGACTTGTAAGAGAGAACACCAGGTTGCCGCGCGAACATCTTTAAAAGCGGAAACCTGCCCCAATCCAAAGAGAGCACTTTGCTATTTATCAGGATTTAGGAAAGAGCTGAAGTGCAAGCATGATGCAATTTTGAAAGATCCCGTTAAAAGTAGACATTTCCACACCCACTGTAAATGGGGATCGGTTTATCTGAAAGTCTGCAGATGGCACATTTTCCATTTCTGTGGCCATTAGAGGATGATTCCAGAGTGGGAATCCTGAGGATCCTAAAGTTCTCTTTATTGCTAAAGAAAATCTCTCAGATAAACTAGTACTAGCTAAGGTGATTCATTTATGTGGTGATTTTACACAATATATGAGTAAAAGCTAACAACATACTAATTACAATCTCAAGAAATAAATATATATTCCAGGGAGAAAAAGGAGGTGGGCTAATTTGTTTGGCTACCTGTTACTACTGCTTATAAATTTATATGTATAGCCATTGAAACTTAATAATTAGGCTGTCTCTATACTACATGCAAGCTCAACGTCCATCAATATTTTACTAAGCATGGGAGCAAAAATCAAGAAATACACTGTTTCTTTAGGAAAGTATTGTGGTTGGCATCATCTGAAATAGCTCCAAATGATCCCCATCTCCTGGTATTTACAAGCTAGGTAATCCCTCTCCCCTTGTACATGGGCTGATGTAGTGACTAGCTTCTACCAAAAAGAAGATAAAAAAAACAATGGGATGTCACTACTGAAATTAGGTTATAAAAGACCATGACACTCTCTCTCTCCAGTCTCCTCTTTCTTCTTTCCTCTCTCCTGTCTTCTTGCCTGCTTTCTAAGATAAAACCAGCTACCATACCATGTTGTGAGGTCCCCTGTTGAGAAACCCATGCAACAAGGAACTGAGGGCAACTTCCGGGGAACAACCAGTGAGGAATTTAGGCCTTCAGTCCAACAGCCCATAAAGAACTGAATCCTGCCAACAATGTTGGAAATGTATTCTCTGCTAGTTGAGCCTTCAAATATAACATCAGCTGATACCTTGATTACAGTCCTAAGAGAGACTCTGAAACAGAAGACTCAGCTCAGCCACACCAGATTCCTGACCCATAGATACTGTAAAATAACAAATGTTCTCTTAAGCCATTAAGTTTTGTGGTAATTTGTTATTCTACCATAGATAACTAAATCAAGAACATTTAAATGTATAACATGATAGACAAGTAGATAAATGTGGCATATTCATAAGATGTAAAATAAGATAAGGTTGAAAACTGGTTGATCACATGAAAACAATACTATGTAGTTACATACATGATTTCCAAATAAGACTAAGCTAACTTCCTCGGAAGGCCAAGAGGTAGAGAAACCAGAACATCAGGCCAACATCTAGAAATTATAGAACACTTTATCAAAGGTATAGGAAAATCCTGGTCTTAGTTTTAAGGAACTCTGTTCTTTATCAACCAGTATGTAGGGACATAAACAGAAACCACTCTACATAGCCTACAGAGACAGAGACTCAATGCAAGAAATTAGTTCGAAAAGTGTTAGAAGACCTGGGAGAGCAAAAGAAGGAAGGTGTGTTGCCCAGAGATCAAGAAGCTGCTAGTGTCCTTGGAAGAGCCCAAGGGACTACACTTGTTGCTGGTGTCATTGAAGGAACTGAACCGGAGCCCTGAGCCTGCTGCCCCGCTGCTGGCCCTTCTGCCTAAGGTGCAGGAGAAGCAGAAGTGCTTCTACTGCCTTCTCACCTTCTAATACTCCGTGGAGGTCTCCCAATGACAGAACATCCCTGAGCCCAACTGCAGAGGGGTTCTGGGAAATGTACTACCAGCAGAAAGGTAGGAATATGGCTAAGTACCAATAAACAATACCTACCACACATATTAACACAGTTGAAATATCTCCCTTTGAGTGATGGCGTACATTTTTCAAGATTAAAATTATCACAAGAGGATACATGGTATAAAATTCCTTCAGTGTTTTACATTAGTTTTACAAATTAAGCCCCAGATTACCGCTGTATTCACATGATGACAAGCTAACTGGATGAATACATCAATTTCATCATATATGAAACTAAGGAATTCCGGATTTTAAAATGTCACTCAAACCTGTTATAGGAGTGGGGTTTTGACTAAACAATGTAGTTAATCTAGTCAAAACAGTCTATTCCAAAATGCACTCTATACAATACTTACAAGCCTGGATGCCCAGATTTATATCCTTATTTCATTGAAAAGTAGAAGGAAAAAATGCGTAAGTTAGACATGAGTGCTCTAGGATCCAAATATTTTCCTTGCCCTTGTGCATTTGCAGAATTGTTCAGGATTTCAAATTTGTAGGCTGACATCTCTAGCCACACCAGACAATATTCAGTGCCTTGAATATTTTGCACAACATTTGATCAGGCAGATATTTCTCTCCCTTTAACTTGGTCAAGTTTTTCAGGCATGCATGGAAAGCAAATCAGGTTAGTGATTCGTTTTCATCTGATTATTACTCTAGCTTTCAGACCTATCCAAAGCTTTGTTTCTTCTATGCACTCTCACAAAACGCCTTTCCCTTGCTGTCTAGAGAGCATACTATTTGAAAGCAATGCTTGTATTTTCACTTTAACAAATATTTACTGAGGGCCAAGATGTTCCAAGGGCTGTGGGAGGTGCTACCCCACATCTCTTTTTAGTTCTGCTACCATGAGCCTCACCCTCTGCTTGGCCTGAAGCTAGTGCTTAGTGAGTAGTTATTAAATCACTGATCAGCTCGAGAAAAAGTATAAATTTGAGAGAACTAAGAGTTTTCCAATTAATCCACAGTCTGCCACTTATTATTGTAACAGATTTGTTTCCTCTCTGGCTTCAGAATCCCTGGTAACTCGTCCATGGCATGGTTCCAGCAGGGGAGAAAAAAACCTAGATGTCTTACTTTAATGCTTGAATTTGTACAGGTAATTGGATTTCTTCCTTTTTGAGGGAACACAATTACAAAGTCATGTGTCTGGTCCTGTTCCTTAAAGAGCCTGGAGAACACTCAACCACAATTTCCACACTCCTTGTAGGAGCCTTTGCTAAGCTGAGATAAGTGGTAGCATTCCAGCTGCTTCTAAAGGCTGTTGTTGGGGAAGGAAGTGCTGGTATTGACGTTTGCATCTGAAAATCTGTACTCAATACCCATGTATTCTATGAGGCTCTGGAGTAAGTAAGGGCCTTTCTTATTGCCTTTGCCCTTGATCCTTATTTGTCCATCTGAATGAACAATTCAAGCTGCCAATGTCGACTGAATAAGGCCTAAAAGGACAACACGCCTGGATCAATAATGCAATTGGCTTGGGTGCCAGTGAAGGATGGCAGATGGCAGGGTGAGCACAAGTGTTTACCTCTGGGCCCTCTCAAGACTGGCTGAGATGATAGGAAGGCAATTTTTAAAAGTTAAAAATTGTTATAATCTCGTAAAGACAAGGAGAGGAGGCAACGGCAACAACATTGTGAAAGTTGGTAAGCAGATGCACAAGGGCAAACCCCAAAAGCTGAATCTTAAATGAAGTTGAGAAGACAGAGAAGCAACTTGATTCACACTGCAGAACCCCACAAAAGGTTTAGAAAGAGGCACCACCTATCACCTTTGGAAGTAGGGGTGTGTTTCGGGCCCCAAATGGGGAATCAGTTCAAAGTCTGTTTACAAAGCAGCTGGGGACAAAGATCATCTCTCTGATTTAGTGAAGGCTCCCACCCCATCAGAAGGCTAGAGATTTATTCTCCAGAGAAGAAGAGAGAGGGTCTCTCATCTGGAAGACAGAAAGTTCTGCGAGAATAGGAATGCAATGCCAAGAAGAGTGAGAGAATGTGAAAGCCTGCGTATAGAATCTTGAGATACCCACCCCCCCGCAACCAACAGCAGTACTCTTTTGTTACCAAGTCCTCAAAATGCCATTACTCTTGGAACTCTGACCAGCCCTAGAGAAATGCCTAACCAACAGCATTGATGATTTCCCATTATAATACCACGCGGTGAAGTCCACAACTAACTAGTCCTTGCAAACAGAGCTTCCATTCTCTTAAATATGAGCAAAGAGTGATGAGTCAGCAGAAAACTGAAAGAAAAACAAAAAAAAACTACTTGAAGAGCAGAAACCAAACTACTTGGAAAAAACTTGGGGAAAAAGAAAAAATAATATACAAATATATCATTAATACCTTCACAGAATTAAAAACAATATGCTGTGCAAAAGTAACATTCAGATAGAAAAAAACTAGAAATTAAAACTATGAGAGCACGCATTTAAAAATTCAATTGAGAAGATAGAAGAAAAAGTGGAGGAAATTGCCTAAAAAGCTACACAAAAGTACAAGGTGGAAAATGGGAGATGTTTTTAAAAAGAAGTGAGGTAAGGCAAATGAGAAAGTTAAATTCTCACATTCAAAGCAAGAGTCAATAAATAAGTATTAACACTTGAAAGTCAAGAAATAGTAGTATAAGCATGTAATATAGAGCTGTGGAGGCAGCCAAACACATTGAAGAATTAGAAGGGGTTGCCTTTGGGAGAAGAAAACAGGAGTAATGTGAGCAGAAGACTGCTGTTTTGGTAACGAGCTTTGTATGATTACTCTTTAAAATCTTTTCATATATAGCTCTAATAAAAATAAGCCCTTTTTTGGGGGGTCAGCCTGGTGGCATAGTGGTTAAGTTTGCGTGCTCCACTTCAGCGGCTGAGGGTTCACAGGTTCAGAGCCCGGGCGTGGACCTAGGCACTGCTCATCAAGCCATGTTGTGGCAACGTCCCACATACAAAATAGAAGAGGATTGGCACATATGTTAGCTCAGGGCCAATATATCTCAAGCAAAAGAAAATAAGCCTTTTTTTCCTAACCAGCACAGGCTTTGCTTCTGTCCTTTAAAATCTTAGCTCTATAACCTCTAAGCCTTGGGTATATCATTGACCTTCTTTAATGTCTTTTTAGTTGTATACTTGGGGAAATAATATCTGCCTCACAGAATTGTTGTGAATGTCAAATATGATAGCGTATGTGAAGAGTTCAACAAACAGCCTGCTAAATATTAATGGCATAATAAATGTTAGCTATTATTATTATTTTCTAAGTTAGGTAAAAGTAAATTTGCCATTTGCCAGAGGATTCTCTCGTTCTGTCATTGTGATAACAGAGATAGAAAAGGTTTTGAAGGAAAATTATATTTCTAGGGTTGTCTCTGGCCTTTGAGATTGATGTTAGCCAAACCAAGTTTTCTATAAACTAATGCTTGGTATCTATTATTCTGCCTGTTAACTATCTCTTCTTTGTCTGAGACAGAAGTCTGGAATGAAGGGTTTATGAAGATGATGGAGGAGGTAATGTGGGAATCATTGTTCCATAATAAATAAAACAGTTATTTTCATGTTATTGTTTAATTACTCCTAGAAACCTAATAAATTTTCCAGCCACCAAGAAACAAAAATAGTAACCATATTTGTAGTAGGCAGAATGATAGTCCAAAGAGGTCTATGCCCTAATGCCTGGAACCTGTGAATAAGTTCTATTGCATGGAGAGGGGCACCTTGCAAGTGCAACTGACATTACTAATCTTAAAATAGAGAGATTTTTCTGGATTATCTAGGTGGCCAGATCTAATTATATGAGCTCTTAAAAGCAGAGAACTTTCTCTGGCTGGAGGCAAGAGAGAAGTAGTACAAAGGGAAGTCAGAGACATCAGAAGCAGGAAAGGGGCTCAATCCTCCATGTTTGGGGCCACTTGGAAAGCACGAAAAGGAATGCAGGCAGCCTCTAGGATCAAATACCAGTCCCTGACTAACAACCAGGGAGGAAAAAGGGATCTCAGTTCTACAACTGTGAGAACCTGAATTCACACAACATTCTGAATGAACTTGGAGGCAGATTCCTCCCTAGAGCCACCAGTAAGGAATGGAGCCTTGCCGACACCTTGAGTTCGGCCTTGTTGAACCTCAGCAGAGGATCCAGTCATGCCCAGCCAGACTTCTGACCAACTAACTGCTACATTTGTGGTAAATTCTTATGGCAGCATGGAAAACTAATGCGATATTCAAACAGGTCATACTTTTAGCAAAGTCTCATCTGAGTCAGAATGGGTAATCCGACCCACTGGATCTACCATATTTTCAGAGATTTTTACAACATAAAAACGTTATATTGTAGCAGCTTATATTTAAAAAGGGGACATTTATGACATAAATATTAAGTACTTTCATCTTCAAGACATCAATAAGGCTTGACAGAATCTACAAGTTTCTGCATATAAGGCGGGTTCCAATGGCTGGGTAAAAAGCCAGAAACCCATGGTATTTCTCAGTATCAACTGCCTTTCAAAGGTGATTTGGTCATTCATTAATTTTACAAAGAGCTAAAGACGCTAATATACACCATAAATTATAACTTGTTTTTTTTTTTTTGTCATTGCAATTCAATTACTTTTTAGCCTTCATTGAAAGTTATTAAAATACATTATAGGAAGTTACTTAATTCATTTCTAAAAGAAAAGAGTTAAGTGTAAAATGAGTATCAATGTAAGGTGTTAAACTTCGTGAATTAAGATCTTGTCAACTATGATATATTATAACACTTTATAACATGTCCATATTCTGGGGAAAGCATCTGGGTCAGGGACTAGAAAAGGAAACAAAATAAAATAGGACATATTTCAAGCGAGATCTTGAGTCTGAGTTAAATCGCAGATAATGAAAAATAATGGATGGTCATGTTGAATAAGATTAAAGCAGATTGAGAAGGAAATGATAGGGCTCTGAAAGAGGACTACAACAGTCTCATAGTTGTTGGATCTCCTCAAATCCTGCCACCCCCACAAAAACAGAGAGATTAACTAGAAAACCAAAAATCCACAGACAACTGCTACTTCAAGATGAGGTGACAAGGGGCAGGCCCCGTGGCCAAGTGGTTAAGTTCACATGCTCTGCTTCAGCAGCCCAGGGTTTCCCTGGTTTGGATCCTGGGTGCAGACATGGCACTGTCCATCAGTGGACATGTGGCACTGGCATCCCACATAGCAGAGTCAGAAGGAGCCATAACTAGAATATACAACTATGTACAGGGAGGCTTTGGGGAGAAGAGGAAGAAGAAAACAAAAAGATGAGGAAACAAGATATCACCAGGAATCCCAAAATACAAGTAAGTGAGTTCAAACTACCAATGACAGGACCTGTATACTGGCAACTGTGCAGGGAAAGTGAAGAGCAGGAAAAGAAACTCCTGACATACGTGAATTCATAACAGCCTCAAAATTGTTTCCAGTATTTTTGCCATAAACATCTTTGCTGCAAGTAGTTTCCCTGCAAACATTTTGCCTACACAACTGATTGGCTGTAAAGGCAATTTTGCCGTACAAGATAAAATAAGTGGTTGATTGACAGTTTTGGTCTTGTTTGGTTAGAAGTAGTTTTCATTTGGCTCATATGGTTTTCATTTAGTTTCCTTTGGTTACAAATATGCATACTAGTATTAGGATAAAACTGATACTTTTCTTAATGAAGGAAGACATTTTAGCAATAAAAAGAAAAAAGTGAGATGCCCAACAAGGACACAAATCAACAAGCAAAAAAAAAGTATAATACCATGAATGAAAGACTTGGAAGACAAAGTACTTACATAAAAATTTACAAAATAAAATCAATTCTTTGTACAGTATTGTCATGAATCTATACACGTTTAAATATTTAAATATTTGTATTTACATATTTTGTATGTTCATTTTCACAAGCAAGTCCTTGTAATTATTTTATTAATTTTTCATCTTTCATTATGTCCTTTTAATGTTCCTTTTAAAATTTTTCTTGATTTTATCTTCTATGTCAGTTTAGTTGTGCAGTAAAGATGCTTGTGGCAAAAACACCTACAATCCCTCAAAATAATCCAAGATACTCACTAGAATTCTCAGCAGGGTAAAATAAGAATATAGTCTAAACTTGAGGGAGTTTGGCAAACTCCAAATCTTGGGTGAATGCCATGGGACTGTGGAAATAAAGTCAAATGATGCTGGAGTAGTCTGGAGCCTAAGAACTCTGATCGATAACTTATTGAAGCTCCCTTCATGGAAACAAAAAAATATTCTGAGGAGAACTGGATGTAGAATCCAAATTAAGTAAATAAAGAGAATAGGAAAAAAGGAAAGAGAATATCTTGATAAAAGTGAAGGAGGGAAAGAGAGTCAATAGATCTTGGAAAGAAAAAGACCACATTTTTTAAAACAACAAAGATGGAGTTCTAGAGCTGTGAACTAGAACAATAAAAGTACAGGAGAGTTCTCTTCACTTTTGGAAGATACAATAGAGAAAGATTGTGGATGAATTCTAAACAAGATTAGTATGAGGGGAAAAAGAGGGGCAGAACAAGATGCCTACAGAAAATGAAGATACGTAAGAAAGACAGCCCATGTAACAGAAGAAACCGTTAATCCAATATTTCAAAATGAGCTAAAAGATACGAAGAAAATTATAGATGTTTTAAAGAACGAGATAAATCAGAATTAGAAAAATTTAGAAATGAGGACACTAGAAAAAAGGACGATTTAGAAAGAACTTAGAAATTAATTAGAAATAAGAAAAAAATACATCAGAAGTGAAGACTAAACTAGAAGGAATACAGAGGCAAACAAACATAATGAGTAATACCTTAGAAAATAAAGAAGATGGAAAGGAGGAGAAATTTTTAAACCAAAAAGAAATTTTAAAAAGAAACATGAAGGATTCAAGAGAAAATGATAGATATAAGATATTAGCTAAGAAGATATAACATATGTATAATGGGAGTCTCCAAAGAAGAAAGCTGAAGTAACAGAAAATTTATAAAAATTTATAATTCAAAAATATTTCTTTAAACAAAAGGTGCTGAATCCACATATTTAATTGATACACTGTGTACGTGGGAAAATAAAACTAGAGTAGCCATTACCAAGTGTTCAGTAAAGGATTAACCTTGCCCAAAGAAAGGTTTTGCCCTGGCCTAGCTCCTGGGGCGTAGCCTGTAAGTCCTTGGAATGTCCTGCCTGATAAGTGTGTCTGTTTTCCTGTGGCCTTGGGCCATGCCCAATAGTCTATGATAACAATGAGATTTGTGGTGGGTACCTTAGACCCTGTGGTATCATCTTGACCTCTAAAGGGGCTGTAGAATAAGGTCAGCCCATGTGGGAGGTCATCCATGCCTATGTGACTGATCGCCAATAAAAACTCTGGACACAAAGGCTCTGGTGAGTTTTCCTGGTTGGCAATACCCCATATGTGTTACCACATATCATTGCTGGGAGAAGTAGGCACATTCTGCATGACTCCATGGGGAGAGGACAACTGGAAACTCATACCTGGTCTCTCCTGGACTCCCCTTTTGTGCTTCTTCCCTATGTGCCTTTTCACTTTGCTGATTTTAATTGGTATCCTTTTGCTGTAATAAACCATTACTCTGAGTAAAACGACTTTTCTGAGTTTTGTGAATCCTTCTAGCAGGTTTGAACCTGAGAGTAGTCTTGGGGACCTCCTAAACTGCATTAAGAAATGTTCTAGTAAAACTATTCGACTTTAAAGAAGAAGAAAAAATTCCTTTGGGACCTCAAACAGAAAAACTTAGCCATGTAAGAGAAAAAAAATAGATTGTTATTAGACATTTTAATAGTATGAAATGAGAAGATCTTCAGTGCTTAGAAAAACTACATTAACTGAAAAGGTCCCCATGCAATCAACATACAAAGGTCTCTATTGAGAGACAATCCTCCACAGCTCTATCTTATTTTCGAACATTTTGAGAATGAGCCTCTGATTACCCTTTGTTCCAGATTATTATTTCAAGGATGTTTGTATAGCATACAACGTTGGAAGATAAAGATCATAGCTCTTTTTAGAGCAAAAGGCAGGCATCCTTACTGTTCTGTTATGCAAACCACTGTGCTCTCGCATCCATCTGGATCTGTCTCCATCACTCTAATGGGATTTGGGGACAAGGGAAACTGATGCAAATATGTTGACGTTCCTGTTGCTTGCAGGAATGAAATTCTTCTGCCAGCATCCATGACACTGTGGCAGACTAACTTGTTACCTTGCAGATAGGGTAAAATCTCAGCCCTTCACTGTTCTCGATAATTTGGGAGATGACATTGGATGTTCACAGGGACACGGCTGTCTGGAAGACTAAGTACAAAGGCCCCAAGTACTAGTTTCAAGGATATGAGAAGATTCCCTAGGATTCAGTATTGAATGCTCTTGCCTAAGTGGCAGTCAGTGTTAAGAATCATGGGTATAGAAGTATGAACATATATGGCATGTGCAAGAATAGGTGAATAGTTTGTTGTGGCAGAAACAAAGAATTGGAGAGAAGATGAAGGAGTGGAAGTAATGAGGTATCAGGGAGGTAAAGAAGGATCAGACTGTAGGCCTGAGTTTGGCCTGTGGATAAGATCTGGCCTGCCATTTGTTTTGTATGGCCCATGAGCTAAGAATGATTTTCGTATTTTTAGCTTGGTGAAAAAAATCAGAAGAAGGATACTATTGCATGTAAATTATATGAAATTCAAATATCAGTGTCCATAAATAAGGTTTAATTGGTAACACAGTAATGCGTATTTGATTATCTATTATCTGTGGCTGCTTTTGTACAACAATGGCAAAGTTGAATGGTTGCGACAGAGATCATATTACCCACAAAGCCTAAAATATTTGCTGATTTTTTTTACAGAAAAAGTTTGCTAACCCTTGGTATAGGTCCTCATATGCCCTGCTCACATAGCTGAACAATTTTTTTATGAACATTTAAAGACACAAAATAGTCAAATAAAATCAGAATTGTAATTCCTATAGCAGTGTAGAGGACTAGAATTAGAAAAAGAAGCAGCTGTATACAGATCGATCACTTAGAAATTACAGCAAGAACCCAAATTAGAAATGAAGAGAGAACATGCTTAGAGAAGAGCGTGGGGGCAGTGAAGAGAAGAAAGGGCATCTGTTATGAGACGTTTATCATATAGAATTGACAAAATCTGGCTGGAAAAGGGGCAGGAAAAGATTGATATTTTAGTTCTGCTGGCTAGAATGACATTATCTGAAAAAGACAAAAGGAAGAAAAAATTGAGGGTAGGAAAGGAAAAATAAAAGCAAATGAGTTTGGCGTTACACATTAAAAATGTGGCATACCAGCAAAACAGCTGGATAATCCTTTTCTCTGAACATTTGTAACATATCCATATCATTTATTGCATAAGACATTGTGTTATGTTTTGTATAAAACTAAGCTCACTGTCTTGTCATCACTCAAGGACACAGCCCACATCTTATTCACTTAATACCTTGACAGCATGTGTTATATACAATGGGACATCCACAAATATTCTTGAATGGATGAATTAGATCGTAAACTCCTTCAGGGCAAGGATATGTCTTAAACTGCTCCAGAGCCCCTTAGACCCAAGACATTGCAGAGAACACAGGAGGCATGAATAAGTGATTTGTGAAAGATATCAAGGGGACAAACTCTCCAACTTTCAGGAGGAGAATGCACTGGCCATCAGACTGCCCCCTTGTCTTTAATTATCCAAGATTCTGTAACACCACTTTAGATGGAGATGTGGTCTGGCCCAGAACTCCTCTCTCAGCAGCTGCACGCTGGAGAAGTAGAAAACTTGTGTTTTACCTTTCTGTCCTCAGGGGACACTGAGAAACAATGGCTGCTATTTTCAAAGACAGGTTATTGGGAAAGTTGACAGTTCAGATGAATGAGAGGGCACTTTGGCAGTAAAAAGAATAAACACTGGGGCATTACGAGAGCCATCAGGAGATGCCATCCCCAGAGGCTGAATAAACCCATCTGCCAGTGAAATTATTCAAAACTACAGTCCAAACTGCAATTGTTTGGCAAATGGACTCTCATATCATTAGAGGAAAAAGATAGGTAGCAACAGGTAAAATTGGATGAAGCTACCCTGTTATGTATGGTGTATGCCTAAGGATCATTTCTGAATGTGTAGATTACCATTTGAGATTAAATTACTCACCAGTAGTTGCCAGAAAAAGAGTAAAAGAAAATAAAGGGATGCTGGGTGGAGGCCAGGTGAATGTGGCGCTGCTGCTGAATCAATGGCAGTGATACCTAATGAGGCAAATAGCAGTCATATATGTAGCTGCAGCCTCAAAGAGTAATGTCTGCAAATAGGACAGAGGAGAGGAGATCATAACTCAAAATAACTTTGGTCTCATGGTGAATGCTTGCTAATTTGGACCTTTTCTCCTTTTCTCTTTAGCTCACAGCAACTACCACCTTATTACAAATTAGGGTGCATTTTCAATACATGGTACTTAATGGATACTATGGTAGAACAAAAAGGAATAAAAATATATTCGCTCCTTTTCCCCACCTAATATGTATAGATACTCAGCCAAAAACAAGCTTCTCACCAGCCTTCCATCCTCTAAATTACCTAGAGCCCTAAATTACAGCTATTCTTTAGGATGAAAGACATTATGCCTCAAAAGAACCTCTTAAAGAATAAATTTACCCTACAACAATAGCATTAATACTTTTTGAGGGCTACTTCAGCATAAGGTGTCATATTGGGCATCTCATCTCATGAAGACAGCTGAGCAGGCCCAAAGAAAAAATGGTCAGGCTCAGAAAGAGGGTCCTCTGAAAGAAAACTGACACTGGAAATCAGAACAGCTTAAGTTGGCCAAAGCCCACTGCGCCCAGGTCATTGCCATTTATGCATTCTCCAGAAGAGCTGTTGTCAGCATCTACAATCCCATGATGGGGCGGGGAGCAACTCTTCACATCAGTTTGGGCTGTGACAGCTCCTGACCCCATTTTTGTTTTTGTCAGTCATCATGCAGAATTCACCTATTAAAAAATAGGATGAATTGTCCTTTATGTATATATATATATACATATATATATATATATTTTTATTTGCTGAAGAAGATCCACCCTGAGCTAACATCTGTGCCAATCTCCCTCTATTTTGTATGTGGATTACTGCCACAGCGTCGCCACCATTAAGTGGTGTAGGTCTGTGCTCAGGAATCAAACCTAGGCCACCAAAGCAGAGCGCACTGAACTTAACCATTAGGCCACAGAGCCGTCCCCTGTCCTTTATATTTTAAGAGTAAATTTCAACTGAAGATTTCAAAGAAACAGTCAAGTTTCTCACATCTTTTTCTAGATAGCCACAGCATATGAAGTTCTTTTTGACCTTACTGTGATTTTTTTAATCATTGTGAACCATTAGAAAACAGAGTTTGTGGGATGGATCATCCCTGGAAATTGTTCATTGAGAAAGATGAGGTTCACAGAGACTTCCTGTGGAGGACTTAACCATCAATGAAGCAGAACAGTGTGACTGATCACATACTGTGGCCAAGATGGGATAAATGTTGCAGGAACTAAAAGAAAAAAGAGTCCTACTGCCTCAAGGAGCGTGACATAGAGGAAAGAGAAAGGAAACACATGAGCTTTCGAGTTAGGCAGATCTACATTTGAGTACCGTTTCTATTGCTTTCTGTGTGATCCTGGGCAAATGTTTTAAACTCTCTGAGGCTTAGTGTCCTCATCTGTGAAAATAAAGGTGATACATTATCTCACAGGGTATTTGTAATAAATGTGGCTGGTACAGGGTAGATGCCACAGGCTACTTCAATCCAGACTTTGATCTCTCTCCTCAAACTGGGCAGAAAAGGTTTACATAGAATGCTAACAATTTAGTAGAGGGGGCTTGATATAATGGATAGAGCAGAAAGGAGTAAGGGCTCCCAGATATGGCTCTGCCACTAGAATAACAACTGCTATTTCTATAGCAATTTTCAGTTTATAAACATGTTAATATATATTCCCAGTGGATGATCTAAAGTCAGTAACATCATGTCACTGAACCTCAGTTGCAACATCTGAAAAATTGAAAAGAGGTGGTCAGATATGGTCGGTAAGGGTCCCTCCAACTCTTCAATCTTATGATTCTAATTACTAAGCTGCATAAAATAATTAATACTTGAAAGAGGAGTACAATGAACACAGAAAGATCCTCGTGAACTTGAGAATCTGAAAAAGTTTTATAGATCATTGGAGCCTTGCATCATCTCCTGAAGCATGGGTAGGATGCAAACAGATGAAGGGAAGAAGAAAAGATGTCCCTCAGTCAGGGTGACGGCCGGTACAAAGGCAAGGAGTCAGAATGGAGGAAAGTGTGTGAAGTTGAGAGAGGAGAGAACCTGAATGAAGCAAATAAGAATACTGAATATAACATGAAGAAAGGCCATGAAAGCCAAGGCCAGCATTTAGATACCCTGCAAAGCCAAACAAAGATGAGATTAGCTACAGCAGGAAACAGGAACTATGGAGGTTCTGGTGTGAGTTAGCCTCTCTTCTGTTGCACTCATGGTTATCACCATAGTGAGCAACCAGCATCTCTATAACATTTTCCAATCTTTTATCTTCCCAAGTAGATTTCTCCAGAGCTCAAACCAGAACTTAAGCTTGTCATGTAGAAGGCAGAGAGTGGACATCCAACAATATATAATGCTAATAATGCTGAAATGCACATGGCTTGCCACCAGAATGATATTGCAGTCAAAGAACAGAGTCCATGCAACCAAAATAATATAAAAATAATTCAGCTTCAATTCTTATTTTTTCTAACACCTAACACATGAGAAAAACTTTGATGAACAGCAACGCTTCTTAAAATCTCTTCCCTTCTCCAGTACATGAATTCCATGCATTGTACCTGCTCTCAGATCTCTCCTCAAAACCACCTGAAGCCACCCCTCAAAACCTTATCTTCCTCTGCCCCTGCTAAAACCCCCCACAAGTGCATTATCCCCTAAATCCTAGAATAAATCCAGGGAGGAAGCAAAGGTACTGAATATATCCACTTAGAATTCTTGATAGCCAGCAGGAGGAGGAAGATTCACATATTCATCATTTTCACTTAAATTTACAACCTCTACTCTATGTTGAACCAAATCTGATTGGGTATGTTCAATATTGTGCATCTCATCTAGATTATACCAGAGATGGGCTTCAAAGAGCCTAATTCCACAGACTTAGTGAGAGAAGAGAGGCAGGAACCCTATTCAGTTCAGTAGCATATCCCCTGGGTTGGCAGGGCCCGTGCCCGAGAGGCGAGCACACCTGCCACATCTAGACTGCTCTGAGCCAGGAAAATGGCTGAGAGTAGGCTCTGAGGAGAAAGGGAGAGAAAAAAGGCATTTGGGCAGGCCAGATATTAATATGAACCATAAATTCTAAAGTTCCTCAGTGGAATTTTGAGTTTCTGGCTTGTCTCATTTCAAGGAAACTAGTTTCACAGAACTCAGAAAGTTAACTCCCCACTTGCTAGCTGCTACTCCCGAAATGCCTTTATCCAGGGTCAAAATACCACTTGCATCTTCTGTTCCTGCTGAAAATGAGAGTGATTGTAATCCCAGGGAGCTAAAGGAGCCCTGGCTTTGGCGTCCTGGGGCAGAATTCCTGCAACTCTTCGAATAGCCCCGGGGGAAGCCTAGAACAAAGCTTCTCTCTCCAGGGCATGCAAGTATATTCATTCCAATGTCTCTTTCCCTTTCTCCCCACTTAGCTCACAAGTCCCTTCTGATTAATTGAGGGCAGCCTAAACCCAATTTACATATTTCCACATTAACAAATTCTCATCTACTTTTTATGAGGAGCCTGTGCCCACTTATAATTGCTCCCAAAGTATATGATGAAAAGTCCAATTCTTAGGAGCTGTGTTTCCACAAGTCAGAAAGCTGCCCTACATATTTTTTAACTGATCAGTCTAAAAACAGCTTCAGCCAATTTAAACCACTTTTTATAAAATATCATTTGCATCAGGTTTGACAGCCCGCCTGCCACTTTTCCACCCCATTATGATATGAAACAGCTGAGCTACCAACTCTGGGAAAAACTAACTTTCTGTTGGAAACTGCAACTCGACAGTAATGGTCATAGGCCTGGAACTGGGCCTCAGCCCACATTACGGAGCTTAGCCTGGGAAATTTAGGAAAAATTAAATTGATCTGAAGCAGACGAAGAAAGAACTAATTTTTCTGTGTCATATAAGTGGGGAAAGGGAAACTGATGACTCTGTGCTCTGCGGGCCTCAGGTAACCATACCAACACTCCTTGGGGCCTTGTTATGGCCTCAGGAGGCACGTGACATCAACATGACTTTTTACTGGTAATGTTAACCTTCATCACGTGGTTAAGGTGGGCCTGCCAGGCTTCTCCACTGTAAAGTGATAATTTTCCCTTTCCATATTCTTTCTTAGAAGTGAGTCTGAGTCCAGCCAACATTCAACGAGAGGAGAATAAAGCCCCACCTCCTGGAAGGAGGAATATCAAAGATTTTGTAGATGTGTTAAAACCACCACGATATTTAATAAATATTTTGGGGAGGTACTTTTGATGTGGATTAAGGCTGCCCCAGCTGCAGAAGCCCAAGGTGACCTGGCCTACATGCCAAACTATATGACCCAGTGGATTTTTTTATGGTATGAATTAGGGTTGCCCCAGGGAGAGAAGCCCAGGGCATCCTCACCTACATGCTGATCTATATGACCAGATTCGTATCTAAAGTTATATGACTGCACAATAACCAGACCTCATCTGCACTGAAATCATTTAATGACTTTTTACATCATCTTTTCTTTTTTCCAGTAAAAATAAGTCATGTACCCATGCCTTATAAAATTAGCCCTAACCCTCAACTCAGGGCAGCAGAAGCTCTGACTGCCCATGGGTCCTGTCCCCGTGCTATTCCACACTATCCTCTAAATAAAAGAGCACTACTGCCAGATCTTGAGAGTCCAAGAAATCTTTCTTTCGACTCCTCGGCTCACCGACCCCTCATCACTTTGACTCTATGAAAATATCCTGTTTCTCCTTAAAGTTTTACCCATTGTTTTTTAGCATTTACCTGTGGATCTTTCCTGCAGCCATTATCTAACAGTGATTTTATTTCCCTAATCCATTCTACAATTCTTTTTGGAATTCTTCTCATTTGCTCCTCTTCTCTCATTTATCTAATCATTTATATTAATATAGACTCAGGCATATTTATTTCATTTGTGTTCCTGGATCAGCTTGTAATTGTGAAGACAAATTTTAATCCTAGTCCTACAAATAAAGAAATTGAGATGCAGAGCATTTTCATGATTCACCCAGGATCACACAGGCACTCAGTTGCAAAATTGGATCTGTTAATTCCAGTGTCCTCACTCTCAGTGCTGCCTCTGATTTCACCTGGTTTCAACTTGCTACTTAGCACGTATTTAATAAATATTTGATGAATGAACAGATGAACGAATGAAATAGTAAACTTAGGAATTCACTTGATGATTACAGATGACTCTCAGTAGTCTCATTCTAAGAGCGCAGGGAAAAAGGAAATGTGTAGCAGGGAGATGTGACTACCAACCCCTCCAAGGGACTATTTCAGCAATAAAAATGTTTCGTCCTGTTCACAAGGTGATTTTGTAGCTGTAGCATTTGCCCAGATGTTCAAAATATATCAGTTTCCTTTGGCCTGACTTGGTTTTAGGAAAGAATGGAAAATATAATCCCTGTAAAGGGAAATCCAGCAGATGGTTTTCCTGATAATTCACCATGATCCCAATGTGTTGACTTTACAATACTCCCAGGAATCTATGAACTCCCCAAAGGCGAAGTCATATCAAATTTGCACAGTGGGCGCTCAGTGTTGCTGGATGTGTGTCTTGCTTTTTGTGGTTCCTCTTGTGGGAAAATCACATGGCCAGACTGCCCTTGTTGAACCGCCATAGATTTAGGGTTCTGAGTTATGTTTTTAAATGCCAACTTTAATAAATAAAAAAACTGCATTAGTAACAAATCATGTCCTGGAAACAGTAGTGTAGGGGAGGAAGACATTTCTTCTTCCCAAATGTGGGTTCGTCTGGCCAGAGAAGGAATTAAATTCACATGAGAAAGAATAGCAAGAGAAAATTAAACAAAGCTTTATGAGGAACCATGGCCCGGGGCCTTTCTTCCCGAAGGAAGAAAGGGAACCAAAGAAGTGGGGTGCACATAGTGGTTATATACCCCCAAACAGGGTGTTTCACATGTGATTGAAATGTCCCTCCCACAATAGTCACAAAATTGCCCTGTCGGCACAGTGCTTGATGGACGCAGCAGGTAGTGGTCTGCTGTCTCAGAGGGCGTAGCCGGAGGCAAGTCGATTGTCTGGAGCTGGGCGTCACAGGTGAGCGCAGCAATCAGTTCCTAGCCTAAGGAAAGATGCTTAATCCTTAAAGAAATGCCACCGTTGGGAGGGGGAGGGAAGTCAGTTACAGGAGGTTACCAGACAAGCACAATAAAATGCAGATTTAAGTCCTTGCCTTTGGTATTGATTAAGAGTTTCTAGAGAGAAGGTCATCTCCTTTCTTATTCCTGGTACAGAGACGGAGGCACCTTTTACAGATAGAGATTTACCTTACAAATGTAAATGTGTCCTAACGAAGGGCAAGTTCCATTCCTCAGAGCCTCCTTCCCTGTCCCAGTTTATCAAAAGCAATCAGCCTCAAATAATCCTGATGCCAAAGAGACATATCTTGGGGTGGCCAATTCCAGGTCCCCACAGTAGGATTGGTAGCAATGTCTGGCACCTTGCCCACTTTCTGGCACTCAGTAGGTGCTAAATAAATATTTGCAGAATGAATGCATGAAGAAATGAATGAGTGGGCAGTAGTTAGGGAAGACTTCATGCAGGAAATGGAGCTTGAACAGGAGCTAGAGGGATGCTGATAACTAGTGGAAAGGGCACATTGTAACAATCTTGAACACCGTTCCTTTTACAGTTTTAGTCATGTCAGCTGGCAGCAAGACTTCTCCCTTTATTAGAACCTCTTGATAACCATAAGAGGAAGCCAATACTCTCTACTAGCCCTACATTTGTCTTCCAAGTGTTTCAGTTCTTGTCTTGGTATGTATGATTGGTCTATGACCCCAAGAGATGACAGGAAAGCATTTATCCAACTGCCCTGAGATTAAATAACAATAATTCCATTTTCCCAGCTCAGATGAAAGAAATCTCCTCAACCACACTCTACTGAAATCAAGCAGCTCTGAATTCTAGGGCCTGATACTCGCAATGCTCCACTTCTAATGACTAATTTCTGTTTTTTTAGGAATCTCTAGATACATAACAGAAACCGAACATGGACTAACTTACATTAAAAGGGACTTACTGTCTCATTTAACTGAATAGGCTCACAGCAACAGTACAGCTGAGGGAACAAGGGCAGCTCTGGGACCTTCGAGAGGTAAAACAAGGAGTAGACACTGACATGGTCCATTCCTTGTACGTCCACCTCTCTGTTATAATTCTTTCTGATTTTATTCTCTCTTATAATAGACACTGATTCCCCCTGAGGCAGGAGAGTTGAATCTCAGCTCACACTTTTCCTAGTCCACAAACTCAGATGTAGGACCCCTCTTTCTCTAGTTCAACCAGACTCTATGGATACAATAAGGAAAGATATGGAAATTGCTGGTCTTGGTCACATGTCCACCCCAATGGCCAGTGAGGCTAGGTGCTAGGATAGGAAGCCCCACTAGAATCACAGAACATATTGTGGAAGGAGCAGTTTCCCCAGAAAAGAGAGCATCAGTGCAGATCAGCTGGACAGAGCTGCTGAACTGGACAGAGCAGCATGAACAGACTTGCATACCTCATGTCCACAGCCCTAACACCATACATGTTTAGCCTTATGGAATACTCAGTTTCCTATTTATCTGACTCTACAGACTCTCACCCCAAATGCCTTACTGATGAGATAGAGAAGGAAGAGCAATGACAGTGAATTTTATAATAACCATTTGGGAGGTAGCAAAATAAAGAAGAGAAGAAATGAGGAGTGATGACCTTTTCTTGCTAAGACCAATACCCTGCCAGTCCTCTACTTGGAGGAATGAAATATGGAGAAACTAAAGGCAAGTATATAATCTATCTCTTTGATTTTGGAGATAGGAACTGGAGACTGGCCCTTCTGGATAATCTTCCTGGCTCCAATGGCCCCACAGTGTATGAGTAAGGCAAAAGATAATAGCGTTAAGCCTAGTTAAGAAGCTGCCATGACCCATCTCTCTGACGCCATATTTAAGAAGGTCAGGAGGAGGCTGTGTTGGGCCCTAAGGTGTGATGGATGTGCTTGATCAGGTCTACAGTGGAACCAGAGAAATAAGACCCTGCAGCTTTAAAAGCCTCCAAACATGCGTGGTGTGCACAGCATTTGGGGGATGAGGAAGGAGGGGCAAAGGAAGCGCAAACAGTGAGTACATCATCCTAGTGATGTGGAAAGTTTATTTTCAGGAAAAATAGAAGAACCTATAAAGGAAATATGTCCTCTGTGTGCACAAGAAGATACATTAGAGAAGTCCTTTGAAGGTGAGTGTCAAAATTTGGGCAGAAGGTAGGGACCAAGCTGGCATCGCAGGAGTTCATCTGGTACAGAGGCAGACACCAGGACCAGATGAGAGACAGCCTAGTCAGCCGAGCAGCCCCTCTTCAGCGATGGTGTCAAAGGTCCTGTTGCCATCAGGGCTTTAATACAGGGACAAGAGCGGCAGGCAAAACTCAAAGTCAAATGGTTATAAATCATCAGTCTATTCACTGTAAGAACCTAATGTGGAAAAAAAAATCAAAGAGAATTGTAAGCTCACCTGTTGAGTACCATGTAAACAGAGTGGGATTCAGATAAAGGCTCAATACCCAGCAACAAAGTAGGTCAATAAGCAGGGAAACTGAGGCAGAAGCTCAGTCATTCACAATGAGCCAACATGTTAGGAGTCTGAGTTAGCCAGGAGACACTCACAGCTCCTTATTAAACAAGTATTCCTGAACCCTACAAAACACGTTTAGAAGCAACAGAATCAGTCCAGCCCCGTTTCCTAGCACTCGTTAGAGTTACCGTACTCACTTCTTTACCTGACCCCCTCAGGCATAAGTTCTTTGAAGATAGGGAGTCCATCTTATTCATCGCCATATTTGTAGCACTTAGCAAGTGGCCTAGAAAATAGAAGGCAGTGAGTAAATGAGTAGAAAGGTGATGGAGGAGTGGAGGTGGAAATGACTGGATGACGGGTGGGGCTAGCGAGGATTGTTTCAGGAACTGCAGCATTCTGACCCTGGATGTAGATGGCATCAAAGATGCCAGCTAAGAGGGAATGAAGAAGTGTGAAGGCGTAGAAGAAACAAGGCTAGCTCTCTCTGGGGGCAGAGTGCCTTCCTTTCTTCCTAAACACCTGTTCCTTCCCACACCCAATGAAGAGAGGGTTCCCCTCTAGAGAGAGAATCCTCACTCCATTCCTCCATGGTACTCAGAGGAAATGGATTTCCTTCACTTTATCATTTTTCAGCCTCCTTCCTGGTGGTGCTTGCCTTGGAGGCAGAGTGGCTGGCACAGATGTCTTCCCCATCTGCCCTGTGATCAGCCAAGGTGTGCCCTTGGGGGTCTGTCCATGCATGTGCTCCAAGACTGCTCACATCTGTGGCAACTGCCTCTATATGCTTCAGTTTTAAGGGGAAATTAATTACATTTTCTTTCAGTGATAACTTAAATTCAGGGCATGTGCCCAAAGACCTTGGGGGGCAGAGAAACAATGTAAAGAGATACAAAGGCATTTGTGTTTAGGTTCTGTAATTCTCTCAAAGAATTACTGAAGGAACAGCTTTCCATGCAAGAAAGGGTTTAAACCTTGGAGTCAGGAAAGGTGGGCTTGATTCCTGTTGTACCACTACCCTTGGAGAGACCCAGTGTGCCTCCCTTAACCTCTCTGGGCCTGGGGTTTATATGTTAAATGAAGGCATTGGCTTTAATAGCTTCTGTCCCAGTATCTTCCAAGTACACTACAGGCAGTCTATTCCAGAAAACAGAGAACATAAAGATTCACAGACCAAACTGAGATGCTCAAACCATACAATGAGAAGCAATAAAAAAGAGATAAGGGTAGTTTAACACACCTAGGATAGGATACAAAGAGCTGGAAGGACTACACAAGTTGCTTGAGTCCTGGGTTACACAATGATCAAATGCCCTGTCTCTCCCCACTCTAAGCTCTCTCTCTCTCTCCAGCCTTTCTTGTCAATAGTGAGTTTATGAGGAATAGAGTGGAAGGTGAAAAAGGGAGCTCAGCAGACAGAAGGATTCTTAGCTTGATCTACTGGAGAGACCTAGGGGCAAATGTTCCTGATTATAGCAGTAAATGGCCAATAACATTCTAAGCAGTAAGACTGCATGTCTTGGAAAGAGGACACATGGGCCAGAATAGATATATATCCCGGTTCAGATATGACATAGCTATCAATCTGGAGGTGACATGACCTGTGCTTTTAAGATATTTAACATTTACCTGGCCTTCCATTATCTTCAATCAATAAGTTAACTCTTGTTTGCTCCATCGTTTTGACTTATGTTCAACACACAAATGTTCTATTTATTCTAGCTAGGTCTATTGTGCCTCACAGGTTACTAACTTATTATCCATGAGTTTCCACTGTAACTCACAAGCTACTTTCTTACTTACTATCTATAATTCATTTTGTCTCCACCTTACGTATTTGTTTCTTTTATATTCTGTGTAGAAAAATAGAATTTTCTTAAGTAAAAAAGAAAAATTAAACACATGATGGCTTCTGAGATCTCTTCCTCCTGGAACATTCTGGCACTGATGACTGGGGAAGGAGCTACGTAGGTACACACAAAAGCAAGGAAGTCAGCGTAGGAGAATGCTTTCTCTTGTATTTTTCTGTCCCTGGAAGCCAGGATATCCACCACCAAAATATCCATCTGAATGTTAAAATACTTCTGTGACTCAATGAACCTTGAGTTCATTAATAGTTAATGACTACTAACACTCAGACAAACTATGAGTGTTTTTCTTCCTTGAGTTTAAAAACAGCTCTGAAGGTGGAAACAAACTCCCAGTTACAAATCTGGGTGGTGATTGCCTACATAACCTTGGCCACCTCCTTGTCTCTCACAACTAAGGCCTGGGAAGTAATTCTTATATGAGCTCAATTGTCACTGGGGATCAGGTAGCAGCAAAAACCTCTGAGAAAGCAACACCAATGGGCTGCAGCCATTTCAGCAACAAGCTGGAACATACAGCTTATTCACCACACAGCTTTGTCTCTGTGCCTTGGACAACTATAACCCTGACCACCTCAACTGTAACAGACAAAGAAACATCCAGGAGTCATGCTGAGAAGCAGGGAATGGAAGAGTGAAAGAAGAAGGCATTTTCCAAAAATCTAACTGCTGGTTAACTATGCAAATATTTTAAGTCCCTTGACCTGTCCTCTTAGGATGGGCTGCTGGGAAAGACAAACCCATCCCTCTACCTACCTTTCAGGAGCAAATAAGTGGAAGCAGAGAGATAACAAAGGAGGGGGAGACAGTCAGAAGTTTTTTCCTTCTTTGAAATTTGAAAAAGCCAAGGATTCTTGCCAAAGCCAACTGATAGGGACTGGATGGTTGTCTGACAGTTGGGGAGAACAGAGGCTTCATGAACAATGCCTAGGATCTATGGGACCAGAAATATAGTCGGCAATGCAGCCATAACAGGAGTTTCTGTTGGGCTCTTCCTCCAGGTGATGTCAAAGTGCTAGCACATCGTTACAGAAGTGTTTGGCTCCTGTTGGCCTCCTGTTTTGTTTGTGACTGCCACAGCATCCTCATGCAGCTTCTCATCCCTCCTTCCAGACAGACAACTTCCTGCCTCACTTCAGCAGAGGCATCTCAGAGAACTCAGCAGGGAGGCCAAGGAATTAGCATGAAGTTGGTCCTGGACCAATAACACTTCTCAGGCAACTGACACAAACAAATTCAAGACTCCCCCAGGGGGATATATACTCAATTCATGTCACACAGGATTTCTACAGAAAACACCCTCTAAAATGAGCTCAAATTCCCAAACTACAGAATAAATGAGTTATCAATCTACCATGAATAAGAGTCAGTAAAAGTAGCAGAATTAGATCCCCCAAAATGTCAAATAAATGAGATATCACCTATGTACTAAAAATAAGTATTCTCAAATAACTATGGAAATAAAAGAAGGAATAAAGCATTTGAGAAAAGAACCAAACAAAATTTCAAATGCAGTGATAGAAACAGAAATTGCCCTAACAAAAGAAATCCTTACAGTTTCTCCTATTCCCTTAAGTTCAATATCTAGTTATAAGACTATTTGCCTTAAGTGTTATTGTCCTCAGACCAAAGTGGGTCCGCTTCTTGGAGAGTTGAAATTAAAGTCTTCACCAGAAGTAGGTGTCACACAAAGTAAAATTTTATTTGCAGCATACAGCAAACAAGAGGAGACCATAGGAAATAAGTTTGCAAACTGTGGCTCCCAAGCAAAGGGAAAGTAGTGCCTTTATTTGGGGTAGGAAAAGAATATTCAAAAGTGAAGTTTTGTCATCACATGTAGAGGTGGGTATAAGCTTGTGTAGGCATAGTCTGAAATCATGCTTCCATCTGTGTCACACGTTGTGTTAATAATGCTTAAGATCCTCCTGGGGCAGTGATCTGAGTATTATAATGAGGCAAAGGTTACTCTTGTACTTCTCTGCCTGCCTTCACACGTATCACTCTTGCAGTTTGGGTTTGGACCCTTTTAGGGCAGTTACTGTTTAGACCTTCTTCCTGGAATATAGCTGAAATCAACAATCTTAAGGATGTTAGAGAAAGGAATACCTGCACTTTTCAGCAAGACAAGAGAAATAGTTAGAGTCCATGGCTGGTGACATTATAACTTTTATCTTTTACCTCTGTCTGTGGTCTTCACAGTTGTAAACTTTTTCACAATCTTTGACTGGTAAAATTGGAACTGATCTTTGTTGGTTTGAAACCTTGGGAGCTTCCTAGGTGAAATCTGAAACAGGCCCCCATAAAGGGAGGGCAAAGAGAGACTGAAGAAAGAGGGAGAGCACTTCAGATCTGTAGGTGGCAGGTTTAACAAGCAAGGGAACTTACATACAAGGCTTGCCTTGGGTGGCCATGAGATGAATAGATCCCTGCACCCACTGGCCAGAATCTTAAACGTTTGTACAGAAGGCTTAATGGAATTCACTTACAGACACTGCCCAGATGGTCTCAGCAACGCCTTACTCTCTCCAGGCTGTGCCCTCAAAACAGCTCCAAGTGTGAGGGAAAAGTGAGGAGCCTCTGATTGCCTAGATCTCCCTAGAGGGTCAACCAGAGGTAATGTCCTCTTGAGGACCTCCTCCAACAATCTTTTGAGGAGCTCAGTAAATAAAGCATAGTTCAGTTTTCTAAGACAGTGTTAATAGCTGGACCAAGCTAACACTTCTTTGTTTGCTTTTCTTTATGTGTATTTTCTAAAAATTCTGGCTTGTGTTGAACATCTGCTCTTGAAGACTCATCTCAGACAAAGAAGACATAGGATTGTGGCTTCTACCTTGCCTCTATCAACGGACATATTGTTCAGAGGCCTCTATGGCTACTTTTTCTGGTCTATTGGCTACTTCTGTGACTCTGATATATGGCCAGATCAATCACAATGGCCTTCTGGTCAGTATTGGCCTCATTCTAATCAACTCAACAAGCTGGACCCCAGACAGAAAGGATGTGATGACCAGTAGTTACCACTGGAAGTGCTTACTCAAAACTTTGCTAAAACCCCACAACTACATGAAATCTTCTAATGGTAAGATAGAGGAAGAGGACAAAAAAGTTGAGCTGCAGAATAGCTATTTGTGGAGCAATAAAATATGAATTTTGCTACAACCTTTAGATGCTCATGGTACACTCCCTGCCAGGCTGTATTCTGTTTGGATAAATGAAGCAGGGACACAGCCCACACAGGTGGGTTGCAACAAAGGAAATAAGACAGCTTCTGAATTGGGGAAAGAAAACAACTATCCCTTTTGGTCTCCCATTGTGTTGGCTGCTGTAGCATTATAATACAGTAAGCTTTTAAATCAACAAGAATTGTAAAGGTCACTGCTTAACTCCAGATTCTACATCGTACCCCATGTGGAGCCACAGAGGGGTGCATTTGCAGAAGCTGAAATATGTTGGTATCCGCAGAAGTAAATAGAGCAGTGATTGAAGGTACAGAAGAAACAAAGTCACAGAACTGAGGGAAGACGCCAAACAGTCTGGTCTGGTTGCCATGATCTCGTGGTCACAGAGCACATGGGCAGGACTGTTTTCCTCCTCTTCTCCCAGCTTGGTGGATGGTATGATAGGTTTCCGGGAAAGACTATCGAGAAAGATTGTTCCACAGTTTGGTTTCTATTAATATAACAAATCAGAAATCTTACAACATACTGGTTACAAAAACCCAAAACTGTCAGGCAAAATATTTTTAAAGGACCTTTATAAATTAATGAATAAACCAGAATAAAGTAAATGAATAAGTCTAACTTCAGAAAAAATGGGAATGTGAGTCTAGGGAGATAAGACACCCCTGTAGCTATGGCATACCCAAGACACTTCTACGGAGTCATTTGGGCCAGAGCATCAGTGGATGAGGGAAAATATTACCTAAGCTTGTGCGTGTGCAGAACAAAGCACCAGATCTGTACAAATCAAGGGCTCAAGAAAGGAAGTATGTGATGGATCAGAAGAAAACCCACCCAGTAGAAGCAAAAACCAAGGATGTGTCATGCCCTTTGTTCTGGATCCCCTGAGATCCACATGAGTTTGGGTCTGAATTTATATATCTTTTTTCTCAGTTGAAGAAACCATAAGCCGAGAATTTTAATTTAAAGTAAATCAGGTTCTGCAGTAGTGTCCCCACATGCCTGAAGAATCAAATGCACATCTTTCAGGAGGAACACACCTCAGCACAGAGTTCTTACACTCTTAAAGAGAGTGCAAGTCAGTGGAAGTACAAGAAAGTAGCCACACAAAGACTTCAAATTTAAGGAATAAAAGAGCAAACAAAAATAACAGTATAGCAGGATACTATTAAAAATGAACAAACTGATTTGATAATGATTCAGATAGAACTTTTAGAATTGAAAAGTGTGATCACTGAAAGAAAAAATGTGATTGAAGGGTTAAACATTAGAAGAGACATGTTTATAGAGACTGAGTAACTCGACGGAAGATAGAATGAAACTGAACAGAATGAAGCACAGAGAGAATGAAAATAGGAAAGAGAGGTTAAGAACCTGGGGAATGGAGCAACATGCTTCTAAGAACTGTGGTGGGAGGAAATAAACGAGAAAATGGAGAATGGCAAGTATTCAAAGGGATAACACCCTAGAGTTTCCCAGAATCTGTGAAAGACAAGAACTCTCAGATATAGGAAGTCAATAAACCCCAAGAAGAGTAAATACGAAAAAATCCATTCTTAGATACAGTGCAATTAAATTGCACCAAAGACAAACAGATCAGGCAAGGCTTCAGAGCTATTGTAAGAAATGTCGTTTTTACTACGAGCGAGAAATGACAATATTGAAAGAGGATTTGATCTGACTTGTGTTTTATAACATCACTTTGTCTTTTATGCTGTGAATAGACTGAAGGGGTAAAACAGATGCAAGGAGACAAGCTAGGGGGCTACTATAATAACTAAGTGAGAAATCATAGTGGCTTGGAGCTCCGTGGTAGTCATAAAAGTTTTGAGAAATGGCCAGATTCCGGATCTAATTTAAAGTAGAGCCTAGGGTGATAGATTGGATGCAGGGTGTTAGAGTCAGGCAAGACTCCAAGGTTTTTTTGGTCTGAACAACTGGAAGGATGGAATTGCCATTTCCTAAAAGGAGGGAGTTGTGAGAGGAGCAGAAGCTTGATCTTAGACATAACAACCTTTAGCTGTCAATTAGGTGTCCAGGAGAGACAGCATATATGCAGCTGGCCATATGAGTCTGGAGTTTAGAGGAGGGTACAGGCTAACAATACACATTTCACAGTCATCAGGATATGGATGGTTTTTAAAGCCATGAGACTGGATGAGATCACCAAGGGAGCGAGTGTAGATGGAAAAGTGAAGAGGTCCAAGGATTGAGATTGGGGGTCAACCCACAATTAAGCTAGTTAGAAAGCTAAGGAGGAACTAATAATGCTGATTGAGGGGGATCAGATATGCTGGAAGAAGACCAGAGCGGCCAAATGCTTAAAATGCAGTTGATAGGTCAAGCACGATAAGGACTGGATACAGATGCAAAAATGTTAACCAGAGTAACAGCAAATTATATTCAGCAGTGTTTGAAAATGAAATGAAATAACAAGCAAATTGAATTTAACACAGAGATGCAAGACTAACATAGCGTTAGAAATCTATTAGGGCATTTACCATATTAACATTAAAAAAGGAAAATCAAATGATCATATTAAGGATGCAGAAAAGCATTTAATAAAATCAACATCCATTTATAATAAAAGTTTTAAGCAAACCAGCAAAAGACTGAATATCTCTTAACCTGATTAAGGGTGTCCACCAAAAATTTTACAGCCATGATGCAGTGGATATTCAAATAGTGGAAGTGTCTTTTAAAAATCAAAAATAAGGCAAGGACCCAGAGAACTGAAAACACATGTCCACAAAAAGACTTATCTGAGAAATTCATAGCAGCTTTATTCACAATAGCCCCAAACTAGAAACAACTCAAATGCCCATCACAGGCAAATGGATAAACAAAATGTGACATAACCAAAAAACAGAATACTACTTAGCAAAAAAGAATGAACAACTGATACAACCATCAATGTGGTTGAGTCTTGAAATCATTCTGTTAAATGAAAGAAGCTAGACACAAAGCGGTGCTACAGGATGATACCATTTTTGTAAAATTCTAGAAAATGCAAAATCATCTATAGTGGTTAAAAAAACAAAAAGGAGGTGCCAGCCTGGTGGTGTAATGGTTAAGTTCGCACACTCCACTTTGTGGGTTCGGATCCCGCGTACACACCACTCATAAAGCCATGCTGTGGCAGATCCCACATATAAAATAGAGGAGAATTGACACAGATGTTAGCTCAAGGACAATCTTCCTCATAAAAAAATAAAAATAAATAAAATTTAAAAACACAAATAAGGCAAGGATGCTCACTGTTTAACATACTGTGTTAAGTATTGTGTTGAAGGTCTTAATGATCTCAGTAAGTAAGAATAAAAGTCAAACGTATAAGGACTAGCTGGAAGACACAAAATCTCATTATTCAAGAATTATATAATTGTCTACAATGAAAACCAAAACAGAGTTTGCAGACAAAATGTTAGCATTTTTAAGAGCTTTGAAATATAATTAGAAGAAGATTGATACAAAATTAATTGCACTTCTATACACCAAAAACAGAAAATGCAATTTTAAAAAGATACTCTGCATATTAACAACAGTCGTGTAATATATGTATTTTACCTGAGAATACAATTAACAAATGATGTGAAAATCATTTGTTCAGAAAATTATAAAAGAACATAGAGACATTAAAGAACTAGATAAACGATCTTTGAGGTCAGTGATATACAATGATCTTGGATTGGAAGACTAAATATCATGAACACTTATAAATTATCCCTAAGGTGAACTGCAGCTTGAACGAAATTTCATCAAAATTTCCAGAAGTTTTTATAAGAAATTCAACAAGCTGATTCTAAAATCTATTTGATAGACCAAGGGCCAAGAGGAGCCAATACTCTTAAGAAAGATCTTACTCTGTCAGAGAAAAAGATTTGTCATAAAGCTGTAATAAATAAAACAATGAGAATTAAATCAATGATAGACAAATACAATAGAACAGAAAAGAGACCCCAGAAAGTCTTACATATATGTAATTTGCTATATTGATGGATGTATCATTGCATGTGGGAAAATGAGGGACTATTTGATAAATGATGCAAGGAAAATTGGTTATTCATATGGGAAAACTGGAATTCTATCTCTAAGGTCACAATACACCCACCAACCGATCCCTAATGGATCAAAGACTTAACTGTAGAAGTCAAAATTTTGAAATAGGTCTCTATGACTTCAAGGTAGAGAAACAAAGGCTGACCATAAAAGGAAAATATTTTACTAGATTTAAAAAATTTTAATGATTTCATTAACATTGAGAACTTTTATTCATCAAAAGATTTCAGGAAGAAAACGAAAAACAAGTCATAAATTGTGAGAAAAATTAGAACAAAGATTATATTTTTCAATGCCTTCAAAAAATCAACAAGAAAAAGGCAAACAACACCCCATAAAAACTGTCAAAAGATATTAACAAGCAGTTCCCAGAAGAGAAAAACAAACAACTAATAAATATGTGGTGAAAATATTCACCTTAGATAGTAATCAGAGAATTACAAAATAAGACAATGATGTGCAATTTACAATCAGCAATATGACACAAATTTTTAAATCTGACAACACCAATTATTACAAGAATGTGGAGCAACAAGGATAATTCACTAATGATGGAAATTCAAATTGCTACAACCAATTGGAAGTACAATTGACATCATCTTGTAAAGCTGTGTGAACATAACCCTATGACCCAGAAACTTGACTCCTAAGATGCTTCTAAGATACTACCCTAAGAAGCTTCACTCTAGGAATACCCTAAAGCAGCACTATATGATAGAAATTCAATGTAAATCACATATGTAACTTGAAATTTTCCAATAGCCGCATTGAAAATAGTTTTCAAAAGAGGTGAACTTACTCTTCATAATAGATTTAATATATTTTATTTGATGCAATATATCTAAAATACCAGTTCAACATGAAATCAATATAAAAAATGTTAACTAGATATTTTAAATTTTTTGTACTAAATCCTTAAAATCTGGTGTGTATTTTATACTTATAGCACATATCAATTTAGACTAGCCACATTTAAAGAGCTCAATAACCACATGTGGCTAGTGGCTACCATATTGGAGAGCATCACTTAGAGTATCACAGCAAACATGTATGGCAATGTTTATATTCGTGGCAACATTGTTCATAGTAGAAAAAAGCCAGAAATAATCCAAATAACCATTGACAAGAGAATGGTTAATTTAATTAACCCATTAATTAATTGGTTAAGTAATTAACCAATAATTTAATTATGGCATGCTCAGATAATGGAATACTATGCAGCAATAAAAATGAAAGGACAGAAGCCACACATGACATGAATGAATCTTAGAAACAAATACTGAACAAGAAGCAAGTTTCACAGGAATATATATCATTTTCATAAAGCTCAAAAGGAAGCAAAAGTAAACAATCTGTTGTTTAGAGTTATACACATATGTGGGAACATCATGAAGGAAAGCAATGGACTAAAACCAGAGATAGTGGGTAGCTCTGAGGGAAGGCAAAGAAATAGAATTAGGAAAATTCATAGACCTTTCAAGGGTTTAGGTAACTTTTCATTTTTCCTGGTGTTTTCGTGGGTGATCATTTTAGTATTCTGATTCATAGCTCATATATGTTATATTTATTATTTCATATGTATTAAATTCTTCATAATAAAATGAAAAAATACAGAAGTTTTTCTGGAAAACACTAGATTCACTTTGCTTATGGCCATTTCCCTCTTCCCCTTCACACATTTTTCGGCATTTCTCTACAGCTGTGCAGAATGGAAGGCTTAATACATACAAGTTTCAGTTTAAAAACAAGTGTTTATCAAGCACCGAACTAAATATTTTATATCCAATATCTCATTTAATCATCACAAAAAACAACAGAGTTGGCACTTTCACGGTCTGCATTTTACACACGAGGAAATAAGTTTAGAGAGATGAAGTGACTCACGGATAAAATAAATTGCCCAAAGTCACATGGTGAAGTGGCCAAGACAGGATTTGAACTCAAATCTGATGAGTATCAGACTGAGCTCCTCACACCTGATGTATAGACCGGCTGCAACTGCTGGAGCCAGGGGCTATGATGTCATCAACCTAGACCATGGATCACAAACCACTGCCACTGATTAAGGAAATTGTTTACATCGCTCCTCAAGTCCTTTCTCTATGGTAGGTGCTGGGCATACACCAGGTCTCTTTCACCACAGAACTGGATAGTTATCCTCTTTTGTAGATGAGGAAACTGAGGCTCAGAATGTTACATTGTTGGCTGAAGGTGTGGGTACTTCCTAAATCTTAATAAGTGCTAAAGGGATGCAGGTAGGTGGTCAATACCTTCTGCCCGTAGAATTTGTGGTTGCTGACACTGTGTGAGAGAGATATTACTATATCCTTTCATTTGTGATCATGAAGACCTTTAAAAGGAAAATGATGACATTTACATGGAACGTGGCTGTATGTGTAAACTGCACTCTTGGGCGGGACACGCCTGAGGCAAGCCAGCAGGAGCTCCTGTTACATTATTGAGGTCAGGGAAGGGAAAACAAACCAACAACAAGATGGCCAAGAAGCAAGGTGGGTAATGATGCTAAAGGTGCTGTCCAGATAATGAAAATAAAGGCAGAGGCAAAGCATCAGTTGGTTTAGGCAGTTTTACTTTTTAAAAAGTATACTTTGAAGCCTGATGCTATATGTAGTGAATAAATCATGCTCTCTGGGATCACAGAAAGGCTTTGAGATGCTCTAGGAAAAAGAAGAAGGGGAAAAAAGCTGTCCAGAGGGGTTTGTGGGTTTGGGAAGAGAGGGATATGTGCACTACATGTTAATGCAACTCTAACCAGGCGTCCGGATCAGAAAAGCTTGCTGCAGATAATGTGATAAGGAATCAGGCTGGCTCCATAGGAGTTCAACCAGCTTTGCAAATGGTCTTTAAAAAATCATCACACAGTGAACATTCTGTGTGGTCGACAAGGCTGCAACAACCTGCCTTTTTTCTTCTCTTCCATCATCCTCAGCGGTTTCTATCTCCTATCTCTCCAGGTCAGCTTTACCTATGGGTGCCCGCCCCCTCATCCCCACTTCACTGGGCAGTAGCTCTGAGATGTCTGGACCACGTCTGAGTAACTTATTATCCAACAACTGCAGGGGGAAGCTAGAGTTGAGGGAACCCCCACAGGACAAGCTGATCAGGATTTCTGTTAGGTCTTTGACTCATAGCTATATTTCAGGAAACCTCCAGACACTAAAAGAGGAGAACAATGGTAAAAGATAATTTGCACTATGAAATCCTCCCACCAGCCATCTCATTCCCACAGAAAGTCTCTGGTTTCCTTTATTGGGAGTTGGAAGAACCCACAGGGAATGTCAACCACAGGGGCCCCAGGCAACACAATAGGTGAGTGAGGGATGTCCCTTGAATGGCCACAATAGACAAAATCTGAGCAAGATCAAGAGCCACAACCAGAAAAACTATATGAAGGGCCAGATGCAAGGGGTAATTGCTAGAGCTCAGGGCAGGCAGCCATGCTGAGCTTGTCAAGAAAGTTCTGGAAGCAGCAAAGAGACAACAGGGACTGACCCATGGCTTTCCTCCTCAAAGGTAACCTATGCTATATGGCTAGTAGAGAGGGTAGGACCTCCAAGCAATGAAGTCTCACCAGACTGGCCCCCTCAGCTGCTTCTGGACACGGTGATAGTACCTGGCTGCTACTTTGTGAAAACTATTCCCTCTGGGAGCTACTGAGGCTGCTCCAGCCCAGGAATCCTTAAACAATGTCGCTCCTGTTGACACTACAGCTCTCAGCAGCTGCTTCTACAGCAACTCTTATGTCCTTGACTGGCTCTGCCATCTCTTGGGTCCCTCAGACCAAAGTTTTTAAAAAAATGATGATGATCATGATCACAATCATGATGATAATAATGGCTAACTTTTACTAAGCACTTACTAGGTGCCAGAGACCATTATCTCATTTATTCCTCACAATAACCTCATGATGAAAGGACTATTATTAGTATACCTCTTTTAGCAAATCAGGAAAATGAAGCACAATTTAGTTAGTTAACACACTCAACTTTACACCGTTTTTAACACCAGAGCTCAGAATTGAACCCAGATCTACCTGATTTCAAATTCTATGCTCTTAACTCCTATTATAATATCTCCCAAATTTAAATGATGCACAGACTTTTAAAGGAGAAAAAAATCTTGTGCACTTCCACTATTGACTTAAGTTGTTTTTATTACAATTTTATTAAACTATGAACAAATATAAAACTAGCTATAAACTCCTTCTAAAATCATGAATCCAAAACTAAATATATATATATTAAAAACATTTAATAGCTAAACTATAAGAGCAATAAAATTCAAATTAAAAACATTAATTCAATGTGATGAAGACGTTGTTCTGCTGAAACTAGATCCTCAGAGTGGGTTTTAATAGGAGAAAGACGAGCCTCGGGTCAGGTACCGCATTTAATAATTTTTTGAATGTATTTTGGCTTCAGTAATTCAGATAATGCCTGTTAGCATATGTATGCTATTAATTATTTCAAGGCTTTGCTTGCTGGTTCACAATAAATAGACTTCGCATGTTTCCAAATGCTGCCAACAAATAATATTCGTGTCAATTTTAATTGAGTCATTTGATAACTTTGTAATGCTGTCCTGTTTACTTGAAAAGAAGGTTATGATTGCAGCATTATTGAAATTTTCGTTAAATAAACTCTGATTGCCAGAAGCAGGTCCCATTTCACGTGTCTGGCCACGCTTACAGTGAATGAGTGGTGACAGTTTGGCTTATTCAAAGATGGGTTCTGCAGCGGGTGTCTGTGCAGTTTGGGAGTGCCCACCCAGGAGCTTGTTGGTCTGAGTTTGATGCGCATACAGGCCCTTGCAGCCTCTGATGGCTCAGCTCTCCCTTTACATTTCTTGCTGTGATACTTTACTAGTGCATCACTCCCCGAAGGCATTTGACCTTCACTTAGTTAAAATAAAATTTATAAAAATGAATGCAAATGTCCACATGGAAATTGTGTGATGGTTCTTGGAATAAGTGATTTTTCTTTTTTTTTTCTTTTCTTTTTTTTGGTGAGGAAGATTGGCCCGGAGCTAACATCTGTTGCCAACCTTCCTCATTTGTTTTTTTCTCCCCAAAGGCCCAGAACATAGCTGTGTATCCTAGTTATAGGCCAGTCTAGTTCTTCTATGTGGGATGCCACATAGAACATGAGCAGTGTGTAGGTGCACACCCAGGACCTGAACCAGTGAACCCCAAGCTGCCGAAGCAGAGCACGCAAACTTAACCACTCACCCACCGGGCCAGCCCCTGGAGTGAGTGATCTTAAAATGATTCAGAGTACGCTTGCTAATTTATCAAATTATCATTGACATGAAATACAAACTTTAAAAAATTATTTTATAAGACATATGCCCATGGATTCTAGTTTGAGAAACATGGGACCAGGGCTACTGATTTCCCAGCGTCTCAGGTGTAGAGAGTGGCACAGCTCTTTCAAGGATTTTCTACTATTAAACAGCCTCTAGAGTCACCTCTCAAACACATGCAGAGGCTCCCTTCTCAGTGCCTTTCTACTGGACCCTGAACACAGCCCCACTGTCCTGTTTCTACTTGCCTTACCACAAACATCGAAACTCCTGTTCTCCAGCGTGCATCTTTCTCCGCCTGAGGAATATCAGTTAGGAAAGCAATGGCCCTGAGTCCTACATCGGCTTGTTTTGTTTTACTTCATAGGGAGACAAGCCTCATCACCCTCCTTGAGTAGATGAGGAAATTGTAGCACAAAGAATTGACTTGTCCAACTGCACTGAGAAGAGGAGCTACAGATCCAGAATGTGAAGGCATGATTGCTGGACTCCCGGTTCATGCTGTTCTCAGGAAAGCACACTGCCTCATCTGAGTAACAGACCTACCGACTCTGTGGCAGCAGGGAATTTCCACATTATTAATATGAGTAGAGAGGGAGGAGGGGGCGCAAGAATCAAGAGCCGTTTTGCATCTCTATTAAGATGTAATACTCAAACCTCAGACTTTACAAATAGCAACAACAACAACAACAGTAATAGTAACACTGCTGACGATGCAGAATTTTAGATTAACTTCTCTGGCCATTGCCATTTGCTCTATTTTGCCATTGGTTTGAGAAGCACTTATGAAGGGTAATTTTTTTTTTTTTTTTATCACAGGACTCTAAAATCCATTTATTAATTCAACAGATATTTATGTTATGGGGTGCCAATAGGGACAAACTTGGAGTGTTTTGATTTTATTTTAATGGGAAAACTGCTATTTGGGAATTATGAGAATCTTTAGGAATAGACTTTCTTGGTTTGGGAGAAATCAACAGTTCTCAGAGAAAACTGTGATTTCCCCACAAATGTGAATGCAGATGGTGTAGGCTGGTTTGCATATTTTTGGTTGGGTAAATTGGGTCCATTCATTGGAAGGCAGGCTGGGCCTTGAAATATTTAGATAACTGTTCTAAAGTAGGATTCATAATTAATTGTCCTCAAATGTCATTATTTCACTTAGAATATCTCTCACTTGGGGAAATATATTATTGATTATTTCAACTACCTTTTCTAGAGTTCTCCTGAAACAAATGCGTTTTTGTACTGGAGAGGGGATAAAACCCTCTCCAGGCTCACAGATTAGTGCCTGTGGGTCCTAGGAGAGGCCACTGCTTGTGACAGTGCATATTAAACTTGAGACTGTCCTTTTATTGCTCCACCAGCAATCTGTACACGAGCCTGGCCTTAGCTGTGCTTTTGAAGGCCTCATGGAGGAGACAGTGCCCATCCTTAGTAAGGGAAGAGCCAGCAGGCTGGAGGACTGAATTATAAGACAACATGATCATGTGGTATTTGGGGGCAGCAATTGTTTGGAGCTGAGCTGGGGGATAAAGTAACAAGTAACTACCAAGACTAGTTTGAAGAATACGTAAGCATTCATTGGGGACCCCCTTGGAAAAGAAACTTGGGAGAAAGATTGACTTTCATAAAAGTGGATCGAGAAACATAACTATTTTGCATCCATTTCAGGAGCAAAATAAGTAGAACTTCTCAGTTGCACGCATCATTTATATGTGCCAGACATGATGCCTGGAATTGGAGATATAAAGGTAAACAAAACATAGCCTCTGCTTTCAAAGCACCTAAAATCTAGTTGGTCATTTGCATGTATATGTTGGGAGGATGCAGGGAAGATGGGCACGTTGGAAGGGTTGCCTTCTAACAGTCGGAGGTCAAAGAATGAGTAGTCATCTCAGGTTTGTGATCGGTCTTTATAAGAGGAAAACATCAGGGCCGGCCCGGTGGTGTAGCGGTTAAGTGTGTACATTCTGCTTCGGCGGCCTGGGTGTTCGCCGGTTCGGGTCCCCGGTGCGGCCATGGCACCGCTTGGCAAAAGCCATGCTGTGGTAGGTGTCCCACATATAAAATAGAGGAACATGGGCACGGATGTTAGCTCAGAGTGAGTCTTCCTCAGGAAAAAGAGGAGGACTGGCAGCAGATGTTAGCTCAGGGCTAATCTTCCTCAAAAAAACAAAAAAGAGGAAAGTATCTGTTACCTTAAAATGTGCCTCCTCTGTAACAAGCCACTGGCTAACCCAGAGCAATGAGCAATCACATAGCAGAAGCCGCTCCTCAGTCACAGGCCGCTGGGAGGCCGGGATTGCTCCATGGGAACTGTGGTTTGCCCCCCTCTTTATATAGTAAATGAATAGATTTAACACAAGAAGAAAAAAAATTAAGATTTGTTAAAGCATCAGAAGAATGCAAATAAAAAAATGAATCTCTGGGATTGGAATGCCAAAAAGGAGCAAAGAGAGTATCATATAATTCACTTAATCTACTAAGAAGGAAGAAAAAGATTGCACTCTGGGTTTCAGCCTGTGTGATCTTTCCCATCAACAGGGTGAAGTGGCTTTCGCTTCCTCCTTGCGTCGCCTGGGCTGATGGCAGCACCAGGATTCCTATAGCAGAGATTGATGGAGAATCACCCGTGCATTATGTCTCATGAAGAAAGATGACGGCTCACTCAGAAAAATCGGAAAACATGATTTCTGATTGAAGAGGCAAAAACAAAGCAAGCGTCAGATTTAGGAAAAGCCATCTCTCTTTCCATTTCTCCTTTAGCATCATTCAAGTTATTGACAAGTTATTGAAAGGTTTTAAATGGCTTAAGTCATAAAAGTCAGAATTGACTTCTCTCGATGGGGAGCGGGTGGAGGTATCTTCTGAGACCTGCATCTGTGCATTTTCTCCTGTTTGGATGAGGTGGACTCTGTGAATGAGGGAAATTAGCTGATAGCTGGGCTCAGACTGCTTTGTTCTCTTAACTGCAGAAGTTTGCTATATACACAACACAATTTTCTCAAGAGTTTCTGTGCCCAGAAGGCCAGGAAAAGAAGAGCAAAACAAACATCACTGGAGCTACTCCACCTACGGTCACCAATAGCGCCTCCACGGTTAAAAAAAAGAATGAGCGAGGGGCTGGCCCTGGGGCCGAGTGGTTAAGTTCACGCTCTCCGTTGCAGGCGGCCCAGTGTTTCGTTGGTTCGAATCTTGGGGGCGGACATGGCACTGCTCATCAGGCCATGCTGAGGCAGCATCCACATGCCACAACTGGAAGGACCCACAACGAAGAATATACAACTATGTACTGGGGGGCTTTGGGGAGAAAAAGGAAAAAAACAAAATCTTTAAAAAAAAAAACGAATGGGCGAATTTCTGTCCTTCTGATTTCTTATCACTGCCGACCACTTCCGTCTCTGAATTGCCTCCCCTCCCTTTGCTCCCATGCTTTTCTGATTCTCCTGCAACCCCTCTGATCCCTCCTTCTCCACAGCACATCCTAGCTGTCTGTCTCTACTCTAAACTGTGATGTTAGAAGACAAAGAGTATGTCTCATCCATTTTCAACTACTCAGCATCAAGCATAGGGTCCAAGACATGGGAGACTCAGTAGGGGTCTGGGCAATGAAGGAAGGGCATTGCTGGAGCTGAGACGCCATTCGTGTTTTCAGTGTTCTCAGAGCAGATGGTAGGAATGGGATGCATTCTCGGGATCAGAATCACTCATGCGATAAGCCTGAATTCCAGCGACGAGATAAATGTAGAAGGATTCCACGGTGGAAGATAAATTTGAGCATCTACATCCACACGCTTACTTACAATTTAAAGAAAATGGGGAATGTTTTCTAAAATCATATTTGCTTTTTTTCCCTTTAATGTTATCAACATTTTCAGCTTTATTGTGTTTTGTTTGGTTTTAAGAATGATCACTTATTTTTCTTTTCTGTTTGTTGCTGTTTTTAGGATGCTGACAATAGTGTATAGGGAAGCACTATGTTATGTCCATTATGTCAACAGATTTATCCTGAGGTTAATTGTATTCTTATCATAAAATCAAAAAGTTTGAAAGTACGTCTGTTTTTTAAGTCTGATCCAAGAACATCAATGTTCATACCCATCTGTCCTTACCTCAGAGAAGGAAAAACGCATCTCCATTAAAAAAGGGGAAAAGGACAAATTCAGAGTTCTCACATAAAATTTTGTGACTTTATGTTAATTTTACTGCGTCCTGAAATCCCAAATTGTAAATTATCCTTTTGGCGAACAAACAAGCATTTAGGGGTTATGGAGCCATGTGGGAGAAAAGAGTCACTACAGATTAACTTTGGTTAGTGCAAAGATTGTAGTATGATATTTGTCTCCTTGTTTCCTCTTCCTGGCTCCTTGCGGGTTAATATTGTGTTGCAATGACATCATCAGAGTAGCTTGTTTATCTGGTACCATAGTTTTGGTCTTCTGACAAAGTATTTAGAAAAAAAAGTTTTGAAACAAAATTATTCTGTCCAGGTTTTTATTTGACTTTTACAATCAAAACTCTAGATCTCTGATTCCAAAAATAATGAACTCCCCGCTGTCAGCCGCTGTGGGGTGCTTTTATTCCCT
The DNA here is from genome assembly GCF_041296265.1 of Equus caballus. Classification (NCBI taxonomy): domain Eukaryota; kingdom Metazoa; phylum Chordata; class Mammalia; order Perissodactyla; family Equidae; genus Equus; species Equus caballus. The sequence goes on from NC_091698.1 coordinate 65,922,902, forward strand.
CGTTCCCCAAATGAGGGATGTGGTATTATGCCGGAGGTAATGTGAAACTGCAGAATAAAAATGGCACATCTCCGCATATAACTCTTATTTAAGATATTTTGAGAAATTTGGCAATTAAGTAAACACGGCTATATTGTAAAATGGAATGTAAAATTTTCATGGATTTATAATATAAAATAAGAGACTGCAAAGAAATGTTGACTTTATCAGGGATTTCTTTAGAAAACTCACCTTTCCCCATTAGGGGTAGTTTGATGGAAATTGTGGAGGAGGCTGATCTCAGATCAAGCTTTATTTTTGGCATTAGTGATAAAAAAAAAAAGCACTCAGGTTTTAGACAAAGGATATTTTCTGTCAGTCCCAGAAAGATTTAGGATTGGAAGCTACTATCTAAATTGATACTGTCAACTTAATCCAGGGAGCATTTTTATGTTTCTTTATTATCAGACATAACACAAGACAACATGTCATTTGATCAATGATGCTGTCAGGAATCAACACCCATTTGTCAGCCAGAAAAGAACAAATGACAAGAGGGTCAAGGATTGAAAAGAGGAGGGGCCTGGGTTAGAAATCCACCACCACGTTGGAAGATGTTCCTGGATTTTGTTGGTTGAAAGCCATCTAGACTATCCTCCTCCCTCCCTTCTTCCTTTTTTCCCTTCCTTCTTCCCTCTCCACTCCTCGCCTCCCTTCTTTTGGAGGCTCAGACCAGCAATATGTGATATTTGCCAGATTCTAGCAATGCCTTTGGTTAGATTACCTGTCAAGAGAAACTCCAGTGGATTCTGGTACAGTCCAATTTATAAATTTTAAGCAAAAAATCCAAAAGTGCTTCAAGAATATGAAGGTCTTTAATTCCTATAGGTTAGAACAGTTCGAATTCACAACTTTGGCTGTGAGCAAGAGGTTTCCACATAAGGACGTCACTCTGACGTGACAAATCAGAGCTGCTTTGGCTTAGTACAGGGCGGATGAAGGTCAAGGGATGAAGTTGCCCAAATTCACGCCCTAACATCAGACAGCAAATAACCATGGCTGTGGTAGATGAAGTTCACTTCCATCTGCCTGCTCCCTGTCCTGGAGATGTTCTTCTCTGAATAATATAGCTCTTATTTCCATGTTAACTGCCTCCCTTTATCCCATGTTGGTAGGGTGATCATAAGACTTGGGTGCCCAGGATAGCACTGGCATAATTACTAACAGAGTCCCCTTTTGTTCTCATAATTGCCCTAATTTACATGATAAATTAAATGGTTTCTTTCAAATCTTCACTCTAAAAACTAGCATTAAAGCTGAGCTATTTCAAAGAAGTCAGAGCCACAGAAATGAACATATAGCATAAATGCAGGTAATTTGGCCACAATGAGGTTGGAATGATTCAGCAGGACCACCTGGCAGAAACAAATGAGGGACCACTATCTTCCAGGGTCCCTAAGGCAGAGGAAGGGGCTCCTCTTTCTGAAGGGTGACCAAGCAGCGCCCAGTAGAAGTCACTGCGTGAGCCCACCAGTCAACCAGCCTCAGCCTGCTGCTTCAGACTCTCTCTCCTGGGCTTCCCTCCCTTTCCAGGGCAATGCTGCACCTCCATAGAGGGTGCTGCCTTTAGAGCTGCTGCACTTGTATTTGAATTCTGAGCTGATCACTTACCAGCTGTGTGACCTAGAGCAGATTCACTGAACCTCTCTAAGCCTCAGTTTTTCCATCCACAAAATGAGAATAATCAGAGCTGCCTTGTAGGGTGAGTGTAAGGATCAGAGATTATGTCAGTAAAGTGTTTAGTCTGGGGTCTAGCGCAAAGTTAGCACAAAATATATAGACGCTGTTTTCATAGCCTAAATCTGAATTCTGAACAACTTAGTAGATGGCTCTCCATATCTTTTCAGTGGGTCCCTATTTTTATATGCCTCCCTCTCATCAATCCTGTGAGTCAGCAAATCCCTGGAGGACAGAATCGCCACCTTATACCTCAGTTTTTTCCACAGCACCTAGTGTGTTCCAGAGTGCAAGACACAAAGCAGGCCTTCAATACATGCCTGATCAAGTAATCAGCTGCCTCCCAAGCCCAGGGAACACGGTTGGCCAGGGCCTCCCAGCTTTACCCCTTGCCCAAGAAGTCATCAAGATAACACAGTATCAGGGTTGCCCGCGGTGTCCACAGGTAAGGGGACATCATCGTATGGCAAAGGCGCGAGGGCCTATGTGGAGTCAAAATAAATTATTCTTTGAAAGCAGTGAAATTTCACTGCTCCTCTTTTGTTTAACCACATTCATAAATAATGGAATGTTGGTGTTACTTTTCTTCATTCCAAAGAATGAAAATAGAAAACAGGCCTTGGGTTTTCGGCTTGCAGTGCTGTGTTGCTGGCAATTGGTATTCATGCTTTCGTAAACAACGACCCTACTCCAAGACGCTGTTATGTTTTGAATGTGTGTATATACTGCATATATATACATATTTTAAATATTTTTTTAGCTGAGGGTTTGATTGAGAGGTTTAACTAGATGCAGGAAACAGATAAGCCAGAAAATTGCCAAATCTACTTATCCTCACTGCGATGGAGACTCAGCTTAAAATCAGCGTCTCCTCAAGTAGTACAGAAACAGAGTTTGTCATTAAGTATAATGCACTACTTTAACTCTTGATTATATTCCTGTAAAGGAAAGAATGCCATATGTTTTAGTCTTGTTGTTGTAACTAAATGTTTAAGATCCTCAGTGGAAGGGGCATTATCCTAGACTTCAATATATACCAACTCCTAGGGCTAAAATTCTTTGTAGATGTCAAGTATAGATTTATATTAATACTGGCTTCACTACAAGCATTCCTAAGAGCAGCCATTTGCCTTGAATTTCTCATGTAACTTCCAGTGATCAAACCAGTGAGTAGATGCAGCCACTTCACCTCTCTCTCCCCAGCCCCTGCTGGTGTCTGAACATATGGAGCATCTGGCCTTCATATCACTGTACCTCAATTCCCAAGCTCCCTTTCAATTTCTGCTTACTCTGAAAGCTAGAAATGTTGGGGGTCAAAGCACTAACCTAAACATCATTTACAATGACTAAAATGTGACTTGAATCCACTCCATTTTGTTTTTAAAAGAGCCTGAGACTTTCTATGTCTCTCTATGAGATATTAAACAAATGCAAGAATTTCAAAATCCACTTTGCTGACTCAAAAGCAGCACCTAACTGCCCATCCAGCCTTCTAGAACGCCTCCCCTTCACCTATCATTAGTCTTCATGGTAACATTTCTGTTGATATAAATTTGACCGTACATTTCATTTGTTATCCAAAGTGGTCAAGGACAAGTTGGAGAGGGTACATCATCTCTCTGCCCACAACACATCGGCCTCGAACTCCCCAAGTCCTGTGTGGGAGAAAGGGTGCAAAAGGGGAGACAGGGGTGAGTGAAGGTATGCGTCGCCCATGGCATAATTGTGCTGACTGGCTCAGGCAGTCAGTGGCATGCAGGTTCAAACAATCATGTGACCAAAGTTGTCCCCATACCACTTCACCACATAAACAAACTGGAAAATTGTCATGAAAAGGATTTGCTTTTCCAGTGATGAGCAGTTTACCTTTCCCTTTCACCGCAACAACTATGAGGAAAAGAATATCGTACGTTCACACCGGGCTCTGTCACAGTGCTTTCACGTGTGCATTGCATTCTGTCTTCACAAGAGCCCCGTAAGTTAAGTGTTTACATCCACATTTCAAAGGAGAAGAAACTAACTTCCAGATGGTTAAAACTCTCCTGAGATCCCATAGGCATGACAAAGCTGTGACCAGAGCCAAGGTCTCCCAACTCCAGCATCCTGTCCTCCCTTTGCTGGCCTCAGGGATAGGTGACACAGATGATCAGCTGCACAGCGTCCTAAAGGATACCTCTCTGGACCACCTCCCCAACACTCTGGGAACTGTCAAATGCCTCTCCTCAGCCTCCACTGTCAGTGCTCAATAAGCCTACCTTCACCACTCATCACTGGCACCCATCCTGAGTCCCCAGTGCAGGGCCACCATGTGCAGGTGTGTAGGTCATGCACTGCTCAACCCAAGAGGGTTCATTAACATTGTGAACTAAATGACCATCCTGTCTCAATATGCAAAGGTGTGCATGGTCCATCAGGCTAGGTATGACTGCCTGTGGAGCTGATGTGCCAGGCTCACAGGTGATGGCCTACTATGTTTACATAATCCCATCTATTTCTCACTACAAATTACATGGTATAACAATAAAATATCAATAAATAAAGCCTAATGTGTAAAAATTCATCTAATAGGAACTATAATTAATGTTGATGATGTGGATTCAGGGATGCTACTTGAAAGACTTAGTGTTTAAAGATGTTTTACTGAAAATTCACACACGATACCTTTATGCTCGTGTCATATCATGAGGAATTTTATTCCTGCCGTCAGTCTCACGGTACTTCACTAAGCCTATAATATTACAGCAAGGCTATGTTAGAGTCACATGAACAACTGAAAATACCGCATGATAATTTATAAAAAGAGAAAAGGAATTTGTTTTTTAAAAAATAAACATAAGCCTACCCAATACATATTTCTGAAAGGAGAATAAATATCTTTGGTCATTTTATAAAGTCATGGTTTTAAAAAGACTAGCCTACATTATTTTCCCTCATAGCGTAGCAACTTTCTTAGTTAACAATGGAACAAACTGCTAAAGGCTGAAAACGAATCTTCAACATTACCATTGTCAGTATCTCTATTAGTTGGCCTAACTCGTACTTCAGAAACCACTACAAAGAAAAGCAAAAATGACCTAACATAAACAATGATGTCCTCTCTAGATGCTTAGATACCTGTGGTAAAAGCTGGCCAAAGTGGCTGCAATTGTTTCCACCTGTGCGTGCGCACCACTTTGCCATGTGCCTTTAGTGTTCCTTTCATCAGACTCCCCAGCCTTAGAATTTGATCCGGCCTTGTGACTTGGCATGATCAACAGATTGCAACAGAAGTTGTGGTGTGCCAGTTCTGAGCTTCCTGGAGGTCACCATGTCAACGTCACCAAGCTAGCCTACTGGGGGTGACTGACTATGTGAAGCAGAGCTAAGCCATCCCAGCTGAAGCCATCTTGGGCCAGCCAGACCCCAGCTGACCCAATAGCTGACCACACACACCTGAGTGAAGGTGGCCAAATCCAGAACCATTCAACTGAGTCCAGACCAAACTGCTAACCCCCAGAATCATGGATAAAATAAATGGTGGTTGTTTTAAGAATGATGATTTGGAGTTACTTGATCTGTATCAAAATCTGACTGACTCACTACATACAAGAGGAAACAATATCATCTTCTAGTCTTTACGTCTAGTTTCCTGTTGGCAGAAGAGTCTCTAATACAAAGGTTTCTACCTCACCTCATTTTACAGTCCTGCTTGTAGGATTTTATCCTTTACGTGGCTACTTTCTCCATGATTGGGACAGCTTTCTGCCCAGCCAGCAGACACACAGATGTTCACCCACTGACCTCAGAGACCCTGTCTTCACATGACTGCCCAGAAAAGGAAAGGAAATTGCCTTGGAAATTAATTTTTCAGATTTATTTATAAGCCATTTCAAATTTCTGACCTGTGGCAAACCTTCCTTGGTGAAGAACTGTACACGGTTCTATGAGACCATCAGAGGCCATAGAATAAAAGCTGCCTGAAAAAACTACGTTGAGACCTCCAGGCCAGTGGTGAGAAGAGATGCTGCTACTTCATCTTTGAGATCGGAGATATCTGAGATTTGAAAAACTTTAATTTATGAAATCAGGAAGCTAAAAGGGACCTTGAATTCCTAAGAGAAGATTCCTAAGGGAATTCCTGAGAGCACCTTCCTAAGGACAACAAGCATAATCACCAACACCTGGTATTTGCATAGGTCTTCATCCCTGGGGAATCTACAGGGAGGTCTGAGCAACCAAAAGGCAGTGCCAAATACAAGGTGACCTCTAATGTAAGGAAGAACTGGCAAATGACCTCCAAAGAAAACTTTTGTGAAATACAATAAAGGAAAAGGCCAGGGAAGCTAGTGAACAGATAAAAAGGATGACAAAGTTCAGGTGGGAGATTAAGGGGGTAGAAAGGAATCTATATTACACATAATTTTTCAGGACTGACCACTCAGTAATAAGGCATTTAATTCAAGTTTATCACTACTAATCTTCTGGGAAGCTGTTAGAGTCTCATTTCCCACATGTGGTTCCCTTTTATATTAGAGAAGGTTTTTTCCTTTCTTTATCCAGTACCAAGGTCAAACATTGCTGCCACAATTGCTGTGCCCAATTCTCTGATGATGGCATGAGTAGATGTTTCTCTTCACTTTAGGAAAAGAGTGCAACTCCAGATAACTGCTTCTGAGAACAGGCCATATATATTCATACCCTAAAACATGTTCTGTCTGGCCAGACTCTCATAAAGCTCATAGGCCCGTGATGGTGCTAAACAACCTAGAACACCATTTTAGGCTTCAGCCCTGAGGTAGAGCAGCCCATGACGGAGCTTATTCTAAACTGAAGATCCAGATAAACTGTAGCACTCTCAAAGCTATGTTAGATAAGGAATGGCTGAAGGAATTGGGGGTTACCTAGAAGGTGATTCAAGAGGTACAAAGTAGCCAGTGATGTGCGAGGACCAGCTCTTACCAGCTGATAAGAGCAGATTGACAAATGCTCAGGAATTTTACAAGCTGTTTGATATCACACTCAAAGCTTGACATAAACTATGCTGGGAGAATTTACACCATGGAAATTAACAAATGATACAAATAAGGACTTTTTTTCTGGGAAGCTGATTGTTAAACATTTACCAGCATATTACTGGAAATAGCTGTCTTCAATTATTTTAAAATTATCTTCGGAAAGAGATTATATTTGGTCACAAGGCATGCTTTCCAAAGCTTTCGAATACAGTATCTGCAAAGGCAAATGAGGATAAAACGGCCTCCTAGGAACTCCAGTGATATGCTCCAAAGTGGCAGAGAATCTAAGTAAATATTGAAGGTATAAAATAATGAGGATATATTATAATGACAGAATTGAAATACTAGATAACAATAAATGCATTTTATCTAGCCAGTGAGTAGGCTTAAAAATTTAAAGTCCATGCATTTTTCAAGAGGGTATTTTAAATACTGATAAAATCAAACTTTTTAAGTAAAAGATATAAGAATAAGGTAAAGGTACAAGGTAAAATTTTGAGAACAACCATTAAAATTAATAAGGAGAGTATATAATATCTAAAACAGTAGCTGGAACAAAATAGAATGAGAAAAAAAACAACACAAAAGCAATAAAGAAAACAAACACAAAAAGTCAACAAATAAAAAGCAAGAATGGAAAAAATGGAGCATTTAAAATTAGAACAAAATAGAAAGCAAGTTTCATGGTAGAAAAAAGCATCTATATAGATTAATAATTAGAATAAATGTAAATTATTGAGGTCATCTGTTAAAAAAGATTGTAAGAATGGATTAAAACACAAAATCCAGTTAATAAGTGGTTATAGAGGCATGCCTAAAACAGAAAGACACAGAAAGGTTGAGAGCCCAAAGATAGAAAAAATTATACTAGACAAATATTTATCAAATGAAAAGCTGGTGTATATATATTAATATCAGATAAAATAGACTTTAAGATAATTTAATTTTTTTTTTTAAAGATTTTATTTTTTTCCTTTTTCTCCCCAAAGCCCCCCAGTACATAGTTGTATATTCTTCGTTGTGGGTCCTTCTAGTTGTGGCATGTGGGATGCTGCCTCAGCGTGGTTTGATGAGCAGTGCCATGTCCGCGCCCAGGATTCGAACCAACGAAACACTGGGCCGCCTGCAGCGGAGCGCGCACACTTAACCACTCGGCCACGGGGCCAGCCCCTAAGATAATTTAATTTTAAAAAGGGATAATAAACACAAAATTCAGATTAATGGTCACTTGTCAGCATAGGAACATAAGAGAAATAAGAGAGGAGAAACAAGTACACGCAATAGCATTGGTTATGTCCTATTTCTTCAGTCCACAAATGTTTCTTTGCTCAATAGTTTACATTTATGTTACTTACATTATCTGTAAGTTGTGAATATGACATAGTTTCAAAATCAAAATCTCAATTTTAAAGAGATTTCTGTTCACTATACAAAGTCTAATTTAGTTATAATTGGAGCTCTCCAAAATCTAAGTGGGGATTTATGGGGCAGGGGTCCAGGTGGGAGGTTCAACTGATAATGAGTTTTTTGTCACTGGAGTTCGTCAAGCAGAGGAAAGTAAACCCTTTTAAATTAATGTGAAGATATTAAAGTAACTTTAAGCATTAGTTGGTTGATTGAATTAAATCCCTTCCGCATGCGAATGACTGTGCTTCCAAGGGTCAAATAATTGAAATTCATTAATGGAGCGAAATAATTTTACTGTTCGTGTTCACCAAAACTGTTAACAATATGGAGACCATGCAGATACTGCCTCGATCTTCCAATCCTGGAGTTAGAATGAATGAGTTACTCCCAGGAGAAGTTAGGGAACAACTTTATGCTAAAAGTTACTTGCTTCTGTTTTCCCCTTAATGATAACTTAATCATTTCATTACATGTCATTATTCCCTGGTGAGGCAGAGGGGAGGGAGGGAGGAGACAGAGTGAGATATACATGTTTAGCATTTTCACATAACTCAATTTATGCAACTAATTACCTAAAGATAGTGTTGAAACTAATTTTAGCAAGTAATAAATTGTAAGCAGGATCTTAGACAATATTCTGCTTTTAATCTGCATGGATTGTGGAGTTGAAAGTAGAAGCCACTTTGCTAAAAGTGTTGCCAAAATTTCCTCAGATGCCTCACCATCAAGGAGATTGGAAATGGCAACAAAAGTGCCAGGATTGTTACCTACAGGGAACACTTAAAACTAAGTTAAAAGAATAGATTAAATGAATTCATTTGTGCCATCCTCAGAACATGGAGATGAGAGAATCGAGAAAGGATACGCAATAGCGGGTGGACCGCTGGCATTTACTAAATCCCCACTGAAAACATAGCCGCTCCTTAGATCACTTGGATTAGTCAGTTATCTCAGCTGATAACCCAGTCAAGAGTGCCTCCCACCCACAGAGATCTGCCTCGGGCTCCCTACCCCACCCGCCTGTCTTCTGAGCAATGCCATTCACAGTTATTAATTACAGAGAGAAAGAGGATCAATGACCAGAACCCAGAAGTTCGGGTTTTCTATCAAGCGGGCTGGAAGGAGAAGGTGATGCCAAGACTAGAAACAGGTCCCTGCTCTTCACTTAGTGGCACTCTTAGTGATGTGTCATATTGTAGGTTGTGTTTTGTTTGGAGAAAGTCAATGATGTCATTCTTCTGAAAAGAGAATGGTGACCAGCAGGGACACTTCTGCAGTGAAAGAATGTGAACTACTCCAGACATACATCGAGCTTCTATTTGCTCTCTTCCTTGGGTCAGGGCATAAGAAACCGATCCTGAAAGATAAGGGAGTAGATTATCTTGCCCCGGAAATCACTGCTGGCACAGAGGAATTGTGCTATTTGTCTGGAAGTGACAAAAAAAAAGCATCATTTGGTGGGTCATGTGACTCTCCACTCTCAAGGCGGATCTCTTCCAAGGGCTCTGTGTGGAGGCTCTGAAATCTGTGGAGATTTTTCTCTGCAGATGCAGGAAGAAAGCAGGTGGATGGATAAATAAGCATGGCCTTGCTCCTGGTCTCCTTGTTGGCATTCCTGAGCTTGGGCTCAGGATGTCATCATCAGGTCTGTCACTGCTCTAACAGAGTTTTCCTCTGCCAAGAGAGCAAGGTGACAGAGATTCCCTCCGACCTCCCCAGGAATGCGCTTGAACTGTGAGTATCAGAGGCAGCGGGAACAACTGCGTGGCTGGCATTTGTGTGTTGCGTGTTATTATTATTTTGACATAAGGCTGATAACTGTTGGGCTGAGATATTTCTGCCCTGATTGAAGGCTTGAATAAAACAAACTCCCCCAGCCCAACGCTCCTGCCCTGCGGCTCTCCCAGAATCTTAGTAAGAGTTTATCTGAGCCTCTGTCAGGGAAGGGCAGTACGGAAACCTGAATCCAAAGGCGAAAGGGAGGCTTTTTAGTGTTTTCAACATATCTGCTCTTGAGTTCTCTACTCTCTTTGGTGGAACCGGAAAAGCAAAACTAAGAAAAAGTAGGAACTTAGAAGATCCAGCATTGGAGGCAGAAAGATGGCTTTGATTTAAGTGACTACATGACGTGTGACTCCTGAGGACACAGAATTCAAGAATGCAAGAGTCCTTGTTGCTTTGGAGGCAACAGCAAATAATTCCTGAACTGAGATTCTGCTTTATGGGGGAAGAGAGGGTTGGAGGAGAGGGGAAGGGGTGTGAAGAAAGGAAGAAAGGAAAGAAGCAAAGAGGTGGAGAGAGGAGAAATACAGGATAATCTTTTATATAGCTAGAAAAAGTGATTCCCAACTTTGAATTTTTACTGAACTATTTTAATAGGAAGTAGAGAGACTTTTAGGGTTGGGTGAGATCTTAGACATCATTTCACTCTCTTTATTTTGCAAATGAGGAACCTGGGGTATGGAGAGGAAAGAGAATTGCACAAAGTTTCACAGAGAGTTGAAACCAGAGCCAAAACTAGAAATCAGGTGTTTTTTACTCATAGTCTAGTGTTCTTACCCCGAAACCCATGTCTGACAGCATTAGAGCAAGAGGAAAGGACTGTTTAACTACTTCCCCTGGAAAGTGGCAAGTTGTGGCTCAGAGATTGTAGATATCCTCAGTGTTTTTATTTCAAGGATTTTAAACAGAAGCTGCTATTCTGGAAGCCTGTTTCAATCTCGGTCCCCCAAAGCTATGGATGACTCTTATGTTGTTGCAGAAGGTGATCATCTTTTCAGTCCACTGGTGATCATATCTACACTCAAACGTGTTGGTGTTGCATTTCAGATTTCACTCAGGGACACATGGCCACAGGCTTGGTTGGTTCTGTTTCTACTTTTTCCCTTGACAACATGAGTCCTCAGTTCCTACCCAGAGGCAGCTGCAGCGGCAGGGAAAATAACTGGTCAGCTCTGTGTTTTGGCTACACTGCCTCAGATGAGACAGCTATTCCTGATTATGGGGAAGAATGTGCCCATGCACAGTCTGTTTAATTAGGTCATTATAAACACAGGAAAAGGCCAATGTACCTGAGCTCTCCTAAGGAGCCACTTGCTTCTAAGTGACTTTCAACAATTACTTAACCTCTTCTGAGCCTCAGGTTTTTCGGTTTTTAATACAACCCTGCTTGGTTGGATTGCTGTGAGCAGTAACTGATATACGCCCCCCCACCCCCCCCTTCTGCTTCTTCTGGCCCTCTCCACTTCTTCCAACTTTTCCCCGTGGGTCAAGCAGTGCCAACCAGTTTCTAAAGCAAATAGTCCCTAAAAAGTTTCAATTTTAGGGTGATACTGCTCTATCCAAAACCCTTCTACACTAGGCTATCTGCTTTCTGGTATCTTTTAATCAGAAGCGAGATTTTTTTCATTCTGCATAGAAAACAGGAAGGAAGGAAGAAGGGAGGGGAGGAGAGAAAGATAGAGAAAAGAAGAAAATGTACCTCCACACCCCAGCCAGTGTGTGTGTATGAGTTAGTCTGGGATGAACAGGAGTATGATTTCTTAAATCATAGAGGATAAGGTATAAATGACTAAAACCTATCTCTGCCTGAGAGCATTTTTCAACTGAGGAAAGAGACTTTAGGAAAGAGTGTATTGGACAGAACACCAGAAACAAATTTCACACTCTTGACAAAGGCTAGCCCTGGGTCAGTCCCTTACTTAGGCGTATGTAACGGAAGACAAAGTCTCATAAAACTAAGAAGGCAAAAAAAAGAGTTCTTGCCAGTTGTTGGTATTTTTCCCCACCTGAGGACTGAGTATGGTTCTTTGAGAGCTTTGATGACCAGAGAAGTTCTCCTGGATATCTAATCTTAAGAAGGATTTTTTTCTCTGCACACTTATCAGTAGGGTGTGAGATGGACCATTCTAGAGTTCATCTTTGTAATCTTCTCAGCAAGGTGTATTGAGAAAAAGAAGATGAATGTTGCTTTAGCTGTTAGACCAAAAAAAAGAAAATTATTTGAGGATATTTTTGAAGTCAGTGTGTTAATCACTGAAGAACAGATAAAATGCCAAGTGAACTAGAACTCAGACAAGTCAGAACGAAAGAGCAATTATTTTTGCTTCCTTAAAAGGATTAGATAAGGGTTACCTGGAATATTGGCAGAAGGAAGATGAAACTGCTTGTTCAACTAAGTATTTCTAATGCACCTTGCAGTCTCCTGAGTTTGAATATTGACTCTAACCATGATCACATTAGGTGTAGGTGGGTGGAATAGCTGGGCTTCAACGACTGACTGCAATTGCTTAATCCATCACCATGTCAAAGCTTCATTGTTAGTCAGGTTCACCTGGGGGAAAATGACTTCTAGATTTTGCTGTGTACATTTTGATCCTATCGTTCCATCTGCTTTGCGGCAGTTTCATTTCATATATCTGCAAGCTATCACCGAAGATTTCTAATTACCAACCCTCTGCACATGCTGACATTAACGCCAAACAACACAGAAGCCCCATCAATGGGCAGGTAGATTCCATTTACCAAAGGGCCCTCCTATTTGCTTGATGCTTTACACATACTACTTCATTAAAACTTCATGATGGAACTGCAAGTTTGGGATGGCTGCTCTAATTTCCAAATGAGGCAAACAAAAGAACAGAAAAGCTAAATGACTTGGGCAGAGTCACCCCTGCGGCTCCTGAGTGGCAGAGCTGGGATCCAAACTTCAGCTCGCGTTTCTGTCTCCTCTGCATGTGTGTACAATGAAAGTCTGATTCCTTTTATTTCTTATGTTTAAAAAAGTAAATTAATAAAAGTATCCTTTAGAATTTTAACCAGAAGTCAGCAAATCTTTTCTATAAAGAGCCAGATAATGGATACTTTAGGCTTACAGGCCATAGAGTCTCTTGCGACTACTCAACTCTGCCATAGTTGTAGGAAAGCTGCCACAGACAAAATGTAAATGAATGAGCATGGCTGTGTTCCAACAAAACTTTGTGTATGGACACTGATGTTTGAATTTCATATATTTTTCACACGTCACAAAATATCATTTTTCTTTTGATTTTCTTTAAATCGTGTAACAAGGTGAAAAACATTCTTAGCTCATGGGCCAGACAGAAAAGCAGGGAACAGGTCAGATTTAGCCCACCGGCTAGAGATTGCCCACTTCTGATTTAGAGTGTGGCTGAGAGTGGTGAAATGTTACTGGCTTAAGCAGGGTTTAGGCAGCCTGCGGTAACATGGCACCATGGAGAAAGTACTAAACTAGGTGAGCAAATCAGGAAGGGAGGGAACATTCACAGGTGGGCTTTTAACTGGTTCTGACAAGTCAGACATGGTAGAGTATAGCCTCTAGAATCCCAGAGACCTCAGTTCAAATGCAGCCTATGCCACTGTCTTTTGCTCTATCATGTGGGCTCTTGGCTATATAATGGACATTGCAGTGTGTGCCTTACAGAGTTGCTATGAGAATTAAATGAGACAATGAATGTAAAACACCTAGCCCAATGCCTCCCAGGTGGTGGGGGCGGTGGTTGCTGTTGTCATCTGTAAAATACTAGGAAAAAAAACCACTTACCACAAAGGACATTCATGTTGACCAAATGAGTCAATAGGTATGAGAATGCTTTGAAAAATTGTTGTAAGGATCTTTATAACTCTGAAATAGTTTACAGCGTTCCACTTACTTCAGAATAATCTCCTCCTCTCAGTGGCTGGAGCACTTACTCTCTATGCATTTACTTTCTGAGTAATAAAATGTATTCCTCAAGGCTTTTAATATTTGCCAAGAACTCAGAGAGCAGGTTTCATTCTTACTGTAGTCAAAGGAATTTTGATTTCTGACTTACCCTGGAAACTCAGCTTCACCTGGAGGCAGTCAGTGAATCTAGAAAGAACCCTTTAATCTTGCTGCATTCTTCCTGGAGTTAGAATCTCTAAGGAGAATGTGAACACCCATTCAAAATCCGAAAGTTTAACTCTAAGTGACAGTATGGATACAGCTACCTTTCCTTCAGCAAGGTCAGATGACCACAATACTAAGAGGAGAAAAGGGTCCAGTGGTGGTCATTCGCAGCATAGGGAGACCTGTGCTGCCTGTGTTGACCTCTCTCCTCACAGGAAGTTCCTGTATCTCATTCCAATCTCAATTGACCGCCATTTACTTCTAATTACCTAATTATATTTTTTCCCTTTTCATTTTCTTCCTTTGCCTTATATTCCTTTTTTGTTTTTTGCTGTCTTGGTTTGGATCACTCTCCATATTCCATAGCTGTAGATTATTGTTTAGTTAGGAGATAGTTTATTTTTCCTTGGTAGGGTCTTAGTTCTGAGGGATGTCTCAGTATTGTGTGCCAGAAAGGGAATACTTCGCTATGCCAATAAGTTCTGTGATCTCCAAGAGGAAGTAGAGTTTGTGATGTCTGCAAACAAGTTTAATTATGGAAGTATTTTCTCTAAAAGTATCTTCAGGGTTTAGTGTTCTGCAGAACATACTTTGGGGAAGGCTAATCCACAAGCTGGTCTTTCCAACCCCAGTCAGCAGAATGAATCCCTAGTAAAGTCTAAATTGCAGCTCAGACCTCTTGACTCCCAGTTCAGTCCTTGATCACAGCTAGAGATGGATCTTGGTTGGGTTTTCTTTGCTTTGTGCCTGAGAAGCAGCTGGTTAAGAATGTGATGTGTCCTCATGAAAGAGATTGTTCTGAAGTATAGATTATAGCCATGAGGGAACTAGGTGATACTCATTCTGAGGTGAAGAAAGGAAAGAGAAAGCAATGGATTATAAAACTACTAAAACTGCTCCTGACTTCCACATTTGTTGAGTATTGATGGTTTAATTCTCCTCATCATGCAAATTTCACTTTCCTTATTGGCCATAACTAATCAGTTTTACAAACTCCCTTCATACTGTGATTAGCAATAGCTCTCTTATTTTTCATTGCCATCATCTTTGTTTGGCCCCTGAATATTTAAAGTCTGGGTTATATATTTACTTCCTAATTTATCTCCTTCCTATTAATCTCTTTCTTCTCCAAACCAGCCTGCTTACTGCCATTCCATTTTTCTTGATAAAACATCACTGCCGCCATGTTATGATTCCCCAGTTCAAAATTATCCAGTGGCTCACCATTCTGACTTGACTTTTCACCGTTCTCCAACAGGAGCCGTCTACTCCACAAAGTTGATACAGACTTACTCTCAAGCTCAGTTTTGTGCATTTCTGTGCATCCCCCTGTGTCTTTATGTTATGACTCTTGTTTATACTATCCTTAGTTTCTTCATTGCCTCTTGAAATCCAACCTACTTATAATCTTGCTCAAAGATTACCTCTTTCATGAAGTCTTCCCTGCCTACTCCATCTCTATTTAATCTGAAGCCCAGCGCTGTTCATTTTCACACTTAATCTTGCTTTGCACTTAATTTTTCATGTGCGTCTTATTTCTTTAACTGCAGTGAAGCTTTCCTTTGTACTCCTTATTGTGCCTAGTTCGATGCAATGTATGTTCTGTGTCCTCAATTACATGTAGAACAAATGATAGAATAAATAAGGGGGAATTACCTCTGTTTATTTGCTCTGCTCCTCAGCATTGAAGAAAAGATTCTTATGAAAAATGATTATTGCTCTCCCTGTGGTGAATTACTATAGGATTTGATAGTTTCCTTGTTTTCCTTGCCTTTTTATGTATTTGTTTTAAGCAAACGCCTGCGTGCAGAAAGAGAGATACATAGACTTGAAACAAGGTCTCCTAAGTTAAAAGTTGAATGTTCTATATTCTAGGCACGTCACTCAATTCTCTTGACTTAAGTAATAATACCTGCCCTCCTATCCCTAACAAGAATATTGAAAGGATGAATGAAATTGCTAAACAACATCACTTTAAACAAGGCAGAAATGTTCAAAGAAATAGAATTTTTGCTAATAGGGTCAGATTCCAAA
Source organism: Equus caballus (assembly GCF_041296265.1). Classification (NCBI taxonomy): domain Eukaryota; kingdom Metazoa; phylum Chordata; class Mammalia; order Perissodactyla; family Equidae; genus Equus; species Equus caballus. The sequence continues at coordinate 65,938,943 of NC_091698.1, forward strand.
CTCTGAATGTTAGGTTTCCTCTGTTGCCCAGATGTGCTTTGATTATTATAGTTCAGTCTGGATATGAAAACCAATAACCCCACTGTGCAGATTGCCCTAGGTGCCCGTATCTGGACACTCCTACTGCCTTGTTTAGCTAGTTCTTTGAAAGAAACACACAGCACAGTTTTCAAGCTAATGCATACATAATCCTTTCTCTTCTGAAACAAAACCCTGCACCCCCTTTAGTAAGAAGTGATACATCTATGTCCAACATTTGAAATGTAATTGGGCTGGGGGTAAGAGAGGTTTATATTCCCTGCAGAGGAATCAGTAAAATGACTAAAGGAATAGCTATAGAATGCAGTACCTTGAAAGAGAAAAAGGAGAAATTATATTGCAGGGAAAAAATCCTTTAAAGTAGAAGATGAACTCTACCCTGAGAATTGGCTAAGAGCTATAATTTACAGAGTCATTATCAGCACTTGAAGAGCAGGGTTTTGATAGCACAGAAGCACTCTTGCTTGGTGATGATGAAATTCCCTTGTTTACCTAAAGGTGAGTGCTGTCCTTCCTCACCCAAATCCTCTACCAAAGAAGCCTACGCTTCAGAAACAGGACATCTTGGCTGCAAATGGGAAATTCATTTAGCTTTCATTTTAACCACTAATTGGGTTATCTAGTCACTCTGGTTGATTGGACTATAGTTTTTTTTAAGCTGTTAGATTTAGACTCTCCAATTTAGCTTTATTTAGACTAGACTCTAGCTTATATATCCCACAAGGTCACCTAGGAAAAAGAGTAATTATTTTTAATTGCTTAGGATCTGATTATAATGAGATTTGGATGTTTGTTCTAATCTAACCTCTTCCTGAAGTATCTCAGAGCATGTTTTGTGTCCCTGACCTGAACATGCCATTACCTTGTTCTTTCATATAGAATATGCCAACTGATCTAAAAATCTTCAAAGGATGTGGAAAAAATATTTGAATAAAGCATCTAAACCTTACCAAAGACTTGAACTCAATTATATTTTTAGTCTTAGGAATGGCTGAGTCCTCTCTCGTTCATCCCTTATCTCCCAGACCTTTTCCGGCAAGAGCCAAGAGAGTCATCACAGAATCCTGTGTCAAAAATAGTGGAAAATGTATGCCATGAGCCAATTTTTGTGTCTCTCTAATGCCAAGCTTGCTGAAAACCTCTAAGAAATAAGGACTCAAAAAGTTCAGCCAAGTTTCAATGAAACAGAGAAATCAATTAATTGAGGCTATCAGAGAGAAAATTCATCAGTAGATTGGTGAAAGTTTAAAGTAAAATAATGCTGAGGTTTCTTTCAATTCTAAAATGCTTTGACTTTACAAATATCTTCAGGCACCAACTTTCCCCAAATCAATAGGCTTTTTCTAGGTCTCTGAGTCCAGCAGGCGTATAATTCCTAAACTGTTCTGATTTCAGTTGTGGGGTTTGGGGTGGGAGGTAAAGGGGGTTGAGGAAAGTTCCCTTAGGCGCAATACAGTTCTGTTATTTTGAAATGAAGCATGGGAAAACACCACACAGACACCTCTCTCTCCTGTTATTTTCAGTTTGGAAGGAGTTTTAAACAAAGAGTTTGGGAGGGATCCCAGCTCCAACAATGACTTTGTAACGAAATAAACAAAGGCTGATGGAAGATCATGAAACGTTTCATCTGGAATCCTCTTGGAATAGGAGTGGCATGAAAAAGAAAGGCCCTTTATAGGGAAGGGCCATAGCCTTGAGCACTAGATTTCCAGGAGTGGCCCCAATTTAAACTGTCCCTTCTAAGAAAGTCTACTAAATTTTGGTTCGGAAGATAGGATCACATCCCTAGAAGACTGGGTTGCCTCTGGTTGTGCTTTCCCTATCATTTCATGGTAATGGCTTCTGAATTGGTCTCTGTGCCTTCAGTCTTCTCCACTCCCAGCTCCCTGCTCTGAGCTCTTGCTCTGGTCTAATTCCTGTGTGGGCTCCAATGCCCAGATTCAGGACAAAAGCCCAATGTCCTAAGTTTAACATTAAGGTCTTCCATATTTTGGCCTCAAATCAACTCTCCTGTCCTCTCATCTTCCATCCTCTCAACTCTTTGCTCTTTGCAGTATTTTCTATTCCCCAGCTCCCAAATCTTATGTTCCCCTACTCAAATAATATTATTTTCTCCAACCTGAAATACGTTCTCCTACTCCAATATTATTCAGTCTTTGAGACCAAAGTAAAGATGCTCATTTTTCATGAAGTTTCTTTCAACAGCAAATATTTATGGATTATATTTGTTCAAGGCACTATACTGGGCGCTTGGGAGAAAAGAATCAATAGGAGAGGCACGGTGCCTGTTCTCATGGAGCTGCTGAAAGAGAAGAACATCAAACAAGTAATGACAATAATGTCTCTCCTCCCTTTTACCCACAGCAATCAAAAACCTCCCTCAGAACTCAGAATAGTGACTGTCAAAATCACTCATTTGACGATTAATTACAAGTTGCCTTGTGTAATCTGAAATCATAGATTGTGAGAGCTGGAAGAAACAGATGCCTAGTGAAAGCCAGTAGGAAGATGCTGGCCCGCTTGATGCCAGAAGAAAGTTGATGAGAAGACGTGTATCTAACTGTCCTACCCAGATTTGCCCTTTGAACACCTTAGAGTTGATTTCGGGAGCTGTGCAGGGCCACTTCCAAAATACTCCATTCTTTACAAGGTCAGAAAATCCTTGCTTTATTTTACAGGGAGAACATAAGACTTCAAATGAAATAGAATGATAAGTAAGCATCAGCAAATTTCTGATAGGGTTTAACTGGGAGATGTTGAAATATTTAAGTTTGACTAGAAGTTTTCAACTTGCGAAAATACAAGGGACTGGCTCCTTTGAGGCGGGGTGGAAGAGAATGCCACAGGAGATGGAAAACAGCATCAAAGGGGGAAACTTAGGCTGTGCTGTTTCTTTGCCAACCTCATAATTTTTCCTACAGCTGCTTGTGTTCATGAATACTGTTATGTGGATATTGGGTAGGGAGCAGATAAAGGAGTTTACATGTCAAGGCGCTGTGTATGCCGGCTTCCCCCTAGAGCAGCTGAATGTCATCTCTGAAGTCTGGCAATCACACAGTTAGCCTTAACAAAGCCCAGATATCTCTTCTGAAAATGATGCACCTTAAAAATGTTTACTTTGGCATAAGGGGGACACTAATAAGGAATTAATGAATGTTCTTGAACTTATAAACAACTTGCCTTTCTTCTAAATTTCAGACTATTTCGTATGGCTGTGCTTAGAATAGAAAAACAAATTGAGTGCAAAAGAATGACCACTCTCCATCATCAGATCACAACCTGAGCAAGTATCAACAGTCAGCCCAAACCCTTGCCACTGCCATGTGCCCACCAAGGCTAATATCTGGTCAGAGTAAGAAGGGAAGAAACCTTCATTTAATTGGTGTTTGTTTTGTGGGCAAGCAGGGTAGAATTTCTGTAAATAAATATATGGGGTGGTAGAGGGAAGCAGCAGAAAATGCAACAAGAAATACTCTTAATTTAAACAAACAAACTGCAAAGGCAGCGAAAGCAAATATGAGAATTGTGATGAACAGCAAAGAGGTCATCTGGAATCCTGCACACAGTAGCAAAATTGCTTATCAGTCCCCTGATTGTGAAAATCTGCTGAGCCCTTTCAAGAAGAACATACAGTCTTGGAATGGCATCTGATTCCCCAAAACAAATACCTAGAGACAAGAGGAAAGAGAACAAACAGTCATGATAGCCAGATAGGAAAATTACAAAGTAGCTCTGGAAGCCGAGCTCTCGGGTAAGATTTGGGAGGAAGAAGAGCAAAAATAAAAGCAACAGAGCTATAAATAAAAGAAATGGATGGGCCATTGAGTCGGGGAATTGCTGCTTCTGTATCTAGGTTTTGCGTCTTCGGCTGGTCAAATTCCCTGGAGAAGATTCTCCCAAGCTCCTGCATGGAAGGTGAAGTCCTAACAGCCAGCATTCCAGTGGCTGGGGAAAGGGCTGCGGGTATCAACAGGCATAGGAGGTCCCTGGCATCCCCTAGTCCAGAAACTCTTTCTACTCTCTTTAAAGAATAAGCCTTTGGTGTTTTGCTCAGGTCGGGAGGAGCAGTTGCCTGACTGCTCCAAGTGGGAAGTATGGCTGCCTCTTAAACTTTCCACCAATTCTCCTTACTTTGGCCACCTCACCCTACTTCCACCCCACTCCCTAATTCAGGGACACCAGTGCCTCCAATTCCTGAGTGTTTCAGGGATTGTGCAGTGCAAATCACATTGGTTTAGGAGGTCATTTTCTAAAGTCTGCCTAGTCAGCCCTTCTCAAACTTAAATGTGCATGCAAATCAGAGGAATATACTGGGAAAGCGCAGATTCTGATTCAGTAAGTCTGGGGTGGGGCCTAAGAGTCCACATTTTGAAGCAACTCCAGGAGATGCTGGCAGTACTCGTTCCAGAACCACATTCATCTATGTTCTTTACAGTCCTAAAATTTTGTGTCCTTGTTCCTCTGTCCGTGTGGCTTTATGCATTTCAAAAAAAAAAGGAAAAAACCCTCCCCTTACTGTCTTCTGAGTGGGATTTCAAGAGGAAACAAATAGTTATTTCTTTACTATGCCATCTCTGCCCAAGAATCCTCATTCTTTATTCAATCCACTCAATCTGGCTCTCCTCCCATTGTTCCACTGAAAATTTTCTTGTCATATGTACCAATAAACTTCTCTTTATTTTCAATATATTTTATACTGCGGTTACATTATTTTTCAAATAATATATAAAAGTTTGAATATAAGAGGCATCCTCACAATTTAGCTGTCAGATTCAGTGGTCACATCCCTATCTACATGTTACATGCCTCTCAGGAACACTCACAGCTGACCATCCTCCTGCTTGAAACACTTTTCTCTTTTGACTTCCAGGTTCTGTGACACCACACTAGCTTTCCTCTTACATCTCATGCCAGACCTTGATCTTCTCTGCTGAGTTCTCCATTGCTACCCAGTCTCTGAACGTTGAGTTCCTCAGGCTTCATTCAGACCTGCTTCTCTCGTGCGTCTCTACTCTCTATGGTGATCTCTTCCAGTCTCATGGCTTTAAATGCCATCTACATTCAAAATGTATGTGTCATGCCTAACCTTTCCATTTGAGCTCCAGACAAGTAATATCCAACTGAAACCTTGACATTTCCACTTGGATCTCTGACTGGCATCTCAAAACCAACAAGTAGAAAATAATATACTTAATCACCCTCCTCTAAGCCCCTCAGGATCTCCTCTCCCAGTCTTTAGCATATATATATAAGTGCACGTATTACCAACCCCCACCCCCACCCCCAAATCCAATCCAACACAAAGTCCTGGAGATTTGACCCATAAAATATAGCACAAATGTCTCCACTTCTCTTTATCTTTCCTGCTACCACTCTAGCTCAAACCAACATCATCTCTCGTTTGGCTCCTATAAGGGTCCGCACTGCTTCCATCCACTGGTTCCACTTGAACCAACAATCCAGCCCTCACACAGCAGCTAGAGAAACTTTTTAAGAGAGTATGGTATACAATTACCCACAATTGCTCTTAGAATAGAATTTACTCAACTTATGTTTCATGACTACCTACTATGGCAGGCACTGTTCTAGATGCTGGAGATCCAACAGTGAGCAAAACAGACAAATCCCTTCCCTTGTGGAGCTTATACGCTTTGCCATGTCTACAAGGCACTCCATGATCTGACCTCTGCCTGCATTTCCACAGGCGTGGTGCCCATCATCCACTGCTTGCCCATCACCACGATGCTTTAGCCACCCTGGGCCCCTTCCCACTCTTCAAATACACCAAGCTCTTTCCCACCTTAGGTCTTTTCACTTGCTTTTCTTTTTGTTTAGAATGTTCCTCTCTTCTTCACATACTCCTCATTTTTCCAGTCTCTACTCAAATCTACCTCCTCAGATGGCTCTTCCTTGACCATTCTGCTATGGTAGCATCACCATATATGTATATGACCATTTTCTTCTATAAACTTACTGAAATTTGAGTGTTTTTATGTTTGCCTATTTATCTCCCTTCACCAGAAACTGGAACTAAAGTTTTATGATGGCGATGATTCCAGTGTGTAGAATAGTTCCTGGTAGAGAGTAAATGCTCAATACACGCATAAACTGATGGATGAGTGAAAGGCTCCTTCAAGCAAATAAGAACTAGAAGAAAAGATCGCTTGTAACAAACATCTATTAGTCCCAGTATATCACCATGCATTATGCTTTTTATAGTATCTCGCCTAACAGTCTTGCACTGTAGCTATTCTTGGAAATATGAAAAAAGATATCAAAGAAAGAACCAGCCCAAAGTCACTCAGCTTCTCAGTGTCAGAATGGAAATTGAGATTCCTGATATACCTGATTAAAAAATACCCATTCTTTGTTCTAACCATGAAAAAAGAGAAAAAAGACTTCCCTGTTCTCTGAACTCCTAAAGCAGAACAATCTAGACTCTTCATCTGAGCTTAAATATGTACAATGCAGGGGTCATCTGCAATACAAAACTTACGTGTTATCTTGTCTCTCAAATACAATAAGCTCTCTGAGGGCTAGCCCTGCACTGCTCTCCTGCACCAGCAGGCTTGGATACTCAATAACTACTCAATAAGGAGGACAGAGACAGAAAGACAGAAAATGAGTGAGTGAGTTCGTGAATAAATAGAAAGAGGACTGAAAAGCAAAAGTCAATGGCCATTTCCAGGTAAATTGCAAAATAACCAGAAGTTGTCTAATAATGCTAAAGAGCTGTTTGAACAATATGTGTGCCTATGGAGGAGGCAGTTGGAAAGACTTGCTCCAACTCTCTGACGCTCTTTACACATTTCCTATGAAGATGGTTCCCCAGTAATGACTAACTCTCAGCAGGTTAAGTAGCTGATCTTCTGCAGGTGGAGAGGCTTAGCAGAAGTGAATACCATGTGAACCTGGAGTGCTTGATGGAGGCTTGGGGATCACTATAGATACTCCCTAAATGGTCCTGATATAATTAGATGAACTGTGATGATGATGTTTCAAAAGGTCCACAGAGTTAACAAAAAAAATCCTTATTGATCTAATATGACCTCACAACCCCTTTTCTAAGATTTCTTTCTTCTGTCTTTGGGGAATTGTACCTCTGTTTTCTCATTTTGAATATGGTTTAACGTCTAGATCAAGGCTGCTATAACTAGTCTGCTGTTCCCTATGTGGTATGATTTGAGAGGCACCAAGCTGGCTCAACTGCCCCCAATTATTTCCCCCATTATTTGTTAATTACAATGCCACCTTTAATAAATTAATCCTTGGAGCTTTAAAGATTTCTCTCATTTCTAAGACTCTGCAGTTGAAATATAAAATCCTTTTGGATAAATATCTTAAGCTTTTGAAGGCTGCCCCTTTAACATTTTGCAAAGTGTGTTCCTCACAACCCTAGTTTCATAAGATGCTCCAGAAATAGTAAATTGTTAAAATGTCTTGCGTGATCAAATAGGTTTGGAAAATGCTGCATGCTGAACCCTCATTCTAGAGATTCACAATGTACGTAACATATTAAAGGCTGTCAGAGGTATTCCCACTTTATATAACTCATAAGTGTTCCACAGAACACATCAGGAAACTCTGACTTAGTGACATGCAGTTAACCAGCAATATGCTTTGGCAAATGTGTCTCCATATATACCCCCAGGAACTGAAGAGTTGAGAAAGGTGGTATGTACAACCCCAAATACGTGGTAGACATAAATTTTAAAATTTGATGTGGGCCAAGTCTTCACTCATGCAGATCTGCCTTGTTCTTCAAACTAGAGAATTTTTTGCGAGATGAACTTGAGAGGGAATACATTTCCTCCCTCCTCTTAATTGTTTTAGGAATAAGAAATGAGGCCCCATAAAAATGATTTGTCTAAGGTCATTTGAGTAATTAAAGATATTGTCTATCCTCTATTTCTAAAGCCAGAAACTTTAAGTCCTCAATTTCCAAGCTTCTGTGGCAGGTTTGGTGATGACAAAACATACCTCTCTCCTCCCAAAGCACAGACCACCCTCCCCGCCGCCCTCCCACCTTCACCTCTTATCCCCTCACACCCAAGGAAACACCTTCCAGATATTATGAGCATTAGAATTCCACACTATTTTATTTTTACCTTTGTCTGCTTTTCAAAAACGCCTTTATTGATTATAACACATATGGCGTACAATTCAGTCATTGAAAGTTTACATTTCAATGGTTTTTCATATACAGTCATGCGTTGCCTAACAACAGGGATACGTTCTGAGAAATGCATCGTTAGGCAATTCTGTCATTGTGCAAACATCATAGAGAGTACTTACTCAGGTTTATATGCTATAGCCTACTACACACCTATGCTATATGGTACTGATATTATGGGACCACCATCGTACATGAGGTCTATTCTTGACCAAAACGTTGTTGTGCAGTGCCTGACTGTATTCACAATATGTACAACCATCACCATCGTCCATTTTAAAGCATTTTTATCACCTCAAAGTCAAATCACATACTCCCTCCGACCTGTTCTCCCCCAGCTTAAGCAACCACTAATCTCCTTTTTGTCTCTATAGATTTTTCCATTCTGGACTTTCATATGAATGGAATTACAGGTATGTAAGATGAGGTCTTTGTGACTAGCTTCTTTCACTTAGCATATTTTCAAGGTTCATCCAAGTAGTAACAGGTATCAATACTCCCTTATTTTATGGCTGAAAAATATACCACATTTTCTTTATCCATTCATCTGTGATGGAATTTGGATTATTCACCTTTTGGCTATTATGAGCAATGCTACTTTAAACATTTGTGTACACATTTTTGATTGGACATATATTTTCATTTGGCATGTACCTGGGAGTGGAATAGTTGAGTTATATGATAACTTTATGTTTCAGCCTTTGGGGAACCTCAAAACTGTTTCCCAAAAGTGGCTGAACCAGCCTACATTCCCATGAACAGTGTGTGAGGTTGTCTATTTCTCCACATCCTCTTCAACACCTGTTCTTATCTGACTTTTTGATTCTAGCCATCCTAGTGAGTATGTGGTATCTCATTGTGGTTTTGATTTGCATTTCCCTGATAAGCAATGATGTTCAGCATCTTTTCATATGCTTATTGGCCATTTGCATGTCAATTTTTCAATCTTTACAAAGAATCAACTTTTAATCTCATTTGTTTTCTCTATTCTCTATTTTATTAATTTCTGCTGTAATCTTTATTATTTCCTTCCTTCTGCTCACTTTGGGTTTAGTTTGCTATTCTTTTTCCAGTGTCTTGAGGTAGAAGCTTAGGTTATTGATTTGGGATCTTTCTTCTTTCTTAATATAAGCATTTACAGCTATAAATTTCCCTGTAAGCATTGCCTTACCAGCATGTCATAAGTTTTGGTATGTTGTGCCTTGATTTTCATTCATCTTAAAGTGTTTTTTGTTTCTGTTTGTATTTACTTATGATTCATTGGTTATTTAGTAGTACACTGTTTAATTTTGACATATTTGTGAATTCTCATTTTTTTTCCTATTTATTTCTAATTTCATTCCATTATGGTTAAGAGAATATACTTTGTATTATTTCTATCTTATCAAATTTATTGAGTTCTTTTTTTTTTATGGCCTAGCATATCATCTATTCTGGAGAATGTTCCATGTGCACTTGAGAAGCATGTGTATCTGTTGTCACTGGGTTGAGTGTTCTATATACATCTGTTACTCTAGTTGACTTTCAGTGCTATTCAAGTCTCCTACATATTTGTTTATCTTCTGTCTAGTTGTTCTATTCATTTTTGAAAGTAGAATATTGAAGTCTTCAATGATTATTGTCAAATCATCTATTTTTCCCTTAATTTCTATCAGTTTTTGCTTCATGAATTTTGGTGCTCTGTTATTAAGCATATATATGTTTATAATTGTTATATATTCCTGATGGATTGACCCTGTTATCCTTATAAAATGTTCCTCTTTATCTCTAGAACATTTGTTTTAGTTTTAAAGTCTCTTTTATCTGGTATTAGTATAGCCACTCCAGCTTTCTGGTGGCTGTTCTTTGCATGATATACATTTTTCAATCCTTTTACTTTTCATCTATTTGTGTTTTTCAATGTAATGTGTGTCCTTTAGAAAATGCATAGTTATGTTTTGTCAATCCAGTTTGACAATCTCTGCCTTGTGATTGGATTGTATAATCCATTCACATTTGGTGTTATTATTGATACAGTTGGGTTTATATCTGCCATTTAACCTTTTGTTTTCTCTATGTCTAATGTCTTTTTTGTTTCTCTATTCCTCCTTTACTCCTTTCTTTCACATTAAGTGAATCTTTACTAATGTAGCTTTAAAATTTTTTAATAGTTTTTCACCATAATTTTGTGGGTTTTTTTAGTTAGTTGCTCTAAGGTTTATCATATGTACCTTATCTTACCAGAATCAGCTTTGGGTTTATGCTAGATTAATTCCAGTGAGAGAGAGGGATGTTCCATTCAGACATGCAATAGACATGCAATGTTCCACCTATATAGCTCTATTCTCTATCAGTTAAGAGAAGAAAGGAGAAAAATATGCATTTATGGAATTTTTTCTATAATTACATAATTGCCTTTACTCGTGTTCATTGTTTGTATGAATTTGAATTACCAACTGGGGTCACTTGCTTCAGCCTGAATAACTTCCTTTAGTATTTCTTGTAAGGCAGGTCTGCTAGTAACAAATTCTCTCCATTTTTGTTTATCTTGGGAAATCTTTATTTTGCCTTCATTTTGACAGGAGAGTTTTTCTGGATATAGTATTCTTGTGTAACAGTTTTTTCTTTCCTCTGAGCACTTTAAATATGTCATCCCACCACCTCTGGCCTCCCATTGTATGTGATAAGAAGTGAGCTATTAATCTTACTGGGGCTCCCTTATAAGTAATGAGTCACTTTTCTCTTGCTGCTTTCAAGAGTTTCTCTTTGTCTTTGACTTTCAGCATTTTTATTATGTGTCTGTTTATGGGTCTCTTTGTTTATATCCTCCTGGCATTTATTGAGATTACTAGATGTGCAGTGTATCTTTTCCGATAAATTTGGGAACTTTTCAGCCATTATTTCTTCAAATATTTTTTCTTCTCCTTTCTCTCGCTCTTCTCCTTTTGGTACTGCCATTATGCACATATTGGTGTGCTTAATTTTGTCCCATATTTCTCAAAGGCTCTCTTCATTTTCTTTACCCTTTTTTTCCTCTCTGTGCTTTGGCTTAGATAATCTCTATTGATCAATTGTCAATTTTACCAATTCTTTCTCCTGCAAGTTCAAATCTACTATGGAGATCTTCTTGTGACTTTTTAAAAAATTTTAGTTATTGTACTGTTCAACTCCAGAATTTCCACTTGTTTTTTAAAAATTATCTCTTTACTGATGTTCTCTATTTGATGCAATATTGTCAGCATACTTTCCTTTATTTCTTCAATCATGTTCTTCTTCACTTCTGTAAACATATTTATGACTACTTTGAAATATTTTTCTGTCAAATCTGACATTTGGTCACTCTCATAGGCAGTTTCTGTTGCCTGCTTTATTTTCCAGTATATGGGTCATATTTTCCTGTTTCTTTGCATGTCTGATGATTTTTTGTTGGGTACTGGTTACTCCTTCATGGCTTGCTATTGTTATTTGCTAATTTATTTAGTTACTAGCTGGATTATATTAGTGAAAGCCTCTGATATTGCACCCCAGGGAGGCACAGCTTTGGATATGACCAGTCACCCTGGGAGGACAGTGGTACTGGTAGGGCTCTCTTCCATTCTTTCTCTGACCATATCCAGATGTTAAACTTCACTACTTGAGGGCAGACTGTGCTATTATTTTCAATAATCCTTGGGGGGCATAAATTCCTCTACAAACGAATTCAATCAAATTGTGGCTCCTTCAAAGAAATAATTTCTGAGGTCAGTGTTTGATATTTGTTCTGACCCCAGGGGGGCTCCTTCCAGCTGTTTTATTTCCCAGTTCTCTTCTGCAAACTAGCTGGCTTACATTAGATATTCATTAGATCCATGAATCTCTCAATTGCCTTTTACCACACCTTTACCATTCTTGAAGTGCTCTTAGGCTTAAACTTCCCCATGTTCTGTTGCAAATGAAGTAAGTTCCTTTGGGAAGAGAATACCAGCTACCCATTTTGCAGCTTGCTTGTCCCCCCAGGCAAAATCTCAGCCAGGTCTCTGGAGCGAGGACTGGATTCAGTGGCAAGCTTCTCTCTGAGACCATCATTCTAAGAGTTAAGCACATCATGGGGGGTGGGGTAGCAATCTGAGATCCTCTCAGCTTGACTCTTCTGTCATGGAACCACAGCCTCATGAGCCCAGGAAAGAGCTATTGGGGCCCTAATATTCTCAGCAGGCCACATCTAAGATAGAGCCTCTGTTGCACAAATGTGGCTTGATAATAAGAAAGGAGCCGCCACTTCCCAACCACACTTGCCCAAGACACAGCCTCAGCAACAGGAAGCTGCAGGCAGAATGAGAAATGCTGAGTTCCTGCTCCTCCTGGGAAGAAAGTCCTCCAGCTGGAAGCTTGGAGGAGAAGTAACCCTGTGTTCTTGGCTGCAGCTGTCAGGAGTGGAGTCTCCATGTCTCTGAGGTGGGAGGGGAGAAAGAGGCAGTGGTTTTGGCCCAAATACCACAGACTCTCACCTTTTTTTTTTTTTTTTTTATCAGATTTTCCTAGATTTTCTTGAATAGATGTTTCCTTCTTTGCTCTTTGCCTTCAGGACCATTTCCAGAGGATTTGAGTTGTTTGTTTGTTTTGCTTTGTTTTATTGTTTTTACTAGTTTCCCTTCAAAGCAGGCCAGTGGAGCTCCTCATGCTGTCATGCTAATAGTCAATCTCACTGCTATGGTCTTGACCAGGCAAAGCGGAGGGTGAGTAGGTTGTGGCTGAAAGCAGCTGAGTACCCAGGACTATCATCTCTGAAGTTTCTGCTGTGCCCTTGAACAAAGGAGAACAGCTGCACAAGCCAGGAGGAAATAAATGTTATCACGATGAAGTTTTTCTTCCCCTTTTTTACTTTAATGATTTTCATGTGCATTATTAGTTTTAAATAATTCAGTATGCATGTCCTAAATATTGGTCTAGTGAATGGTAATGGCTCTATCACCTACAAAATAAGGTCATAACTGCTCTTCTTGGAAGGCATAACAGTTTCTTAAACACTGTGATATGGTGAGCAAAACAGGTGGAAACGGAATTATAACTGAAAGGGTGATTTCCAGGGCTGCTTTGGTTCGTTAGATCAAAGGAAAAGAACAGATTTATTTTCTCCTAGGCAGGACAGAGACAAAATGAACTTCTCCCTGCGTATTTACAGTCCTGACCATTTGACTGAAGTAATTTCAGCAACAGAGATCATGCAGTTGTACCAGATGGAAAACAAGCCAAAAGTAATATCGAAATCCTGAGTTCAGCATCTTCACAGAAAAATCATTGAGACCCTAAACAAAGCTGTACATCATCCACAACCTGCTGCTACAGGCAGCACCCTTTTATTGGACACTTACTGTGTGTATAGCCATTTGCTGGGATGTAGGAGCCAAAGATGCAGCCCTGACACACAAACCCTTTTCATGCAGCTGAAGAGTAGACACACCCGCATACATAGACACAGAAAAAGAAAACAAGGCTTTTCAAGTTATCATGTGATAACGTGATAGACATAGGATGAGCAGAACAAAATTTGAGTACAGCAGAAGTTCTTTAAAGAGAGAGATACCTACACTTGAGAATAAACATAAGGTACTTCCTTGAAAAGGTGAGACGTGTGCAGGATATAAGAAAAGATTTAAATATATGGTAGTGAAGGAGAATGCACAGTAGGTAGAAAGAACACCTGGAGAGCTAGTCAAACAGCAGCAAATCAAAGAAATCGTCTTCTCTCCTAAAGGAAATAGTATTGCTTCTGAATTATCAATTCCATTTCTAGAAGTGTGCCAAGTACAGCACCTGGGGGGGGGGGGGGGAGGGAATTGCAGCATTTCCATTGCAGATCTTCAAATGCAAGAAAGGCTATCCAGCAGGAAAAAAAAGGAAGTCTCTTAATAATTTGTGGAGGTTTGGGTAGAATGAACCAAGGTGTTGTTCAGAGAAACTCAGTGGGGTGCAATAAATGGTTTTAAAAATCTCTATGACTGAATGTAGAACAGAGCAGACCCGGCCTTCATTTGCAGTTAAGAAATACAAATTACTTAAGTCACCAGAAGTCTTTCCTAATAGAAATCATTTTTTTATTCATTTATTTCTTTCAGTTGCCTGGAGTAGGGACCAGCTGAGATCATATTGTGCTTAGAAGGTCTTTGGATCTAAAGGTACATATTTCTGAAATAAATAATTCCTTCAGAGAAACTTAAGGGGTAAGCAAATAAACCCAATTAGATCTAGATAATTTTTCCTAGAATTAACCTGAATTTACCATTTTGTTTGTGATCCCCAACTCACTTTGTTTTTCAAAAGAAAGGGGAAAAACTGAATGAATAGATGAGTATATAACAATAAATATCACACCAGCCCCGTGGCAGTGATTAAGTTTGCATGCTCTGCTTCTGCAGCCCAGGGTTCGTGGGGTTGGACCTCAGGCACAGATCTACACATCACTCATCAAGCCATGCTGTGGTGGCATCCAACATACAAAATAGAGGATGATGATTGGCACAGTGTTAGCTCACAGACAATCTTCCTCAAGCAAAAAGAGCAGGATTGGCAACAGATGTTAGCTCAGGGCCAATCTTCGTCACAAAAAAAAAATAAAGAAAGAAGGAAAGAAAAAAAAAAACCTAACAAATGTCAAGAAAAAGTTTCAAATATCTAGCCTCCTCATGTACTGTATTTTTCTACCTCCACCTTCAAGGCAGTCAGTCAAGATCCACTGATCGGCAGCCTATCTAATTTTGTTTTTGTATCACTCTGTTAAGTTGTCTTCCTTCCAATAATCATTATAGTATAAGTGACACTCTAGGGGAAATCAATTCCTTTTGACTAAATGGAAAAGCTCATCTACCTCCCTGGAATCATAATTGGAACTTTGTTTATTTTGCTGTTGTCTGAACCCTGTGACAGCCACCGTCTTGTTTTAAGCGAAGTGAATAGCTTGTCTGCAGCAGCCTCCTGGGAAGGTTTGCCAGCCTTTAGGAACTGCCTCCTTGAGTAGGAGATTATTAGAATCACTTAAATATCAGAATTGCATTTCCCAGCAACAGGCTAGATGTTGTTTTCTTCAAGATTGTTTAAAGGAAAAAGTCCTTTAAACCCCTAAGGGGATAGAGTGTTTCTTATTTTCTCTCCACTTAGAAAGATGTGAAGCTACAGAAAGCATTCCGATTTGTAAGACCCTCAAAAACAAAGATTCCCATGCCTTATTTCTGTCTGTCTTAGTTCTGGCAAGTATTATGCGTGTCTTAGGCCTCAGGAGATATTTTTGAATAAAGGGAATGAATGACTTGCACTAAATTGACCTGATGAGTTGAATTGAATTGGATTGGATTGAAACTAATTGAATTGAGCGTCTCTGGACTGACAGAGGAGCTATCATGAAAGCAGAAGGAAGGTCATGGTGTCCCATTCACCAGCTAATCAAGGCCAGAACTTCGAATGAACAGAGAGTCCAGGCCCTCCTGGCTGTTGAAGAAATAGAAGTTAAGTGATTTCCCAAGGACGGAGAGCAAAATGAGAGCAGGGCAGGGACGCCAGACATAATAACAATATAGACAAATAATTGGCCTTATATGTATTGAGTACATACTGTGTGTCAGGCACAGCTCTAAGTGCTTCACCGGATCATCTGATTTAGTCCTCATAGCAACCCATCAGGGCAGGCCCACTATTAGCCTCACTTTTAGATAAAGCACCTAGGCATAAAGCAATTAAGTGACTTGCCCAAGTGGCACATCCAGGATTTGGACTCAGGAAGCAAGACCCCAAGACATTGCTCTTAGGCATTTCAAGACACCGTGGGCAGTGGAAGAAGAGAGTTTATAACATAAATAAGGATTTTTAAAAAGGAAAATGACAAAATTTTGAGAAAATGGAGAAACAGAAGAAAAAAGGAGTCTGCCCCTCTTGAGGACTTGAAATTATACACCTGCTCTAATCTCCTTAACTTAAAAACTTTAAAATATCCACATTTCACATCTCTTGGTTTCCTAAAGTTAGGTTGTGATAGGATCTGTCAGACCATATTGTACAGAGCTTCATAGGTGTGTAGGAGTTCTAATTTCTGGGACTGCCATAAAGTACAGGCTTTTTAAATATAATACATAATCTCATATTTATATTTATAGAATATATACACTCCAAAACATAGCCCCATAGCGTTGAAAATGTTCAATCTTCAGGGAGAGGCCAGTTGCAGGATAATGCCCAACTCTGACATGAGCAATCTAATGGATGGCAGTGTCATTTACTGGGTTGTCTGAGAAGCATATTGTCAGGGGAGGGGAAGGGTGAAGACAAAAGTACAACTTGGAACATAAGTTTGAGATAAGTTTGAAACACATGAGTGGACATAATAAGGAAACAGATAAATTACCTGGAAGATTCACATGCTTTAACCACCACCTGGGAATGAGGACATGAAATTAGGATTGTCGTGTCATGTTCTTAATGAATTCAAGCTAGTTTCTAGTAATTTTTAGGTTTGTTTATCTGTTTCTTTATTTCTTTTTTGTAAGTGCTCATGAACTATCAGTTGCAAAATTCTAGAAAAAAATTATTAATAGGATTGATGTTAAGCTTTCTGGTCTGTAGTTTCTAGAATCTGTTTTCCACCTTTCTGAAAAAATGGGTCATTACTTGCTAGTCTCCAGACTTTTAATATCACTCTTATTCTTCATAATTCTTCAAAGATTAAGGAGTTTCCTCTCCATTTATCCAAGTTTTTCCAGAACTTTGAGATGCCGCTCATGTGTGTCTGGAAGTAGAAACTCAATTGAAGCAGCTAGCTTTTCCCTTCCTCTCTCTTCTCACATGTTGAACTTCATTTCCAATATGACAAAAGACTATTCAACACTTTCCAGGACTATTCTCCCTGATTAAGAAGGTACAAGTCAAATAGGAGTGAGGTACTTCTGTGTTCTCCTGTCCTTTGTGAGTATTACAGTAGCAGCAGGCTGCTCATCCCTAGCTCTTCTTCTTGCCGTGAATGTAGATGAAAGTCTTCTTTCTAGGTCCTAGCATTTTCCCCAAGCCCCAACACACCCTAGGACTTAGTTTCCTATCATTCTTTTGTCTTCACTCTTGGTTTTGTGTTCCTTTTTTGCGTGCATAATATAACTTTCTAGTGCAATATTTTTCAAGATGTTTTCTCAGCCACGGTTCCATTTGTTCATGTGTGTGTACAATATCCATTATAAGTAATAATTGTATTATTATTACTTTAAGAAAACGTTCCCAATCATTCACTCGTTCGTTCAACAAATATCTATTGAGCATGCATTGAGGTTGTTACTGTGAAGCACAGAAAAACGAAGACACAGATCTGAGTTCAGGAAGCCAACAGGCCAGCATAGGAGGAAGCCATGCACAGATCACAGGTGCCACAAAAGATCTAAGTCTGGCAGAAGTTCAAAGGAGGCAAGTACTAGAGGCAGCATTTGTGGATGACAGCGTGGATCAGAGAAGGAAGGCTTCACGGTGTGGAGGGCAGTAGACCTTGAATAATTTAGATAGCAGAAGATGAAGGGGTCTGTGTGTGTGTGTGTGAAGTGGTCCTTGTTGTGGGAGAAACAGGGTTTCTGAGGAAGAGTAAAGACAGGACATTATGGAACATCAGTTTTTAATTAACACAGGAAACTTATATGTGTATACTTGTTCTATTCCATTTCTCATTCTTTTTTTCCACAATGTACTTTTCTTGCTATTTCTTGTCACAATACTTTTATATGCTCAGATATTTCAATTATTTTTGGCCCCAGGACTCTTTTTTACCCAAGAGCATCGTTCTCTGCCTTTCTCCACTTCCGTTTCCTTCCACTGAGTTTGCCCAAAAGCATCCTTGGTTGCTCACTCTTTCTCTGCCAGCTTGACAGAAGCAGAGAGTCTTTCTCTCTGGTGAATTTAGGAAGCAGAGATATAGGATGGATGCCTCTCCCTGGGGCAGACCTGCAGGCCATCTCTGTAACCCTCATGTCCCACCTCCTGAGAAGTGTGTCCTGGGACACAGAGGCCAAGCAGCTCAGTGGAATGATCCCAGGACTAGGACTGAGAACCTCAGTTCTGGTTCTAGTCCCAAGAATACCTCATTATACATCCTAACATCTCTGGGCCTCAGAGGACTCTATAATGTGACAGAACTGAACGTGATGATCCCCAAGTCACTTCCCTCTCCACTAAACAGAAGAAAAACTGGAACCCTGGGAATGAACTATGACTGAAGTCATTCAACCATTTAATAACCAAACCAGCATGTCTAGTTCACTGTCCTTCCCAGCCTACCACTTCCAGGGACCCTTTACAGCTTTGTCCTTTGTGATTCTAAGAACCTCACATGTGTAGTGAAAATCCTACATTTCTTGCCAGCCTCTTTCTTCTGGCTTGTCATCATTAAGTGGCAGCAGGAATAAGCTAAAAACCTCATGTCTTTTTATTGACAGTTTGCCCTCTAGTCTCTGCCTTGGGAGGAGGAGGAACAGAGGTTAACAGGGCTCATCAGCCATCTGCAGTTTCCTAGTTTTTAAGTCTGTTAGCAACTGACATTTCATCCGCACCACTACAGCTCGTGGCAAGACTAGGGAGCAAGGGCCATTTCAAATGCTGTGTGTGATCACTCTTGGCTTTCCTTTTCCAAGTCCAATATTCAAAACCAACAGTCCTGCAAATTTGAGGCAGCAGATGGCCTTAAAATTCCTCAAGTATATAAATGGCATTTCCTAGAAAAGAAAAAAGCAAAGATTGGTGAGCACTCATTCATTCATTCATTCAGCAAATACTTACTGATTGCCTACTGTGTGCCAGACACTGCTCTATGTGCTACAGTAGAGAAGAAAGTAGATTGCAGGAAGAGATGATAAGCTCTCACAGAGCTTATATCCTCTAGCAGATGACAGAAAATGAACATAAAAAAATAAGTCAGATATATAATATGCCAGATGGTGATGCATGCTACTAAGAAAAATAAAACAGGGAAAGGGGATAAGAAGGGTGAGAGGAGGTAAACACACTGGCCAGGAAGCCCTTCCAAGAAGGAACCAATTAAGTAAAGATTTAAAGATGGTAAAGGACTGAACCATGTGAACGTCTAGGGGAAGAGTGTTCCAGAAGAGGGACCAGCAAGAGCAAGGACTCTGAGGCAGGAACACATCTGTATGTACAAGGACAGCAAAGAAGTTAGAGTGAATGGATGAGTGGAGAGGGTATAGTGTAAGATACTGTCAGGGAGTCATGAAGAAGTTTGCATGGAATGAAGGGCCTATAGACCCTTGTAAGGACATTAGCTTTTGTTCGGGGTGAGATGGGAAGCCATGGAGGGATGTGATCTGATTTAAGCTTTAACAGAATTACTATTAAGAACAGACTGAAGGATATCAAGACAGAAGCAGGAAAACCAGTCAGGAAGCTGTTATGATAATCCATTTGAGGGGAGATGACAGCTCAGATGAAGGTGATAACAGTGGAGATGATGAGAAGGGGTTAGATTCTCAGTATATTTTGAAGGTAGAGACATGGAGTGTGAGGAAAAATAATGTCAAAGATGACTATGGGGTTATAAACCTGAACAACTAGAAAAATGGTATTGCCTTTCCCAGGATGGGGAAGAATGCAGGAGAAACAGGGCTGGGGGGTAGAGATTAGGAGACAGACTTAACCCTACAGAAGACAGATCTTTATACTTTTGAAAGTAATGCCATTGTCTAAAGATCGTGATTTGGATTTTTAACTACATTCTTGTTTTCTGATGGTGCCCAGGCTAAACTTCCGTCTGTCCCTCGCACTTAGAATGTTATACTAAAAGCTTACACTTAAAAACACCTCAAGAGCATCTGAATAACTACATTATATCTCAGTATTAACTTTAAAAAATGCCTCCTAATAGCTAAACAAGTTCCCTCCAGCTACAAATGTGAGCCATGTGCCCCCTTCTCTAGTGACAACCAGGGAGGACCCCCTTCCCTGAAGATAACTGCTGGACCTGTTCATTTTATCAGCAACACTCTGCACCCTTCTTCTTTGCTTTGTCCTCCCCCTTGGCAAAGTCCCAGTGCCTCTACCCAATCCCCTCTCTCCCTCCCTGCCCCCTCCCCCAGAAAGCAACTCTGGATGGAGGTCTCTGACAGCTGAAACTTCCTTGAAGGGTGTGATTCTTTTTAAAACAGACATATTGTTTACAGACGTAATATGGAAGATAGATTCTACACGACTCAAGTAAGTAAGTTACTTAAATTCTTCATGTCCTGGATGTTTCTTATCTCAAATCAAAATGTGAATAAAAGGAAGGAGGGAAAGAGGGAAGGAGGGACTCAGGGAAATGAGGAGAGAGGAATACTATAGTTCTTAGAGAAAAGGATTACAGTGAGATAGGCAGACAGACCCCAACGTATCTACTGCAGCCTTCATTTTATAAATATGTAAGTTGAGATCCAGAGAGGTGAAGTAACCCTCCCAAAGATCCAGAGCCAGGATTTGGCAAGGCCAAGAATGGAACCCAAGATTTGGACCTTAATCTCTAGCAGAGTGAGCCTCTTCACCAGGAGGGACTTTGAAAGTAAGACAGAGGAAAGCCATTGAAGGCCCTGGAGCAGGAGTGGGAAGTCGTGCTTTTGGAGCATTCCCTTGAAGGTAAGTGTCCAAGACAAATTAGAAAAGGGAGAAACTGGTGAAATGCAAACAGAGTAGAGGCCATGATAGTTATTCAATCATGAGGTGAACAAGACTCCGGATCAGAATAAAACTAGAAGTGGAGAACAGGGTGGATCCAAGAGAATTTTACAAGAAATAAGCTTTTGAGCAATGAGGAGTGAGAGCAGAAGATGAGTCAAAGATGACCCGACTGTCATAACCATGGAGGCGGCTCGCTGTCTCACACGCTGGTGGTAACCCTGTGGATCCATTCCTAGAGGAAGCCATCCCCCACGCCTGCCTTAGAAAGATGACAGCTCTGTCAGCAACATCAGTAAGGCACCAGCTCACTCCCGTGTAAGCCAAGAACATACCCGTGTGAGTCTGTCAGTCTGTTTTCACTTCTTTCTTTCCATCTTGAAGTCACAAAGAAAAATGCTCAGAGCATGCTTTAGGCAAAGCATATTTTATCCCAAAGCTGAGAAAGAAAAAAAGGTCACCTCTCTCGCCATCAATGCCAGGATTTTGAAAGCACCAAGAAGTGGATAAAAGAAAATAAGCTACAGCAAGGGCTCTGTTTTTTTCAGTTAGGAGCAATTTGCAGTGGCATGCGTGTCGCCTGACTGAGCAGACATCAGGCTCGGGAAATACAAAAGGAGATTTGACTGAAGTGCTTTGGATGACAATTTTCTCAAGTAAATAAATAAATAAGCAGAAATGCATCATGTTCAAGAGGAAGATTGTTCATTTTTGTCCTGAAGACAAAGACCACAAAAGAATGAGGCAGAGAAGAAATGCACCTTATGGATATTTTTCTTAAGAAAAAAAGATTGTTGTTATTAAAAATGAAAGACTTGGGGGTTTTGATGTGGTGTCCCCAGTCTGCCTAAGATGGACTTCAATGCTGGAGTTTAGGTTTCTATGCATAGCTCTGCCCCTGAGCTTCTTTTTTCTTATGTGCTGAGGGGTTCAGAATGATAACGTGAGGGCAAAGGAAGCTAAAGTTATCAAGGAGTCTAGCACTGACACCAGAATCTCAGCCAGGTATGCAGAAGCCCTCACAATATCCAGAATATGGTAGATACCCAAGAAATGATGAGTCCCCTTCCTGCGCTGCTCTCAACTATAGGTTTTAAGAGACATCAAAACAGGCCAGACTTCTGTCCCTGACAGTTCTTTTAATTTATGACAACAGCTAACATTTACAGAGTACTTTACAGTTTACAAAGTACTTTGGCAGGCATTATCTCATTTGGTTCTTACAACGTGTGTCTTAGTCCACTTGGGCTGCTACAACAGATTATCATAGACTTATAGACAGGAGAAATTTATTTCTCACAGTTCTAGAAGCTGGAGAGTCCAAGATCAAGGTGCTGGCACATTTGATGTCTGATGAAAGCCTGCTTTCTGGTTCACAGACGGCACTTCTCACGTGTCTTCACGTGGTGGAAGTACAGAGGGATCTCTCTGGGCCTCTCTTAGTAGGACATTAATCCCATTCACAAGGCCTCCACCCTCATGACCTAATCATCTCCCAAAGGCCCCACCTCCAAATACTGTAACCTTGGGCATTAGGATTTCAACAGATGAATTTTGGAGAGACAACCATTCAGACCATAATAGTAAGGCAGAGGCTATTATTCCGTACTGATGAGAAAACTGAAGGACAGAGAGGTGAAACGATTTGCCCAAAGGTATACACTTTACAGATGATGCAAACAGAATCTAAACCCAAGGTTGCTATGAAGACCTAAGGTAGGTTCTGTAAATCACTCAGCACGGCGTATGGCACGTAGATGCTGCTCAATAAACAGCAGCACCTATACGCTGACACACAGGAACTTCACCAAAGCAGCCTGTCAAACCCTTTAGCAATTCTTCTTTCAAAGGATGACCATGCAAAGTAGGATGATTTGGTTAATTATTACTCACTGTCTGGAAGTCTCAAAAGGACTTCTAATTCCTGCTAATTTATTAAGCCAAGTAGAAAAATCCAAATTCACCAGTGTTCTCCTGGTACATTTCAATGCATTTTGATTTCATATTCTAATAGCATGTTAACTTATACTGAGTATAATGTTAGTTTAGAACTTAAAATGTAGAAGCAAAGTAGAAAGGAAACCAAGCTTTATCCAGCATCATCTAAAAGTCAGTAACTGTGATAAGCCCTTTTAAACTAATCCTGTAAGGCAGCTGATATTATAGAGCCTCTTGGTACAGAAGAGAGCGAGGCTCAGGAAGCCTGTATAATTTGCCCATGGTGTAACCTGTGTGTCACCGAGCCAGGCTTTGACCTCAGAAAGTGTGTCTGGCTCCAAGCCCATCCTATTTCAACTATACCACAGTACTTCTTGATTCTAGAGATTGCTAGAATGCTATCGAGTGCTACTTAACCCAAGAAATTCTAGCTCTTTCAAGGACATAATGTTACATCACAGCATCAATACAATTCAAAGTGCCAGATTCTTCCCTGACTTGTGTTAACGTGTCAGTTAACTACAGAAGGCCACTCTGTCCTGGGACAGAAACCAGAATTCGTCAGTACCATCCTCAGGGGGCCACAATACATTTTCCTCGAATTTTGATTCACAATGAATTCCACTATTATCCTGACTAGAAGATGAAATTCTGCGCTGAAAGCACAGAGGTGCAGCCATTTCCTTCTTCTCTGAGGAAGTGCTGTCCTTGAGCCTATGTGCCTGTCACTGCTGTGTGCTGTGATGACGCTCCCTCATTTAATCCTCACAGTGACGCTATGATGTAGAGGCTATTATTAGCCCCAGTTTGCAGATGGGAAAACTGAGCCTCAGAGAGCTGTGCAACACGCCAGCTCACACAGCTCTGAGAGTGAAATGGAACACAAACCCTCAGTCTGAGCAGTTTGTTCATTTTTGTGTTTCTGTTTACTTGTTTTATGTTGAAAATAGCCTCTTACAATCACGACAGCTACAAAGGGAGAGTGTCCAAGGGTGATGTATGTCACCCGGGATTTCAGTGACAATCTATATAAATGCTTGTATAATATTTGCACAAGAATCCTGTAAGATAATTCAGTGCTAACAGATGATTTGGTCAAGCAAAACAAAACAAAACTGTGATTTAAAATCCGCCATTGCAACAAAGGGATGGGATTGTGCAGATGTGAGGTAAATTGAATTGATGGGTTTAAAAGGAAAGTTAAAGAAATATTTTAGGTTTCCAGCATGGAACTTTCTAGAGAAAAGAAGGTAATTAGAATGACAAAAAAAAAACAAAAAGAGAGACTGCTTCTTATCTAAATGTTTGGCCAAACTATGTATTGTTTGTTTATGGAACACTTTCCAACATATGTAACCTAGATTTCCTCAAACTACACCAGCATAGTAGAAACAAATCACATCATAGTAATAGTAAATTATAAGGCTCTGGCTTCTTTTTTTGTTTACAATTATTTTATTGAGGTCGTATTGGCTTATAACATTGCGTAAACTTCAAGTGTACATTATTATATTTCAGCTTCTGTGTAGACTTCATCGTGTTCACCACCAATCTGTCACCATACACATGTGCCCCCTTACCCCTTTCACCCTCTCCCTACTCCTTTCCCCTCTTGTAACCAGATGTGGAGAAAAGGAAAGCCTCATACCCTGCTGGTGGGAATGCAAACTGGTGCAGCCACTGTGGAAAACAGTATGGAGATTTCTCAAAAAATTAAAAATAGAATACCATGTGATCCAGCTGTTCCACTATTGGGTATTTATCCAAAGAACATGAAATCACCAATTCAAAAAGATATATGCACCCCTATGTTCATTGCAGCATTATTCACAATAGCCAAGACTTGAAAGCAACCCAAGTGTCTATCAATGGATGAGTAGATAAGAAGGTATGATATATATATATATATATATATATATACACACACACACACACAATGGAATACTACTCAGCCATAAGGTCTCTGTCTACATGCCCCACTTCCTCACTCTCCAATAATTATACCTTTTACTTCCCCCTTAAAGAGTACCTGAGTTACATTGGCAGTTCCTGTGGGTGGATCATGTGTCCAGAAGCAGTCCTATCCTACTCTGAGCCTTCTCACAGATGTCCACTGCCCATGAAGCCACTTCATGTGATGCCTCTCCAGTCCCAATGATGCCATGATGAGAGCCATAGGTGTGAGGAGCCACCTCTCTCACAAGCAACTAGTGCTGCACTCCCGTGGGGACCAGCTCATTTGCTGGGTTGAGGAGTGCGATCTCTTCTCCCATTTGGTCCCATTCAGCCACCCATTCACCAGAGCCTCCTGCATTGGCTGTGTCCCCGACACACTCCCAGCTCACCTTCATCTCCCCCAACTCCTCCACTTCCTCTCCGCTTATCCTTTCCATGGAAGGAACTCCCTCAATTTCTTCCAGGGGACCCTCCCTCCAGGGCACTCAGACACAGTCCACAGGCTTGGGAGGGGTTAGACATTTTCCTGGGTTTTCCCTGTGCCCACTTTGCCTCTAGGCACTCCAGACAAAATCATAGTCCTAGGGGCATCCTCTCCTCACCCAACTATCCATAAAATCAACATTTTCAAAGAGATGCCTCAGAGTTATTGGCCACACCTACTCATCAGCTGTGCCCAGACACTTCTAAATCTCTAAGTGTTAAAGTCATCTGGATCTCATACATCTGTTTGTCACCCTAGTTCCTAGCCCAGTGCTCAACAATATTTGCTAAGTGATTAAACTACAGTGCCACTTCATAGTTCCCAAAGATAATCCCATAGCTCTCCTTTGCACGGTGTTCACTACCCCTTTGCTATAATGGGTGAGCATCACTCTGATGCAAAATAGAGCCCATGGGAGTAAATAAAAATGACAACATGAGATCAGGTGAAAAGTTGGGATGAAATAATTCACTCCCAAGAATGGTCAAGCAAAATGAACAGTGAAGGTGGAGATAGGGGCCCTATGGAAAAAATTTGAAAAACAGAAAGACAGCCAGGAATAAAAAGGTTAAAATAATTTCTCCTTGGTTTTTATACTTAATCTAACTCATTGTTACACGTTTATCACATTCTTAATATCATTAAACGCTTTTCTTCCTCTTCAGCTGCATTGCACAATGCTTCCAATAAGGACACCTCAGTTATCTGGAATAAAACCCTACATTTTGGAACTCTGATTAGTCCTCAGCATAGGTAAACGTGCAGCTGCTAGTTTGTATGAGTCAGAATGAATTCCAGAGAAGGGAAAGGTAAAATGATTATCTGCATATAAACTATTTTTTTCTGCTTCCACTTTGTCATCAATGAACTATTATTACGCACATCCTCAGTAGAGCCAGAGCAAGCCACATCAGATTAAAGGTGTTAGCTGGCATGTCCCATGCAGTGGAGAAGTTCCTGCAGTGATACCAATGACACATTAGAGATGCAAAAGTGTGTGTGTGTGATGGGGAGTGAGGGGGTTGCCTTGATTTGGAAAGAGCACGCTGGAAGCCTGGAAGGGTGAGTATTAAACATGGAAGCTACAGGTTCCATAGCTGTCCTCAGTGATTTTAAAATCTAAAACAGGAGTAGACCTTTCCTGTGAACTTTTTTTCTTGACCTGATTTTGGTCTGGCAGCCTCCACATTCAACCAAGCTGATGATAACAATCCCAGCTAACCTCGCATGCTCATGAAGTTAGTGGCAGATGAAGAAGGGAAAGAACCCTTCCTCTCTCCCACACTCCCCTTTCTCGTGTTTTTCTGACTCTTAGAACTAGCTGGACTAAAATGCTTCCATGCTTATCAAAGTCTTAGACAGAAATAAAAGAGGGCAGGGTGACTGTTCCCTTGTTTGCTTTTTGGCTTCTAATTCAAGCCAACAAAGCAGATCTTGGGGAAGGAGGCCGGAATCTTAACTAAAAATATTACTCTAAGAAGTATGGTAGCAAAATGTGGGTGCGTAAAAAGCATTGGTGACAGGTTATGGAAAAATGCTAGTTTGCTCTTTCAACTATCATTTATCAAGTACTTAACTATGTGTTAGGTATTGTGCTAAGAACTTAATGTGCATTTACATTGTTTCATTTAATCTTCACAACATCCTTATTAGGAAGCACTATTTTTATCCTCCCTTACAGAGAGGAAAACTAAAGTTCAGAGGACATATAGGGTGTAAGTAGCACAGCAAAGACTGAGACCCTGATCCACCTAACCCGAAAGCCATGCCCTTAACCTCACCATGCTACTTCTGGGTAACCTGTTAGTCAGAGCCTTCGAACTCATCATCCTGTCCTGCCTCAGTCTCATCCCTCCATCTCCACAGAGCAGCTGGGGAACTTCCTAAGCTCAAGTCTGATCATTTCACTCTCTTGCTTAAAACCTCTCAGGCCTCCCTGTATTCCCT
The DNA here is from genome assembly GCF_041296265.1 of Equus caballus. NCBI lineage: Eukaryota > Metazoa > Chordata > Mammalia > Perissodactyla > Equidae > Equus > Equus caballus. The sequence continues at coordinate 65,966,113 of NC_091698.1, forward strand.
ACATTCCCCAAAATGGCTTAACAAGAGCCTTCCTGACTTGACTTTTGCTCACATACAGACTCACTTCTTGCAAACTCCTCCCTCCTCCCATGACAATTTTGTTACAATTCCTAGAAAATGTCAATTTCCTCTAATTTGCAGATCTTGGTACAAGATGTTCCCCCGACCAAAAATAGTCTTGTTCCTCCCTCTCCTGCCCTGATTACATGTTTTATTTTAATAGAAACACACCTACAGGATTTGGCACAGATTCACCTCCTCTTAGAAGTCTTCAAAGCCCCACAGGCTCCATGAGCTGCCCTTTTTTCTGGGGTCCTATAGCCACCCCTGCACCTGTGTCATTGCACATAATACACCAAATCAGTTTTCTCTCTTACCCCTGGACTGGGTTCTTGAGAGCAGCAAGTGTACCATATTCATTGTTTTAGCCCCAGAACTTGGCACCATGACTGGCATAAAGCAGACCTTTCATAAATCAGTCAAGTGAAGAAACCTTGGTGCTAAAACGTGATTCTTAGCAATGATGCACGAAGGGCAGTAGATCATGACAGCATGGTGTCTTTACCCTTTTCATGATATAATACTGCCTGATTTAAGGGGACTCTGTCTCCAGTGGCATGTCCTACTGGAATGCATGTGGCCCCCAAGTTTCAAATGCAGCATTACTAACAATTCCCTAAACTGACCCACCAAGAGAAGATTTTCCTTGCCATTCTCTCATCTTCTCAGCAACAGCCCCATGTTTGTTTTCATCCTAGTCCTTAACCCAAATTACAATCATCACTCCACTAGATTGCACAGTCCACACAAATAGGGACCATTGCCGACCCTATTCTTCCATCTTTTCACAAAACTAGAACACTGTCTGGCACATAGAAGGTGCTCAATAAGAAGGTGTTGAATGAATGAATAATTTATTCTTTGACCTCAGTATGAGGTGAAAATAAATATCACAGGGGATTGTCATGTGTCACATGCATAAAGTGCTGGGGTCAGGGTTGGTGTTCAGAACATTTCTAGAGGTATTAAGGAGGTGCATCCAGCTGCAACCTTCTCTCTTCCCTCATCCCTCCAGATGTTCTGGTTGGACCCTGTGAAGGGCCATGCTGTGGCCAAGTCTGTCTAGCTACCCTTCTTCCTGTAAGCCAGGTGTTCTCACCACTTTGGGGTTTGAGGGAGCCAGTTGCTTTGCTTATACACCCTGCCCCCTAGAACTGGGCTGACATTGGGTCATTCTCGAAGTGCAGAAAGGAAGCCAAACAACCTTTTCAAGTAAATGACTTAAACAAAATTCTGATCCTTTATATTTTAGCTTTAGATCATGATACTTTTTCTGTTTATCTTCTTACCTTTCACAGGATCCTTATTCCCTCATGTCAGAAGCATTTTACCACAAGGGATTGTTTGATTATGTAATAATATTCAGCTCTGAGCCTAGTATGTTTTTAAGGCTCTCTCTCCCCAACAATTTCTGCTTTTACTTGAATTCAGGGTGCCTCAGTCTCCCCAAGGTAGAGTGAGAAAGAAACCATCCTAACTTCTTACTTCTTCAATAATACAAAAGTGTTGTGATTGGTGCTATTATCTTTATTACATTTTCCAAGATATTTTCACATGTGTTGTCCCTTTTGAGCACCACAGTAATCTTGCAAGGCTTCTTACTATTTTTATTTTTTATAGTTACGGCAACTGAGACTCAGAAACAGTAACTCACTTACCCAAGGTCACACAGCTGTTAAGTATTAGAGCCCAAGTTTGAACATGGGACTCCAAGCTAATGTGCAAACCTTCTTTTTGATTCCCTTTTTTTCTCTGAAGTGCTTCCCCAAAGGCAAGGCTGTGGTTTATAAACAAAAGAAAATAGAGCAGGCGGGTTCTGACATATTATGTTAAAGTGATGCATTAAGAGAATATTGTCTTGGTCTAGAAGGAATGTATGAGTCCACAGAGGCTCCCCAGGATGCAAAATTGATTGCTCCCTGACCACTATGTTTAGCATTTAGATAATACTTAGCCCTGTGATGTGAGGCTCAGCAAAGCTGCCAAAAGTGCAGGTGGTTGTCCTGGCAATGTGGTGGTGTTGGGCTTCCAGAGTTATTCATTTGCACAGTGGTCTCTGTGTCACCCTCTGGTAACTATGCAGGGAAGTAAAAAGATGGATTTGCTGGAGAGCAAGTCTGCAGCAAGAGAGGCATAGGAGCATAACCATCCTGCTGCCTGGAATACAGTGTGCTTTGCTGCTGTGACCTGGGATCTGGAGAGACAAGCTCTTCACTAACTCTGCCACCTCTCAAAGCCTTAATTATTTCGTCTTCTAAATGGGAGTGATAAAGCTCACTTGAGACTACTCATGGGTCACTTGAGAATTACAGGAGATAATGAGTGTGAGCCATTTAAGGCACTTTGTGTGTAGTCCATGGAAAGGCAGTTTGCTGCCAACAGGTCTGGCGTCTGCATCAGGGCCTCTGTACCTGGGCTCCAAGGCCTCCCTCAGTGTGTCCTCAGGGCCTTTTCTGCAGTTTTAGTTCAGAAACCACCTTCCACAAAACATCACAATCAAAATAGGAAACCAGCTGCCATGTGTCTAATGGAACTATCCAATTACATTAAAACTAGTTTTTGGAGCGTGGGGGAGACAATCAAACAAACTCACGTTCTCACAGGCCCTATTTAGTCATCCTTGAGTTAAAGGGAAAAAAATACATTAAGCAAAAGGAAAACAAAAAAAAGGCTTGAATGGTTTTCGATTTAAATCTCACCTCCCAACCTGCTGAGCTAACATCAGCTCTCTTCTCTAAATCCACAGCTTCCCAGAACATAAGGTGGGGGTGCTGCTGGATGAACTGTTTTCATAAATAATTGTCCTTTTAAATTCCAGCACCAAGAAGACAAGAACTCACAGGAGCTCAGAATGGAGCTCTCAGGGCTCAGCCTCTCACCCCGGGTGCCTACCAGCCTTGCATGGAGCCGCATAAGGCCATCTGCACAGAGATTTCCAACCCATGTTTTGCCAGCGGGATAAGCAATGTGTTAAAATGGCTAAGCCCTGTCAGGCAGAACTGGGTCTGGGAGCTGCCAGCCTTACACGTCTGGAGGCATTGACATCCCCTCAAGGTCACCGGTAGTTAAGGCTGGTGGTGAAGGGCACCCTTCCCCCAGTGTATCTGTCTTCACCTCTTAGGTCACCACTTCTAGGCCACTGCCCTCCTGCCTCCCTTCCTTCTCACTGCTCAAGCATGGGCTACCAACTGGCCCCTTTTCTTGCCCTTTTCACATTCCTGGGGGCTTTTCTTTTTCCCTCCAATTACTTTCTCCCAACAGGGCATTTGGGATTTGTCTTAGGAATAAAAGTTCTCAGGGCTGGATCCCTAATGGCCCATTGCGCACTAATGTACCTTTCAAATACACAGTATGACCAGCTCATCAAAATACCTTGGCACAACTTAAAACCTAACTAAAACATTGTTCTCAATAACAAAAGTTTATAGGGGCAAGAAGGACTTACCATGCCCTTAACTTAGTTTAAGTATTTAGAATATTCTCTCCCAAAAATAAAAATACTATGGCATTTGGTTCTAGTGGTTGCAGGGTCCTCTCATCTGGTGCTCTCTTTAACATGCTCATTAAGTGGACTGCTATTTCTTTTTTTTCCCTCCCCAAAGCCCCAGAGCATGCTGGTATATCCTAGCTGTAAGGCCTTCTAGTTCTTCTATGTGAGCCACGGCCACAGCATGGCAACTGACAGGCAGGTAGTGTGGTTCTGCTACCGGGAAACAAACCCAGGCTGCCAAAGTGGTGAAAACTGAATTTTAAACACCAGGCCATCTGGGCTGGCTCTGGTCTGCTATTTCTGCTTGAAGTCTCCAAAGGTAGAATCTTCTTCACCAATCAATGCATCCTTATGTCTTTAGCATTTTGTTATGAAAATATGTAAATATTCAAAATGTGCAGAATAGTAATAACCCCAATGTGCCTAAGACTCAGTTTCAACAATTATCAATAAATGGCCAATCTTGTTTCATTTATGTCCACCACCTTCCCCCAAAACCTTCTCTACTGTATTATTTTTTAATCCCAGAAATAATGATCTCATCTATAAATGTGTATTTTATTAGAGAAAAGTGGTATTTCTCTTATCCAATATTACCTTCTCTTTACAATACATATACATTATCCCAATTTTACCTTCACATTACCTTACATATGCCTTATCCTGAAGCACCTCAGGCATACCTATTTGCAGTTTTGTGAATGGAAATATAACGGCTAGAATGAGATTTTTCTCTTTGCTGAACTTGAGGCCTCCCATTCAAGGAAGTTCACGTGCATAACCAAAGCATTAATCTCATTTTCTATAAGAAGTGACACCATGAAGCGAAAAGAATGTGTGAGAGATTCTAGTTGCTAACCTATCACTTAGAAGCTGTGTTATCTTGAGCAAATGACTTTATCCTTTCCTCAGTTTCCTCTTCTAGAAATTGGGGGTCATATTGCCTGCCCCACTTGCTTCACCAAGATGTGTGAGAATCCCATGGGATGATCCATGTGGAATCACTTTGTAAAGACAATGTACTATTCCAGTGCAAGAAATAATTACTAAGGAAAAAACAAAAAAAGACACACTGCAGTCACAGAGCTCAGCAAGAGTGTACAAAGAATATGGAGATTTTCCCTGCCAACTCTCCTGTTATGGTTCCTGGAGCCTTCCATGAAAGCTCATAATGGACACTTGCTGAGGAGCCGTGGAGCGCACCAGCTGCAGAGCTGTGTCAGGAGAGGCCTCCTCATATATGATCACAATCAATACACCTGCCATCTGGGGCAGTGACTGCTTCCTCCTCCACTGTGTGAAGTGTTCAGACACAAAAGCCACCAGAAAAAGTCTATTTTTCACCTTCTTTTGAGACCTGAACAGAGGAGCAAATCACTGCTCTTTCCCCTCAGAGAGAAGAGAAATTGTCTAATAAGAAGACTTTCCCTGGCCGGCCAGAGAAATGAAGTGACCAGCTGAGCTGCAGGGAGATGATTATTCTTTCAGCAAAAAGTATGATCGGCCTCAATTCAAAGACCAAAGGCATTTTAAAGGTGAAAACACTGGGCAGAAGAATGGACAGTGGATTAAAACAAAAATTTCCCTCACCCGCTTTCCTCACAGGGTCAGTAGAAAAACAACAGGAGGCAGACAGGCACTGGGAAGGAATGAGATGATGGTTGGTTATAAAATAGCTCGTTGTCTGTCAGAGAAGCATTCTGGGGCTGCCATTCCCTCCAGCACTCAGAACATGGCCTCTCATGTGTCCTGATGATCGGAGGAGGCCAAATTGGGACAACTAACCAATCAATACAGAGATAACTCCCCAGGCAGGTTCTTCTCTGGTCAAGCTACATGGCCAAAGGCGGTATGTGAAACAAGACTCAAGACCATTTATTTTATTTAAAGAAATCACTGTGTATTCATAAGGATAGGGTAACTGCTGTAACAAGACTCCCCAAATGACAGCGGCTTAACATGACCAAAATTTATATTTTCTTCCAGCAAAGTCCTCGGCTGGGAGGCTCTTTCACTCAATTCCATTGTCAGAATTTTGAACAGCCCCACTGGGATGCAAGGGGGCTGGAAATGTCGTCCTTGGCTAGGCAGCCATTTCCTGGCAACAATTCCACACCATGGGAAGATAACCAAGGAGCAGCTTGCTGACTCTGGCAAATGCTGGTATGGTTAGAAACCGTACAAAACTGTTGAATTGGGGGAGCGGGAAATTGACTGATCAGCATTTATGATCACCTGCTTTATGCAACGATCTATACCACCTGTTATAAGCTAGACAGAGAAAATAGAATCTTTGATCCTCAAGAAGCTTAAAACCTGCTGAAGGTGACAAATATGCAATCAACTAACTAGATGTTGAACCTCCATTCATTTCATTTTCCTTGAATTGTGTCAGCTAATTTACTTTTATGGAATATTGATGAATGTTATATACCAACCTAGAAACACATGATTTACAAGACAAGTAGTCATTACAGAAAGTGATCTTGACAAATTTAACGAGCAGAGGCAGTCTATTAAGTGGTTAAGAGCCAGCATTAGGACCAGACTGCCTGTGTTCAAATCCAGAGTCTACCGGTTCCCAGAATTTATCTGCTCTCTGCCTCAGTTTTCTCACTTATAAAATGAGGATGGAGGCTGTTCCTACCTCATGAGCTATTGAAAGGACTAAATGAATTATCAACTATAGCACTTAAAACTGTTCTTGGCAAGGGTAAGCACTAAGTTAACGTTGGTTGTTGTGACTAGATAATGCTGTATTAAATATAAAGGGTGTAGACCACATGTAAACATGAGAATTCTTGAATGACGCAGTTTGCAAAGCATCAACACACAAACCCTGCTCTCAAATGCACTCTTCTTGGCCTCTTCTTGCAACTGTCCTGATCTGCCTCTCAGGTGCTCCCACGTGATCTGCCATCTCTACAGCCTCTGCTCTCATCCTAGACAGCTTCTTTTTCTTACTCCTTAAATCTGGTCCCACCTAAAAGATTTGTCTTGATTTCGTGGGAGAAGTGGAAAAAATTTAATCTCTTTAACTGAAGGATATCTTATCCTTTTCCTAATTTGAAATTTTATTTTTACTTTCCTAATGTGGCATGGTGGCTTCCCGTATCTCCATCGTGGTGGTGTGAAGGAGAAAGTAATTAATTTCTGAGGGATTCAAGGGGGCTTCTTAGAAGAAGTGATTTTGAGCTGTACAGGAAGTTTTCCATGGCAGATACTTTTCTCTTTACTTGACCAGATCTCAGTATGTCTGATCTACACATCCACAGCTAGATTTACCCTGCTTCTCCCCCTTCTCCTAACTGTCCTAACTGTGCCTTTGTTGCCCTCTTGGCACATTTTAGGTTATAAATGTTTACAGAGTGAATGCATGAATGACTCTTCAGTGCCCCATACGAGTGCTCCTCAGACCTCTACCTACTTTATAACCTCATCCAAAGATGCCAAAGTTCTAAGCCAGGCTTCATTGTCCAGAATAGAGCAGAGGAAGGGGTGAGGGAGGTAAAAGGCTTGTGAGGTGTGGAAGGCAAATGCACTGGGGCATTGACACATATTGATGTGTCAGCAGGTAAGGAGGTAAGGAAGGTGTACTCAAAATGTATCTCAATATGCATTTCAAAGCCACAGTGGGAGAGAAGAAAGAGCTCCACCTTTGGAGTCAGAGGAACCTTGCCTGAAACTCATCTCTGCTGCTAAATAATTGTGTGAACTTGGGAAAGTCACCTAGCCTCTCTTAGCCTCATTTTCCTCATCTGTAAAATTGGGGATAGTCATGATGTAAGGTTATCAAGAGGACTACAAAGTAGGCACATAAAGCCCCCCACATCGTTCTTGCCACACAGATTTCCAATAAAAGATAGTGATTATTAATAAGAATTTTGTGATCAACCATTGTCAATCAATTTTCATTTAAAAACCAAATAGTTTCTCTTGTACCATCACAGATCAATTATTCTCCAATAAATACTTATTAAAGTACTTATTGTACTCAAGAAACAAGATGAATGAGTACAGTGCCTGCCCTCCTGGGCTAAATATAATGGAGTAAAACAGCCAGGTCAGCAAAGGATCACAGCAGTAAGATATGCGCTGTAAGAAGGGTGTGTGCAAGGCAGCTGTGAGTGCTCTAGAAGGAGGGCTTAGCAGAGCTGAAGAAGGCAAGAGCCTGGAGACATCCACCCAGAGGGAGTGATATTGGGGACAAATTTTAAAGGAAGGGAGGAAACCCCCATGAGAACTAGGAAGGAAGGTAATGTCAAGCAGAGGGAACAGCATGTGCAAAAAGGAGAGATAAGGGTAGCCTGATGCATTCAGGAAACGGCAAGCTGCTTGAGGTGACCAGAAGGCAAGCCTAGAAGGTAAAGTGGGAGCCAGATCATATAGGACTCATCCATAACTGTCATGCACAGGAGTTTGAATTTTGCATTTAGAAAGTGCTCTTTAGCTTTGTAGAAAATGGACTAGAGTAATACTTTCCAACTTTTTTCATATCATGGCACATGCAGACTAGGATGATAAAGGAATGGCTCATGCAGTCAGTGACAGGACTAGTTAAGGTGAGAGGCTTCCCTGGGCCCAACACAGCTGCCCTGAGGGCTAAAAGGGTTTGTACCCGTGTAGCCTCCTCGTAGCTCACTAGTGTGAAGGGGCACATGAGTTAGGAAGCTCTGGATTAGAGGAGAGTTAAGATCACCAGGCAAGAAATGTCTCAGAGATTTAACTACACTGAGTTCTAATGAGTCAAATGTGGGTATCAGCCACGGATATAAATTTAGTATCGAAGATATTGCTCCATGCTAATGGGCCTGGAGTTTGCGGTGGAGTTTAATGTTTCTTTACATGGCATAAAACCTCCCAAAGAGCGGGATGGGATAAAATGTCTTTCTTCTTCCTCAATAAGTTCAATCTGTATCTCTCTGAAGAAAAGCACTGAATGGCAAGCTCAACCCCCATGCAAATTGTAAAATTGGTAAAGTTTATCCTGAGACTCTTGTCTTCCTCATCTTCATTCTTCCCGATGCACCCACATGCACATCTGTGAGCCAACTGCAGGAGTGAGCTCTCTCTTCTCACCCCCCATCAAAGCGGGCTCTCCAGACACCTCTGATGCAGTCACTCATCCCTAGGTGTAAATGTGTCATTGCACATCTATTCCCTGGAGTGTTTGCACTTCAGGTGGCATCTCATTGTTAAACATGAAGACTCGATTCCTTTTCAAGGTATTTCAGGCTTGGGGCTCAGAAAGGAGAAGTGAGCAATAGAGAGCCTTCTCTTCACACTCCTGAAACCACAGTAGGAAGGTGTCTCTAAAAACACCTGTATGGTATTCAATAGTAAAATCTTGCCTCATTTGGCCTTCCTAATAACCTGGTCAGAAGGCAGAGCAGGTGGTCATATGCCCATTTTGCAGAGGAGAAAACTGAGATCTGGAGGGGTTAAGTGATTTGCTCAAGGCCACACAGTTCACTTTTGGGGTAAGGTCTAGCTTGCTAATGGGGGGGGGGGGGGGGGGTCCCCTCAGCTTCCTATGAAACTCTTCTGAGTCAGTGTTCTTCAATTTCCATTTCAGTGCCACACTGTGAATTGGAGTCGGTACATCCAGATGCACCTCCTGACAGAGCTCTGTTTTTCTGCCTGGTGGCCTTGAGTCCAGCAGCTCCCAGCTGGCTGGCAGGGGAGCACAGCTCACAAGGACAGAGGCGCTTTGTCCTGAAAGACTGAGTGTATCAGTATTGCGACTGAGATGGGACATTTGGGGAGTGGGAACCCCCAGGCAGATGATGAGAGTCAGCTTTCAGAGCCTCATCTTTCTGAGAAAACAGAAACTTCGATTGTTTTTCTCATTGAAACCTTTTCCATTTATTTTTTCTCAGTCTCTTGACTTTGGAAGTTTAATTGCCAACGTCTGTTTTTTAAGCACAAAAGGGGAGATGTCTGGCCTTCTAATGTACCAAGTGACCTAACGTGAACTTTCTTGGGACCATCATCCTTTCACTGAACTTAGGAGATAGGGCATCCAGTCTCGGGAGTAACTGAGGTGGCAGCAAGTGGTGAAAAAAGCTAAGGAGGGAAGTTTACCAAGACAACGGTATCGAGGCATGCAAATACCAATAACACTCTCCCGGCACACCAAGGCAAACAGAGGGAAACTGATCCTCTTTCAATACAGGCTGCCTTTTTCTGCTTTTCAAGGCCATTCTTGGTATTCAGATAAACCAAATTACATTGCTGAAAATACATTCAATCTTTACACTTTGTGTTGTTTCTTTGAGAAGCACAAAGCATGACTGACCCCAAACCCTCATTTGCTGCCTTTAATCTGTCCAGGATTGATGGTTTGAGCCCCTTTCCCCAAAGTCTTCATATCTATCTACTTCATATCTGTTCTACTCAAAACAGATATTTCTATTGTTACCTGGATTTACTGAACTTTAATCCTAGAGTCTCCACTGCCTGCCCTTTTCACCCTCCACATACTCCAAGCAGTTTTTTGAAGGCTGGTCTCCTCTCTACTACAGATGTGTTTCATCTTCCCACCACCACTTGCTCCAGGCCCAGAGGAGCTTCAGGCACCTCAAGCAGAGCTGGACCAGCTAGACTGCCTGGGTGGGGTAGGGTGACTGCTCCCTTCTCTCTCTACCCTGTTCCTTTGAGGATGACACTCAGAGGTAGACAGGAACAAAAAGAAAGACCCAACTGAAGCAACTCCAGTCCTCTTCACATTCATGGCATCCTCCAGTCCTTTTCTCATACCATGCCACATGCCCTTCAGAACAATATCTTTCTGCAAACCTTTTTCCCTTATTAACTTTGCAAATCAATTTGCTTCTGTCAAGGTTACAGCTTGACTAGAATGCAAAGAAAAGACGGAACAGAAATATTTTCTCTTTCTTAACCTTTTCCTTTTTTTCTATGCAAAAGAAAAACTTTGATGGATGTGAAAGAGAATGGAAGCAGAATGGCTCTCAGAACAACTTTCCGTAGTGAATTGTTTTGAACTCCTTCACAAAGAGTTCTGGCTTAGGTGGCCTCTGTAGAACACCACCTGTTCCTACCCATACACAGCAATTCTCTGTCTGTGCTGGAAGGAGATGGCAATGGCTAACCAGAAAGTCAAGGCATGCTTGTTAATCTAATCAGCCTGCTGGGGTGCTGGAGAAAAGCAACTCGCCAGCTTCAAGGACCACCCCTTTCTCTGAGGGGTCATTGGACCCAGGGTCAGCATTTTGCAAAGATTAAATCTACTCTTATCCTCCTCTATGTGAGGGTTTGCGAGATAATGACCTTTTCTACTGTCAAAAGAAAATTCAGAGGGCTTTACTTGATATGAATATTTTATTAAGCAAGAAACAAACTGTTCTCCAACAGGGTTACTTCAGACCTGAAACTGCTGCCTCTCAGAGGCATGATATTACAGCATGGCTTATGAAGTGAAAAGGAAGGTGTTGTTTAACCTTCACAATGATTGGTCGTTACAGTGGAGGTTTCCAGACAGCGGGGGATTGGTTTAAAAGTGATTGTCTTATACCATTTTAGGAAGCTGATTTGTTTCATTTATGATTATCAGAGGCATTTAAAAGAAATAACCTAAATTAAACTTCGCTTATGTTCATGCAATATGCTAGACTCTTTCACTTATGTGGCTTAGCAGGTTTTGTCTGCTTGAGGGATCTTCAAGCCTTGTCTCCATTTTATTTTATTTTAATAATTCCTCCCCTTTGGTCATTCTCTCAGCAAACTCAGGGTGTGACCAAATAGTATAGGATTATTCTCAAGTACCACTATTGACGTAGTCGCTGGGACAGATGGTCATGTAGTCGCTGTTGTTGACAGTTGCAGAGTCACCATAGATATCAGAGATCAGATCCTTGAGTTCTTTGAGCTGTCCAATCCTGATGGATATCATTTAGTGTGCAAGTGGCTGCTGAAAGGCATTAATAACCTTGAGAGGATACAATGCACTTGGGAGGTTAATATGATGACTATGAGGAGAAAAATATCCAAGGACTGAAAAATTCCCCAGAGCAGATATTCTCAGGCACTAAGATTTAACCAAGTAAAAAAATCAAATAGGTTATATCCAGATGCAGGTTTTATTTTTCAAAGCCAATCTGCATTTTTTTGTATAATGTGTAATTGGATTTCCATTTTTTATGAGTTATTTAATACACACAATATGATGTATTAGCAATAACAGATATTCTTTCTTGTTCAGCCAGTAAATAGTCTAAGGTTATGCAATTGTTTAATACAACTCTGGCTAAAGGACTTATAGATTCTTGCTGTAATTGTAGAGATTTTGCAGTAGATAAGGTCTATTTTAACAAGGTTTCAGCGAAGTCTTTCATTGTCTTCTTCAATAAACTGAGTCTCCAGGTTCTAAGGTATTGGACACATTGTCTTCTTTTGGAAGCAGATCACAGAAACGTTTTGGACTTTATGGAAATAAGCTTTTGAATATCCTATTATTGTAAGGCAATAATTGAACTACACCGTGATTATTTAGGGCAGAATAGACATCAGGATGTTTCATTTCAGGAGGTGGTGTTGCAGGCAAGCTTCCATTTAAGTTAGGACTCTATGGGTGGGAACAATGAGCTATTTAAGAAGAGACATTTCTATGGAAACAAAAGAAAAATAAAAGTTACTAATAGGAGCAAATTATAAACTTAGTTTCCGAGTCTAGAGAACAGCCATTTGACAAAACTTTGAGATTTGAGCTCAAAGCATCTTTAGATGACAGAATGGGAATGGCAATTTCAATCTGGTGGATTTTCCTCATTTGCAATTTAAATGTCGCTGATGATGTCATCTAGTGTTCTGGTGAGCTCTCTGAGTGGCGCACACAGAAATAGGCATGAAGGCTGTCCATACATGATCTGTTGTTGTGAGTTTTTGAAGTGTACAGGTGGATAACAAAACTTCAAACACAATGAACAGGACTAGAATCTGATAACAGGTACACTTACAGTTTTCTACTGAAACATAGTTATTTCCTATAGTCATCTCATTTTTGTCAAAGACAAGCACAGTGAGACTAATTTATTTGTCAATAAGTCTAGTCTCAGTATACGTGGCCTGATTATTTACGTAAGTGCAGCAAGAATAGTGACTCTATGCATATTCTCAAATATGATATTCCAGTCAAACTTTTGGTAATATCCAAGGAGCTTTACTGGTTCCATGAAATCAACCTTAGTTCTTTAAAACTGTCTGGTAATAAGGAATCTCAGATTCAACTTTTAAATGTCCCTTTAGGCTAAGAAGCCAAATTAAGGACTTGCCCAACTGTGTCTTGTTACAAGAACAGATTCTTACTGAACATATCTAACATATCTATATTGCCATAAAAATAAGAATACTCAATAAGAGTTTCTGAATTCTGGCAGGATCAGCTGAAGAAAAGAGATAAATGTTTCATGCTGCTTATAAAAGTATACTTTACCAAATTGCTATAAGTTATGGATAGCAAAGGCAGAGAGAGAGAGAGAGAAGGGGTTCTTTAAATTGGAAAACAAAACATTAAAGAACCAGCAATGATTCAAATAAAGTCATAAAAATTATCATCTGCATCAGTTCATTCAGTCCCATATAATTAATTCTTGCTTTGCTTGATTAGCAGTTTTATGAATCAATCTGTTTTTCCATTAGAATCTTAGAAATTCTTACCCAGTTCAGTGTTATGATCTTAAAGTTATCAGAAATCTGTATTCTAGAGTGCCTGTCAGCGTCCTTTCCATTAATCTTCTGCAATTTTGTATCACAGCTGCTTGCAAAAGCTTTCAGGAAAGCATCAAATTAAAACAATAACCATCTGTAATTAATGGCCATGGTTAAAGATCTAGTGAGAGTTCATTATAATGCAATTGACAAAGGAATTTAGTTATTTTTGTGACATATGATATTTTAAGATAATAATTGGAATTATAACATTACATGGATAATAATGACTGAAAAATTTTTAGCACTTTTATATAATTTCTGGAACATTAGTAACATACACCTAGGCAAATATAACCTAAAAAAGATTAATCATCACTTTTATTTAACAATGTTTCCACTGAAGTTTAAAATATCAAATAAGCCTAATTAATTTAGCATTTCTCTTTTTCTAAGAAGAGACTACAGATTTTTTGAGCTATTCCATAGGCCTGCTGGAAAATCCCATAAGGACTTCATTCAGAATTTGATGTAAGGAAGTGTGTCAAAAAGGTCAAAAGATTTAAAACACTTGATCAAATAGGATCACAGGTCACTGTGAAACAAAACATTTAGTTATCTATTCAATTAAAGTGACAAAAGATTTCCAAAGCAAAGATAGAAAATCACAAGGTTGTAAAAAGAAAAAAAAAAACTTAGCTCTTTTAATATTGAAAAATTTCAGTTTTCTAAGTAAACAGACTTGATGAAGACAATCAGTGTGAAGCACAGGAAATTATTTTGCTAAGATGTAGAATCTTTGTTTCCTAGACAGATTACACAAAAGGAAAATCTTTTATAATCTCTTATTTGAAGCAGACTAATAATTTAAGAAATTTTGTCGTTTTAATGGAAAGAAAATGAAACTCTAGTTTTTTGTCAGTACATTATTGAGCTCATTTTTTTAAATGTTATAAATAAATCCATTTAATTTTAGCCCGCTTTGACTCACAACATAAAATTTTCTTTCCATAAACCTTCTGCAACTTTCTATATCCTTTTACATTTTGTCCTATTCTTTGTCTCATTTTCATTCTGGAACAACCATTTTACCTCAGGACAAAATTATTCCATTTTTTCTTTAACAAGAAAAATACATCCTAAATTCCTTACATATTTTTCATGTAAAAACACATCTCATTTCCCCCCCATACTTTGTGTACAAAGTTGTTGTCCTTCATTCTTATTGTTTCTAGGAGTTTTATCTTTACATATTGATTATTAATTTTAACTATTAGTAAGCTTTATTTCCCAGTGAAAACTAAGAAGCAGGCAATTAGGAATTATCCATCAAATCTCAGCATCTTGCAGTATATTAGCAAATTTATAAACATATAATTATAAAAATTTACAATTTTTAGAGACGTAAGTTTTTCACAGAGTAATTTTTTTAATGTGGGAAAAGACACACTTACTCATAGACCCCAAATTTTTGGCTCTGTAAAAATTAAGAGGCTAAATGTAGATAAACTTAAACTTATGCTTAGCAATTACTGTTTCAGTATATTACCTGTTTGGAAATGACCTAGATTTTCAATGATTATCCATCATTTAATTTAATTTAGTATAAACTTTTATCTTATTTACTTGTTTTTTAAACAAATATTCTTGAGTTAGACATTAAACAGTTTACCATTATCTTATTTTTCTTGCTGACAAATTTATAACATAGAGATAACATGAGCTTATTTGACTACTAAATCCAGGTAGAAAAAGTTCTTTCTCTAAATTACACTTGGTTAACAGCTCTGAAGACAGGTCTGTTTTAATTAAACCAACAAACTTAAACTAGCTTTTCTTTACAGAAGATTATCCCAGATCATGTGCACTTAGAAAACATTTGGGTTAGTTTCTATATTTCTGAGAGATTTAGCAGTACCTTATACAATACTTATTTTGGGAATATTTAATTGGCTTATTTTTTAAAGCCAATTGAATAGCGTTTTTTAAAAAATATCACATATACATAATACACATACATATAAAGATATACATAAACATACAGACAGATTCAGAGATCTTATAACTTTCATTTTAAGATTTTAGCCATGTGTCAGGCATAATAAAACAAAACTCAAAAGAATAACTGGATACAAATTGTGTTTCTGGCAGATGAAATAAGTTAAAGTTATCTGCTCAGAAGGCTAAAACTTTTTACCAAAGATTTTTTATTCATGCATTATAAGCACTCTTTTAGAGAAGCTATATTTTGAGTCATTTTATCGTAGAAGCTTTTACCTTAGAAGCATTTTATCTTTAGAAATTTCTGCATACCAATCAAAGAATGCATTTCATCATTTCCAAGAGGTTTGGAATCCCCTTTTTATGGGCAGCTCTAAGATAGACTATCTCATCTAAGTTAAAGTTTCCCCAAAGTAGTCACTACAACTTCAAATTACCAAAAGTTCACCCATTTTCCAAAAAGGCACAAGATCCTGGTCAAGTTTTGGACCAGGAGATACCCATCTTTGCTTCTAGATTCCCTAAGATGACAAATCTATGGGAAACCTCGTAACTTTACTACTACCCAAAAACCCAGGGAATCATGGCTCTTCTCCTTTACAGACCAAGAAGTTTCAACAAACATTACTCAGTAAAATCAGAGAGCTCAACACAAAAAGAGTGATGCTTGGATCCAAGAGAGATTTACCTTAGAATTCCATTTTGATGAAATACATAAACCTACAGATTCAGGAAATTTGGCGAATCTCAAACAGAAAAAACTCAAAAAGATCCATGCTCAGAATAATATAATCCAGCTGATAAAAACTAAACAAAAAGAAAATTTACTGAAAGCAGAAAAATAACACATTTCATATAGGGAACAACAATTCAAATGACTGTGGATTTCTCATCAGAAAATATGGAAGCCAGAAAAAAGTAGAATATTTATTATGGTTGTTATTATTATTATTATTTTGCTGTATTGAGATATTCACATGCCATTTAAAAGAGTGGATAAAATTCACTCTTTTAAAGTGAACAATTCTGGGGCCGGCCCAGTGGCACAGCGGTTAAGTTCACATGTTCCACTTTGGTGGCCCAGGGTTCACCAGTTTGGATCCCGGGTGCAGACATGGCACCACTTGGCAAGCCAAGCTGTGGCAGGCGTCCCACATATAAAGTAGAGGAAGATGGGCATGAATGTTAGCTCAGGCCTAGTCTTCCTCAGCAAAAAGAGGAGGATTGGCAGCAGATGTTAGCTCAGGACTAATCTTCCTCAAAAAAAAAAAAGTGAACAATTCAATGATTTTTAGCATATTAGCTAGGTTTTCTAACCATCCTCACGATCTAATTCCAGAATATTTTCATCACCCCAAAAAGAAACTCCATATCCATTAGCAGCCACTCCCCACTTTCTTCTCCCTCCAGCCCCTGGAAAACACCAATATACTTCTTGTCACTATGTATTTTCTTACTCTGGGCATTTCATGTAAATATAATCATATAATATGTGTCCTATATATATGGATTGTTTCAACTTTTGACTATTATGAATAAGGCTGCTATGAACATTCATCTATATGCTTTTTTGCAGATATATGCTTTCAGTTCTCTTGGGTATACATATAGGAGTAGAATTGCTGGATTGTATGAGAACTTTACATTTAACTTTTTTGAGGAATACCAAACTATTTTCCAAAGCAGATACACCATTTTACATTCTCACTAGCAATGTAAAAATGTTCTAATTTTTTCTCACCCTCATCAATACTTGTTATTGTTTGTCTTTTTTATTATAGCCATCCTAGTGGGTGTGACACGGCATCTCACTGTGATTTTGATTCGCATTTCCCTAATGACTAATGTTGAGCATCTTTTCATAGGCTTATTGGCCATTTGTATATCTTCATTGAAGAAATAACTATTTAAATTCTTTGCCCATTTTTAAATTGGGTTGTCTTTTTGTTATTGAATTAAACAAGTTCTTTATATATTCTGGATACAAGACCCTTATCATATATATGATTTACAAGTATTTCCTCCCATTCTGTGGGATGTCCTTTCACTTTCTTAATTGTATCCTATAAAGCAGAAACATTTTTATTTTTGATGAATTCCAAATTATCTGGTTTTTTTTTTGTCACTTTTGCCTTTGGTATCATAGTTAAGAAAGAATTAACTAATTCAAGGTCACAGGGATTTACATCTACGTTCTCTTTTGAGATTTTTATAGTTTTTGCTCTTAGATTTAGATCTTTGATCCATTTTGAATTATTTTTTGTATATTGTGTGAGGTAGGAGTATAGCTTCCTTCTTTTGTACATGGCTATCCAGTTGTCCCAGTGCCATTTGATGAAAAGATTATTCTTTCTCCCATAGAAATGCTTTGACACCTTTGTAAAAAACCAATTGCTCCTATATGTATGGGCTTACTTCTGGCCTCTCAATTCTATTCCATTGATCTATATCTTTATACTTGTGTCAGTACCACATGAACTTGCTTACTGTAACTTTATAGTGAGCTGTGAAATCACAAAGTGTGAGTCCTCCAACTTTCTTCTTTTTCATGATTATTTTGGCTATTGTGGGTCTCTTGCATTGCTGAATGAATTTTAGGATCAGCTTGTCAATTTCTGCAAAAAACGGCAGCTGGAATTTTGATAGGGGTTGCTTTGAATCTGTAGATTAATTTGGAGAATATTTCCTTATTAACAGTAATTCAATCTTCTATCCCATAAAAACAGGATATCTTTTCATTTATTTAGGTCTTCTTTAGTTTCTTTCAATGTTTTCTAGTTTTCAAAATAGAAACTTAACACTACTCTTGTTAAATTTATCCCTAATTATTTTACTGTTTTTCATGCTATTGTAAGTGGAATTATTTTCTTCCTTCCATTTTGAATTGTTTATTTCAAGTGTGAAGAAATGCAATTTTTTTGTGTATTTATCCTGCATTCTGCAATCCTGATAAACTTATTTATTGGCTCTAGTTTCTTTGTGTGTTCTTTAGAATTTTCTGTATTCAAAATCACATGATCTGTGAAAAGATATAGTTTTATTTCTTTTTCAACTGGAAGTCTTTTATTTCTTCTCCTTGCCTAATTCTTCTGGCTAGAACCTCCAGTATCGTTAAATTAAAATCATGAGAGTGGACATCTTTGTCTTGCTCCTGATCTTTGTGAAAAGTTTTCAGGCTTACACTGTTAAGTATGTTGTTAACTGTGAGGTGTTCATAGATGCCCTTTATCAAGTTGAGGAAGCATGACTTTTCTCTAGTTTATAGAATATTTTTATCATGAATCACTGTTGGATTTTGTCAAATGCTTTTCTACACCTATTTGGATGATAATATTATTTTTGTTCTCTATTCTATTAATATGGTATAACACTCTGATTGATATTCACATGTTAAACCAACCATGCATTCATGGGATAAATTCCACTTGATCTTGGCGTATAATCTTTTTTATAGGTTGCTAGATTTGGTCTGCTAATATCTTGCTGGGTATTTTTACATCTGTATTCATAAGGGTTATTGGAATGTAATTTTATTTTCCTGTGATGTCTTTTATTTTGATATCAGAGTAATACTTGTCTCATGGAGTGAGTTATGAACTTCTTCTTCTTCTTTATTTTAGAAGATTTTATGAAGGATTGGTATTAATTCTTCTTTAAGCATATGGTAAAATTTGCCAGTGAGGCCATTCAGTCCTGAGATATTTTTGTTTTTTGAGAAGTTTTTTGCTTACTAATTCAGTCTCTTTATGTCTGTTCAAGTTTTCTATTTATTCTCGAGTTGGATTTGGAAATTTGTGTCTTCCTAGGAATTTGTGCATTTCACCTAGGTTATCTAATTTGTTGGCACACAATAGTTTATATTTTTCACTTATAATCCCTTTTATTCTGTAATATAAGTAATAATGTCCTATCTTTTATTCTTAATTTTAGTAATTTGAGTGTGCTTTTTTTCTATTAGTCATTCTAGCTACAGTTTTGTCAATATTAATGATTTTTTCAAAGAGCCACCTTTTGATTTTGTTGATTTTTTATATTGTTTTTCTATTCTTTACTTCATTTATGTCTGCTCTAATTTTTATTATGTCTTTCAATCTTCTTGCTTTGGGTCTAGTGTGCCCCTCTTTCTCTAACTTCTTAAGAGGTAGTTTAGGTTTTGTTTGTTTTTTTTTTTAAAGATTGGCACCTGAACTAACATCTGTTGCCAATCTTTTTCTTCTTTCTTCTTCTCTTCCCTCCTCCTCCCCCTTCTTCTCCCCCTCCTCCTTCCCCTCCTCCTCTTCCTCCTCCTCCTACTTCTTCTTCTTCTCCCCAAAGTCCCCCAGTACATAGTTGTGTATTCTAGTTATAGGTCCTTCTGGTTCTGCTTTGTGGGACGCCACCTCAGCCTGGCTTGATGAGTGATACTATGTTCACACCCAGGATCCAAACCAGTGAAACCCTGGGCTGCTGAAGCAGAGTGCACAAACTCAACCACTCGGCCATGGGACCCACCCCAATAGCTTAGGTTACTGACGGGAGATCTTTCTTCTTTTTTAATATAGGCATTTATAGCTATAAATTGCCCTCTAAGCACTGCTTTCACTGCCTCCCATGAGGTTTTTTGTGTTGTGTTTTTGTTTTCATTCGTAGAACAACATTTTTTTTTTTAAAGATTGGCACCTGAGCTAACATCTGTTGCCAATCTTCCTTTTTTTTTATTCTTCTCCCCAAAGTCTCCAGTACATGGTTGTATATTCTAGCTGTGAGGGCCTTTGGTTGTGCTATGTGGGACACAGCATCAGCATGGTCTGATGAGTGATGCCATGTCCGCACTCAGGATCTGAACCAGCGAAACCCTGGGCCACTGAAGTGGAGGGCACAAACTTAACCACCTGGCCATGGGGCCAGCCCAGAACAACTTTTTAAATGTCTAAAAAACCGAGAACTTTCAATCCAGAATTCTATGTCCTATGAAAATATCCTCAAAGAGCAGAGATAAAATAAGACATTCTCAAAAGGAAGAAAACCAAGAGAATTTGTTGCTAACACAACTACTCTAAAATAAATCCTGAGGAAAGTTCTTCAGTTTGAAGGAAAATGATACCAAAAGGAAACTGAGAATATTAATAATAAAGGAAGAGCAACAGAAATGACAAAATATCTAGATAAATATAACAGACAATTCCTCCACCTCTTAAGTTCTATAAATACATATGACAGTTGAAATAAAAAATTATAACTTTATCTGATGGGATTGTCAATGTACATAAATGAAATGCATATGACAATTACAACATGAAGGGAGAAGGTTAAAAGGACTATGTAGTTGTAAGGTTTCTACATTCCACTTGAAATCATAAACTATTCATTCTAAATGGATTCTGAAATTTTAAGTATGTATATTTTAATCCCTAGAGCAATGACTTAATAATTTATATAAAGAGAAATGATCAAATATAATTTGAAAAAGAATTTTCAAATAATCCAAAAGAAGAAAGGAAAGGGGGAACAGAGTAATGTAAGATAAAGGAAACAAACAGAAAACAAATTAGAAAATGGTAGACCTAAATCTAAATATGTTATTAATTACCCTATATTTAATTATTTAAACATACCCATTAAAATAAAGACATCTAACTATATGCTAAAAGAAATACACTTTAAAGATAATATTATAGGAAGGTTGAAAATAAAAGGATAAAAAAAGATATATCAGGCAAAAACTAATCAAAGGAAAGCTAGAATGGCTACATTAAATCAGACTTCAGAGCAAAGAAATAGTAGACTTCAGACCAAATAAAACTATCAGGAATACAAAGAGACATTGCTTAATGACAAAAGGGTCAAGAAGACAACAATTTTAAATGTGTATGCACCTAACAATATTGCTTCAAAAAACATGAAGCAAAAATTGACACAACTGAAATGAGAAGTGGCTAAATCTACAACTATATTTGGAGGCTTCAACACTCCTCTCAGAAATCAACAGAACAAGTAGGTAGAACATCAATAAGGTTACAGAAGAATGAACAACATCATCGGCCAACTCGATCTAATTGACATTTCCCAACTCATTTTATGAGCTCAGCATTACTCTGATATGAAAACTAGACAGGGATAGTGCCACAGAAGAAAACTATGGACCCACCTCCCTCATGAACACAGATGAAAAGTCTTTGACAACATACTAGCAAATCACATCTGGTAACATGTAATAAGAATTATCCTGGGCAGGCCTGGTGGTGCAGCAGTTAAGTGCGCACATTCCATTTCAGCAGCCTGGGGTTCGCTGGTTTGGATCCCGGGTGTGGATACGGCACCACTTGGCAGGCCATGCTGTGGTAGGCGTCCCACATACCAAGTAGAGGAAGATGGGCACTATGTTAGCTCAGGCCTAGCCTTATTCAGCAAAAAGAGGAGGATTGGCAGCAGTTAGCTTGGGGCTAATCTTCCTCAAAAAAAAAAAAAAAAGAATTACCCACAATGACCAAGTAGCGCTTATCCCAAGAATGCAAGATTGTTTTAATACTTGAAAATCAAACAATGTAATCCACAGACTGTAATCAAAAGACTAAAGAAGAGGGGCCAGCCCTGTGGCCAAATGGTTAAGTTCTCATGCTCCACGTCAGCAGCCCAGGCTTTCACCGGTTTAGATCATGGACCCAGACCTAGCATCACTCACCAAGCCATGCTGAGATGGTGTCCCACATAGCACAACCAGAAGGACCTACAGCTAGAATATACAACTATGTACTGGGGGGCTTTGGGGAGAAGAAGGAAAAAAAAGAAGATTGGCCACAGATGTTTGCTTAGGTGCCAATCTTTAAAAGAAGACTAAAGAACAAGATTATATCAATTAATGTAGAAAAAGCATTTGACAATAATGCTTTTATTCAACTATATAGTTGAATTTACATTTACCATATAACCCGCTAATTTCAGTCCCAGGTATTTATCCTAGAAGAATGGAAATGCATGTTCATACAAAAACCTGCACATCAGTGTTTACAGTCGCTCTATTCATCATCACCCAAAAGTGGAAACAACCCAAATGTCCATCAAAAGGTAATGGGTAAATAAACTGTGGCATATCCATACAACGAAATACTACTCAGGAACAAATTATTGATCTACGTGATAAAATAGATGAATCTCAAATGAACTGTCTGACTAAAAAAAGCCAGTCTCAAAAGGTTACATACTGGATGATAACGTTTCTATAATATTTTAGAAAGGCAAAAGCATAGCAACAGAACACAGATCAGAGGTTACTAAGGCTTAAAAGTAGGGGACCAGGGTGACTTCAAAGGAGCAGCACAGGTAGTTTCATGGTGATGGAACTGTACTGTATCCTGATTGTGGTGGTGGGAGTTACATGAATCTTTGCCACTGTTAAAACTCATAGAATTGTACACACATACACGCTCAATTTTACCATATGTTAGTTTTTTCAGAAACATATTTTGTTACACTGCAGTGAGAACTAAAAGTGAGATCATGTGGTAAACAGCCTTAAACAACGGCTGTAAATAGTAAGTTCTCAATAAGTGTTAGTTCATTTCCCCTACTCTTTCTTCCTGTTAGCTAAGGGTAAGCCCCTTTCCAAGGGTCGGCGGCCCCACTAGCTAGAATCCGTGTGCTTTGCACAGTTTAGAATTGGAAAACTCTAGTGGAGATTGTGTGCATCTGCATCCCACCAACGGTGACCTGGATTCTCATCACCATCTTTTAGCCTTAAATGAGTGCAAAGACCCTGGTTAACAGGAACATTTATGTCTTAGATCAAAGAGGATTTTCAAAATGAGAAATGTTAAAAGTCAAGATACAGATCTCATTCTTAGGGAAACATGAAATATATTCCCATGTTCTGGAAATTGAAGACATGGCTCTCTTTATTAAATGCAAGGTATCAGTACTATTATATCATTGTTGCAAAGTTATTTTTTTGTTACACACAGTCACTCTAGAAATTATCATTGATAGATTTCAGTATTTTTTAATGAAGTAAAGAGTCCTTGTGTTTATATTGACCATTGCTATTTATTTCCACCAATTAAGTGTTATAGACAAATAATGCTTTGCTACTCCTACAGTGTGTGAACTATTGATATTCAGGATCTGCTCTGTGCTGGCAGTTAATATCTAGAGAAGCATATTGTGGGCTTAATATTATTTTATGTTCTTCAGATGCAAGGCAGAGGTATTTATCTTGATTTCTGGTAAAATCTCGGGTCCATATTCGAAAGAAACAATGCTAAATAATGCTTTCTTCTCCTCGCCACAGAGGAAATTAAATTTTTCAGAGAATCTTTCCCTCTGTCAAAACACATGTTGGTCTTAAGGATTAGGTATAGATATCATTGGGTTATTGCCTTAAACATTAAATAAATCATTCTCCAAATCCTTTAATAACATATTTATTATCTTAGGAGTGAATTTGGATACAGGGTTGCATTCTGAGCACCGTTTTGTTCACTTTTCTCTGAATCTTTTAAAAATAGTTTTATGCATTTGTTCTTGTCTCTAACAGATTTGAACATTCAACATTTGCGTTTTACACAGTCAGTAGAAGATAATTATTCCACACATATGCTTTCTGATTAAATGTGTGAAACTTTTAAATAGAAAACGGAAATTAATTTTAAGTGCATTATGAAAGACTTCAATTTATCTTTGGTTCATAGAGCGGTGATCTGCTTTTCCTGTGTTCTTGTGGTTTATTCTCAGTGATTGTCACAGTCACCTGGAGCTCACAGAATCTAGAAGGAAGTTTATCCTAGTTAATCCTCCTATATCTGAGCAGAAGTAGCCCCAAACTGACCCTTATGTGACAGTTGCCTTCCATTATTGCATCTTGAGCTAAATGTTGTCAATAAAAGTCACAGTTACATTATACTGACACTAACTAAGGGGACCAAAAGAACTGCTTTAGAGGCATATTATTTTTGCCATTTTATCAGATGCTGTCTGAGACCCTGGGGAGTCCTTACAGCGGAATTTTATCTATTCACTCTGACAGAGTAAGAGTAAGGGCAGCCTTGAATTCTATCTAGACCAAGACCCAGAATCTAGAGCAACAAAAATACAATTCTGAATTAATTTAATAAAACTGGCCCTCAGAGGAATTTCTGGTAAAACTTCTCCTTTCACCTTCTTGAGGCATCTTTGTGTTTTCCTCAAATTTCCAGCACAATCTCAAATGACTGCTGTCTCCTCGTTGAATTAGTTTACCTGTCACTGAGTTTTAAAGAAGCGTCTAAGCTCCAGATCTGTTTTGCTCTCATTCATCCCACTTGCCTCCATTAAAACCTTACCAACCCTGGATCCCATTCTCTTATCCCTCTGTGTGATTTATATATGAATTCATATGTATATATATAATGCGAGCACGGGCTTTGGGGACCAGACCTGAGTTTGAAAATCAGATCTGCCACTTACTAGCTGTGTCCTTGACCAAGTTACCAAACCAGTCTTAACTCAATGCCCTCATCTGTAAGTGGACATAAGTATAGCTACTTTGTAAGGTGGTTTTAAGAATTATATTAGATAATGCAACTGTCATATTTGGTATAGTGCCTGATACAGCAAGCCCTAAATCTGACCATTGTCATCATCACCACATACCCTGTACTATAATTGTTAGATTACATTTATATCTCTCACAGTAGAATTAAAATTGGTAGAGCAGAAAATGTATCTTGCTCACCACCGATTTTCCCAGAACCTTAAATAATATGTGCCATGTTGTATATGCTCAGTAATTTGTAAATGAATAACTGTACATGGTAAGCTCCTCTCTCTCTTTTCCTCCTTCCCTGCCTCCCTCCTCTCTCCATTCATCTATCTAGATATATGCATGTATGTAATTTTTTAAAGGAATATTTCTTTTTTAGCCCTGTTACTTTATACATGCCTGACTCTCCTTTCACTCCAAGTAATTGCCCATGACTATAACTGCTTTCTTGCAAATCATTTCTCATTCCTTATTTCCCTGGCTAGCATACAGGCTCATTAGGGCAGACACTTTGTCTTTTTCACCACTCCGTCTTCAGGGCCTAGAACAACATTAGACATAAAACACAATAAATATTTGTCAAAAGAGTGGGCATTCTCTGACTGCCTTTCAATATCTGCTTCTGACCCTTTACACTGGACTCCCCTCTCTGGCTTGTCTCACTTCCATTCAACGCCCTCCTTCTTTACTATGATATACACGACTCTTACTCACTGCACTAGACATCTTCTGAGGTAGAGTTCTCTCCACCCTTATCCAGCCCCAGTTCCCAAACACTCAGCTCTTGACCAAAGAAGGAGGTTTCCAAGGGAATGTGTGCATACCCTATTTCTTTGCCTTGTTATTCTAATCACATTCAAGTGCTAATTTAGGATTTCTCACCCTCCCAGATCATAAGGAATTCCTTAGATTATGCCTCAACCACGGACTGAAAGGAGCGAGATTTTGGATAGGAGCAGCTTTGTTAAAACCTTTCCCATCATCCCATAGGGAGTTGCCAACTCCCTAACTGCTGATCACAGCAGCTTGCTGCTGGTGCTTTGTGCCATCTCTCTGAAGCAGGTGTTCTCGATCTTCACTATGCTTGAGAATCATCTGGGGATCTCTTAAAATAAGGATGTTTGCACATCCCCCTCCTTGGTGTGAGGCTCAGGCATTTATAGTATGTAAAAAAAACTTCCCTAGGTGATGTAATATGCATCCAGGGTTGAAAACCACTCAGTTCTAAAGGGTTCAAGCCCATTCAGACTACATTTTTCAGGTAGTAGAAATCCCAAACTCAAAGTCCTAAGGCACAAGACAGAACAGACCAGCAAGAAATCTGACCAACCAGTAGCTTATGCCACGTCTAAGTCAGCCATCACTCATCTGTAGCCAATCGTAATTATGTGGGAATGTAGCCCCAGTGTTCCTATATCTTCTAAATCTTCAAAAGAAGCCATGAATCTGCAATTTTAGATGAACTTTCACAATTTGAAGTGCTGGCAACCAATGCAAATTTCTTCAAAATACTGTGTGGGCTGAACAAAACATGTTCTTGGGCTAGATTCCATTCATGGACCAATAATTTGCAGTTTTTATACCGACTGCTCTCCCATATCTTAAGAAATCCTTTCTATATCCTTCACCGTCTGTATCAAATTCTTAGAAAGCTAGATTTCCTTTTTCATCATTCATGTATACCCTACATGTTGTTTTGGACAAAACTAATTGGTATGGTTGGAATAATTTTAAAGATCAAAAAATCCTATGATTTAGAGTATGAGATACTCAAATGCCTTAAAATTAGAACTGTTGCCAGTATAAACACCATCCCCCAACTACTAATACGTATTAATACCTGAAATATGCACCTACTAGGCTCTTTGTAATACAGACAAGTAGTATGGTTCCTGCTCTATGAAACCATCCCATATACCTAGGGAGATAGGACACAGACCGTGGGATTTCAGTACATATACAACACAAGCCATTCATTAATGCTGAGGCCCTGGCTCATCTGAGTTTATGTGCAGGAAGTAGCAGAACACTTTGCTGAAAAGGGAGTGGAGGCAGATTGTGGAGTGCCTCAAATGGATGACAAATGAGTTAAGATTCCTAGAGGCAATGATGAGAAATCAAAGGAGCTTTGTGTGTTTCTAATCTTTGTTGGCTTTTTTTCCTTTGTTTTGTCTTGCTTTTGAGTAGGAGAGTGTCATGGTATAAACAGTGTTAGGAGGATCACTCGGTCACGGTTAATGAGACAGATTGGACAGCAGAGAAGAGAGAGGATGACCTGTTAGTAGGTCACAGTCAAGCCTGCAGACACGAGTGGATAAAGGTCTGGCCTGGGTAGTAGCAGAGGGATGGGAAGGAAAAGGTAGAATCAAATGATTTTGACTTTACTAGAGAGAAAGAAAGCCTAGCTATTATTTAGTAATTCCCTAGGATGGGCTTTATTCTGTGTTGAGCACCTAACATAAAATTATCTTTTGCTTTATGTGGATTATGACTGAAATGGGAGAGCACTTGAAGAGGATTCCACTATATCACCACATTGTAAAATTTATCTACTGGCCCTTAGAGATCACCTGGTCTAACTCCCTCATTGTACAGATGGGACCTCACTTTTCCCAGTTAATTACATACCTTGTAGCAGGACAGAATAGAGCCCAAATTTCCAATTTTTTACTCTAGTGATCTTTTCTCTTTGCCATGTTGCTTCTTTATCCTTAGTTTTCATACAAATAGGTTATAAATCATTTGTCAGACTCAAGTAAGAAGACAAAACCGAACAGGTGATAAAATGTGGTGTAGAGAGTAATTCCATAACCAGTAGATGCAAACAAGGGAGGGGTGTCCGGAAAAAAATCTCCGCACCTTGATGTAAAGGCTGTCCAAAGGAGGAGACAGTCAGCCGTGACATACAGTTAGCAATAGTGCCTACATCCCTTGTATCAGCCCAGCACAGATGTTGAGATAAGGGAATGGAAATGGAAATAAAAGGAAAGCAGATTCAAGATAGGTATCAGAAAGCCCTGTTCACTGGGAGATGACAAAAGTGAAGAATCACCGCTCCAGAAAGGCTGTTGAAGGGAAATCATGGAGACTCAAGAGACAGGGAGGAGTCACTGGAGCTGGGCTTGGAGTGGTGCCTGCCTCATGAGTTTCTATCTTGTGAACATATAAACTTTCTCTCCTATACAAAATATCCTGGCATGGTGAGTTGACACATTGCCTGTGGCAATGTCTACATGAGAGAGTTTATCTGGAAGTTTAGCTGAAGAGATGGTCTAATGGAAATTGAATCTAGACAGCTGGACCTCCCCTCCTTTAGCCATACATTCTGGTATTAGGTAGACAATCCCTATGGCTGGGACCCTGACTTGCAAATGTTTCTTGGCAATCTCAAACTGTGCCAAAAGGTAAAGTCAAATTCCCTCTCTATCCTAAATTGCTCATCGACAGTCCATGTAATAAGAAGTAAATAACAGGAGAGAAAATAGGAGTAAGAATGCTTTTCATTCCTTTTCATTCCTTCTCCCATTAAAGTTCATAACACTTTTCCTCTCACAGATAAAGCATTACAAAGGATGACTCGGGGAAAGTTTTCACCAACTCAGAAATCATAACATATTGATCAAGATGGATTCGGTAGGATACACCAGAAAGCAACTTTCTTTACTACCACTGCCAGGCAAACCTACTCTGTTGACTCATTTTTCCCACCAGATGAAATTTGGGGCTGGCACCATAGCTGTTCCAGGCTCACAAATGTAATGAAAGTCCAGTGTCATCTATAATTAAAGCTCTACTCTCATCCTATTTAAAACTTCCCAATCCACTGCTTGGGCCTGCTTCAGACTCAGAAACGCACAGCTAGTGAGACAGGGGGAGTTTCTTCTCTCCCTTATTCCACCTCCTCCCGAGTCGCCGCTCTTTCTGGCCTTGCCTGGATTGGGCCTCGGAGGGAGAGAGATTGGAGGGAAAGGAAAGGGATCTAACACAGATGGCACAGGGGCCATCTGGCTTTGGGACCCTCTTGGTGTGGCGGGTATTCAAATGCTCACGTGGGCTCCTCAGGATTCCTCACAATGGAGACCTGCATCTGTCATTCCTGCAGAGCACTTCCTCCTCCCACCGCCTTTCACCAGTCCACTCCATACAGGCTCTCTTTTGGGGTCATTTCACTATACAGTCAAGTCCATGTTGCTCAGGATGAGCAGTCCAGCTCATGGGAAGCCCATGCTTGTCTATGGAACTGCAGCTCTCTCTCAAAGCAGCTGGCCACTTCTTACCTTTAGAGATCAGACTTGAGTCATATTCCAATCTTTATATCTCCCCAAATTGCAGGAAATACATGTCAACTCCTTTCATTTGGTCTAATACCTCCCACATTTGGCTTAAAGTGAAAGACCAGTTCCCCCTCCACACCACGGAAGAGGGATACAAAGAACACTGTCACTTATATCCCAAGAAATCCTCACGGGAGACTTTGCAACCCCCAATGAATCCTTGGCATTTGCTTATACATCCTGAAGGTGAGTGAAGGGCTAATGTTAGCTGAACTCACATTAAGGTATGGAACACTTCCATCTATTATATTGCTCTTGGCAGCTAAGATTTATGCCAAAATATGGAGAAGTTTTTTTAAAAACTTTAATTTAAAGTCAAATTACATATGGAAGCCACCTCTTCCTACCTCACCAGCTCTTCCTTCCTGCTATTCCCTGCCCCACCAGCTTTCAGATCCATGTGTAACAACATGAGAAATGTAATTAATTAGATGCCCAAATGATTCTGACAGCAGGGAGGTCACCTGCTGGGTCACGGTCAATAGCCAAATCAAGTTATTTAAACTCTATTTTTTCTGGATGACTTGCTTGCATAGCTCAGTCCTGTTTGGACAGTCTTCCTAAACACATTCCCAGAAAGTTAATTAGTGGAAGAGTCTGACCTAGAGAGTGTGAAGCACAAAAACTCTTGGCATTTTGAGGTCAGGAAGATGATCAGTTTCTTTTTGCATATCCTTTGCCAAGCTGTTCTCACTTTAATTTTTAAACTTGTGTGAAATTCAAAGAACACAGAGCCCAGTGTCATTTACACTCAGCCATCATAAAAAAGGCAGCTTTCTCAGAAAGAATATTGGCTGTTTTCCAGGCTTCCAGAAAGCTTTTTATGGGATCTTTTCAACTGTTCTCCTTTAAGCCAAAAAGGGAAATCAAATTTGGCCAAGGGTGAGTGGACTGCTTAAGATGCGAATTGCTTCTAACAGAGACAGACTTCAAGGGATGCTAAAGCTTCCCAATTTCAGGGAAGAAAAAAGTAAATCCCATCTACCCCATTTATCACACACGAGATATTAAGTAACATGCAACATAGTGAAGAAAATTTTCTTCTCAGAGCCAACTTGATGGATTCTGCATCTTTACAGAAATTATTCAGGCACTTTCTGCCCCCTTACAGAGTGGAATAAAGATGCCATCTGACAAAAAGGGTACGATGATACTTTTAAATATCTCTGTTTAAAAACAAACAAATAAATGATGCTTGGGATATAATCTAGTGAGAATTTCAATCTTGAAAAATTAATTATGAAATATTTCAAGCATGAAGTATAGAGAATAATAAACACCCATAAAACAACACTCAGCATTGCCAAATCTTAATGTCGGGTCATAATTGTTCAGACATTTTTTAAAAGTAGAAAATATTTTAGATATAGTTGTGTACTACTCCATTCCCTCTTGTCACAGGGGTAAATACTATGCCAATTTTGGTGTTGATTATTCTCAGAATTTTCCTTTTGATAAATATATACACACAACTAAACATGTTTTAAAACGTAGGCTTTATTATAATTCAGGTATAATGAAGCCAATAGATCAGTAGACAACTGCTCTTGAAAAGCTAGTTTGTATATGCAGAGATCCCAAGAGAAAGGGGTGCATCACACCATGGGGGTTACATGAGGAAGCACCAGTCAGTCGGGGGGCAGAGGGAGCTGGAGAAAAATGTGCCAAGAGCCTTGATGTGGCTTCCATGGGAAGGAACAGGCAAAACAGAGTAAACAGGTTTAAGTTTGGCTAATTTGAATAACTTCAACTGCCCTGGGTTAATTAGGGCAGAAGAATAGTGGCCCAGAGTGTAAGGGCTCCACAATGTAGGTGGCTAAGGGACAGGGAGTCTGGCTTGGTTGGTTTGCATATGGAAGGCACACTCATAGTCCAGTTGGTTGCCATCTCTAGGAATTAGCTAGTCAGCAAAGCCCCAAGATGTCAAAGCATCAAAAATACAAAAGGCATGATTCATACAAAACAGTATGCTGTTTTATTTCGCATGTCATTAACCTTTCTAAAAATCATATCATACTGTACATATTGTACAAATATTTCACCAATTTTTTTTCTTGCTCAACATTATTCTTTGGAGATTTATCCAGATTGTTGCATGCAACTCTACTCAGTTCGTTCCTTTTCACTGCTTTCTAATTTGGCATTGTGTCAATGTACCACAGTTTATTAATATTTATTCATTCTCTTGTTTATGGGTATTTGCTTCCTTTTTTTTTTCTCACTATTACAAATGATGTTGAGGTGATTAATTCTTTCCCTGTCTCCAGGTACACATGCGGCAGAGATATATGCAGTAACTGGATCCAAAGGCATTTGTATCTTCAACTTCAATACATATTGCCAAACGGCTATTGAAAGTAGCTTCCATCAAGAGTGTTGAAAAATGTCCTATTGTTCCATTGCCTCACTAGCACTGATATTATGAGGTTTTCTTTTTAATGTTTGCCAGTAAGACGGCATGTAATGGTATCTAATCATTGTTTCAATTTGCATCTTGCTGATTACTAGTGAATCTGAGGACCTTTTCATAAGTTTACTGGCCATTTGCATTTTCTCCTATATAAATTGCCTGTTCATATCTTTTGCCAATTTTTCCACTGGGTTATTTGTATTTTTCTTATTCTTTTTTAAAGTTCTTTATATTCTGGATGCTAACACTTTGTTGTATGTATTGTAAATATCTTTCCTCAGTCTATATCTTATCTTCTCAATTACTTTATGTATCTTTGTTTTACAGAAATTTTAAGTTTAATATAGTCCAACGTATGGGAAATTTACTTTCCAATTTTGGTATGTAGTTTTTTGTGTCCTTTTTAAAAAAAAAATCTTCTGAACAAAATATTATATTTTATTTAAAAGTTTTAATGTTTTTGATTTTTCTAATTTAGATTTTTAGTAAGGCTGGCATTGAGATTTTAATATGGTAATAAGCAAAGGCCTTATGTTATTTCTTTCCACAAGGATAATCAATAGCATCCTTTATTGATTAATCCAATCTTCCTCCATTGATTTTTAATGGTATCATGTGATTTGTCACTTCCTTTTGTTTATGATCTATTTCTGTGCTCTTTATTCTCTTCCATTGGTCTATTTTTCAATCCCTGTCAATATCACAGCATTTTAATCACTATAATGTTATAAAAATCATATTACCTGGCATGTAATTTCCCCAGTCTTGTTTTACTTCTTCAGAATTGTTTTGTCTATTCTTCAAAACTTGCTCTTCCTTATGAATACTAATCAGCTAGTCAATTTCCATAAACACACCACAAGAAACAAAAAGAAATATCGTGCTTTAGATGGATTTTGCATTTAATTTATATATTAATGTGGCTTAAAACAGATATCTTCACAATATTGAGACTTCACATTTATAATATGCTATTTCTATTTACTCAGGGTTTTTTAAATTCCTGTCTTTTAATTAAGTATTTGATTATGCTCCATAAATCCCTGTCTTTTTTTCCTTAATGCCTTACGTTGTATAAATTTTGTGGCCATTGTAATTTACATACTTTAAAATAAGAATGCAAATTATTTTTGTGCACTGATTATACAGCCAGCTACCTTGCTAAAATTTCTTGTTAGTTCTAACAGTGATCTCTTAGATTAAAAAATAGATTTTGTTTGTATAGACAGTGTTATCTATAGATAATGACAGGTTTTTTTAATCAATAATCCTGATACATTTTCTTCTTCTCTCACTGTGTAGGCTAGGCACCTAACACAATATTGAAAAGAAGAGGTAATGACAGGCATCCTTGCCTCATTCCTAATTTTAGATGGAATCCAATATTTCACCATTGAGTATGACATTTATTGTAGTGGTTGATACATTTACCCCTCTTAGGTTAAGAACATTCCTCCTTTTCCTTGTTCCTCAAAAGGTTTTTATCATGAATGGGTTTTGATTGTTATCAAATATATTTTCTATACCTATTAAGAAAATTTTGTGTTTTTTCTCTTTTAATTCCTTACTGTGGAAATTTTCCTTAACAGAGTTTTCTAAGATTTTGCAACCCTTGAATTCTAGAAAAGCCCCAACTGGTAATGATCCATTATTTGTTTAGACTCCATTGGATATACATTGTCACTCTATTATTTCATATTTTTCCATTTACATTAATAAGGTTGGCCTAAATCTTTTCATTCACTCATTGTCCCTGTCTGGTTTTATTACCAATGTTACACTAGCCACACAAAATGGGTTGAAGAGCATTCCCTTTTTTGCTAGTCTCTGGAGAGTTTGTATAACATTGAGATTCTCTATTACTTGAAGGAGGTAGAATTTACTTCTAAAATCATAGCATGCTGGCCTTGTTTGCTGGTGGATACCTTTTAAACTACCAACCCAATTTGTTAATGGTTATAGATATATTTTATTTTTCTATATCTTCATGAGTCAGTTTTGATAAGTGTATATTTCTAGGAAAATTATCCATGTTGTCTTATTTTTCAAATCTAACATTATAAAATTATTCTTAGGGTTCTCTAATTTAACATTCTATCTGTGGGGCCAGCCCGGTGGTGCAGCAGTTAAGTATGCACATTCCGCTTTGGCGGCGTGGAGTTTGCCGGTTCAGATCCTGGGTGTGGACATGGCACCGCTTGGCAAGCCATGCTGTGGTAGGCATCCCACGTATAAAATAGAGGAAGATGGGCATGGATGTTAGCTCAGGACTAATCTTCCTCAAAAAAAAAAAAAAAAACCATTCTATCTGTAGTTAAATGCCATTTTTCATGTCTCTCATTGTCTTATTGGTTTTTTTCTTTTTCTTGCTCAAAATGACAATTTTTCTTTTTATTCTATTAATCTTCCCAAAGAATTAGGTTCTGATTTTGTTGATCCTCTCTATTGTTATTTTTAATTCATTTCTACTCTTATCTTTATTAGGTTTTTTTTTCTCTTTAGGTTTCTTCTCTCAAGACATGCTTAAATTTTGCAATGTGTTTTATTTTATTGAGGTGACACTGGTTTATAACATTACGTAAATTTCAGGTGCATATCATTATATTTCGACTTCTGTATAGATTGCATGCTCCCCACCAAAAGTCTAGTTTCTATCTGTCACTATACATACGTACCCTTTACTCCTTTCTCCCTCCCTTCACCCCCTTCCTTTCTGGTAATCACCAATCTGTTCTCCATATCTATGTGTTTATTTGTTTATCTTCCAAATAAATGAAATCTTATGGTAATTATCTTTCTCCACCTGACTTATTTCACTTAGCATAATACCCTCAAGGTCCATCCATGTTGTCTCAAATGGCACGATTTTGTCTTTTTTATGGCTGAGTAGTATTTCATTGTGTGTGTGTGTATATATATATATATATATATATATATACACACACACCACATCTTCTATATCCATTCATCCATTGATGGGCACTTAGGTTGTTTCTAAGTCTTGGCTATTGTGAATAATGCTGCAATGAACATAGGAGTGCATATATCTTTTTTGAATTAGTGTTTTCACATTCTTTGGATAAATACCCAGTAGTGGAATAGCTGAATCATATGGTATTTCTATTTTTAATTTTTTGAGAAATCTCCACTCTGTTTTCCATAGTGGCTGTTCCAGTTTGCATTCCCACCAGCAGTGCATGAGGGTTTCCTTTTCTCCACCTCCTCTCCAACACTTGTTATTTCTTGTGTTGTTAATTATAGACATTTGATAGGTGTGTGGTGATATCTCATAATTTTGATTTGTATTTCCCTAAGAATTAGTAATATTGAATATCTTTGCATGTGCCTATTGACCATCTATATATCTTCTTTGGAAAAATGCCTCTTCATATCCTCTGCCTATTTTTTGATCATGTTGTTCATTTTTGTATTATTGAGGATATGAGTTCTCTATGTATTTTGGATATTAACCCCTTATTGAGTATATGATTTTCAAATATTTTCTCCCAGTTGGTGGGTTGTCTCTTCATTTTGTTGATGGTTTCCTTTGCTGTGCAGAAGATTTTTAGTTTGATGTAGTCCATTTGTTTATTTTTTCTTTTGTTTCCCTCACTTGAGAAGACACGATATTCAAAAATATGCTGCTAAGACCAATGTCAAAGAGCATACTGCCTGTGTATTCTTCCAAGAATTTTATGGTTTTCAGGTCTTACACTCAAGTCTTTAATCCATTTGAGTTAATTTTTGTGTATGGAATTTTATGGTTTCAGGTCTTACACTCAAGTCTTTAATCCATTTGAGTTAATTTTTGTGTATGGTGTAAGATAATGGTCTTCTTTTATTCTTTTGCATGTGGTTGTCCAGTTTTCCCAGCATTATTTTTTTGAAGATTTTCCTTTCTCTGTTGTATGTTTTTGACTCCTTTGTTGAAAACTAGCTGACCATAGATATGAGGGTTTATTTCTGGATTCTCAATTCTGTTCTATTGATCTGTGTGTCTGTTTTTATACCAGTACCATGCTGTTTTGATTGCTATAGGTTTGTAGTACATTCTAAAATCAGGGAGTGTGATACCTCCAGCTTTGTTCTTTTTTCTCAGGATTCCTTTGGCTGTTTAGGGTCTTTGGTTGTTCCATATAAATTTCAGAATTCTTTGTTCTATTTCCATGCAGAATGTCACTGGGGTCCTGATTGGGATTGCACTGAATCTCTAGATCGCTTTAGGTAATATAGACATTTTTTACTATGTTTATTCTTCCAATCCAAAAGCAAAGACTATCTTTCCATTTCTTTATGTCTTCTTCAATTTCTTTCAACAACATCATATAGTTTTCAGTGTATAGGTCTTTCACCTCCTTGGTTAAACTTATTCTTAGGTATTTCATTCTTTCTGTTATAATTATAATGGGATTGTATTCTCAATTTCTCTTTCAGCTAGTTCATTGCTAGTATACAGAAATTCAACTGATTTTTGTATGTTGATTTTGTACCCTGCAATTTTACTACATTTATTAATTATCTCTAATAGTTTTTTGGTGGATTCTTTAGGGTTTTCTATATACAAAATCATGTCACCTTCAAATAGTGACAGTTTTATTTCTTCCTTTCCAATTTGGATAACTTTCATTTCTTTTTCTTGCCTAATTGTTCTGGTTAGGACTTGCAGTTCTGTGTTGACTAAGAGTGGTGAGAGTGAGTATCCTTGTCTTGCTCCTGTTCTTAGAGGAAAGCTTTCCATTTTTCACCATTAAGTATGGTGTTGGCTGTGGGTTTGTCATGTATGGCCTATATTATGTTGAGGTACTTTCCTTCTATACACATTTTATTGAGAGTTTTTATCACAAATGGGATGTTGGATCTCGGCAAATGTTTTTTCTGCATCTGTTGAGATAATCATGTGATTTTTATTCTTTGTTTTCTTAACATGGTGTATCACATTGATTGATTTGCAGATGTTGAACCATCTCTACACCTCTGGAATAAATCCCACTTGATCATAGTGCATGATCCTTTTAGTTTGATTTACTAATATTTTGTTGAGGATTTTTGCATCCATGTTCATCAGTGATATTGGCCTGTAATTTTCCTTTTATATGTTGTTCTTGTCTGCTTTTGGTATCAGGGTAATGTTGTCCTCATAAAATGAGTTAGGAAATATCTTGTCCTCTTCAATTTTTTGGAAGAGTTTTAAAAGGATAGGTATTAAATCTTGTCTGAAAGTTTGGTAGGATTCACCAGACGAGCCATGTGGTCTTGGACTTCTGTTTTGGGGGAGGTTTTTTATTAAATTTGCAATCTCTTTACTTGTGATTGTTCTATTCAGATTCTCTATTTCTTCTTGATTCAGTTTTGGGAGGTTGTATGAATGTAGGAATTTATCCATGTCTTCTAGGTTATAAATTAATTGGCATATAGCTTTTCATAGTATTCTCTTATAATCATTTGTATTTCTATGGTATCTGTCATAATGTATCCTCTTTCATTTCTGATTTTATTTATTTGAGTCTTCTCTCTTTTTTTTCTTAGTGAATCTAGCCAAGGGTTTGTCAATTTTATCTTTTCAAAGAACCAGCTCTTAGTTTCATCAATCCTTTTCATTGTTTTTTAGTCTCTATTTCATTTATGTCTGCTCTGATTTTTATTATTTCCCTCCTTCTATTGACTTTGAGCTTAATTTGTTCTTCTAGTTCTTTTAGGTATAGTGTTAGACTTGAGATTTTTCTTATTTTTTTGAGGTAGACCTGTATTATTGTATACTTCCCTCTTAGTACCACTTTTGCTGCATCCCACAAGTTTTGATATGTTGTGTTTTCATTTTCATTTGTCTCCAGGCATTTTTTGATTTCTCCTTTGATCTTCATTGTTCCAAGAGTTGTTCAGTAATTTGTTTAGTTTCAACATATTTGTGACTTTTCTAGCTTTCTGCTTGTAATTGATTTCTAGTTTCATAACATTGTGGTTGGAAAAGATAGTTGACATGATTTCAATCTTCTTAAATTTATTGAGACTTGTTTTGTTTCCCAGCATGTGGTCTATCTTTGAGAATGTTCCATGTGCACTTGAGAAGAATGTTAATTCCACTGCTTTTGGATAGAATGTCCTGTTTATATCTATTAAGTCCATCTGATCTAGTGTTTCATTTAAGGCCACTGTTTCCTTCTTGACTTTCTGTGTGGATAATCTATCCATTGATGTAGGTGGGGTGTTAAAGTCCCCTACTATTATTGTGTTGTGGTCAATTTCTCCCTTTAGGTCTGTTAATAGTTGCCTCATATACTTTGGTGTTCTTATGTTAGGTGAATAAATATTAATAACTGTTACGTTTTCTTGGTGGAATGCCCCTTTATCATTATGTAATGTCCATCTTTGTCTCTTATCTTTTTTGGCTTGAAGTTTATTTTGTCTGATATAGGTATGGCTACACTAACTTTCTTTTGGTTGCCATTTGCGTGAAGTATCATCTTCCATCCCTTCACTCTGAGCCTATGTTTGTCTTTAGAGCTGAGATGAGTCATCTGGTGGCAGCATATGGTTGGGTCTTGTTTTTTAATCCATCCAGCCACTTTGTGTCTTTTGATTGATGAATTCAATCCATTTACATTTAGAGCAAGTATTGGTATATAACAGCTTAATACTGCCATTTTATCATTTGTTTCCTGGTTGTTCTATATTTCCATTATTTCTTTTTCCTTGTATTTCCATCTGCCATTTCAGATTGGTGGTTTTCTGTGATGTTTTTCTAGTTTATATTTTTTTATGTTATATAACTCTGCTCTGATTTTTTGTTTTGTGGTTACCATGATGTTTACATAAAAGATCTCATAGATGGGATAGTCCTTTTTCTTCTGATAGCATCTTATCACCATTACCCTATGCAGTTAC
The DNA here is from genome assembly GCF_041296265.1 of Equus caballus. Classification (NCBI taxonomy): domain Eukaryota; kingdom Metazoa; phylum Chordata; class Mammalia; order Perissodactyla; family Equidae; genus Equus; species Equus caballus. Next base: position 66,004,449 of record NC_091698.1, read on the forward strand.
TATCCTTTTCCTCTTCTGCTTATATGCTTTTGTTGTCACAAATTATCCTTCTTTGTATTGTAAGTTTGTTACCTAATTGAAGTGGTTATAGTTATTTTTGATGCTTTCTTTCACTTTAGCCTCTATGTTATAATTGTTTACTAACCCATTCTGATATAGAGTTTCAGTTTTCTAATTCCATCTATCTATTTATCACCTCGTTCAAAGTATACCTTTTCCTTTTTGTCTCAGGTAGGAGGGCTCTTTTCAACATTTCTTGTAAGGCAAGTCTAATGGTGATGAAATCCCTCAGCTTTAGTTTGTATGGGAAAGCCCTCATTTCTCTTTCATATCTGAAGGATAACTTTGCTGCATAGAGCATTCTTGGAGGATAGTTCTTGTCTTTCAAAATTTTAAATATATCATTTGACTCTCTCCTAGCCTGTAGAGTCTCTGCTAAGAAATCCACTGACAGCCTGATGGGTGTTCCTTTGTAAGTTATTTTCTTCTCTCTGGCGACTCTTAATATTCTTTGTTATTGACTTTTGACAGTTTTAATATAATTTGGCTCAGAGATGGTCTTTTTCCATTGAGATAATTAGGAGTTTTATTAGCTTCATGTGCTTGTAGATCCAGTTCCTTCCCCAGATTTGAGGTGTTCTCAGCTATTATTTCTTTAAATAAGTTCTCTGCTCCTTTCTCCTTCTGGGATACCCATCATCCTTATGTTGCTTTTCCTAACTGAGTCAAATGTTTCTTGTAGAATTTCTTCATTTTTTAAAAATCTTAGTCCTCTGTCCTTTTCCACCTGAATCATTTCTAGACTTCTATCTTTGAGCTCGCTAATTCTCTCTTCCAAACAGTCTATTCTGTTTCCAATGCTATTTTCCATCTCATTGTGTTCTTCATCTCCAGAATTTCTAGGGGTTTTATTTTTCTTTTAGAGTTTTAATCCCATTGGTGAAGTATTCCTTCTGTTCATTAATTGCATTCCTGAGCTCATTGAACTCTGAGTTTTCTTGTAACTCACTGAGTTTCTTCAGGGCAGCTGTTTTTAACTGTCTGTCAGTTAGATCACAATCTCCTGTGACCTCGTTTGGTTTCTGGACAGTTGTCATTTTCTTTCTGTTCTACCATGTTACTGTAGTTCTTCATGGTGTTCAATGAGTTGATCCTCTGCTGGTACATTTGTGGTAGTAAACACCTTTCTATTTGGGGTAAGCCTTTTATTATTATTTATAAGCCTAATTATTATTACAATTTCTTTTTTGATCCATATGACTTAAAAGGATGTTCTTTGTTTGTTTTGGGTTGTGTTGGTTTAGGCTTTCCAATTGGGTGAACATATCTTGGGAATTGGGGGGAGTTAGTTATCTTTTATTATGGATTTCTCAGTAATTTAATTGTGACATTGTCAAAGAAAATTATTTGTTTGATACCAATTTGCTTTGTGACCTAGTTCTTAGACAATATCTTTTTAGCCTTCATTGCTGAATAGGTGAGTTTTCAAACCATAGTGAAAACCCACCTATTCATAAGGAACACTAATTTCTCTGTTCACTACTTCATCTTGTTTTTTGTGCCTTCCTACTGGATTAAATTTTCTTATTCTCTAAAGGAATTCATTAGCTAAAACTTTGTTGTTAGTGGCTAATTAAATTTGTCTAAATGTGTCTTTATTTTACCCTCATATTTGAATGATTAATTCTTGGTTTAGGATTCTAAATTGGCAATTACTTTCTCTAACAATTTTGAACATATTTTTAACAAACTTTTATAGTTATTTTTTATTTGAAGATAATATGCCTTTTTCTGTTTTCATTTAAAATATTTTCTTTTATGGCTTTGCAGTTTTAACTAAGGTATTTGGCAGTGGATTGATTTTTGTTTCTCATCATTGGACTTATTAAGATTTCTGAATCTGAGGATTTATGTCTTTCATAAACTATGGCAAATTTCCATATGTTATTTCATAGAAAATTGCCTGTCCTCCATTTTCTGTACTTTCTTTCTAGAATGTATATGATATAGATAGAGAGATGCACAGAGAGATAGAAGTGGCTTTCTCAATTCCATCTTCCATGTCTTAGTTTGCCATCAAAACACAAATCCCTTGGCTATGAAGTCCAGAAACTGCCCCCCTCCCTGTATACTTTGGATTCAGTTTACCCACTTAGAATTCTGGTTTGCATTCACTGCTCAGGGTTCCACTTGGCCTTCAGTTGCTTTACTTTGGGTACCTGGAGATTTCTCATATATTCTTACTAGCATTCTAGTTACAAAAGAGACACAAATACATAAACACAGAAATAGATAAATACATAGAATGTGTAACATATCAGAAGTGCTATGAAGAAAAATTTAAGCAGGAAAGGAGGCCAAGGGCCAAGTTGGGGAGATTTTCATTTTCAATAGGGTGGTTATGGAAAGCCTCACTGAGAAAGTGACATTTGAGCAAACAACGAGCTGAAGGAGCAAGCAAGGAGGATATCTGGGAAAGGAATGTTCCAGGCAGAGAGAACTGCAAATGCAGAAACATTAGGCAAGAAGGAACTTGGTGTGTCCAGGAACTAGCAAGAGAGTGCTGTGATCAGAACAAGATGAACAAAGGGGAGAGGTGGCAAAATTGAGGTCAGAGGGTCTATGGAAAGGGAGAGTGGGAAGATCCCGTAGGGCCCATAGGCCATTGTATACAAGTTGAGTTTTTCTCTGACTGAGCTGAGGAGCCTTGGAAGGAATTTTGTGGCAGATGTGAGAAATATTTCAAGCAGAAGAAAATGGCAAAAACTGAAGTTGTCTGAGGTTAAGAGAAGACTTTTGAGATGGGAGAAATTATGGCATGTTTTTATCTTGGGCAGAATCCAGTAGAGAAGCAAAACTAGGTGAAAGAAATGTATGAAATAAAGGGGGAAACTGCTGTAGAGGTTACCTTGACTAGAAGAGAGGGAAAGAGATCTAGTGTGGAGTGCAGGGGCTGTTCATAGCCAGGACCTGGACAGTTCACCCATGGTTACAGGAGGGAAGGCGGGTGTATAAGGACAGATGCAGGTGGGTTGATGCCTGGGAGACATGTGAGAGTACAAGGAAGTTCTCTTCTATTGGTTTCTCTTTGAAATAGGGAGCAGTGTCAGCTAAGAATGACAATAAGGGAATAGGTATTGGGGGTTGGAGTAGAGTAAGAAAGGGAGGACTCACCCAGGGCTACAGGAGGCAACAGGAGGCAAGAAAGGTTCATATCCCAGCTCTGCCATGTATCAGCTGTGTGTGACTCTGGGTGAGTTTTTTAACCTCCCTAAACTTCAGTTTCCTCTTTTGTAAAATGAGGATAACAATAGTGCCAACATCACCGCTCTGTGGTGATGATGAAGAGAGACCATGTTAAAGCAATTTCAACCTTTACTAAATGGCAAGCACTTAGTATATGTTGGCTGTTAGCTGATATTATATATTAGGCACTCAATGACTTAGCAATGAATAGATAGGTTGTGATATTTTATCTCCACTCTCTTTTCAGGAGGTTTGTCCTCACCAAGCTTCGAGTCATCCCAAAAGGAGCATTTTCAGGATTTGGGGACCTGGAGAAAATGTATGTACCTGATAATGCTCAAATGGGCTATGGGCAGCAACCTCAGATCACATGTGGCATGATACTCTGTGCTTAGAAGCCACAGTGACACCCCAAGCAAACTTTTTGCACCTCCTCCCATTTTATTTCTTTACCATATTTCCTAAAGAGTAGTGTAGAATCTTTCAGAGTGTGGCCTTTGAAACGAGCATAAGGTCCGTCCACACAATCCTCACTTTTTATGTAAGGTGCTGCTCCCAAAGCACCCATGAGTGAAATTTTTATAAACCAAAGCTGATTTTCTCTGCTGACATTTATTCTTTTTAAGGAGTACTTTCTATTACTTCTGATTAATTTTTAATTGACAGGAGGATCTAACATTTGGGTTTTAGAGATTCTCTCTTGCTCTCAAGCCATGCTAACAGGTGGTAATTCATCCATAAACATTTAAAACTATTAGGAAAGTTTACAGTACTAAGGGAGATTTCCTTTGAAAAGAGAAGACTCCTTTGTTAATGCAAATATTCACCTCTTATTGGGCTAGTTTGATGTAGGGGTTTCCCCAAATAGGGTTTTCTCCAAGTAGGGCACAGTAGTAAAAACTAGCAAATTCTCCCATACTTAAGGTAACCCGCCCTCCCTTTGAAGGCTCTGGATCCCATCTCCCGACCTTTAAACTGTGTTCTTTACTACAATGGCAGCCAGAATTCAGGACTTAAATGCCAAGAAATACAGCAACAGATAAATGATTACACAAAAGGAAATGATTTTTCCTTTATAAGAAGAAAGTAACCCCCCAGGTTACGTGCACTTCTTCTTGAACCCACTCAATTTTTCCCCTTGGTTCTTTCACCTTCCTTTAAGAAGAGTATTTGCTGAGGTCTGTGGAAGCAAGAAAGAAATCCATTAAAGAAATACAAAACAGAGAGAGTGGCAATGTGTTTCAGCAATTAAGCCCACTGCTTAGAGGGTGGTCCGAATCCTGGGTCTGAGTGTTACTTTTCATGTAAACTTACTGTGTAATTGATTAAATCACCTCTGTCTCAGGGCCTTGGTTTCCTCATCTGTGTATTAAAAGAGGAGTTTTGAAAGGAGATGGCTTATGTGATCTCTGATTTCTCAGTGCAAGCATCCTCCAGTTGGATGAGAGCCCAGTTTAAGACCTTCTGTCTTTAGGGTTTGCCTTCTTGAAGACATTCAACACCCAGACAAATTGGGAGAGTCATCAGAGCAGAGCTCACCAAGGAATGAGGGAAGTAATAGAGCTGGAGAGCTTTTGGTTCAAGGTGTATTCCTGGACAGATTAGCCATTGCCCTGCCTGGAATTAACATAGACTAGATGACTAGTAGATATGTCTTGTTCCCCAAGAGCCCTGTAATTGCATAGAAATTATTCTAAAGACAGGAATGCCAGACATCACAGATAATCCACCTTAATGTAATTCAATCCAGCAAGTGCGACTGACCCCTCACTGGGTGCTCAGCCTCAGCCGAGACCTTCCTGTGGGGATATAAATGGTTGAGCTGAGCTGACGTAGCAGTAATCCCAGAGACAGATCAGCTAGCTCAGAAACTCAACTTCCCCAGACACAGCTTGTCCATTTCTACCTCATGTCCTTACTAATCAGCCCATATGGACACAGATGCTGAAAACAAAATTAATCTTATTTTTTCAACACTTTTTATGTCCTAAGACTTCAAAAACATTCCCTAGCAAAGGGCCCAGCACCAAATTGAACTTGAACAGACTGTTTGTACCATTCCGTCTCTCTGCTCACCTTCATCCATTGTCTCACTTTCTATTCTTGGTCACCTATGTGTTCTCATCTCCTTTCCAGATCTATCCTTCTTATTTATGTTCTTCCTCCAGCTTTCAACCAGTTTCCTGAACTTAATAAATATTGGCTTTCTCTTCAATATCCTACTCTCCACAAATCACAAAATCGTTTTCACTCATTCTGCACATGTGGCCAAGTTTCACCTATCCTTATTAAAAAGGAGAAAGAAAGCTTTCTGTGTAAATTCTGCCTTCTTTCCCTGCTACCTTCCTCTCTCTTCCTCATCACTACCACCCTTTTGAAACAGCAGCCTGCTTTCACCACCTCCCCATCCTTTTTGTTCAATCACTCCTCAGCCTGCCCACTTGTTATTTGGCCACAAATTCTCTAACACTATTAAATTATTCTATTAAAGGTCCCAACAGCGCCCTAACTTCCAGATCTAAAGACTTCTACTTTGTGTTCTCAGGACTTAACCTATATGTACTTTTTGATTTCCCGGACTGTTCATACCATTCTCCTCAATACTCTTTCCCTTTCTAAATTCAGTGACACCACACCTCCTGCCTGCCTCGTAACCTTCCAGACTACTCCATAACTGGTTCTGCGCATCTTTCTTCTTCCTTAGCTGCCCCTCAAAAGTTTAGTGCTCCATTTTTGGCCATTTTCTTTTTTTATAATTACATCTCCAAATCATTATTCATCAAATAATGTCATACTACCAGGGCTCCTAAACCTTCATCTACAACCCCCACCTCTCTTCTGAGACCATAATTCTTGTTTTGAAATGGAGAGACTTCTAGATATTTACACCTAAGGAAACTGCAAGTGCCTCAGATTCAATATAGTCAGACAAACTTGTTATCTTTATCCTTAAATTTCTCATCTTCCCGTATTGCCCAGTGAATAACATCACCATCTGTCCAGACGCCAAGCAAGGAAATTCAGTCCCCTTGACTCCCGCGCCTTCTCTCTCCCTTATACGCAGGTGTTCTTCCAGTCCTGTTGACTCCCCTTCAAAGCTATGTCCGGAATCCAGCTCTCATCTCACTCCTGTTGCTATTAGGTTCAAAGTCACTTGCACAGCCTGCTGCATGAGGCTGCCACGCCTGTCTCAGCTGCAATCTCCCTGTCACTCTGCTGCCAGACCTGCACTGCAGAAGAACCTCTCGGGATGCTCAGTGCTATAGGTTGCAATCTTAAGTCCCTGGCACAAAAATCAAAACCTTTTCTCTCCCACCATATGCAGCGTACCCCACACTTTCACCAGGTAGAAAAATTTGCCTTCTCCCAAGCACTATCATGACCAGACGTTGTATTGCTTATTTAGAATGTGACGGCTGATTCTTTGGACAATGGTTGGCACATAGATGGATAAAAAAAATAGTTGCAAGTGAATGGATGAATAAAGAAATGACCAAAATATCCTTTCACGCTGGTCTTATGCAGGTGCTATCCCTCTGCCTAAAATTCCACTTGGTAGAAACCTGCTTGTCCTCCAGGAGTCACATCAAATGTTTACTCCTCTGTAGAGTCTTTCCAGAACTCTGCCAGTGCTGCCAAACCATAATCTGTGTTCACAGTATTAATAGCATGTTTATCAGATTGTATTCAGAATTTACAGGTTTTTCCAGATCCCCCGATAATTCTTTAAGGGCAAGGTCAGACTGTGACTTAACTTTGTATTAAAGTACAACACCAAGTCCTGTTATTTTAATCTCCTGGCTAGGCCTCTAATCTGTCCACGTATCTCCTCCAGCTACCACAATCTGTCCCTGGATAACTGCCACAGTCTACTACTCATGCTGCCCCTCCACTAGCAGGCTGTCTCCTCACCCCTATCCATTCTCTATATAGCAACCAGAGGGTTATTTTCTAAATTCATCTGATTGCACCACCTTCCACACCTTTCCTGCCCCCCTACACACACACATTCCATGCCTTACACTGCTCTTAACACAAAAAGGAAAGTAGGCCTCTCCCATTCTCTCCTTTGCCCTACCAGCCCTTTTCCAGGTCATAAAGTTACTGCCTTATGCTGCCCAGCATGGGCCTTGCTTTGCGCTTGCTGTTCCTTCTGACTAGAACGTCCTTTCTGCTCTGTCCTTTTAATTTATTTGGCTCCTCCTAATCCTTCAGATTCCCACACCAGTGTCACTTGCCCAGGAAAGCCTTCTGACCTCCCCAATTAGAGTAAAAAACCCTACAACTTACACTCTCATATCACCACTAGTTTCTATGTGGTGACTATCATTTTAGCAATTTTACAGCTGTTTATGTGATAAATGAATAATTTCTAACTCCCCCATCGAACAGTAAGTTCCATGAGCACAAGGCGTATTTGCTTCTACTCAGTATTGGACCTACGACGCCTCACACAGATTCAGGTGTGTACAATAAATAACTGATAAATTCATGAATAAAAATGAATGAACAAAATAATTAGTTGGAGAGACAAAATATCCAGATATAAAGAGAAAATACCAAATAATATGAATGATGATGATAAATAATGTAGGAGTTGTTAGGCATATGAACACTGGCTGAGAATCCACTATGATCTAGGCACTTACATAGTTAGAGTTTAAAATATGACCTAGGACAAAAATGCACAAGATAATATGTGCAAAATAAGTGATACAAACACTGTATTTGTTAGGACTCTTTCCATTGTGAGAAGCAAAAGAAAATAAACCTCAAATAGGCTTAAGGAAAGCAAGGGAATTTAATGGTTCATTTAAGTTGACGGTCAGAGAAGAAGAATGGCTTTAGAAACAGCTCTATTCAGGTTCAATGTCCTTAGAACTTGGCCTCTCTCCCTCTCTCAGGTCTCCCTTGCATTAAGTTAGTTTCAGTCCTCAGCCCCACCTCTGGCAGCAGGATGACAGCAGCGGTCCTGCCTTCACTTCTTCTTGGATTCGATTCAGAAGGAAAGAGCTGACCTTTTTCTTGCTCGATCCTATAAAAGTGTTAAGATTTAGCCTGACTTGCTTAGATCACACAACCATCCCTGGACCAACTACTGCAGATAAGGGAATGAGATGCTCGAATTGGCTGTGGCATGGGTAATGGGCTCTATTCTCAGAGCTGGAAACACCTACGCCAATGATGTGGACTTGGAGTGGCGGAGAGAAATTCACAATCAAAAACTGAGGCCGTTTCTGGAAAAAAAAAAAAGTGGAAACTAGATGCTGATAGTTGGGCAGAGAACTAATGTCTATAAAGAAAATTCGTTCTGTTCTCATCCAGAAGAGAAAGGTCTCTGTGGCTTGGGTAGTTGGGGATTTGATGAGTTCGATTCTTCCCCTTTACTCCTGTTAGAATGATTGAAAGAATCCAGTAATTCTTCCCCAATCCACGCTGATGATTCTTCTTCTTTCATTAACCTAGCTTAACCCAGGCCCCTCTGCTTCTGTAAGAAGTCAAAAGGGAAAGGAGTCGTTTTGGTAGAATGTAGAGGAGGAGCTTCTCCATTAGAAATGAAATGACCACTGTCCACACCTCAGCTTTAGTCAGCATCACCATCTCAAACCTCCCTCCTCTTCACTGCCTTGGGACTTGCTGGGGGAAAAGGAAATCATTAAACTCTCTACCAGGTGAAGTGGCTTTGCAAAGTGCACTGTAAACTGTTTACATTGTCTTTAATTACTTCAGAGCCATATGTCAGCTTGGTATAAAGTGTGAAGATTACACTAAACAGGGTAGGGGGAGTAGGTGACAATGCAGTGATTTACGGTAACCAGAAAAATTATGTATGGAAATGAGTGCAATTTAAAAACACATCTACGTGCTATTATAACACTGGAGAGGGAAGAAAAGCCAGTTTATAACAAAATATCTTTGAAAATAGGAGCATGATGAATATGTAAATGGGACCAATCAACATCAGCTGAGATATGGTATATGCAGATGAGACGGCAATGAGCCAAAATGTGAAACAGCTCCCAAACCATAAATATGAACCATATAAAATTCATTTGAAATATTCATAACATAAGGACAAAAAAATATAATCAAGTGATTTATTTGCATATAAAAACGAGAACACTAGTCTGACACTTCAGCCTCCACCCCCAGATCACTGGGGAAAGAAAAGTTAACTCAACGGAGGAACTTTTAGAGGAAGAGATTTATTGAATGAGAACTGTTGCAAGCACACTAAAAAAGTCGAGAATCCTCCCAATTCTCAATTCTTCAGACTCACTCAGCACAGATAAAAGAAGAGGGAATAAATCAGGCAACTAAGACCGTAACGGCAACAGCACTAGAAAATTTGGGTTCCAATCTACTTTGCCTCCCTGAGGACCTCCTCGTTAAATATCTCACGTCCATTCTTATCCCTACCTTCTGTGATTCTGAGAGTTAAGGAGCAAAGGAGCCTTGAGTCCCACTTACTGAAAGAAAGCAAGAGGGAGAGGCTGATGATTCTGTAGGCTTCTCCTGGTGAAAACAGGAGGCCAGTGTTGGAGCAGTTAGACCTCTGAATGGGAGGAGAGGATTCGAGTCCCTGACATAAAAAGGCTAATGAGGTTCAGTAGTTCTAATCTCAGGTTGCACTTTAGAATCCTCTGGAGAATTTTTAAAATCATCTCCATGCCTGACTATCATTGCCAGGTATTTTTCATTTCATTGGTCTAGGGTGGGGCCAAGCATTGGTCATTTTTTAATGCTCCCTTCATGATGCTAATGCACACCCTCAGTTGAAAGCCACTGAGATGGATGATATTTAAGTCTGAATCCAATTCATAGGAAGAACATTCACGAACATGTGAGGTGTGTCTACACAGTATGGCTGGAGGAGAAGACATGAAAGGGAGGATGGTAGGAGATAAGGTCAGAGAAGAAGCTGGGTTAGGTCACAGAGCACCTTATAGGCCATGGTGACACATTTGAGTGTCATAGTTCATCATGGGAATTAAATGAGGTAATTTTGAATAACCAAGTGAATGATTTGATTTGCATTTGTTAAAGATCACTCATAGAGATTTTGACTTGATAATACTTTGTTAAGAATTTTTGTGTCTATATTTGCAGAGATATTAGTCTGCATATTTCTTTTCTTATAATTTATTTGTTTGGTTTTGTTACACCAGTGTTATAAAATGAGTTGGGAAATGCTCCCTCATCCTCTATACCCTGAAAGAGTTTATTATTGAGAATTCAATAGATAAAGAAGACTTTTTTCCTATAAATGGTGCTGAATCAACTTGGTATCCATTTGGAAGAAACAAACCTCAACCCTTACCTCATGTCAGACACAAAATTTAATTCTAAATGGATCATAGACAAACACAAAAGCTAAAACTTCTAGAAGAAAATATAGGAGAAAATCTTCACAATCTTGGAATAGACAAAGATTTCTTAAATAGGACACAAAAAGCTTAAAATTTTGACTTTGTCAAAATAAACTCCTGCTCTTCAAAAGATACTATCAAGAAAACAAAAAAGCAAACCTCAGATTGGGAGAAAATATTTTCAATAATATATCTGGAAAAGGACTTGTATCAAGAATATGCAAAGAATTCTTAAAAGTGAAAAATAAGTAGGTAAATAGTCCAATTAAAAATGGGCAAAAGATCTGAACAGATACTTCATTTAAAAAAGGACATGGATAATAAGTACATAAAAAGATGCTCAACATTTGTATTCATTAGGGAAACACAATTTAAAACCTTAATAAAATACCATTCCATGGCTAGAATTAAAGATTGACAATAGTAGGTGTTGGTGAGAAAGTGGAGCAACTCCAACTTTCTGTGGAGAAAGTGGGACTCAAGGCTCCTTTGCTCCTTAACTCTCAGAATCACAGAAGGTAGGGATGTGGAGTCATGTATAACTGGTAAGAATGTAAAATGGTACAACCCATTTGGAAAACAGTGTAACAGTTTCTCATAAACTACTTACCCAAGAGAAATAACATATATCCGCACAGTGACTTATTCAAGAATGTTCATAACAGGTTTATTCATAATAGCTCAAAACTGAAAACAATCCAGATACTCATCACCAGGTCAGGATAAACAAATTGTATTCTATCCATACAAGAGAATACTAATCCAAAATAAAAAGGAATAAGCTGCTAATAGAACAACACAGATGAATCTCAAAAGCATTGTACTAAGCAAAAAAGCCAGACACAAAAGAATATACGCCATATGATCATATTTATATGAAACTCTAAAAAAGAAAACCTACTCTGGTGACAGAAAGTAGATCAGTAGTTGCTTGAGGCTAAGAGTGATGGTGGGATTGTCTGGGAAGGGGAACAAAGAAGCTTTTTAGGCAACTAATGTCTACAAAGAAAATTCTACATCTTCATGTTCTACATCTTGATTGTGGTGGTTGTTACAAAATATATCAATCTGTAAAAACTTGAACAGTTAAAATGAGTACATAGTATTATTTGTCAAGTTATGCTTCAATAAAGTTGATTTTTTTAAACCAATAATTATTTAGCACCTTTTTGGGGCCTAGTGTTTTAAATACACATCTCAGTTAATCTGCACTTTACTGAGGGATGCTACATTCAGAAAGAGCAAGCAACCAATCAGCATCACAGGGTCCTTTTGTGGTGAAGCTAGGACTTGAACCCGAGGTAGTCTGGTTCATTCTGTTACACAAGCCTTCCTTTTTGTTGGCATCTACCATTTTCCAGAATTATTCTACTAAAGTAAAAGAACGACCAAGAGGAGGATTAAGGCTGTGAAAGCTTCCTCTGATGTCACTTATAATTAGAGGAGAGGATTTCTATGTCTAAGCACTGGAAGCCTCCATGAACCAGAACTTAGAGTCATTTTCTACTGGGACAGTCATAGAGAGTAGTAAACCTCTTCTGGAACATTTTTTGCCTTCAAGTTCCAGCGAGCCAACCAACTCATTTCTGGGTAAATCTCCTGCTGAGACTGGCTTTAGTCCAAAAGTTTGTAAACTGAGCTGCCTGTTAAGTTGCAAATTAACTTAGTCAGCAGCTGGGAAATGTAACAGTTAGGCCAACTAGGTTGTCATTATTGACCTAGGTCAAACACGAGTTAGCGGCTAGAAGGTGAAAGTCCTTATCTCATTTCCTGTTCTCCATAAATATTCTGAAAATAAGTATTTTTGTCGTACTTATTGCTTCACCAAGAACACAAGAAGCGGTTTTCTTGTGACATTTTGGGTTGATGTGGTTTTAGTGTTTCCATTAAGTCTCCTTATTTTCAACTGATTCTAAATGGGTTCTTAGAATAAATCCTACAACATCTAATAGCTGCCCAGCTCAGAAAAAGAATAATTTTTTAGTTTTGTATTTCTATGCTTGGGTTTTTGCATGTTTGTTTTTCTCTGTTTTTCCTTTGATTTCTTTTTATGTGTTGGAGGGGGGAGTCTTATAGGGGAAAGAGAGTTCCTGAGACCTCGTGAATTTATGGATGCCCCCAACGCTATATTCATTACAGTTTTCCACATCTCAGTCCCTTATGCTTTATCCATAAAGATACTGCAGGGTTGCTTTTGCTGAAAAGGATTACAAGGAAAGGAATACTGGAAGAATACAAGTGGGAGTCCTGGTCTGCTCAGGCTGCTAAAATAAAATACCAGACAAGGAGTCTTAAATAACAAACGTTTATACCACACACTTCTGGAGACTAGAAGTCCAAGATCTGAGTGCCAGCATGGTCAGGGTCTGGTGAGAACCCACTCCCTGGCTTGTAGGCAACTGCCTTCTTGATATATCCCCACATGGCCAAGAGCGAGCTCTGGTCTCTTTATCCCCTTATGTGGGTACCAATCCCATCATGAGAGCTCGACTTCCACAACCTCATCCAATTACTTCTCAAAGTCCCCAAAGTCATCTCCAAACACGATCACACTGGGGATTAGGACTTCAACATTATAAATTGGGGGTTGGGGGAGAGATAAACAAAACATTCAGTCCATAGCACCCACTGTGAACTAGCAAGCTTATACTAATAATGATGTACATTGTAGATGCTTGTTTGCTTGGGAAAGCACAGATGCCCTCATTTACATCTTTCATATATAAGATTCTCCACTGTCTTGGCCACTTGATACTCCAAGGCATTCTTGGTCCTAGTGACCTCTGCTTGGTGCCTTCCATTCAGCTCCTAAGACTTCCAGGTGGCAAGACTTGACAGAGGTTACCCAAACAAGGCTTTTCTGCCTTGCCATCAAATACAATCTTCTTCCACTTTCTTTTTTTTTTTTTTTTAAAGATTTTATTTTTTCCTCTTTCTCCCCAAAGCCCCCCAGGACATAGTTGTATATTCTTCATTGTGGGTCCTTCTAGTTGTGGCATGTGGGATGCTGCCTCAGCATGGTTTGATGAGCAGTGCCATGTCTGCACCCAGGATTCGAACCAAAGAAACACTGGGCCACCTGCAGCGGAGTGCGCGAACTTAACCACTCGGCCACAGGGCCAGCCCCCTTCTTCCACTTTCTAACCAAACAGCCAAGCAACATCACCCTCTCTATGTTTTAAGACTTCTGCTTCAGCCATGCTTGCCTTTCTGACCTTTCTTGACAGGGCAAGCCATGGGAGAAACCCCCAAATGTGTTGTTTGTTGGGGCTCACAGATATGCCAGAAAATCAACTGGCCTTTTTTTCTCTCTGACAGTAATTCAATGTTTGCTGTCTATGCAGAGAAGATACAATTATGGCACCATAATACTCAAGTTAAAAATAGCCTAGTGGCTCTGCCCTGGAGACTCTTGCTAGGTTTGGTTTTTTTTAATAGAATGGTATTAAAATAAAAAGATGCAATCTAAACTCAAGCTCTAATCAATGCACAAACTATTTATTTTTACTTCCTCATTTAGCCCATGCCCACCACAACCACATCCATCTGGGCCATTTATGACCTAATAAGATGCTTTAAACAGCAAAAGACTCAGATAGAATATAGACTCAATTGCCTTCCCACCCCCCAACAAATAAACTACCTGAATCTTACACTTCATAAACCTCTCCTGTGGCGCTCAGATCCACTCTGGCCAGCCTACACAGAAACCAAATGATCAGAGATGTGTTTTTATAGTTCAGAGCATTCCAGAAGTTAAACAGGCAGAGAGGAAAAGTATAAGAGTAAAGGATAAATGCCAGAGGAGCCTAAACGAATAAAGTGGAAGTTAACTATCCCAGTGGGTCTGAGATTCTGAGAGAGTCTGGGTATAGAGATAGCAATTGTTGGTGCCAAGGGTTTTATAAACATGTAATTTGCACTTGGATGTGAGCATTCTTTGAAAAGTTAAAAGTGCATACAAACGCAAGGTATGAATAATAAAGAGAGCACATTTGTTCTGCTTCCAATTCATGGTGTCTCAGCTCAACCACACTACTGGTCTTGCCTTTTGCTCTTCTCATATTCCTCCAGAGCACCCAGCACAGGGCTTGGCACATTGGAAGGATAATGGGAAGCAAAGTTTGTGAATTTGTCATCTTTACCTCTTGGATCCTTTCCCAACTTTTCAGAACCTCTTCCCCAAATCAGGCTCTCAGTATTATTTTTTTTGTCTTGTTCTTTATTCTTCTTTCCAAGTAAAGATAACAGCATCTGAAGAATGCATTGGCATTGAAATTCTAAGGAGTTCATGAATTGGCTCGTCCAAAACAATTTGCCTTTTTAAGAAGACATGAAGTGGGTAATGCCAGTTCCAAAGGACTGAATTGTTAACGGTGGGAATTTAGTCCACGTGGCACATGTGCTTAAGGAGATTTGCTTTAATACATGAAAAATCATATCTAGATTGACTTACTTGTTTGCACTGCAAAGTCTATGTGTATATGAACTGAAAGTGGAGGGAAGGATGAGCTTCCTGAAATCACACTGACATTAGTACCTTCGGGATTCCATCTACTGAGGATGGGCTCCCTCACTGCCGGACAGACCAAGTGCAGCACTCAGACTGGTGATTTTTTCTCTTTACTGATTGTTAAATATTGAGGTGCCAGTCTTCACAAACTTGTTTAAAAGGTGCCCTGTTATATCTTTCCTTATATTGCCTTCCCTGCTTCTTTTCATATGTACATATAACTTCTCAATCCAATCAGGTAAGACACTTAAAATTTTACTTTCTCATTTAGTAAAGCAGACATTTGCTTTGGGGGGAAGGATGGTGATTTACTGCAGCACCACATTCCACAACAAAAAGATTCTGCATAGAGAGTAAGTTCCACACTAACTTCAAAGAAGTGAGGTCAAATCAGAGGTCACCGGCTGGGGCTTTTTAAAGGGAGGAGATTTATAGACTTCAGTCAAGTACTCGAGACAAGTGCAGACTCATGGATGACATCAGCTAATCCATCAAGTGATTTAGCAGGGTTCACAGAGTAAATGATTGCACCTTCCATCACTCCCTGAACTCCTGTGAGGATGAGGCTTGTAGAGCGAATGAGCTTCCTCAAGCCCGGGACACCTTCTGACTAGTATATGTGCTGTTGTGTTTGTTCTGTTCTATATGTGAGCGATTCTGAGTGATGAAGCAAACTTAGAGAAGCATAATCCGTCCATCAGTCAATAATTCCAATGAATTGCTCATGAGCCATAATATGTGTTAATTAGATGAGAATATGATTTAATGAAGCTATGTGCCAGTCACTGCTATACTTTATGGGCAATAAAGAAAAAGATCGAGTTCCTGCTTTCCAGGAGTTCCCATATTGATGACCAGTAATCACAGCTGTCATTTGTTGAGTAATTGTTTTTGCAGAAAACTGAGATAAGTCACTTTACATGTATTATCTTATTTATCACAACCTTATTATCATACCAATTTTACAGTGAGGAGACTGAAAAGAAAGGGGTTATGTGACTTGCCCAACGTCATACATCTAATAGGTGGTAGAGACTTGAACCCAGGCATTCTGACTCCACTGCTCACATAGTAATCTATTATTCTGTAATATCTATGAATGCAACAAGTATCATCTAGGTAATATATAAGAGAGTGATAATCTTGCTCTCTAACAGAGAGAAGTAAGGCATACATAGACACATATTCACAGAGTTCCCATCCATTTTATTTGTAGCGGTAGCAGTAGTTTGAATATCTTTGCATGGGTTTCCTATTTTACAATTTCAAAATGCCTCATGTACCTATTCGCTCATTTAACCTCCCATACCAACCCTTCAGGGGCAGCAAGGCAAGTATTTGTGCTCGTCTCACAGGTGAGACAATGAAGTTCAGAGAAGTTTGGTGAGTAGCGTATGATCAACAGCTAGGAGGTCATGGAGGTGGGATTCCTCAGATGCCACATCCTGAGCACTTTCTCCACATAATGCTTTGGTTTTTGCAATGCTGCCTCTCATTTATTAGAGAAATTACATCTTGAGAGTCTTACAGTTACACGAGTACAGGATAATAACAGAGTGTCCAAGTCGGCAGAAAAAATAACCCTTCTATTTCTGCAAAGTACATAACCTTCACATGCAGGTGTTTTTTCTCAGTATTTCTTACACTTCTAACTCAGTCTTGAGCACTAGGCAGTGGGGAGAAAGGATGCCCTAGAGGTAGATGGATGTCTGATCCAAGCAGTGAAAATCCAAGTGCAAAACTGGCCTTTTCCACGCCAAAGAGGAAATGCTCCAATAGGGTGTGTCCATTATTAAAAATTGGCCAAAGCCATCTCATCAAAACATTTTTTTAAATGGAAATTTCCTTTCTAAGTCAACTATATTTATTGGCTTGTTTTCTCCCTGTTTCGCCTACTTCTCTCTGCTTCCCTTTGGAATTAACATTCTAGTAACATGTAGATTCAACCAGAACTTCTCATCCAAGATATAAGATTTCATCCCTACAAGAAAGGATTTTTCTTTTAGCTGAATGCAATGAGCATTTTGTAAGTTCCTGCTCAGTATCTCCTACATTATGGTGCCTTGAATCTTAATGTGCCTACAAATCACCTGGAGATCTAACTAATATGTAGAGTCTGACTGAGGAGGTCTGGGTGGGACCTGAGATTCTGCTGTGCTAACCAGCTCCCAAGTAAGGCCAATACTGCTTGTCCATGGTCCACACAGAGTAACAAGGTCTAAAAAATACTAGCCCTGTATAAGGAGCTGTATGGTGAAGGATCCAAGAGAAATGGCCCACAGCCCCAGACCAGCATAGTTGTTGATAAAATACACTTGAAACAGTCAGAGAAAAGCACAGAACAAATGCATAAACATATGCTCCATTGCTATAGCCAAATGACAAATAATGGGAAAAGGTTTTCTCAGTCTCTTTGTCATTGTCAGGTCACATTTGTTAAATGGTCCTCAGTCTTTAGTATAACTAGTCACTTATGAAAGTATTGTCTCAGTTTCTGAAAGCCCCTCTGTTAGTGCTCTGGAAACACAGCCAGACACTGAGAAATGCAGTTCACATACAGCTATTTCAGAAGCAAACCTAGTGTATGGTTCACCTTGGCAAATTGAGCCTGAGCACTGCTACTTGTAGAAGGAAATCTGTATCTCAGGCAGAAAGTAGGAGACCGGGTATAGGTATTTATGTCCTGGCAGTCTGAAATAGGCAAAGGTCAGAGGGAAAGTGCAGGTCAAGATAACATATAAAGTTTCTTCTAGATCAAACACAGCTAGAATTGTGAGTGAGGTGGGTTGGGGGAAAAGAGCTGGAGGTAGGCAGTGAGAATACTGGAAAAAAAGAATGCTCCTTCCCCCTCTGACTGAGACCCTGAAGCATTCATGGCACACCTGATGGAGCTCACGGGAAACCTAGAACAGACTGAAAGCTATGCTGGTCCAAGGGAGGAATGCCGCAGAGCTAATCACTGGACTGAGATTGCCATTTAATGCCCTTCCTCCCCAAGCCATTCATCAAGTTTATAGCAGCAACAAGAGTTCATTACCATGTTCCTGTTTTGCACATTCTTGAACAAGGTTATGCCTCCAATTTTAAGTGTGGTATATAAAAGGAATGAGGGAATGTAGGAGGGTGAGACGGTTCCTGGAGGGAACAGTAATAAACAAAATAGGTGCTCCTCACCAACTGGAAGGTGAATCTCCCCCACCTGCTTATGACTTTGTATAATCAGAAAGAACAACACATCACTTAAACTCTCAGATTCCTTCCTTTTAGAAGCTCCTAAGCTCCTTTTTATCATTCTATTTATTCATCTTTCCGTCAGTCTTACATATTAGGAGCTGAAGGAAAAGATAGAATTTGGTTCTAATGCCCAGGAAGTTTATAATGTAGTTATAGAAATAAGAGGAATTCACGTGAAACAAAGGACACAAACCAGAACACAGGCAATCTCTAAATGTTGCTGTCCAGACCTTGTGTGCTGAAGTAGTTCAAAGAGGCAGGAGTTACATCAATGCGAAGTAGAAAAGCCAGAGGTCTTGTGGAGACTGTAGGATTTCTATCATCAAAGGGGAGAGGAGAAAGTGTTCTGAGTGGCAGATATTAATGAAGCAGGTTCAAAGTCATAATGGGGATCTGAGGTCTCCCTGAAGAAGTCTGTGGGTTCACACAGTCCTTGTCCTTTAATCACATTATGCACAATGGGCTCCCACTGAGCTCTGAAAGTTCAAACAGCAGTAGGAGAAAAGCACCTCAATGCACTAGGATATGTATTTGAAAGCACCAGGATATTGACTCCTTTAATGCCCCACCCACAGTGCTGCAGGCAAGATGCTAGGAGCTTGTCTGTCAGTGTCCTCATAGTGTAATGGTCTGCATACAACAGATAGATTCAAATTACATCTAAAATCACTTTGTGTCATTGATTTAGGGTAGCTGTTGTTAAGGAGGTCAGCTCTCCACAGAGTCTATGTCCCTTAAGCTGGGCTTATGCAGAACTAAAGGAAATGGGAGATTCATGTGTGTCCACTTATCTCAGCCTAATTACATAGTCAAATCAGATCACATGTAAAATTCACTTCAGGACCTTAACTTTCCAATTTCTCTGCTTTCATAGATTGCATTCACTGTGTAAATAATAAACATATACTACTACCACATCCCAGTCAGAAGCACAGGTAGGGGAAGTGGCAAGCCACACTTGGGGTAGTTTGGTTCAACCAGATCTCTTAGCTCCAAGAAGTACTTCTTCCTGAGGACAGAGTAAAATTCCTCAGTGCTCCCCTAAACTGGGGTGGAAATGAAGTCATAAAGGGAAATATTCCACTCCTACCCAAGGAACAACAATAGTGTTTTCCTGATCTCCTCTGGAGAAAGTCAAGTGAATGCTTGCTCTTCTCTCAAGCCTAGTTTCCTCCACAGTAGAAGGTCTTGGTATGCTTTTCAAAATGCTCTATGATCTGCTGCATTCTGCCTTTTTTTCATAAACTGTTGTCAATGTCAGGATAAAAAATAGGTTACGTCTGGTCAGTGAGTTCATGGGTGACCCGAGACTACAGTTGATCTCTGCCTCCCAGCAATCCTCTATTTAAGCAATGCAAATGGCAGGATTTGACTGAACTAAATATGCCACTTCCTCAGTCCTTCCTCATCGTCTCTGTTCCTTTGGTCCTAATCTGCTCCTGCTCCTGCCCCTAGAGTCTAGGGATGATCAATCTTAGGATACATTTGGCTCTTTAGAGCTTAATATGCCACATGTAAAGCCATAAAAAAAGGAAATTGCTGTTCCAAAATTCACTAATGTATGATTAAAAGCAAAACTATGTCCTTTGAAAGACTTCAAAAGATACAGTAACAAATATATGTGTGGGTTCTGTGTGGCCATCCTATATAAAGGAGAAAATGTTTATGGAAATGAATTTGTCAGCTCTTTATCAAGGGCATTGATTACTTTTGACTCCTACCTTTGTCAAATTGCCCCCGCCCCCTTGTGAAACTTACCACACTGCTCTGACAATCCTATTTTCAGGTTGGAGTGTTTCTCCACTCTTGTTCTAGCATCCCTTCTTTGGCATTCAAAATTTCCTCAATTCTCCCATCAATATCAAACCTGGCCTGATTCTCACTCCAGATAATTCTTAAACACAGGAGTAGATGATCACCTTTAAGGCACAAGTTAAATGCCCCAGAACCAGGCCACTGGGCAAAATTTGGGAAGGTAAGTTTCAAAAGCACAACTCTAAACTCTACAGTATAAAATATGATATGGAAGAATGTACACTTGCCGTGCCGAAGTCCATGGAAATATTTCCAAAGTGAACTGCTACATACAAGGTGGGATGGTGCTTAAGGTACTTTAAGCCACTATCATTGTGGCACTTCATGCTTCTAGGTGCTTTTGCCATAAGCAGCTTTGCTGTAGTCATCTTTGCTACAAGCATTTTCACCACAAACATTTCACTGCATAACTAATTGGCCATGAGGCAATTCTGCTGCAAAAGATAAAATAACAAAAAAAGAACATTTTAAAAGGACATAATGAAACATGAAAAATGAATAACAAAATTAAAGACTTTATTGGAAAATAAATACAAACTATTTGAGTACATTTAAAATGAATGTAGATCCATGGCAATATTGTGCAAATAACTGGTTTTATTTTGTAGGTTGTACCTAAGCCCTTGTCTTCAAAGTCTTTTGTTCATAGTATTATACATTATTTTTTGCTTGTCGATTCATTTCCTCATTCGGCATCTATCACACTTTTTCTTTTTGCTTAAATTTCTTCCTTCATTAAGAGAGGTGTCAGTTTCCAGGATGCATATTTGTAACTGAGCTTTGTATTGCACTGTGAAAAGCCTTCTATACCGTTGTTCATTCTTGGCATATTGTCACATGTCCATTGATAGACGCTCCAAAGTTCTGTGGGAAAAGTGGAGCTAAGATTCATATCATATAAAAATGAGAGTACTGGCCCCAGCCCCTGGTGGCACAGCGGTTAAGTTCGCATGTTCCACTTCGGCAGCCCGGGGTTGGTGGGTTCAGATCCCAGGTGCGGACATGGCACTGCTTGGCAAGCCAAGGTTTGGTAGGTGTCCCACAATATGAAGTAGAGGAAGATGGACACGGATGTTAGCTCAGGGCCAGTCTTTCTCAGCAAACAGAGAAGGATTGGCAGCAGATGTTAGCTCAGGGCTAATCTTCCTTTAAAAAAGAAAGAAAAAATGGGAGTACTGCATCAATGGAGAAATGAAACCAGACTGTCACCCAGTTATTTTATCTTTTAAAGCAAAATTGCCAAATTGTCAACCAGTTGAAACCAAACTATCAACCAGTTATTTTATTGTTTACATCAAAATTGCCTTATGGCTAATTAGACACATGACAAGATATCTGCAGCAAAAATGCTTTTCAGCAAAGATATCTACGACAAGGATGCTTATGGCGAAAATACCAGACACTCATTGAACCATAGCTCCAGCATGTTTCCTCCTCTTCACTTCTTAAAAGTAAATGTCCCATGATGAGACAGGAAGGAAGCTCCCTCTGAGGCTGAAAGAATCTATCCCCTTCCCTTCAGACAAGGATGTCAAGAGGATAATCTCAAGGAAACCATACGTTTCCTGGTCTAGAACTTCTCAGACCAGACTCCCCATCAATTCTAGAATATTTCATTGTAATGTTTCCCAGCAACTCCTATCGAATCTTCCTTAAAATAATCTAGGAATATTTTTTTAATTAAGTCCCCCAGGGCCATCAATCAATGATAACATGAGGACTGAAATAATTCTTTATGCAGCTCAGAAATCGTAGAAGAGATATGCACATTTCTGCAAAGGAGACAGGGTATCAGTTCTGCCCCTCCTAATGAAAATTTCCATTTGCTCGTATAACTCAGGATTTCTGCATGGCAGGAGGAGCTCCCCGACATGTCACCCTCAGAAGCCGGACTAAGCAAAAAAGCGTGCTGTCTCTTTTCAGAAACAGCAAAAGCGTGTTCACTGTAGCATGTAAACATTTTATACTGAGTGAATTCCATTTCTATCCATACTCATCACAAATGAGCACCACCAAAACGCTCAAATACATATTCATGGTGTGCCTCTCAAATGCATTGTATGAAAAAACCAGAGCTCAGCACCAGGCACAGATCCATTTCATTTAATTAGAGCTTCAGAGAAGCCTAAAGAAAAAGGTCTGTATCTCCTTAAGTGTTCTGTTTCTGCACGAGTATAGCTTCTTGCGTTGTCAGGTGGTTTGAATTGAAAATGATTCCAAATGCAAAACCTTTAAATCCAGAATGTTTGACTTAGGTAATATTATCACAGACAATGAAAGAAACCATCTAGCCCATTCCTGTTCTGAATTTTGTACCAGTGTTCACTTTTCCTTTACAGTAAATCAGGGTGAGAGACTATGCCCTCTGTGTCAATGCCCGGGCCCTGACTTAAGCCATGTTGGGAAACCCTGCATTGCTCTCAGCACTTCCTCTGAGTGTGCTCATGCTTTATTTTAATTTTCTCCTGTCTGATTTTCTAAGTCTCTTTTATCACCTCTCCCCAGCCCAAACATTCAATTTTACCTACTGCTACTCATCTCCCTGGACTCTCCCTGCCATCCAGATCAGGCTCCTCATGGGCCCCTATCCATGCTATTCCCTTTCTTACCTTCTCATCTCTACTCATGCTGTTCCTCTGCTTTCAGTGCTACCACATCTCTCTCCATACATACACACATATACATGTAACCAGTTAGCATGCGTTCCTTCCTTCAGCATATACGTACTGAGCATCTTCTATGTGCTAGGCACTGGAGAGACAACATGGACCAAAACAGAGATCCTTGCTCTCGTGGAGTTTAGATTCCTGGAGCAACAGTCACAATGAACAATAATGTTCCTTTCCTTAAAAAACTAAAGTAACATATAGAGAACAAGATGATGAGTTCTGAGTGGGGCGGGGGTGGGTGGTTGCGGAATTAGAGCAGGGTAAGGGCGTTCAGAATGGCCTCTCCTAAGAAGACTTATGTCCCTGGTGTGAGGTACAGCAGACCACAAGATACTCAAATTCCATGTTGGTCTTACCAGGCCATAATATCTCTATGGCCACCTCTGCGACACTTCTGTGGGCCTATTCCTAAAATAAACGTAACTGAAATTGAATAGGAAAAACAAAGTAGGCAGCAACTTTGTTTTTCAAGGCAGTCCCCAAACCACAGTGTATACTGTTTCGCAAGGCACTGTGTATTTACTTTCTGTCAACCTTCCTTTGGCAACCCATAGACTCTCCCAAGCCCTGGAACCAGGAATGCTGAGCCTACGGAAATGGATTTGGTTTTGGGTTTTCACAATTAAGACAGGATTTTTTTTTATAATTATAAAAACAATATGTGCTTGCTGTAGAAAAAACAATCAAACTGCAGAAAGTTATAAAGACGACAACCTCACAGAATTACACAATGACATGTCCACTGTTAATGTTTTGGTGAACAGCCTTCCACAACTGTTTCTCTTGTGACACAGATTTTTTAAAAAATTGAAATGAGATTATATTACACATGATCTTTTTACCTACTTTTTTCATGTAACTGTATGCTGACAAAATGTTTTAGATGAGACTGATGGCTATTAAAGTGTTACAAGACAAGGGCAAGGATCCTCATTCGAGAAAATCAGAGCTCACCCATGACTATGACAAGTGGAAGAGATGAGATACCAGTTTAGGAAAAAGTAGGCCCCTGCAAGGAACACATCACCTTAGTTTGAACCAAAAGCCTTGCAGAATGAAGAAAACAACACCGAGGAGGCACTATGCAAGGAAAGTACATTTTTGCTCATAATTTTGGAAAGAAAATGAGACAGTAGAGCATCATTTTTCTTTTTGTGTCGCTCTGTGCCCCCCTCCACAAGGGCTGAGTCTAGAAGGCACTGTAGACAGAGGCCTCTCTGAAACAGGCTCTGTGATATATTATCTTTGTTGCCAGTGGACGTTGAATATCATTAGAAGGAAATCAATGTAAAGACATCACATCTCCAGAATACAAACCTGGCAACACAAGAAAAAAGATGATCTTGGGCTCCATCAAAAACTGACCGGAAAACAAGGATGTAAAAGGCCCCTAGGGGCATGGGCAGCCTGGTTTCTCAGAGATAGAGAATCTGTTGACTGTAGCAACATGTACAACTGTACCTGCTACACAACAGAATAACCCGGAAAAAGTGTCATTCTGGGTCTAGGCATGTGTTAAAACTTTGCTTTAGATTTACAATTAGGATATGTACAGAGTCTCATGGAAATAGATTGCGAGCTGTCAGAAGACATTTGGTGTCCAGTACATATGCACATATGTCCACAGACACATACAATAATAAAACTTTCCTGTTAGGGTTTGAACTGTCACCATGGCAATTTCTTTAGTCTCCCTTTTTTCCTCTTTACTATTCTAGAAGTTATATGTTCTATCTATTATTTTGTAGTTACTTTATCATTTTTAAAACACATTTGTCAAACCCCAAAATTAATCAGCATCACTTTGCTCTACCTGAGCAACACAAGAATCTTGGAATGCTTTAGCTCTGGTTTCCCACTTGCAAGTTTCCATGTCATTTTTGTCCAGAATTTCAGTTCTATCTTGTTTTTAACTGCCTCCAAATCAGTATTATTTTTAATTGGATAATTATTTAGTAATAATATCATTTTTTCCAGGGATTTTGCTCTTAAACTCTGCTTGTTTCTTTTGGGTTCAACTTTCTTCTTGTTGATGAAAATTGTTTAATTGTCCTTTACATCTATGAATGGTAAGCTCTCTTAAGTCTTGGTATATCTGAAAATGTCTTCCCTGCCCCAGCCTGAACTATTAATAGGAGTCTAGGTGAATTTATAAACCTGGGTTGACCAGAATTTCCACTCAACAAATAACTATTATCTTCTAGTATCTATTGTTGCTTATGTGAAGTCTGCTGTCAGTCTCATTTTGGGTAGTCTGTCTTGATAGGTTTGAAGACTTTTTTCTCTGTCTATAGTTTCACTATTGGGTATAGATTTGTTTTTATTTTTTATGCTTTTGGCTTAGTGGTTTTCTCAAACAGAGGCAATCTTTCCTCAACTCTGGAAAAGCTTTATATCTCTACCCTTTTCTTCGTTCTTTCTTCTCTCCTTCTGGATCTCCTGTTAGACCTATGTTGGAACTTCTTATGCTATCTTCTACATCCCTTATCTTTCCTGTTTCCCATCTTTTTGTCTATGAGATGTGTTATGAGTGAGTGCCTCATCTTTTTTCTTATCAATCCATTTTGTTTTTCATTAAATCTAGTCCATTATTAAATATATTTATTGAGTTTTTAATTAACTTGACTGCATATTTGTATATCAGTACTTTTCATTAATTCTTTCTTTAAATCTGTGCTTTTCCACACTTTCCTGTTTTATCTTATAATTTCTATATCTTCCTTTATCTCTTCGAGCATTTAAAAAATATTTTCAAATCTCGTGCAGTCTTATTTTAATCCCCAGTCATTGAGGGATAAATATTCACTCTAGTGTGGTGTTTCCTTGTATAACTTGTAACATTCACCATCAGCCCATCTTTGGAGGGATGAGGTGTGTTCAGTGAGGCTCCCATGCACTAAGTATAAAAACACCCTAACAGACAGCTTCTAATTTGCTGTTGTCTTTCATTTTCCCCAGTTTTGGGATAATTTTTCTATTGATTTTTCATCTTGAGATCACTGTACTTAGTTGATGGTGTGAATTCTCATCCAACATAATCATGTGTCCCTGTCCCAGTGCTATATATACTTGCGGGTGACTATATCCACCCAGGGCCTAGGCTGCTGCTTTAATGTTTTCCCTAGTCACTAAGAGGAATTTTAGAGTCCCACATCTCACTAATGTGCAGCCTTTCCTGCTTCTTGACTTTATGCAGGTAGTTCAGCTCTAGCTCCTCTCAGACAAAGGCATCTACAATTTGGGCTCATCTCCCAAAGTGGGTTTTGAAGCCCCAAGACCCAGCCATTAAGCTAACTAGAATTTTTCCTTGGCCAGTGTACACTCACCATTTTGACCAGGTGGAGGATGGAGTCACTTTCATAGTTTCTAAAGTGGCTAAGTAGTAAGTGTGGCTTAGTGTTTGACCTATTTTATCCAGCATTTCTATGTGTCTGGAGGTAGAGAGGCCCTCATCTCAGACTTCCATATCAGCCAGAACTCCCAACATCACTATTGTATTCTTTGTGATAGCATACCACCCTCTCCTGGCTCTCCTTTGCTAAATAGGAAGATGTCAGAGGAAGGTAACCAACATCTGAGTGGAAGATATAGTTTAGATTACCTTCTACTTTAACAAAATGCATCTGCCTGATGGTACTGAGCATCTCAAGGAAGAAGCAATGCTAGAAAGAGGGAAAAAGTTCTAGAAAGAAGATGCTAAGGACACCAAAGTCGATTTTTTCCAAGTTCCAGACCTGACTGTGTATTGATATACATATATATTTGTGAAGGCAAAGCTCCCATATAAACAATATCTAAAAATTGAAGGATATACTCAGCAACAAAAACTGAATGAGCTAAATCATGTCATTCACATGCAAGGATAGCTGAGAATCCAAAATAAAGAACAGATAAATATCTTAAAACTATTGAATGTGTGGCCAGCCCAGTGTTGTAGTGGTAAAGTTCACACACTCCACTTTGGCAGCCCAGGGTTCATGGGTTCAATTCCCAGGTGTGGACCTACACACCACTCATCAAGCCATGCTGTGGCGGTGTCCCACATACAAAATAGAGGAAGATTGGCATAGTTGTTAGCTCAGCAACAACCTTCCTCACCAAAAAGAAAACGAAAAAAAAACCCACAAAAAAACACTATGAAAGGAGAAGATGGGTTTGGAATAATGGATCTAAGAATGATAACTGAGTAAGTCCAATCACAAACCAGGCAATTCGCAACACCACAGCAACTCCAAGACCAGGTAATGTTGAGCCTGTATTAATTATATACTTTGCCTTTAAAAAATATCTTTAACTGTTAAAGCACTTTCCTGCTTACTGTTCACTTATCCATTCAGCACCTGTTGCTCAGTTGATCCTCACATCATCCTAGAAAAGTGATGAAATAAATATTATCATCTTCACATAAATTACGAGAATACTCAGACCCCTTTTAAACCAGTAGCCCATGTACCAACAGCTAGTTTGCAGAGAAGGTAGGTCTAGAACATGTTTCTTCTGACTCCAGATCCTTTTCTCTATCTAGCACATAACATTAAACTGGCTTTACCAGTTTACAGATAAGCACCACTGAAGAGAAGTTAACTTAAAGATTTAAAGATTGATTTAAGGAGTGTGTGGCAAATAATTGCTCTGCTTTTAAGATTGACTTTCAGGTAGGTGCCATCCTTCCCCAGCACCAAGCCTGTTCCTGTTTTCCCTCCACACTAGTTCCAGCTGTGTTATATTTACAAGACCTTTGTGTTTTGGGACAAGCAGCAACAACAATCATATTCTGGATTCACAAAACCATAATATAAGATGAAGCTCCAATGTTTAACCAGCTTTTGAGAAGCTATCAAAGTAAAATAGTGTTTAACTGACGGCTGGAAACAATAATCCTTAGAAATAGAACCTATCCAAGCCTTTTTATTTTCTGAGGAGGATTCACCCTGAGCTAATGTTTATTGTCAATTTTCCTCTTTGTTTGTATGTGAGGCACTGCCACATCATGGCTGCTGACAGACAAGTTGTGTCAGTCCACACCTGGGAACCAAACCCTAGCCACTGAAGCAGAGGGTGCCAAACTTAACCACTAGGCCACCAGGGCTAGCCCTATCCAAGCCTTTTCGAGTAAACCCTTGGGGGACATTCAGAGCTCTGGCACAGTACAATGTTTAAGTGTAGGATGTAGCGTAAATATGCAAATGAACAATAAACATAAAAGATGACCAGAGGTGATGAAATGGAGACCAAAGATAACAATCCTTCCTTGGTGGTAACAAATTTCAGACCCCAAAAGAGCAAGGAAATAATTTTCTTGAGCAGCAGAACTCAGCCACTGTTTCTCTCTTCACAAATTCTGGACATGGTTCTGGTGGGAAATACGAACAATTAACCTTGTTGAGTGTCCACATAGTATAGATAATCATAGCTAAAGATGTTGGTTAACGTCCATAGCAGAGAATCTACACTGTATGGCAATATGCATCTGTCTTTCTTTTTGTTAGAATCTACCATATACAGTATCCATATCTACCTGTCTACATATTGATTATAGGTGGTGGGGAGAGAAAGAGAATGGGAAGAAGAAAAGTGTTGCTCAACTTTTAAAATGAAATCTACCCGCTTGAAATTTCTAGTAATGTTCACCTTAAGCAGAAGGTATCAAGTTCTACATCCTGTGATCTAAGGAACACCTAAAGCCCTATCTGCTCAAAGGTCTCCCCAATAGCCTGAAACAGCACTTGAAATTCTCACCTTACTCATGGTCTAAAGATTGCAGTCCTTTATTAAAATGCAAAGCTGTTGCCTGGAAAATGTGGCATATAAACCACCAGCACTCACAAATGTCTTGAGCAGCTAGGGACCAGTCCCTCTCTCATCTTAGATTCCTGAGAGAGTTGAAATCTCTTAGGTATCACCTCTCCTTAGGAGTTATTCTGTAGTTCTGTAATTCTGTAATATGATGAACCCATAGGCTGATAAGTTTTGGTAGAGGACTAGGAATCAGGGTGGATCCACAGCCGTATATGCCACTTGGGGCAGGCGAGGTGGAGGGGTGCTTACAGCTAAGATACGCATCACCATGAAGGCCTCTGAGGCTCAAAATGCTTTCCTGGTGGGAAGCAGGAAAGAGGACATCACCAAGGAGTTGTACCCCACAGCTTCGCTCCTTGGATGGGCATGATGTTAACATATATAAAATGTTCATTGTCCTTAGTCCCTTCTGTCACTGGTAAAGACCCTTTGAAAATGAAAGGCAGTACAAAATCAAATAAAGCACTTGAAAAAATCATGCTAATGGGGGCAGGTTGCATACAAGGACCTCCTTCATGCACTGTTAGCATTTCTGCCCCTTCCCTCTTCCACTCTCAGTGATTTGTCTTCCCAGCAGCGTGTGGGAATAGTTTATCTTTAACATAGTCATTCCATGCTCTAAAAGAGCAGTGCTTTGTGTGAAGCATAATTTATAAAGACCAGCATTGATGCTTAAAGATATCTGAACACATCTAATGTGACAGTGGGTTGCCACCTGTGTCAGCAGAGGAAGCCGCTCCATCTGCAGCATTACGTGAGGGACACAAGAAGGAGTCATCCCCACAAAATAGAATTTTTAAATAAAGCACCTCCTCTGATTCATCCCCAATGCCTAAATTCTACCTCCCAGCAACATTTTATGTGTTAAATGTCACCCTCTATCTTAACCCTCTATTTATTTCTCTGGGGGAAAGAAATACTGGTCTACAGTAATAGATTTAGGGTTGAATTGAAAGTTGGTTATGAGTTTCATCTCAAAAACTGGTGTCTGGAGAAAAAGCATAATGGAAAGCAGGAAAAGGAGTACAGAATGGAGCAGAGAGTGGGGTGTATCATCAGAGAAAAATAACATTAATAAGAGCAGTGATCATCATTGTAATCATTCCAAAAATGATTAGAAAATGTTTAGATTAGAATGTGTTTACATGTTTAATGCCTTACAGTTTACCAAAGCTTTCACAGATGTCATTTAATTTTATTTTGATCCTCTGAAGTAGATAAGAGTTGTTTACTCATTTTACGCATGAGATTTGGACAACTAAAGAGTCTTGTCCCAGGTCACATCACTGACAAGCAAGTAGAAAACGAAAACTAGAGGCCAGCTATAGACTTCTGCACACATTGCTTTGCTCTAAAGGTGCCTCAAGAGCCGCAGAGACTGTCTGCTGGAGGAGAGAGATTCGGGAACCTTAACCACAGGCTCAGCAGGTCCGCTTTCCTTAACTGCTCAGGATCTTGTCTGGCATCAGGCGATACTCTGATCATCCAGGTCTGATCTCACCAGCTTTCAGGAGCGCCAGTGCTCATCCTCACCCACATTAGAACTGGCTTCCTCTGATTTAGTCCCCAAGCAGAGACTAGCTGGGTAAAGGAGGAAACGTGGGAGCATCAGGCAGAAGTTCAGTCACACTAAGCCCTCCACTGGTCATCAAACATTCAAGCCCTGCAGAGTCTGGATCTCCTCTCCTCAACACAAATGCTCCCAGGGAGTGTGGCTTTGTGTTTGCTTTCCGCGGTGCTGCATTGGGTCTGAGAGGCATCTAAAATTCAGCCAAAGGAATTATCCTTCATCTTTTCCTTGAGTAGGCGAGGACCTGGAGCTTATTTTTAACTAGCTTGCTATAAAATTGTGGTAGATCCCAGATATGATTTAAGGGACTCCAGAAAGGGCCAAAGGCTCCAAAAGTACTTCCACTATCTGCTCTTTGGTGTCCAATATTCATGACGACTCTTTTGTTAAAGCTTTGCTCCCTATGAAAATGTAATCCTCTCCCCCATCAGACTTTAATCCATTGTCAGACACTGACACTTTGGTGTGAATGAGTTTTTCTTTTTTAAAGCAGAGACCAGTACAAGAAAAGAGGGGAGAGAAAGTCACTGAAAGGGGCTCAGATGATGCACGGTTCGAGGCCAACTACACTTCCAGTGATTCCTCCAGCCATGCTCAGCTCACACAGCCCCTATCCAGGCAAACTTGGCTGTGGACCATCCCATTTCCTCTCAAATACCCTCGTTCCCTGTCTGAACTCCCCTGCATTAGCCTCTTCATTAACTCCCCATTCAGCTACTATTTATCCCCACTTTCAGGTTGGTGATTTGCCATCTTTAGTTTTGTAAAGTGTTTGGGGACCAGAAGAAAGAAAAACCAATCCCAAGTGAACATCTCTCGGCCTCATTGCCCAGTTCTTGTTGGCAGGTTATAAACTGTTGCTACAATAAAACATATCTTTAGGTCATACAAGCTCCGTGCAGCAAAGGAATCACACTCAACTCTAAGGAGAGGTTTTCCAATAGTTTTCTCATTTCCTTATTGTCTCTGCACCTCCCTAGCTCTCTTTAAATACTATGGGGCTTACTCAGTCACTGACCTTGTCTAATCATATTGATTGTCAGCAATTGCAGTCTAATTGGAAAGCAAGTTGCTATGGCAATTTCTGTGTCTTCCGTCTTACATTTAAAGACACAATGATCCTAAAAGGGGAGAAATTGCTTGTGGTTGGTGACAGAGGAAAACATAATTAGAAACACAAATTGTGAAACTAATATATTCAAATGAATTCTGAAATCTAAATCAGGATTTGATATGATAAATTGGTCCTGGAATTTCTACCAAAGGCACACTTGGTTAGATGTTTTGCTTTTCCTCCAAATACTTACAGTTTTAGGGGGGGGAAAAAAATGAAAGAAAATGTATCATGGACAAGCAGGAAGGAGGTGGCTATTCATAGCTTAAAATTGGGTATGAGACCTATAAAACCAGAGTGCTGCATTGTGTGCTTGAAAGAACACCAGCATGGGAGCTCACAAACCCAGGTTTACTTCTCTATCTTTAACTTGCTGTGTGGCTTTAGGTAAATAACCTAGTCTTCCTGTGCTTTATCATTCTTCACTGTTTAACAGGATTGTTAAAGCTTTTGCTTTAACAGCTGTTGCTTCTTTGGTTAATTTAGACAATCAGCAATCACTTGTTGAACAGAAAGCCCTGAAAATAAGTAGCACTGGAGAAGACAGTGCAATTTCCTATAGAAAAGAAGTTCCTTGGAGGTAGAAATTGTATTCTCTTGAGTGTGACTGAAAAGGCCTGCAAAGGAATTTGAGATTTGGTGCCAAAAATACTAAAGCATTGATGACACCTGTTCCCTCCAACGCAGTGAAACTGAAAGCCTGCTGAGTGTGAGGCAACGGGTTCAGGACTACTGAGAGTCCAAGAGGGGCCACGGCTCCAGCCCCCAGGGGCCCACACACAGAGGCCCAGCTAGCATGACTGTTCATCTGACCATGATGAAATACTCTGATAAAGACACAAGGAGTGTGCACTGGGGAAGCTCAGAGAAAGGCAAGTGTCTTAATTCTGGAGGTTTCCTTCCTGCTCCTCTCCTCAGGATCCTCAGGAATGAGGGGAAGTGAATGTTTGTTTTCATCAATATGAGGCAAAGGACTTCAGGCCTGGCAGCTGTCACCTGTCCATTCAGCACACATTTATGGAAAGCATGCTGGTGCACAGGTGACAAGCTATGAATATAACAAAGTCCTCCACCCTAAGGGATTTATAGTCACTAGACTAGACTCCCAAGAAAGATAGTAAATGATAATACCATTTCTTTAGCACTGACTAAGCTGTAGATACTCAACGTGTTGAGTCCTCATGAAGTTCTGCAAGGTAAAGGTAAAGACTATTGTCCTCATTTCAGAAATGAGGAAACTGAGGCTCAGAGAGGTTAAGTAAAATCGCCAGCTTCACACAGCTTATCTGGGTCTACAATGCTAGCTCTGTTGTCTGGCCCATCACATAGATATCCCCTTTCCTGGAAGTCTGTTAGCTTTGACTCATTGGTTCTACAGCTCCAGCAAGGAGACCCATATAACAGAATTTGAGTGGATGAATGAAAATGCACCTCTATCATCAGAGGTAATGAACATCTCAACCTAGACCAGCTCAATTATTAGTTACCCATGTAACTGTAGCTTCCTGTGCTTTGTTACTTTATCTGTTTGAGAAAGGGGAGAGGAGGCATGTGCAGCAGAGTAAATCTAGAAGACAACTACAAAAGTCCCTTCCTTCCTTTGCTGATGTTCTGAAATTCTCATTTCACGGGCGTTACAACACAAAACGTTTTTCCTAAAAGATGTCTTCGTAACAGGATCTTCATCGCCTGGAACTATGTTAGTAAAGGACAAATGTGTATTTCACAATTAACTTACACACATGCACGGGTGTACAAAAGAGCCCCTCGGAAGCTGCTCGAGTGAGGAAGGAGATCTGGGTTCTCCTCTGCCCCGACACAGCCACCAGCCTAGACCTCAACAGGAACAATTCCACCACTATTTGTTTTGCTACTCTCTAAGCTTTTCTTTAAACAAAGCTTTCCAAGACACAGAAAAGGCCAGAACATATCCTGAACTAGGTTGATGATTCCCAATATCTTGGGAGTCCTTAACAGGCTGAATCAAAGACTCATGTAGGAAGAGAATGGACTCTCCTCCTCACTTTCTAGAATTATAACATTTTTCTCTAGGCAGTGGCAAAGGCTCATAAAATAGGAAGCTCTTTTTAGAAACATCCTGCCTTTTATTCTGACCATACTAGTCTCTTCACTGTGAAAATAGGAACATTCTCAGGACCAAAGGAGGCAAAGGAGGCCCTGGAATAGGGCTTTCAACTGCTATTTGGGGTGGGATGGGGAAATCTACTGCTCAGAAATAGATGTAAAATTAAATATGGAGTCAGTGAAAAAAGGCCCCTGAATTTCTAAATTCAAAGAAATTCAGAGGATGTAGCAAAGGGAAGGATGGATAACAGCTTGGCATGCAGGGTGCTGCTGAGGGTGTTACGCTCAAGCATTCCAAAGAGGAAAGTAAGACAATCAATGCAACTCAAATTCAGAAGCAGCCAAATGTGAGTTCCTTCTTGTTCTTCACTGCGGCCCATAAAGGAGGCACTTTTGTGCCAAGAATAAGAGTTAATGAGGTGGAAAATGGAGGGGCATAAAAGATAGATCAATTATGAATTACAGAGTGAAAACAGAGGCTGGAAGGGATGAAAGCCAGTTGAGGAAGGGCAGATTATGTTACAGGTGTGGCAAGGTGGCAAAAAGGCACAGTAGATGCAAGAGAGAATTATTGAGGAAGCTTTTGGGGTGATGTAGGGTGGCACGAGTGGAAGGGAAAGCCTGCAATAACTGCCACATACACACATTTGGTGTTTTTTGCTGAAAAAGCTTGGGATATATGACAAGGAAGAACCACTGGCTTATGGGGGAGATCAGCAGAGCCCTCTTTAAACTGAAATAAAATACCATCTTCAGGAGAATAATGGCTCAGGCTAGGGGTACTTTCTCACCTTGCCCAGGGCTCAGGAAGAATGGCCCTTGCTGGCTACCCTGCTGCTGTTCCCTCATGGGTCTGCCCACAGAGCCACTCCCAAGGGAACAGGAGCAGAGCCCTAAGAAGGACGTTTCCTGGAGCCCCCGCCTTCACACCAGCTTGTTAGAAATGGAAGCTGGCTGTAATGGAGGATTGCTGATGATGTGGCTGGCTGCCTTTTAATAACAGAATCACAGAAATAATTAAAATCACTGAATTCTAGGGCTGGAAGCGACCCATGAGATCATCTGGATCAACAGTGTTGTTTTATAGATGAGGAACAAAGGCCCAGAGAAGGTAACTGATTTGACTCAAGGAGAGTGGTTAATTAGTGGCAGAGTCAGGACTAGAACCTAGGTCTCCTGACTCCAGTGAAGTAATAAAAATAATAGTAAGCAGCCTGACCTTTTCATAACACTGTGTGTTTTTCCTCCTGCGTGACATGCATTATTCACATGATCTTCAATAGCCCGGCCAACTACAAAGGATTGAGTATAAAATGTACTGAGGCACGGAGGGCCTTAGCAACGTGTTACAGAGGAAAATGGATCTCAGAGAGATCCAGTGATTTGCCAAAGTGATGAAGGACTTCCTCTTGCCTACTCAAGAGACCTGGCCTCATGCAGCTCTGCATTGCTACAGTTTAGAGAGCTGGGGGTTCAAATTTCTTAACCTGAATACCCTCCCAGGGTCTGTGTGTTAATGGACTTAGTAATTCCCATTGTTAAAAAATTGTTATTTCTGTCATGCTGAGGTGGTATTTTTTTTTTTCCATGAAATCATTGAAAAGGGGAGAAAAAAAGCCAAAGGCCCATAATTCAATAAGGAGCAGCCACCTGGTGTGCTCACACAAGAGGCCAAGCAATTCAATCACAGGTAGTAAATACTGTGTCACTAAGGAAGAGAGGTCTCTGGCTAACTAAGGTCAAGTATAGACTCGTTTTGAGGGGGATTTTGTTTGTTTGTTTGCTTGCTTACAATTTGGCCAAGCAATACTCTTATACGACTCCTAATTAATCCGGCCAACAAAAATTTACTCAACACTTACTGTAAATACCTGTTTTTCATCAGATGGTAGATACAAATTCATACCCGCCCTGATGGGAGGAGAATTTGTTGAGCAAATACTAGATACCATGCAAGGTGCTAGGCTCTTACCTCAGGTATTAGAGTAGTTAGACAGCAACAACAAATTCCAAACTGTCAGGACTTTAAGAACAAGTTTCTTTCTCTCTCACCTCATAGCCCAGCGTGGTATTCCTCAGTAATTTATTTAGGATCCCAGGGCAACAGCAGCTTCACCATCTTCAATCATGGCTTCCAAGGTTGCCCTGGGCACCTCCAGACAAGTCAGATGGAAGGGAGACAGAGCATGAAGGAGCACACCTGAAGGCTTATAGGCCAGGCCTGGGGTGGCCCACATCACTCCTGCTCACATTCCATGGGAGGGGTCTTCTCCCCACAAGGCTATACCTAACAGCAAGATTGCCCAGGAAGTGTAGTCTAGCTGTGCATCCAGAAAAGAGAAGGGGAAAATAGATTTTGGTGGATAGCTAGAAATCCCTTCCATGCCATATGTTATATACATAATTCTCATAAAAAACCCTAAAAGGGAGTTATAACTACCCCCCTGAAATAAATGTCTCATTGGGGTTAGTTGACTTGTGTAACATCACACCACCAGACAATGATAAAGCTAGAATTTGAATCCAGGCTTGGCTGGCTTCCAGGTTCATGCTGCCACTCACATGTGCATACGAAGTGAGACAAATATGAGTCAGCAGGGCCCTGACGATACACGGCGATTAGTGAGATTATCCATGTAGAGCATTTAGCGCTATGCTTGCTGCACAGCTAATGTCTAATAAAGGTCAGTTATTATCACTATCATCATTATTCCTGCAGCCTTCAGTTACACAGCTCAGACTCACAAGTGCCCGGAACCTGTAGACAAGTTACCATTCCTCATATGTCAGAGGGCCCTCCAACCTTCCCACTTCCCTTTCTTTGGCCTCTGCTGAAGCTGGCAGACCACACTGAAGCCAAGTGGCCAAATCAACATCCCTTCCCTTTCTCCTCAACACACAGAGCCCACTCCCTTATTGCTTTCCCAACCCCTTGTCTTCCATCACTTAGAACTCAATGAATTCCTGTTTGAACAATTTCTAACAGGCATACACAGAGTAATAAAGGAATTTTCTACCTTCTCTAACTTCTAACTCTAATATTCCATTCCAGGAAATCCCTTTCCCTTTCCCTCCTGTTCTTCCTCCCTTCTCTTCTTTTTATTACCCTCTTTTAAGTTCATTTGCTTTCCCAAACAACAATCCTATGCATGGCTACCAAGCATAAGTACTAGCTACCCTCCTGTATCCAGGCAAAGATAAACTTTTAGACCATCACCTCTACTCCACTCTTTTCTCCAGTAGCCACTCCATTTTTATCATCTTGCATATTATATACATAACCTTGAATCTACTCCA
Organism: Equus caballus; assembly: GCF_041296265.1. Classification (NCBI taxonomy): domain Eukaryota; kingdom Metazoa; phylum Chordata; class Mammalia; order Perissodactyla; family Equidae; genus Equus; species Equus caballus. Next base: position 66,041,161 of record NC_091698.1, read on the forward strand.
AATTTTTAAGTAAATCATTGGGACACAATTTAATTGTTTGAAAAAAGATGACTCACGACCCACATCAGAGCACTCCTGAGTCATCACACCACTGTTAACCACTAGTCTAATGGAAATTACAAAGAGCCACAATTATAATAATGATGGTCAGAAGTGAAGAGACGTTTGCAAGAAATACTGAAACAAGTAATTGAGAGGATTTAGGATCTGTTAAATGTTAAAGAGGAGTCAGAGATGACCCCAAGCATTAAAGCTTGGGTTAGTCCAAGGAACCAGTAGGGATGACAGATGGAGCTGTTGGCTGGATTGTGATTGGGAAAGGAAGGAGATTTGGGACAGGAAATAGTAAGCCTGCTCTAGACTAGTTGTCCATGAAGGGTTCGCAGAACACTTAGTAGAAGATGGCTTTGGCAGTTGCAAACATGGTACTCTGGTCTAAGAGTGAAACTTGTTCCACTGACATGGGAGGCATCAACAGAGAGGTTCTAGCAGGGGAAGCTTGAGGGATACTAAGACAGAGCTTGAGAAGTCCTGATATTTAGAGAGGCATGAGGAGGAAAATATGGTATATGAGGAAAAATAATAAAGTGTATTGAATCCCCACTGTTTACCCTGCTCTGTATTGGGCACTCAGCATCCTTCCCACACTTTCCTCCCCTTCTACTCTATTGGCTTTGCACTCCCAACTTCTCATGCATGTTGTTTCTATCCAACTAAATTGCAGATTCTTGGAAGACGTGGGGGGGACTGCTTTTTACTGTCTTACATGGTTTATACTTGCATAGAGAATGTACTAAAAAAGTGCTTATATGAGTCATTGCTTGGGACTTTGATTCATCTGTGGAAGGTGAATTTGCATGTTGACTTACATGTTGCCATTCCAGAACTCAAGTACCATGCAGTGTGGAGGAAAGGAGTGGAATTTAGTTGTTTTATAGGCATATTGCTCCCAAAAAGATTTCTCCTCTATCAGAAATTAAAATAACAGGATTTTCTGAAGTGGAAAGTTTTCCAAGTCACTGGAAATAGAGCCTATCTGATTTCTGTCATCCTTTTGAGATCCCATCAATGGTAGGTTCAGATCCCAGGTTGACTTCACTTATTGACTCTGTGGTATTGGGGAAATTACTTAACCTCTGTGTCCCTCTTTGTCCTCTTCTGTAAAGTGGCTAAGGATGGTACTTAACCCATAGGGTTGTTGTGGGGATTAAGCAATGTAATATGAGGCACAGAAAAATTGCCTGGCACATAATAAGTATGTAATAAATGTTAGCTATCAAGACTGTGACTTTTAGTCCCTTTCCTCATCTGCTGAGAGAAGTGAGGAAAATATGTTATCCCGAAATAGAGATTATTACTTAACATTTTAAATTAAGACAAAGCTAAAAATGGATACAATAATTTGTTGATGTATTTGAAAGTAAGTGAGTTGAATTTAGATGTCTGAACTAGGTAGAGTCACTGAGGGTACTTTTATCGTCTCATTTTGGGGACATCTTTAGAGGATCTTTAGCAAAGACTCACCTTGCCTGGGAGAAGCAAGCAGATGGGACATGTCAGGAAAGGAAGGTGTCTACCTGCCCCCATCTAAGGAGGCGAGAGGAGCCCTTTGGCAACATCCTGACAACACGTCGCACCTTGTATTGACCCTCTCCAGAAGGGAAGCGTATGCTTTTTAGGTTATGACTTTGGTGGTGGAGACATCCTTGTAGGGGCACCTGTGTGCTCTGCCTCATCTCCTTTGTTGGCCAGCAGACCAGATGGTGGGTCTCACTGTGGATGAGAATCAGAATAGAGTTTGGGATAATGCCATGGACTGGCTTAAGAATTTAAATAATCTGTAGATGGGGATAAGAGAAGCATTCCTAGGATCTTTGCTAGCACCATTTTCCCCAGCACAGTGGTAGGCTAGCCCAGCATTTCCCAGCTGGAGAGGAATTCAGTCCTACACTCCACAAAGAAGAAAAGGCAGGCTGTCAGGCAGGCACAGTGACATTTGAGTTTACCGTGTGACAAGCAGTGTGCTTTCACACATACCATCTTATTTAACCCCTTTTGACAACCCTATGAGGTAGTTATTATTCCCATTTTACAGTCAAGGAAACTGAAGCTCAGAGGGTAACTTGCCCACAGTTACACAGCTAGTAAGAAATGGAGGCAGGATTCAAACTCAGGTCTCTATCGTAAAGTCTCTGTATTTGACTTTAAGGGAATTCTAAATGGGCATAGGAGTACATATTTGGAGAGATTTATGAAATTTTCTGGAATGCATTTTCATGGGAATTTTCACCTGCCCTGGTCTATAGTTGCTTAAGTTATATAGCACATTTCCAGAAGATGTGGAGGAGTAGGTGTTTGGTAGGAATACAGAAAACCACATATTACATATAATACCTACATAATTATATACATTATATATACCATATATAAAAGTATGTTGTTTGTATATCTGTAGTTATATTCAAATGCAACATACCAACAATCCATTTTATTTTTTCCAAAACTCAGATGTAGCCCATCCAATAAAAAAGCCCCGAATACTAGACTGGGTGAGTTAGAGATGACTGCTAGAACCTAGCACCTATTTTATTCATCTCTAGATCCCCAGCACCGAGCCTAGTGCCTGAAACACAAAAGCTGCTTAATCAAAATTTGCTGAATCTTTGTTGAATTCCTTCTTCACTCTTTTAAAGATCACTGCAAGATTCTGCTAAACAAGAATCTTCCTTCTTATGCTAATACACAATTTTATTTGCAAATACTCTGGTTACTACAAGTTTTCAAGAACACAGCTTTATTGTGCAAGAGCAAAGGTGGAAATTCCTTTATAATCTATCAAAGATCATTCATTCAGCAAACACTTGGCTGGGAGCAGGAATACTAACGTAAAAGGCAATGTCCTTGTCCCCTGTGAGTTCTTTCCCTAGTGAAGGAGACCAGCCAGAATGAAAATCCAAAGCTGTATGTGAGGGCTATGATAGAGTGTGTGGGGATCCTAGACTACAGGGGCCTGAGGGAAAGAAAATAGTCAACGAAATTTAGCCTCAGGTATTAAAAACAAAAGAACAGAATTTGATTTAGTGAATATTAAAAATATTTTAATGCAATTGAATCTCCTAATGTGCCCTGTTAGGGAGGGGCGTATTGGATATATCAGAGGACAATGCTCTGTGGAAGGTCGGAGGAGGAAGGAAAAGACAGGGAAGATCCAGTTGGAGAATGTGTTCTGTATCAGAAAAAAAGCAAAGAGGATGTTTCTGTCTCTGGTTTCTTACTACATCCTGTTCTCCAATTCATGGTTGTCATTGAAATTCTAGTGAGGAATTTAACTGCCAGTCACAATTCTTCAGTTCTTCCTTATCATATAAACCTGGAGCAACTCTGCTCTGAATGAAACAGCCCCAGCATTTGGCAAAGGGGTATCAAGTGAAATGGTGGACAAATTAATATCACTCCATGAATGGTTGAAATTTTATGCTGGACCTTTCTGAATTCTACATGCTCATTCATTCCCTAAATCCCTCCTACTGACCTCCCCCTCAACTCCTCCATCAAATACACTTGTATGCGAATACTGCTCCACTGACCAGAACAATGCAAATCTGGGTTAGAATTTGATTGTGGGTCTGAGACTCACTCCAGAGAGAAAGCTCTGATAACCCCCAGTACCTCATGCAAGTACATCTCTCCTTCATTCAAAGAAACATAGGATTTCATTCACAGAAGGGACCTTAAAAGTCATCTTCTCTAACCTCCAATTAAATGCTTTAAGAACCCCTTCAGTCACCAGTCATAGCCCGTTTTCTCCTCTATCGGTGTTTTGTCAATTCGAGGACTTCATCTGGGAGCCAGAGAGGGGCTGGGAAATGCTGTGACCCTGAGAGATAGAGCTAAAGGCATCCAGATGCTATTAGTACAATAAACCAAATACATGTATGTGCCCCTTGCGTGCTCTGTTTTAAACGTAAAAATCCCTGGGACAAAACCCAAACTCAGACAAGCTATCCTTGGCCGTCGTTTACTGGACTTGGGCATGTTGCCTATGGAAAAAGGGGTGAAAGAATAGCAAAGACAAACTTCGTCTCCTTTGCAGTTCTGCAGATGTCATTTCTGGACCTGAAAAGTAGTCTTCCTTCATCCACCCATCTAGCCACTGAACATTTACTGAGCACCTATCACACGTGAACTTACCACGAGGTGCTAGAGATACAAAGACAGTTGAATAAGATACCCTCCAGGAACTCAAAGTCAGACTGGGGAATTAGATAGTGACCCCCCCCCCCAAAAAAAGCAATGACAAAACAATGTGGTAATTGCTTTAACTGAGAAATGAAAGGTCTTGTGAGAATCTAGAAGATGGGAAAACTTCAATGATGAGAGAGTGAGGGAAGGCTTCCAGAGGGGATGCAGGATTTTAAGAATCAAGTACTTCACTCCTGGAGCTGATTTAGTCAGACTCCTCTATCACACTTTTCACACCCACCTGTGTGTGTGTATTGAGGAGAAAGGTCTGGTGGGAGAGAGCATTACCATGCTTCTAAAGAACCTCGCAACCCAAAGTGCGGTCCCGAGACCAGCACCATCCCCATCACTTGAGGCATTAGAAATGCAGAACCTCGGGCTCCACTCAAGCTCTCCTCATTGAGAATGTGCAGTTTAACAATATGCCCAGGTGAGTCATATGTGCATGAACAATTGAGAAGCACTGTCTTAGGAGATAAGGAGAGCCTCATCTCTGGAAATAAGCTTTGCACAGAGTCTGGATCCCTCACTCAAGGGCAGCCTTCAATGTCTACCTTGGACAGTTTGCAAACTTTTTAGTCTCAGAATCTCTTTACACTCTTAAAAGTTATTAAAGACACCGAAAAGATTTTGCTTATGTGGGTTATAGCTACCGAGGTTTACCATACTAGAAATTAAATTGGGAAATATATTATTTGTTAGTTCATTTGAAAACAACAAATTCCTACATGTTAAGATAAATAACAGCTATTATGCAAAATAACCATCTCTTCAAAAAAATTTTAGTGAGAAGAGTACCGTGGTTTTACATATTTGTAAACATTTTCAACATCTGGCTGAATAGAAGGCAGATGGATTCTCATATCTGCTTCTGCATTATGGCTGTTGCCATAACACGCATCAAGTGGCCCCTGGACTCCACTGTATGCTCATAGAATGAGGGTAAAATATTATATTTTAGCATTATTATGAAAATAATTTCGACATATAGACCACCAGACCATACTTTAAGAACCACTGATTGCTTCCCTGGAGCGCTCCTCTCTCATAAACTCTTTACCTGTTGACGCTAAAGAAACACCATCACACCTTCAACTATGCCAATTGCAATGATTTGTCACAATTGCAAAGAAAATTCTTTACTGAATCTTTTGAGACAAAGAATGGTTTCTTAATTTTATAAGTTCTTTGGATGTAAAGATTCCGCATCCTCCCTTTAAAGGCCAGTTGAGCAGTCCTCAGAATCGTGTATTATCTGACGCACGCCAGGTCATCCTGTTAACCTCACTGGAGAGAGCATTGGCTGCACTAACTTTAATTTACATAGGTGCCCCCAAAATGAAGAGAAGCTATACATTGAAAAAAATACTTTGTCAATTATCAATTCTAACCAAATATAAGGTGTTATTCTATATTTTCTACAGCATCTCTTGCTATACATTTAATATTTGAAATGTTGTGACTTCTGATTAAATTTTCTCACTTAGGAAAAACTAAACCTAACTAATGTTTCCTCTATTTTCTTCCTGCCTCTAGGGTCTATCTCCAGTTTTCTCTTGCTACTATTTTGTCTTATTGTCTCTTGTGTTCCTAAGCAAACTTTAAGACAGAATTCATAGTTCTAAAAGGGACTTGAATGATCATCTCGTCCAGCAGTTCTCAATCTTTCGTGCACATTAGAATCAACATTGTTTGGAGAATTAAAAAGAGAAAAAAATTAATGCCCGAATCCCACTCCAGACTAAATAAATCCAACTCTCTGGTGTAGACCCAGACTTTGGAACTTTTTAAACATCGACCAGAAGATTCTAATGTGCAGCCAGAGTTGAAAAGCTCTGATCTAGTCCAACTATTCACTTTATACATGGCGGGGGTTCAGGGATAGGGGGAGGCAGCCAAGAGGGGAAGGAACCTAGAATCACCAGGATAAACCTAGGATTTGAATACCACCTTCCGGCCAGACAACATGACCAAGATTCTTCCTTGAATCCTCTTAATTCAGAGTTCTCAAAACACAAACAAAATGGAGTTTATTCTCCTTTTTTGGATGAAAGGCATTTTTCAAATAACTTGATTAAGGTATTTTTTATATACAATAAAATAAATGCCCCTATTTTAAGTTTAAAATTCAATAAGTTAGACCAATATACACACTCAGGTTACTACCTCCCCAATCTCGATACAGAACATTTCCGCGACCCCACAATGTTTCCCCCTGCCTCTTTCCTATCAGCGACCTCTGTCCCAGGTGACAATTACTCTGATTTCTGTCACTGTAGATTATTTTTTCCTATTTTAAGACCTCATATCAATGGAATCATACAGTATGCATCATCCTTTTACGTCTACTTCTTTGACTCAGTATAATTTCTTTAAAGATTCAACCATGTTGTCTCAGCAGTTTCTTCCATTTTATTGATGAGTAGTGTTCCATTGTATAGATATTCCACAGTTTATCCATTGGGTTGTTCCCAGTTTTTGGCTATTATAAATAAATCTGCTATGAACATTTGTGACTATGTCTTTGGGAGGACATACGCTTATATTTCTCTTGATTAAATATATAGGAGTGGAAATACTGGGCCCAATGAGGCCTGGGAGACAGGCATGCAGAAGAAAGTGTTCCAGCCCAACAGCCAGCCAGAGGTGGCTCTGCATACAGGTGGGGCTGTTTATTAACATGGAGATCAAAATACCAATTTCACAAGCATGTTCAAAAGATTAGAGAAAATGCATGTAAAGTGCCTGGTAAAGAGTAGACACCTGATAAATGATAATAGAAATAACTAGAGAGAGAACTGGGTTGGACTGGAACAAGATCCCTGAATTTCTCAGTGAAGTACTTTTCCATGACTGCACACTTTTCACCTTTCCCCCAACCTTCATCCAGCCAAAGGCTCCCCCTTAACCACCCAACCCCAGCATCCCCTCCTGTCTTTGAACTTGAGGCCATAAAATATGAACTACCTTCGAAATAATTCAGAATTGTATTATGGCTTGTTTTTTCTAATAAGCTTTAGTTCTCTTTGACAAGAAAAAAATCAGATAAGGGAACTCGCAGTACATGAATTCAGGTAAAGAGAAATGTCTACCTTTTAGGCAATATTAGGCTGAGACATTATTACAAGTGGTGACCAAAACTACTGGTAACTGTAAGTGAACCTGGGAATAGCTTCTGGAGGATACAGCCCCATTTGCATTTAAATCCTCTCTCTCATCTAGTTCTTTTCTCCATGACTTATAAGTTCAAATAAATGTCTTCTTTTTCTGGTCTACCACCCCTTTCCTTCTCCTTCTCATTCCCGTACCTCCCAGTACTCCTTCCACTTGCACGACAGAGGAACCAATAAACGGCCCATGGCCAACCTGTTCATTTACACACACACACACACCCTTATCCACGTTCTGTGAGAATTGTGAAGACTTAAATTTACCAGATGCATCATGAAAGATGCTATCATAGAATGAGGCGCTTTTCTCTCACAATGTCTCCTCACTCACGGGAGCTTGTGAGAAATGACCCTGCCACAACCCGGTTGACAAGCCCCAGAAGTCGTGAGCTCCCCTCACTGGGATGGCTGCTGCTCACCATCATGTTTTCCCTCTCCCGCAAGGCCTTCTCCCTGCCTGCCCTCCAGGCCTTTCCCTTGATTAAGAGCCTCTCTGGAGCTCTTCAGCTAAATCCCAGGCCAGCGAGCGGACAGCGCTTCTGCCTCAGCCAATTTGAATGCACGCTGCCTAGGAGATTTCCTGACACACTCTCAGCTGCCGCATTAAAACTGCATGAGAGTCTTCCTCAGGAGCCTAATAATAGCACCTTTCATCTGTGAGCCACTTTATAAACATTAACTGATTAAGCTGCCCTCTCTCCTCACAAGCTCTGGGCTTCTGAACAGTGGACTTCATTCTCCACTGCCCTCAGATTACTCCAGGAGGAAAAAAACTGGGACCTGAAGGATCTTTTCTGGGTATTTTAGGCCAAAACAATATTAATGCCAAAGGCCTTGAAATAACAACCCACATTTGGGTAATGGCATGGAAAGGAAGGGGTTTTAAGTCCATGTTTATTTAAAAGAGACTGAATTGAGGTTCTCGTCTCCCAAAGCTAGAGTAGTAGCTTGGTCTAGGGCAAGGGTCACTGACCTACAGCCCATGGCACCAAATCCAGTCTGCCACTTCTTCTTATAAATAAAGTTTTATTGGAACACAGTCATGCTCATTCGTTTGTGTGTTATCGATGGTTACTTTTGCACTACACTATCACTTGAGTGGTTGCAACAGAGACCGAATGACCCACAAAGCCCAAAAATATTTACTATCTGGCCCCGTATAAAAAGTCTGCTGACCACTTAGGGGCCCCTGACCTTAAGGTCTATGGAACTCAAAGTTTGTTCTCATCCTATATATTCCCAAAATATCTTTAATCAAGTTTCTTTCCCTATCCCAGCCTCAGTTGCTACATCTGTAGACTGAATAACCTCTGAACTGAGCCATTGCCTTTGGCTTATTCTCTCATTGTCCTGTAAATGTGGGCATCTAATACGTTATTGTCGTCTCATTACTAACAGCTGACTTCTGAGGGCAGGAACAGAGCTGTATGTGTCTCATGAATCACTGTAGGCACAAGGCTTTATGCTGAGCCCTAAATTTCTTTATGGAGTATAACTGAACTGACTTGAATTATATTTCTTTCTTTGCAGAGAGATCTCACAGAATGATGTCTTGGAAGTGATAGAGGCGAATGTGTTCTCCAACCTGCCCAAATTACATGAAATGTAAGCAAGAACCTGCGTGGTTTGCTCATGGCTGGTCTCAGCAACAGCCTTAAAATCCACTTACATTCCTGGCGGTCCTGGCTCTGCCCTCTCCTCAGATCCCTAGAATTTCATCTTATGAGGTCAAAGTCAGCCCCAAAGGCACCGTCACGTGTCTCTGTGCCTGGCCATGCAGGGACCAGCCCAGAGCCTAGTCTCTGCTCCCTGTCTCCCAGTTTGTTGCTTAGTAAACCCAAGAACCTTGCTCAGCGACTGTGAGCAAGTACCTCTCATCCTTCCACAGTCAAAGCCCAAAATAACTCCCACAAGATGTAATCGAAGATGGGCCGTCCTAGTTTGAATACTATCCTATGCCACATACTCACTGAGAAACCTTGGCCAAGATACAAAATCACTCAGATTTACTTCTCCCATCTGTAAAACTGGAATAATTAAATTGCGTTCCTCAGTGGATCACTGTGATGAATAAATGAGATGAGAAATGTCAATTTGATTTCACACATCAACTGCCATCACAATCCTTAGTTCCTCTATACTACAACCAAATTTACTTTCTCTCGTTGACATTCTAGTTTTACATACATGTCAATACCTACACAGATCCACTTCTGTTTCATACCAGTCTATAATTACCAGAAATTAATTCATAGAATTATAGAATGTCAAGGCCAGAAGAGACTTTAGAGACTGTCTGATCTAGAGTTCTCCAAAGTATATTGTGTGTATCATCAAACACTCGAGAGATTATTAAGTGTTTAAAAAAAGGAAAAAGCTTGTATGGTCAAATAAGATTAGGAAACATTGAGCAAATAATGTTAGAAAGATTCACTTACTATAGGAAAACTTCTCGGAGCCTTTAATATGCTAATATATACTTGGTATCTCCAAGAAGAATATTAAGTGTTTCTCAACTAATGTCACTGAAAATGTTCCTCCTGTGGAGCATTTATTAATGTCTCACAAAATTCCCTTGGAACACAGTTAGGAAAGTCAATGAACAACTTTCCTAACTTCACAGATGAGGAATGAACAGCGCTGAGAAGTTGCGAGGCTTGTCTAAAGTCACCCAGCCAAATCCACAGCAGGATAAGGACTTGAACATAAATCACCTGACTCTTTTGTACCTTTTTTTTTCTTTTTTTGGTGAGGAAGATTGGCCCTGAGCTCACATCTGTTGCCAATCTTCCTCTTTTTGCTTGAGGAAGATTGTCACTGAGCTAACATCTGTGCCCATCTTCCTCTATTTTGTATGTGGGATGCCACCACAGCATGGCTTGATGAGCGGTGTGTAGATCCATGCCTGGGATCCAAACCAGCGGACCCCAGGATGCCAAAGCAGAGCACATGAACTTAACCACTATGCCACTGGGCTGGCCCCTCTTTTGTATCTTTTAAAAGACTTTTTAGCATTTGCCAAGTATCAGTAGGGAATAAATACACACACACACACGTGAACTTACTTAGGAATGACACTCAGTCTGTCCATTTTGGCAGACTCCTCTTCCCTTTTCCTTTCTCCCTCATTCTTCCTTGTTGTCATTAAGCATCTGCAACTAATGCCTTGCCTTCCTCTCCCCATTGCCTTCTTGCTCCTTCCTTTCTTCTCTCCCTGCTTGGCCTCTCCTTACTCTACTTGGGAAAAGAGACTTGACTGGTATCTCAGAACCCACAGAGAATATCAGAGAAATGAACCAAAGGGCAGCCAGCCCTCTGGGCAAGGTCAAGCAGCCATCCCTCTATGCTGTTCAATGGGCAGTGGAGATAATGGGATGGCTCTTTCATCTCTTCCTTGCATGGAGAGGTGCTCACCCCCATGTAGCATTGACTATACTTAAAATGATTAACTACCTGGTATTTGGATCTGGGTTCCTATAGGTTACTGCAACATAAAAGCTAATGAAACAGGGAGGAAGTAATTAACACCAAGCATCTCTGCAAACATACATTGATCCAGCAAGATGAGGAAAAGGGCAGCCTCTCTCTGTTGGAGTCCAAATGTGAACACGCTCACATGCAGACTATTGATCAGGACACAGCACAAGCCAACATGAGTCAGAAGTCACCACTTTCCATGAGCTGTGAGGGAGCAGCCTTAGTTTACAGCATGAAAGGAATCACTGGCACATTCCCAGCTACTGTCTGCTGAGATCTTATGGTTAAAACCAGAGAAGGCCACTGTTTTCCCCCAACCTTTGTTCTCCTTTGCCTCTTCACTCCTTTTTCTCCATCTCCTTTTGCCCCTTGCCCTTTTTCCTTCCCTCCCATCTTCTTTTCACCCTCTTTTGTTATTTTCTCTCCTCTTCTCTCTTGTCTCCAAACCAGACAAAAGCTTGTTTCCCCACATTAGTCTCATCTCTACACTTTTAGCCTCCTCAGACCCTGGGAGATCCTTACTGGTTAAACACCAGCTGTGCTCAGGGTGAAAATGACTCACCCAGCCAATGCTTTGTTTGCTTCTAATGGACAGATCCCAGGACTTTGGTGATGAAAGTTAAAGGGGACAGGGTTAATATTTAGTTTGCACAGTTTAGCATAGTAAAAGGCACTGCATGCATGCTCAATATTTGTTGAAAGAATTGGTGTATGGATAGATGGACTGATGGGTGAATGATTTATTGATACACTCTTTATATAACATGAAAAATACTACAGAATTCCTTACTGTTGAGACCACGTTCATGTTTTTTCCTCTTTTACAGTAGAATTGAAAAGGCCAACAATCTGCTATACATCGACCATGATGCCTTCCAGAACCTTCCCAACCTCCAATATTTGTAAGAACCCTTGTATTCTGGTGCCCACTCTAGATCAAATTGGGTATTCCTATTTTAGCAAAATTGTCCATTTGCTACTCTCGGGAGCAACTGCTTGTTATCATGATGTGGGGCAGAAGTGGAGGTGGGGAGGCACTTGCTGGTGGATTTTAGTTTAGTTTAATGAGTGAATTCCATCAATATAATTGCATTTTGTTTTCATTTACAAAAACAGACATCATAAAGAATGCCATTTGCATTAATGGGATTGTCACACAGACCTTTGCAGAACTCAGTCATAATTTACTGTTAATGAGATGCAGCCAAAATTTCTGCTAGCATTGAGCTTGTGACCTGGACCTCAAAGACACTGTACCTCTTGTTCTGCATATGTGCATTTTTCTTTGATACAGTACTTTATTTTGCAAATTTTGGTTAACAATAGGCATGGTATTTTATCAGCAGAGAGAGTCCTAGTTTGAGCTCCATCCCTTGGGCCTGCCCCCATTAGCAAAAGCTGCTTCTTCCACTCAAATGGCTTTCAAATTAGCTGAGGGCTTGGCAAAGCCCTGAGTGCTATGGTGGGGCCCCACAAAATAACAGATGAGAATTTGGGCTATGGAGTCAAACTTTCTGGACCCATTTACTAGCTACTGATCACAGGCAAGAACTTAACCTTTCAAAGATTGTTCCTCATCAAGAGAATAGAAATAATAATAATGATGGATGTGTATCTGTTATATATTAACACAATAATAATGCATAACCAACTACCCCAAAAAGACACCATTTTAAAGCAACAACTATTTACCATTTCTTTCCTGTGAGTTGATCAGAGGAATGGTTCTGATTGGGCTATGTCTGCTTAACCTCAGCTAAGCTCACTCATGCATCGGCAGTTAGTTGGCAGGGCAACTGTAGGCTGGCTACTCTGGCTTGTCTCACTTGGGATGACAGCTCTCTTCCAAGTAACTCATGTCCAGCAGGCTAACATAGGCTTGTTCTCATGGCAGTCCTAGGGTTCCAAGAGAAAGCTGAAGCTTATGAGCTCTTGAAACCTAAACCCTGAATTAGCATCTTCTGATGCATTATTTTAGCCAAAGCAATTCATGGGGCCAGCCCAGATTCAACAGGTGGAGAAAGATGGGAAAGAAGCTGCAAACTTTCAATATCAGGTGGGTGGATACAGGGAAGGGTACAGAATTGAGACCATCTTTGTAATCAGTTTAAAGCAGCTAAAGAGTTTTGCACAGTGTCTATCACAGAGCAAACGCTAAATATTAGCTACCAGTGATATTATGACTCTGTCCCTAAATTTTGATCCTTGAGAATTGGAGTTAGCAGGTACAATAAGGAACACTGGGCCATGTGCCTTAGATCTATGAATGGAGACTGACTGAGGGAATAAAAGATTTAACAGAAAAGAGTCCATATGACCTGGAACTTCCTCTCTCAGATAGAAACCCCAGAAAGAATCTGAGAAAGAAACAAGGTTGTCCACTCCTGAGTTAATGTCAGTGGCAGGACTGGCTTCATTGACATGCAACCTGTGCAGTCACACAGGGCCCCGTGCTCAAAGGGTCCCACACTCAGCGGGCCTCAGACTAGGTTTAGTTCTCTGCTATGACTGTCTTGAAATACTTAAACATTTCTGAACATTTCTGAAACATTTCTGCATTTTCATTTTGCACTGTACCCCACAAATTATGTAGCTGGTCCTGCTCAGAGGTTAGGGTTATGATCTCTCCTACTTTCAGACTTGGGAGTCTTGACTCCCTAAATGGACTTTGCTATACTCTCTACAGAGGCTAACCTGGGCTAGGCACACAACAGTGGAGGAAATATGGGGTAACAGAAAAGGCACAGGCCTCAGAATCAGAAAATCTTGGGCTTCGTCCTAACTCCACCATTTCCTCTTAGGCCAATCACTGGGCCTCTGAGATGCACATGGCTTAGAAGAGCCTCACATGAGATTTCTATATGAAAAATATTTTACAAAATATATTATATAAAATATCTTATACTACAAAGAGCTCAAAAACATTAATAAATGTATTAAGTATTTGTAGAATGATTATTTTTGGTCAACCGAAGTCTACCAGTCCATCCTCAGGAAAATTCCAATAAACATTGAATGGAGAGTTATGGTGGCCACTAAGACCTTCAGCTATTACCTAGATTTTGGCATGATTTCAAAAAGAGGAGTTTGGGACACGCCTTTGCATTTAATGGAGCAGTAAAGAAAAGAAAAAGGAAAAGAAACTATATATGAAGTCAGAAGGACTGGATTCCAGATGGAACACTGATATTTACTGGCTAGATAGCCAATTACCTTCTCTAAGCTTCAGTTTCCTTATCTGTAAATTGGGAGGTTGTGAAAACCAAATTAGACTACGCCTGTAAAAGACATTTTGCAAATTGTTTTTTAGTATACAAACTGTAAAGAACTATACAAATATAAAATTATTTGTGCCTGTTACTCCGTTCATTTCCTTCATTGCTTTTTCTCTTTTCCGTCCCAATTACCATCCCTTCCTTCCTACTTCTCTCTCTTTTCTTTTAGAAAAAAATCTAAGTGGAATCTCAGGGCTACAGAGCCTTCAATAACAGAATGAAAACACCATAGGAGCACCCTTGTTCACAAATGATCACATGTGGCTAATGAAAAGCATTCCTGCAGAGGATAGATCCAAGAAGAAATTCCCTTGACAGCCCCTCCCCCACCACACACATGTATTCTGAGAATGGTGGACTGGAAGCAGGTGAATAAGGGATAATAAATCATTGCAAAGTTTGAAATCAAGAGATCTAGAATTTGACCACAATATTGGTCTACACCTTGTGGCCAGCACCTTTTATTCTTATTAATAAGGGCCCTCAGCCTTCTCTCTAGGGGATGAGGGCTGGGGAGGAACTTGGGAGCAAGTAGGCATGGAAGGCATAGCCCTAGATTGGAGGAAGGGGGACCTTTGGCAGAACAGAGGGGACAAAGCTTTGATTTTGACTTTGGCTGAAATTTGTGTTATTGGTCGTCAAGTCCAGCCTCTCCTTTGTGTCCTTTTCTCACTTTGAGGTGTTAAGTCCCTAGTCCCATCTGGCTCCCCTATCAAGTCTGGAGAATGCTAGAGGGGATGGATTCCAACCCCAACCTTCCCTGAGAGGAGGTTATTATTCTCAGAGCATTTGAAATGTGCTTTCTAACTGGGAAAAGAAAAGAATTAGTAAACAGCTTGGATGAGTGGTTTCATTGTCAAAGGATCTTCCGTGATTGCTCTGAAAAAAATATACTTACATACTTCTACAGTGTACAAAATCCCTTCACATCCACTGCCATGTGAATCCCCATCAGGAAGTTAAGACAAAGAGTTGCCCCAACTTAAGTCTTTTGACTTATTGCCCAGGGCAAGTCTTCTCTACATGTACACTCTTCCCCAGGATGTGGCACATGGTGACCTGGGAATTGGAGCAACTGTGTACTCCAAAGGCACTTCTACTAGCATACATCTACTCAAGGATCCGACTGCGGCCCTTTGAAATATTTTCCAAACTACTAAGAGGGATCACCTAAATTCATAGCTGTTCATCTAATCTGGAAGAAAATATCATGGGAACAAAGCCCAGTTAAGCTTCTCTCTCCTTCCATGCTTATTTGTGTCTGAGCAGCAGTCACAAACAGTTTTATGATTCAGCAGCCAGGTAGAGATAGATGGCAACGATTTCACATATTCCTTGGGATGATGAACTACTTGCTTCAAGGCAAAGAAAAAACACAAAATGGATGAAGGAATCCGGAGGGGCCCGGTAGGATTGAGTAGTTGTTTATTTCCCTAAGCCAGGATAAATGCTTATCATCACAGCCACCAAAGCAGGAAATTACAAGGGGTAGGGGGGAGTTGCCATTTGACTTGAGGATCCTACTTGCTGTGCACACACACTTAGAAATGTTGTTCTGAAACCCTCAGCCTTGATTCCATTTCATGCTGATCATTTGATGGCACAGAATTCAAGACAACTAGAAATCAGCGTTCTTCATCACTGCCTTCATACCTCACTGAGGAACCTGAAGTGGTTAGGAAAAAAACTCATGAATAAAGAAATGTACTTTGACTAGAAGAACGTATGTCAAAGGATTCATCTGGGTGGATTTTTTTTTTTAAGTCAATACTGTATTTGCAGGCAATATTTCTTTCTTTACCACTCTGCCTTCCTGGAGCTGACCTTTTGTGTATGAAAGATTACCTATTGATCTGTAAATAAGGTTTACACAATATTCTCTTGCCTTTGCATCCTGTCAATGTAATTCTCAGGCAGCTGGATGTTGCTCTTTGCTACTCAATAAACCATAATTCCATCTTAGCAAACGCTTCACACAGCTGGGTAGGCCCCCACTCCCACTGATAACCATCTTGCACTCACATGTGGGCCTGTTACACCACCTTAGGATGCCTGCTAATGGCAACCATGCCATCTGCTTTCTCCCGTTGAGGATAATTCCAGGAGATTCTTCACGGCGACTCATCTCAGTAATTTAGGCTCCTTCTTCCCCACCCGTCCCTTAAATCCCTGTCTCTCTTTTCTGCATTCCTCTCTTTCATCTGTTTTGGTGGAGTAATGAAAGTACCTTCTCTGATTATAAAAGCTGGACCATTTGTTGAAGATCATACGGCAAAGGGAGAGAGGGCAGGGACTTGTGGGAGAGCATAGAGGATGCACACAGGCTCCAGTACCACCTGTCTGGGCCCAGGTGTCAGGTCTCGCCCTTGTTAGTCGTGTAACTTTGGATAATTGGCTTCATTTCTCTGTCTCAGTTTTCCTTTCCATAAACTAGGAATAAGATTTCCTGCATCCTTGAATTGTATTAAATGAAGTACTTAGGGGAATGACTGACATTTAGAAAATTCTCAATAAATGTTAGCAATTCTTATTAAATTCTTGACCCTGTGATTTACTAGCTAAGGGAGCCCATGTAAGGGACTTCACCTCTTTGTACCTCAGTTCTCTACTCTGCTTAAAAAAGAAAAGAAGAAGAAGAATACCTATCTTTTGAGACCATTGTAAGGATTAATTTGATGATGATGTTCATGGTGATAGTGGAGGTGGTGGTGATGATGATCTCTCTTTCCCCTTCCAATATTTCTAAGGTCTCGAAGGCCTCTTTAACCACTGGTCAGCATTCAAGCACAGAAATATATCATTTGTATCTCTCAGAGGAGAAAGGTATCCTTCTTACTGTACTCCTGACATATCCAGAAAGGTCCTTCCGACAACCAAAATTAGGTCATCCCATAGTGTTCTAATGAAGGGCTCCTACTCTCCCTTTAATGCTTATTTTCAATAGTAGTGGTCCATAGTCTCCCTTGCCATCTCCATCAAAATTAAGTCCACTTCTCCCCACCACTAGCTGGTTGGATAATTCTCATTTTTATGCTGACTCACAATTTAATGCTTTTTATCGTACTTCATTGCATTTGAACCTCACAGCAATCCAAGGAGTAGGTGGGGCAGTAAAAGGAGATGCATTTTATAGGAGAATTCAACTGGCCTTGTCTCAAGTTCCTGATCACAGGGCTTTTCTGACAGGAACATGTAGGGTCCCTACAGATTGGATCACTCTGATACTTTGGGTTTTCAGCAATGTTTGGCTCTCTGTGGTGGCCAGGAAAAGAGCCATATTAGGGTGCATTTTTAGACATTATAGCAGCCTTGCACATGGTGGAAAGGATTGGTGCCTCCCCATTTCTCCATGATTTGGGATGTGAATTGGCCAATGAATACAAACTCATTCATTCAGTCAAGCATTCAACAATCATTTATTGAGGTCATACTACATCCTAGGCTTTGTTGTAGCTGTTGAGTATACAAAAGATGACAAGACAGATGAGGCCCCTACCCATATGGAGCTTACACTCTAG
Organism: Equus caballus; assembly: GCF_041296265.1. Lineage (NCBI taxonomy): Eukaryota > Metazoa > Chordata > Mammalia > Perissodactyla > Equidae > Equus > Equus caballus. The sequence continues at coordinate 66,058,843 of NC_091698.1, forward strand.
TTGAGGAGACAACAATGTTGGATAACGTCAGGTGGTGATAGTGGTATAAAGAAAAATAAAGCAGAGAAAGCAGAGAGTAATGTTTTAGAAAGGGTGATTGAAAAAGGATGGAGGGCCTTGTGAGAAATACAGAAGACATCCGTAGACAGCTTTCTCACCTCAGTCTATTGGGGAGACAAAATTACTATCCATTAATGCCTGAAAATACCAACACATCTGTGGATTGTGTGGCACTGGTCATAGATGAGAGGACTGACCCAATGCCCCAGGCTGGACTAGTCAGGGAAAGCTTCCTGGGGGTAAGGTAGACTTAGCTGCAACTTGAAACATGAATAAAACCTGGAAAGATAGAAAAGAAGAATTTTTCTGTGAAATAAAGAGGTGAGTAAATGCATAAAATGTGAAAGATCATGGAATAGGCAGAGGATGGGGAGAAACTGAGTCCCAACTAAAAAGAAGGTGTACATTGGGAAGAAGAGTGACTATATTTGGATAAATTGAGTTTGGTAAGGTTGGGAAAAAAAATTAAGGCAGAGCAGTTTAGGGCTAAGGCAGTAAGAAAGAGTAAGCTCTAAGAGATTCTTGAGTAGCAGAGTGACATGATGACAACGATTTGGACTGTAGATTGACCACTAGCAGGGTACAGACTATACTCAAGGGAGTCCTACTAAGGGGCAGTTGCCATAATCCAGGGGTACAATAATGATGGCACCAGGAGGACTAGAAAGGCATAGTTCAACGGAGGACACACTTCCATAAAACAATCACTGGTATGATTTACCTCTAGGTCAGACATGGACCCAGGTGACTGCAGGGATTTTTGCCCACTCACCTCTAGTCTCCCTCCCCTCAGTGCCTCCCCTAAGTGGCTCCCACACAGAATCATCCTGTAGACAGCATTCAACAAGAATTCAGTCTGGGCCAGAAGTCATCTTACACAGGGGCTGTGATTACTGGGAAGAAATTATTAGCCATCTCCCTGGCTCTCAGTGTTATAAGTATCTAAGGATGTTGTCATGACTACGAGGATGTTTGGGCACAATGGAAATTATACAATTGCTTCTTTTATCAGTAATCTATCTAACACAGCCAATTTTGCCTGCCACTGTCAACTCTAGGAAAATATGGCCATAATTTCCTTCTGGAACACTGAATTTCAGGATGAGCTTTTAGCCTGAGCACATCAGCTCTGGGAAGGCAAGGGCCCCCTGTTGTCTGAGGGCCTGATCTTACAGATGGTGATGTTTTTGTGCTGCTAACCTTTCCTCCTTATCCCTCTAACCTGTTCAGTGTGCTTTCTCCTTCAAGAAGCCCAGATCTTATTCATCAGCAAGACAACTATTTAATTCACCGGTTCACAGCAATATGTTCAGGTCTTGATATTCTTCTTTCCAGGGGAATTTGCATTGTTAAAAGAGCAGCCTGGAAAAGGCAATTCTAAACCCAAGAATTGATAATGATGGGCTCCCAGGCATGGGGATTCTGAGAGGGAGAGAAAAGTCCTACAGGATCCACTCAGCACATAGGTAACCAGCTACTCCATCCACTTGCAGAGTCTCTGAATTATATTTTCACAGAATATACTTTCTTATGAGGTAGGTGTATCCTCACCTCATTAATTTTGATACAAGACCTGTCTCTGTCATCACCAGAAATCAGATGTAAGGACAAGTCTAGAGAGGGTTCAGAGAGAAACAAGTCTCAGATTAGCCGTGTAAAGCTCAGCCCTGATTTCTTCCTCATTGCTGGAAGAAATGAGGACTACTGGACTAATGATGGACTAATGCCTTTAAGTCTCAGTTTCTTCATCTGGAAAGTGTAAATAATAAAATATGCTTCAAGAGGCTCGTCAGATGAGGAAAATGGACTATACGTCCTCTGAGATCTCTTCCAGCCCTCAAATGGTTGGTGTCTAAACAATGATCTTCACAAATCTGGGGCTCCCAGTGTCACTGCCTGTCCTGAGTTCAGTATAATCAACCCAGCATGAGGGCTTTGTATGGAAGGAGAAAGTCCCTCTGCAGATTAGGAAGATTCAGCATCTTGCAGACCACTTTATTTCCCAGATCCGGCTCCTCTTGCCCAGGATTCAAGCAGACCCTTTAAACACTGAGATCCTGCAGGTGCATTAAAAACCTTAAGCCACCTGTCAATTACTCTTAAATTAAGTACAGCAGAAGCTCAATTCCTGGCGCTAAAGGAGAGATGTTGGATGCATCGCTGCCACTTCAGTCCCTCTCTGATGAGCACAGCCAGCCTCAGCAGAGCCCGAGAGACGCTGGATGTGGAGGGGAGGCAGACAGAACACAGCAGTTATTGGAGCTGGCCTGGGGGTTCAACTCCCTCGCAGAGCCTGCCTCAGGCACAGGCCAAAGGAGAGAGAGCCTAGAGGGTAGCATCTGAAGGGGCATCAGGCGAAGCCCCACCGTCTATGGAAAATAAACTGCTGCCTCTTCTTCCACCACTGCAGCCTTTATGTAGGGAGGTTGAAACTGTACTTTTTGTCCTTAAAAACCTTTTAGATTTGCAATTATCCCTGGAGAGGCCACACGTTAAGAAATTAGAGCTGACACAGGAACTACCAGCTACCTGGAGGGATGGGGGCAGCCCCTGGAAGTAGGGATAGGCCCCAGGTAGCAGGGGCAGGCTGGACAGTGGGAGTTGGGAGGGTGTCATCCAAGGAAACTCTAGTTACCCGATTCCGTGCTACTCCAGAGTGGGGACCAGGTTTTCTTCATCACTATGTCCCCTGTGCATGGCACAAAAAAGTCACTCAACTATTCCTTTTCTTCTTGTCGAGGAACCTGGCTGTGATCCAGACCTCTCCTGTACCTGTTCTCACCTTGCTCTGTAATATTTGTTGGGGGACCCATTATTTTCCTTGCTGCCCTCACTCATCTCATCTGCTTTATCTTTCACAGTGTGTGTTCTTAGGCTGTGAGGTAAGAACACAGGTATGTTCTAGCCAAATGGCCCCACTGCTCTCAAACTCTTGGCTTGTCTGCCTGGAAGGATGTTGCCTTCCCCGCTGGCACAGCTATAGAAGGAATGCAGTCTAGGGGTCTCCCCAGCCAGAGAGATCAGGACTCAGGACTGGGGAGCAATGAAATGGCAGGAGATGTCACCACCTGATTCCACTGACCTCCAGGCCAGAGCAAAGGCTGTGTCCAATTCACCTCTGAGCCCTGAGAGCAGAGGGTCTGCACACAGTAGGCCCTTAGTGAAAATGTGGGCCTGGGTTTGAACCTTTCTGTTTGGGTAGTGGAAAGGAAGCAGCTGCTGTTTTTAGAGAAATATCTTGGGGCATTACAGATTGTGAACAGTGAAGTGACAAATGCTCTAAGGAAGAATATTTTCCTCTCCAGCAGACATTACAAAAATGTTCTGCTGCAGTTTAATCACGAGCTCACCCACAGCAAACACCCCACAAATAATGTCTAGTTCAAGAGGCAGTGAGCTCCTCCCTCACCAGTTTGGGATTCAAAAATAGCAGTGCTAGGAGGAGAGAGCATGATGCTTAGGGGATGGGTGAGGGAAGAAATTAGGTGGCCTCCCTCACAAAGTTCACCCAGCACAGTCTCTCTGGAAAAGGCCAAGACATGGGAGCCACCTGGACACAGATTCACTGGGCAAGACACTAAGGAGCAGCTCTTCTCTTTACAGAAGAGCCTCTCACCCAGCTTCCAGCCCTGGTCTTACTCATGAGAACTTGTAACCAAGTAGCCAGACTGCTCTAGGCCTCAAATAAAATGAAGAGAAAAAGAACAGCCCTCTCTCCTTCAGAAGGTTGTGTATAAAGAAGGAAAAGGGGAAGATGAGACAGGGTGTGGGACCGCCTTGAAAGTTCAAAGCAGCAACTGCTCATTGTCCGAGGCACTGCTGGATGACAGGAAATCATATTTAGAAAGCATTTTCACTCTGAATTAAACAGTCTTGTAAAAGCTTTTTACTGGTGGTTGCATTTTACAGATGGGAAACTCGAGGTTCAGAGATGCTGACTGAAGTGCCCAAACTCACAAAACAGGATTAATAAATGATGTTGGGGCAGGAGGGACACAGAAACTGACACTTACTGAACATCTACTATATGGAGCCCCGAGACTAAGTATTTTGTTCACACAATTCATCTCATCTTCCAAACATCCAAAACAATGAGGCATGTATTTTCCCCAATTTACAAACGAGGCTTTTGAAACTCAGATTCTGTAGTTGACAGAACTGAGAAGCAAAACCAGGAATGTCCAACTTCAACCCAGTTCATCCCGCTTTCTAGCACAGCATAGCTGGGACGGTGTGGCATGTGGATGAAGCCAGTGTGAACGGACCCAGTGCTCTGAGCATAACAGTGACCCCTTCTTCATGGTTGCATTTGGAACTTGTGATCCTCTGCTCGGGCTAAGTTGAAATGTACCTAAGAAATCACTTTCTAGATAAATGTTAGAAATGAGTTGTGGGGAAGGGTGTGCAAACCGTTTAAAATATTAACTCTTTTGCGACTCCCCTATGTAACTTAAAAGTAACTGCTTGCCACAAATTAGTAGTTTGATGAAAGTTTTTCTTACATCGGTATCCAAGAAGGTCCCAGAAGGTTGCCACTTGGCATTGCTTGGTTAGCAGTGAATCCAACCGAGAGAGATCTTTAGGTTTTAAAAGTCCTTATGTAGCCAATGTGGTATAATGGAGAGAACATCACCGAGAGACATGGGAGCCAGAGTGCCCAGCCTCAGATCCCACTTCTCCCACTTTCCAGCAGACAAGTTAACTAAACTCCCTAAGCCTCAGTTCCCTTATCCATAAAATGGAGCTAATAATAGTCTCTTCCTCATAACTTGTGGGCAGGATTAAATGGCTTCAATACAGGTAAGGCCTTTACAATGGTGCCTAACATGTGGTAAGGTAATTGGTAAGTATTAACTATTATTCTTTCTTGTTCAAGTCTAGAAATTTAGGTGATTCATTTACCTTCTGTGAGCATTGCCTCCCTTATCTGTAAGATGGGAATCACAATTATGCTCATCTTAGAAACTCACTGTAAAGTCAAATGAAACATTTGTCAATGTGCTACACAAGTATAAGGCAAGGTTATTTTCCAGTCTTTTCTTCTTGGGAGAGAAGTCTGAGCCAGAACCGTGACCTGTCTAACCAGTTCCTAGCTCCTCAGTTACTTCCCAAATAGCAGTTCTCTGGTCTATTGTCACTTTAGCCAGACTCTCACTTAGGCCCAAGTCAGACACTGGTCACTGTGTCCCCCAAGCAGGAGACAGCTATCAAACTCGCCACATGGTCTTCTCACTGTCCCCCATCTCAACCTAAGCGAAGCAGCAAGCAGCCCCCCACCCTTCCCCATGGCAAATTCACAGTTGTCTCCAGAAACCCTCCTCACAAGATCTCTACACCACCTTCATACCCAACATGCATAAGGGTAAGAACTGTGTAAGCAGTTCCCAGAAACCTGGACCGTAGCATCCCTCATGGAAACTCCAACTTTGACACCCTGTTACACTGAGATCTGCCCTAGCCATAAAGGTATCCTGTAGCATGTTCCACACTGAAAGGGAAAACAACATCAAGAGTGAGAGCTGCATGGTAGCCTAGCACAAACTTTATTTTTTTACATTCAGGCCTGTTTTGTCAAAGATTTCTCTTCAGTTTAGTTTCCTTTCGATATAGTTTGCCATTGGAGAACATGATTTCTTTTTACCCAGACGCAGTATGTGTAGACATTAATTATTGGGCCTGGATTAGGAATCTTACCCTGTGACTGATACATTCTGTATGACAGCAGGGAAGGAATTCAGAGTCTCTTACCTTACTGTCCAGGTTTTAATCTAAAGGGGGTCATCCTGAAATGCCTGAAGATACTGTAGAAATCAAACCAAAGTTCACTTAACACAGGGTGCCCTTTCACAAATGTGGTTCTGATATCCTGTAAATGTTCTGATTTATATCATGGTAGAGGAATGCAGGGTGCTGACTAGTAGAATACTCTGCCTAAGAGAGTTAGCCAACCATGTCCTAAATGCTAACAGCACATTCAGACAATTAGCATAAATCAGTGAAAGTATTTTAGCTTCTAGCAGAGCTTCCAAGGTTGAACTAGGAAACACCAAACTCAATAGATAGTCTGCAATAAAGGAGGAGTCCAAGGTCAATGTGTTTGGGGAAAGCCAGCATACCATTTCCTTCTCTTGGGCATTTATAATGAATAATACCGTGGTAAATCCTCTGAGAACCCTGTAGGAAAGAACCTGCTTAACTTTATTAATCTAGCATTTCCCAGACTTATTTGACCACTGTAGCCTTTCATGTGTAAACAAAGGATTTATACCCTCTGGAAATAGTGTTTCTAGAGAAATACTCAAAGTTTCGAAGTTGGAAGGCATCTTAGAGGTCACAGAGTTCTACTCTCCCATCCAACTCTGCACCTAATTCTAATGTGTGGGTTTTTCCCCTCATACATTCAAGCAATTCTCAGACACCAGCTGGGTGTCCTACCATTCAACTCAATTCTGGAGAGAGCATCAGATCCCACAGATTAAGGGCTCTATCCTACAAGACTACCCCCTCTTCAGACACTAATTGTAAGTCCAGGTTGTCACCTGTGTTCTGACCAACCAGCTATAGACTGGAGGTTGCAATGACCCCTCCTTAGCTTATTTAATTTGCTAGAGTGGCTCACAGAACTCAGAGAAACATTTTGCTTACTAGATTACTGGTTTACCGTAAACGAATATAACGTAAGAACAGCCAGATGGAAGAGATGCATAGGGCAAGGTATGGGGAAAGGGTTCAGGCTTCCATGCCATCTCCAAACCCACAACTCTCCCCAAATCTCCACATGTTTGCGCACCCAGAAGTTCTGTGCCATAAAGGGGGATGAAGCCAAATATATATTTCTTCTTATAAATCACAATATCATACCCCTCATGAAGAAAGCTTTCCACACAGTTAGTTGGACACACTTCAAGAGTCAGGGAACCAAGTGCTTAGCAGTACAATCCATTCCTCTCTTGGGCAACTTTCACAATGAATAAGAATCAGTCATTATCTAAGCCAGATAGTGGTGAGAGCACAAACGTCAGAGGCAGAAGGATGTGGATTCAACCTCTAGCTCTGCCCTCCTAATGTGTGGCTTTGTGAGTTACTGGACCTCTCTCGGCTGAGCCTCCTCCACTCTGATATGAGAATGCTAATGATACCTGTCTCCTAAGGTGGAGGAGAGGAATAAATAAAACAATCAATGTTAAGTGCTTGGTGCGGTGCCTAGTGCATAGGAAGTGTTCAATAAATGTTGACCATTATTATTATTAATCCTATACCTACTTTCCAGAGCAGGACAGCACAAATCTATTACCATTTCCACCTGGCAGCCCTTCAGAACTGCAGGCTTCTCTTCCCAAGTAAAATATCCTATGCGTTGAACAATAGGGTCTTAATTCCTCACTCTAACAGTGAAAAAAGAATATAAACTGAGCTTACAACCCAAAGCAAGTTTATTTATAAAGTAGATGCACATACAATTGCAGTATTAATGTGTGCATTACAAAATATACACAAAAAAGTTTAAAATTTGAAATAAAGATGAATAAATAATATGCTTTTATGTTTACATCTTGTCTTATTATATACCTTTTTATACAGCACAAAAAGCCTATTTTGTTTTCACTAAATGTATTATAACAACATTTTAAAGCAAACAATGTCATAAGATGTGCTTCTTTTTTTTTTTTAATCTTTAGTGTAACACTTAGAAAAGCAATTCACAGGTCATATCAATACTAGATTTCAACAGCTGTCAAAGCTGAGAACAAAACTTCACTAAAATAAGTAGGTGCAGTGGAAAAGAAGCCTATTAGCACATTCTCTGAGTCATTATACTTAGTATTCAATCCTATACTTTTATGCAAATATTTTTATGAAATTCAGCTAGTAAATTTTCTTCCCTAATGTCAATCAGATGTTCTTACAAACTACTTGGAAGATGTTGCATTTTTATATACTAATGAAAGTGTTCAAAACCCAGCGAAAAAACTCAGGTTAGAAAGTTGTATTTCCTTGTTTTTAAAATATGAGAGTTTTCATAAGTGATCATGTGCATCATTTTCAGAAATAAATTAACCATTCTCACACTTTTTTTCCCATATGCTCTCTCCATAGCATAGATTTCTTTCAAATACTGTTGTCTTCTTCCTCATTATTAATACGTCAGCTTTCCCTTAAAGAGACAAATCAAATGTGTCTAATTTGAAAATATCTGCTTTATAGCATATTTCTGACAGCCATTTGTCATCACAGAAAAGGTCAACTAATTTGGATCACTTGTATTTTTCGTAAAAAAATACGTAAGTCATCTTCAATTTGTCAGCTCTTTGTAGCAGTCTTCCTTGAGATGACCAACAAACCTCTAGGGGATAGTATGGATCAGGACCCAGAGACTAAACAGAATCCAACACGTAAGAAGGTCCAGGCACGTTTGTCAGAAGAAGCAGAGATAGGGGGCAGGAGAAATCTTGGAAACTTAGCTGTGGCTTCCAGTGGTCGCAACAGGGCACAAGGAGCCTTGGGCAGCAGATAACTGACCAGCCTGCTCAGGCATCATTCTCACAGGGGGACAACAGGGACCTGGACATGGAAACAGCACTTCAGTACCCAAGAGAACTGATAAAAAGTAAGACATGGCCCAGGTCCTAGGGGAACTAGGAAATTAGACGGGGCCTAAGTTACAGCAACTAGAATACAAGGCTGGAGCATGACCAATAACAGTGCCTGGACATGGTGCTAAGGTTTCCTGTAAAGTAAATCATTTCCCCGGGTAAGAGATGAAGGATCTGAATCCTAGAGACTTCAACTAATCCCTTAAGGCCATTTATCCTAAAAAGTGGTACAGCAGGACTTGAACCCAGATCCCCTAGCACCAGAGCTGCTAGTTTTGAAGCCATGCTATGTGCCCTGTCTGAGATGAGGACCAGAGCCCAATTGTTAAACTAGGATTTTAGGTCAAAACAGAATCTGCAGCCAGGCTAATAGGGCTGAGCTCTTCAAAATCCTGCCTCATTGGGCTCATTAAATTCCCCCTGATTGCTAAGGAGTCTGGTTTCCATGGAGACTAAGGCAAGTTTGAACTGAATATGAGTTCAATAGTCCCAGTTTTGAAGGCATGAGACTGGGGAGGCAGGAAACCAGGTTTTCCTACTGTCTCCTGTAATTCCTTACACAAAGTCATTTTATAGAAAGAGAAACTGAGGCTGTGAAAAGGTAAGCACACTGCTCAGTATTCTCCAGCTAGTGAGAGGGAAGGCACTCAAATCCAGGGTCCCTAATCTTAAATCTAAGGCCCTTCTCATTGTACCACAGCTTCTTACACACACTCCCACCTAACACCAAGATCCTGTGATTCTACACCTAACCAAATCTTCATTTAATGATTCCAAAAGTACATCTTAGCATCTTTTATAATGGTGTACGTAGAGACGCAAATTCCCAGTCAAAGAGGACCTGTAGTTTATAGAAATCTCAATATCAGTGAGCCTCATAAGGTAAGGAGTCTTTTCATATGTTAATTAAGCATAGTCTCCTCTTCTTCATATCCATCATTGGATAACTAACTTCTCCCAAACTGGTCAGGAGCAAGGAGTTCACTTTATCTGGGAGACTAAAAAATTTAATTTAAAATGTAAAAAAATAAAAAAAGATTCAAATTAGGTGCGAACAAATTCTATATCATGGAAAACCAATTAGAGGGTAGAAAAAGGAGTTCAAATTCAAACCCTCAGCCTTGGCTTCTAGGAAATGTGATTTGGGAAAAATGATAGACCCCTAACCTGTATACACAACTGGCAGCATCGCCTCCCTAAATCAAATTTGCCTAAAGCATCTCAATGGGCCATCGAGATCCTGGCGTGAAAACAAATTAATGAGAGCTGGTTCACACAGTCTCAGAATTGATCATCCCCTGCCATGTGGATTTTGGGTGGAATAGAGAAAAGAATTAAATTCTTGGTTAGCTTGTGTCACAGAGAGAGACGTCTTGTTCTTCCTGACTTTTCTCAGTTAAGTGGGTTACATAGTAGGTTCTCAATAACCACCCATTCTTTTGTCCTGACCATTACTATGAAGTGCCAGGGTTATGAGATGGTGAAAATATGAGCCACCTCTGCTTAGGGAGTCCCTAAGTCTTCTTATTTCCCCTTTCAGCACCCAAAAGTGATTTCCAATCACTTACCCATCAAGTCTACACTTCTCAACCTATTTTTAAAGGTTCTTGAGATATTGCCTTCTCCTTCCCTTTCAGTTCTGTCTTCCTCTGTGCCCCACCTCCCACACCCCTCCTGTGGTCTAGCTACATCCACTCACTTCTCTGGTTCAGGCTGGTAAGCTCTATACTCTCTCAGAAATCTGGTTTGCTCTCCTTTCTACAAGAATTCCTCAATGACTATTCCAACCCACACTGCTCTCCCCTTCTCTGAACTCTTAGGACACTCACAGTCAGTAACATACAGTTTAGCATTAGATTAGTCTGAGTATTTCATCTGTACTAGTCCTAACTCCTCAATTCACATGCAAGCTCCCTAAAGACAGGGCATGGTCTTTGGCATCTTCTCTTGGAAGGGATGAAGGTTAAATGGAAGGAAGGCATATAGTTCAATGCAACACAAGTAAGCACACACACTGTTAATTTAAAAAAAAAACAACCCACCAGGACTCTTGAAGATTAATGAAAGCACGAATGATGTTTAGGACAATGAGCCTTAGAACTGCGAGACCACTTGTTCATGAAAGGCAAGTAGATTATCTTGTTAGATGGCAAGACATGGTGGGACTGGTTCCCAGCAATTGAAGGGACGTCACTAAGTTCATCCTGACAGGAGAGGTGACCATTTTCATTATTGTAACCTGAAGATTAGGGAGAGTCAGGCTTGAAAAGTGTTAACACCCGCTCAGAATGTGAAACTGGCTGTTGAGAGGGGAGAACTGTGAGCCAGTTACCTTTCTTTAGAAGATCCATTTGCAGAACTTAAATTTGCTGACATTTTAGCCTCAGGCCTTTGACTGTTTTTTTAAGACAAACTGCGGTTGAGTGAATCAAAATAATTTTGCAGCAAAGCGTCATTTGACCAAAGTAAACCCATTGAGACATAGAGCTCCTAGCTGATTACCCACTTCCAGCCTCCATCAGACATGAATTTATTGATCAAAGGGGAAAAATGAATTGAGAACTAAGTGTTCATCCAAACTCCATTTCCTGAGTTATCTTGAGGTTATTGAGAGTCTCAGCTATAGAGTTATCACCAATAATCCATCTCACTAGATGGTCACTAGATCTTTTTAAGTGTCGTAAGCTCAGCACTACTGGAATAATTTTAGCCATTTTTGTTGTGTGTTTTCTCTTCTATAAAGATCAAAGATTTTGATGGGCATCTATAGACATTTACAGATATCCCATAAGTATAGTGGCTTTGGGAGCTCATGCTATTACATTAAATAATGTACTTGTAGCATTCTCACTGACAATCATGACTTCTTCCCTCCTCCTTCAATTGTACAAATTTCTTACTCATTCACTAAGAGAGAGAGCCAGATTGCTATCCATCTAACGTCAAATCAGTTAGATGTGATGAGCACAGGTAGTGAATGATTCCTTTTTTGTGCTCATCTCTTGACAACACATAGCACATTGTCTGGCCTGATAAACATCAAGTACATTGTACGTGCCAACCACTGTGCCAACACTGAGTTTTCAGGAAATATGTGATTTTTGCTCTCATGCCATTCACAACTTGTTGGAAAGACAGACACTGAACAAATAAACACAAAATAATATATAGTTCAGAAGTTTGATGAGTGCTAAAAAGGATATGAGTATACTGGGAATAAATTGGGTCCTTAATTTAGATTGGTAGTCAGGGAGCTCTTCTCTGAAGAACGACATTTGTAACTGAACCCTGAAGGATGAGCTGAGTCAGCCAAGAGAGGAGTGGGCGGCGAGCCTTCTAGAGAGAGCATGTGCAAATGCCTGGAGACAGGGAAGAACTTAGTGTATCTGAGGAAGTGAGAGAAAGCCACTGGTGCTGAAGTGTACTGGGTGAACAGCAGGATCTCAGTGAAAAAGTAGGCAGTAAGGAGTAAAAATCTCACTATGGAAAAGAGCTAAAGAAAAGCAGAGGACTAAAGCAATCTGCTTTACATTTTTCAAAAGAATGCTCTGTGTGCTGTATAGAGAATGGGTGAGAAAAGGACAAGATTAAATGTGTGGAAAGCAGGAGACAATCGCAGAAATCTAGAGGAAAGATGATGACGGCTTGCTCTAGAATGGTGTTAGTAGAGATGGAAGAAATTGTAGGAAGTCAAGAAATATTTTGGAAATGGAATCTAACAGGACTTTGAGATGAATTGGATGTTAGGGAGTGAAGGCAAAGAAGCCAAGTTTAACTGTCACATTTCTAACAAAAAATCAACAGATGGGAGTGCTATTTATAAGGAAGAATTGAGGAGGAGGAGTTTGGGGGAAGTGATGGGGTGGAGAACAAGTTTAGTTTGCTACATCAATGAGACATTCAGAAGGAGAGGTGAAGTAAACTTTAATTAGCAATAGATTAGAGAGGTCAAAAGTCAAGTATGATTCTAGGAACTCTCCCCATATTGATAGCATGCAAAGCCATGGGAAACGAGATCTTCCAAGCAAGATGATAGAGAAAAAGACAAAAGACACAGAACAGATAGAGGAGGGGGAGTCAACAGAACTAAAAAGGAGTAACAAAGAAAGAGGAGGAATAACAGATGAGGGTAATGGGACAAAAACAAATAGAAGAATGAGTCTGGCGAAGAGTCCTGAATTCTCCTGAGAGGTCTAAAATATGAGAATTTAAATTACTAATTAGATTTATTAGTTGTGGGTTGGTAACTTGGGGGTATGACAAAAGCAGTTTTTGTGAAGAATTGGAGCAGGTTGAAGATGAAAGGGATAAGAAAAGGAAGACAGCATACGCAGACAACACTTTCTAGAAATGTTACTGTAAAAGAAAAAAGAGAAACAGGCCTGGGCTGCAACTGGAGGCAGATTTGAAGTAAAAGGAGATAGTAACCATCACTGAATCTATGTAAAATGTGAAATTCAGTGCAAGTTAGTATCCATCTTAGCCTAGATTCTCCAAAATATGTCTGAGCAAGAACTTACATGCAAGTAGTTTATTTTTACATCCAAACTCAAAGAAAGAGATTGGATGACTAAGAAGAAGAGAAAAGGAAAGAGAGAAAGCCAACTCAAGAATGTATTGTCAGCTGATCACACCAGGAAATTGGGGCTCAATTATGCTAGAGCCTAAGATGTCATTTAGAATATATCCAGAATTGTCCACCTAAGGAATGAAAGAGAGAAGTTCACTACCAGTCAAGAGTTGCCGTATGGGGTGCTAACTCCCTTGCACTTCCCAATTTGCACATGCCTCAGAATGGCTGAGCAGATTCCTATTAATGTTCCACTCAGAGGTGGTACAGAAATCCAGAACAGAAAATGAGAGACACCCAGGATAGCTGAGGCCAGTGTCTGCCAAGTTAAATCTGTATGTAGCTGGTTACTATGGTAACAGCTAGAGTTAAGGATGGACCAAGAGGATGTGAAGCAAGGCACAGAGGTTTCTGATACAATGTCTACCTTGATATTCATGCACTCCACATCCTTTCCAGTCTGGAGAGATGAAGTGGCTTGTGTCTCGTTCATGCCAGAGTTGGCATGCAGGTTCTCCTGATTCCTGAACTCCAGACCTCCCTGTATCTGTTTAAGACTCATTACTCCAAGTAACAGTAATACCTGACAAGTAAATTAACTAAATAAGGGTTTTGATGCATTCTTGGTGACAGAAGTAAGAAATGTTTTAGAAACATCAGCCAATTAACCCAATATTTTTTGAGCACATACTGCATTCCAAATCTGCACACAGTAGTATAGATTGTCAGAGAATATTAAATATGGTCCTTGCTTTGATTCCTTATTAAGGGAGGACTGCATAGACACATGGGAAGAGATCTAAAAATAGTAGAAGGCTGGATATGATTAAATAACAAATGTGGAACAGGACTGTATCAAGCTAGTAGAAATTTAGCTACGGCAATGAGTGGAATCTCAGAGGTTATGGAGAGCAATCATGAAAGCTATTTGTTTTGGTAGAAACTTCAAACTCCAAATGTTAACAGAAGCTGCTACCTCTGGGTAGTGAAACTAGAGGTGATTTTCACTTTCTCCTGTAGATGTTTCCATATTTTTCATAAGTCTCACAATAAACATGTATTACTTATTTTCAAAGAATATTTTTTTAAAATAACCAAAGGATGGAGAACAACTAGAACTCTCACTCAGTGCTGGTAGGAATGCGAAATGGTGCAATTACTTCAGAAAACAGTTTGGCAGTTTCTAATAAAGTTAAACATACGTTTACTGTAAGACTCGGCAATCCCACTCATAGACATTTACCCAAAAATAACAAAAATGTCTTCTTTCTCTCTCACATACACACACACACACACACTGTACACAAATGTTTAAAGCAGGTTTTTTTAGAATCACAAAACTAGAAACAAACTACAGGTCCTTCAAGTGGTGAATGGATAAATAAACTGTAGTACATCCATGGAATGGAATACTACTCAGCAACAAAAACCAATGGACTACTGATACACATAACAACATGGAGGAATCTCACATGCATTATACTGTGTGAAAGAAGCTAGATTCAAGAAGTTGCATAATACATGATTGCACTGATATGACACTTTAGAAAAGGCAAAATTATAGAGACAAACTGATTAGTGGTTGCTAGGGATGGAGGCAGGAGAGATTAACTACAATGGGACAACACAGTGGAGTGTGGAGGGTGATGGAACTGTTTTATATCTTGAACATGCTGGTGGTTACACAGCTGTATGTGTCTTAACTCAGATCTTTACACCAAACCGAGTTAATTTTTCTGTGTGTAGATTTTTAGAAGTAAATAACACAACAAATCCTCAAAAAAAGAACTTTAACAGCCCCTTCCCCCAAATAAAAAACATAGAGAGACCATCTCAAGGGCTGTTGAAGTTATCAAAAGAAGAATTGACCAAGATGGGTTCTATGTGGATCATTGGGAACCAAGAGTGAACAAAACATCTAAGAACCATTACAGAGAACCCCTAGGCAGAATTCACTGACTTCCTGAGTATAGAAGCAGGGAACAAGACATCAAAGTCTACTCAAGAATCATAAACCCCAAAAAAGGGAAATTGGAGTGGGGAGATGTTGAAAGGATTCTGAGTAACTCATAAGAGTGAAGGAAATACTGCAGAACAGTGTCAGACAACTCTCGTGTGCCACTTGAAAACCTTCACCCCTGCTGTGGCAGCCAGTTTCTTAATGCAGGTGTAACTGGACAGCACACAGTCTGGCTTCATATACCTCCCATTACCTGTCTGGGGCTTCTTCTACACCGCTGTAAGAGATGCCCAGCAGGAACTCACTGGGCACTCAAAAGCGTGCAAGCCAAAAGTGGGGAGTTAATACCATGTGGACACATTTGACCAATAGGAAATAGTCATTTGTGGATAAATGCTTCCCCTTTTCCCCCATTCCAAGCAACAGTTGTAAGATCCATTTTGAAAATCTCCTAAATCAAGTCCTTGGCATTAAGGACTAACACCAGTGGTGGCGGCCAACTCAATAACTCATCCTTGTATTGATTATCTTTCCTCCATCCCTGTTTCACTTCCCCTGTCAAAACTCTCTGAACTACTCATATTATCAAATACACTACCCATGGGCCAGACTTCATTTCAGGCTCTGCATCCTGGGAAACCCAGGCCAAGACAAGCAGGCATTGAGAAGGATCCAATGTAACTCTGGAAGTCTCAGCAGCAGAAATTTATGGACCATCTCTTAAGGGTAATGGCATCAGTGGACTCAGCTCTAACCAACCTCCAACCACTTCCCAGGAGTGAGTCTGGCACAGCTTAGGTCACATGTATATTCTGGAGTCAAAGGGCATGGAATATCATGCTCTATCTCACAGAATCACTTGGAGTGGGGAAGGGGCAATTCTCCAAAGAGAATGAGGAGGTTGGAAACAGGAGGTGATGTAAGAAAATTTTGTTATCTAATTGCAAGTTACTTTTGGATCATGTTAACATATCTTTAAAGAAAAAAGTGCATTGTGGCATACTAGCCCCTTGTGCCTGAAGTGTAAGTATTTTTCGTGTAAAGAATCAACAGCTTACTAGAACCTGGTTAAAGCCTTAAAACAGAAAACATAAACATGATTTGGGCATATTATGGGATTTTCTGGTAGGTTTTTCTGATAGCTCAAAACTAATGCTTTGAATTTGGAAAGCTTATACTCTAGCAATTGCTAAAATAGCCAGCTTCATTTTTTCTCACTCTCATTTTGTCTCTCTCTAGGTTAATTTCCAACACAGGTATTAAGCACTTGCCAGCTGTTCACAAGATTCAATCTCTCCAAAAGGTTCTACTGTAAGTTTCTCCTCAAGGGGTTACCAACTCTTCCCTCACAGCTGTCTTGCCCAACAGGCTGTGGACCTGTAATATGCATTGCTTAGTCTACATCCTCCAAATGTGTTGCTCTGGGTGAGCAGAGGTAGGAAGGTAAATAGCAAGTGTCCTTGGTTTTACCTGAAGGCCAGCTGTTCTCAGTTTGGAGGAAGTCAGCAGGCTCCTCAATAAGACAGTTGTCAACAGAGCCAGCTTGTAGCAAATCAAGGTCTCTCCTGTCTTCACTCTTTAAAGCCTTAAATACCTTCCCCCTGCAACTCCCTCTGCCTTTCACCATTCTCTCCTCTTCCCTCCAGAATTCCCATGCTGCCCTAGGCATAAAGAAACCATCCAACGAATTTACACTATGTAACTGATATAATGTATTTTGCCTTTTCCCAAGGCATCTGTATTTTGAAAGAGGAAGGGAAAAGGCAATGTATAATGGAAAGTTTATTTTCAATAGTGAAATTGTAAGACTCTGGACAGACCCAAAAGGAAATGGTAGGGAAGGGGTATAAGGAGCTAAAAAAAAGAGGGAAGGAAGAGGGAGAGAGGGAGGGAGAGAGAAAGATAGAGAATCTCCTGGAATTTTTCAAATTGTTCTAAGCAGTTTACTTCCACATTTATATGTTAGATCAGAGCCAGCAGGGATGCTTGATGGGAGGATGGGAGACAAAGAGGAAAATGAGACTTTCTCAACTCTTTCATTTAAGAAGAGAGAAATCAATGATTACATTTTTCTGTGACCCAAAGAGAACAGAAGGAGGGAAACTAGCTGTAAGAAGGAGATTGAGATGGGAGGAAGATGAAGGCCCAGCGGAGGTGAATGGAGACGTTTGGTATGGAGATGAAAGGTCAGCTTACTTGTCATTGTCATATTGAGCAGACACCAACTGGGGAGGCGATGATAATAAATGAGTATGTTAGAACCTTAACACACAGAAATTAGCTGAGAAAACTTTCAGAGAGAAAAAAGACTGCACGTCTGTAATCACATTTTTAAGAACTGATATACTAAACATAAATTAGATGTCATTTATTTCCCAAACTTTGGACTCATCATCCTTCAGAGCACTAACTCTTCAGATCTTACCTCAGCTAAAGAGCACATCCTGCCAAGTGAACTAAATGTGGGAAGGTAACATGAGTGGAGCTGACTTAAATACCTAATTTGTCTGTACTTTCTTCCAGAGACATTCAAGATAATATAAACATCCACACAGTTGAAAGAAATTCTTTCATGGGGCTGAGTTTTGAAAGTACGATTCTGTAAGTAAAGAAAAAAAACCCAGTGGAGTAACATTTGGTTTTTCTTTTAATGATCTCTTTCTTATAACCGGATGCTCCTTTTTTGTTTGGGTAACTTTGGCATTTCACCATTTAAATTTCTCTCTGGTTCTGTGTTTTTCTCTCATTTCCCATCTTTAAATTTCAGAATCACAACATGGAGTCATGTTAATAATTTATGAATCTGTGGTGCGATTCAAGTATTTAAAATTGCTCTTTGAATGATGGTCTCCTGTGATGCAACATCTGTTCCGAAGGACAGAATAACTCATGCATCAATAAAGCTAGTTATTGCCTGGCAATGCCTTTGTTGCCCAAAGAAAAAGACCAGGAAGGAGGCTGAATCAAGAAGATATGGATATTCCCTCATAACTATGCCAAGCAGCTCCTCTTCAGCCCCATGCTGTGCAGAAGATGACTTCTCATTTTCTTGGAACAATCACATTTTTTAATGAGCTTGAGTTACTCCCTCTGACTTTTGGGAAAGTTTTTAAATGCACTTTGTGTTGTTAATAAACTACATTCTAACCTTTTGTGCCAGTAGCCTGCATGGCAGTTTACCCACTTCCCAAGGTTGCCAAGAAATAGGGCACTAGGGATTACCCAAGTGTCTGTGGGATCCGCAGAAGTTAGATGAACAGAATGACATTTGGGGAACCAGTAATCGCAATTACATCTGTAAGGAAAGCATTTTATCTTTCTTTTACACAAATTATTGTTTTTAAAAAACATACAAGAGTTTGTGTGTGTGCGTGGGTGAGTGTGTTTAATATGCCAATATGTACAAAAGGTTAAGTTCCAGTCCAGAAAGGATTTTAGTCCTTTTCAAAGCAATAATATGATTCAGAGATCCAGCTGGACAAAAAAAAAAAGAGAGAGAGAGAGAGAGAGAGAAATAGTAGACAGAAAGGAGAACATTTTGAAGAATAAAGCTAAGCACAGTATTTGATGTAAATTAATTACAGAGAACAATAGAAAAGGTTTGAAAGAGACCAGCTGAGGAATTGGATGTGTGAAGGGAAAAATCAAATCAAAGGCACGTATTCAGAGTACACAGTTTAATAACAAAAGTTATAGGTAATATCCAATCCTTTCACTCAATATGCTCACGATATTTGGAATTTGTGTGTCGGAATGAGTTGATGGGAGTGTAGGAAATATGAGAGAATGGGAAAGCAAAAATAATTAAAATATGAACAGAGGGAAATGTATGCAAAACAAAAGCAATTATTCTAAGAGTAAAGCAGGAGTAATTTATTCTGACTGGCCTGTGATGTGAGGGTTGAATGAAGAGTTCAGTGAGGGAAAGAAGGCTGAGCGAGGAGCTTGTGTCTAAGCTGGGCTGTAGAAGATGAGTGGGGTTTAGCCAGACCACCAGCAAAGGACAAGCCAAGAACACAGAATCATCGAGGCCGAGAAGGTTGGGGGGAAAAAAAGAAAAGGTAAAAGGAGCCTTTGGAAAATAGTGAGTACTTGAGTAATAGTGAGTACCTGAGTAATACCAGCCTAGTGGGTTGTAGCATAAACACAATAGTAAAAGGATTTCTGGGCTATATCATGGAGGGAGAATATTAGTGATAAATGTAATCAGTTGTGCCTGGATGTTTGTGCTTCTTTAAACTTTGCTGTAACATTCTTAAATATAGTGATTCAAAATTACTATTGACACACAGCTTTCTTGCCCAGACCATAAGACAGAAGACAAGGCATCCTCACCTTCCGAGTCTTACCTCTCCCCAAGTGGAGGCAAAGAACTGAGCAAATAAGAAGTTACGATGGAGGCTTGTAAACCCAAACCTGCAAAAGAAATGTGCAGATCACAGCCTCTCTTTGCTGACTCCTGTTCATGGACTCTGCGCGGTTCCCCAGCATTTGGAACAGACTCTCCTAGCGAGGAGACTTTTCTCAGAGTCAACATTCCTCAGACACGTCTCTAAAGGATAAATTCACATTTCTTTGAACAAAATCTATTTTTCTTAACCTCAGATGGTCCTTAGTCCTTAGATAAGAGAATCAGAAGATCCATACTCAGCACAGCTTAAGACTTCAATTGTTCTTAGTCGGGGTGCTGTGTCTGGATGCAGGGGCACATTCTCCCACTAGGGACATCCAAGTGCACTCAGAAACAACAGCATGGCAAATGGCACTGATGCCTGAAAAGTTCTTTAAGCATTGGCATTTTTCAAAATCCTGAGGCCTTGTTCTAAAAATATAGACATCTATATTAAAAAAACAAAAAACAGCTCAACAAATGAAGGATTATCAGACACTTGGCTAGTGACTCAGAGTAAAATGAGCAATAAAAACCCACCCTGTGGAAGCCTCTGAGCCCTTCCCCACACCCACCCTGCCCCTGCAACCAGAGGGTGTGAATGGGGAAAGCAACTAGCTACAGCCGACTAGCAGAGTGGCTGAATTCAGAAAAAATAAAATGAAGTTACATGCGTGCCAGCTCCCAGCACACCCTGGCCACAGGAGAGGCTCACTTCATGTGCATTTCCTGCCTTCTTCAGTAGGCTTCCATCTCACTTGCCTGCCCCTCAGTGAGCTCTAATGGGCCAGGTCCCCCCAGCATCTTCCCTCTTTCAGCTGAGTGCAGACTCTGGCCTGGAGCCTCCTGAGCCTCTGCTGAGTGAACGCACTAGGAACACAAAAAGATTAAGGAAAACTATGATCCAGTTATCTTTAGCTAATGCTCTACCCAGGTTGTCATCATCATCAGCTTTTAAAACCAGCACTACCTCTCCTAAAAGACTAAGAGTGTACTTAATAAACGTCGGCTTCTCCTTGTTGGCCGTCTGAGAGTCCTACATCCTAATGTAAACCCCAGCGCAGGAGTCATGGACATAATTTGTTTTTTGTATGATGATCCATTGTTAACATCAAAAAATATACCCCTCTCCCTATAAGATGGTGTCTGTTGATTGAGAAAATCCATAAGGACAAAGGACTAGTTTGAATACAATAATTCTTTTAAATTAGTCTGTATATTTTTTAATCATGGCAACATCTATTTGCAGGACACATGTGTGCAGAAAATATTAATTATGTAGTCTACAGAAAAATAGATGGAACCCATTTGAACTTACACACTCCTTGTGTTAGATTAAGGGTCAGGCAAATACAGGCCAAGGGCCAAATGGGCCCATGTGCTAGGACTGGTTTTTACAGTGAACATTTTAATGACAGAAAACACTAACATTGAACCTAAATTAAGCAAAATGTTATCCCCCCTCCCCAAGAAAAAAATTCCATTCTTTACAATAGACCTATATTACAATAAAAAAATGCACTCAATTATTACTATTACATTTTAAATTTGGTCAATAAAAAATCTGTAAAAATTGTTTTATAAGTACCTATATAAAGTACATATGTGGTATCCTCTATTTTGCCTCTGGCCCACAAAACCTAAAATTGACTCTCCGGCCCTTTACAGAAAAAGTTAGCTGACCACTGTGTTTGTTCCAAACCCCCAGGGATGAACATCCCACAGGTTAGGGGAAGCTGCTCCAGTAACTCTCACTACATGGGGACAGGCTGACAAGTCAGTCAAGAGGCTGGATGTGCCTGGGACAGGCTTCCTCATGGGTAGGTGCCTGGTAGGTGGGACAGGGGGCGCAGAGCCACCTCTTGACCCCCAGAACCCACCAATTGGTTGCTAATGTTTTAAAAGATATGCCTTGCTCTTGTCTGGAGTTTTTAGCTAAACTGGCTTTTGGGAGGAAGAAAACACACAGAGTTGTTCTCCTGTGATTTAAAGCATTTTCTAGGTACCCACTGCAGTCCAGGAAATAGAGTCCTGACCACACAGGAGCTTCTCCGGGCAGCTTTTTGAAGAGTCTTATTTGTAAACCCACGGAGCCTGACAAGGACAGAACCTGACAGCAAATGAAGAGGGAGTGGTCAGAGGCTTTCCGGACTAAGCTGTCTGACCTTGGATTTCCGTCTGTTTTCAGATCCATCCAGGAGCACAGCAATGAAGAGCTGTCGGCCAAGGGTGTCCTTGGGCTCCCCTGTCCAGGCAGACCTGCTCACTGACCCTCTTTGCACAATCAGGATCACTGTTCCACACGCACCCCCACCCCCAGAGTCTCCTCCCACCCCGCTCACACCACCTCGCCCTGACACAGCCCACAGTCTCTCTAACTGATTTCTCTGCCTTACTTAACCCAGAGCCACCTCCACAAACCTCCAATAACCAGGTCCCTATGGGTCACAGGAGATGTTCAGGTTGTCTGACAGCTTAATTAGATCACTTTCTAATGACAGCCAGGCCTGCTGCTGTGGGTGAACATAGGTGAGAGGCTTAGGGCCTTAGAGAAAGGTGATACAAAATGTTGTCTATCTTATAAACACTTGTTCAATGACTGTATGATTTCTGTCCTTCAGAACGGGAAAGATCTTCATCTGCTCCCCACCTGGCACTGTCTCTGCACACGAATGATGTGTGCAAAGACCTTACAGGATCCAGGCTGCTATGCCTACTTGTGCTTTTCAAAATTAAATTTCATTTGTTTCTCTGAATAGGTAATACATGCACATAATGCAAACTTCAAACATTACAAAAGGTTACACAGTGATAGATCAGCCTCCCTCCCACTCCTGTCCCAGAGCCTTAAGGGTGGCATTTTATTTATGCCGCTAACCTGTGCTGTATGACCTTGCCCCAGTGCTTCCAATTATGAAGCCCCTGTATTGTTTGCATCTGACATTATTGGTTTTTTAATGGGCCTTTTATTTCAGACGGCTGAGTAAAAATGGGATTCAAGAAATACACAACTGTGCATTCAATGGAACCCAACTAGATGAGCTGTAAGTAGCCCTGACTATTCCTCCAGGCCATTTAGAGGGAAATGGCTCTTACAACAGCAATGTTTATGTGGCTTGTGTTTTCCTTCTTCTTTCTTCAACTCCATGCCCAGGAATCTAAGTTATAATAATAATTTGGAAGAATTGCCTAATGATGTTTTCCAGGGAGCCTCTGGACCAGTCATTCTGTGAGTAGCTTCCCCCATTTCCATGTGCAAGAGATTGACATGTATAAGTTAGAAATCAACGTTCTCCAATTCAGAGAAGCTTCCAAGACTGGGCTGGCAATTAAGGTCAATTTTTAAATGTCTCATCTGCTAAAACTTAGACAATTTAGGGTTGATCAACATTCTAACTTTCAATAAAATAACAATAATAACAACTAACATTTAATGAGCACTTACCAAGTCCCAGACGGTGTTTGCAAAGCTTTTTAAAATGTATTTTCTACTTTAATCCTTATAATAACCTCTGTGGTAGGAGCTATAATTCTCATTTTAAAGAAGGAAAAACTGGCTTCCCTTGAGGGTTAATTAAGTCGCCCAAGGTCCTGCAAATTATAGGGCACACATTTAACGCCAAACTGGTCTCACTCATAATATAGACTCTTAACTTCTCTGGAAGGGAGAGCACAGCTCTCCTTCCTCAGCCTCAACATCCAGGAGTTTCCCTCAACCCAGTGAGATTTACACACGCACGTTTAGTTTTAGATCCTCTTTGATTTGTCAGAGCCGGGGGAAATCTCTGTTCTTCCTTTCTCGTGTTCTTATGGCTGGGCTAATCAGATAAGACCAGCTTAACCGAAGAAAAACTCAAGTTTAGTACGTACGTATTGGAGATCATAGAGAAACCATGCTCGGAGAGTGAACAAAGCAGGCAGTATCTCTCTCTCTTTTACACAAAGAAACAGCAAATTTTTGAAGAATGGACAGGACAAAGAAACTGAGGTTTGGGGTATGTAATTAGTGAGGACTTCAGGCAGAGTTTAGGCTGCAGGTAGTAAGTGAGCAAGGTTGTTTCTGTAGCTTCTCGCCCTGGATTCCCAGCTCTTGGGGGTCGGGACATGGGAGCGCCCCTTTCACAGGGGAGATTTGTTTCCTGCTTTCAGGGTGAACAGAGACAGGAGGGTCACAAGGCCCTTTTTGCTTCTCAAGTAACTTCAATTCAAAATAATCTATGCGGTTGTGGGATATTTTGGGGTGGCCTGCCCGGGGCCCCAACAGCCCTGATTCCAGATCTCTTGGGTTGCATTCAGCATCTCATAGCGCTGCATCAGCACCTCTCCTCCTGTTGTTCCTTCCTCATCTCCATTTCTCCCCTCCAGGAGTGACTTTCCCCTATTCTCTTCTCCTCTGCTCCTGTCCTTCCACAAAGTCATTCTCACTCCCGCCTCTTTCCTAACCACCTCAGCCAACAGTGAATTCTTCCTCCTGTGACTCCCATGGCCTTTATGGGTACAGGGGCCCAAATCTGAAAAAGCTTTTTAAAAATATGTTTTGCTGGGCTCTAAGAAGACCAACGACATCTACTGATGAATGTAGTGCAGGATTGTAAGAAAGGAACCCAGAAGGAAGGAGTCAGACACGAGAAGAAATAGTGAGCAAAGAAATAGATAAACATACAGCTTACTAGATGACATTTCTATAGCCTGCCGAAGGTCAGTTCGGGTATTTGGGAGCCACTAGCCTGCACCTCTTATTTGGCAGTCAGTATCGGCTACCACATGTGGTTATCTACCTACCTACCTACCATCTATCAACATCACTTTCACCTTCCAAAAACCTTATATCTTCCTTCAGGCTGGAACCTACGTATGTCCAGAACTAGACCCTGTATGGTAGAGCAGAAACTCCATCAATGGTTATTATTGATAAAGGGTGCACTGTGACTCATATATGGGACTCTGCCTCTTTGAAGAAAGAGGTTCAAAGATTATTCCAGAATGCCTGGCTTGAGATAGGCAATATATGCAAAAGAAGGAAGTGTCAGCATAATTAAGCAGAGATGCCAGACAGACTACCTCAGATTAAAACCAGTTCCTTTACCTCTCTAAGCTTCAGTTTCCTCACCTAAAACATGGCAAAAACAATAGTACCTATTTCCTAATACTGTTTGAACCTTAATATTATTATATATGTATGAAAGTGTGTTTATTTATATATTCACTCATTGAACAGATAGATTTTAAGTACCAGCCCTGTGCCTCACACTATATATATTGCAGAGAACAAAAGAAAATTCTTCCTCACAGAAAGCTTATATTCTCATAAGGGGGAGTCAGACAATAACTAAATATACAACGTAATGTATCAGGTCATGATGTGTGCTGTGAAGTACCAAGTAGGACTCGGGCGTCACAAACGGAGAGTGTCCGGCATGCAGTCCACGTGTTCTAATATACAAAGTACTTAGAACGTGTAATGCTTAGTCAATACTCCCTATTCTCAGAGTACTTGGGAGTCAAATGGACTTAGAGAAAGTGCTTTCGATGTCATTGACCACAAGAAGAGCAGCTTGTCAGCTTGCTTCGCTAAAAGTCCTAAGGGTTTTGAATGTTCCTAAACAGGCACCTCTACCTATTACAGCAGAACGTATCCGCTATGGGGTAGGTAGGTTTCCATATGTGACCTGTACCAGGTACACTGTTAAATCACAGCACTTTAACCATTGTCTGCTACAGAAAAGGTTCAAGTTGGACAGGACCCCCCAACTAGCTTACTAAGCCCCTGAGGAAACCAGAGCCAGAAATGGGAAGCGACCTGCTCAAAGATCACACTGCCATCATAAGGGGCAGAACTGGACCAGAAACTCGATCTCCTGCCTCCATTCCATGTATTCCCACCATATCACGTTGCCTAAAGTACATCAATATGTCTAATCAAACATCTAAAACTTATTCAATAAGGTCCCCTGCAATTGGCTGTGAGCTAAAATAGATGGGGAGATAATTATCAACACCAGACTCCCAGCAAAGAACACCAGTGAATGGTATGTACAGCCAGCACAGAAGAACGTCTCCTGCAGTTGCATGAGCACGCCGAGGTGCTGCGCAATGTGTATCATCAGAGTGTCTAACAGAGAACACAAACAAATCCTCCAGCCAGCCCCGCCGTGAATGCCAGCAGGAAGAGGGATGTCACCATTACAAGCAGTTCTGCAAGATCCTCAAGTTACAGGCCCATTTTTCACCCGTTTTACCACAGGAACATATCTGGCCAGAATAAAGTAAATAAAATTTACAGAAAAATCCAAAGGAATTATGAAACACTGCCATGACTTAGAAGGGCAGAGAGTGATAATACATTCCTACATCTTTTCATCTCAATGCATCAGGATATATGTGCCAGATCCTGGATGAAAGCCCAGCCTATAATTGCCAGCCTCCTTCTCCCCACCTCCAGGGCAAGAGGATTGATTACCTTAACATCAAACCTCCCTTTCTTGGGCTTTCGGGTCAGGTCACAAATGTCTTTCCAGCCTCTCATCTCACTGACCTGGGATTCTATGGCCTATCCCATCTCCCGCAACCTGATGCACCAACCCCATCTAAACCCTGGCCTGAGAGCTACTTGTTTAGGTGTGTGCAGAGGATCCAGCACACCCCAGAGGCGGTGGGTTAATGGGTGGGAGAAGGAGTGTGCACAGACTGCTCAGCCCATAGTAGATGCTGCTCAGGCTAGGGCTGTGACTGGCCTTGGGTCAGATTCCCCTCCCCGCAGATAAGACTGTGATATGGATATTTCATGCAGGAGGTTTCCTGGGGAGTGCTCTGGGGGTATGTGGGGAGTACTGGATGGAAGCAGAATCAGACAAAGAGGGAAGTAGAACTGCAATGCATCTGCAACAGAAGCCTCAGCGGATCCCACAGGGAGCTCTAGAGTTAAGATGGCCCTTCAAAGTTGTACTGAATTAAGGCAAGAGGCCAGGCCTTTCATCCAGTCACTGGGTGCAGGCTACCCCTGGAGAGGAGCCAAATCTTGGAGCTCAGCTATGAGCCACTCCAGCTGCGAATGGTTCTCAGCTGTCCTCAAGCAGTAGTTCTAAATGATCATGCATCAGAATCATCTGGCATGCTTGTAAAACCCTAGATTGCCAATCCCACCCCCCACCCCTGAGAGTTCTTGATTCAGCAGGTCAGGGTGAGCCTGAGAACCTGCATCTCTAACTTCCCAGGTGAAGCTGATGTTGCTGGTCCAGAAAGCACACTGAGAATTACTGCCCTAGAACTAATGCTAGGAGTCGGGAAGCCTCACCCTCTCTCCAGAATATCTCCTCCAAGAGTTAACAGTGGTGAATCTTCCTCCTGGATAGGAAACCCATGCAGAACATGGGAACTGCAGGTTCCCTGTAGATACATGCAAGGGATTCTAAGGGAGCTAAGGGGAGGACACCCAAACCAACGATAACTTCTTTCCTGAAGGCAAAATTTTTAGTTGAGTGAAAAGCAGGGAGCCTCTGAACACCTGAGGGTGCAAGGGTGAGATGCTCCATCACAAAGAGAAATAGATGCAGAGAAAGCCAGGGGCATGCAGACAAGCTCCACGAGTTTCGGAGGAGCAGCCTAGCATCCTGATTTCTCCCTCATGAGTCTTGACCTTGAACATCAGTCGCCATCTTCAGTTTTCACCGATAATCTGAACTCAAGTTATTTTCTTTTAAGCAATCGAGCAATTGTTGTTTCCTTGGGAAATAGTTTCCTGTGGGGAAAAATGTAATGCATTGCCTTTGCAGTCTGGAGCCAGTACAATCATATTCTGATGGTTTATCAAATTGATTTGGCTATAGCTCAGATTCAAACACTGAGTTATTTGTATAAGAATGATTCTCTTCCATTACCAGTGTACCCACAGTCCTATAGATAGTAAATTGCCTTTTTATTCTGCCTGGGATCATGAAAGAGAGGTCTTCTAGCCATCTGTCAGTGTAGGATACACCAGAAATATGCTCTCACTTATGGAAATGATTGACCTGTAATAACATCTTTGCTGGGAAAAATAGAAATTGTTCAAATCAAATTTGTGGCACTGGCTACAACACATTTCATTAAATGGGGCGCAGAGCACAATTTAACTCCTACCTCTCCTGACTCAGCATCTTGTTACTGACTGCTTCTCCCTTTCCACGTTGTACCTCAAAATCAAAAATCCAAACACTGTTGAAACAATTTAGGATTACTAAATCTCTTCAGCACCAGCCATCATCGCATGTTGTCTCCTGTTGGTACTTTTGAGGATTTAAATTCTCAAAACCAGTCGCCACCAGAATACAGCATGTGCTGAAACGGTAACCAAAGTGACATTTTAAAATGGAAGACTGCAGGCGTTAGAAGAGCCCGAAAGACAAGGATTAGAAACGTCATCCCACGACTACCTCTTCCCCCTTGTCCAGACCACCAGCGAATGACAACAGGAATAAAGTAAACATTCTCAAGTGTTCACTGAGCGTATTAGGTCTTCATGTCATACATTTAGTAGATGTGGGTTGACCACATACTATGTGGTACTATGCCAGGTGTAAAGGATAGAGAGATTTAAAAACAGCACCTGCCTTAAAGTATCTCATTCTGGTGGAGGGACAAATGTTACTGACCAGAACAATAAACTCTACAGAAATTATCACAGGAGGCTCCAGTAACAGAGCAGATGCCCAACAAATCTGTCATGTGACTCAGTGACTTGTTTTTCTTTTTTAACAGATGAAGTGACAGAGTGTGGGGAAGAGAGCTCTTATCTTTTGTGTGAATTTCTGCCATAGCCCCTACATCCCCTCCTACCCTTCAATCCTTTCTCCTTCCAGTTCATTTAACAAGTATTTAAGAGCACCCTCTATGGGCAAGCCTCAAGGTTCTCAAGACAAATCTTACAAAAGCACAGCTTTCAATAAGTCATTCTCCTGCTCATAAAAATTCTAAACTCTTCTGCCTGGCTTTCAAGGCTCAGAGATGTAATCCCATCCCATGGTTTCCCTTTATTCCTCAAAATACTGTTGTCAAGAATAACACTCCTGAAAACCCCTCACTGCCATGCTTTGTGTTGTGGGATTCTCTCCAAGCCCACCTTTAGCCCATAGTCACAATAACCTCCTTCCATGAAGATGAGAATAACCGATAATGTCTTATCTTTTTCTCGCCCAGGGATATTTGCATTCTGAGTGGAAAGTGCTTTTACAAAGGAATTAAAGTCTAACATTAGATTTCCAGGCCTTGTGGAAGGATTGCAGCCAGAGAATAGATGTGTGTATGTGTATGTGTATGTGTATGTGTATGTGTATGTGTGTATGTGTGTGTGTGTGTGTGTGTGCATTTTAGGGGAACAGAGAGCAAAAGCGGGAATGTTTATAGTTAAGTCTCAAAACCACGCTGAACAGTATCTATTGTTCTCTTTGCCCCGAAATAAATTTCTATGGATTTTTCTTCATCTATGGAGATACCAGAGAAACATTTTTCTGCTAGCCCCAAATCTGGAAGTCTTGATAGTTTTCATGTTTGCTCACTCCAGCAAGTATCCAGTAAGCTATAAGCAAACACTTGTACAAACACTTTTATTTCCCCATCACCCAGGAACCACTTTTGCTAAAGATTTTGCTTTACTGAACTGTAAGTGACTCTGAGTCTCTCTCCTCCAAATCACTCCCTCCTTTGAACATCTACTAGCAGAAGATCTGGATCCTAGGACACTGACAAGATGCCTTAGTCTCACAGCCACAAAGCCACCTAGAACTAATGACAGCAGCTCACATATTTTGCAGCTGTGATAAGGAGGCATCTGAAATACAAGCTAGCTGCAAACACTGGGCAGACAGACACCAAAGCTTCCCCAGCAGGCTTCCCCGTCTAACACCTAGGCACTGGAGCACCTTCAGGTCAACCCACCCAACACATTATTCTGCTTATTCTCTAATATACATCTAGCTCCTTGTAAACTTTGCACAAGGTCACTCCCTTCCTTGGTGCCTTTGATACTGTCCATCACATGTAATTGCCTGCTGCAAAAGGACCCTGTTGCTGAGATCCCGTTAAATCTAGATTTCCTCTCGCAGTCTACCTTGCATCCTTCTCCCTTTAGAATCTCTCTCCTGTAAGACCTACTCCAGCTTCTTATTTTTATTAGGATGCTGAGGCATCTCTGCTAATCAGACAACTATCTACTGAGAAGATTTCATGAGGCCAGCCCCGTGCCAGATACCATGTACAACACAAAAGTATCTTAATAATCCCTGCTCTCAGAGCATCTGAGATCTAGCTGAGGAGACAAAACAAATATACATGAAAAGTAGAATATGAAACAGAACAGATAACACAAGGTACAAAACTCTTTGTAACTGGCGGAGGTCAGAGGACATCACAGTTGGCTGGGGTGATCTGTCTACTCCCTTTCACAATCTTTCTTCAGTGTCACTCCCCAGCATATCTTCAACCAAAGCAACAATTTTCTTGGTGCTTACTATGTGAAAGGCACTGCTGAGAAGGCAAGGAGCCCTCAGCTCTCAAGGAGAGAGAAAATGCAAATACAGGAAGTTAGTATATAAAGCAAAAGACAGTGAGTGGTGAGAGAGGCAGCAAATATATAGAAAATAATGCTAATGTACTCTTAATGGCTTTCAAGGAAAAATACCTCTACAACTGTCAGAGATGATGGAGTCATAGAGTCTTCAAGGAGAGTCTCTTTTGGTTCTCTATTGCTGCATAGAATTATCCTAAAACTTAGTGGCTTAAAACATTCATTCCATCTTGTTCACAATTTTGTGTTTCAGAAATTTGGGTGGCTTGTCTCTGATCCATGTGAGGTCAGCTCAGGTGGCTGGGTCTGGGGGATCTACTTCCAAGTTGTTCCTTTCACTCACATATCTGGTGCACCTGTGCTCCTTGGTGCATCTCTCTATCCACACACAAACACACAGCCACAGTATCCTATCCTCCAGGATCCCTCCACATGGCTTAGACTTCTCCCAGCACAGCAGTCTCAGGGTATTCAGAGTTCTTTTCATGGCACCTAGGGCCCTATAAGACCTATTTAGAAGCTGCCAGTGCTCTTAAAGGCAGGTCCAGAACTTGTATATCAACACTTTTATCTTACTCTATTATAGTCCTAAAACATCACAGTTTAGCCTGAATTCAACAGAATGGCAAACTTTTCCTCTATGGAAAGAGTGTAAAGAATTTGCACTCATCTTTAATCCACCATGGAGTATATGAGATAATGGGATAGCATTGCATGGAATATAAAAGTTTGTTTATCTTTGACAATCTTTAATTAATATGATTTTATAATATTCTAAACTCAAAGGGGAGAAGGCATAACTAAGAAAAAATAGTCTTGTATTTTTTATCGCTTCCTTTTAAAAATATGAAAAATGTTCACGGCCAGTAATCATTGCCCTGGTTTAAACTGTTCCTGAAGGTCTTCATGCTTTCATCTAATTCCTCACGCAGGGAGGGGGAACCTTGAACTGCTTTAGACAAAACAGGTAGTCTTTGCTCCCTTCCACATTTGAGGAAAAAAAGAGGAGCCCAAATGCCAGACGAAACAAGAACTTGATCAGAGAGACCAGAGTGAGTGTCAATAGCAGAACTGGTCAGAGAGCAATGCCTGAAGAGAGAAACAGGAGAGATTTTCTAGGGCAGAGAAAAACCTTGGGAGGCTCTGGGACAATGGAAAGTGCAAGTGGAGAGCAGGCTAGGACAGATGGATCATCCAGCAGCAAAGAGCGAAGAGCATCACAGGGACAAAGGTTCACGGAGCAGACTCTTAGCTCCAGGGAGCCCAGCTCCAAAGAATTATAATACACAGGAGAGAACTAGAAAAGAGACTTTGGAACACCAGAAATTTTACCCTGTGGTGTAGCAATGAATGTCATGAGAAGTAGTTAAATTCCAGATATATGTGGAAGACAAAGTCAAGATATTTTGCTGAGGGTTTATATATGGGGTGTGAGAGAAAGAGAAGAGTCAAGGATGACTTCAAAGTTTTTGCATGAACAACTGGAAAGGCTTAAAGTGAAGCAGGTTTTCAGAGAAGATCAGGAGCTCAATTATCAACATCCAAAGCTTGACTTGCCTATTAGACAGCCAGGTAGAAATTAAAAGGAGGCAATTGAATATAAGAGTCTGGAGTTCAGGAGAGAAGAACAACCTAGAGATAAAAATTGGGGTGCCATCAGGATATAAATGGTGCTTAAGTCATAAGACTGGGTGAGTTCGCCTATAGAGTAAGTGAAAATGGAGAAAAGAAGTCTCGGCATTGAGCCCATGGGTACTCCAACAGCTGGAGGTCAGGGAGGAACCAGCAAAGAAGAAACTTCCAAAGAGTTAGGAGACAAATATTACTAGATATAAAGACAGTCAGCAGAAAGATATGAAAATTCAAAATTTTTATGTACCAAAAAAACTGTCAAAAATATGTCAAACAAAAATTGACAAAACTAAAAGTAGTAGTATACAAATCCAAAATCATGGTTGGCTATTGTAATGCACTTCTCTCAGTAGTGATAGAACAAGCAAGCAAAAGATCGGTAGGCCTACAGAACTATTTGGACACCAGTATTGACAAATTTGATCTACTTGACATCTAACAAGGAGGAGACTAAGTGAAACATATATAAGTATTATATAAAGGTAACCATTAGCTCTGAAAATGTAAATTTGCCCAAATGGCAAGGGGCAATTAGCAGTCCAGAGATTAGCAATGGTAGGTAACCACTACTAAGACTAGGACTTGAGGAGCAAGCAAGCATGTGGTTTTACTGCAGCACAGTAACTAGGGCAACTGGTAGAAGCTGGATCTTCAGCAGATCTGTCCAATGACAGCTGGAGTCACAGAGGAGCTATTGCCTGAGGCAGAGGAAGGGTGAGAAATGCCCTAACTTATCCTTCCTCCCACCCTCCAATCTCCCACATGGCCATTTGCTGAACCCAACTGAAAACTGATTGACAAGGTGGTACCTGGGAAATGGAAGCCACAGGCGCCATTCCTCCTGCAATAGGGAGGCAGAACACAGGGAAGGGCACAGAATGGATGAGAGAGAAACCAGGCAAATAACTGGCCATCCAGTGCTTTGTACTTCCTTGAAAGTACAATGGGGAATCACTGAAGACTTTTAAGCAGGCAAATCACAATCTGATTGGCATTTTTAAAATACCACCCAATCTGCAGTGTAAAGACTGCATTGGAGAGATAGATGGTCATGATCATTAATTTCCTGTGTCAACTTGGCTGGGCTAAGGGATGCCCAGGTAGCTAGTAAACCATTATTTCTGGGCATGTCTGTGAGAGTGTTTCCAGAAGAAATTAACATTTGAATCAGTAGACTGAGTAAAGACGACTCACCCTCCCCAATGTAGGGGGATATCATCCAATCAGTTGAGGGCCCAAACAGAACAAAAAGGCAGAAGAAAGGCAGATTTGCTTGCTTTTTCTTGA
Organism: Equus caballus; assembly: GCF_041296265.1. NCBI lineage: Eukaryota > Metazoa > Chordata > Mammalia > Perissodactyla > Equidae > Equus > Equus caballus. The sequence continues at coordinate 66,091,876 of NC_091698.1, forward strand.
TTTGGGATATCCATCTTCTCCTGGCCTTGGACATCGGAGCTCCTGGTTCTTGGGCCTTCAGACTCAGACTAAGTTATATCACCAGCTTTCCTGGTGGGGTCCGATGGACAACTGATTATCTGGGCCTGGGGTTCAGAAGTAGGGTCTGAACTGTGATATACATTTGGAAGCCATCAGCCTATACCTGGTATCTGAAACCAAGGAAGTGAGTAAGATCACCTGGGAAGATTATGTACAGTCAGAAGGGGGCCTAAGTTTGGAGGAACTCCAAAATTTAAAGGAGAGAGAGAGGAGAAAGAAAACATAATCAGAAAAAAGTCAAAGATGATGTCAGAAGAAATAGGAGAGAATGTGATGCCAAGAAAGAGTGTATCTCAAAAAGGAGGAGTGTTTTACCTAGGTAATGTAATTGAGATATCAAGAAGGTTTGAACTAAGATGCGACCCCAGTGAGTATTGTTTTTCAAGGGGTTGGGAAGAAATTAGGTTTCACTGTAAAATGAGGAAATAGTGACATCAAGTATGAACAACTAGTATAAGAAGTTTGATTGGGAAAGGGAGGTAACAAATAGCGCAGCAGTTGGGGTTGGTTTCACTGGACGATAGGAAGCATTCTAAATTTTTGAGCAAGAGAATGAATGACAATGAAAACAGGTATTGAGAATAATTTTCACCAGATCACAAGAACGTATGGAGTAACAAATATATATGCACACCCCCAAGTTTCATTGCTCCAAGTGCCCACTGCTTTGACTTATACTAAATGCAAACATTAAAACATTCTCCTTCCCCAACTATATCCAAGGGTCCCCAAAGGTGCTGAAATGAATCCTTCCTGCTCATCACTTGCTACCACCCCCATCAGAAACATTCATTCATAGCCAACCTGCTGGCCCCAAACAGGTCTAAGCTGGTACCATTTAAATCTCCTTTCTCCCACCAGCTGGTCTTGGTTCTTTTGTGGGTTCCAGCTGCCAACAGAGCTGCCAGAAAAGCATCCATGTCACTGGTGTTGCTGCTAGAAAGGATGGGACTTCGGCACCCTCCAGGGATAGGGACCTGGTTAAATTGTCTATTTATGTTGGCTTCCATGTAGACCTCTGCTAGTTCACCCAGGCAGAGACTCTCCTACAAAGCAAGAACTGCCTGTGTGTGTGTGTGTGTGTGTGTGTGTGTGTGTGTTTGTGTGTGACATTTACTAACAATAGCTGCCAGTCATTAAGTGCTGTCTGTGGGCCAGGAAGTTCTCTATGTACTTTAACTCATTTAATTCTCATAACAACCCTCTGAGGTAGGTGATAATCATCATTCCTATTTTACAGCTGAGGAAACTGACACACAGAGAAGTGACATAACCTGACCAAGGTCACAAATCTAACAGGTAGAGGGGCAGGGTACATATGCAGGCAAGTCTGGCTGCAGATGCCATGCTCATAACCATCACTCTATATCACCACTTTGACTTTGTTCTGAGGCTGTCTCTGTTGCCCGCAAGACTCTTCATCCCCTTATGGTGTGTTCTCTTTTCACCCTTCTCTGAAATTTGGTCAGAGATTTCATCACAGCTCATCAGAAATATTTTTATAATTGGTTATATGGTAGGGAGGAATTAGTCTCAATCCCTCAGTCCTATGTAAGTTAGTGGGGATCTATTCTATAGATAGACTGTAGAAGGGGACGTGACTACAGTTAAGCCCCAGATCAGCCAGGATGCAAGTGTCTCCGGGACTCAGAGTGGCCTGTTATCTAAGTCCTCCTACCACCAACACAAGGAACAGGGCTCCTACCAAACCAAATGTCCTGTTAGCCGAATATGGATCTGACTGAGGTGAGTTGGATGAATTGGAACCTCCCTCCTCACCCATGTAAGAAGATCACCACTGCTCTTTTGCCTGCCAACCGAGAAGAAAATTTAGGCCTATAGTAATGAGTTATGTTTACCTTTTCTCCTTATAGAGATATTTCAGGAACCAGGATCCATTCCCTGCCTAACTATGGTTTAGAAAATCTTAAGAAGCTGCGGGCCAGGTCAACTTACAACTTAAAAAAGCTTCCCAGTCTGGAAAAGTTTGTTGTACTCATGGAGGCCAACCTCACCTACCCCAGCCATTGCTGTGCCTTTGCAAACTGGAGACGACAAACGTGAGTCTTCTCATATCCATCCCTTGAGCCTCGCTTGGGCATTTCCCCAATGCAGAACTTGGTCCAGAACTTCTACATATCTGTAGCTTGAAGAGAATCCACTTGTAGAAAGATCTTCCTGACCACAGCCCTTAGGCATATTCTAGATCAAAGCTTCAGTATTGTGGAGGCTTTCTAATTCTATGAAAATGGGCTCACAGGAGAGGGACTACCCACGCAGTAGACCACCTACTAAACATTAAATGAGGAAAAAGACGTGAAAAATACCAACCATAGTGCCTGACTTATAGCTGAGGCTTAATAAATATTTTTCCCTTTTTCCTTTGTACCAATATGAATTTATCCATCAAGTCCCAAACTCTGTACCTCATAAATGTCCCAGGGACCATCAAAGTCAACTTTGGAGGGGAGAAGCATAAATGCAATACCAGAGGCTGATGCACACATCCACAACACATCCCAACCACTCTAAGCCTCTCCAATCCATCTTCAGATCTTAGCAGCACACAGAGAGGACAAAGATTGGGACATCTGTTCACTTTAGCTTTCAAGGTTGATAAGGTTCGAGAAAGCCCAGGTTAAAGAGGGTAATCCAGACAGAGCCAAGTCCCAGTAAGTAATTGGTTCCAAAGGTGAGGTAATCGCAGGATTCAGAGAGAATGGAGAGGGAGTACTTTGGAGATTGCACATGTTCCAGACATTTAAAGGATCTATTGGAGATAGAATTTATTGGATATCAGGAGTTCTCACAGCTCTTCCCCTCCCCTGGACTCAGTGATAGAATCCACACTCAAGCAGATGAAGCAGGTCAGCACTCTTGTACAGGAGCCCAGCATGAATATGGCTTCCCTATGGCATTAGTTCGCTGTGTAACAGCCTCCGCTATCATTCAACCTTTTACATTGACCTGCCCATAAGCAAAATAAAACAAAAAACCACAAAACAGTACACACCCCAAAATATTTTCAAAGTAATTAAGAGCCCACACTCAGACGCATTTGAAGGTTTTGCAGAAAAGGAGCTACTTTTCGGAATTAGTATGCATCATTGGGAAACTATCCAGAATCAGACACTCCTCACAAATTAGCTCAAGGGCCAGGGAATTTCTTCCTGAGGGCTAGAGTTCTTAAAGGCTTGGCCTGAGGCAGAAGGATGCCTCTTTGATATTCCAGACCAGAGTTATTCCAGCCAGGGAGAGAAAGATACCAGTTTACTGCCCAAACCCTGGAACTGAACACCCTTTACAAGAAATCTCAAAGGATGTTCAGATCACAGTGAGAGCTGCACGTGGTGTGCTGTCTGGCCCAGGACCAACACACCACAGGAACATGTTATCTTACTGTGTTGCTCAGACTCCTCTGGTCTTGCCACCCCTTGGAAGTGTAGATGCAGCCTCAGGGCTCTCCCAACTAGAGGTCTCCAGGTCTGCCTTACATTGTCCCAGGACTTGAAGCCCTCCAGACCACGCAGCTCTCACCCTCTCTAGGTCCCTGTTGTAACTTACCATCACTCCCTGTCAGGCGCAGCAAGGGAGAGGCCCACGCCTCCTCTAGGAGGACATGCCAAAACGGGGTAACAAAAACCACAGTGGGTGTTCAGGCTTTATATTTAACAAATTCGCACACACAAACACAAGACAAAGTTATGCTTTTCAGAAGATAATCACAGGATTTATTTTTTAAATGGTGTCATTTCATTGCATACCACAGTAGGTGTGGTTTGGTAATGAGATTCAAGTTTAAAGTTGAACGATAAAATTGTTCTTCCAATCCTCATTTGGAAATTATGCCAAAGTATAAATGTCCTGCCCATGTGACTGTGAGGTTTTGGCCAGTGGCCCTCCTACACTCTCACTGATAGATCTTGTTAACGACCCCCCTCATCTCTCATTGAACCAGTTATTTCCTTGTTGTAGTTCTATACTCAGCTTGCGTTGTTATTTTGCTCGTTTTATTATTTAATTTTTCTTGTATTTAGGTTTCCCTTCACAGCTAGATTTTAAATTCAGGCACTGTGGCATGCGCATCTAAGTACCCACGCAGGGCCCAAACCCCAACAGGAACTCCATCAGTAACCTGCATTGTCTGTCTTCCCATTGCTGACGTTTGCTGAGTACTCCCTGCCAGGCACTGTAACACCTTGCACCTTTGTCTCATTTAATTCTCACAAAGGTAATAGCGTTATTTTTATTCTCTTCTCACAGAGGCAGAAACTGAGGCTCAGAGACAGTAAATAACTCGACCAATGCCAACCAAACTCAGATCCAAACCCTCTTATCTGTCTTCAAAGCTCAGGCCCTGGGCCACTCGACTATGCACTTTCCAAGTATCTGTTCACTGATTTATCGGGGTCCAGGAGTTCCACTTTCTAAACAGATCCTTTATCATAAATTCTTTATGATCCTTAGGATTTGCCAAGGTACTGCAGAGGCAAGACTTTGTTTCCCTCATTTCCATTTTTGCTTCTATTTTTTCTTCAGAGACATTGTTTACTGTTTTCCCCCACTCATGTCATTGGGTCACATCTGTTTCAGGAAAGGGAAGCATCAATATTTAAAATATGTTGGTAGCAGTATCAACAATAAGAATCTTCACAGAAGGCAACATGAGCCCCAAGAAGTGAGGGCTGCCTCAAGATGGTTCAGTCAGTTCCGTTCCAATGAACCGAATCACAGTCTGCAGGCACCAGGTTACTTACTTTGTGTTCCTAGAACTGGGCTGCTGCTAATCCAACAACAAGGTCTAGGAGGCAGGAGTTAGATGAAGGAGCACTGAGTGATTCTCTTGTCCTCTCTATGCCCATCTCTGAGCTTGCCTCACCTTTCTTGTAAGATCTCTGACTAAACCAAAGGATTTTCTGCACATTTTTTATTGCAAGTATGTTAACTGTTCAGCCCCAGTGCAACCCGTGACTGATGTGAGAAGCCCTAAGGGTCTCTAAAACAAAAGATGACACATTCTCTGGCAAAAAGAGAGTCCCTTGGGCCAAAGGAAAATGACCTCCTGACAATTCAGTTCACTTCCTGGAGGGGAGAAGAGAGAGGAGAGGGTTCTCCCTAAAAGCCCCTTCTCATAGAGGGTGACGGGGAAAGGTCAGTCCACGTGTGTTGGAACAGTGGCCAGCATCCATCCTTTTGTGTCAAATCGAATCTTTACCTCCTCCACTCCCCCAGCCACTATCTCCTTCTTATGGGGGATCTTTGAAGGGTTTCAACACTCACTTCCCCACCCCCATATGAGATTGTTAAGGTTTCAGAAAAATGCAATCACTTCACATTACAGTCAGCTAGTCCCTCAGGGAGGGAGGAGGGAAGGGACATGTGTGAGTTTTGGTTTTTTTCATCCTAAAAGAGACCCAGTGTGAAAGATCTCCATTCCTTGAGCCTTTGCTTCACAGGAGAACTATGACCCTCTCTGTCTCTACACACACTATCCACCTGTCTGAGTAGAATATTTATCATCTGGCTTTCATTCAAATCCCTTCTGAAAGTACCTCTACTCTGATCACAAGGCCTCTTGTACATTTGGGTTTAAAGGAAAAACCAAGGCTGGAAAATGAGCCCGAAAAGAGTCAGCTCCCCAATGGATGAGTTACATTCTTGGAATAAGTCAGGCGCCCTCGCAACCTGCATTTGCTCTTTCGGGCACTCACTAGGGAACTATTTAATATGAGAGACACAGGCTTACCCTACAGACAACTACATGCCTGAGGCCTATTGTGACCCCTAGGGAGTGAGATAATAAAGAAGAGAACTCTCAGTAACATCTCAGACAAATTAGCAGACCTCCCAGGAGCCTGAGTACCAAAGAGCCAGGGACAGTGGCGGAGAATGAACCACAGACTCTGATCCTCTAACTTATGGAGATAACAGAAGAAAATAAGTTCTCATCTGAATCCGAAAACATTCCAAATCTTCCAGTGGCTGAAGTACGGAGAAGAAGAATGGGGATATATCCTACTCGGGCACATTAAGAGAGAGCAGAATGGAGATGGCGATGGGAAAGGGTGGAGTTGATATCAGGTCCGTAAATTATTTGCACTTAGCAGCAAGGCTTAGCTAGTCCTAGGCGCCTTCCTCTCCATATTCAGGTTGTGGCCAGATGGTTTCCCCAGTGGGCCATCCAACTCTAGGAATATACACACAAGTTGTTCTGTTCATTTACAGTAAGCAGCATTAACCCTTGAGCTTAACCTCAAGGGCAGACAAATGGTTAGAAGGAAAAAAAAATTCCAGGTAGAAACCCCATCATTTTTATCCTTTGCAAAGACAGTAATGTATTTGCCATTCTGGATCCAGGATGTTGATTCTATTCCTTTTTGTATTTTTCTAGCTCTGAGCTTCAGACAACTTGCAACAAATCTATTTTAAGGCAAGAAGTTGATATGACTCAGGCTAGGGGTGAGAGAGTCTCTTTGGCAGAAGATGATGAGTCCAGTTACCCCAAAGGATTTGACATGATGTACAGTGAATTTGAGTATGACTTATGCAACGAAGTCGTTGATGTGACTTGCTCCCCCAAGCCAGATGCATTCAATCCATGTGAAGATATCATGGGGTATGATATTCTCAGAGTCTTGATATGGTTTATTAGCATCCTAGCCATCACTGGGAACATCATAGTGCTGGTGATCCTGATTACCAGCCAATACAAACTTACAGTTCCCCGGTTCCTTATGTGCAACCTGGCCTTTGCCGATCTCTGCATTGGAATCTACCTGTTGCTCATAGCATCAGTTGATATCCACACCAAAAGCCAGTACCACAACTATGCCATTGACTGGCAAACTGGAGCAGGCTGTGATGCTGCTGGCTTTTTCACTGTCTTTGCCAGTGAGCTCTCAGTCTATACTCTGACAGCCATTACTCTGGAAAGATGGCATACCATCACCCATGCTATGCAGCTGGAATGCAAGGTGCAGCTCCGCCATGCTGCCAGTGTCATGCTGGTAGGCTGGATCTTTGCTTTTGCCGTTGCCCTCCTTCCCATCTTTGGCATCAGCACCTACATGAAGGTGAGCATCTGCCTGCCTATGGATATTGACAGCCCCTTGTCACAGCTGTATGTTATGTCCCTCCTTGTGCTCAATGTTCTGGCCTTTGTAGTCATCTGTGGCTGCTACACTCACATCTACCTCACAGTGAGGAACCCCAACATTGTGTCCTCTTCTAGTGACACCAAGATTGCTAAGCGCATGGCCATCCTCATCTTCACGGACTTTCTCTGCATGGCACCCATCTCCTTCTTTGCCATCTCTGCCTCCCTCAAGGTGCCCCTCATCACTGTGTCCAAGTCAAAGATCCTCCTGGTCCTTTTCTACCCCATCAACTCCTGTGCCAACCCCTTCCTCTATGCCATCTTCACCAAGAACTTCCGCAGGGATTTCTTCATTCTGCTGAGCAAATTTGGCTGCTATGAAATGCAAGCCCAGACTTATAGGACAGAAACTTCATCTACTGCCCACATCTCCCATCCAAGGAATGGCCACTGCCCTCCAACTCCCAGGGTTATCAATGGTGCCAATTGCACACTTGTCCCTCTAAGCCATTTAGCTCAGAACTAAAACACAACGTGCAAATGTATCTAAGTGTTAAATGATAAAGTCTTGACCTTGAAGAATATGCCATGGCATTGCTGACTGAATGCTTCTATATACTTCATCTAATTTAATCTTCCTGGCACACCTGTAAGATAAATTGGTCACATATTAACTATGTGATAGATTAAGAAGCTCAACTATTAACAACATTAGTAATTAAAATAATGCAATACCATATCACATTTGTTTTATGCCTTATAATGTTCAAAGTGCTTTTGTTCAGATGATCTCAACTGATTCCTATAAAAGTCCTAGTAAATAGGCAGAACAGGGGTTATTCAGATGAGGACACCAAGACTCAAAGGGTTAAATGACTTGTTCAACCTGCTTGAAAGAGACAGAGCTAGGATTAGGTGTTCTGACTCCCAGAGAACTTCCAAGAGAAGCAGCACAATATTCATTCAACAAATATTTATTGAGCACATTCAACAAATATATATTGATGGCTTTGTAATGTGTCAATTTGGATGGCTGAACTATATTTCCCAGAATTCCGTTTCTTATGTTTCCCATTAGGGTGGGCCACAGGGAAGATTCTTGGGAAAATAGGAGGGCAGAAGGAAAACTGAAGCCTTTTTGTCGTTCACACACTTTGCTGCTGATCTGCTGATTCCGCTCTTTGCTATGAACCAGCAGCTAGACCTGCAATTGCTCCACTTTCCCCTGGATCCTCCTTCAAGTTCTTGACTCTTGGGCCAGATATTTGTATTTAGCTCCATGATGAAGATCCCCAGCTTCTGCAAGATATTTTTATCACCAAGATCAAAGGCAACAAGAACAGAAACAGCACTCAATTTGACCTTGTAGGGTTCCATCCTGTGCTTGTGACTTCCAGCATGCTCATGATCTTCCCTTTATGACTGCCTGACCTGTAGACTTCAAGCTCCAGCATCAGCTGTAGAGAAAACATCCTTACAGAGACTGCTTAACCAATCCCCACAATTGCATAAACCAATTCCCTGTAACAAATATTTACCACTTACATATATACATACATGCATGACTGGTTCTGCTTCTTAAGCTAAACTCTGATAGAAGATACAACCTACTATATGGCATGCACATGGATTATAACATTAAGAACATAGCAGCTTTGGAATCAGAGCTGAGATTTTATTCTGACTCCATGATAAGCCAGGACTCCACCTCTCTAGGCTCAGTTTCTTCCTCTGTAAACTAGAGTTGGTTATAATACCCAACTGTTGGGCTTATTGTAAGAATTAGATTTTAAAAAATGGGTATAAAGTGCCCAGTGTGTAACTGGTTTGGTGAATACTCATTTACTTCTCTCCTCCTAGACCAGTGCCTGGACTAGTGCCTAATTCTGACCCTTGATCTAGAACTCTTTCCATTGCATCATATTGTTCCTGATGAATGACTATACTTTCCATATCTGTTTTCATAAATGACCCCATCAGGATAATCTGGATCATAAATACCAACCACAAATCCTCACCAGGCAATATGCCATGACCAGCCCACAAAGCTCTGAGTCTCCTCTCACATATTCTCTTTCCATGTCAAAGCCAATCCTTCCTCCTCTTGCCCTATGGCTAACATTTCAAAAGTTGGTTCCACGTGCATTAATAGGGAAGTCCTTCTAGGGCTAGAAGAAAAAGCAATCGTCTCTACCCATGTGACCTGGCACCATCTTGATCTATCGCGAACAATGAGTGAAAAATAGAATAATTATCCTTAGAAATAGTCTAGAGCTGTGCTGTTCAGTACAGTAGCCACTGGCCACACATGGCTATCGAGCACTTGAAAGATGGATAGCCTGAGATGAGACACGTTACACGTGTAAAAGACACACTGGATTTCAAATACTTAGCGAAAAGAAAATAAAGGTACACTATCTCAATAATTTTGATATTGATTTCATATTGGAATACTATTTTGGACATATTGAAAAAAATAAAATATATTTAAAAATCAATTTCAGCTTAATTTCTTTTTACACTTTTTAATGTGGCTACTAGAACATTTAAACTTATCTATGTGGGTCACGTTTATGACTCGTGCTATATTCCTATGGGAGAACATTGGTCTGGAACTATATGAAAATAAAAGGTTTTCATTTAGCATTTTCCTCCCCAATCCCCATACCACTTTGCTACTCTGTTGGGCTGTCCCAGCTCCACCTGCAATCATTCTTCTTCCTTGTTTGTGGCCAGAGGGAATATACTTCCGAATTTGGGCTCAAAAGCAAGTAGCTGCTAAATTAAGAATAGAATACGGTATTAATTGTTTCACAACATAGCTGTTGATGACACACTGGTTTAACAGATAGTGGTTCTGAGAGGCAAGAACATGTTCAAAGATAAATACAAACCAAGACAAACTAAGACAACTTTCACTCCATGACTCTTATCACTATAACACTTTCTAGTAAGAGATAAGACTCTTCTCAAATAAGCAAACATGTTTATAGGTTCTAAATTCAGTGTTTCTAAACCCTTTAGACAAGTCTTAAGGCAAAAATACTTCCCACATTTCCTGTATTTGGATAAAAACAATTGTAGTCCAGCGTACCAATAGCTTCCTCCTAAAGAGGGATTATACAGGTAACACCTCTAGGCTGCACCTCCCAGAGTGGTGCTTCAGTCCCTGGTGGTTCCCCAGACAAAAATAAAAAGATACACAAAAGAAATTTCAAAATGTTATCCCAAGTTGTTTTTCTAAAACTTTTATCTCAAATCTCAAACACCATGAAGAGAGTCAACATCTCCCCGCGATTTCTTAAAGTACCCACATCTCCAGAGATGATGTTCAAAACATTAACAACTGGTACAGCCCAGGGACTAATCTCTCAGAATGAATACTGGCTGGGAACAATCCATTTGGCCATCCTGGTGCAAACTGGGAGAATGCCAGCCCTGCAAGTTTCCCTTCCACCCCCTGACCTCAACCTGGACCTGCTCCCATGTCTCTTTCCTCAAACCTTCACCCACCATGAACTCCTGCAGTCTCATCCTGGCCAGCCTCTCATATTGCCTTTTTCTCCTCCCCCCTTTCCTCCAGATTGTCCTCCACTGAATCTCAAGAAGCAGTGAGACAATATTGGATCCTCCTTGGAGGGATCAGAGCAAAGAGACTGAACAAGTAAATTCAGAAACTTTTAGGGAACAGAAGAAAATGGTGGACTGGGTACACAGATTAATAAACAATTCTTACCTTGCCACATACAGAAGCAGAAATGGGGATGGGAAGGGGGCTATGGCACTGGAGATTGTATTTTACCACAGCGCTCCACGTGTTAAACAAGGGGAACCCTTAAGACCTTGTTTCGGAAGGGATACATGGAGGGAGAAGTAAAACAAGAGGAAAGCCCCTTCTGCACTCGCATCACCAAGATGCTACAGATCTTACCAGAGTGACGCTGTGCCTTATGTAGGCCATCATCATATAGCATCCATTAGAAAATCAGAAAATATCATTGAAACTAATTTTTTTTATTCTAGTGTGATGGCCACAACCTTTGGTTTTTAGGAAAGTTTATAAAAACAAGCAAGGAATGAACTCTCAGCTTCTGGATAGTAAGGGTCATTGGAAAAAGAAGACAAATATATAGGATGTTTTGTCTGTTTAATGTAGAACATTAAAGAAACTAACTAAAAGTCAGCACAAAATAAAGCCCAAGCATGAGGTTGTACTTGCTGGTTCCCACCAAAAATGCTTTCAGCTACAAGCAGCAGAAACTCCAAATAAAAATGGCTTAAACAATAAGGCCAATTACATGAGATGCTTCTGACTTGATGGGAAGCTCAATGGTCTCAAGGACCCAGACCTTTTCATGGTTTTGCCCTGCCATCCTTGGAGTGTTCAGTCATGATTTCTTCACAGTAGCAAGGTTGCTGCAGCTGTTCCAGATGTCATATGCAGGCACAACCAAATCCAGAAACAAAGAAGCGAGGTCTTTCCTTCCATGCTTCTCTCTTTGCAAAGGAAAGAAAATTTCTCCCCCAAAATCCTCAGCAGAGATTCCTTCTTACCTGTTATCTAAGATTACTACCTTGGCTGCAAGAGAAGTGGCAAAATGAACCTCTGCCACATTTAGCCTCTATAGTGGAAGGAGGTCTCTGACAGCCAGGAAAGTGGAAGCGGGAACTGCAGTGGGAGGAATGTTGGGTAGGCAATCTCATCTTCCAACCAGAGTCAACCCAAATCATCTCCTATGGGATGAAGCCCATGAGGTTCAAGGATAGGATGCATATGGCACCTTCGCACCTCACATTTCATGTCCTCTTCCCTCTTACTTCTCCCCCTCCACCTACAGCTTGTAGTCCAGCTCCTCTTCCCCATGTTAGTCTGTTCTGCTCTTCCCTAGAACAAACTCTAGAAAGTTGCTTAGATCTGAAGTCAACCACTGGAGTCAAACTTTGCCCAAGAAATGCCCTGTTTGAGGCAAGATGTGAAAAAGTGAAAAAGAGAAGTAACAAAAAAATATGCACTAGAATAGGAAGAGAGGAGACATGAGGAGGAGAGAGAGAGAAGGGCAAAACAAATTAAAGAAAAGGAGCAGTGTGTAAGGGAGCCAGGCCCTGATTTGTCTCTTTGGGCTAGTATTTGCCCATCTCAGTCTCAAAACCCTTTCAACTAGTTGCAAAGAGTTCAACTCAAAACACTGAATGGACTCAGTCTTAGATCCCAGTAGAAAGGTCCACTGGTCATACCATGATGTTCAAGACTTCCCAAGGCTCCATATACCATGGTCTAGGTTCCCAGGATCCAGTTTAAAAGATGAGTAATAGGAAAATATTTCTGAAAGTCTTCAAACCCTCCTTTTCATGATCCTTTTCATGACCCAAGCTCTTCATACTATTCTATTCTCTCCATTAGCATTATCCACAGTCCCTGAGCATTCTGTTCTGGGATAAATAGACCTCAAAAATGCACTAAATCCCAAAGTTTGTAAAAGCACTCTGTGTGTGAGCTCTTGCTTCGTTTTCTTGTTTCCTTTACAGCACAGGATGCCTTGAATCTTGAGACATTCCTTATAAACAAACACAGAAGTAGAAGAATATTGTAAAGATCTTATTTTTAGTGATATTTGCTACATAATGAGATGCAGAGAGCCTTTTCGGCTCTTCATTTAGAGAACTTTCAGGCAATTTTCCCCCCACGTATCATTAGCTAGGGTCATTTAAACTTCCAGGTATTAATGAGTTGCATAAAGACGAGGTTTGGGTAGAGAAGGTTTTAAAGTTGTTTCATAAAGCTGTACCACAGGGTTCTTACCTCTGAAGAATGAATCTACCAAATGGCTATATGTTCCTGATTTCCATGTGGTGGGGGGGGCGGGGGGGAGGTGTTGCAGAGAGAAAGAAGAAGAGAAAGAGAAGAAAACTTGAAAAATACCAATAAGAATACACTTCCTCTGTCTATAAAGTGATGGGAACCCTTCATAGGCCACAACCCTGTAGAAATCCTAACACAAATTGTCCTCTCCATCTAGTCCAAGTACAGCATGAGCTGCTTCCAGCCCAGGCTCCCCAATACCACAAGCAAACGCAGCACTTCCTCAGGAAATGGCCCAGGAAGATGTCCATCCACCTCGAGCTAACGGAGCATTGGTTGTGGGTCAATCAGGCTGGTGTGTTAAGCCTCCTTCCTAGGATACGTGGAGTGCTTAAGGCAAGTAGTTTTCTATGTATTTGAACAAACAGCTTTAGATAAAAATTCAAGAGCCAACTTGCTTGTGCGAGGGAGTCTAATCAAAAGACATAATGGTTAGCACTTGGAATTGTGCAAATATTTGGTGTTGGGATAAATTATATCGCTGGCGGCCACTCCTAGAGATCAAAAACTAACTCTGAAGAAGCCCACACAGTTCCGTTTTCCATTCATTCATTCACTCATTCCATAAATATTTGTTGAATGCCCACTATAAGCCAAGCACTATTCCGGTCACTGGAAATACTGTGGCAATAATCAAACCAAAATTCTGTCCTTGTGGAGTTTACATTCTAGTGAAGATAACAGAGGATGTACAAGCTAAATGGTTAAAAAGTATTGAATGCTAGACAGTGACAAGACAAGAGCTAATGACAAAACCCAAATCAGGGAAGCAGGATAGGATATGAAATGTCTGGGCATAACTAAAGGCCACCCTGAAAAGGTGATTTTTGACTAAAACTACTATGGAATTGGAAATTGAGACATATAGATATTGAGGGGAAGGTGTTCTAGGGAGAGGAACAGCAAGCACAGAACCCTCAGGCTAGGGTAAGCTTGTTGTATTCTAAAACAATTAGGTCAGTGCAGCTGGAACAGAGAAAAGGAGGGTGGGAGAGAGTAGTAAGGGACAAGGGCAAAAAAAATGCAAGGAGCCAGATCATTTTCTTTTCTTTACTTCTAAAAAGGTGAAGGTGGGGCAGTAGAAAAATATCTGAAAGGTTGTAGTAAGTGTTAATTGAGCCAATGTGTGTAGGTGGCCTAGCCTAGTGCTGAACACTAGGAGGTCTTGAATTCTAGTCACTTGTCATTTCGTTTAACAGCTTGCTCCACCTCCTCCTTCTGGCTTCCCCAGCCCCCACTTTACACCCTCCACCATCATCTCTCCACCCTCCCTATAGCAAAGCTGCTCTCCTGCAGAGCTGTCACTTTATAAAGGATATGATAAATGCTTCACACCACCGTGATAATAGTCTCTTAAATTTCAATGGGTTCTACACATTCTAGAAGACTTTGACTAGATCTTCAAAACATTTCTGTGAGGAAGGAAGGGTTCCCTTGTTAAAAAGGAAGAAATCACTCTTCAGAGGTTGGGTGACCTATCTAGGGCCACGCAGCTAATGGAAGGCAGAGGAAGACTAGAATTCAAGTCATCTGCTGTCTCCTTCCTAGAATTACACAAAAGTAGAGACGTTCGAAATACCAGTCTTAGCGGAAATGAAGGGCAGTGGCCTATATCAGACACCTCTGGCAGCAGGGCTGGACCAGCACCCGACCAGCTGCTGCATTCTTACACAGCTGGTACTCAGTGGTCACAGTGAAGCCTTGATGGTGTGACTTTAACTAAATGAATAAAGAAGATGGAGTCACAAGCAAAGTCCAGCACTCAGGTGAGCAGGATTTTTACTAATTCCCTGTAACATTTTTCCTCCCAATCCTAAGCACAGGGCCACCCTGACTGGCATGCAGCTGAGCTCAGCAAAAGCCAGGGGGAGTGGGGCTGGCCCCATGGCCAAGTGATTAAGTTCATGTGCTCCACTGCGGCGGCCCAGGCTTTTGCTGGTTTGGATCCTAGGCGCGGACATGGCACAGCCCATCAGGCCACGTTGAGGTGGCATCTCACATGCCACAACTAGAAGGAGCCACAACTAAAACAATATATATACAAGTATGTACCAGGGGGCTTTGGGGAGAAAAAGGAAAAATAAAATCTTAAAAAAAAAAGATAAAAAGCCAGGAGGAGAGAAAAATCAAGTCCACAAATGGTACTGTAACCCAGGAGAACCCTAACTCATGGGCCAAACTTGGCCATGGGCCAAGATTATTAAGAAGGAGTTTGAAAACTCTAAGGTATTTCCTCAAGAAGAGAATAACCTTTAATTTAAGTGTATTTTTGTTCATTCCTAAAAGAGCCCATTTGTATGAGGACATTAAGACCATTGCATGGGCAGCGCCCTTTTCTCTGCCATAGCCATTTCATAAATGAAGCAATATTAGGGCAGAAGTGCCCTTAGACCTGGGTGGCTAGGTCCCTGCCCCAGACCCACACTGTAGAGGCCCCGCTCTGGCTCCCCTTTAGCTGTGCCCCACCCACAGCTAAGGAGTCCAGGAGCCCACAAGGCCAAGGGGACAAGACTGCCCAATCCTACACTGAACATTCTGATACTTGGGGCTCCAAAATCTCCTGTCGAAACACTCAGGGTCTGCTTTGTCCCCACCATGGTGAAACACAGCCCCAGTGTGCCCACCACAAGGCCTGAAGATTACTATCTGCAGTATGCTGATGAAGCTCAGAGATGCAGGCTGGGGTGGCCTCATGAATGCTGGAGGGAATCAGGATGGGAAGAGCACATTTCCTGTACCCACTCTAGGTCCTTCTGCTGGCTGGGCTACAAATTAAATTCACATGAGACAGAATAACAGGAGAAAATCAAACAAAGCTTTATAACATGTATACATGGGAGAGACTGATAAAAACTGAGTAACTTGCCAAAATGGCAGAGGCTCTCACCTTAAATACCATCCTCAGCTAAAAACACAGGAGGATGTTGGGGGTGGGGTGAGTCAGTTATGGGAGATTACCAGGAAAGCTCAGTAAACAAGAGATTATGCAGATTTGTCCTTGCCTTGTGCATTGATAAGCATTTCTAGAGGTAAGGTCATCCCCCTTCTTCCTGGTACAGAGAGGGAGACACCTTTACAGATGGAGATTTCCTTTACAAATGTAAATGTCTCTTAACAAAGGGTAACTTCTACTTCTCAGAGTTTCTCTCATGTCTGCAGTTTTTTAAAAGTAACCAGCCCAAAATAATCCTCATGCCAAAGAGACATATCTCGCGTGGGATGGCCAATTCCAGTCCCCCCCAGAAGAAAAGGGAGGAGCTGAGGGTCAGAAAAAACAATCCTGAAATTCACATGGAGCCACAAAAAACCCTGAATAACTAAAGCAATGCTGAGAAAGAAGAACAAAGCTGGAAGCATCACATTCCCTGATTTCAAACTATATTACAAAGCTATAGTAATCAAAACAGTATGGTATTTGTATAAAAACCAACATATAGACCAATGGAGCAGGATTGAGAACGCAGAAATAAACCTATGCATATATGGTCAACTAATATTTGACAAAGAAACCAAGAATAAATCAATGGAGAAAAGATAGTCTCTTCAATAAACAGTGCTAGAAAAAATTGGATATTCATGTACAAAAGAATGAAACTAGAATCCTATCATTTTCTTCTTCTTCTTTTTTTTTTTTTGGTGAGGAAGATTGTCCCTGAGCTAACATCTATGCCAGTCTTCATCTATTTTGTATGTAGGATGCCACCACAGCATGGCTTGATGAGCAGTATGTAGCTTTGCACCCAGAATCCAAATCCACAAACCCCAGGCTGCCAAAGCAGAGCAAGCGAACTTAACCACTATGCCATCAGGCCAACCCCTAGCCCCTATCTGACACTACTCATAAAAATTAACTCAAAATAAATTAAAGGCTTGAATGTAAGAGTTGGAACCATAAAACTCCTAGAAGAAAACAAAGAAAAAGCTCCTTGACATTGGTCTTGGCAATGATTTTTTGGATATGACACCTAAAGGACAAATAACAAAAGCAAAAACAAACAAGTAGGACTACATCAAACTAAAAAGCTTCTGCACAGCAAAAAAAAAAAATAATAATAATAATGACAAACAACAAAATGAAAAGGCAACCTATGGAATGGGAGAAAATATTTGCAAACAATATATCTGATAAGGGGTTAATATCCAAAATATAAAAAGAACTCACACAACTCAATCATAAAAAAGCAATCCAACTGAAAAACGGGCAAAAGACCTGAATAGATATTTTCCAAAGAAGGCATATAAATGACCAAGAGGTACATGAAAACATGCTCAACACCACTAACCATCAGGGAAATACAAATCAAAACCACAATGAGGTATCACCTCTCACTTGTTAGAATAGCTATTCTCAAAAAGACAAGAGATAAGTGCTGGCAAGGATGTGGAAAAAAGGGAAGCCTTTTCACTGTTGGTAGGAATGTAAGTTGGTATAGCCACTATGGAAAACAGAACAGATTTTCATCAAAAAATTAAAAATAGAACTATCATATGACCCAGCAATCCCACTCCTGGGTGTACATCCAAGGAAAGGAAATCATTATCTCATACAGGTATCTGCACCCCCATGTCCATTACAGCATTACTTATAATAGCCAAGATGTAAGTGATATCCAAGACAACCCAATTGATGAATGAATGGATAAGGACGTACAATGGAATATTATTCAGCCATAAAAAATGAAATCCTGTCATTTGTGACAACATGGGTGAACCTCGAAGGCATTATGCTAAGCAAAATAAATCATACAGCAAGACAAACACTGTATGATCTCACTTATATGTGGAATCTAAAAAAACCAAACTCATAGAAACAGAACCAATTGGGTAGTTGAGAGACATGGAGAGTGCGGAGTAGGGGGAAAAGAGTGAAGCTGGTCCAGAGGTACAAACCTCCACTTATAAGATAAATAAATTTTGCAGATATAACATACGGCATAGTGACTACAGTTATCAATACCACCTTATATATTTGACAGTTGCTGAGAGAGCATATCTTAAAAGTTCTCATTACAAGAAAAAAATTGTAACTATGTTAGGCAATGTATGCGTTAACTAAACTCATTTAGTAATCATTTCACCAGATATACTTCTGTTAAATCACCATGTTGTACATCTGAATCTTACCATATTAGAAGTTAATTCAATCTCAGTAAAGCTGGAGGAAAAAGAAAAACATTATCCAACATTACATGGCTGGCAAGTAGTGGAGCCAGGATTCCCTCATTCATCCATTCTTTCATTCAATGGTTATTAAGCTCCTAGTGTGTGCTGGGTATTACATCAGACTCCATGCATACAGATGGGAACACAATAGCCAAGGCAGCTGCTGCTCAGGTGGAGCTTGCCTTCTGATGGGGAAGACAGATAACAAACAACTAAGACAAGAAAGAAGCAACATAATGACAGATTGGGACAGTGCTATAAATAAATGAATACAGGATATAGTCAGAAGGATTCTGGAAGAGAGTGGGTGTTATCTGAGACAGGATGGTCAAGGATCTGTCTAGCTGCAAGTACAGCTCTTTCCATAACCACTTCCACCCCTCCAGTATGTCTCGGAAGTTTACATGGCAACCAATCTGGCTCCATGTGTTCAACAACTTCTTCAAGTCTAGCAAATGTTTGCAAAGCTTACCATTGCCAATGACTCCAGAATCTTTTCCTAAGATGCTGTAGAATTTACAAAGTGCTTCTCACTTTTAACAGGATAAAAAGGAGATCTGTTTCTGTATTGATACATAACCAGAGAGGAAGGATCGTAAGAAAATTCATTATTAATGTACGCTTTGCTGACTGTGGATTAATTAGTGACTGTAATCTGTAGGCTGCACGTGTGTGCAGGAGTGTCCCCCACATGATGTGATTTGAAGCAAGTTAAAACTCACTCTCCTCTCTCCCTCATCACTACCCCCTTCTCCCGGCCCCCACCAAATCCAGAAGGTCATTCCCACAAGTGTCCTGCAATACCTGAAATCCTCACCCTAGCAATCAAACATGTTATGGTGGCAAGAACAAGGAACACGTCCAAAGATGTGGCCTGAAGTTTAAACCTTTCGCTAGTTTTATGATCTTGAGGAATCCACTTACTGTCTAGGATTTTCAATTTCTGCAACTATAAATTGGAGGAAATGCCCTATTTCTGGAAAGGATATGAGCTAGAGTGTGTGAAAATGTCAAAAGACTACTCAAAAATCATGAATATTGGTCCAGTTGAAATGCCAAGTTTACTTGGAGAAGGTATCTAACTCAGCGTGATTTAATTAGCTGGGCTCCTGCCACCCCTTATTGCTCTACTCTAGAGAACAGGACACACAAGGGCTTGTCTGATACAGGAGGGGGATTCAGGGTGCTGGGGAGACAGGGTAGACTCGTGAAATGAGAGCTTACTGTGCAGCACGAGAGCCCTGGAGACAGTGAGTTAACCAAACTCAAGGCCTTCATACATCTCAGTGAGTTAACCCAACTCAAGACATCCTTGAGGGGAACAAATGGCAAGAAAGAAAGTGTTGAAGAGCAACCCAGTCCACATCACATGACTCCGATTCCTCCAGTGCCTGGGCACAGGCCAGAAGACCACCACAGCCCAGCTGGGCCCCCATGTGAGAGTCACTCACAGAGGACCAACCAGGAAGGCATGATTATCAACAGAAATCAATACTTAGTAAAACTTGGCTGTAATTTCCAATGCACAACTCTGTACTCTCTCTGCCAACATTGTTCAAGGGTGAGGGCAAAGTCGTCTTTCCAGAATACAATGACTGTAAGAGTTTGACCATCCCAGACCCATGAAGAGAAATAAATCCATAGGAAAACGGAGGGTATAAACTATAATGGTAAGCACAGAGACAATATATATGAGTCAATGTAATCAACTACTGACTCTTTTAAAAACAACTAGCTTTAATTGCTTAAAAATAAATACCAAGGAGGCGGCCCAGTGGCATAGTGGTGAAGTTGGCATGCTCTGCTCTTGTGGCCCAAGGTTCACAGTTTCAGATCCCAGGTGTGGACCTAGCACCGCTTGTCAAGCCATGCTATGGTGGCATCCCACATAAAATAGAGGAAGATTGATCCAGATGTTAGCTCGGCAACAATCTTCCTCAAGCAAAAAGAAGATTGGCAACAGATGTTAGCTCAGGGCCAATCTTACTCACAAAAAAAAGAATACCAAGACGGTCAAACTGTACAGGGTATTAAATCCTTGTGCTTTGGATAGGAAAAGAGATAAAATAACTTTAGATGGAGAAAAAATTTTAGTTAAGAGTGCATGCTAAAAATAAAAGGGCAATCTGAATAGAAACCCAACAAAATAAAAATGCAAATATAGCTTTTAGCTTCTAAAAGCTAAAACTATAGGGCTTTTAGGTAAAACATAGAACATTATCTTTATGACCTTAGGGTTGGGCAAGATCTCCTACTCAGGACCGTAACAGAACTAAAATCATAAAAAAAAATGATAAACTGGACTTGATCAAAATTAAATATTTCTGCTCATCAAAAGACACATTTAGAAAATTAAAAGGCAAGCCAAAGGCTGGGAAAAAATATTCTCAATACATATATCTCACAAAGGATTCATATCTGGAATACATAAAGAACTCTTACAAATGAACAATAAAAAGATAAAGCAATCCAACAAATAAGAGGACAAACACATATACCATAAGCCCCAGCCACTCCACTCCAAGATATTTACACGAGAAATTCTTTTTAAATATTCGCAAAAAGATATGTACATAGCAGCCTTATTCACAAAAATCAAAAATATTTCCAAACCCAAACGTCCATTAAAAGGTGACTGGATCAATAAATTTTGGCCTCTTTAAACTATGGGACATTACTCAGGCATAGCAATGAATGAAACTACTGATGCATACCACACACTGACGAATTTCAAAAAACATTGCATGAAGAGAATGAAGCCAGACACAAAAGAGTAAATACTATATGATTCCACTTATATAAAGTTCAAAAACAGGCAAAACTAATGCATGATGATAGAAGTCCAAAAGCGGTTGTCTCGGGGTGGGGCATTGACTGGAAAGGAGAACTTTCTATGGTGATGGAAGTAGTATATGTTTTGTGTGGTGGTTACACAGATGTAAGCAATTATCAAACCTAGCAAACTGAACACTTAAGATCTGTGCATTTCCTTATATGTAAATTATACCTCAATTTATTTTTTTACAATCCACAAAAGAAGTCTGATTGTGTTCCTGTAGTAACAATTAGAAAATATAGTAGAGGAGGAAAAAACTCATCCCAATAGCCATGAAACCTATAAAGTACATAGGAGTAAACACAGCAGAGGAAGTGCAAGACGCTCTCAAAGAAAATTATAAAACGTTGAGAGTAGACCTAAATGAAGATAAATGAACTTTTGTAAAAATATTCACCCTCAAATGAATGAATAAATTCAATACAATTCCAATGAAATTCCCAACTTCATTTCACAGGTAGAAATCCACGGAACTTTCGAAATCAATTTGGCAATACCAAGTAAAGATGCACGTATAAATCTTAGAATTTCCACTTCTAGGAATACGTTCCAAGAAAAAGTGTTATCTTATGCACAAAAAGACAAGTACAAGAATGACCATTGTACCATTCTTTACAAAACACCAGTAAATACATAGGTTGCTTTAATTATTTCTGATTGCTGAATTGTTTCTTTGTAGCTGGAGAACTGGTCTGCATGACGTTGATTCTTAGGAATTTAATGACAAATCCTTTGTGGACTAATTTCAGAGCCAATTTTTTAAAAATAATTTTTTATTCAAAATAATATGCATTCTGTGTTCGTTCGTTACCTCTTTACCTTTCTTCCTGGATTTAATTGCTTCCTCCCAGATTCATTTCACTTCTAGCTGGAATACATCCTTCAGGAATTCTTTCAAAGGGAATCCTCGGTAGTAATTACTATGAAACATTGTATGCCCCAAAATATCTTCATTTCAACCTCACATTAAATAATAATTTTGCTCATTATACAATTCTAGTTCTACTGTCCTTTCTTCTCTTTGAAGATATTAATTCACTGCTTTCCCATACCTAGTGTAGTTGATTACATATGATTATATAAAGTATGATTATAATCTGATTTTCTTGTTCCTTTTGACTAATAGGTCTTTTATCTTTGAAAGATTTTAAAATTTCCTGATTTTCTTTGATATCCTTTAATGTCACTATGGAACATCTCTGTGCTAGGCCATCTCTCCTGTTCAGTACTCTCAGCGTCCTTTCATTTCAGGATCTTTTCTCTTATTCTGTGATTCTGCTGAGGGAAATTTATACTTCTACTTCAATCCTCCATCTCTCTCAGCTTGACATCTCTTCATCCTCTTTCGATGCCTTCTGAGAAAACTCCTTGTTCCAATATTTCAGTCTACTAATATGTTCTTTGGCTCTATCCATTCTCATATGCAGCACATCCACTGAGTTCTTTATTTCTGTAATCATATTTAGGTACCTAATATTTTCAATTGGTTCTTCTTCCAATTTGCTCCTCCCTGCTTTATTTTTTCAATATTTTCCTTTCTAAGGATAATCACTATGCTTTTTTTTTAAATTATTGTTCATACTGTTTCCTCTGGTTTAGTTTATTTCTTTTGTTAAATTTCTTTCACAGAACTTTTACTCCTCTCACGCCCATTTTTTCTTGTAAGCTCATCTTTTCTTCCCTTAAGACTACCAACTGTTTTGCAAATAATATCTACCTGGGAGAGATATAACAACTTAGGCTTTGCTTGTTCTCCAGGTGAGTTAAAGGAGGATAGTCTTCAAGGTAGAAAGTCTCAGAGGTTACAAGCTGAATCCCACCCTGCCACCACCACGCATTCCCCTGGCCTCTAGGGAACATCAATCACTTCATCTCCAGGCACATTCTCATAAGCAGACAGCCTCTGGTCTAAGTGCCTGGACCACTAGATGGAAGGAGAAAGCAAGATAAGGGAATGCTCAGGGGGCATACAGGTGTTGCGGTTACTGGCTTCTTACTTTGGCTCTGGAGCTGCCCTCACATTACCCCGCCACTTCTGCCTGGGACTGCTGCTTTCCTGCCCATAAAGGCAGGCAATGGGTCACCAGACTAATGTAGGAAAGAGAAAGGACACATTAGAAATCTCTCTGCCAGCCAATCCCCTGGATGTCCCTGGCCTTCTTCCTCTCCAGTCTCTCATTCCTCCCACTCTGGCAGCCACACACATTCATCTCCCTGGGGTTCTCACAGTTTTTGCATTAATGAAAATTGTTGAGACCCACCAATCTTTTTTTCCTGTGACATCTACATTGTTTGGTTCAGAGAAGAAAATCAACACCTTGCCAAGACTGAGCCATGTGGGACTCCAGGAATATTAAGGCCATAAAACAAAAACTTTGTCAAGAGAAATTTTTTAAATACGCTGTAAGACAAGGGTACTGATGACTGAGTGCAGAGCTAGAGCACAGGCCAGCCCCTAGCTCAGGCTACACAGCTTTCCTGATCATCCTCAAACCAAAGAGAGAATTTCAGAATCAATCTAATTTAACCAAAGCTCACCAGGGGTACTAGGGAGCAAATACTTGCCTACTTTCAAAAATTGCTCAAAGGCAGTAACTCCTGAGAGGACTGAATAGACAGTGACAAAAATATATCCCACAGGACATAGTCCCTGCCCTTGTCTAATTCATCTTTTCCATCAAACTTCCGTAGCTATCTGTTCCTTTCCCTCCTGATATCAAATCTTTGTCTATTCTAATTTTCTTTATTCTGTTCCAATAAAAAGATATAGCCAATGACTAGGATAAAGAGTCTTTCATGGGCTCTCATATTAGAAAGGCTACAATCTCGTTCCTTCAATGAATTCTAAGTAAACACTAATTACTCTGAGATTGAGCAAGACACTCCCCATGGCTCAATTATGGAAATTCAGTTACAGAAGACAGAATTGAGTGCCTCTTCTCTGCCAAAGGCAACTCAGTATTTGCATAGTGTCCTATGGAAAACTGGGAAAGGAAGCCATGACTTGAGCCTCATGGACATTTGCCTTACTAGAGACATTTTCTCCTGATAAAACAGTATCAATTTAAAAGCCAAATCACTTCTGGATAAAATGGCTGAAGAGTCCCATATACAAGGCCCTTTGAGTAAGCATGAAACAAAAGTGCTGTCATTATTAACAATGAGATTGAAAATAAATCTTTAACTTAGTGAGTATCACAAGACTTCTCCCAAGCCCATCAACTGTAAAACAGGGACACAAGACCATCATCACAGGTTGTTGTGACGATTCAAGACAACTAAGGATGTCCTGACCAATGATATAGCTTCCAGCATTGATGAGCATTTCCTATTTCTCCTCCTTTCTATGATTCTGGACCTAAGTAGACCCACATGCAGACACGCAGACATACCACACCACCCTCTCAGCCTTTAGCTCTATCCTCCTCTCTATTCCCAACCTGTGGTTCTCTGAATAAAAGAAGCATCTGCTAAGACTCTATCCACCTGCCAAAGAAAGTTAAAATTAGAAAAAAGTAGACAATGACAAATCAAGATTCTTTAGTCTCTCCTTTCTTCTCCTTCCAAAGAAACATTAAACCTCAACCTTTTTTCCCCCATCACTACTAAAACAGGAGAAGGTCTTGGAGAAAACCGGCCCATCCTCCAACAAGTTAGATATTATCTCCCATTTTACAGAAGAAGAAACTGAGGCCCCTAGAAGTTAAACGATTTTCCAAATAGACCACAAGCACATGGCAACAGGTGAACTAGAATGCGGGTTTCTGTCCTTCCTAAAACAGTATTCTCCCCATTCCTCCACACTGGAGGTTTTTAACTAGATGCTCAAGTATTCTCAACTCTTCATAGTCTATGCAAAGAGTTGGGAGGACACTGGTATTCTTCAAATCTCATCAACCATTTTACTTCACATCAAAAAATCTCTGTGTCATTGTGGTGGGTTTCAACCACCTATGGTGGACTTTCTGCCACCCTTTGTTAATGGGCTATTCACCAGGCCAATACACGGTCACCATCTAGTGGTGAAAGCTACTAACTGCAGGCTATGCAGCACATTTTAGATTTTTTTCTGCACCCTCTTTACACTGTTCCCTTGCCCACATCCCACCTGTACCATTATTTCCAGCAAACTTCCAGAAATAATTTACAAAGGAAATAAGTACTTTCCAATTATATGAAACAAAGTAATTTTAAAATTATTTTGAGGTTTAGGCATTTACTAAATCAATACACTTAGATTCATATAAAGGTAAAGACCTACCCTGCCAGCAGACTGTTCTTAGCAGCCTAGAGCTTGACACGCAAGAGACATCAAGACAACACTAGATATGAACTACATGACAGATAATTGTAGACAACCGCAATTTGAGGTAAATTCTAGACTCTTCTCCACTAAAGGAGCTCTATGATCTTAGCAACTTCCTGAGAATCCAGCTCCTTAAGCAAAAACAGCTACTTCTAAAAAGGAGGTGAATTCTGATTCTACTCTCAAACAAGGACTTATTGGACACCTACTATAGGCTTAAAAATAATAATATGAAGTAGGTTGGATTCAACAGTCCTCTAGCAATCTTGCTTTTCTCTCGGGGGAACACTCACTGTTCCATAGAGTCTATCTTCATATTAAACAAGTATGTTTTAAATGCCAAATTCTATAATCTTTTTCAGCCCTAGACATCATGAGATTCTCTGCAGCCTTTAGCACCACTGATCAAGTGCTCTTCCTAAGACTCACTCCCTCTTTAGTCCCTTGGTCTGTGCTCTCTGGTTGGATGCCTACCTCTCTGATCACGCCTCTAGTTCTTAGGCCCTTCTTGCCTCCCAAGGTATGTATCCCCCAAAGATCTAGCTTGGACCTCCGTCTCTTTTCATTCCTTTCACTTTATCTTGACAATCTATCACATTTGTGGCTTCAACTATCATGTCTACATCTTCATCCCTGATTTTTCTTCTAAGCTCTAGTTTCACATTTTTAGCTGCCTCCTGGATCTCTCCCACTGGAATTTCAAACCCAACATGTCTAAATCAAAGATCAAGCAACTTCCCCTCCACACTCCTCTTTATTCACCATTTCAATCAATCAGAGTCCATACTCTGCTGCTACTTTAACTCTTTCCTTTCCCAGTGCACTCTCACCTAACCAGTTCCAGGGACAGTCAGTTCTGCATCTGCATTGATCTCTCACCATCCCTTTCTCCCCTCTCTCCCCAAGGCCACTGCTCTGATTCAGGCCCTCGTTCTCTTCTACTCTGACCAACTATTATTGGTTCTACGTCTATTCGTTGAGAACCTATTATGAACAGGCATTTCCTAAGCACTGGGAATATAGCAGGGACCAAGGAGACAGCAGCCTTGCTCTGATGGGGTTTATATGCTATTGAAGGGAAAGAGAAAACAAACCAATATGAGGAATGAGGAAAGGCATAAGGAAAAACTTCAACCTTCTCATCCTTGTCTCTGTGATTCAACAAGATCTCTATCATCATCTCAAATCTTTAGTTTCCTAGTTATTCTGCTCTACTCATTGTAAGTGACCTGTAACGAAACTCAAAAAAATTCAGTTCTACAAAGTTGATGGCAAAAAGGGGAAAAGTAAAAGTCTAAATTATTTCCCCAAACCTGAAACTCTTGCTTAACTTTAAAATCATTTTCACAAATTATCAACTTCTAAACTTCTGAGGGTGGATGAAGTTAATTAGGCAAAAAATTGTACATACGCCTTGTCATAGCAAAAACTGAAACAATTGGCTTCTGTTATTAGGAGGCAAATTAGCAGTGTGTGCCCATTTTGATTATTTAGTTGGAAACAAAGTCTAAATTATGTTTATTGTCCTTACTGGAAGGTATTAACCTATCACATTGACGATTATTGAGCTTAAAATGCAATCAACAAGACTTGTGTTTGTTCATATTCTCAGTCTTAATTGCTGGGTTTTGCCTTATATACTTGAGTGATCGATTTATTAATTCTTTCTGTCATTTAACAAACATTTAGAGAATGCCTACCATGTGCCAGACATGGTGCTGCTTTCCAGGGTAGAGAAATACAACTTTCTGAATGTCCTCCAGAAATGTGCCGTCGAGCATGATGAGGATTTGCGAAATAGTGAGAGAGATCAGAGTTATAATAGAAACTCAGACCAAGTTCTGTGGGAAAAGGATGGTTAGGAGTCAAGTAAAGCTTCACCCAAAGGCAATACTTAGGGTGGGTCTTGAGGGATGAGTGCTTTTCAGTCAAGATGGAGAAGGATATTTCAGACAGAAGGAAAAACTATGTACTCAGCAGTGTGACCCAGAGGGACATTATCTACCGTGGAATCTGCCAACACATGATGTAAGAGTCTCAACTTTAGATACCAGTGGGGGAATAACCCAGCTATCAAATTCGAACAGAAATACCAATATAATACTACACTTGCACAACATTGGCAGATATTACCTAGTTTCTCACGTTAGCTTATTTGACATGTACTCAAATGACTCGTGATCATGCAATATGGATAGATATACACATGAATCCACTCCAAAAGCATAAATCGCCGCTAAACTTTCAGCCAGTGACTCTGCCTTTAACCATTTCAGAATTCCCCCAAGACTTTACATTAACACACTATCAGCGTGCCCAGTTTTCCCAAGGCAACCATGAATTTGTTACAGGAAACTTTAGCTCTGCCGGCTGGTTTGTGTTATCTAGCATTTGACTGTTTGTGTTGTTACCACAGCAACAGGTGGACAGTTAAATTTGGCACAGAACATGTGATACTGCTAAAATATTGCTTTATGAAGTACTTTCTGGTACTATTTCCACCGGAAGTGTTAAAGATAATATAATCAGCCACTGTCTCTGAGGAGGAATCAAAACAGAAGAAGACAGAAGAAAATAAGGGGCTGGAGTCCAAAAGGGTTTCAGAGACCACATCGTGCGGTAAGGAATCAATAGCTCTTACTGGAAAAGTCTCTGAGGCAAACAGTGGGTTAAACAATGCTAATAATGCCAATGTGACCTTCACCCCCCCAAAGGAGAGGGTGCTCATGCTTTGCAACCTACTTGACCACGGATCACTTTCTCACCTAGAGGCTCAAGGAACTTCCATGAAACATACATTGAGGAAATGCCAAGTTAGATAATATTATAAGCTTGAAAAAAACTATATTAAGAACCTTAAATGCATATTACTAAGTGAAAGAGCCAGTCTGAAAAGGTTACACACTATTTGATTCGAACTACATGACATTCTGGAAAGGTAAAACCATAAAGACAGTAAAAAGATCAGTGGTTGCCAGGGGTTGGGGGTAGGAAACAATAAACAGGCAAAGCACACGTTTTTAGGGCAGTGAAACTATCTTGTATGATACTATTGAGGGGGATCAGAATTTGCCACCCAAAAATGTGTCTCTTTGGCTTTTTTTTTAAGATTTTATTTTTTTCCTTTTTCTCCCCAAAGCCCCCCGGTACATAGTTGTATATTCTTCATTGTGGGTCCTTCTAGTTGCGGCATGTGGGATGCTGCCTCAGCGTGGTCTGATGAGCAGTGCCATGTCCACGCCCAGGATTCGAACCAACGAAACACTGGGCCACCTGCAGCGGAGCACGCAAACTTAACCACTCAGCCACGGGGCCAGCCCCTCTTTGGCTTATTTTTAAGAACAAAAGACTCAAAAAGAAACTTTGACCTTCCCCCAACTGCCTAAAAGAATTTAAGATAGAAGGCCTATTCCAGGAAGGAGCTAATACCATAAGATAATTATAATATGAAATAAACTACATGTGGTAGACAGAGAAGAATCTAGCAAGGACCATTTAATCAAAATCAGTCTTCTCCATGTCTCATTGTCTTTACAGGGAATAGTCAACATTTTTTTAATCAAATATTTGCTCTTCCATCTCCATGTAATTGCCTTCCTCCTCTTCGAGGTCCCAAACCACTACTCCCCACATCCTCCTTTGTCTTTAGCTGAAGATAGTATTTAAGGTGGTGGCTTCAGCCATTTGGCAAGTTTCTCAGTTTCCCTGGGTTTCTCCCATGTATACGTGTTATTAAACTTTGATTTTCTCCTGTTATTGTCTCATGTCAACTTAAATTCTTAGACCAACCAGAAGGACCTAGAGGGTAGATGAATATTTCTTCCTCCCCTAAATTATAATGGTGGATATATCATGTCATTATACATTTGTCCAAACCCATGGACTGTACAACATGAACCCTAATGGTAACTATGGATGTTGGGGGACAATGATGTGCTGATGTAGGTTCACTGTAACAAATGTGACACTCTGGTGGGGGGCATTGATAGGGTATGGGAGGCTGTGCATATGTGAGGTCACAGGGTACACGGGAAAACTCTGTACTTTCTGCAAAATTTTGCTATGATGCAGCCTCCCTAAAAAGTAAAAGTCTACTTTTAAAAATTTTATTATGTTCTATGTAGGAAAACTACAAAATCAGAGGAACAGCCTCTCACTGAGCTGTGATCTCCAAGGTCCCTTCTCTGTATGTTGAAAATAGTGCTCCAGGTGAACAATTGTTGACTGAGCCCCATACTAGGCACTGTGGTAGAAACAGGAGAAGCAGAAATCTTGGTCCCCAAGAGTTTGCAATCTGACTGGGAAGCAGGAAAAATGAGAGATAGATATAAAACAACAAGAAAAACATATTTAGCTAATATTTAGTGGGTACACCTCATGTGCCAGTCATGATGGTAGGCGTAGGCATTTAGTGATGAATTGTGGTCCTTCTCTTCATAGGTGGCGAGAAAAATACTGAATAAGCAAAAACACAATTGAGAATGCGTTATGCAGCCTAACAAAGTCAGCTTAACCTCGAATCTTCTTTAGAAGGCTTTTCTGAGGAAGTGACATTGGAACTGAAATATAAGATACCAATCAGTTGAAAATTCAAGGGAACAGTGTTCTAGGCAGAGGAACAGTATGTGTAAAATCCCTGAGGTGGGAACAGCTTTCAGTTCCTGGAACCAAAAGATGCCATTGCAAAGAGGAGAGTGTCCGAGAGGAGAATGGAGAGGTCGCCAGGGCCCAGCATGCAGGGCCTTGAGGACAAGTTAAGGAGTTTATCTGTTATTCCAATGGAAATGGGAAGCCTTTGAAGGGTTTTAGGCAGAGAAGTATCATAATCTGCTTAATGTTTCAACAGCCTAGGACTCTAGGAACCCCTCACTCATTAAGTTTGCCGATTCAGTCACTGATTCATTCTCTGAGAGAATGAATTCCAGAGAAAGAGGGAGCCACTTGCGTTGAAGTTTAAGTGTGACTTCAGCCAAAAGCTCTAGCTGGTCATGAGGGGTGGGGCAGACTTATGAGAAAGCTTACTGTACAACTGAAGAAGCCTCTGTCAGTAGGGCAGTATCTGTATGTGCCAGTCGGGGGGGGGGGGGGGGTGTAGGTTTTCCATTCACAGAACTTGGTTTGAGCCAGCAGGAGAGAAAGATACTAGTAAAAGGAAGGACAAACTGAAAGGTCACACTCATTCCTTAGCATCAGTG
The DNA here is from genome assembly GCF_041296265.1 of Equus caballus. Classification (NCBI taxonomy): domain Eukaryota; kingdom Metazoa; phylum Chordata; class Mammalia; order Perissodactyla; family Equidae; genus Equus; species Equus caballus. The sequence continues at coordinate 66,122,413 of NC_091698.1, forward strand.
CACGGTTTTCATTCCCGAGCCTCTGCAATGGTAACAGTTTTCTCTGAGAGATATGCTACCACCAGTAGTCACAACTAATGCCTTAGCCAGGAAATAGTCCATAGTCAGCTAAAAGCAAGATAGGTCCCAACTGAATGGAACTCAGTAGAAAGAAACAGGCCATTTGGTACAGGCCTCCCCTCCTCTGCATCTTTTTCTTGATCAGTGCTCAACTAGGATCAGGAGACCCAGTTCTAGACTCTCCTGTCACAATCAGCTGTGTGACCTTGAGTAAGCCACTTCACTTCTCTGAGCCCTTTTCTTCCATCACCTGTAACTAGTGAGAGTTGAACTATATGCTCATGAAGGTCCTTTTCCATTCGAACTTTGATTCCATGATTCTCTCTATCGAAAGCAAGCCCATCCTTGAGACCTCTCACAGCAGCCGTGAGGGGTGGAGAGGGAAGTGGGGAGGAGGCAAAGGAGCGGGGAAGAAGGAAGGTTCTGCATTTTAACAGCTGCTGACTTCACACCAGCCTTGTAACCTGCTGGGTCACTCCCTGGTGACAAGGACTGGGCTTGTTAAAGAGCAGCTCAGGGGCTGTGAGAATCCCCAGAAGCAGACGCATTCTGCCCTGTGCTCCACGCAGCCCGTTTCCTTCCCAACCCTCCAAGCAAGTCCATGATGCACGATTCTACCTCAAACTACCAAGGCGGGAAGAGCCACCCACTGGGGAGGCAGAGAGCTTCCGAGTGCGCCTGCTCGCCAGGAGTCACTGATGATAACCAAAGACTGCAAGATCGGATTGCTTTTGAACATATCCAAAGTTTGGCTTTTACAGATTAAAAAATCTGATTCTATTAGTGATTTTCGAAATGGTTTGTATTCTGACATGATATTCTCATACAAAGCAGTATAAGGGGGGGATAAAAATCAAATCAAGATAAGATTTGCCCTGTTGACAATTGTTGAAACTGCATGATGGGTACATGTGGATTCCTATACTATTCTTTTTTAGTTTCATATCTATTTGAAATTTCGCATATTAAAGTTTTAAAAGTAGAGTGAATTTGGAAACTCTAAAATGTACCCATGTTGCATTTTACAAATATATGTGTAAGTTCCCTGAATAAAACTAGCTGGCTGGAAAGATCAGGGATCAGCAAACTATGGCCTATTGCTTGTTTTTGTAAACAAAGTTTTATTAGAACACAGACATGCTCTTTTTTTTTTTTTTTTTTTTGGAGGAAGATTAGCCCTGAGCTAACTACTGCCAGTCTTCCTCTTTTTGCTGAGGAAGCCTGGCCCTGAGCTAACATCCATGCCCATCTTCCTCTACTTTATATGTGGGACACCTGCCACAGCATGGCTTGCCAAGCGGTGCCATGTCCACACCCGGGATCCGAACCGGCGGACCCCGGGCCGCCGGGAAGCGGAATATGCAAACTTAACTGCTGCGCCACCAGGCCGGCCCCCATGCTCATTTTTTATGTATTGTCTATGGGTGCGTTGGTGCTACAACACCCAAACTGAGTAGTTGCAACAGGGACCATGTGGCCCGCAAAGCCAACCATGTACCGTATGGCCTATACAGAAAAAGTTTGCTGACCCTAATCTACAGATTGTAGGTTAAGCAACCTTTTGCTGGCGTGTACCTTGGAGACTACAAACACCTGATCCCAACTCTAATCCCTCAGACTGAGCCGTGACATTAAATGTCCAACAGGAACAAATAGCTAGTCAGGGCTGTCTGATAGAACTATCCGTGATGACGGAAATGTCTATATCTGCATTTACTTATACAGCAGCCACTAGCCACATGTTATTACTGAGCATCTAAAATGTGTCTAGGGAGACTAAGGAAGTGAATTCTTTATTTAATTTTAATTAATTGAAATGTAAATAGCCACAGATGGCTAGTGACTACCATATTGGACAGCACAGAGCTAGAATTCTGATACCTTACCCAGTGGAGTGCTGGTAAATGTTTAATAACAAGGCAGGTGCATGCACGTATATGTACACGCACACACCTTGATTTGTAAATTTGGCAAATTCACTGATTTCCATGGTGTAAATACTCCCACTGTGGTAGATTTCAAACTACCAAAAGCAGAGTTGAGAAGAGATGCACAGGACAACTCTCATGGGCCAGCACCTGCCAGCTCCAGCACACCAATGGCCAGCCCTCCGTTTTTGGAGCTAAAGCAGACAAGGTAGCAAAGAAGTTCAGATAAGCCAGAGGTGACCAGAGATACAGGATTCATTTGTGGCTCTGAATTAAGGCAGGAAAAGAGAACAAGTACCAAAAGCAAACTTGTCTCAAACACGGGAAGGACAACTAAGGAAGAAAGTGAAACCTAAAAGGACAACGCAGGGAGAAAAGTTAAATGACTACAGAACAGCCTCCTTCCAACCTAGCCTCATCTCTTCTGAGGAACACTCCATGTTGAGGAAGATCCCTTTCCCTAGGTCTGGGACTACTGGTGCCCAAAAAAAACAAAAGTAAACAATGTTACTGACTTCTCAAATCTAGAATGCTAGAAGATTCAAAATAAGTTTAGTGTTAGCAATAGAAATCATCCCAGCAGCAATCCTGCTTCAAACCTACTGCCATGAAAAGAACCAGACTGCAGAGGGAGAGGGGCAGAGGTAACTAGCAAACAGGCAGCCTGCTAAAAGTAATTTGTCACCGACTCAAAATAGAATCAGAGATCTTCTAGGCTGGCAAGGCCTGGACTCCCATTCCTCTGATTCCAGTCATGGAGCATGAAGACTTTTATCCTTAGGGTGCGTTGTCACTGAAGGAGCCACCCACTCGCCTTAGGCACTGTTTTAAGATGGGGAAAGAGTGGGAAGAGAAATTGAGCTGTCTGGCACAGGACACAAGGAGAGCTGGGGAGCAGGGAGGAGAAAAGAACAGGATGAAGCTTATGGAAGTAAAAGGGGCAAGGAGGAAAATGGGGGGACAGGGAATCCTAGAAGTAAGAAGCCAAACTAAACTGAATACAAGCAAATACTGTAGAAGACATCAAAGACCCAGGGCACCAGAAAAGGGTGGAAGGGTAGAAAAGTCAGTGAAGTATTCAATAAATGCTTCCTGAGCTGCATCACCAACCTTGGTGCTGTGCTGCAGAAACAAGGTAAGTAATGCCCAGGCCCGAGCCCCAGGTGCATACTCATGAGGGGGAGAGAGCTGTAAACAGGAAGTTACAATATGGGATGATGGGGTTGACGGGGAAGGGGAAGTTTTGGAAGTAGAACATCTAACCCAGCCCTGGGGAGTCAGGGAATTATTCCTAAAAGAAATGTCATCATCAAGACCAGAATCCGAAGAACACGTGAACAGGAACTAACCAGGAAAGAACAGTCCAGAAAGCCAGAGTGGTATATATCAAGACTTAGGGCCAGAGTATGCCTAGTCCACTGGTGTGGGACCAAACATCCCTGTTAGCCTGGGATGGCCCTAGTTTGTTCTTCTTGTCCAGGTGTATCAATAACTAATTATCAATAAACACACTTTAAAAATGTCCCCGTTTTGGATGATAAGTTATGTGGTCTCTCTATCTTCTGGCAGGACTTGGAAGAAAAAGGAACCTGAAGAGACAAAGACAGAGGCTGGCCCCTGCCCCTCACTTCCCACCTCCCTGCTTTCTGCTGCAAAAGGAATCTATGCGGAGTCCCGGGGGCCTGGCAATAGAGCAAGTGTGTTCTGGAAGGGTAGACCAGCAGAATGATGAGTGGCAAGCCGAATTAAGGGCAGGTCCTGCCAGTCCAGGGAAACAAATGGGAAAAGTCAGACTGAAGGAAAAGAAGAGTGTTTCTGAATGGCCCAATGGACTGGAGCTGACAAACCACGGGAAGTGATTTAAAAGTGCCTCCAGGTAAAACCAGAGAGAAACTTAACTACTATCACCAGTTAGCATAGAATTTTGACCTTTCATCTAAATTATTTGGAGCAAATGTACAGGGGAATTTAATTTTAGAAAACGGGCAAAGAGAGTCAGAGCTAGACTTCCTCCTCCAACACACACAGCACAGGTGGAGAAGCCCGGGGGGAGCTGAAGTTCCCCAAATGCTCGGTTGCCATCACAACGGAAGAGAATATAACCTCTTTGTTACCAGGGCAGGCAATTATGTGAGTGTTCCTGGAAACCTAAGCCCTTTTGTGAGTTAGAGATGATGGAACAATAACGAAAGAAAGACAATCCTTTTATCACCAGAAAATAAGTGTTAGTTTTCAGACAACACTTCCGCATCTCGATGCCTGGGTGATGTTTTTCAGTGACCAACACAGGACTTAGGAAAAGACGTCGTGTCATGCTGTTCAAGGTCACTAAGATCTGGCCTTGCCCCCAGGTGTCAGGTGGGTAGAGCTGACCTGGAGACTGAGGTAGGATGTTTGAGGTACGCAGTACTGTCCTGGATCATTGGTTCCAGGTAATTCTGTCTGTCAGCCAGACAGGGAGTCAGGGAATCTTGCCTTACCATCTTTGTTTGCCTTCTTACTGAACCCTCTGTGGCATCTCCTCTCCCATCCCAGTTTCCCCATTCCTACTTGTTCTTTTATTTCAGTTCAGTGGAGTTCCCAAACTACCCCCAGAATCACTGGGAAAGCGACCAGTATTACTCTTCATCAGTGGCTGGTCCCACCAGTAGCCATCATTGTACTAGACTCTACTAGTCTTGACCTGTCCTGCCTTCATGGGCACCCACATTTCCATTAAGGGAGAGACTCGGGCAGTTGGGTGTCCTTTACCAAGAAACCTTACTTAGCCAAAATATTCAAGGAGGGAGAACTGCTCATTCCAGTCAATCTTATTCTCTAGTAAACAAAGGATTCAAGACCAGGGCCAGAATTTCAGTAGGCTGTGGTACAAAGGGGAGATATGAGAGAGACCTTCATTGCCTACTGTTTATACCTGAAACCCGTGGACTCTTAAAATATCAAAAACAAGTACTTTGGAAATCATCTATCTCAGCCTATTCATTTTATAGATAAATTGAGGCCTAAAGAGATTATTACCCAAATCCACATAATTCATTATAACAAAAGGATGTGTTACAATAGGAATGCCATATGTGACAGGCAGAGACAGGCCCACTTTGAGCTGCATCTGATGACCAGCAGGCTTTCTTCTTGATAAGAGAACATGCATAGTTTGATAAATAGTTATTGGTCAAAAGTCTAACATGTGGTCCCCAGTATGCAGTCAAGAAGGGAGGCATAGAGGCTGGCATTCAGATGGAAAGGCACCCAGATGGAGAGATCCATTTATCCCAGGATCTCTTAGAATTACTCTATTTGGGTCAAGGTTATATTTTCTGCAGGGCTGGAAGACTTGCGAGAAAAAACAATTGGTCCTGGCCACTTATTCTTGGTTAGTCCAAGAAAAGGACAAAATTATCCTTTTTATCCATAGCAAGTAAAGTGTGGCCAGTAAAATCAGCAATTAGATGGACTTCAAGCAACAGCAAACATTCAGAATTTGCTGCACTTTGGAATATCAACTGGGATGACTACTAGATATGAGAGGAAAATGGAAAATTAGGAATAGAACACTAAAAGGAAAAACAATAGGGTTGTTTTCTAGATTTTACTGAGACTTCATACCTGTAACTCTCTGAAGTGGGAACCAGGCTCATTTTTCTGGTTAAAAATGCCTGTTTATACTCAAGTGCCCTGTAGACATATCATCCCAAGTGTCGTCATGGCCAATAGCAAGACTGTTGAAGTAAAACCTATAAAACCATGACTTGACCCAGAGGACTCCTCAGAGAGAGGTCACAGTTAAAGAGACATAGTCCAGTAAACCAAAACATATTTTCAAAATAACTTTGCTTGTGTTTATCAAATACTGTGAATGGAGGTACATCTCATAAGGTTCCTTTCCTTCCCCATCCACTTTCCTCACACCTGCAGTTCACAGAATGCGTCTCTAATCCAAACCTTTCAAAGAAAACTCTTCCCCCAGCTCCATCCCAAGCCTCTTGTTTCCCTCATCACTTTCCCCCTCCATCCAACTACGTTGCAAAAGTCTAGAAAACCTCCCCAGCAGAGACAGAACACTGCTTCAACAAAGGCAGAGAAGACATTAAGCCAGCCTTCCCTCTCCCTCCATCTTGAGCAGATTAGATGAAGAAATGGCTGGACTCTCATTTATGAATAAGTTTAACCCCTCGTGAGTAAGACATGGGTAGATCTACTAAACATTTAAAATAAGCTATTAAAGGATAATTTTTCTTCAAGGTAAAGCATGACTCGTACAAAGAGACACATCTGTATGAATAATTTTATTTTACTTATTAGTTAATGAGGGAACCCGTAAGATGTTATAACACATAAAAAGGAAAATCAAGAGCAGACACATACACAGGCAATCAGGAATGCTGATATCATGCAAGTTCAAAGAATGAAAGATGCACAGCCCAAGAAAATCAGATAATCCAGAAAGAGGCACTATATAACATCTGGTAATCCATTGAAGGGACTCTGCAATCATTTCTTCCGGGCAAGGTCTAGCATTTCCACATTGACAAGGGCCCTGCTGTCCCTGCTAGTGCCTACCTGCTGGCATTCACCCAATTCCTGTGCCAAAATGGCCAATCCAGATGTGGAAAGAGCTATCGCTCATCTTGGCGGAACTCACTGGCACCCTGAATACTCTTTAGTCCCACCACACTATCCTATAGAGCAGGAAGAATCCCACTCCCTGAACTTCATGCGTATTTTGCTAAATAAACCTGAGAGGATGCCTTTTACCTCTAATGCTATACGGTGGTCTTGGTGACATAAGCCACCTTATTTTTAGCCCTGTCTTCCTAACATCCAGGTATTATTCCACAGGGACTAGACTGGAGGATGGCGTGAGTGTTTACCGCTAGCTACATTCAAGATCAGCACTCCATTTCATCAGGAAGACTCTCACCCTGGCTAACACGACCCATTCTCATTTCTCCCCTCTCCCTCTCCCCTCCCCCTTCTGCCTCTCTCCTCCCTCCCACTCCCCTCCCCCAACACAGTTTTTTCCCAGATGCTCCATGGTCCCCCATGCAAACAGATTATTGGCAGGTACAACCCACCATTCCTTAAGACTCAACTAAATCCTGAGGTAAGAACCTCAGCTAAAAGCCCTGAAGCTAAAAGCCCTTCTACTTAGAAGTGTCTTCCTGGGGAAGGAGGGTGGCGTGCAATGTTGTGGAGAGCTCAGTCTTCGGCCTCAGAAAGATCAGAATTTTAATCCCAGATGTGTCATTATCTATAAAATTAGATTAATAACGTCAACTTTTTAGGGTTGAGGATAAAAATGAAATAGTGTATGTAAAATACACTGCAAAGATATCTATTATTTTTATTTTTCATTATCCTGTTGGTCACTCTAAGGGCTGGTAGCTACCCTGGCTTTGCTCCCATCAATATTATTTATCAGTTGCATTCTGCATCTCATCTCCATAAAAGGCCTCTCATCTCCCCTCCCATGTGGTTCATCTGTATGTTTCCTATCTCCCCTTGCTCCAGGCTTAATGTCTCCCACTTTACTCGCTGATGAAAGCGTGCACCCAGTTCTGATGCTCTGACAGCTATACTGTATACCTGCACTGACACTAGCCCTCAGCAGTTATGCATCTATAAAAAGAAAGGCTGCCCCATCCCATTTTACCCAAGGCCCCTGGCATCCAGTACCTGAGCCATTGAAATTGCTTTGGTTTTGAATAGAAGTTTGTCAAAATCTTCATAAAGGGCTCATATGCAATTCCATTATCAAGAGGCATGTCCAGAAATGACAATGGTAATGAAAAATATTGACTAGAGCAGCAAAGCTCAATTTTTTAGCAGTCAAAATTACACCTTTTCATTAAACTGAGGCCCCAGAGAGCAAAAAAAAAAGATAATTAAGCAGACTTATGATGAAAAGTTACAGATAACTTCTTCCTGTTCAAGGTAACCAGAAGTGCAGACACTCAGAGAAGGAAGCATGTTGTGCAGAAGTCTAGGGGAATGGCCTCCAGGGGCATTTAAATTGTCATCTCTTCCCACAGCAGCTTCTTCCTCCCTAGTCCTCAGAGGCAGTCTCTGAGTCAATGTCAGTAGCATGCGACATCTCTGACCTCCTGGAGAGATGCAGGGAGCTCAACAGCAACAAATAGACCCCGTAGAAGAAACTCCAGAAGGCAATGTCCAGACTCGCACAGCATACCACTAGCCTTTGCTCAAAATCCACCAGGGGTTGGCTGTTGCCTACTGTATCAAGCCCTAACTACTCAGCTTGGCACCCAAGGTCGTCTTCAGACCAGCACAGGCCTGCTTTCCCCATCTGTGCTCCACTTCTCCCCCTACCCACTCCCATGCTGGTTAATCAACTCCTTCCCCACACTGTGCCCCGACCACTTCACCTTTGTTCATGCTGTGCCCACAATCACCTTTTCCAACCCTCACTCATGCCTTGATTCTCCATACTCTCATCACACTGATGTCTATATTTGTTCAAGGTCTGTTACTATCCTCTCCTTAATTAGACTGTGCATTCATCAAAAAAAGGGATGGGAATGTTTACATTTCTGTATACCCATAGTCCCTACCACAAGGCTGGATTCATAATAAGTTTTCAATAAATGTCACTGAACAGTTAACTCTCTTCTAGGTAAACAGAGCTGAACGTAAATGAGCATATTTTATGTCAAAGGTGAAGGGAAAACAAGGGAAAAGAATTCATGTTTGATGAATTCTAACTAGAAACTACACTGTGCTTCCCACGTTATCTTATGAATTCCTTGCAACGTCTATGAAATTGTGCTATCCCATTTTACAGATTAAAAAAAAAATTCCAGAGACATTAAGCAACTCTGCCAAGGGTAGGACAATTTGTAAATGACAGAGCACAATTCATATTCACCTCAATCTAACTCCAAAGCATGTGCTCATTCCAAGAATTTTTATCATCATCGTCACCATAGCCATTCTCATCTGCAGTAGCACTGAGCCATTTAACTACAGAGAGACCTTTAATGGGTGCTCTCTGCATCTTTTCAGGCTACAGACCTTAGGTAGACAATAGAAGACAGGAACCTATCCGTGACAAGGAAAAATTTTTACACTTCCCTTGACCACTTTCCAGAAGAGTCCACCAAACAAGCAAGGAGCATATGTCCCAAAAGGCCCCCACCCACATATTGATTCTTCTCCCATCTTTGACCAATTCACTGACTGGAGCAATGGTGAAGACTTGGGTCATCTGAATACACAAAAAACTCAAAGGTAGTTCAAGAAAAGGAAAATTAGGAAAGTCCTTACTCCGCCACATCCTAGTTGTGTGTCCCTGGATAAGTCTCTTCACTTCTTTGAGCTTTAGTTTCCTCATCAGTGACAGGATCCTTTGAGACTCCACAAGATGATGTGACACTAAGTGCTATAAAAATGTTGAAAGTAAAGATCCTAAATTCTCACATTAAAGTATAGATTTGACCTTACCTCTTTTGGAGAAGATATTTAACCAAATAAAGTGATTTCTGAAGAAGAATAATTTTATTTATTTATTTATTTATTTTTGAGGAAGATTAGTCCTGAGCTAACATCTGCTGCCAATTCTCCTCTTTTTCCTGAGGAAGACTGGCCCTGAGCTAACATCTGTGCCCATCTTCCTCTACTTTATACGTGGGACGCCTACCACAGCATGGCTTGCCCAGCAGTACCACGTCTGCACCCAGGATCCAAACTGGTGAACCCTGGGCCACCAAAGCCAAACGTGCACACTTAACCACTGTACCACCGGGCCAGCCCCCTGAAGACGAATAATTTTAAAAGGACAAAATTGCACCTCTTGCACAAATACAAAATATAAAATAAATATATGTCAAATATTTTATTTTAACTCAAGTAGTGAGATAATTAGTACAATGTTAGAATCAATTTAAAGGAGAATTCAAAGAATACACTACGTATACACAATAAGGAATGCTGAATTTACGAATAGATGTAGTCAATATCCACATGGCAATAATCAGTTGCATTCCATGGGAAAAATTTTGTTTGCATTTCTACTGACAAGAATCATTTGTGTTATACTTAGCGTTCTACAACTTAAAGATTAAATAACAGCTCAAAGACAATGGGAGTAGGTCACTATAGAATCAGATAATCCAGATGGATATGCTAGACAACACCTAGGATTCCATACGACATCCAGTAATTTTCTCTTCCATTGCAAAATCTTTCACAATTTTTCCTTACATGGTTAACACGTATCCCATCTTGCCAAGATCCTGTCCCACGGGAGAAGCAAGAAAACAATGACAGAGTCAACAATGAAGAAGGGAAGAGTAATCTGAACGGTTAGAGGTCCATAAACCAGACCTTGCTTCCCTGACCTTATAGGACATCCCCTGTTTAGTGAGCTTACCTCAGCATATCCCGATGAGAGCCCACCCTGGGTGAGTGCTCAAGCAGCATTCCATGCCTTAACCCAGCATTCTCTCTGAAGGAGGTCCTCAGGAATGATTTAGGATTAGGTGCCTGCTATGTAATAAGTCAGTGTTGCCAAGGAAGCAAGACCCTCAATATCACCTGGGAGCCTGTAAGAATGCAGACTTCCAGGCCACATGTTTGACCTCCTGAATCACAATCTGCATTTTTAACATGATACCCACATGATTTGTATGAAAATGAAAGTTTGAGAAGCAGGGGTTTGAGTAATCATATCTCTATAACCGATTATCTGTGTCACCTTGATCAAGTCAATTCACTTCTCTAGGCCTCAGTTTCCTCATCTGTAAAATAAGAAGGCCAGGTCAGTGGTCTTAGAGGTCCCCTCCTGGTCTCTGAATACTCCTTACAGAGGTTTTTTTCTGATGTCAAGCTCCAAGTTAATGCCATGCCAGCAACTTGTGGAGCTGGGGTCATACAGAGATTTAGCGAAGTCTTGCTTACATTTTCCTCTTCTTGACCTTCTTTGGAGAAGATAAATTGACACAGTGACCATAAAGATATTATCCCTCATTCTGGGGCACCAATGATGTGCCCAGTTTCCCCGATAACCAAATAAATAAGAAATCTTACCATCTGCTTTCAAGTCAGGATTTTCCACAGTTTTGCTCCCTGATTGAGTGTATTGCTTTTAAAAGTCCCAAAATAATCAATTCTGACAAGATTCAGATATGCTTTTCAAATTATAAAAGCACGCAACACAAATTTCCTGACAACTTGATAAAAATGAGAAAGTGAATTACTAGTTTCCTATTTTTAACTTGTTTTCTTCAAGCAAGCCTGCTCATTCTGCAGGGAACCTGTGACCCCAGAGCAGCCCAAAGGAGCACAGAACTTTACAAAGCCCTGCCCCCACCATGGCAACGTACAGCCCCCTCTGTAGACAGCCAGAATTCCACTTAGTCCATGTTTGAGGGATGTGGAGGAGTGAGGGGGAGGAATCACGTAAGGAAGCTTCCAGGTGGATGCAAATAGTACTACCTACATGCAGATGAGGTGTTTTTCCTCATTGTTCTTCAATCCACGCACATTGCTACTATCCCAGAATGGTTTCCCAGCTGAACTCAACGTCTGCTTGAAGTTTATGTAGAGCACAAAGATTCTGGTACCCATGAGTTCCACAGCAATATTCAAGCTCTACTTAGCATCATTGCTCCAATCAAGAAAAACTAGTTGCAGCCATTTCCCACATTTGTCCATTCAGTTGCCCCCTCTGCCCCTGGATACTAGGACCCTCCTGCTGCCAAACTAATCTCTTCTCTCTCCCCAGATTACTCAACGGTTTGATGAAAATTTGTAGAACACTTACTGTCTGCCAAGTCCTGTGTTAAGAGCTTGGGCTTTGGTGGTAAACAACACATAGGCCTAGATCTCTCGTGAAGCTCAGAGTTTGGTGGGTTTCATGGATCTTGTAATGATAGAGACAAACTCACTTCAGCATGTAATTTCAGCCTGTAACAGGGGGGGCTGATCTGGTCCCAACATTGAAGAAGGCTTCTGTGGTGGGTTAATTTCTTGAACAATCAAAGAACTTCCCTCTATGACCCACAGTTTCCTGTTTGTGACTCTCCCCATACAGTCAGAGGCATTCAGTACTCTAAAAAAGGTATGGAATTTTCATAACAGTAATACAAAGACAACGAAATAATCCATTCTCAGTTTTTGAGTTTTAAAATAGACTTTTAAATCTGCTATCAGAGCAAATTGACTTGAAAATCAAAACTTTCATTGGTAAGTTCTTGGACTTCATGAGAAATAAGTTTAGGCTTTTAGAACTTAAAAAGCCTTAAGTATCAATAGCAAAACCTTGAAGGAGTTCTTATCAGATTATTCCAAGACAATTCTACAAAATGAGGATAACTCAAGAGTCAATTTACATATTTACTTGACCCCCAGGGGTTAGCTGTGAGGAAGAAAGTCAGGAAGGCTGTGGAAATCTTGTGACCAGATAAAAGCCATGCATTATTAGATGTTGAGTGTTGGACTGCCCTGCCATGAATGGTATGAGGATATGGTTAATTGCTTCTTGATGATAATGACCATCCCCCATGGCCAGGCAAGACGGCACACCTTGACAGAAGCCAGATGTATAGTCTTCGTGACAAGAGATGAGTCAAAAAGTGGTCACAGAAACAGATATAGTGCAGCTAGAGAGCAAAGACTTGATGCCCTTTCAAATGCCTTGACAATTTGCAAATACTCCTACAAACAGAGACCCAAAGGTGGGGGAAATATTCAAGGTGACTAAATTTGCTTCTGGAATTATAGAGAAAATCTTGGAAGTGATTGAATTTAATGGGTTAACAAAATTGCAGTTTTTCCTGCCATTAGCCAAAACATGGCTTTAGAGAAAGATAGTTGAGATACAGAAAAATGAATGTTTGTGCACATGAGCTTCGCAGGTTAAATATACAACACCTGCTACATTTCCTTAAAGTGACAATTTAAGTGGGGACCTATCTGATAAGTAGGTATTTGCCAAGTGAGTCAGACATTCCAAGAGGAAACAGCATGTATGATGCCAAGGCCTTGAATCAATATGGGATTTGATTAGCTTAAGGATTTCATCCTCAGAGCAAGCAGTGGCGAGGCACTAAAAGATTGTAAACAAGATAATTACACCGTCAGACTTATGTTTTCACAAGATCATTCTCTGCTGTCACCAACCCCTGCCTACTCTAATCCTCATACACATTCATCTCTCCCAAAGGCTCTCCTATTCCATTGCCCCATATTCCAGAACAGTTCCCTCTCTCCCTACTAGTGGGCTTTTTTTCCCCATCCCTACAGAGTTTTCCCTGTCCCTGGTCCTTACAACACCCTAGACAGGTTACTTTTTGAGAGGTTAAGATGAGAGTGCCAGGTGCTATCATGATATTATGGTCAGGGACCAAAGAATGATTTAATCTTGCCCTGTTAATTACCCCTATCCCTCCCAGCTAAGTTCTAGGGAAGTATTCACAAGAAACAAATGCAGAATAGAAATCAGAGTATCATTTTATTCCTAGCTGCATAAGCACACCTTATGCAGGTACATAGCTCTGATTAAAGGCTAAGCTGGATCAAGTTTCAAGATCAAAATGGGGTCTCCTATTTACTCCCTGCCTCCCAATTCTAAACAAAGCAAAGATACTCAGACACATCAATTGGGAATGAAGAAATAACTGAGCCTATAAAAGAAGAGACTAGATTCTGACCTTTTGAGGCACAGTCATCCCTCTCCCCCACTTTGAGGCCTAATCCAAGACCCCGGCTCTCACCAGTCACCTGAGCAGAAGAGAGTTATGCTTGAAAGCTCAGGACTGTCAAAGGGAGAGAGAGAGAAGTATCCACTCCCCCACCTTCATTTTAATACTTTGGGTTGTATCTTAATTCACTGTATTGACTACCAAGTCTATTAATCATGAACACCACTGTCACCCTTGAGGGAAGAGCCAGAAAATTCTCAGCGAAGTTTTGTTCAAAAGGTTGCTGTGCGAATCAAATGAGAAAGCAAACGGCTTGTAGTCATCTCAGTAATGGTTAAAACTTGTCCTCAGTACATCGCCTCGCCCACAGAAATCTGGGAGAGGACTGATGGAGTAGGCTCCAAAGGATTCGTTGCCATACTTGCAAAGTGAAACAGCAAGAAAACCCCTTCGAGGACACATTTTTTGGTCAGGGGGTGCTTTCCAGGGCCTCTCAAGAATCACATCCCAGAGGTTACTGTCTCTTCATCTTTCTTATAAGGCCAGATCTGGGATTATTTTTGTGAAAAAAAGTTGATGCAAGGAGAAAAAAATTACAAAATATTTTCTCTATCATGTGCTACTGTCAACTCAAACAATCCATAACCAATCTATAAATCAAAATTGAGGTGAGTTTATTGTGAGCCAGATCTGAGGAGTAGCCCAGGGCCTTCCTTCCTCGAGGAAGGAAGAGCACCAAAGAAGTGTGGTGTACGGAGTGGTTATGTACCACCTTGGAACAAAGAGCACACATCACCAATGATTGGAATGTCTCTTTTTACAACAGTCACAAGATTGCCTAGCTGGCACAGCACAGCGATTCACATAGCAGGAAGCAGGTCTGTTGTCTTGAGCTGAGTGGGCACAGGAATCAATTCCCAGCCTAGGGAGAGATGCTTATCCTTCAGGAAATGCCAATGTGGGGGAAGTTTCACCTTTACCTTAAGAGCATTTGTTCTCATCGTTGGGACATAGCAAATGCTTAAAGCAGATGTACACTGCATGCTCAAGAGCCAACATCAGGCCCTTTTGGAAAAACAAGGTCAGGCCCAATTAGTTTTACACCAAATGGCTTCCTCATATACTCCCATATATCCTATTGCTTGTCATTTGTTTATCACTACCAATGAAGCATGACCAAAGTCTAAACTTTATTTCCAATTTTCCCCCCAAAATACTGGCTCAAACACTGACTTACAGTCTGTCTTCTGCTGTTTGATGGTAAAAAGATAAAGATATTACTTTTTCATTTCTAGAGGCAAATACTAGAAGCCTGATTGTTATATCTTACAATTAAGATTTTCAAAAAACAAAGACTACTGATGCAATAATCCAAATGTCAGCTTAAGTGGGGGGAATTGATCAGAATAAGAGAGAAAGTGGCCACAGGAGGAAGCTCTGGCCACAGGAGCGGTGGGCTCCCTTCTTTTGAGTCAGCCATGCTGAGGGACATTCTCAGTCACCGCCATCTGCAATCTTTCCCTGTGTCTCCTACGGGGCAACCATGAAGTGATGATCTTAACATAATAGCAAAGAATCAACATTTCCCTCTTATTTTCCTGAAAAATGATATAAAATTATCCAAAAGTGGCAAGAACAAAGAGAAACAGAGACAAATCCCATTTTCAGCAAAACTGGGAGACAATTAAAACCTCAGAATCCCACCATCCCCCAAAAATGCAAGAGTTTCAAGCAAAAGTTGTAATTTGAAGGGGCATTGTAGGAAAGAGCAGGAAAAAAAAGATTCTAGAGAGGAAGACTCAGCTACAGTTTCCATAAAATGTGAAACAACACACACTTCTTGAAGGCGAGGAGTACACTGTGAGGGGCACACACTGTGATGTAAACGTTGGTTTGTAACAGAAAGGACAAGGATATACAAACTGGGGGTGCACCCATGAAACCCCAGAAACAGAGGAGGCTGGATAAATAAAGAAACACATGCCACGTTTTCAGTCTGTGTCTATGGCATCAAAGGAGAAGAGGCTCATGAATTAAAAATAATAAATAAATAATAAATAAAAAGCAATAGAGCTGACTGTCTTCATTGGGTGAGAAGAAGTCTAAAGGAACTCATATACAAAATCCTAGATCATTAAAAAAAATTGATCTAATCTAAATAGGCTTGGCTTCTC
The DNA here is from genome assembly GCF_041296265.1 of Equus caballus. Lineage (NCBI taxonomy): Eukaryota > Metazoa > Chordata > Mammalia > Perissodactyla > Equidae > Equus > Equus caballus. The sequence goes on from NC_091698.1 coordinate 66,138,235, forward strand.
CCTTATACATTTAGAGGGCCAAGAATAATTGCCTTTTTTAAAAGTTGAGGGAAAAAAGAGCATAGGATCTAAACCAAAATAATATAAAAGTAAAAAAATATGAGGAAAGGATCAAGAAAAGTAAATAGCAATGAATAACACAGAACAGTGTTGCCATGGAGAAAATGAAAACTGTGATGGAAATTTAAAATACCTAACAAAGCAATTGCCTCTATTAAACGTGAGCACAAAGCACAGATGCAAGAGCTCAGGGAATATATAGCACAGGAAAGAGATTAAATATGGGTTGGCAGCTCTCAAGAATGAAGAAGAAGAAATAAAAGTAAGGCCATCACAGAAATAAAGGAAAAATCAGAAGGAGTGAAAGGGAAAATGAACACAGTGGACACAGTACAAGACATAAAGGAAAATGAAGAAAAGGAGAAAAGTTAAGAAGTTTGAAAGGACTTGAGAGAGGATGATTGATATGGAAGACAGTTAAAGGATAGCCAGAGTAAGCATGCCAAGGAAGAAAATTTAAACGGGTAAATTTTAAATTGAGAGACTGAATATAGAGACAGACAATATCCAGACCATAAGTAAAAATATAACTATGATCCACTCTTTACAGTAACCAGCCCAGGAAACCGAACAACCCCTATAGCAATTAGCCCAAGATGGCCAGGACTTTATCAATAACTGCCAGCTTTCTTAACTTTTGCCCCTACTTCCAATTAGAAACAGAGAAAGCCAAATATCCCCCCCAAATGAATCACATAGGATGCCCTGCTTCTAGTTAGCCCACCTCCAGCTTCCCCAGGCCTTAACCTACACCCAATCAGGGCACACCCGAAGCCTTCTCCCTTTCCACCACAAAGCTTCCCCACTCCTCCGGCCAACTTTGAGTCTCTGTCAAACACTAGTGATGGTTGCTGATATCTTGGTAAAACAAGCTATGAATAAATAGTCTTTGCTTGTTCTCATTTGGGTGGTCTTAGTTCATTTTCACAAAATTATAAGATACAATTCAAAAAACCCCCTTGAATCCGTCTATTGAAAGGGCATACTATATCCTAGAAAGAAGTGACTCTGATCAGCCATTACCGCAACATAGCCCAATCAATATTCCAGACTTCAAAGATGAAGCAGGAACCTTTTGGGAAGCCAGACAAAAGAGAGTCACAAATTCAAAAGGAAAAGCAGCCTGGCCCCAGACTTCTTCACAGCCATGTTCAGTAGTAGAGGAGAGGGTCACACCACCTGTGAAATCCTCAAAGAAATTGGGACTCAAGGATTTTTATATCCAGCAAAGCCGTGATTTAAGTTTAAATAAAGTAAACAGGATCATTTGCCTAAGCGCTTCTTAAGGAATTTTCTAGAAGCCAAACTTCATTCAACCAGATTACCAGAAAAATTATGGCAAAAGGACTAGTGGAGCACAGTCTCCTCTGCTTAAATGTATCACAAAGACTAAACAAATATAAAGGTAACAGAAAAAAATGTAAATGTTATAATAATTCCATATCGTCAGGACATATAACAAAAATCAACAGAGGACAGGGAAAAGCATACGGGAGGTAGGGTAGATACAGTGATTCTGCTGAGGATAAAGGATATCATTTAAGTTTAAAAAAAAATCAAGTGACAAAGGCCAAATTATATGGAACAGGACAAAGGCAAGCAGTAGGAAAGAGGAGTAGAGCAGAAGACAAAAAGGAAAAGGTAATACGCTAATTCTATCCATTGGCCACAGAAGGAAATTAATAGATACTATATGAAGAAATACAGGATTAGGGTATCCTATATTTGTCATATCTATAAATATGAGAGAGCTAACTCTCCTCTTTAAAAAAAAGGATTTAGATTGGGTCACAACATATAGTTTAAGTCTATGCCAAATACAGGTTCTCAGAAAAGGTGAAAATAATAGAATGGACAAAAATATTAGGCAAATGCATGCAACAAGAAAAAAATCACAATCTGAATATTATACCAAGTTGGATTCAAGCCAAGAAGTATTTAACAAGGCAAAGAAGTAAATTTTATTGAGCGTGAAAGGGTGCAAATGTCAAAGAAGATAAAGCAGTGTGAACATCAATGAGCTTTAGAGTAATACTCATAAAACAAAATCTGAGGAGATTCAAAGAGAAGCAGAGAAAAGCACATCAGTCTTAGGAGACTCTAATCCCAGTCCATAGCAAACAAAGGAATGAAAAATAAGATTACTTATTTTTACCAGGATTTACCATGATAAAGTAGAGCAGACTGATTATATATATAATATGTGTAATATATATAATTTTTATTCCCTCTATATACATAAGATATTTTCTTTTCAAGTGCTTATTGAAGAGCCATAAAATGGACTAGGTCACAGAGAAAATGTTAATTCTCAAAAGTAGAAGTAGTATAAACAACATCTTTGATCCCAATGTAGTAAATGAGAAATTAATAACAAAGCAGGAAAACAGGAAAAAAAAAACCTTTTTCTTAAACAATTCTTGGTTCAAGGAGAAAATCCAAGCTGAAATCACAGGCTACATAGAAAATGATAAAAACACTACATATCAGGAGCATTAAGAAAAAATAAAATAAGAGGTCAATAGAGTGGCACGGGGCTGACAAAGAGTTTATATCCAGAGGAGGTAAGAACACTTACAAATCAATAAATAGAAAAGCAAGCCAATATAAAAATAGGTAAGGGGGTGGCCAGCCTGGTGGCGCAATGGTTAAGTTTGCACGTTCCACTTCGGCAGCATGAGGTTTACCGGTTCGGATCCCAGGTGCAGACATGGCACCGCTTGGCAAGCCATGTTGTGGTAGGCATCCTACATATAAAGTAGAGGAAGATGGGCATGGATGTTAGCTCAGGGCCAGTCTTCCTCAGCAAAAAGAGCGGGCTGGCGGCAGATGTTAGCTCAGGACTAATCTTCCTCAAAAAAACAAAAAATAGGTAAGGAACCCGAACAGTCACTTAACAAAAAGGATATCCAAATAGCCAATAAATATATGAAAAGTTGCTTAACTTCATGAGCCCTTAGGGAAATTCGTGTTAAACACACGAGGTGTCACTTAATTCCCACCAAAATAGCTAAAATTAAAAAGATTAACAATGCCAAGTGTTGGTGAGGATGAGGATTAATAAGAACATTCACATCCTGCTAGTAAAAGTGTAAACTTGTACAACCACTTCAAAAAACTGGTAGTATTTTTCAACAACGCAATTCCTAAATATACACCAACAGAAATGGATACATATATATATATGCACCAAAAAGAATATAGAAGAATGCTCATAGCAGTATTCATAACAACCCAAATATCCATCAAGAAAGAATGGATAAATTCTGGTGTATTTACACAATAGATATTGTGAAGCAATCAACATCAGTGAATTACTGCTACATGCAATAATATACATGAATCTCACAACTGAATCTTTCTGAGAAGCCAAACACAAAAGTATACACGCTAAATTATTCCATTTATGTAAAGTATAAAAATAAGCAAAACTAATTTATGGCATTAGAAGTCAGAATAGTGGTTGCTTTGAGGAATTTGGAGGGAAGTGATGGGGGGCAATGAAAGGTGTTCCTGGAGTTCCGGCTACTGAGTTTTCACTTTTTTATAACTTAACTGAGTGACAAGCTTTCAATGGGTGCCTTTTTCAATATGCTTGTTATACTTTAATTTTAAAAAAGTTTATTTAAAAAAGAAAAAATACTTCAACAATCAAAAGTATTTTTATCTAAGTGTTTATTTCTATTGTGTTAAGCCACTGGAATTGTGGAGTTTCTAACAGCAGCTAAAACTATCCTAATACAGAACTTTAGATCATCAACATTCATTCTATAGATGAGGGTAATGTAGCCTTGAAAATGAAGGGACTTATCCAATGTCACAGAGCTAGTAAGTGACAAGCTCCCGTCTATTAAGGTAAAAATGCAGCAGGTCACTTCTTTCTCTTTTTCACAATGTCTCACTGCCTCAACTTGTGTTCACACCACTTCTTAACACTCATCCCACTTCCAGGGAGGAAGCCATAATAATATGAAGCACTATCTACCCACTCAGCAGACAACGTTACATGATAGTATCTACTTTGGAATTGCTCCTGAAATTACTCAAATGTGTTGCTATAAAGTTGGTCATCAAGTTTGGCATACAACACACTTTAAAAAATAATATGTTTTCCCAAGATGAAAACTTCATTAGCTAATCTCAGGTGCTTGGCTACCCAAAAGTCATGTCTAGTTTGCTATCATTTTTCACCTATTAACATCAAGATGGACTGGATTATGTGATTAAACAGAATTATGCTTGAAAAAAGTAGTATTAAAGGAAGATTTTTTAAAAAATAAACATGTCTGGACAAAAAAAAAATTATGAAAAAAGAAAAGCACAGGTTTTGGCCACCCCAAAACAGCAAACCACATAACTTTAAGAACCCTTAAAGAGAACTGGCAGCATATCTAGGTATTTCTCTCCCATTGAAAATCTCAGCCAGACCTAGGCGGCTGACCTGGGTTTTTAGTCTAAGTAAGACACCTACTGAAGGATGAGGGAGTGTCAGGAGAGAACCCACCCACCCTCCTTCTCAGATAGGGCTGGTGTTCTGGTCAAAGGAGTTAGGTGCAGAGTCCTCAGGTGAGAGCTGTCCTGGTCTCACCACAAGGAGACTCAGGAGGACAGGTGTGTGGAATAAAGATGAAGCTGGACTTTGCAGTCTCTGTTTTTCATCACTGTTTTCTTATACCTAGATGTTATGGACTAAACTGCGTCCCCCTAAAATTCATATGTTGAACCTCTAACCCCCAAGGTAACTGTATTTGGAGACAAGACCTTTAGGGAAGTAATTAAAGTTAAAAAAGGTCTTAAGGGTGGGACCCTAATCCAATAGGACTAGTATCCTTACAAGAAGAAGAAGAGGGGCTGGCCCAGTGGCATAGTGGTTAAGTTCACACGTTCTGCTTCTCGGCAGCCCAGGGTTCACCAGTTCGGATCCCGGGTGGGACATGGTACCTCTTGGCAAAAAGCCATGCTGTGGTAGGTGTCCCACATATAAAGTAAGGGAAGATGGGCATGGATGTTAGCTCAGGGCCAGTATTCCTCAGCAAAAAGAGGAGGATTGGCAGTAGTTAGCTGAAGGCTAATCTTCCTCAAAAAAAAACCAAAAAAGAGGAAGAGACACCAGAGATCTCTCTCTCTCCCTCCATGTGCACAGAGAAAAGGCCATGTGAGGACATAGAAGGAAAGTGGCCAACTCCAAGCCAGGAAGAAAGCCCTCACCAGAAATTGAATCAGCTGGCACCTTGATCATGGACTTCCAGCCTCCAGAACTGTGAGAAAATAAATATCTGTTGTTTAAGTCACCCAGCCTGTGGTATTTTGTTAAAGTAGCCTGAGCAGACTAATACTCTTGCCAACCTTGTGTGGGGGACTGGAATTGGCCACCCCAAGATATGTCTCTTTGGCATGAGGAATATTTTGGGCTGGTTACTTTTGAAAACCTGCAGACAGGAAAGAAACTCTGAAAAGTAGAATTTACCAACTCTTTGTTAAGAGACATTTACCTTTGTAAAGGAAATCTCCATCTGTAAAGGTGTCTCCCTCTCTGTACCAGGAAGAAGGGAGTTGACCTTATCTCTAGAAACTCTTATCAATGTGGAAGGAGAGCACTTAAATCTGCATAAAACTCTTGTTTACTGTACTTGTCTGGTAATCTCCCGTAACTGACTTCCCACACCCACAACATGCTCCTTTGTCTTTAGCTGAAGATGATATTTAAGGTGGTGGCTTCAGCCATTTTGGTGAGTTGCTCAGGTTGCCTGAGCCTCTCCCATATAAACATGTTATAAAGCTTTCTTTAATTTTCTCCTGTTATTCTGCCTCATGTGAATTTAATTTGTTCTCTGGCCAGAAGAACCCAGAGCAGGTAGAGGAAATGTCTTCCTCTCCTATACTGGACAACTGTGTCACTGCCAGATCATCTCCAAGCAAACTCTTCCCTTGGTGGCATGTGCATTTTCAGAGAGATCACTTATAGACCCAAAAGTCCTCATCTTCAAGAAGCTTGATCCCACATGGTGAAATTCCAGGCATCATGGCAGACCTTGCAGGGAGTTATGTATAGGAAATGGACTGGCAAGTTGGAATGAAAACAGATAAAAGAACAAAAGCCCAGCTAAGAAGAGTGGAATTTATTTCGAAGACAATGACGAGTCACTGGAGTTTTTGACTAGGTACCACAACCAAAGCTTTACTTCAGGGAGATAACTCTGCCAGCAGTGCAAACAATTTTTGTTATTACTATGAATTTCAGTGATTTTTTTTTTATAATAGCTAGCATTTATAGAGCACTTACACTGTGCCAAGCACTCTGTATGCATTATCTCTAATTAAGAGCAGGAAAATTGTGAGAAAGACTCGGAAATGGACCAAAAAGATTACTGCATATCTTCAATGAAAAACTAGGCATGATCTGGGTTAAAATTTTTTGAGCTATTCTACAACGCTGTAAGATTAAGAAAACTGATAACATAACTGATGCAAATAACTTTGCTTACTGAAACGCAAATGAAATGTGCCTAGTGGAATGCAATTGATTATTGCCTTGTAGATAAACTTAGTTTGCACCTATTTTAAAATTCATTTTGGCATTTTTTATTGCCTGGATCATATGTGGTTCTTTGAATTTTCCTTTAACCCAGCTGTATCATCTTATTGGTTCCCTTGGTAATTAATGAGTATATAAAACTTTTGACACATGTTCATTTTATATTTGCATATCATGATTTTACCATTTAATAATTCTAACAACTCTATGAAATTGGTATTATTATCTCCAGCATATTAAAAAACTGAGGCTTCTGGGCCAACCCTGTGGCCAAGTGGTTAAGTTCGCATGCTCTGCTTCAGCGCAGCGGCCTAGGGTTTTGCTGGTTCAGATCATGGGCAGGGACATGGCACTGCTCATCAGGCCACGTTGAGGCGGCATCCCACATGCCACAACTAGAAGGACCCACAACTAAAATATACAATTATGTATTGGGGAGATTTGGGGAGAAAAAGCAGAAAAAAATAAAAGATTGGCAACAACTGTTAGCTCAGGTGCCAATCTTTTAAAAAACAAAAAACTGAGGCTTCAAGAAGGAAAGTAACTTGCCAAGGTCACACAGTGACCTTGACGCTGGGATCAGCATGGAAGACTACTTGCCTTTCCAGACCACCAGACTGCTACCTTCACAAAGGATCACTGGAGCTTGTTCTGCAGTCCTCCCTAACACCTCTCTGCTGAGTGAGAAGTCTCCTCGCTACATCGTATTGTTCCACTGTCCACAGCATTCCCGCCATTGTCTGAGCCATCTGACTAAGTAATCACTGGAAACCAAGAATGGAAAAGTAATAGCCAGAACTGATGTTCTGTCACTGGGATCGAGGCAGACAGTCTCCATCTTTTCTGCATACCCTTTCAGTCATCGCCTTTTGGGCATAGGTAGGTGGAGGATGCCTGTGAGACAGGAGGAATGGACATCATAGGTGACCATTTAAAAGACTAACACCATCCACTACCATAAACAGCACCTCCACTTCTCTGCTTCTGATAATGGCATTGGAAGTATTAAAGATATTGTTCATGATGTTAATTTCTAATTACTCACTTTCACATACCCCTAGTACTATGGATTTGTGAAAGAAGTATTTGTCAGCCTTCCCAAATGAAATCAGAAGATGACAATGATAATTCCTTAAAAGTGTATTATACTGTATGTTTTAAGCCTTTCATATCTATTATTATAAAATAGTATTGGGAAATAGGCCAGGTTTACATTATTATATCCATTTTACAGATGAAGAAATTAAGTTCCATACAGGTTAGGTGACTTGCCTCAAGTCAGCCAGTAAGATAGTGCACAAATTGGATTCCCCTCCTTAATTCAGGTCAGGTCCCTCTTTACTACCCCAAGCTGCCCCTCTCTCATCCCGTCTTTCTTCCCCCTCACACACATGTGTTCACACATACACTGTATTAACCTTGGCACATGTCAGCAGGTGAGTACACACAGCCTCTCAGCTGTCCCCTTACTTCCTACACTCCCACCCTCACTCCCAACCCCACTACCCTAGGCTATCCCTCCGTCTCCTTTGGGGCTTAATTTACGTATCCCTTCTTTCACTGTCCTGGACTGAACTAGTTGTCCCCTCCCACTTGCTCCCATGGTGCCCTACACTTCCCCCATGAGGGCATCTGTCACACTACAATGTAATTGCCTCTACTTGTCACCTAATAAATCACGAGGTCTGTACAGGCAGAAAGGTGGCACACTGAAGACAATGGATACCTGTCTATTGAGTGTTGAAAAGAACCCAGGTGTTGCCTCAAGAACAGATGGGGCCTCAGGTGAGACCCAGGTCTTCCCTGTAAGTCTCAGATGTAAACCGACAGTGGGCTCAGGCGTGGTTTTTTAGCACCGCTAAGCAGGCAAGTCTTCTGAGTTTCCAACAAGCCATGTTTTCTAAGAGAAACAAAATGTCCCCCCTCAGGGCCAGCATTTCCCCAGGCCCGAATATATTCCCAAAGAGCAAATTAAGCTCTTCAGAAATTGTTTTCCAGATTGCAGCTGCCCAGGGAGTGCTCACTTAAGCCTTCAGGGAAGTCAATGGATAAACATTTTGCCCTTGGCTGTGTCACTAGTGAAACGGGATAAATCAGGCCTCCTTCTTTGGCTGGGAGGGAGCATAAATTTGACCTCAATTCTTTTTCCTGCCTCTGAGACCCACCTTCTCCTCTGACGATGCAAATGCCCCCAGTCTTCAATAAAAATAGCTAATATTTATTCAACTCTTTCTAGGCACCAGGCACTGTTCTCAGCACTTGAGATGTACCAACTCTCCTAATCCTCACAACAAACTAGTCAGGTATTATTATTATTATCCCTGTTTTACAGATGAGGAAACTGAAGCAAAGATTAAGAAAACTAACAAGGTCACACAGCTAGTAAGTAGTAGAGTTGAGATTCAAAGCTAAATAGTCCGGCTTTTATCTGCGTTGAGGACAAGTTCAGGCCCCACCAGTTCAGGGCTCACGTCCTCCAAGCCCCGTATAAATCCTGCCCCTCCTCCACCATCCTCCAGCAATTATTTTCAGCACTATTTATTTGATAATCAATTTCCCATCTGGTGTTCTTGCATGAAAGTCAAGACCAAAAGATGCTGTCCCCTCTCCTTCCCTCTGCCCCAAATGGATCTTCACCAGGCACAGGATTTTGTCTTCACAAAGGGAATGGAGGGTGTGGAAGGTCAGGGGAAGACAGGCCTGGGACACGCAAAAGGAGAACTAGACCATTACTGGCTAAGAGAATACTTGTCACTCAGCAGAAGAGGCTAAAGAAAATCTCCACAAGATCATCCAGCAAGTTCTCTCAGCTCTGAGAGGAGAGAAACCTCCAACGTTCCTCACAGACTCAAAAAGCCAAAACAAAAACAAAACACACCCTGTCCCCTATTAGGTAGGACAGGAGCCCTGGAGCACCTTAGGAGGCAGTAGAACGGGGAGGTTAAACTATGGGCTCCAGAGCCTGTTTCCTCTCCTCCATTTTATAAACGCTTCATAATTAACGATGTGGAGATGACAATCTACCCTATTAGGCCGATTATTTTGCAGAAATCAATAGTCTGTCAGAGGAAATTCTTTCAGGCAGAGACTACTGAATCATCTTCACTATCATCATCATTATCATCACGACAGATAATTTATTGAATTCTTATGTGTAAGGTGCTGTAAATGAATTATCACATCCCAGCCTCTATCCTTGGAAAACCTTTATTAAATATCAGATGGCACATGCCTCCAATTCTTCACATTAAACCAAGCCAGTGCCTGTCCTCAGATGGTTGTATTTCAGGCAGCCCAGCAGAGGACCCACAGAAAGTAGAACAAAACCTCTGTCATGTGCATTGTTGAAAACAATGTTTCTACATAAATGGTGGTATGATTTATAATGGCCTAAGGAGTGGGTTCAAATCCTTCTTCAGCTACTCACTAGCTGTGTGACAAGCAAGTTACCTATTCTCTCTGAGCCTCAGTTTCTCCAAATACAAAATGGAATAAGAAGATCTCACCAGAGCTGTGATGATCAAATGATACAATGGCTGAGAGCACCTAATACAGTAAGCCCCTGGGAGAGGCCCGCTCCCTCCTCCCTGACGTGGGCATCCAGCACTTACCCTTACATGCCCACACATTGTTGACCAACTTTTAGAGAAACCTTTCCAAAATTCTTCCCTGGCTTGTTAAACAGAAAAAAATGTACATCTTTTCACTTTTTCTTGATATCCCTAATCTTGATACTAATTTTAGCCTAATCTTGATATTGATTATTCTATGGTATCATAATAAAGATGTAAGCCTGCTTCTACACTGAGCAGCCTCGATTGTGGCTTCTGCTCTCTTCTTCCTCTTTTCAGGGACTTCTCAGAGTGTCAGCTTCAAGCAGTGCCCCCTCCCTCCACCTCCATCCTTCTCCTTCCTGGCTTTGCCACATCAGCAACCTCAATTTTCACAAAACTATAACTCAAAATAGATTCTGCGCAGGAGATGCCCCTGCTGTCCCTCCTGCAGAGTGACAGTCACAGCCTTTGTGCCAGCTCCTCTCCTAGGTCCTCAGAGGTCTTCGGATCCAATTTCATATTTGTGGATGCTTTTCAGATTCTCGAAGTGCCTCCCAAAAATTCAAGGGACACCTGAAGTGGTTGTCACTAAATACGGACCCAACTTACAACTTTCATTTCCCCTGGGGCCTGCATTAGTTACTCAGTCCTTAAGCCTCAGGGGGGTGGATAGAAAGTAGGAGGAGATAGACAGCTTTCTGATAAGTCCCTTTTTTCCTTATGTTCCCAAATACTTGGTATGGGCACATGCAGCAAAAACTAAGCCTAGCTCCGACACCTGTAACAACCCTCCCTGTCACTGCCAGACAAGCCCTGGCTCAAAGCCAAAGCCAAGAGAGGTCTTTTTAATAGTTCTCACTTGAAATGCTTCCCCTTCCTCTTTGTCTGTCCAAATGAAACCCATGCTTGCAGGTCCAATTAAAATCCTGTCTCCACAGGTTCTCTGGAACCTTCCCTGACCAGCCCAGGGCGTCCTGAGCAGTCGTCCTCTGAACACCAGCTCTTACTCTTTATGCCATTCAGCTCACGGTTACTTATCTGCCCCTTGAGACCACATTGGCAAGGTTGCCTCCTACTAGTATTTAATTCTTCAAGTGGGACCTGACCCCATTGTTCCACCCTCCCTCTGACCACATACAGAGCTTATACTACCTGCAAATTTTATGTTAATCTTCTTGGACAATGAATTTGTAGAAATGTCTGTCTCACTTGCACCCCATCCATTTTTGAGTAATTCAAAGTTAGGGCTTCTGGCTCAGTCTGTAAGGAGAGGCAGCCCTGGGTGGCTGGATCCCGGGGAAAGAGGGTCTCCTACCTCTGCCACACCCCCTGGGGACCATCGGCTAAAGAGGAAGTTGCTGGCAGATGAAAAGCTCTTGCCTCCAACTGGCCTGCTGTCTCCAGGGTGGAATTATTCAGCTGGTTTGGGTGCACAATTCACTCTGAGTCAAAAATAAAACTCCAAGCTTCCAGAGTGTGAAGAGCTAATAAATCCTTAGTGAATAAGACTTTCTAAATTGAGTTTCTTTTATGAGACAATCCATGAGCACTTCTGGCTTTTTCTACTGAAGCAGCAAACTGCAACCATAAATATTAACGAGATGGTAGACAGGACTGGTGGTGTGGGGAGAGAGAAGTTGGGAATCAAACATGGTTTCTCAACCGGATTGCCCAGTTCAGCAGGGTCCCTACTCACCGCCCCTTGCTTACTAATCCAGGCTGCTTTTAGGGAAATGCAGTTCTAAGACAGACAGAACACCCACACTCCAATGGAACAGGATCTCATGCTAATACCACAGGAGCATGAATATTACTCATTCTGTGGTTGACTGACAAGTTAAGGTTCTGTCCACAAGACAGATTCTCCCACTACTTAGGTTGCCCGTGGAGTGGTGTGTGTGTTTGTTGCTGTTTTGTGTTTTTGGTTTTTTTGAGGAAGATTAGCCCTGAGCTAACATCTCTGCCCCTCTTCCTCTGCTTTATATGTGGGACACCTGGCACAGCATGGCTTGATGAGCAGTGCATGGGTCCACGCCTGGGATCCAAACTGGCAAACCCAGGGCTGTTGAAGCAGCGCGCGAACTTAACCACTACGCCACCAGACCGGCCTCTTTTGTTGGTCATTTTGGTAAATAAACACAGGTACATTTTTAAATTTAAGAGTTCAAATATTTTAAATATTTTCATTTCAAATAACTCACTTGGCAATAATTTTACATGCCAAAATGGAGAGAGATGTAGGGAGGCAAAAAGGAGAAGATATGAGGCCAATAAAAAATGAGTTCAGGAGCAGTTGAGTGTTTGTGAGTACCAAGTACTATTTTTCTGGAGGTTTTCACAGAATAATTTTACAAGAGTAATACTTATAGAGAGATAGAATGTGCCATGTGGTTTATACAGATTATCTCAATTAATTATAATTAATCAATTAATTAATGTGCTAATTACTCCCACATTGCACATGGGAAAACTTAGGCCCAGAAAAAAGTCACCTGCCAAGGTAATACAGTTTTCAATTTAAATGATCGAGTTTCAAACCTAGGTCACCTCACTCCAGGGGTAGGGTCCCTAACCCTGCATGGTGCTGCTTTCCACTGCAAAGGGCTAAAGACCAAAGCATGGAGGTTATAAAGGAGTTTATGAGCTCCTCAGAGTCCTATTGAGGCCTCACTCTACTGACAGAGTGGAGCTCTCTGCTAGGCAGAGTGCCTGCAGTGCAGGAGGCATTTCTCGGCAATGGGAACATCCCCTGGGATTTGTCAGCCCCAGGAGTCAGGCACCTGCACTGGTCCCTGGGCCCTGCCCTCACGAGCTGCAGAAGACTGGCCAGCTTAGCCTATCTTTATACTCACCTTCAACAGGACACAGTGATAGAATTCACCAAGAGCTGACAAAAGGCCAAGTTAGGGCCACAATGGAGGACTGCTTTGGAGGTTCTCCAGCCTGAGTCAAAGCACTAGCATCCCAGGAAGCGCCTCCTGTTCCTAGGTGCGCACTATGCCCTTGCCAAGAGCCTGTGGGTTGGGGATCTAAGGATTATATCCCATTCCTAGGAGAGTGTAGTCGGCTCACATGGGGTCAAAGCCTCAGCCAAAGGATTCTGTCACCACGGGGGACATCAGGTGCCCTTTCTTCCATCCACTTACCACCCCCTACCCCACACTGCTTGCCTTTCCCCTTTTCAACTGTGCCACCCCAACACTCCACTGCTCTGTGTTTGGTGTGGTGGGTATCCTCACATCAATTACTGTCAAGTCTCCCGTGTCCCCACTCAGCAAAGCTGTCAATCTGAAGAATGACAGCCAGATTCAGACGCATCAGGCACAGGATATTAGAACAGCACTTTCTGCCACAGTTTTAATGGAGGTGCCATGGATATCACAGATATCAGGATATCAAAGGAAGCACGAGGCAGAGTTCCCAAGCAGACACGCCGAGTTTAAGAATGTATAAAGGGAATGGAGGAGAACCTGGTCCATGATGTGTGGACCCATCAACAAGATTAAGGATACAAAACCGGGTTAGAGAAGGATTTTAAGAGATGTTGATTGAGAGATTTCTTTGGAGAGAGGGGTTGTAGGCTGTGATTTCCCACCCCACTCTCTGTTCAGGGGTAAGGACATGCTGCCTCTAACAACTCCTCTAGAAAAGGGCTCAAGGCAGCCACTCGGGACCTCTGAGGCTTGATTTCCACAACAGGGGGATGCCAAGGATTGGCACCAGACTCACTCTAGGAAGACCACAAGGACTGTAGACTGAGGCCTGACTCCTGCCCAGGAAGTGTAGAAGTTGAGAAAAGAGCAACTGCTTGGTGGGGGCTGAGAGAGGCTGCTGTGTTGGGATAAGCCTGTACTTCTGAGGAAAGTGGGAGCTCCCCCTGTGAGTGACGTGTGCACCACCCAGGAAAGAAAACTGCCATGAGGTCATCGTGGGCCCTGAAGAGGCACCTGTAAGGATGAGGAGACCTCAGCTAAAAGAGGCTGGAGGTGTACCCAATGTCCAGGAGCCGAGGAAGGAATCCCAACGGAATACCTAGACCAGCAAGATAGGGAAAGGGAGCCAACAGGCAGACCCAAAGAAACTAAAAAGGGAGTCCTCAACAGAGAAAGACTTTTCTTGAACCATTTTCCAGGCCTACCCAGAAAGAATGCAGCCATTCAGCCAATGACAACTGTCCTATCCCCTCGCCTCTTCTCACACCAATCCCTGGTGGATCAAAAGAGCAGCAAGCAAAGAGGGATGGACAGAGGAGAAGCACAAGGCAAGGTCTTCATTCCCACCTGAGGACTTCCAGAGTGAGGCAGGGCCAATCTCAGAGGGCTGGGGCGGGGGAATATTTCATGTTAGTTGAGTTCAGCATTTTAATGTATATTTTGGACTGGATATTCTAATTTCCAAGTTGAGTCTGTACAACTGATAGAGTCCATTGGACTCTATTTCCTAAGGATGAGCATAACAGCCATGGAGCCTACCAGAATTTTCCTCCAGAGGCAGAGAACCATCTCCCCATTGAATTAAATCTAAACGCAAGTAATGCGGTGTTCTCTTTCCCACACAAGTCCTGCTTCTTCCACATAGTAGTTATAAATCAAAATATATAGACTCACAATCAGGTCCTCCTGGACAATAAGAAGAAAATGGTTCAATGGGTTCTCTCTCTATTCCACACAAGGTCTTCTGTTCTTCATTACCTACCCTCTCACCTCCACCCCCACCCCCACCACAAACATAGCACCTGACAGCAGTTTTCTGAGCAGCATTCGCGGAGAAAGAGTTACCACCTGGAGGGTCAAGAGGGGGACTGAGGACTCGAGTCTCCCTGGTATTCTTTCAAACCTCCCAGCGGGCTCTGCGGGCTATGATTTGGGGGTGCTTCCCAGAGGAGACGCTTCTCTCCCTCATCTCTCTCACTGGCCTGCCCCATGGTAGAAGTCTCATTCCTTTGTCACAGCCATATGTTAAAATAGCCTGTGAAAGTCAGACATTTTATGTTCATCCTTCACACCTTATTGTCAGTTATTATGTTTCTCAAGATTTTAACTTGTGTTTGTTTTTGATAAGCAGACATTTTATGCATGCCTTTAGTAATATTTAACATTTTCACTACAATTTAAAGTATAACTAAAACAAATCAAGGTAATTATAATATTGAATTAGCTTTTTAAAAAATACACATGCTTGCCAGAAATCCTGATCCTTTCTTCTCAGAGGGCTCCCATCCCCACCACACCCCATCATCGTGGTTAAGGCTCATCTTAGAACTGCCTGAGAGCATAGTTTAGAAAAAAAAAAGTGGAGTGCTTAGTATAAGTTGATCAGATGGCAGAGGTGAAAGGGAGCAAACTTGCTGGAGATTGCACCAAAATAATGGGGTGTCATCTGGGAACAGAGATCTCAGGCCAAGGAAACACAGTAGGCATGTTGGGACCTTAGGGTTCAATTTTCTAACTACTGCTACAGAACAATTTTTTCTAAAAGGCTAGAGGATGATATGTTTGGATTCAGAACTGTAACATTCTGCCTCATAAAATGGCAGCCCATCTCTTATAATAATTCATTGTTCACCTACAAAGGTGTTTTAGAAAACCAGCCAGGAATCAGAGCAAGGAGGAGGCAGCTTTGAAACTACGGTCCAGCACCTCTTAAGCTGCATGACCCTGGGCACATTCCTTACATTTTCAGGGCCTAATTTTTCTCATCGGTAAAAATGGGATAAAAATAGGTACCTCTAATGTCTGCTGTGAAGCTTGAACCATCACTAGAAAAAGTGTCAAGTACAGTGCTTTGCACACTCTAGGTGCTTGATGTCATTTTCAGCAATTTGTATGAGCACCACAAAAGCTTTATCTGCAGATTCTTGCATTCCAGGAGAAACAAAAAAAGATGAGGGCTCAAGGACCCCAAAAGATAAGCCATAATGTGAGCAGGATTTTTCCCCACAGTTACTGATGATGTTATAGTCCTGCCACCATCTGCCTGGAGTGTGGCAGCCCCGTCCGTGTCAGCCAGCAGGCAGTGGCCCCTGAGCAGAAGCAGCTTCACCTTTCCTGTCTTGGAATCCTAGGTGATAATGCCGTAGAACCATAGGTAACCCCAGCCCCACCTCCTCCAGGTCAACCCCCAAGGGAAGGCACCGTGGAGGAGTCCAAATGTGCTGGGTAGCTGAAGAGCAAAGAACCATGGAGAGAGGAAATTGGAAAGCGCCCAAGATCTGTCTTTGTCAGTTTCACAGTCCTGCTCCAGCCTCTCCTCTCTTGCCTCTACCCCCCACCAGCACGAGCCAGACACATACAGAATTAATTTGAGGCACACAAAGCCAGTCTTGTCACACTCCAGGTTAGAAACTGACAGGCAGTGTTATCTGCGCCCAGTTATTAGCAGGCACTAACAGGAAGGCATCCTGCTATCTCCACCATCTTCCCTTATCAACAGCCCCAGGCAGCAGCAACTGCAGCAACCCTAGCAGGATGCCTCCAGCCAGGCTCCAGATGAGCCCCTACCCTGCTGGAACATTCTTGTTCCTGGATGGAAGTCTCTCACCCAAGTTGCTTAGGGTTCCAGGAGTAAGTTCTCCTCCTTACTGGGGGGAGTCGTAACTGGGGAGATGCAGCGGAAAAAGGTGACATCTGATTACCTGACGCCCTCGGACTGAGAAGGGGAGCCTGACTCTCAGCCTTCCAGGAGGTCCCGTCTATTGGAGGAAGCCAGTCCCATTATTCCAATCTGATAGGGGAAGGGTGGTCCTGACGCTGTTTCTCAGACTAGCAGTGAAACAGCCTCTCTCCCCACTCCCTGGTTCCCAGACACTGCAGAGAGCTCTCCCTTCTCCCTTCAGTGAAGAGAGAAGATTCTACAATATTCCCACCCCTGCCTATGCCTGTCATTTCCAGCAACATAGCAGACATTATCTTGTTTAAAGCAAGGTAGGCATTTTTGTATTATTATTATAAAACCTTTCAACATAGGTGTAATTATATATATTTTACATTTGGGAAAAGTGAAGGTTATGGATGTTAACATGTCCCAAATCACAAGTTTAGTAAGCAATAAGTGAGGATTTTAGCCAAGGTTGCCTGCCTTCAAAGTTGGCGCTTTTTATTATAACGACAAACTATCCTCTGATACCAGGATATAGACAAGAATGTAGGTGACCACCGCTCCCAAATCCAAGACAATTAGGTGATACCCATTCCTCTCCCAACCTCAGGAAAGGTTCTTTGAACTGATAAGAGCTCCAAGCTTCTTTGACACAGGTCTCGTCTCCCAGGATCTGAGGAAGTCAATCTGTCGGCCCCAGGGACACAGATTAATAACCAGCCCAAATGCTCCCCTCGCACAGTATACAGTCATTCCTAGGAACAGCACCTCACCTGGGACTACATCTCACCGCCTACCTTGCCCCCAGGGTGGCGATACAGCTACTCTTGACAGTGGAATGTGAGCAGATGTGGTGTCCATCAAACATGGGCCGAGGTTTTTAAGAAGTAAATGCACTCTCTCCTCAGCTTCTTTCCCCTTCTTGTGGTCAAAAGTAGAGGATGCCAAGACGTGCTAGTGAGTCTCAGCCTTAGCGGCACGTTAAAATCACCTGAAGCTTAAAAAAAAAAAGCCCAACATACTGGCCACACCAGAAACCAATTAAATCAGAATCTCTGGGGTGAGAACCAAGTATCGGTTTTTAAAGCTCCAAGAGTGATTCAAGTGATCAGCCAAGATTGCGAACCACTGCCCTAGAGGGGTGGCGAAGCCAAGAGAAGAAACCTGGGTCTCTAAACAGTGCAAGGAGAAAACCCACCAACTGACAATAAACATAGGCAGTTAACTGTTAATGAGTGAGAAATAAACTTCTAGTATTTTAAGCTACTGATACTTTGAAGTTTTATTTCTTGTAGGAGCCAATATTGCTCTAACTAATATAGCTCATTAAGAATCCAGACTCGGGGCTGGCCCCGTGGCCGAGTGGTTAAGTTCGCGCGCTCCGCTGCAGGCGGGCCAGTGTTTCGTCAGTTCGAATCCTGGGCGCGGACATGGAACTGCTCATCAGACCACGCTGAGGCAGTGTCCCACGTGCCACAACTAGAAGAACCCACAACGAAGAATACACAACTATGTACCGGGGGGCTTTGGGGAGAAAAAGGAAAAAATAAAATCTTTTAAAAAAAAAAAAAAGAATCCAGACTTAATGGAAGGTTTTACTTTTTATTCCAAAGGAAACTTAAGATGCTCTTTGCTGGTACTATGTACTTTGCCATGAGATGGGGCTCAATCCTTGATGTCTGGAAACTAAAGGCATCTCTTTCTGTCCAGAGGCCCGTGTGATCAAGCTAAACTATGTTGAAACAGCAAACATGCAACAGTACTCACATTCCTAAAGCACAAATACTGCTTCAAATGCCTCTCATCCATATCTTGTTTTATCCTCATAAGAGCTCTAGGAGGAGGACTTCCTCCTAAGGGATATGATGATATCATTTACAGATGGAGAAACTGTGGCCCAGAAAGGGAAACTGACTTGCCCAAAACTTACATGGCCAATGAGTGGCACAGCCAAGTCTAGAGCTCAATTTTCTAATTTTTCCACCATACTCAGAAATTCTGACCCATTCTTTACAATCCCCAAGACAAAAGGCAGGAATTAATTTGCCATGGACAGGGCCAACCTTGTATAGTGGCATTAGATCCTGGAAGGAGGGATCACGTACAAACCTTAAGAGGAGCCCCCAGCCCAGAAACAGGGCGAGTCTATAGGCTCTAATGTAAGGGACACAGCCTAGTTAGCAAGACTTAAACTCCACCGCTAGAGTATCCTCCTCCCTTTGGGGGCAAGCACTGCTGTTTTCCAAAGTCTTCTATTAGCGTCCCCCTGGCACTGGGTTCCTGCCATCCCAGGGTAATGAGTTTCAGAAGCTTCCCCTAACCCCCAGTAGGAGAGACCTGGGAAACCATAAGGAAACTTGTTTTAAAAAAAGACAAGGAGTTGTCCCGGTGGCGTAGTGGTTAAGTTCACACGCTCTGCTTCAGCAGCCCAGGGTTCACAGGTTTGGACCCCGGGCACAGACCTACATACCACTCATCAAGCCATGCTGTGATGGCATCCCACATACAAAATAGAGGAAGATTACCACAGATATTAGTTCAGGGCCACTCGTCCTGAAGCAAAAAGAGGAAGATTGGCTACAGATGTTAGCTCAGGGCCAATCTTCCTCACCAAAAAAGAAAAGAAAAGAAAGAAGAACTGCTCATTTCAACCACAAGGTTTCCAAGGGCTGGACTTACGGCCTACCCTGTTAGGCCACAATATAGCACTGAGTGGAGAGTGTGTGGAAATAAAAGGGGCCTAAGGTTGCATAAGAAACCTGGAGGTCACAGTCATGTCCCTGGTGACGTCAATGTGGCCCATGCTCAACCAGGCTTAAACAGCAATGGGATCCCAGTGGAGTTCATTCCCTTTAGCAATGCAGTATATTCAAACTGCTTACTGGACTGTGCCCTGGCTCCCACATAGGTCAATGGGACCAAGAAAAATGCATTGGGAAGTGGCCTCAAAGGCTTTATCTAAATTATCTCCAATCTCCCAGCCTAGTGAAATGATTCCAAGATGACCTTAAAGGCAGCTATTATAGGGCTGCCACATTGCACAACTATGATGGCACCATTCCCATCAGAGTCTACACTCATGGCACCCCCCCAGAGTTGTGGAGCGCACAACCTGCACAGCAAAACACCTCGAGCCTGACCCCTGCCTCCTCCTCCTTTTGGCAGGAAAGTGTACCTCATCCAGCTGAATGTAAACTTACTCTAAGAGACAGCAATTTGCTGGCTTGAGAGATATCAGGTGGCAACACTTGATGAAAATTAGGCAGCATCCCAAAAGAAAAGAGAGCTGCTCCCTTTACTCACCTGAGCACTTGTTAACACTCTTAGATACGTCATACTGAAACTGAGTTACTGGTTCACAAATCTGTTTCCCTTGCCAGATTATGAGCTCCCCAAGGTTGGAGATGCTATCCTATGCCAGCACCTGGCACACAGTCTGGCACACAGTAGGTGCTCAGTACACCTTTGTTGACACATGGATGGATGGATGAATGAGTGGATGCATTTGTTTACAAATTTATTGAATGCCTATTCTATACTAAGCGCTGTTCTAGGCACTGGGGAGGCTATAGTAAATAAAACAGGCAAAAATCCCATCCCTGCCCCCTTGAAGCTTACATTCTAGGAACTGAGTGAGTGAATGAGTAAGTGAATAATAGCACTGAATAAATTTAGGCTTTAGGAGGAATGTTTATATGATAATGGTTGACAGTGAGTACTAACCACATGTCAAGGGCTGACCCCTCATAATCTGGGAGGTGGTATGGTGAACTAGTTAAGAGCATGACTACAGAATCATACAGTCAGAGTCACCCACTATTCTTCCACTTGTTAACTATGTGACCTTGGGAAAGTTACTTAGCCCCTCTGAGCCTCAGCTTCCTCAGCTACCAAATGAGGATGATACAGTTGCTGCAAGGATTAAATGATGTAATTCGCATAGAGGTCGGTTAGACTGGTTCCCAGTACACACTAAACATTGGTAGGTAAATCACTATTGTTACTATCCCATTTAACCCTCACATCAGCCCTCCAAGATAGGTCCCATCAGCATTTTGCTAATGTGGAAACAGAGGCTTAGAGAAGTAAAAGAAGGTACCTAAGTTCACACAGATGGGAACTGGCAAAGCTAGACTCAAATCCAACCTGTTCAACTCAAAAGTCCACACTGTTAACCACTGTGACTTGTCCAAAGAACAGCCTTGCCAAAGTAGACATCACAGAGAGGCTGGATGGGCTCTGGGAAGCGCCTCTACCCAAAATATCTCCCCATGAGCCAACCACAGCGCTTATTATCCCTTCAAGGCAAAGCACCTCACTATAAACTCCTTTTATAAAGTAAGGACGCACTCCTCTGCCCTCCGACTAACCAACAGACGGCCAACTCCAAAGGATCACCAGAAAATGGAATTCTGGGGTCACTGACTTTGTCCTAAGTTTTGTTTTGTTGGGGGGGTTGGACCGGAGACCAAGGCATCATCTGAGAAGGTCAGGCTTGGGCAGGAGCTACACTAAGCTGGTAACAGGAGGGCTTGAGAAGGAGAAGTGGTTACAGAAGGGAAAATCACCACAAAAGCACCACAGGTTGTGGGGCATCACATTTTTGTACAGTCTGAAGCAGAAGGAAAAGGAGTAGACATGGTGAGGAGCTGGTGCTACGGGGACACACATGTGGGCAGACACTGCAAATGTGGCCCTAACAGAATTTCCCCTCATGGCTGGTTCCTTAAAATGACTTGTAAGGAGGGAAGATGTAAGTTTTCCACCCTGCTGTAGGCACAGAGCATCCTGACCTTCCCTTGCTGATGTGGTAGGACAGGAACCAAGGGCACAGGTGAGGTGGAGACTGAGCTGGCCCAACCTTCATCCCCACCAAAGAAAGGACATAGTTCATCCTGAACTCCTAAGAAAGCTGAGCTAGAATGGGCCAGTGATTTAACTCCAGCAGAGAGGAGTAGAAGCAGAGAAGAGGGAAGATAGAGGAGGAAAGAGGAAAAGAGTAAGAAGAAAGGGATAGAGAAGCCCCTCCCACCACCCCAGACCAAAGTAACAGGCAAGACTTGTTTCACTTTAATATCAACTGGGTGTTAAGAATTATCAGTAGCGCTAAAAGGTCTCTCTTCCTTAGCCTATTCTAGAAAAGCCATTCCATAAATGTTGGAGAGATCATGGGTGGGAGAGTGGATGGGTAGATGGATGGATGGACGGATGGATGGAGATGGACATGGAGTGATGGGCGAGTGAATGAATAGGTGGATCTCTATACCACACATAAAGATTCATCTTTTGCTTGCAGATAGAACTACTTTAAAACAGTGCTCATTAGGATTTGGTATATAGCAGTGGAAATGGTACCATAACTAATTTAGCTTTCTATGTCACTGAAGCATATTCAGACTAATCTATCAGCCCAACATAAGGACTTAACAGTTTCTCATCAAGTCACATATTTCTGTCATTTTTTTATCCTCTTTGCACTCCCTCCCTCAGGTATGTAATTTTCTCCCACGGGAAATACCACCTACTAGAAGAGAACTCCAGCATCCCCATCCCCAGCTCTGACCTCTGTCCTGATCTTCCATCCTTCCTGTAGCTGCCTTCTCTCTGTTCGTCTGGATGTCCCAATGTCACTTCAATCTCAACATGCCTACACAAACGTTGACATCTCCTCTCCCCACCTCAATCCAGCTCCCTTATCTAATTCCCCTGTTCCTAAAGACTTAACATCGCCATTCTCCAAAGGTTTAATAATAAACTGAAAATCAGTTTTTATTATTTCCTTCCTTCTATACGTGATCAATCACCATGTCATTTTATCTCACTATTACAAAGGCCTTTTGACAGTGCTCCCAGCCTCTGATTTCTCCCCTCTACAATCAGCGCTGTGCACGTATTTATTCATTCATTTATTCATTAATGCTCCTCGAAGTATTCCTGCCTCTGTATGCTCGGTGCTGAGCTCTGCATTAGGGATTCACAGACGAATAAAACACAGTCGCTGACCTGAAGTTTCTCAAGAGCTCAGCAAATACTTCATAATACATTGACTATATCTGTCCCCTCCTCAAAATTTTTGGCAGCTCCTTATTGTCTGGGACCCATAATCATTGCCCAAAACCTATCTTGTCCTTGGCCTTGGCGGCTGTTTTTTAGGGCAAATTCAATCCAGTGCTTACAGAATAATTACTGTGAGTTGTAACTAGCCATATTGGATCCTGGGCGCATGCCCTATACCTTCTCCTCTCAGAATTATGATGCTGAGACTTGGGATGCTGACTTGAGGCTCAAAACAAATAGCAGAATTGGCTAAAGTTAAAATATTGGTGATAAATCAGATAGTCATCGAGAGCTAGGAATGCTGATGCTGAGAGAACCGGAAAAGAAGAATGCTAATAATAATGGTAAAATACTCTCCTGGAATATAAGAAATCAAGAAGTTCAACCCCAAGTTAGCAGTTCTGGCACTTCTGAATCATGCTGGGCACAGACCCTAAAAATATCAGAATGACTCCTTGGACAACCTTCATTATCCATCCTGTTTGACATTCCCTCTGGTAGGGGTCTCAAAGGAAAATTCTCAATAAGAACCACATGAATGAATGAAAAAAAGAGAAGAAAGGGATGGCGGGAAGGGAAAGAAAGGGAAGGGAACAAGAGGAAAAGAAGGAAGAGAGGAAGAAAGTTGATGCTATATAAGCCTCAATAAACCAGAGAGGTAAACTGGATCTTTTCAGGTCGACAAGCATGTCCAGCCTTTAGGAAAAGCAATCTCTCCCTATCATTCTGAAACTCAAATCCCAGAAATCTTAAGATTAAGGGGTACAGAGGGAGGGGAAAACAAAAAGAGACATAGTAGAGAACGTGAACCCTGATAGGTGGCAGGGCCCTTCTCCCCCAAACTCTGGATTTCCAGCTGGGTCAAGGACTGTGGGGCAGGAAATTCTCAAGGGGCTGTGACTGAGGCTACCCACAGGAAAGAGGAGGCGAACTGGGTAAGGACCAGCTGCAGCAAATAGAGAATCTGTAGAGGAGCAGCACAGGCTTGCTGCATGCCCTTCCTGAATGGAGCACAGGGGCCCAGCTAGAGGCCAACTTGGGTGATTTCAATCCTAGGAACACAGACTGTTAGAATTAGAAAAGATCTTTACATTATATCTGAGGAGCCAGAAGCTGACAGACGCTGATTGATGAGGACTGGAGTCCCAGCCTGATTGGCTGCCTGAAGCTGCAGGAAGTCATTTCATTTTTTCCCATCCCAGATTGTCTTCTGAAAAGAGATTAATCTAAGAGATTAATTGACTTAACCTTCTTTAAAATCCAATACAGCCAAAATGTTTGGGTTTGTTGGCCCTTTATCTCTAAGAGATTTTTACTCTAATCAGATGTTGCTAAATGTTTAACCCCTAGTCCTGGGAGAGAATGGGCTCTCCAACTAGAGATACGGGCTCCTGGGTACCTGAGAAGGAGAAAAGGCAGAAATAGAGGCAGACAGGGGCCCAAGATCATAGCCTTTGGAGAAAGATTTGAACCCTACACTGCCACATGTTTAGCTGCTTGATCCCAAAGATGTCCCTAACTATCTGTGAACCCCAGATTTCTCTTTTGCAAGTTGGGACTCACCTACCTTGCAGGATTGTTAAAGGAATTAACTGACATGGGTATTGCTTCTCTTCCATTCCTTCCCCTACTTGATTTGAGATTTTCCCTCAAGCCAGTACTAGTTGAACATTATAACTTTCCTACTTAATTTTGACCACTTTGTTGCCCATCAAATGTTGATGAGCTCTGCCCAGTGACAGTGAAGGAGACAGACTTAAATTTGTTTTTTATCCCCAGCTGCAATTTCTCCCTTGGAGAATATGAAGAGAAAAAAAGAGGAGGCTAAGGATCTATATCTGTTGAGCTGGTAATGGAACCAGTGATGGAGTATTCCATGGCCACCAGGCTATCACCTGGATCAACTCCTTCTGCCTTGACCCAGCCATTCTACCCTGGGAAGTGCCTCAACCACTGGCCAGGAAACCTGAGTTCTGTTACAGGTTCTGCCACTGACCTGCTAAGCAATCCTCGACTGCGCATTTACCTTCTCAGGGCTCTGCTTCCCCATGCGTAAAAGGGAGACAGTAATACATCCCCATCCTCCACACGGCCCGCTGCCCAGGGGTCACAAAGATCACACGAGACAACAGATTTTTAAAGCTAAACATGCTTTATAAGCATAAGACCTTATAAATGTTATTTCTATTTAGATGGCTTGAGGAAAGAAATAAAAATAATTTGGGGGGAGGGTATCGACTCAAAATGAGCCTGCACTTATGAGGGAAGGAAGAAGGGAAGGATGGGCTGGGGCAAATTTCACCCTACGGACTGAGAAAGTGCTCTCTTTCTACATGTGCCTGGAAGTGTTGAGACGATCAGAGGAAATGTGTTTATGTACAAGCTAAGCAAAGAGAAAAATGCCACCATAAAACTGAGGGGGAGGGATAATACAATA
Source organism: Equus caballus (assembly GCF_041296265.1). NCBI lineage: Eukaryota > Metazoa > Chordata > Mammalia > Perissodactyla > Equidae > Equus > Equus caballus. The sequence continues at coordinate 66,163,475 of NC_091698.1, forward strand.
AAACAATACAGAGTGTCCTATAACCACAGAAACAATAACAACGCTAAAACAGAAATAGCTTATTAAGTTAAAACAACAGTAAATCTGTCAGAACAGCCCATAGAAACTCTCATCTCAGGATAGTAAAAAGCCTCTTCCAGGCCTATTGTCTTATACTTTCATTAAACTACAGTTCTATAAGCTAAATTATTGCCAATTCTTGCTCAATTCCCAGAATGAAATCTAGTTAAAATCTTAATTTGGGAGATACATCTTTTGCAAGTGACAGATCCTTAACAGACAGTTCCCAAAGCCTGACAACTTGGGAATGCAGAGAACCAAGGCATAAAAGGCTGCCCGACAGTTTGGATTTGGGATCCTCTGTAGCTGTCCCACTACTCTCTCTCTCTTTTTTTCTTTTTGAGGAAGATTAGCCCTGAGCTAACTATTGCCAATCCTCCTCTTTTTGTTGAGGAAGACTGGCCCTGAGCTAACATCCATGCCCATCTTCCTCTACTTTATGTGTGGGACACCTACCACAGCATGGAGTGCCAAGTGGTGCCATGTTCACACCCAGGATCCGAACCGGTGAACCCCGGGCTGCCGAGAAGCAGACTGTGTGAACTTAACCGCTGCGCCACCCCACCGGACGGGCCCCCTGCTACTCTCTTAACAGACCCCCAGGCTCCTTTTCACCAAGGAAGAGTGGAACAGGGAAGCTGATGTTTCCCTTCTCTAGCTAAGTCGGTTCAGATCCTAGGGGAAGTTGAAGTTCAGACCAGCCAACTCCATTCCCTCATTAGCAAGCAAGGTCCACAGTCTCTGAAAGGCCCCACGGCCACCAGGCCCATATATACCAAGCAGCTATACATATATATACCATGTAACTAAGGAATTTAGGACGCCCCTGCTGGTTAAACCTTGGTTCTGAACCACATACCTTACCCCATTCCTGGACTGACTTACTCTCACTTCACTTTGCCTCTAAATGAATTGCTTGCTTGTTTTGTTGTCTGTTCCCAACTGTTCCCAGCCCACTGTTGGTGATTTTCCCACTACCGTATCCTGGGGTTCTCCTTCCAGCAAGCCTGCCTCCAACTGCCAGCCTCCCTGGTCAAATGTAACCCCAGGGGCTTCTGTTGGCCTCTGCCCTCTGAGAGATTGGTCCTCCTCCCCCAGGATTGCCCGGGTCTAATGGGTGGGAGCTGGACATCAGTACCTGCACCACAGAGGAAGAGGTGCGGGGGAGAAGGCAGGGATTAGGGCGCTGGGAGGGGTCTCAGTGCTGCCTGCCGCCCCAGACCCTTAGTGCAATGGAGAGTTAGGTATTGGTAGTTAACATAAAGGAGCACACTTAGGATAAAGTTATCCAAGTATTTGTTTGGCTACAACAGCCTGGATTTTTTACTGGTATCTGGTGGACAAGCATTTTCGTGGCAGTGTTCCAGGAAAGTATTCCTGTTTTCAGTGCCACCCACATATCCAGTTTTATAAGCTAAATTATTTCCACTACTTGAGAACTGCCAAGGATGAGCTTCAGTGCTTGATATAGCTATGTTATGTTTCATGCTGCTGAGCACCCCACACAACAGCCACCAACCCCTCTTCCACGCATCTAAACCGCAGCCCCGCTTCCTCCTCCCTAGCCTCCCTGCTCACCCACACACAAACCAAATGTTCTCTCCCTGGCCCCATCTCCCCCACTGCAGGCCTGGCTCAAGCTTTCCTCTCTACTTGAATTGACTTTGCCTACAGAGCAAACTTCTCTCATCCTTCACAACTGTGATCAACTCTCACCTCTTCCTTGGAGCCCTCCCTGACTCCTCTATGTTCGAAGTAATCTCTCTCACCCTTGATATTCCCAGGCACTTTGCTTCTAGTCCCGTTATAGCGTTTACCCTTGTCTACCTGGTGTAACTGGGCAAATTATAGAGAAAGAAAGTGGCTGGTGTGAACATTGTTTTCCCCACATCCACCTAAGGATAAAGGAGACAATGCTGCTTTTTCTTTAAGATCGCAGCTGATCTTTACACACACACCCATGCACACACGTGCACACAGACACACACACACACACAATTTATATTTCAGACCCACTGAGGAAGACCAAGCAGGAGTTGCTTCAGAGGAGGCATGGATACGAACGTGGAGAGGGGAGAAGGAGAAGCCACTGCCTTGAGGAGAGTTAAGTGTCCTTTGAGATGGGAGTTAAGGTGAGAGGCCAGTGGCCTCACTTAGAGGCAGCACCATGGATGGGTGCAGATCGGGTACTGGGGGCTGTTGGGTGACAGGCTGCAGTCACTGGGGGAGGTATGGAAGGGGCATCTCTGTGACTTGCCCCAGATCATCCAGGACTTGGAGACAGAGGGCCGGGATCACTCTCTACAAGGTCACTTTATAGGCAAAAAGGTAAATGTGAAAACAGAAAAACACCATAGCCCAAAGCCCTGGCCCTGGCCCCTCCCTGGTTTGAGGCACCATGTGAGCGTAGGATTTGTCTATGATCTCACAGAGTAGGGAAGGAACCCCAGTAATGATTAAGATTTAATTTCCCATCAAACAGGCAGATGGAGACTCACAGCAGATAAAATTTGATCTAGAAGAGTAAAGGATTATGACATGGATTGTATTAAAAATTTATACCTGCTACATGGCGTTAAATCACTCATGGCCAGGCTTGCCTTCCCCACTGGATCGGGAAGCCCTGCAATCAGGGGTCTTTCCCTCCCTCATCCCACCCTTCCCTATTCCACCCCAAGCTTCTTAGTCTAAATTATTGAAAGCAATCCCTCAGGTGGCAAAATAAAAACTAAAGGAAATGATGCCATTTCATTGGCAGTTTGCAATCCACAACCGTAAAAGGCGAGTGGCCAGGTCATCTTTCCATAAATCTCCAATTCTGCTGGAAAAGCAGACAAAGGCAGCTGGGGAGCCAGGCTACTGCTTTGTTTTTGCAACTCTTTCCATGGCAGTGCCCTTTATATATGCAGCCCGGGTGGAATGCATCATAAAAGGTGACATTTTATCACAGCAGTTTGTAAATTTTACAGAAGCAGTCTCCCTGTAAATCACCCAGCTTATTCCCTCGCTGACTTTATTACAGCAAATCCAGTCGTGGATAAACTGTATGCCAGTTTACTTGAAATTTATCTTTTTTATTCAAGCTGAACTGAGGCCTTTTAATATTCTTCTCTTTTCTAATGATAAGGCATAATGATAACCTTATTTTCTATTCAGACAGCTTTAAGGACCCTCATTTCTCTGGAAACGCAGTTCCTATTCAGGGCCTCTTTTCTCCCAGAGCCATTTAGAATTTGTTTGTTGTGTCAGAAAACGTGGGTAGCTCCCTGCCCCAAGTTTTAAGTCCCTAGAACTTACGCGTATTTTTATTCCTCATTTCCCCACAGTATGTCTGCTCCCTCGGGCCCTAGCACTTTTCCCTTCTATAACAGTGCACTAAGACCGCCTCTATCCACCCAGCCCACTCCCCAGAGTCCTGTCCTCTAGGTCATACATTGAGGTGTAACCCAGTGTTAAATTCATTAAACAAGGAGTCCATTAGAGTGATGTGGCTCTAATGCCATGGCGGCCTATGTAAGCAAACTGAAGTCTAAGCTGAGGACAACCAATCACAAACAGCCAACTCGACTTAAAGCTACAGCCAATCTAACAATTTCCTTTCTTTGCTTCCGCACTCTGTATAAGCCTTTCCGCTAACTCCTGTCCACAGAGCGCACGCAGCTACTTCCGGCTTGGCACTGCCTGATTCTAATCAGTTTTTGCTTCAACTCTTAAAATTTTTAATATGCCTCAGGTTATCATTTAACAACAGCTGCATTGAATTGCTCATCCACCCACCCTCTTGTGCTGTGTGATACACGTGGCTATTGAGCACTTGAAATTTGGCTGGTCCAAACCAAGATGTGCCCGACATGTAAAAGACACCCCAGACCTCAAAGATTTAATACAAAAAAAAATGTAAAATATTTCATTAATAATTTTTATACTGATTACATGTTGAAATGATAATGCTTTGGATGTATTAGGTTAGATAAAACAAAATTAATTTCATCTTTTTTTATTTTACTTTTTTAATGTGGCTGCTAGGAAACTTATAAAGACATTTGTGGCTTGCATCATATACTACTGTCCTGTGCTGCTTTGGGCATGTCCTATCCCCTTGCTGGATGAAGTCCCACCTGCTCCAAAAAGGCTTCTGTGGCCTTTCTCATCACAGTGCTCTCTTCCTCCTTTGCCTTCCATTTCCCCTAGAGATCTCATAATTTAGGAGGTGACTGTTAATTTTGTCATCCCAAGCCCACAGCTGTCTCCACAGAGCCTCTGAGGTTCATGAGAGCAGGGAGAGCATTTTTTAGTGACTTGAATTCCCCTTAGTGCCTTTAATAGTTCTTGGTGCACAGTAAGGTGCTCAGAGAATGGATAAATGAATGGATGCAGAACAGACAATTCTTGAAACTGGCTGGCACAAAGCCAGGACCTAGCAGTCAGGAACACAGCTATTCACTGGATTACAATTTTCTTGAAATGAGGGTCCCTGTCCTGATTATCGTCATATCCTCTACAGAGCCTAAGTGAATGCTGCAAACAAAGATGTGTTTGAGTAAATGTATATCAAACTGACTGTGGTCAAGTTGCACCAGGGGAACTCAACCCAAGATGAAGGGTTCTCATTAGGCCAAAGAACCAAGGGCAGACCCAGAAATGGGCTTCCAGGATAGTGGCCACAGTCACAGATTAATTCCTTGACTAATATTACAATTGCTTTCTCTCTTCTCTAGACCATTATGTATAGCTCTACCCAAAACTATCTTCCCCGAACAATGCTTTTATCACATCCCTCCCTCCTTCAAGAATCTACCATGACTCCCTGTTGCCACAAGATAGTGCCTGAATTTTTAAATGTGTCAATCTACCACCCCATCCTCACCTTGCAATCTACCACCCCATCCTCATCTCACACTCCCCAGTACGTTCCTTCCAGTTAGTCTCCTGCCTGTCCTACAAGCAGTCCAGGATGTGTGTCCAGGATGATTCGTCTTCCTATATCAGCCTCCCTCATTTATCTCTGCCCATCTGACTTCTTCCTTCATCCTGTGCCTTGAAACTCAGTTAAAACTACGTCAGCTTCTCCATGAAGCCTCCCCAACTCCTCCAGCCCCTTCCCATCTTCCTATCCCTGAACACCTACGATCCTGTCTGGAATCCCTATTTAGTTCAGCGTATTGACATCATGTTTCCACAGCCAAATGGAAAGCCACTCATCTGCAGGAATCATAGCTCATAAACTCTTGCAGAGTGCCAGACACACCATAATGCTGAGTGAATTGAGGTCAAATTAAATTAAGCCAGTTAAACTATCACTACTCTGAATCAGTAATATCTCGTGTCTCCACACGACCAGCGGGGAAGGAGGAGGGCCCTAGCAGTGGTGCAAACACCAGCAGTGGCTGTCCTACAGTGCTCTCGAGGGCAAGAACCGTGTCTTGTGCCTGAAGAGAGGATAAGCCCCACCTCAGAGGACCGCTGCTGAAGGAGATTCTGAGACCACTATGAGCTTTTTCTAGGGCCACAGCAACTGCTCTGAGTCTTAGGAACTTAACACTATAAGGAGCCAAATAAATTACCTAACCCAGTCCCTCATTTTACAGATGTGCAAACAGAGGCCTAGGACAAGGAAAATGATCTGACTGAGAGTCCAGAGTAAGTGACGACAGGGACAGCCTTGACTGCCAGCTTTGACCGCCAGTGAGGGCTTTTTCCCTTCTACACAAAGTTCCTGAAGGCTGGTCAGAGAACCAGCTGTGTCCATACCACCTATGAAGCTTTCCTAAGAAGACAGAGTGTGGGCTCCCCATCCACAGAGATTCAGAATCACCAGACCTGGTGAGGCTGGGACTCAGCGTTTTTGTAAAGTTCCCCAAGCGACTCTGACACATTTCTAGGTCTGAGATTCTCTGAGCCCACTTGCTCCTGCTGGGGCCTTCACGGGTTCGATGGCCCAGGAGTCCTGCCCTTTTTGGGAGCCCTTGCTATGTGAAGGGAGTACCACAAGACGAGTGTGTGAAACACGCCCTGTCCATGGCTCACTGGCCAGCCTCCACCCCCGAGACCACACAAAGACCACTGGTGTGGTCAGGAGAAGGCAGGGCTGGGGGAGGGAGTGGAGGGTGAGGAAGGAGCGGGAGGGCAGCACCTCTGCCCAGCCCCATGAGGCTGTTCCCCAGTATCCACCACTCACTGCACAGGCCGTCTGTTTAAAAGCTAAGTACCCCAATCAGGAGAGCAATGAATAAATACTGGAAAATGGCTTTGAAAGCTATTAGGTTCTGAAAAATTACAGCGAACTATGCAGTCTCGATACTTCAGAGAAAATTACAGAGCAGGTGAGGAACTCTGTGAACTTTCCAACATGCTTTCATGCACAAGGTGTCTTGCCTTCCAAGAGGCTCCCGTCAACTGGAGCCGAGCTGACCACCTAGCCCTGACTGCCTGCTCCTCAGCTCACCTCAGCAGAAGTGGTTATTCAGAGTCTGTAGCCTGTTATTTCCACTTCTTAGTCAATGGACCCGAAATACCTTGACCTTAGGGTGGTGGACATACTCAGAATTTGGCATGGAGACAAACGAGTGTGAATTCTAGCTCTTTTGCTTATTATCAGAAAGTTATTTCTCCTCTCTAACCCCAGTTTTCTCAGCTGTAAAATGGAAAAGAAAAAAAAATCCTGCATCTTATATAATATGCTCAGAAAATACCATTTCCTTTTCTGATTCTTTCTCTAGGTAAACAGCATTTGCGGAGATTCATATGTATCTGCACACACACCCTGATCACTAAAATTTATCTAGACCTTTGCTAGACACTTGCGAAAGTGTGATCCACCGGCCAGTAGCATCAGTATTACCTGGGAACTTGTTAGAAATACAAATTCTCAGGTCCTTCCCCAGACCCAATGACTCAGCAACCTCAGGTGTTTCTTGTGCATCTTAAGCTTTGAGAAGTCCTTCTCTGGAAGGCTGATTGGAGCTGGAAGTGGGATGTAGTTGAAGAGGCTGGGGGCATGTTTTAATCCTGGCTTCAGAGGATCAGAATAAAATCCACAGCCTTGGCTTTCTCAGCAACCTGATTTAATCTACATGGTCTTTGAGGGCCTGAGGCCCCAGGCTAACCAGGTCACAGACCAGTGTCATCCACTCTATTCCTAGCTGCTATCCGACCTCAGAATAAGTGAGCCCTGGGCCTCAGGGGGTGATAGCTTGCAAGTAAATCAGGTCACACTCTTTCTTCTGCATGGAACGGACATGGGTTTTAGTATTAGCTCAGATAGGAAGATGTACTTATCCTACAACTGGGAAGAATGGGTGTCTGATTGATGTACCCTTGATGAACTAGTTCTTCAAATATGGGAAGGATTCATAAAGATAGAAAGGAGATGAGGAAGGGCACTCCAAAAGCAGGGGAAAGTATGAATGAAGTCCATAAAGACAAAGCCAGCAGTGAGAAGACCAGTTATGTCCAAGCAGAGATGAAGCATTGTAGAAAGGGGACAGATAGTAAAGGGCCTTGAATACCAAGCTAAGGAGTTTAGATTTTACCCTATAGTTCATGAGGAGCCTCAAATATTTATGTGCTTTGGGGTTTTCATTATTTACTTGTTTATGAGAAAGATGTTGCCTACATACATGTTGAAAGATAATTCTGCATGAGTCTGGTATTATTGCACATCTCAAGCTATCTCTTCAAGGAAGTTTGAATAGCAAACAACCTTGGAAACTAGAGATAATGTATCCCTCCAGAGCAGAGGGAGGATTTGTTCCCTGACCAATATAGCAAAGTTTAAAGACCCCTCCCTAGAGACACTCCAGGGTAATAAAGATAAAGACTTCGCCTTCCCAGCCTGGAGAAGATTGGCTTACTTTCCAGAGAAAACATAAGGTCTCTCTCTCTTGGAAGTGAGGGAAGGGCAGGTTGCCAGAGGCCCTATCTAATATCAGAGCTTCCTTATTTGGGGATTCCTCTCCTGTAAGGCACCCTACCACACGTGCAGTTGCCATCTGGCCCCTACCACATCACCACGTGGAGATTGGGGCTTGAAGAACTGGTGCTAAGAAGCTGCAGCTTTTACTGTGCATAATGAACTTTGTCTCTGACCCAGAGGTCTTCTGTTTTCTCTTAGTATATGTAGACATACGTACACACATACTACACCATGGCAAGATAACCTGGTAACTTGCATATAGAATAAAATCTTAGACCCTTCAGAGTTTCTTACTTAATATAGTGGGACTAAAATTATTAAATGGAAAATATAGTGCTGCTGACACAGAGTAGACGCAATATATGATGTCACTGTTCATCACCACCAGATGATAAAAGAATTTCATATAATTTGATGCTCTTCTGCAGGGAGTGACTAAACTTTTGGGCCATTCATCTGGTCAACAAAATCCAGGGTTAGGAAACCTCTTGCTGCCACAGCACAAGTCTGAGACACAAAACCCAACAGACCTTCCCAATGCCAGGAAAGTGGCAGGAATTTTTTAAAGTGTGAATTAGAAGTTTTAGCATGACATGGAAGAGTAGGAATGGGAATTAAGCTAGCTAGAGTTTCAGAGATGCAATCTATTTAGAAATCCAGTCTGAACTTGAATAACTGTAGTTGAAGACACTGAAAAGTCTCCTGAATTGATATTAAAGAATATCATTCAATAAAAAAAACTTTCTAAGGTGGTTTAGTTTGGGATGAAAACTGCAGTGCACATAGACAAGAAATTAAAGACCAAAATGTTGAAAGAAGAGAAGCTGAATAGAAATTAGAAATGTCTAGAATTTTTTTCATTTCTTAGTAAGGAGAGATAAAATAATAAAGAAAATCACACTCTATCATGATTGTTGTCCTTCTTATAAGTCATATTTAAGTTAACTCCTCTGTAAATTATATATCCATTCCACAGAAGGAGTTCAGTTATCCAAAATAAATCTTTCTATCATCTTTACCACATCCTGAGGGAAAAACACTCTTTCTACCAATCGTAAGAAAAAGTTCCTGAAGTAAATTGACAAACCCAACTGTCTCAGTTAAGAGTTAATAAGTGGCAACCACTAAATGTGGGAGATATGAAAAAGCATATTCCCACTTGTGTTACAAGAACGTGATAACTAGAGTACTTATAGCCGATAGTTCTGGATCTACCACCCAGCCTGCTCTATCAAAAGCCACAAAACCACCTGCCTTTATAGGAGAAAAGACTACCTGACACCCAGGGTCTCCTCCACAGCCCTAACAACCTCTCTCCCTCTATTCTCATCTCAGATCCCCAGACTAATACCCCCACACACTGCACAAGGCAGAGCCAGCTCCCCCTATGCTTTTCATCTTCATCCAAGGTTTTCATAATTCACCCGAGAAAATTTTATCTTAGTTCACCAAAGGCAATGCTTGCCTCCTCCTGACTTTCAGGAAAAGGAGCTACTGAGAAGCATCAACATCCAGATCTCCTCTTGGGAAAGTGTCAACGTGAGAAAGGGTCTGCTTTCCTCTTAGAGATCTATCAATGAGGGTAGATGGTGTCCCCTACTCCATCCAGCTGGAGGATTACACTAGCCATGTGTAATAAGAGTGATTGGAAAGGACATCTGATTAGAAGTTAAAAGAATTGTATTCTAAAACTAGCCCTTTTACTAGCTAATTTTGAACCTTAGGCAAGCCACTTAACCTCTCTGGGCCTCAGTTTCACCTGCAAAATGAGGGTGTTTCATCAAAGACCCCTGCCACCTTTAAAAAGCTACACCTATAGGATTAAGAGGAATGGGTAGTAACCTACAGAAAGAAAATGGAAGGGACCGAAAAAATCTCCTGGGCCACCAAATAATAATAGAAAATAAAACCTGAAACAAAGCTATACTTTATAATTTTCTTTGCCCTTTTCCATACCCTTTGTCCTTTGATCCTCACAACTAAATAAACTAAAAGAACCACTTTTTAGGTACATATCCCAGATAAGGGAACAAAAATCAGAAGGCTGGTCAATGGCAGAAGTGACACCAAAATTAAGTACACGTTAATTCCCAGCCTAGGACATTTTATCTACCTCTTAGGGGTTCTAAGTTCTAAGGAAGTTAGAACTCTTAAGTTCTAAGGAAGAGGAGCATTAGAGGCCATATTATTTTGCTTCAAGGCCTCTCAAACGTAAGTCATTATTTATGAGTCTTTATTCCACCAATATGGCAGCTACACCCAGCTCTTAGCCCATTCAGACAGCAACAAGACATGCTGTTCTTTAGAATGGAAAAGGAGCGAAAGATTCCCTTTGAAGTGTTCTGGGTGCTCTCTAGAGAACCATTCTTGCAAATCCACTTGAAAACCTGGGGAATTTCACGAATCTGGAGCATTTCCATCATCTTGGAACCCTGTAACAAATTTGTCAAAGGATAAAAATATTGTGCATCCAAATATTTGGATACAAATAAAATATATACAAAATACCAGGAAAATTAATCAAACTCTAGTTCCAAAAACTGATCATATGACTTCAATGTTATTCATATAGTGCTCTTCTGGATTTCCTTTTCTGGAATTGAAATCACTGTTTCCAAGTCTGCCACCTTCTACTTTACATTCTCTGAAATGAAACCGGAATTCTTTCATTTCTCAAACCCCTTAATTGATTTTTGAGTCATAAGCTACTTTTTTCCAAAAAAAAAATATTAGATTGTTCGATCTGAACATAAAATACAAAGCTAATACTACCTAGTAGGAAAAAAAGAAGTATTGTTAATAATTCACAGGAATAAAATATACCCTTCGACTGTGGAGTGGAATGAATGTCCTAAATGATCTGTGTGTAGATTTGGGACAATTTTTCAACAAAGTAGAATAAATAGAATAAGGGCTGTAAGTAGCGCTGCATTTTCTAGTCTCTAATTAGAAGATGTAGTTACTTAATTACACATTGTTAGTACCTGATTACATAGATCTGAACTAACATTGTAATTGTGCTTAATTATACTAATTAAGCTAATAATCAATCCACAAAACACACAAAGAATTTTGTATGAAGAAAATCCTTAGTAAACTAGATTATACTTAGTAAGAAATAGCCTTTAAAAGCAAAACTATTTCTCACACTTGTCCCACCCACAGCCTCCCAACCTGTGACTACCGTCCCACAGTATGACTACATAGATCCACCCCCAGTGTTGACTCAGTCATAGGGTGAGAGAAAGAGTGACTTAGAGCAATGCAAGGAAACTGAGATCGCTAGAACTCTCTGTGTTTCCAGCAGGGGAAATTGAGCCCCAGAGAGGCTCTCCATCTTGTCCAAAATTACACAGCTAGTAAATGGCAGAACCCAGTTTTCCAAATTCCCAGTTCAATGTCCTTTCCCTTCACCAAGTCTTCATGTGGGAAGCCAAGGATGCCTCAGGTTTGAGATTTTAGCATCTCTGAGACCAGGGCAATTGAAGATATTAATCTGAACACATCAGGTCTAAGATCCTGCTTTCTCTGTTCAATTCAGTGTTATCCATCTGGGACTGAGTTTGACAACCCAAATTCCAAATAGCAGTGCCTTAGCTAGACAAGGATTTTCCTTTCCCTCACATACATCCAGAGGAGATAGATGAGAGCTCCACAGAGGTTATCAGGACCCAGGCATTTCTAGCTTTCTGCTCTGACATTCTTAGAGTACGAAACTTGTCTTCATTCTCTCAGCATGGCTTCATGATCTCCAGCCATGCTGTCTGCATTCTAAAAAACAGAAGGAAGTAAAAGAGGAAGCAAGAAGGAGCGGTGTTTATACTAAGGAAGTAGAGCTTTCCCAAAGACCTTAGGCTTCTTTCTCATGAGCCAGAACTTTGTTACATGGATACCACTCACTCCAAACGAGGCTGGGAAATAAGGTTCTTTAGACTGAGGCTGGGAAATAAGGTTCCTTGGCGGAGCACAGGTCACTGAGCACAAACAGAGGTTCTATTAGTAAGAAAGAAAGTGAATATGAATATTGCTAGGAAACCAACTTGCCACATGCAGTCAGAGTGTCCTTAGGAGTGTTAGATATAAAGAAAAGAAATAAAGATAAAGAGATGCCAGCCCTCATATACTAGAAAGAATACTAGGTTAGGAAGCAGGGGAGCAGGGCCTCAATTTCCTCACCTTAAAAATCAGAGGGCTGGACAAGAGCAGTGATGTCCAAACATTTTTAGCAATAGAACCCATCTTTCAAAGGGACTTTTGTATAGACACCTAACTATAACACAGATCAAAGCAGAGCTGCTTCCCCCTCTGTGAAGCTGGGTGGGGAAGAAGGAAGGGAGACTGGCGGACACTGCCAAGTGCTACCCAGATCCCCTTTAAGAAAGAACTAGTTGCCACAGCTGCTAGGGCTGAGGACCACAGACGGCCTTTAGCTGTCAGCCCTTCAGGGACTGCCTCAGCTGCACAGAGCCCCCTCAGTCAAGATCCTACTCGTTTCCCTGGGAAGCCCACATTCAATGATAGACTAGCCATCTTGGCCCTTCTCAGGACAACTGTGAAGGGCCATTCTAGCTCCAGATTCCTGAGCAGTTGACTGACACTCATTGGGCTGCCTCACAGCTCAACTTCTCTCTCTGCCCTCACCCGCTTTCCCATACCCCTGCATAGGTATTGATCCCAAGAGTGCTCCTTAATAAACAGCCTTCACTTTAAATTCTAGCTCTGGGTTGGCTTCCTGGAAACCCAGCCTGCGCAAAGAGGTCAACAGCCGGTCCTTCAATCTGTCCCCCCAAGCACCCCTACAACAGCTCCAGCCTAAGCCAAAACCTAGCGCTCTATGCAACCCAGTGTGAAACCATTTAGTTGATTCCTTCGAGAGTTCAAACTCAACACTGCTACAGATATAACTGGGGAAGACCAAAGCTTGAAAAAGTGCAGGCAGAGCTGGAAGCTGGTATGGCTGGTCTGGGAGGGTTTCTTGGAAAGGTGAATTAGAGCAAAGACATAGAGGAGCAAGAAATAACAAGGTACACCTGGGAGAAAACACCATATGTGGGAGGATGATAATTACAACCTCAATAATTCCTGGCATTTTCAGAGTATCTTAGTATGTATGAGATATTTTAATACACATTCATTAATTTCACAAATTACAATGAGATAACATAGTGACACTTGCCCATTTGTTTTCTTTCGTATTCAGGCACTAGGTTCTAAAACCTTCCTGTTGAAGGGAATTCCCTTCTTGAGAGTCTTGGAAGACACTGTGGAGGCCCAAAGGGCAGACATTTCTTTCTTCCTGCCTTCACCAGCTTGAGCTCAACATAGGGCCTGGATGTAACAATCAGATGCTCCTGCCTTGGAATCTGTAGGGAGTGACCCTTAGACACCAGAGGGAGTTAACAGTCATTCAGGGGCTGCAGTGAGTGGAGAATGTCTGGAGGAGGCAGTTCCAGTGGGGGCATCCTCACCAGACTGCTCCTGGGTATGACCTTGGCTGGGATCTCTCCTTCCTAGCACCTCCCAGTTTCTGCCACTTTTCCCATTGATTCCAGGAGCTACCAAGATCCTGCTAAGAAAATGTGTTCCTGCCTACATCAGCCAGAGTCTGTGTCTGTTGTTTTCAGAAGAGAACTTTAACGGGTGTAGGTAGATTTTTAATGCCCATTTTATAGATAAAGAAAATGAGGCCCAGGAAGACTGATGTTTTTCCAAGGCCCCACAACCAGCATGTGGCTGGGCAGGGATTAAGACCAACACTTTTTCCATGACACTCAGTTTCCAGATTAGTAATGTCTTATGAATAGTTTGTGCAATTATCACTTCTCTTCTGAGCTTTCTTCTGAAAACGAACATCTTTTTAATTGTGGGTTCTGCTGTCAAATTTAAACAACTAGTATCCACTCTATTAAAAATGGATATTGTCAGAAATATATGTAAATCTAACTTCCTTGCTAATTAGCAGTCCATTTCTTCTCAGATACTGATAAAGCCTCCAGAGAAGGAAGGAGTTTGAGGGAAGTCTTGGCGGCAATTACAGTGCCACCCTTCCTTAACCTGCATTCCAATCTAGAATGCTTCCACCCAACCTTTCTTCCCTCTCTCCCACAACTGGGGTAAGACTTCTATTGTGGTCTGATGGCTCTCCCAGCCTTCCCTGGCTCTCTCTATTATTCTCTAAAGGCATTTCCCTTAATAAAGTCATTACATGTTTAATCCCATATTGTCATCTGCTTTTCAGAGGTCCCAGACTAACATGTCCATCCAATTCTACATGTCCATCCCTCTTAGAGAGAGTTACCCTCATCTATACACAACAACTCTGTAGTCAGGACAGCAACACATAATCATCTCCTCTCTCACTCTAGGAACTACACTTTCATTAATGCAACCTAAATGACACTCACTTTCCTAGCAGCCACCTCACACCATTAACTCATATTGAGTATAGTAAGCCTACTTTTGAATAAGACTAGTCCGAAGACTCAGATGCCCTTTCTCACCCCTACCCCATCCCTCCTCATGGTTAAGATCCAACACAACTTTCACTTCCTCTAAGAAGCTTTCCTAACACACATCTCCCTTCTTTCCTTACCACTTGGCATTTACCACTATTATGAAACATCGTACAAACTTGCCTTTAAACTCCTACCTCCCCGGAACATGACCACTTCCAGGGCAAAGACCATATCTTAGTCTTCCCCTGTGTCCAGCACCTAGATGGTAGAGAATCGTTTGTCTGTTACTAAACACACGCCTTTTCTCTTGAGGTAATTTTAAAGCTCCTTGAGGGCAGAGATCAGATCTTTTTCTCTTGAATCCCCTCCAACGCCTTGCTCAAGACTGAGAACAGGTAGATGTTCATTAAATGTGTATTTAACTGAATGGAACTCCTGAAAGGCTTTTGGGACACCCATGTCGCCTGTCAAACTCCAGGACAAAAAGGATGTTCAGGGCAAAAGAACCAGAAGAGGAAAGACATTGAATATGCTGGGCTTTCCTGTGTGGGTGGGAGGATCTTGTACCCAGACAGCCATTTCGGATGCCCCCTCCAATCTGGGCTCCACAGAACAGCCACAATAATCTTTCCCAATAATCTCTTCAAAAATCAGATGGTATCACTCCTATGTTCACACCCCTTTGATGGCTTCCCATTGCACTGAGGACAAAAATTCAAACTCAGTTCTGGGGCCACAAGGCCTGCATGAGCTGCCTCCAGCCGCCTTCCTGATCCCGTCTCATGCCGCCGTCTTCCTCAAGCATCATAGTCTAGCTGCTCTGACCTCCTTTCAGTTCACCAAACCCAACCTGCTCTCTCTGCTCCCAAGTCTTCACACATTGTTCCCTCTGCCTAGAACCCTTCCTCCTGCATGATTGTCTCCTCCTCCTGCGTCCAACTTAAATGCCAGCGATGCAGCCCATCACACCTGTAATCCTCTCTCGCCACGCTTGATTCATTTCCTTCACGGCACTCATCACAATTAATCACTGAGGGGTCCATGTTCACTTTCCTCAGGAATAACTTGTCATTGGTTCCCTGATACAAGCAAAGCTCAAGATGGCTCCAGGTAAGACTACGATTCCTCCTCCCATATTGGCCTACGTCTTGGCTTTCCCTAGCTCTGCTGACCCTCTCAGACCTGGCCGCTCCTCCCCTGATTCCTTCTCAAACTTGAACTGTCCACCCTACAGAATCTCCTTTGGACTCTCTGATCTATCCCAAGGTGAATCCTGTCAAACCTATCAGGTTTTCACTACTGAATACCTAAGAGACTTTTTAGATCTTCTCCATGCTTCACAAGAGCCAAATTAAATTTGGGTAGAAATGGAAGGAAGATATCGAACAAGGCCCTCTTTCTGTCTAAAATTATTGTGCTGCCATTTCTATGCTTCAGAAGCCACCACATTAGGGGAGGACACCCTGCTGAGTCTCTTCCTCCCAAAGTTCTCCTCAGGAAGTGAGGTGTGTGGCCCCTCAGGCTTCAGATCCCTAACCATCCAGGAGCTTCTACTTCCACCCTCCAAACCCAGGGTTTGAGCAGGTCCAGTGGTAGCTCTAAACTCTTTGTTCTCCTCTCCCAGTCCCCTCCCCAAACCACCTCACCAACAGCCTGGAAAGAGTTCTTATGTCCAAAAATTACTCAGTCATCATCATGTGTTCTCTCCTATTCTGTGGTTTATGATTTTAAACAAAACAACAAAATTCTTTAGGTCATTCACATTTTTTCCTTTATACTCAAAGTTCTTGGAATGTAAAAACAACAGTAACTTTCTCCTCAAGCACTTGGCTCTTTAAAAACTCAGGACATGGAGAAATAGTATAGGAAAAAGAAGATGCGGAGGGACCTTCACAAAAGGTCAGATTTGGGGCAGACTTTGCAGACTGGATGAGACTTTACCAGGTAGGCTGACGCGGGCAGAGAGATGGAATGACTGAAATGGACAGTGCCATTTGGGGAGAAGTGGGAAAAGGGATGGGAGAGGCATGAGATGGAGGAAAATGCTTGCTAAGTAGCCCATCATTACTCTCCCTTTGCTAAGGTCCAGCTGGAGATCTGGCACAAGAAGACTTTCCCACTGAGCTCCCTAGGGTTTGCAGAGAAAAACAGTCTTGTCCAGTGGAGCTGCTCAACACAGCCCCTGTCCCCCCAAAGTTCTATAACAGGACAGGAGGAGCTCCGTCTTCCTGCACGCACTCTGGATCTCAGGGACTAACGGCTCCTGAGGTACCTCTCTGCCTGAGGCTGAGCAGACATTCAAAGTGTCTCTTGCTACAGTCTCTAGGTAACTTCCTCTAGTCTTATGCATGCTCAATGTCAAATCTGGATTACTTTGTCAGAAATATACATTACCAGGTAGCACCTCCCTCCATGTTAACTTTGTGAATTCTTCCAAGCATTCAGTTTTTTGGAATGCTTCTGGGGGAATACCCTCTCTCCAGCTTACTCTCTTTTCCTTTTCATCCTGGGTATATCTAAAATACTGGATAAGCTTTCATTCCACAAAACTGTACTAAGAAAATTCATCAAAAATACAACATTATGCATATTTCCTACACTGAGTGTTATGCTGCAAAGACATGGGAATTCCTGGGATACATCAGCCTGGAAAAGCCATTCCCCTCACTCACATCTGAAACAGGCAGAAGCATTGCTTCATGAGTCAGGGCTTTCTTTATGAAGGGACATCTGCCAGGGCTAACTCATCTCTCACAACATGGGCTCCTCTCTGCTCTAGCTAGCACCTTCTGGGAAATCTATAAGCCATGTATCCATAGTGACCTATTTAGCTGACTCACCTCAGTACACGATTCTTCATCATTGAACAAGTCCTGTTTCTACAGAATGGGTGGGAGAAATTAAATCCCCTTCATGGGAATGCTCTCTCTTTTCTCTATCCTTTCCTTCTCTTGTCACAGAGTCCAAATTCCACTGGAACCACCGAGGTACACACTTCTCCTCAGTCTCCCATTTCACTATATTAAAGCTGGCAATTCCTAGAGATTCTAGGCAACACTGCCCAGTCTATGGTCCCTACTCAAGGAAAAGACATAGGTAGGCATGTTTTATCCCACAAATACCTCTCCACTCACCCTGGGCCATAGCTTATGGGCCCAGAGGTGAACTCCTGACCCAAAAACAACCAAATAGCAGGCTGGTCAGCAGCCTATCCAAGCATTTTCTCTCTCTGATAGCTGAACTAAGAAACATGGAAATGACTCCTCCATTATTAGTAGGAGCCAAAACTGAAAAGATGCCATAACGCAGAGGTAGGGCCAAGGCATATTGAAGCCACGTGCAAGCCACATAGTTAGGAGTTTCTTCACATTAGGGAGAAGAAACTGAGTAAGGATAGAGATAAGGATGAGAAAGGGCAGTCATATAGATGGAGGCAAAAATGTCTTTCAGGAAAAAGCACGAAGCCCACAATGATGAGGAATCTGGTCCCCAGATCCTGAGATGTTTTCCATTCCAGGGGAGGTCCAGGTACCTATAGCTTTATCCTTTTTCTTCTTCATTGAGGCTTTGCTCCTCATGGCCAAAAGAATCCTATTAGGCACAAATACATACACACACACACACACACACACTCCTATTATATCATAAATCCTATATTTTGGTCTTCTAGTACCCAAAGGCTCACATTTGTAAATGCATTGAAACACACATACAGACTCCTGACTAGGAGGATGTGTTTACAGAGCTGGTTCCTCTTCTAGCAATAACAGCTTCAGCATCTGGATGAACCCAATCTTAACACGTAACCCAGTGTAACAACACCTTCTTGGTCAAGCACATAAGACACAGAAGACTTTTTAAAGAGTTTAAAATTTTAAATAAAATTTTTAAAATTAATGAGCTCATGAACACTTAAGATGTGTGCTGCTTATGGAAGTCATGTTATATCTCAATAAATACATTTTTTTAAAAGAATGAACTCAGAGATGCCTACACCTTTTAGAAATGTCAAAATAATACCTTTTGTCTGTTCCACATTTTAAACTCTTCTGGCAATTTCATATTCAGGACGCTGAAAATTCTTGAGATTGGTTGAATCACCAATGTGAGCCTTGCTTTTAGAAAAGAGATATGGCAACTCGCTTAGTGTGTTAGTGGTGGATTCTGCATTAGAACCATTGTCTCCACCAATTCCTAATCCAGCAAGAGCATTTTGATTATTCTGCCCTGGATGATCCTAATATTAACACCAATTCAACAATGCAGTGACAAATGCATTACGTCACCTATTCTGGAGACAGGCATTTCCTAGTGATGGGACAGATGTCCTGACGTACAGTTTACTGATTTATGCTTAGTGTATGCTGAATTGCAGACTTTTTTTTGGCTATCTAAGGGGTGTGTGTGGAACCACCTCTCACCTAGCTGATTCACGGCTTTATAGTTCCTGGTGTACATATCCCCTGGTACGGGACACCTCAGATGACCAACGACAACTTTGGTAGCTCCACAGCTAGTTCTTAACTTCTGCTGTCACCACTGGAACCACTGTTCTCTCTAGAGCTATGACTGCAATGGGCTTTAGATTTGATTGTCTACCTCCCTTGCCTGTGGTACAGTTAAATGGGCTAACACATACCTTGAGTTCCCCAGATGAGAGATTCCTGGTTATCGCATAATTTTGAAAAATAAGAAGCAACTCATTGTCACAAAAACGAAAGGAGATTCCAAATGCTGCTTGTTTTTATTTTTAAAACTTTATAAAAATAGTGTTGATTTTGAACTGAGTTTCTGAAAGTTGGGCATCAAAATACAGACTGTCATGTATACAAATCGGGCCTAAAATAATAGTACCATTTGGATTTGGATCGGGTTTGGATTGGAACTTCCCACAGAAGTTCCCCACCCAGTTTCATTTGACCGTCTCAAAGGCTTTGAAGATAAGACAAGTACCATCCCCAGTTCACAGGGAGAAAACCAAGGACAAAGAGATTCATTTGTAGTGACAGACAGGAACAAGATCCCAGATATCAGGACTCCCATTGAATAAGTATGTGGTATCGGCCTTCTCCAAACACATAACAAATTATTTCTAAATATAATGACAGAGAGAACTTAAAAACAATAATAATACAGAATTGAAGCCCAAGGCTATCCTAGAACCAGCACAACAGCAGGCAGCAGTGCTGTCTCCAGCCACAGCAGCAACATACCCTCGCACTGGAAGGGCACTGAGCTTGCAGAACCATCCCCAGCAAGTGTCACAAGGAAATAAGCAAGATGCTGCCCACCACATACAGGGAGGGTGAGCTGAGCCTCCTTAAACATTTCTTCTGCTCCAAGCATAAGAAAAGAAAGGTTACACTTTGAGGCCCTGCAGAGATGTTATCTTAATACCTCAGAAATGTTCCATATTCACATCCTCATTAGATAAAAACATGGCAAGGCTGTTAGGGTTTGGGAGGAAAACATCACACTGCAGCAATAACAACACAGAAGAACATTAGCATTTCTGGTTGTTCATTCAGTCCACAGTGAGGAGCAGCAGCAGCCACTATCAATTTATAGAAACAAGTTTTAATTCCTAAATGGTAATCTTGCACTTAGAGTCAAGGTAAATGAACTCTGCGTGCACACAGATAAGCATAGAGCTGTGAACTATATGCCTACACATGTGTGCATCTGGTGAATTAGAATTATAGCCTTTCCTTACATCAGTTTTTTCTCCTGGCCAATGTCCATGATGTAGTCAGAAAGTCAACAGCAAGTTCAAGTTTAGCTAACAGTTATTAACGGCATTAAGGACAATCTTGAGAACAGATTGTTTTAATCCACTTCAGAGAAAAGCAAATAAAATACAGGTCTAGATTTTATACAGTAATCAAAAGTAACACTTGTCAAGTGGGGTCCACAGACCCCTGTTTCAGAATCAGCCAGTATGGCTGTTAAAATTTCAGGTTATTGGGCCCCAGCCCAGACCACCTGGATCAGAATCACTGAGATGGACCCCAGGAAACTGCAATTTTAACAAGCACCTGGGGAATTATGATGCATCTAAGGAAGAAAGAGCTAGGAAAAGAGAGAAAAGGCTAGAACTGGGGCAAGAGAGAGGGAGATAGAGAGAGCTGAGAGTGAGACCAAGACAGGGGACCCAGTCATGACCCTGTCACACCCTCCCCAGCTGCCTCTAGCAACCTCTGCCCCCTGCGGGTTCAAGGTCAGCCCTGCCAAGAGCTATGCCCATAAGAGCTGGACTTGCTGATCCTATAGAGGTACCTCTTGCTACCATCAATTGGGGCCAGTATGGTCTGGCTCCCCCATACCTGGCCTCTAACTTGGGGATGACAATTTTTAGCCCCTGCATACCTACATGAGCATCAGGCTGTAAACATCCCAGCCTGCACTCTTGGGGGTGGCCTGTCTGTCTATCAAGCCACCAGCCCAGGTTCTCCTTCAGCCTTAGGTTTCCCACAGAGAAGCTCTGACTTTCTGCCCTAATCCTACAAGCCTCTCCTCTGACTGGACTCCACTTTTGGTTTCTTCTGTATCACCCTTCGTCAGCTGCGTGAGAGATCATGGGAAAGACACTGGTTGCTGTGTGTGGGTATTGCCATTATGTGGATGACCATTATCTGGTCAGATCCTACAAAAGGAAGACCGTTGTCTGTGTGAAAGGGGTAGGAGCTCACCTACAAGCAAAGCCTCTCGTGGCTTTAATTAGTTGGGGATGTGATGGGCTGGTTCTTAAACTGGAAGCCTGAACACTCAGGGGAACCATAAGCAAAGTGGTAAGGTGGCTGCGATCTGTCTTGGAAGAAGGTATTAATTGTCACCTCCAGGTGAGGAGAAACAAAGATCCAGGAATGAGGTGCTCGTGCCTGCAAAGTTATGCCAATCCTCCCTTCCCTTACCCTTCCCTCCCCCGCTGTACATAGCTTCCCTACATGCACAGCTGGAGTGTAGAGACCAGGAAGGGTCACAGGACAGGGGCTGAAATCCCTGAGTAAAAGCAACCAGGGCAGAGCCATAAATCTGCAGTATGTAAACCATCCCTACTTGTTGTCCTCTAATATGTGGTCATGCTTGAAACCTCCCGCTGCTTCAGCTGTCCTAAGAGAATCAAGAGACAGGAATTCTCTTCTCTTGGGAAAGATGCCTTCCCATAGAATGTCCACAAGGTCAGCTATAAGTCAAACTTCACAGTTGAGTTTTGAGTATATCCATGCTTGGGATAGGGTAATTTAAAGGCAAGGGATGGAGGACAGGAGGATATATTCCCTGAGACTACCTGGGTAGAGCCAGCAATACTGAATTATATGAACCCAAAAGGAAAGGTGAGATACACCAGGCAGGAGTTGAGCTTCTTGCTTCAACTGCCTCTCGATCACCTTCAGAAAATTGGTTCTTTTCTGCTTAATAAAAGGGAATGAGGAACGATGCCACAGGCAGGGAGAAATGTGTGTGTCAAGGTAAGCCCACCAGCTTTGTTAAGTAAAGGATGCAAATCCCCTTATACGCTGATTAGAAAAGAGAGAGGGAAGTATATTGAGAGCTAATAAGGTGAAAGATATTTTTCTAAACCTTTGCATACATCATCTTTTGTAATATACACAAAAAACTTGGGAAGTAGGTATTATTATATTGATTCAAACATAAGAATATTGAGCCTCACAGAGATTTAAGCAAAACAAAGCCTAAAGTCAAACATCTAGCAAGTGACAAAATCAAAATTCAATCTCAGGTCTGTCTGATTCCCAAATGTGTTCACCTTCAACCATGCTATATAGCTTCTACCAGGCACACACTTAACCCAGAGAATCAACCAGAATCACTGTGCCCAGCAATACTGATGCCATGCCTGGACCCATAAATCAGACTTTTTGGACACTGACAGGAGCCAGGCTGGATGGGCAATGGTCAAAATTGTCGGTGTCGCAATCCAATGTACACATCAGGATAGATGCGGAGAGGGCTGATGGCCACTCTGAGTTTATTATAATCAGCGTTTCAATATATACATAGCTTACATCTGTTAAACATACACAGGTGTTCTGGATGAAGTAATTAGCGAATGCCAAGAATTCTTAGTGATTTCTCAAGGAGCCCTCCCTCAGCCTCTGTTTTGATATTATCATGTTATTGCTGTGCTCCTATATTTTTATCTTGGAGCAGGCAAGGTCTCCTAGGCAATGGCCCCTCCTGCTCCCGATATCGTGTCTCCATCTGTGCCCCCAGGCAACCGCACCTGTCTTAGGTTGCCCCGCCCTGGAGGTCTTACCCATCATTGGCTGACCGGCCTTTTCACCTCTGGGTCACAGTTTGTTGGCAAGCCTTTCCCAGTGATTATTAACCCTTCCTGCATTAGGGGCGGCTACAGAAATGCCTTGGATCCCCTGGCCTGCAGTGCTGACTTCTGCTTCCTTGGTCAGCCCTCCTGGTCTCACCCTATGTTTGTTGACACTTGATACTAATTCACCCACCACCCCCATTGGACACTGCATCATGATCAGAAGCCAGGGCCAGGCAGTTTATGACACATAAGATGGCTTCACCATAACAGAGCTTGAAGCTCCTCCATGAATCAAACCCACAAATATGACCACATTCTCCAACTTTTCTAAAACCATCACTAATAGAAATTTGCTATTACAAAGCTTGAGTGCTGGGTTGGTTGGCTTTCTTTTTAAAAAGAGAGTCAACTGGGTTTTCTCTGGCAGCGTGCTTTCCTAGAGAGTCAGCCAAGACCATTGTGAAGCCAAGAAGCAAAGTTGTGTTTGACCCATCTGAACTCCTGACCACATGCTCCAAAGCAAAGCACTCATCTGCAGGGAAATCTACGACATAATTCACCTTCCTTTCCTTCAAACCTAGAGAGCAATTTCTTGCTTTGGCAGAAAAAGGTGTGTTTGACCACAGCACTTTGCTGCACATTTGCAGGAACCATCTAGAAACCCACTAATCCATATGCTAAGCAATCACTGTGCTAACTATGTGGGCGACAAGAGATGCTTTTCTACGCTGAGGCCATAACACAGACTCAGCAGGCTGAGATCCTTTGCTTTCAGCAAATCACCAAGAGACCATGGACTCAAGGATCACACAAGGCTCCGTGACAATTGAGACACTCTGTGTGCTATTTACCACGATGTGTGCTGCTCCCACGTGTGGGTGGGAGTGCTTCACAGTCACAGGCTTGGTAGTTAGAGCGCATTAGGAGCCGTATCTTTGGAAATGAGCATAGAGCCAAGCAGAGGTGTGTGCATGGTGCTCAGGAGGTGAACTATCCTGGCTATGTCTCTCACAAGCCCACCTCTCCTAGCTTCTCCTCCAGCTAAAGCTGCCCGACCCCAGCCCCTGCTCTCGAGAAGTGATACTAAGGCTGACTTTGCACAGAAGTGACCACTGACTGCATTAGAGACCAAAGGGCAGCACATTCCCATTCCCTCTAGTGGCCTTTGGCACGGCCTGGCACAAGACTCAGCCCAAGTAGGGACAGTAGTTATTAGCTGATTCAGGCGGGTGAACTTTCTCAGGAATTTGAATTGGGATACACAGGGAGTTGGTCATGGTAGTAGCCCAGGAGTACACTCCAGCAAGTGTGTGGGTCCCATTTACAGTAAGACACCAAAGTCCGTGAACTCTGGATATGAGCAACTTGGAGCCTCATTGGAGCTTTCCAGTTCTTGAACACTTTTCAGTCTCCATAAGGCCCAGCAGTGTGACTGCTCTAATTTTTAGAGAGATTCATATTTTCCTTATTCTCCCATGTATCTTCACATTAAACTCCCTCATTACTAAAGGTAAACCAAGGGACTTTGGAAAAAGCTGCACATTATGTCTTCCTATTGGGAGATTCACAAAGCTCAGAAGTATACTAAAGGCTCTGATAAGTCCTACAAAAAAAAACCCTACAAAAAACCTTTTTCCCTTTAACACAACATTCTCCCCAAAAATCTCATAACCCACCCACCTTTCTTTCTCAGAATAATTATGAGTATCTTGGGAAACCAATAGAAATCCTTCCTAAAATAATTGGCACTTTTACAGATAATATCGGCCTGTGAGTTGAAGGTAGAGATGTTGGTCCTAAAGAAAGCTTCCAGGGAAAGGCGGGGATGAAAAGAACTCCTTGGACTGGAGAGCTCTAGATGGGCCAAGCATGGCAGAAAAAGGGAAGAGCACAAGCAGAGGAACAAATGCAGAGATGAGCGCCACTAAGGGACAGGAGCGGGGGAGAGGGGGGCAACCTCAGGGACAAGTCCAGTAAGAGACTGTGTACCCAAGCCTAGCCATCAGTGCTACCATTAGGTCCCCAATTCATCAAACAATAGCTTTTTACTACATGTATGACAGCCCTTGATTTGTTTTAGTCTATATTCACATCCCTGTTATTGTTTTAGATTCGCTGGGGATAATTTTAAACTAATCTTCTAATCTTTTTCCAAGAGCCCTCATCAATAACAACTGAAAGGATGATTAAAATAACCCTCTGTGTAGAACAAACTAAGTCAAAATTACTGTGGGGAGTAAATTACTCTAACAGAGATATAATGTCAATTCCATCATTTATATAAGATTTGTTGCCAAATGCTATCTCAATTCAAAAGTAGACTCGGGGTGTAGCCTGGTCTTTGCCAGGGTACCTAGGGAGAAAAAAAGATATATGAGGCCTGGATTTTGGTCTCACTGGCTCACCTATGTGGCAGGAAAGACATGGATAGATAAGGAACTGAGGTCCTGCCCAGGTGAGGGAAGCCAGAGCCCTCCTTCAAGCCTAGCTCTGTCTATAAACTCAGTCACCCACCCAGCTCAGCTCAGCTCCTGGCCCCTGAATGATCCCGTTTCAAGAGCATCCAGCCCTTGAAGAAGGGGGCTAATGCTGAGAGGTGAGAATGGCACAGCGAATGCAGGCATTCCCAGCCTCCATCAGTGCACAGAGATCGTTCTCCGGCTGGGAATGGCTTCCCACCAGGGTGCCACAGGCATTCTTCCCACCACAGGCTCCTGGGCCCCAGATACAGCAGCTGGTGGTTAGCAGCCAGCCAGGCTACATC
The DNA here is from genome assembly GCF_041296265.1 of Equus caballus. NCBI lineage: Eukaryota > Metazoa > Chordata > Mammalia > Perissodactyla > Equidae > Equus > Equus caballus. Next base: position 66,188,959 of record NC_091698.1, read on the forward strand.
TGTCTGAGAGGTACAGCAGCAGAGCCATGTAGAGAATAAATACCAGAAGAGACCTTGGAAATCATGCATTTCATTTCCCTAAATTTGCAGAATGGGAAACTGAGGCCCAGAGGTGACCAGCAATTTGCCCAAGGTCACACAAGCTAGTTAAGGCCAGAGACAGAGTTTTGCCGAGAGCTGAGAAGACTTCCCACCCATATTGATTAAAATCCCAGCTTGATGGCCAGGCTCAGTTTGACTTGCTACTTTGCTCCTGAATTGTCATTTTAAATGAAAGCACCCTCCCCGCCCTGGCAAAGGCCCACTGGATGGTAAGTTGCACATCTCTCAGTGAGACCAAGGGCCTCAACCTGGCAGGGCTTGACAGGCTGGCCACAGTGACCGACTGTGACAGCAGGTGACAGAGGCTGTTTACTGGAGCAGAGAGGAGCATGTAACAAGAAGTTTCAGCTGAGGAAGCTCCTGCTGGGGGCTGAGCTCCTGCTGAGACTCCATATGCTGGTGATGAAGAGCCTGCACAAGAGGGCAGTGGCTCACGGGAACCCGGTCACCCGAGAGGGCCCAGCAAGGAGGACAGGCATACATTCCTTCATTCACTCACTCACTCACTTACTCATTCACTGTTGGGAACCAGAGACTGTGTTGGGGGCTGGGAAATGCAAGGATGGAGCTAGGTGGGAGGGAAGAGGAAGGAAGGGAGGTATTACTCTAGCTACAAAGCCACAAACCAATCAAATCAAGGACTAGCCTTGAGACAGGAGAGCCAACGCAGAGACCACCAGCTCCACCTGGCCTCTGTGCTTGGAACGCCCCCCAGGTAGGAAAGGATAAAGGAGTAACTAAGGATAAGCAGTCCCAAAGGGCTTCCTTCTCCCCATCCTCCCCAACTGGCTTGCGGGTCCAAAAGCCCTAAGAGGAGCAGACAGGTTACAGGCAAGCCCAGCAAAGGCAGGAGTTGTTCCCTGAGTACACGCCAAGCATTTGATCTTGGCTAGCGTTAATAAGCCCCTAATACAGGACTTACTTCCTCCTGTGAAGGGGGCAGAAACACAAACTGGAAATGCAAACAGATATTTCAGGGCCCTGAAAGTATGATTTAATAATACGATGTAAGTCACTGCCCTCTAGGAGCTTAAAGTCCACAAGGTGGGTGGGGAGACAACAAGACAGGGACCTGAACAAAGCCAGCAGTGAAGGAAGGGGCACTAGATGCCAGGGAGCAGGGCAGGCCAGTGGTTAAAGGAATTCAGGAAGAGGAGAGCCCTTTGTGCTGCCTCAATTCCTCCCCATCTCAGCACTTCCTAAAAAAGCCCAGAATACTTTCCCATCTCCACTTACATACATGACTATTCACATTTCTATGGCACTCTACAGTTTACCAAGTACTGAACAAAGCAGCATCTCATTGGACCCTCACAAAAGCCCTGTGCATGCTCTAGAGAGCTCACTCCGCCCCATTTTACCTGGAGAAACCGAGGCATGGGAAGGCTGAAGGACGCACCAGTGATGTGCAGGTAGCTAGTGAAGGGCGGAGCTAAGCTTCCAAAGAAAGCTTTACCTGATCCTACTCATCCTTCCAGGCCCCATCCAGTTCCTCCTCCCTGAAAGCGTTTCCCCAGTCACTCCAAAGAGCATCCTTACTCAGAATTATGGACCCCCAACCTTGCCATAGTCTCAGTCAACAGAAAAAGGCTTTGAGATTTCCAATAATCAAGATTTTTCATATTAACATTTACTGGATTCCTACTGTATGCCAGGTATTATGCTAGCTACATTTGTCTACAGTTCTGTGAGACTGGGTTTTCTGTTGTTCTTTGTTCTTAAATCACTGTTGTACCTGGCAGACTGCTGAGGCTCGAACAAGGAAAGTGGTGTGTGTGGGCATGCAGTGGTCCCTGAGCAAGACATCTAACCCTGTGTTCCAGCTTATGACCTTTAACACTCAGTGTCCTCAGAAATGCTGTTAGCCAGACTTGGCATTTATGGGCTATTCCAGTGAACTGAGTTGTTCTTGGTGCTATGATGGGATGTCTGGGTTTGGGGGGCTACCTCATTTCTGCCCTCTGGCTACTCACTATCTCAACACCACCACCACTTTCCCCACTCCCCTTCACACTGGATGCCAGTGCATAGACAGGCATGTGTGCACCTGAGCACATGCACACACACACACACACACACACACACACACACACACAAACATCCTAGGAGGGAGCAGGTTTTCAAGTCAAAACCTTCCTGAGTCCCTTTGGGACTCCCTGGCTACATCAGAATGAAGGAGGGAGTCTCATGACATGTTTTTTAATGTGAGGAACTTATTTTAAAACATACACACTACACAGTGTGTCTGTGCCATATGATCAAAGGGAAGGCCTTTGATCAAATCCCAGCTGAAAAAAAGAAAGACATGGTGGCTCATTTAAATGAAGTTGGATTATTTTAAAATCATGAGCCTGTCACAGGAGAATCTTGAGTGTATAATTAATTTTTCTGGCCTTCTGGTTTACCAAAAATTTTTAAAAATAACATTGAGACACCTGACTTGCCTACAAAGAATGAATTAACTCTAATGGAATTTTTAAGAGACATCCAGAGAAGGACGTATATAGCCATGGAGTGAGAAAGACACAAGTTCAAATCCCAGCTCTGCCGTTTACCAGGAGTATGACCTTGGGGATGTTAACCTGTGAGTCTGTTTCCTCCTCTTCACTGTGGGAATGGCAATGCCATAGGATTGCTGAGGGCATTAAAGGACAAGTATGTATAATACCTGGTACATCGTAGGTACTCAATGTTGGTCTCTCCCCATGGATGGGTCCCTAAAGGCCCACACCTAGAAACTTAGAAAGACATTCCGATGTCCTGTCCAGTGGTTCTTCATCCTGGCTGAAATTGGAATCACTTGGGAGGCTTTGTAGAATTAAGATGCCCAGACTCCACTCCAAATGAATTAGAGGTGGGACCCAGGCACAAGTACTTTTTATGGCTCCTCAGATGATTCCAATGTGCAGGCAGGGTTAACAATCACTGCCTAGATTCCTATTTCTGCACAGTAAAGACTCTGCCAGGGAAGCTACATTATTATCCTAACTGAATCTAAAGTCAGTTTTCCTCAAAGATTTTACTTGTAGAGAAATTCCTAGAGAAGTTGCCTAACACCTCTATTATCCCCCATCCCTCCAAGCGCCTAGTACCCAACCCTCTCCTCCAGGCCCCATCACAACATCTGCCCTCCCCCCTCTCAGGGAAGGCTAGGCTGTAGGTCATTTGCATAGTAATGGGACTTAGAAGCTGGGTTGTTTCTTCAACCATTGGTCATTTTAGGCCTGAGGACTTACCATGCAAGCTATAAAAGGGCTTTTGAGATGTCAGAGTCAATGAAGCCATTATGCCTGGGGGGCCTTCTATTTTGCCTCAGAAATCGCACCCAGCAAGTAACCACCTAGAATGCAATCCATTCTCTTATTTCTGGAAGTTTCTGTCCTGGGCAGATAAGACAAGGGCTTTGAACTGCCACTTTCACCCTACAATAGGCCTTCCCAGGATAGGAGAGCCTGTAACCTTTTTAGCTTTAGAGAAGAATGCTAAGGCAACTAAAACATTGGTTTGACCTTATAGAGACTAATTGCTGATGCCAAAAAGCAACACCTCTGACCACATTCACATACTGTACTCAGAGCTAATACAGGTATGCTAAGCACTTTTCATTATCTCATTTATTCTCACCACAACTCAGTAAGGTGAATGCTCATTTCAAGCATACATTATAGATGAAGAAATGAATACTTAGAGAGGTTGTTTAAAAATTACCCAAGTGCAAGTAAATCACAGGTAGAAACAAAACTTGAACCCAGGTCAGTAATGCCAACACCTTGTAAAGCCCTGGCTATACATCTTCCTAATCTTTAACTTAACACTGCCCTGAAGTACCAGCCACTGACTGACCCATTTTCCCAGTCAGCCTTCACGCCGACCGATAGGAGCTATGGGTCCAAATAGGATCTGAGTTGGAGAAAGTGACCAGATCACTATAACCATTCCCACTGCTGGGAAAACAACCCAAAGAATAATCTCACTTGTGTTATCCGTCAAGGTCCTAGCAGGAAACAATTCTATTCAGATATTTCAAATGGAGAGAATTTAATGAAAGGACTGCCCTCAGAGGAATGGCCAGGGTTAGAGAATGAACAAGGAGTGTCCAGCTTCCAGAAACTAACAACAGGAGGAAGCCATTTCTGCCCTGAGGCCTGAAGGAGCAAAGGGAGAAGTAGTGTGATTGTAGCTGGTGAAGGAGGGGCCGCCCAGCAGGAGCTGTGGTCCCCCAGGGATGTGCTATGTCCAGACCCTGGGGGCCTAGCAGGGAGGGAGCTGATAAGAAAGCCCCAACTTCTCTCTCTCCCACACTCCCAGCTCCTGCTGGGCCTCCCTCTGGTCAGACCCAAGCAGAAGCCAGCCAGCAAGAGAGCCTGGATCAGGCAGCCCACACAGGTCAGCCTCCTGGGGCTCAGAATAGAGCAGGGAAGGGAGTGAGTGCCTCCGGACTAGGGGCAGAGGGAAGTGCAGAATAATCCACAGGAAGAGAAAAACGTAGTTATGCAGTGTAAAGGAATTCTGCACTTCTCAAAAAGGATTTCCTTAAATACCTTTCCTACTGACAATCACTATGGTGTAAGGTGTTCGCTGTGTGCCCAGCACTGTTCTAGGTGCTTTACAGAGCTAGCGGGTATGAATCTCTTCAGACTCAAGGGTGTGAGACATATTGTACCTTTTTATTTCCTATAAACTAATTTAGTTTTTATTTTGAGCTCTTATCCTACCAGGCTTTATCCTACCATCTTTTGGGCTTTGCCAACCAAAGAGGCCATGGTACCAGCTGCCAAAGTACTAGGACCCTCTGGCCTCGGTCACCTGTCCCAGCTGGTATGGCCTTTCAGATCCAGTGCTTCACTCCATCTTCAGAGGCACACTGGATGAGGCCTGTGCTCCTCTGCCAAGGCAGGGAACCCCAACTGGAGCCTCCTGTACCACAGCCCCTATTATCTGCGGTCCTGCCAGGAAATAAGACCTGGGTCCCTGCTGCCTGGAGACACACAGGACCTCTTGAGGAACCTGGGGCATCTCCTTTTAGTCTGAAGAAAGCCTCCCTTCCTCTTACTGTTTCTAACCCTTTGTTTCCTCCACAATTCCTATTCTCTCTTCCACCTCCTCTGGAACCTCTATACTCTCTGAGAGGCTTGGGTTTTTAAAAACAGAAGCTGGAGAGCCTCTGCGAGCCACTTCTCCTTCCTGGCCCACCACTTAGCTCCTCTGGGACATCATACTGTGCTTCAATGGGTGGGAGGCAGGGAGGTAGAAGGAGAAATCTAGGCAGGAAAAGCCATAAATTAATAGCTCAAAATATGATCCAGCTGCAGACATATTTCTTTAAACCTTAAGACAACATGTGCCTCATTTTTACCAATGGGGCTCAGAAGGGTTCAATTATTTGCCCAAGGCTACACAGCAGGCAAGGATGCTGTAAATCCTCCTCTATCTTCCTCCAAAGCCTACCTCCGAACTAGTGCAGAGATGGCAAACAGATTTTACCTCAAGGGCCCACTCTGATTGCCTGGTATGGCTACCTAGAAGCTGTGTTGAGAAGGATTCTGATGCCAGAATGTAGCTCATTGAGAAACAGTGCCATTATTGATTGCCAATGACCTCTGTAACTATAGGAGGCATATGTATTTTGCATTCAATTACTAGAAATTAAGCCATTTTTTATGCCTATCTTTTTTTGTAATTTTTTGTCATAATAGCTTATAACATTGTGAAATTTCAGTTGTACATTAATATTGGTCATACACCATATAAGTGTGCCCCTTCACCCCTTGTGCCCACCCTCCAACTCCCTTCCACCTGGTAACCACTAACTTGTTCTCTTTGTCCATAAGTTTATTTATATTCCACATATGAGTGAAATCATATGGTGTTTGTCTTTCTCTGTCTGGCTTGAAATTAAGCCATTTTTTATATATAATGGGAGGAAATGAAGAAAACTGGTTTGAATTTGTAAAAACTCACTTTACACAAAATTACATTATCATCTATCTTATGCTACGTATCAACAGGGCCATGAAAAGAATCCACCAGAAGGATCTCCCAAGAATCAAGAATTAATACTTCTTTTAATCTTTATTGTAATTTTATGCTTCTTTTATTCAAAATGTGGAAGAAGGCAGCCATTGTGCCTGCCTGATGTACAATCCAATAGGGATGACCCTAGAAATTAACTTATAGAACATTTTCTCTCTCTTCCTCCTCATTTTCCCTCCCCACCCCCAACCAACCACGTACCCCAAGGAAAGCAAGTCAGCAAAGCAAGGGTTATTTCATTACATTTTTTTCTTACATTCTCCTTTCAGCAACTCCTAATATCCTTCCTTTGAGCACTGTAGGGTTGTTGTTTTTCATTGATTTATGTGGAACTGGGGATCTTTGTCAGTTTAATTAAGAAAAAATTACACTGCTGTATATGCTTGTCAACTTAATTTTCAGGACCTGTCTTATTTTACATTGTAAACCTTGGGGACGATTTGTTCTGTCTTTAATCAACATATGAAGGTTTGGTTTGGTTTGGTTTGGTTTAATTTTTGCTCTTTTGCTTCTAAGCCTGACATGGACAAAAATGCTCTCCACTTTCCCTGGTTCATAACATGGACTATCATGTTTACATTCACTTCACTTTGAAGAAAAGGACAAACAGTTTGTGTTTTTATTAGAGGATGCAAATTGAGCATACTATGGACAAGTTCAAAGAGTACCGAGCACAGAATCAAACCATCTGGTTCTAGTGCTGGCTCCCCAACTTCCTGCATGGCCTTCAACAGTCCCATGTCTTCTCTTTTCTCTAAAGTGGGTTTAACCGAACTTCACAGGATAGATGTGAAGCTCATGTTCACTTTGGAATTTATGGATCCTATGTCAAGGTTCTTTGGATGCAAGCAACAGAAAACTACTCTGGAAAATGTAAGTAAAACATTGGAAGGAGTCTGAAATCATTTAGAAAATTGCAGTAAGAACTGAACTGTCAGGCCTAGTGAGGACACAAAGCAAAGAAGTGCTGGAAATCCCACCGCAGAACCTGCAGACCTCCACTCAAGGGCATCACCATGGGGCAGTTCAGCTCTGACAGCCTTCCACCCTCCCCTGCCTTGGCTCAAGTTTAGAAGTTCTAGGAGAGAGAACACAATTGGCTCAACTTATTCCTGGAGCCAGCACGTGGGATTCTGTTTGGAGGCCAAGACTTGGAACAGTGTCAGGGATACAGCAACTGTTACAGAAGAAGGGATGCGAAGGGAGTCGGGAAAGCATAATAGGCAGACAAAAATAAATGGCTACCTTGGTCCACTGCTTTATAACTGCCCAGGACACCCCCCCACACACACACAAACACACCCCCCCACACACAGTTCTTTAGGTCCAGAACTCCTGGAAAATTCCATCATGGCCATACCTTTGTGGTCTACACTTATAGGTTAAACAGTAAATAATCCCAAATAACCTGAGAGGAAGAGAAAATAACAGAAAAACTGTTTTTTTTTTTATTATACAGTAAGTAAGAAGATGCAACTAGAGGCTGTAACTTCATCTCCCCAGCTGACCATAACACTACAGCTGGTGTTTATCGCTTAGCACCACCTCTAATATCTACTTCGTGCTCCTCTGACCTTTGACCAGAACCTTTGATAGAACCAGCTGAGGTTCTGTCATGACAGGAAGAATGATCTTTCTGAGGCATTTGAGTCCTCCATGGTCTTTCCTATGGAAGAATATAGCAATCACACATTAACCTTGACCGCCTGGCCTGGCGCAATAAGGGCTTCCTTAGATTGCACCCATTTTCTTTCTGTAGTGGCCACCTGACTTCTCCTTGATAATCAGCGTGAATGACCCCAGTCAACTCCATAACCTCCTCTCTCTGTTTCCAAATGGTGTGAGTTGCCTAACATGGCCAGATGGCAGTCTCAGCTTCCAATTCAGTGGACCCACTCCTGCCCCTGATGAAAGAATCTTGCCTTTGGATACCAAGATCTCCAAATCAGCAGAAGCTACGTTCCCAGGGACAGAAACCAAAACTCAGAAAGCAGATTACTAGATAAAATCATTACATCCTCCTCCTTCACTGAGTTAACAACAATGAAAGATGAGGATCAGGCAGTGAAGAGTAACAAAACCCTCAAATAACAATGGCTTAAGCAAGACAGGGGTGTATTTCTCTCATGTAAAAGTCAAGGTAGGTGGCCCAGGGCTAGTAGACAGTCCATGGCTTCCATGTCCAATAGGCTACTGATGGGCCAATAGATTGATCTGGCCCAAGCCAACATGTCTGAATTCTAACCAGTAAGAAGGAGAAAGGAGAAGGAGAAGAGAAAATCCCCTCCTGGAAGTTGCACTACTCACTCATATCACATTTGCCAGAATTTAGTCACATGGTCCCACTAAACTACAAGGGAGCTGGAAAATGGAATCTTTATTCTGGGCAGCCAACAGCCCTGCAAAAAGTCAGGAGTTCTGTTCTCTAGAAGAAACAGAGACAGGATATTAAGGGATAACCGGTGGTCTCTGCCACCGAGAATGAGTGGGAATTGCCAGTTTTCCCCTATAGGAAAAGGGTGGTGCAGTGTGTCCTAGAGCAGCATGGAGATCCAGATTCTCCAAATGCCTAAGATTCTCTTGGAGATCTTCACCTTAGTTGTCTAGATGCTACTCCTTCCCAAACAATGTTCTAACTAGCCAAAGCCGTGGCAAAGAGAAAAATCCAATTGATATCGTAATTCAGCTACTGTAAAATCCATCTGTGTGTTTCATTTGCAACATTCCCAACCCTATAGAGTTCACAAACAATAAAAGGTTCTTTCCTGATCCCATAAAAGCTTCAGACTTCATGCCCTGCTTGGTTGTAAGAATTGGGAGATATGAGCTTGTCAGAAGAGTTGTCAGAAGGAACCACACTGGCCCCAGAATTGACATTTACCATCCCCCTTACAAGAGTCTATGGCAGCAGCTGTCTTACCCATTCTCCCCAGAGCTTCATCCTCAAAGAGTATGCGGTCCCAAGAGATCAGTGTTGATAACTTGAGTAGCTCTTTTTTCACTTAATTGCATGAGTTATAGTTACCATCCTAAAATAAAGAGGAGGAGGAAGTCTCATTCCCTTTTGCCTCACCTTGGCCCAATAACCAATTCCAAGTGGCCCAGACTCTTCTTGCTAGGACTAATTTTGGTGTGAGTTAAGGTGCTATAAAGGAGTGTTGGGAGGAAATATATTTTAAAGCTCATGCCAGTAACCTCTATACCTCTCTATCCTCCTTATACTGTCATTTCCCGGCCTCTAAGTCACTCCCCTCATTCACTGAAGATTTGGACAGCTGTGGGCCTCCTGAAATAGATGCAAAATTTTGTGTGGATGTTAGTTATATATTTTCCTTAAGAGAGAGCACATACTACTATTTTATTTTAAAGGGACCCCAAACTCCACCAGAGATATTTATGAATAACTTTACTAGATATTAAAATACCCTTAGCATTTTTCACCTGTAAAATCATGCATTCTAATGTCTTACTCTCAATCCACAGCCTCTCATCTTTCCAGCTGCTTTCCTTAGTTACTCCTCTGAAGACTGGGTCTCCATCACCTCTTCAAAGTTTTACTTTAATCCCTTTCCAACTTAAATTCCATGATCTATCCTTTCAACAACTCTTCATTCATTTGTCAATTCATTCCAGCAATGTTTATTGAGCATCTACTATTTGCTAGGCACACAAAGGCAAGCAAGACAGATGGTTCCTGCCCTAGCAGAGACTACATTCCGAAGAGAGGAAGAAAAAGAAAACAAGCAAAGAAATAAGTAAATTCAAATTTCTGCTTAGTGCCATGAAGCAAACAAGAGCTAAGCAAGAGAATATCAGGGAGACCTACTTTAAATACTGTGGTAGGCAGAATAATGGCCCTCCAAAAAATGTCTGTCTTAATCCCTGAACTTGTGAATGTGTTAGGTTATAGACCTAAAGAGAATTCAGCTTGCAGATGGAATTAATATTGCTAATCAGCTGACCTTAAAATGGGGAGATTATCTTGAATCACCTGCTTGGGCCCAATGTAATTACAAGAGTCTTTAAAGGTCGAAGTGGGGATTAGGAAACCAAAGGGCTGGCAGTGTGAGAAAGACCTGAGACACTGTTTCCAGCTTTGAAGATGGAGGAAGGGGTCATGAGCCAAGGAATTCAGGCTGCCTATAGAAGCTGGAAAAGAAAAGGAAACGCATTCTCCAGAAGAAACTCAGCCCTGCTAAACCTTTGATTTTGGACTTCTGACTCCCAGAACTGTAAGATAATAAATCTCATTGTTTAAACCTCTAATTTTGTGACAATTTGTTATGGCAGCAATAGAAAACTAATACAGATAGATTGGGTAGAAAAGGCCTTTCTAAAGAAATGACGTTTGAAATAGACTCAAAAATGAGTAAATGCCATGAGATGGAGGAAAGTATTCTAGGCAGAGGGAAGAACATGTGCAAAAGCCTTGAAGTGAGAGAGAGCTTGGTGTGTTTGCAAAACTAAAAGTGGACCTATGTACTTCAAGTTCAAAGACCAATGCACAAAGACGCACACAATAAGTTTTAGAAAGTTGGGGCAAGGTCCTGCAGCTGGATCATGTAGAGCAGAGTGATTTTTCTAAAATACAAATCTGATCACGTCACTCCTCTGTTTAAAAAAATCTTCCAAGGGTTCCCAGAGTCCCTCAGGTTGGTCCAAATTTCTCAACATGTTTACCACCACGTGGCTTCCTAACCTAGCTTCTGCACCACCCTGTTTCTTGCATTCCAGTCATTTTTCAGTTTTCAGTGTCCTTTCGCCTCCCGGCCCCCCCGCCAACCCCCGCCAGCTTGCTCACTATTCTATCTACCTGGGATACTTCTTCTCCACCTCGTAGTCTGCTTCCTCCCTTAGGTTCCACCTTTGGTGTCACTTCCAGCAGGTCTGGGTTTGGTGCCCCTCCCATATGCTTCCATAGCACCCAGACCTTACTCCCATCCAAGAGCTTATCATGGTGCTTGGAACCACTGATGTCACCTTCAACAAGCACCACTTGGTGGATGAATCATCTTTATTCTTTGTTTCCCACTGCTCCTGAGAAAGTTATCATCAGAGAGTTTTGCCCCTTCCGCTGGATGAAAACTCTGGCAGGCCCACTAATTTTTTTCACACTTTTTCGAAAACAAAATGGAATTTGGTCACTTGAAGTGGTAAAATACAGTCTCAACTGAGAAAATAGAATCTACACTCCACTGTATTAATCTGCACGTCTATCTTCATTCACAGTAAAGACTTCTTCACTTTTGTGTGTGTGTGTGTGACAAACATTGGCCCTGAGCTAACGTCTGTTGCCAATCTTCCTCTTTTTTTTCTTCCAAAAACCCCAGTACATAGTTGTTTATCCTAGTTGTAAGACCTTCTAGTTCTTCTACGTGGGATGCCACCACAGGACGGCTTGATGAGCAGTGTGTAGGTCTGCACCCAGGATCTGAACCGGCAAACCCTGGGCCACAGAAGAAGAGCGTGCAAACTTAACCACTACACCACTGGACCAAACCTCCTTTCCATTTCTTCACCAGCTAGAAACCTGTGGAGGCAGGCCTCCTGCCTTAGAGAAGAGGCATATGGTTGGCTTCACATCCCTTTCCCTCTCTGGAGCAGGAACATCAAGGAGAGAAAATGGGAAAGGACTCAAAAGGTTCTTACTTGACTGGTATGGTCTTATATTGATGTCTTGCTCTTGCCAAGCCAATGTTTAAATCTGATTCTTTCTTTGTGAGTGACTTCAGGGTTCTCTGGAGGTTCCCCAGCTGGAATCCCCTGACTTGAAATTCCAATATTCTTCTGCTATTTCTTCTTCTTCTTCCTCTACCTCAGGTTTTCTGGTTGTCCCCACTACCCAGACTCTCTATCAACGATGTCTCCTTGCCCAGTAGACTACTTGAACAGGAGTCAAAATAGCTCCAGGCAGGTTTTCTCTATGGCATGACCAATACCTGGCCCACATTCCTTTTGCCCTGACAAATTCTAGGAGTGCAGGCCAATCTCAACCCATCCATCCTTGTTCTGCTACAAAAGAGTCTTGTCCTCTAGATTTCCAAGTTCATAGTGTCCACCAACTACAGGAGCATATATTAAGCTCTTCAAGTGGTCTTATTGAAGTCCCTGTCACTATATTTTAGAAGATAAGATATAATTAGTTAAAATAATATTAGCTACCTTAACTAATAAATCCACAAATCTCAGTGGCTTAATACAATAGAATTTATAATCAGGGGCAGGAGGAGTGTCTGCTCCATGAAGTCATTCAAAGATCCAGGGTAACGGAGGCTCTGCCATCTTCAACACCTTGCTTTCAAGGTTTCCCTGGGTATCAATAACTTGTTAGCAAATGAGGGAAGAGGTTGGGGCTTGAACAGGGAGGTTTCTTTGAGCCAGGCCTGATTGTGAACATTCCACTGGCCAGAACTGAGTCCCATGGCCACACCTAACTGCAAGAGAAACTGGGAAATGTAGACTAGCTTGAGCAAGAGGGAAGGAGTTTGGTGTGCAGCTAGCCAGTCTCTCCCACGATGGGGAAGCACACTTTGGCTTCTATCTGGAGAAGGGAGTGGTGATCTAGGAAGACCACTGGACTTAGAATCGGGACACCTGGTTTTAGTCCCACTGCACTGCTGACTACCCAGGAGGTCTTAGGCAAGCTAGTCCACCTCCCCTGAGCCTTGGTTTCCTCATCTGTCAAATGAGGGTTTGGACTAGAGGATTCCTATGCCCAAGTTATCTCATTCTGTGGGTCTATGACCGTAAGCATCACAGCTGCAAATGGGGCAGAGCCATAACTCAAAGAGTAGCAGGGCCGTGGCTGAGGTGAGGGGAGATATTCTGGTCACACACAGAGAGCTATTGCCCTCAATAGTATCTTTTCTCCAACACTGAGGGACAGGCATCTTCTAGGTAGGCAGTGCCTTTGGAAGCTAAGTTGAGACCAGAATGTCTAAAATTTGTGTAGAATCCCACCCTTTCTCACCATCTTCATCACCACCAACTTAATCCAGATCACCTTCTCTCTCACATGGATTACTGCACCAGCTTCCTAACTGATCTCCCTCTATGCAGCCTCTTGAAAAGTGTTAAGCTGTTGATTGCTATTGCATTATTCCAAAGGACACTTACTTCAATTCAGTTCAGAAAGGAATTATAGAATATACCATTCTTATTTCTCCCACCACTCGAGCTTGGAGTGTCTGCCTACTGCCCCTCATCTCGACCTCTGCATACCCTACTCCTTCAACTCACCACCCAAACCATTCTACCCACTCCACGAAATAATCCCTGGCAAGTCATCTTACCCTGCTCTCAAACTGTACCCCTACTATTTGTCATCCACTTCTGTGCTCCTATATTAGAGCCTAGTTATTTGTGTACATCTTATCTCCTCCACTAAATTGCAAGTTCCCTGAGGGAAGAGATCATAGATTATACTATTTCCATTTGTACCATGCTAGGTGCTTAATTATTTATTGAATGAATGAATGACTAATGACTGTGGAGAATTGTCAAAAGGCAGAAGTGAGGCAGCACTGTTAGAAACAGTAGTGAGCCAGGTTTGGGCTTGGCAAGTGCATTGTTTTCTGATTGTTTTTCTCCGAGTCCACTGTGATTGCACAGAACAATCTGTAGAAAGAACTTGAGGTGTGAATCTTCAGCCAAGATAATGATTGCACCTGGGGTCTGATTCAATTCAGTCTTGCCCAGGGGCAGTATTAGGAAGTGAGTTAAATGAGAGATCATATTCTGTCAAATCCTGAGAAAATAGCTGGGTGCCTGCCAAATGAGAAATTGCAGATGGACAGTCATTTTTCTCTCTTTCTTTCTTTTAAATGTGAAGCTGTGTGCTCTGAAACAAAATAGAACAGGGAGATGAGAAGTTATTTGAAGAATTTAATCAACATGGACAATGGTTCTGCTAAATTCAGACAAAATAAGCCTTTCCCCCTCAGTAGCAGAAAATTATGAGCTAGTTATATGAATGCACATTTCATCCTCCATTCCCCTTTGGCCTGTCTGAGTCAATGGCTCTCACTGGGCTGCAGCCAGTTAGCTTAGTTGGGCAGATCCTAGAGTTTACATCGTGTCAGCCATGAACATGGTGCTCCTGGAGGCCCATTAGCTACACTTCCTTCATGTGTCCAGATCGTGCCCCCAACCATAGATGTACAGCATGGCATGGGCATAAAGGGGTACAGGAGAGGTGAAGGATCAGCACAAATCCATCCTCACTACTAAAGTAGCAGCTCAGATTCAGATTCAGATCCACATCCCTTAGTAGGGCTGTTGTAAGAATCCATCTGATCATGTGTTCACCACGATCACTCTCAGAAAAATAACAGCTGTCAGTTACTGAGCTTCTCCTCTGGACCACGCACAGGGCTAGATATGTCATACACATTGTTTCCAGTCTATGCACCAAACCTGGGAAGTAAAAATTAACCCATTTTGCTGATCGGGAAACTCAGGCTTAGAGTAGTCCAGCACATGGTCCCAGGTCACACGGCCAGTATGTAGTGGAGCCAAGATTCCAACTGATGTCCAACTGCAGAGCCATGCATTTTCCACTTGCACGTGGTGCCCACTCCTTTTGCCGACTCTGACCATCCCATTCTTGGGTTATGGGGATAATGGGCGCTCTGTAGACCACAATGCTTTTGTATATGTTATCTCATTTATTCCTCCTAGAGCCTGGTGAGGAAGTTAAAGCAGACAAAATTCCACTTTACAGATCAGGAAAGTTAGGATTGTGTGAGGAGTGAGAACTCAGTCCCAGATCTTCTTTCTCTAGATGCTGAGCCTGCCCATTGTAAGAGGACATGGAAATCAAGGCATAAGAGTGAAAATTATTTTTCATTTTCACAACGCAAATGTCACACTTCCCTATTTGAAAACCTCCCATGGTTTTCTCTAATTGTAAGATTATATCTAACCACATTATTGCATCCTTTAAGGTCCTTCTGAGCTGGCATCCCCTGCCTCACCAGTCACCTCTCAGCTCCTTTCCTGCCTCTCCACTCCTGCACTGCAGTCTCAAGCCAAAGCAAACTGTTCTCCTTTCTCTGCAAATGTCATCATGTCACACATACTAGCTCTTGCCCATGCTAGTCCCTCTGCCTGGAAAACTTCTCACAGTTCCAGACTCAGCTCTTCCCCAACTGCCCCAGGCAGAGTTGGTTATTCCCAGTCATCTTACCAGGATCTCAGAATGAGATGGTCCACCGGCCACACACTGAGTCAGTGTCCACCTCTATTCTTGAGACTTCCCCACTAGTAGTGGTCACCTCCTCAGCTCACTGGAGGGAGAGCTGAAGCCCTCACAAAGGACCACAAAGGGCTGCACACTCTGGCCATACTATTACATCACTGGGCTTAAGGACCCCTCCCTCCTCCCCTCTCACTTCTCGCCCTGCCTCCTTCTTTCCAACATTCCAGGTAAGCTTTCACCTCAGAGCCTTTATTCTTGCTCTTCCCTTTGTCTAGAGTATCTTCCTCTCAAGCAACCCACAGGGCTGACTCATTAGTGAATGAGGCCTTCTATGAACTCCCTATTAAATTGCTACCCCTGCTCCTGCCCCGATACCCTTTATCTCCCTACATATACTTTCTTTAAAGGACTTCTTAACATCTGACAGACTATAGAGTTTACATATTTTTAAAATCCTTTGTCTTATGAATGAATGAATGAATCTTCATAGTCCTAATTCCTCCCACCCACAACCCAGTCCCCAACACAATGCCTGGCCATGGAGTTATGTGGTCCCTTCCACTGCCTAGAAAATCCTAAAGGGTTAGCCTAGTCTGTTTTGTTTCTACGGCCCAAAACAAAGCCAGAGAACCAAAGGCAAATCACAATCCAGCGAGAGTTGTGGGTCAGGGCAGCCTAACTGGGTCTAGGCAGTCTCTCAAAGTAGGTCCTAGAACAATCACTATCACGACCTAGGGAGCAGGACCAAGGAAACAGAGAACCAGGGAAGATGAAAGAAAGGCAGGGACAATGAGTCAAAACAGGCCCAGGAGAGGGCAGTGTGAGAAAATCACAGAAATGGTGGCCTTTGATATGTGCCTGGTGATGAATTCCATGGGCATGCCGGAGTCAAGAGAGCTAATGTTTCCTGAATAAATGAATAATTACTGGAAAAGCTAGGGGACAGCCCCAAGAACCTGGTGGCTGGTCTCTTTCTGCTCCTCCATCAAACAATCTCCTATGTGGGAGCTGTGACTCACATCCCAAGAGGTGCAGGTGCCATGCCAGCACCAACCTCCAGATGAGATTGAGCCAATGCAGACTGCAAGTGCTCAAAGCAAACTATTCATCTTTTTCCCTGGGAAATAAGGCCAACTTCCCTGACAGATTCCTTTGGCAGAACTGTTCCATTTGATAAACAAAGTACAGGCTTTGAGTTCATAGTCTACAGTCCCAGCTCCAGCGCGAGGTCAGGTCTCCTCTATAGTTCCACTAAGCAAGTAGAAAGCAGAGCCTAAAACAAACTGCTGTTCCACCTGGAGAGAGGAAGCAAGCACACTGGGCAGTGCCAGAGACGTCAGCCAAGCACAGGAAAACTAGACACTGGAAAAAACATTTCGAATTGGCCTCATCTACTTTAGAGAGTTATAATCTCAGGTGTATTTTGACTCTAGAAAGCAGGAAAAGGTTGGACGAGCACACACAGGTGCAGCAGGATGCTCTCTACTGCTACACGTTGTATTGGAAAGATGGGCAAGGAGAGAAGGAACCAGGGCCAAGAAGCAGCCATTTGTTCCTTTCAAGCCTTTTAAAGTCATTACTTTAATTCTACTATGAGTGATTATTTTCTTAGAGTGGAACCAGGACTGGGCTGGAGTGCCAGGGCCTTAGAAATGCTTTATTTGTTTTTTTTTAAAAAAAAGATAATTTGTACTAGATGAGTACTATATGAACTCAAAGATTGAAACAATACAGATACAGACATTGATAGCACATTGACTGGTGCAGACATAGATACAGGCACAGTTATAAATATATATAGAGATATACAGTATAAATCGCACAGTCCATCATCTGCCCCCCCAACTCCAAATTCATTTTTCTGTCCAAAGGTATCCACTCATGACAATTAAGGGTTTCCCTCAAGTTATTTATGTATGCATTTATAATCATATATAAACAAAACACATTTGTGTTTTGCATGAATGGGACCGTTATACATATTTTTCATGCTTTCTGTCACTTAACAAAATGCCTCAGTGATCCGCCCATGTCTGTCCTTGAGGAAATTTTTAACTTTTCATTTCTAATTGCCACATGGTATCCCACAATGTGGATGCAGCAGCATAGTGTACTTAATTTCTTCTTTTAAAGAACCTTTGGGTAATGCCAATTTTTCACTACTACAAAATAATATGGCACTTAAACATCCTGGTATCTACATCCTTGCAAACGTGAACAAGAATTTCCTTAGAATTTCTAGAATTAGAATTCTGGGTCAACCATGAGCACAATTTAAGTTTTGAAAGATATTAAGATATCATCGCCCTAAAAGTCTTTACCATAGCCCATTCCAACCGACACTGCATGAGAGACCTCTTTCCTCCCATCCTTGCCTACGAGGAATATCATAATCTTTTGAATATTTATCAGTCTGATAAATGATAACTTGTTTTATTTTTACTCCCATGATTACTAGTGAAGCTGGATATCTTTTTATGTTTATTGCCCCTTTGGATATTTTATTCTGTGAATGGTCTGCTACTATTCTTTGCCCACTTTTTGGTTAGATTGTTTGTCTTTTTTTGAGGAATTTGAAAGAGGAGAAATGTTCTCTTTCTTCTACCTTCTTCTGGATATACATTAGAACTTTGTTTTCACAATGAATTTTTTCTTCTTGATAAGTCTGTGTCATCCGCCCAACTGAAATATAAGCTTCTCATGAGTGATTATTGCTGCTCTGTTATTTCTATTTTTATCATTGCTAATATCATTTATTGGCTGCCTACTATGTGTGTCTTATATGGCCCCGTGTCCCCTGGCACAGACGCAGGCAGCATTAGCAGAGTGAACAGAGCCCTGGTCTCAAGCCTCATCTCTGCCCCAACAAGCTGGAGACTTGGTCCAACCTCATAATCTCTCTGGTGTCAGTGTCCCCACTTAGTCCTCTGAACCAACTCCCAGAACTGGATTTTGAGGTATCTGCTCTATATGAGTTTCTATAACCGTAGGTCCAGTTGCCTAAAAAAGCATCCAGCACAATTTTGCCTCAGATCAGTGTCTATCACCCATGTCTCAAGCCTCAAACTCTGTGCTTTGCCACTACAGCTAAACTCTACAGAATTACGTGCAGACTACTCTTATGGTCCCTAATAAATCTGAGCGAAACTTGAGAGCAGTATCTATGACTTATAGCCTCAAGAAAAGAGATTCTTTCATGGTTTTGTTAAGGGAGTGGAACTTCCACTTCAACTATTGTTTCATGCCCAATATATAACATTTATAAATCTATAAAATAATTAACATTGCTTTAAATATTAAGGAATCAATAGTCCTCCATTTAAAGTTTAGTTACCCAAATAATAAATCGATGCCTATGATTTAACAAATTAGATTCCCCTAAATATTCAAACATTGAATACAAACTTTTTGCCCAAAATCTCCTAAACATTTAATTACAATCATAAATCTAATATGTCATATTCTTAAAAATGTTTTAAACATTTTAGAAGTAGACAAAACCGTTATAAAATATCATAGGTATTAAAGAACTTGTTATTATACTTAAATTAAAACTACTTTTAGTGCTAATAACATTAATTTAAATTCCATATCTTCCCAGGGTTGCAGTATGTAATGACATCAAATCCTCTCTCGTCTCCCTCAAAAACATCTCGGACTAGTCAATAGACTTTACAAGTTCAGTGTTCGTGATTCTTGGAGGGTTTTGGGGGGCAGGGGGCAGGGAATATTGTATCTTTTGTTTTGTTTTGTTTTTTGCGGGTTTTCTGTTGGGTTTCTTTTGTTTGGTGTGAGGAAGACTGACACTCAACTAACATCCCTGCCAATCCTCCTCTATTTTATGTAGGACACCACCACAGCATGGCTTGATGAGCGATGTGTAGGTCCATTCCTGGGATCAGAACCTGAGAACCCTGGGCCACCAAAGCGGAGCATGCAAACCTAACCACTATGCCACCAGGCCAGCCCCTTGTTTTTTGGGTTTTGTCTGACATAGGTAAGCTATTTGGGGAATTAAACTTCCTTTATTATGTCAATAAGACTCTAAGATCACACTTTTCACACAGGTTTTAGGATTTCCCCTTGAAATAATGTACTGCACCCTTTAAGTTTCACTTGGTCAGCATGAACATTTGTCCTATTGTTATCCTATAGTGACCTGGCTTGTTAGCATTATTAGAAAAGCTTATATTTCTAATTACTAAACACCTACCTCATTTTATTGCCCTTTGCTTTATTTTACTTTGCAGATACCACATTTTTTTACAAATTGAAGGTTTGTGGCAACCCTGAGTCAAGAAAGTCTATTGGCACATTCTTCCAACAGCATTTGCTCATTTTGTGTAGCTGCACTACATCTTGGTAAACTGAAAACCTTCTGGAAATGATTCACCATTCTAGATGCCATTAAGAACATCCATGAGGGGGCTGGCCCTGTGGCCGAGTGGTTAAGTTCGTGCGCTCCGCTGCAGGCAGCCCAGTGTTTCATCAGTTCGAATCCTGGGCGCGGACATGGCACTGCTCGTCAAACCACGCTGAGGCAGCGTCCCACATGCCACAACTAGAAGGACCCACAACTAAGAATATGCAACTATGTACCGGAGGGCTTTGGGGAGAAAAAGGAAAAAAAATAAAAATCTTTAAAGTAAGTAAAATCCTTAATTAAATTATCATTTTTTTTTTTTTTAAAAAGAACATCCATGATTCATGGGAAGAGGTCAAAATATCAACATTAACAGAAGTTTGGAAGAAGTTGATTCCAACCCTCATGGATGACTTTGAGGGGTTCAAGACTTCAGTAGAGGAGGTAACTGCAGATGTGATGGAAATAGCAAGAGAGCTAGAATTAGAAATGGAGTCTGAAGATCTGACTGAATTGCTGCAATCTCATGATAAAATTTTAATGGATGAGGGCTTGCTTCTTACGGATGAGCAAAGAAAGTGGTTTCTTGAATTGGAATCCACCCCTGGTAAAGATGCTGTGAAGACTGTTGAGATGACAACAAACAATGTAAAGTATTACATAAACTTCGTTGATAAAGCAGTGGTAGGGTTTAAGAGGATCAACTCCAATTTTGAAAGAAGTTCTACTGTGAGTAAAATGCTATAAAACAGCATCGCATACTACAGAAAAATTGTTCATGAAAAGAAGAGTTGATGGACGCAACAAACTTCATTGTTGTCTTATTTTAAGAAATTGCCACCACGGCCACCTCAACCTTCAGCAACCACCACCCTTATCAGTCAGAAGCCATCAAGGTCAAGGCAAGACCCTCCACCAGCAAAAAGACTATGACTCACTGAAGGCTCAAATGATGGTTAATATTTTTTAGCAATAAAGTATTTTTTAATTAAAGTATATACTTTTTTTAGACATAATGCTATTGCACACTTAATATAGTGTAAACATAACTTTTATATGCCCTGGGAAACCAAAAGGCTTGTGTGACTTGCTTTATTGTGATATTTGCTTTATTGCGGTGGTCTGGAACCAAACCTGCAAAATCTCCAAGGTATGCCCATATTATTATGATTAGTAAGGCCATCCAAGGGTTCTGTTTCCTCGGAGATGGAAGATTGAGTCTGTGCAATTACCTCTCCCTCCTTAGGACATCTAGACAATGGAAAACCGTACCCACTTACTGTTAACCTCTCTCTCAGCTTAGTTACTATGGGTTTTCATTGTGACAATTAAGTCTTGGACCTTCTTTCTCTGTCATTTTTATGTGAGACAAAGGATACTGACCAGTTATTTCTGTTCTTAGTAATTTCTACTATTCTTCCCTGGACTATTTGGTAAGGTGTTTTTAACAACATGTCTACAATTCTGTAAGTACAGATAGAGACTTAATAGAAGAAAAAAAATACTCATATATATTAACACCCCCCTGGTTTTTTGATGCTCATATCGTTACAACTTGGTTCTATAACCCAATTCCTTTGTCTTTTCAGTGCCACCTGACACCCTTGAAAGTACATTTTTTTCGAGCAACCAGAGAATATTCTCGAATTGTCCTGTGCCAAGATATGGCACCATTTTCCCTTCAGGAAGATTTGGCTCCTAGTGGGGAAGTGGAAGACTTGGGAAGCTAGGATTGTATATGAGAGTCAGTAGTGGCCCAAAGAGCTGCTTCTGCTGCAGGGCCACTTTTTGAGGTGACAGAGCTGGAAAAGATATTCCTTTTTGAGGTCATGAGTTCAAAATGACTTTCTAACTTAGCATATTATGTTGATATACCCTACTTTTCTTAGAGATGACTTTCTGCCACTTTGGCAATAAATATCCCTCCAAGGCCTAGTAAGATATTTATTCCACAAATACTTGTTGAGCCATATTAAATTGAAAGGTATTCTGCATAGAGATGTGGCTTCTCATCATCCCATTATCCCTGATGTAAGGCTGTCTTCTAAGCTCCCTCATCACATGCATCCCCACCCCCAACCTCACACCACCTCAGTTCACAAACAGAATCATTCCATCAAATAACTAACCTTCTGCTGGGATGCAGGAAAAGCATCAGAATCAGTTCTAATCTTTAGGAAAGTTGTGGCACAACCCATGTTTATCTTCCCTGCCTGTAGGTGACCCTCCTTTACTTTTTTGCCCTTATCCTATCCTCTAGGCAACCCCACTTCATAGACATGACAGAGTTGTGCAGAACCCCATGATGAGAACTTTCCCTTCTCTTCTTTTCTCATCCAAACGTATCTATTCTTTGTCCCATTCCTTTTTTTTTTTTCTTTTGGTACCTTTTGACCATCCTCACTCATTTCCCCCACCCTCCAAGCCCCTGCCTCTGGCAAACACCAATCTCTTCTCTATGTTTCTATGAGTTCAGTTTTTATGTCCCACTCCTTTAGGCAAGTACAAAATTGATCTAATTGATTCATCTTAGCAGAGAATAGTTATGGCTAATGAAGAATTAAGCTATTACTCCTCCTGGAAATCTTTCTTTTTTTAATTATTTTATAGACGTCACATTGGTTTAATATTGTGTAAACTTCAATTGTACATCGTTATATTTCAGCTTCTGTATAAATTGCATCATGTACACCACCAAAGGTCTAGTTTCCATCCATCACCATACACAAGTGCCCCTTTACCCCTTTTGCCCTCCTTCCACCCCTTCCCCTCTGATAACCACCAATCTATTCTCCTTATCTACATGTTTGCTTGTTTATCTTCCGTATATGAATGAAATCATACAATGTTTGTCTTTCTCTGTCTGACTTATTTCACTTAGCATAATACCCTCAAGGTCTATCCATGTTGTCACAAATGGCATGATTTTGTCTTTTTTATGACTAAGTAGTATTCCATTGTATATATATTCCACATCTTCTTTATCCATTCATCCATTGATGGGCACTTCGGTTGATTCCAAGTCTTGGCTATTGTGAATAATGCTGCAATGAACATTGGGGTGCATATATCTTTTTGAATTAATGTTTTTAAGTTCTTTGGATAAACACCCAGAAGTGGAATAGCTGGATCATATTATATCTCTATTTTTAATTTTTTGACAAATATCCATACTGTTTTCCATAGTAGCTGCACACAGTTTACATTCCCACCAGCAGCGTATGAGGGTTCCCTTTTCTCCACGTCCTCTCTGATACTATTTATTGTCTTTTTAATAATAGCCATTCTGATGGGTATAAGTGGATATCTCATTGTAGTTTTTATTTGAATTTCCCTAATAATTAGTGATGTTGAACATCTTTTCATGTGCCTGTTGGCCATCTGAATATATTCTTTGGAAAAATGTCTGATCATATCCTCTGCCCATTTTCTGATTGGGTTATTCAGTTTCTAGTTGTTGAGTTGTATGAGCTCTTTATATATTTTGGAAGTTAAGTGCTCCTCTGGGAATCTTAAGCACTCTGATAGAAAGGGGAGGTATTACTTGCCCCTCAGTCCCATTATGAATGAGCTACCAACTTGGCTTTTATTTATAGCTGGCACTAGGAAGTTGACTCTTAAAAAGAAAGCCAAGAGAATAACCAAAATAGTCAGATATGAAGATGGTGAAGAGAAGGGTGGCAGGAAATAAGATTGGAGTGGTGGACCATCCTTCTCCTCATAATCTATAGTAGCATTTTTATACAATGTACAGAAGTTTGAACTTTATCCCCTCAGAACAGGGATTCTGTTGAAGTTTTTTTAATAGCTGGTATAATTAGATTTGTATTTTAAAAATATTACTTTCGGAACTGTGTGGAGAATGGTCTGGGGGTGGTGCTGTGCAGGGCAATAGTCTAGACTAGAAATGATAATAACTGAACTAGAGGTGGAAGTGGAGAAGAGTGTAATAATTCACAATATATCTATGAGGAAGAATTGGATTTATGGGTGAACTGGATGTGGAGAAACAGAGGGAGAGATAAGTCTAGGGTGTCTCCCAGTTCTCTGATAAGGGCATCTACAGGGATGGTGGCCCCATTTACTACATTGAGGATACATGAGGAGGTACATGTTTGAGGGAAAAACAAAGATTCAGAATCTAAGTACTTGAGTTATATCACTTAATCTTGAGTTCTTGAGTGACATAACTTGAGTGATATAACTGTGCTACAAACACAGTTTGTACTGAACTGAAATTAGATCTCGAGATGTGGATTCAGGAGTCACCCACAGGACTAGATGCCATGAGATGGCCTAGGGAGAAGACTGGTGGTAGCCTAGGATGGAGATGAGGTGACCTAAGGAGAGTGGACCAAATAAGCTTCAAAGCAGGCCAAGGTCAGAGGTTGTGAGGGTCATGGGCAGAAACAGACCCCAAATAACAAGGCAATAAATTACTGTGCAGACAAGCGGTAAGAATATTTTCCTCTGTGAAGGAAATATAACTCCATATTTACTTTTTTAATTAACTAATTTACTGATACTCTAACTCATTCTTACTAAGAGAGTTTGAAGCAGCTTACAAAATATAAGACAATTTGGTAGATAAAGTAGATAAAGGGATTAGAGCAAAGAAGAAAATAGGTAGAAGAGCATTTGAAACTACAAGCAAATTAAGTATACAAAAAAGGATGTCACAATGTCATATACAAAGGTTAAATGTCCCAAGTTGTCTTCTAAGTGTCATGGCAGCCAAACCTAAAAGGGAAATATTATTGATTACAAGAATCACAATGAACATAAAATTTTTCAAATTCAATTTGTTTAGAAGAAAGGTAGACTGTCCTAGTATTTAGATCTGAAAAAAAAAGTCTCCTATGGGTCCTCATAAAGGGGCACAGTGTAATATAGTTGGTGACACCCTCACAGATGCTCTTTCAAATACAACAGCAACTTTCATATGGCTTCTACTTATGGCATCCTCACTGACTCATCCCAAAGTCTAGCTCATAAAAGCAGTTTACAAGAGACCAAAAAAAATGTGATCCAAGTACATGGTTCTTTGATGGTGAGGCTTCATCTAGTGATAAATTTGGGGCTGCTGGAGGAATTGATAGCCTTCCAAGAATCCTGTAAGACTTTTATTTCTTATAATTGAGCTTTCAATAAGAACTGAACAGATATGGACAGCTAATTTTTGACAAGGAAGCCAAGAGCATACAATGGAGAAAGGAGAGTCTCTTCAATAAATGGTGTTGGGAAAACTGGACAGCCACATGCAAAAGAATGAAAGTAGACCATCGTCTTACACGGCGCACAAAACTCAACTCAAAATGGATTATAGACTTGAATGTAAAACCTGAAACCATGAAACTGCTAGAAGAAAACATAGACAGCACACTCTCTGACATCCATCTTAGCAGCATATTTTCAAGTACCATGTCTGACCAGGCAAGGGAAACAAAAGAAAAAATAAACAAATGGGACCACATCAAACTAAAAAGCTTCTGCACAGCAAAGGAAACCATCAACAAAACAAAAAGACAACTTAACAATTGGGAGAAGATATTTGCAAACCATATATCGGATAAGGGGTTAATATCCAAAATATACAAAGAACCCATACATCTCAACAACAAAAAAACCAACAACCCAATTAAAAAATGGGCAAAAGATCTCAAGAGATTTCTCCAAAGATATACAGATGGCTAACAGGTACATGAAAACATGTTTAACATCATTAACTATCAGGGAAATGCAAATCAAAACTACAATGAGATATCACCTCACTCCAGTCAGAATGGCTATAATTAACAAGACAGGAAACAACAAGTGTTAGGGAGGATGTGGGGAGAAGGGAACCCTCGTACACTGCTGGTGGGAGTGTAAACTTGTGCAGCCACTATGAAAAACAGTATGGAGTTTCCTCAGAAAATTAAGAATAGATCTACCATATGATCCAGCTATTCCACTGCTGGGCATTTATCCAAAGAACTTGAAAACACAAATGCATAAAGCTACGTGCCCCCCATGTTCGTTGCAGCCTTATTCACAACAGCCAAGACTTGGAAGCAACCTAGGTGCCCATCAAGGAACAAATGGATAAAGAATATGTGATATGTATACACAATGGAATACTACTCAGCTATAAGAAATGCTGAAATCCGGCCATTTGTGACAACATGGATGGACTTTGAGGGAATTATGCTAAGTGAAATAAGTCAGAGGGAGAAAGTCAAATACCATATGATCTCACTCATAAGTAGAAGATAAAAACAACAACAAACACATAGCAACAGAGACTGGATTGATGGTTATCAGAGGGGAAGGGGGGGAGGGGAAAGGGATGATTAGGCACATGTGTGTGGTGATGGATTGTAACTAGTCTTTGGGTGGTGAACATGATGTAATCTACACAGAATTCGAAATATATTATGATGTACATCTGAAAAAATAAGTAAATAAATATCTTTTTAAAAAACTGAACAGCGTTCGAGGTCATGGTCTCTGGCAGGAACCTGGGGTACAGATATCATGGGAAAGATCTGTATCCTTTAGCAATCTACTAAGGAGGAACATTTCTCTTCATAAGTCTCTTTCATAAGAGACATTCTCTTATGAAAACCAAATAGCCTGAGCAGGACTGCACCTGGGAAGAGGGTTCCCCAGGCCCTCCCCCACCCCAGCCAAGGGAGACCAGCTGGGCAGAACCAAGGTCCTTCCCCAGCAAGCGCAGATTTGTCCTATTGCACGAATGGTGGATAAGGCCGCAGTATTCAGGTGGACCATGTTTTGTTGTAGTCAAGAATTCTAGTTAACATTACATTCAGGGTAGATACGTGTTTTTGTGTCCTAAATACGGCAGGACAGCAAGGAAAATTGTGGCTAATAGAAGTAGGAAGAAACTGTCTAGGAAGTAAACTGGTCAATTTAATACTGAAAAGGTGGGAAAGGAATTATTTCTTTGTCACTGAAAACTATAAAACAGAAAATCCTAACATAATTCAGCACAGAATCACAATGACTGCGTTCCCCCTTATCTTTGCAGGCTATGAACACATTCTGCTCTTCTCCAAGAAGAAGCTCAGCCCAGCAGGCGCTGCCCCTTGTTGACAGGGGCCTACACCCAGACTGGGACCAGAAGTGAAACTCTGGAAAGCCTAGTAGCCTATTAGTCTAAGCTGTATACATGTAATACAGTTTTGTGAGTAAAGCTGGCATGTGACCTTCATCTTTCTGACTCCTCAGACCTGGGTGAGATTAGAAGAGGCCCCTGAAAACCCCAAGGTAGGATGGGGACAAGAAAGGTGAAGAATGAACTGAGAGACTGCAAATTCATTCCTAACAGGCTCTGACAGACAACGGGAAATGGTAAAGGCAGCTAGAGCCCTAAGCCAGGAACAGAGTGTCTTAAATTAACTAATGAGCTGCTGGCTGCTCTGACACAAGTTAGGAAGGAGGGACATATGCATATGGTATTTCCTATTCTTGTCATAATCTTGGTAATGAGGGCAAGGTTTCAGGTGTCTTCACTCCTCAAACTGAAATTCAAGCTGACTGAGCTACATGGTCTGTTGCTGCTTAGCAATGGTCTTACTCTTCTGAATCTTCTCTGCCTGCTTTTAGGTACTATTCTCAATTTTGGACAGAAAACTCTAGAGCCCCCCAGAAAACTCCATGCACGGATGGGTAAGATCAAAGGAGCAAAGTATAAAACCTTCCTGGCATCTCCAAGTATAAGTAGTCCAAGAAGCCTCATTAGGAGCCTTGCTGCTTGCTTCTAAAGCACAAGTTGCATCTCAGTCTCCACTTGACTCTCATTGAAAATAAACTGATTACATTACCACACATCAATTTTCTGGTAAATAATCCAAATCCCCCACTGGCATCAGTAACCTACACTCAACCCTATGCCAAAGACTTCAAAAAGGAATTGTCCTTCCTAAGGGAAAATATTCTTGTACCTTTCCCTTTTCTTATAGAAAACAGTGATCAGACTCATCAACAAGCTGCTCAGGACTTGAATCTTCCAATGCTCTAGTCAAAAGGAGCTTAGAGAACTCTATTAGTCTCTGGTTGCAAGCAACAGAAATGGACTTTGGGTAACTTAAGTAGAAAGAGAATACTCTGGAAAGCTATGGGGCTGCTCAAAAGATTGACAAGAAGACTAGAGAAACAAGCTTGTAACAGTCAGGTATGAGGAGGCTCCAGAAGGTTTTGTGCCAATTAAGCCCTGGCCCCACAGCTGGAATGATGAATTTCAACAATTCCTCTGCCATATGTTCACTCTACTCAATATTCAAAGACCGAGGAGAGAGAGACACTAATAGACTAAGCTTAGGTCCTATCCTGCCTCTTGCTGCACCTGGGCTATAAAAGGAAGATAATGGGAACTGAGCCTGGAGGGTCTCCATCGGCTGCCATAATGGGACGGAAAGTCCTGAGACCTACCTACCTATCTCAACTGCACACAAAGGAGGGAAGTAAATTCCCCACAAGGAAATCAAAGTGCTACTAGGAAGGAGTAATGCATGTTGGATAAAAAAACATAAAAAATGTCCTCAGGAATGTTAAGCCAATTCTCTATTTTTACAGTTTAGGAAACTGAGATCTAGAAAGGTTAAATAACTTTTAAAGGGCAAAGAGCAACTTTGAGGTAGAGACGGAACAGAAATTAAGACAAATGCTACCCAAAGTGTAGTCTATAGACCCACAGCACCTCATCACCTGGGAAATGCAGACTTTCAGGCACCATCCCAGACCTACTAAATCAGAATTTGCATTTTAACAAGTTCCCAGGTTGATTCACATGCACACTAAAGTTTGAGAAGTGCTGCTCTATCTTTACAGGTCCCAACCTTTGCATTGCCCAAGGGGAGCTGAGTCCAGGTATGCCATATAAACTTGATCTATGATGGTCCTTCCTCAATTCACAGAAAAAATTAACAAAAGTGTTTCTTCATCATTTTCTTGCCTCTGGGATCTATTCCCATGTGCTAGTTAGCATATCTAGGCAGAGGGCAGCTTATGTGGTCACCAGAAGCTTAACAACTGGCTGTGCACCTAGGCCAGATTCCAAAACAGTGATGCAAGGAATTCTTAACTCAAGACTTGATGAAGGCATTGTTGAGAATGACTAGCCCCAACTGTGAAATAAGAACGAAAAACCTGGGCGATCTCGTCAAGATGGTGGCATAGGCAGACTCTGAACTCACCTCCTCTCACAAACACAACCAGGTTACAACTATTGGAAAAATTACCCTGGAGAGAGAACTGAAAACTGGATAAAAAGAACCCCCACAACAAGGAACATTCCTGACTGAGGCAGAAGAGGCAGAAATTCCTTCTGGAGAGAAAAGAAGCCACCTTGGCAAGCTGTGGAACTTTACAGCCAGCTGGGCAGGAGCCATCCTAAGGTATGCAGCCTTCTCTGGAGAAGTGGGGACCTTAGCAGGGGTGCATCACCACTACAAACATCCTTCAGACTCAGCACAACTGAGATGAGCATCCTACTATCTGGTTTCACTGGCTATTAACTGCAACAGGGAATACCCCCAGGAAAGCTATCAGAAGAAAGCCAAAAAAACCCAGCCTTTAAAGGGCGCATGCACAAATTCACTAGTCTCAGAGAGCAACCTATAGTCACCAGAAAGAAAGCTGCATGGTCCTTTGGTGAAAAGAGACTCACCTGGTAGGTTCTGGGTGTATCTTGGTGAGAGGTGAGACTTCTCTAGAGACTGAGACATCAGTAGCAGCCACTGTTGTGACCTAGTACAGGAGTGCTGACACAGACACTGGCAGACGCCATTGAAGCTCTTCCCTTGACCTGTTCGCCCTGGGGTCTGCCACACCCACTAGAGTGTAGATTTAATCCAGTTCAGCCAGGGCAGGCAGCCTGTCCTAGGGACTGGCCCCACCCAACAGCAAGCCCTCAGGCTACTTGTCAACGTGCATAGACTAGGTGCTTTGATCCTCTACAGGCAGGCAAATATGTCCACCTCTGTGGGGCAGAGACTGTATGAGGATCAGGTGAACTGTGGGGGACGTTGGTGAAGAGGTGGGGGCCTCTGCAGTGGGGCAACTGGGTACACTGCAGGTGGTCAGGAAGTGTGCATGGGCCAAGATTGTGTTGATGGTGTGTGTGGACCTGAGAAGGGTGGGGCTTATCAGTGGCAGAAGACTTGTGCTTTACAAACAGCTACAAAGCCTGAAACAATTGGGCTCTCCCATGCCTAGGGCCAGGCCCACTCAGCTGCAATCCTAAAGGAGCTGACAACAGCCTTGCAGTCCTGAGGCCTACAGCCACTGTAAGCCCCTGAGCCTAGCAACCAGCTACACTGGGTGCCTACTCAATTAATAAGAAAACCGCAACAGGAGTGTGCTATTAGACCTTGCGGCCAAGGGTGCTGGGGCTCCCCAAACCCGATTTACAAACTGCTGGCCAGGGAGGGAAAGCCTAGACTCCTTGGGTACCTGGAGTAAGAGAAACCCTGCCACAGCAGAAGGACACATCCAGCCCACACAGGGATCACTCCTGGATCATTTGGGCTGGTGACGAGAGAGAAGCACACTGCCAGGCCTCAAAAGGCATCTCTTACATAAGGCCAGTTCTCCAAGCTCAGGAGACATAGCTGACTCACCTAATACAAGGACATAACCACAGAGAAGGAGACATAACGAGGATGCAAAGGAACATTCCAAGCAAGGGAACAGGACAAAACCTGAGAAAAAAGAACTAAATGAAACAGAAATAAGCAAACTACGTGACAAAGAGTTCAAACAAAAACTCTTACAAAAGCTCACTGATATGGGGAGAAGACTTGATTAACACAGTGAGAACATCAACAAAGAACTGGAAAATATAAAAAAGAACCAATCAGAAATGAAGACTACCATACTGGAAATGAAAAATTCACTAGAGGGACTCAATAGCAGAGTAGATGATACAGAAGAATGGATCAGCGAGCTGGACAAAAGACTAGAGGAAATTGCCCAAGCTGAACAGACAAAAGAATCAAAAACCTATAATGATATGAATTGCTCCACGGCACTTGGGTGCAAGAAACATCACATTTGTTTATTATTCTATAGCAAATCAAACCTTCTTCAGTCCCACCTGGTGAGCAGGAAATCTAGCTGCAGTTATTTAGGAAACTGGTTCCTTTTCTTGGTCAAATCAGAACCAGGAAGCTTATGTAGTTTTACAAAAATCAGGAAAGGGTCCTTGTCCTCACTTGGCCATGGCCACTGACTCTACTATCAGCCCTTCTCTCAGGGTCACTGTTCTGGGAGGGTTGCAGGCATGCCCACTATCAGCAGACCTCTCTCTCTCTGTCAGCAGTCCAGAGAAGTCATCCTTCCTCTCCTCCCCACTGAGGTATTGTGCTTCATTTTGTATTGGTGGAAGTGTGCTTTTGATAGTGAGATTTTATTGCATACATATATAATACAGTCATGGTTTCTGCTAGCACCATGCTCCTTGTTTGCCTTCTGAGGTAAAATATATCAACATTTTTATGGTGCTCCATAAAGAGCATGATGTACGTAAAGAGCACCAGCTTGTCCAAGGGCTCTGTCACCTAGACAAGTTTGAGGGTGCTGCTCTTGGATGCCTGTAATATAAATGGCCTTTGCTGCTGTTGGGCTTTGTAACTCAAGCACTCCTACATATGTTACTCCTATACCAACTCTTCATCTTGAACCTATAACATGTTGTTCATCCAACATCTAATCACCACTTCCCTACTATTGCATATTCTTTCTCTGCTGGAGACCATAATGATAGTATGGTAAAGCCTTTCTGGCCCAGATTATTTGGGGAAATTGGAAGATAAGGTTTTCCTCAGACAATGATTAGTGTTATTAAGACTGTATAGATCCATTATACAGAAGCCAGTTCCAGCAGCGTGTGTGTGTGTGTGTGTGTGTGTGTGTGTGTGTGTGTGTGTGTGTTGGAAGGTGAAAAGGATGGTATAGATGCTAAATTACATGATGTGATTTTAGGTATGAGCCTTTGGCTCCCCAAATTTCTCTCATAGTATCAGATGCCTGGACTATCTTTACTAGAAAACTAAGTTTTTCATGTCATAATTAGAAATAAGACTTTGTGGGGGCCAGTCCTGTGGCATAGCAGTTAAGTTCATGTGCTCTGCTTTGCTGGCCCAGGGTTTGCTAGTTCAGATCCTGGGTACAGACCTACACACTACTCATCAGGTCATGCTGTGGCAGCATCCCACACAGAAGAATTAGAACAACTTACAACTAGGATATACAACTATGCACTGGGGCTTTGGGGAGAAAAAAAAAAAAAGAGGAAGATTGGCAACAGATGTTAGCTCAGGGCCAATCTTCCTCACCAAAAAAGCCCAAAAACAAAAAGAAAGAAGACTTTGTGAATAGTCCTGGAATAAAGACTAGAAAGGCCACCATTCAGACTAAGGTCTAAATGATTTATAGTAGAGATTTTCCTGAGTACAGATTCAGGTTAGAAGAGGGGATACCTGAGACAGTGCACATAATGTCAGGGAAGAGGAAACCTTCAAAGTAGAATAGAGAACACCCAGGATGCACTCATCATCTTCACAATTGTGCCAAGATCTTCTACTGAGTGCCAATCCCTTTACTGTGATTTTGCCAATCGCAAAGTTCCATTAAATATCAAACATGATTAGTTTCCTTTATTCCTCCTAGATCAGGAATTTCAGAGCCAGTGGCCACTATGGTAACCAGTCCAGAAAACTTACCAATCAAGAGACTTCCCAGAGTCATCAGGTTCTAACTGACTCACTGGCCATCGGAGTCTCCCCAGAACATGTTCTATAGCAACTATACTGGAAGAAAAAACTACCCATTTGGACTCCTGTACATGCCTGATGGTATTCTTTGACCAATCAAAGTAACCTACACTGAGTTATACACAATTCCAAGAGGCAAAGCCTTACCTTCAAGGAGATTTTAGTTTATTTGGGGAAATAAAGCATGTACATAGAAAGAAAAGAAACAACACAATGGTCTCCTGTAAGTACCAAGTGAATGGAAGAGATTATTTCAGTTGAGTTCAGGTGAGAGAGGAAGGAGTGGGGGAGTTCTCATCACTAGCCAGAGTGATTCAGGAAAGCTTAATGGAGGATTGGGGGTTTCAACTTGACCTTGAACAACGATTCTTAATTCAAAGTCAATATTATCTTAATGAGTACAGGAATGGAGCTTCAAGGGTCAACAAACCCTTTGGATATGCATTTTTCTGGGATGAAGGATGGCCTTCATAGTATTCTCAAAGGGGTGATTGAAAAAGTAGCAAGCCACTACCTTGCAGGAAATTGTATAAGAAGTGAAGAAGAAAAGCAGCATCCTCAATAGAGGAACAAGTTAACAAAGGAATGGTGAGGGAATGAACAAGCCACATTTAAGCAGAAATGAGCAATTCCAGTATAGTGGAAGTAGCAGTAGTAGGGGGTGGTCCCATATTCATCTAAGGCAATGTCAAGAGATGGAGCTGGGAAAGTAGGTTAGTACTAGGCGGTAAGGGGCTTTGACTATCAGGATTACGCTGTGGGCAGTGCTCAGGTGAATGACACAGTGACATGGGGTTTAGGATGATTGATCTGACCACTTGGGGCAGGATGAGGTAGAAGTTGGAGACCCTAAAGTCAGAGAGACCCCCTAATCCAAGGATGATGATCAAGAAAATGGATTGAGCTGGGGGCTGGAGCCATGGAACAGTAAGAGGGATTCTGGAGGCATCAAGAGAAGAATTGAGAAAATTCAGTAACTTTGGGATTTGGGATGAGAAAGGAAAAACCCAAGGATGACTCAAAGCCCCAAGCCTGGATGACTGGAAGAATAAAGACTCATTCGTAGAAATAAGGAACAGTAGATAGAAGCTGGTTCCCATGAGAAAGGTAAAGACTTTGATTTCCAACATGTAGAGTTTGAAGTGCTGTCCCAGTAACAGTTGAGAGCCCCTTTATCAAAGGCGCCAAATATTCACATATCCAGATATAAAATGGGAGCCATCACCACTCGTCCTCTTCCAGCCCCGTGCCCTCTATCCTAGACAACTGATTTGCTCTGACAACTTAGGGGACGCTGCACTAATTTGAGGCCGTATCGTTTTTGTTTTTTATTAGCAATCTTTCCTAAAGCATTTTCTCCAAATGACGTTACCACAGTGTGATTAGGAGACATACAAGGACATAAACATTCCACTGAGATAAAAGCAGCCTTGCTTTCCCCACTCTCGCAGCACTTCAACTTCATTAGGCTCCATGTTGTTTCATTAGAGTCAATGCCATTTAAATTTTTATGTTCATTTCAAGGCTATTTGTTTTGACAAAGGATTTTAAGAAAACGAGGTGGGAACTTCTGGGTTTTATTTAACTTTATAACCATCTAATTTACTCCCCAATAAAAGGATAACTAAGCATTCCTGTTATGCTGCTAAAAACCTCTTTACATAATTTTGAAATACAATGCAAGACTGCAAGGAGGAAATTCATGCCAGGGAAATGCTGACACAAGCTATCCAGTGTTTGGTGCCTGGGCTTAAAGACTCAACACTTACTCTCTTCATTAACACACACACATCCAAGAGAACCCAAAGACACCTCCTTTATTTATATATTGTTACTTTGTTAAACAAGTGTGTCTCTGACCTTGCCTCATACAGGATAGATGAAGCCCAGCAGGGAGTTCCCCAAAGCCTAGGAGTGCTAGCAGACAGGAGATAACAATGACCATCAAGGGATAGGGTGATTCAGAGGGAGAGAGGCAGGAAAGTACAGAACTGTTCCTCATTTCTCCCTAGAATGACACTCTGATTGATTCAGACAGCTCTTCTCACTTGCCCCTCATGAATCAACCCACTGTTCACCTCATTTTGTACAATACTCCCCTTGATGGGCAGGACCTCCCTCTTGTTCAACTAAATGCAGCTGATATTTCCATTTCCAGCTTAAATCCTGCCTCCTCCCTGAACCTCTTTCTGTTTATTTCAGGCCTCTGCATCACTGTCTTCTCTCAATTATCCAACCAACAAATGCTTTTGAGCACCTACTAATTGCAGGATGAGGGTCCATTGTACTCAGCCCTTGTTTTCCCCTGTGATTGGCGGAGTATATTCATCTCATCACTCTAACACGGGTGATAGTTTCACTTCTGTATTCTCACAGTGCCAAGACGATTCCTAGGCAGAGTATCAATAATGCCCATATGTTAAAATGCGCCTGGTATGTTCTAAAGAAAGAGAAAAGAAACATAAACACTTCAGAAAATCCAGAACTAGCTGTCAGCTGTCATTTCAGCACAAATAGAAAGAAAACTTAGAATAATGAAAATAAACATGGTTTTTTCCTTAAGCAGAAGAAACAAGAAAATGAGCCCAGTGGAAAGAGTTTCTAATACAATAAGCTGAGGTGGCTTTGTGAAGTACAGGAAGGGAGCAGAACTAACTTCCACTTGGCTCTCACAAAGAGTTACTAGTCCTGAAGGTCTGTGTGGCTCAGGCAGCACTTGGACGTGAGCAGCAACTCATTCGCCTCATCTATGATAACAGCCCATATGAGCTTCCAGAAATGGGCCTGGAATTCACATATTCCAAAACACATGTCCAGTAAACATCCCTGAGGTCACCCTCTAAACATAAAGTTTGAACTCCCCAGAAAAAAATAGCATCATAAGCAAAAGAAAAAAGTCGCTATCCTTAGAATAAGAAGATATTTTGAAACAGGAGAGCTGTGGGTTGGTGCATCCTCGTATTTAGGTTTTTTCCTAATTATGAAGTCGCAGCCACTACACTCTTTCCCCAATACCACGAG
This sequence comes from Equus caballus, assembly GCF_041296265.1. Lineage (NCBI taxonomy): Eukaryota > Metazoa > Chordata > Mammalia > Perissodactyla > Equidae > Equus > Equus caballus. The sequence continues at coordinate 66,224,453 of NC_091698.1, forward strand.
GGTCTCTTTTCACTTCATGGCTCCCAAGCAGCTCGTCGTACCCTATAGGAAGCAATAAATACTTACCCACCTGAACTGCTAGCTTCTCACACAAACATCTGGCAAGTTTTGTGGGCCTCTTAACTATTGAATTTCCATATCAAACACATTTTCTTTTTAAATCTTTTATTTATAATACTTTTGTGTAAATCCAAACTGACAGAATATACTCTGAGGCAGAGATTTTAGCAGATGAATAAAATTTTTAACATTTATAACTTTCATAGCATAGCTTTCATAACTCAGGGGGAAAAGCTAGGCAATTAAAAATATTGTCTCTGGACTCAGAAAGAAGAGGGCCAAAAAAGCCTGTATTAAAGTAGCCACTGACATCTCCTCAAACGCATGATTTATCCTTCTCTCAGAACAGACAGAAAAAGACATGAGTGTGCTCTTTAAACGAGAGGAATCTCTGCGAAGTGGTTGTAGAAAACCTTATTTTTGGTTTCAGTTGTAAGAAGCCACAGAAATTTCAGTGATTAGTCTCAGACACTGAGGAAAAGGTTAACAACACATAGTCCTGTGGGCTCTAAAATTATACAGTCCTGGAGTCAAATAACAACTTTGTCAGGTGTTACATGAAATGGACCCACTTAGTGAGAGCCGGATGGTATTATGTGACAATCGGAAAGTTTCATAGCCGCCCTGAGCTTCATTTGCACCATGAAGACAAAAATACCAACCTCACAGCACTGTTTTGGGAATTAGACAAGATTATGTGTAATCCATGGTATAGTCTCTGGCTGTCCGGCATGCAGTAGAAGTTCAATAAATGTTCGTTTTTCCTCCTTATATCTTCATACCCCTCCTCCCATCTTATGGGCCCAAATTGCTCAGAAACTGGGAGCTGCATTCATGTCCATCCTAAAATAGCATTCATTTAAAGGATCCTTGAATGTGATTCTTCACATCAGTTTCTTCATCTATAAAATGGAAATATTACTTACCCCACCTACCTCATAAGAGTGTTGTGACATCTTTGAAAACACATAGGACTGATAAGAATGTCAGTGAGAAGGGGAAAGCTCTGCGCTGACCTTGAGAAGACAGGATTCTAGTCATGTGACCTTGGGCAAGCCTCTCAGCTTCAAAGTCCTCATTTCCTTATGTCTAACATATAGATAACGACACCTGCATTACTTATATCATAGGGTTGTAGTAAACCCTTCTTTTCCATGATCTGTCTTGATCATTGCACCTGTGAAGCCAGAAAAGGTTTGCTCATGGTCACCCAGCTATTATGCAAGCCTAGATTTTATACCATGCCTGGAGTCCCAAAGTCTTGCCTTTTTGATACCAGGACGTTGACATTGAGAAGTTGCACATTTCAGAAAGCCAGTTCTTTGAAGGCAGCGACTATGCCTTTCTTCCATAGAGCTGCACTCCTCCCTCGGCAAGGATCTGTCTTGTATCTTACACAATCAAACGCCAACAGGTGTTTATCAAATTCATTTTAATGCATTCTTATTGTATATAAAAATGTTCACGCAGAATTAGGAACGAACGTTTGTACAATTAAATACTGAGGCAGAATAGTGAATTGGTTAAAGAATGGACTTTAAAACCAGAGCAGCTAAATTCAAATCATAGTTCTGCTCCTTGCCACCTGTGTGACTCTGGGAAGGAGACAACATTTCTCCAAGCATTGGTTTCTTCACCTATCACATTAGAAAAACTAGACCTGCCTTATATGGTCCTTCGAAATTAAATGAGATACCAAATGCATGTAAAGAAGAAAAGATTTTGTATCTTCAGATGCTGTACAAGAAGGGAGGAGAAGAAGCGAACATTGACGGAAGGTAAGAGCGAAGTGGAAGTCCCAAGTAACCCACTGAAGTAGTAGAGGGCTTGAAAGGTGCTGGGGAGAGGAACAAAGCTAATTTCACACTTTTACCTGTGTTCAACCCTGCTCCCAGGGTTTCTGGTTTAAAGAGATGAGCTGAAGGGCCAGGTTAAGAGAAGGAAGGAAATACTCCATTGTGGTAGAATATTACGCCAAAACTGGCAGGCTTGCTTCCCTCCTCTTCCCTGCCCTTCTCCCCACACTTCCAATTCCCCAAACTCACCACTCCAGGAATATTTATAGTTCTTCAGCTAAAATGCTTGTTCTCATTTTAACCAGCACACATACACGAAATCTCATACAAAGCCTGGCACATACAGAAAGACACACATACACATACATCCTTTACTCCTGACTCCCCAGCCTCAAACAGTTCAAGGAACCCACATCTGAGTAGTAGGAATTGATGATATTAATGTTGGTAAAATACAACTAATAGGGCTAAACTTGGTTAAACTTGACAGATGGAACACGTGCATTTTTCTCCACTTTTCAAATCCCATTAAAACAACGGCAATGCCTAAATTGTGGATATTGGACAGTAGATGGGCAGTGGTGAATGACTTAGCAAACCAGAAATGCTGAAACCTAAATTAAAAGGCAAGCTGGTTTGTGCTGCAGACCCCAGAAAAACAAACTTGGAGTCACCAGGCACCTCTGAAGACGACTCCTACAGGGAAGAAGAAAGGAGAGACTTGCACAACAGAGACTAGGCTGAGTCATTGCACTAAAGGCAAGGAGATATGTCCATTATACATCAGTAAATCTGTAAAATAAAAAAAAAAAAATCCCCCCTCAAAAAACTACCCAAAAAGGGGATTAAATGGTAAGACACCACCCCACCCCCAGTTCCTGGACCTCTGGCAGCCAAGCTTATATCTCCAGGCAGAAAATACAGAGGATTGCTCTGCAGAAACTGGCCAGCCCAAGAATGAAGAACTGTAGATGATGACATTGAGGGATCTCCAATGAAATAGCTAAGTCCCCATGTGATTACCCATGACTTGGTACAACCCTGCTTCCCACACATCTTCCTGCACATCTTCCAATCATCTTTTTAGCACTTTCCCCTTAAATAAAATGGAAAGCCATTTGAGAGAAACCTTCAACATAAAAGAGAGAAATCAAAACAACAAAAGAAAAGGAACTCAAAAGAAAAGAGACAATGCAGGGAGCAGAAGAAAATTTCAAACACACTCAAAAAACACTATCTCAAAGATACTGATACAAGTGTTTCTGTAGTGCTTAGAAGACACATGGACAGCAGTGGAAAAGCGGAATCAAAAGAGGGATTTATCCTTTATTTCTTTCATATTTGTGTGTCTTTATGCATCTGTGTGTGTTAATATCACATGTACTGTATTGTTTTTATGTGTGATTATTCTTTACCCTGTACTTAACTGACGACCAACCTAGTAAAGAAGACAAAGTTAAAACAAGCCAAAAAAAAAAAAGGATTCAAATAAGGCATCCATAAACAAAGAACAAAATGCCATATAATATAAAGACAGAATTTTTAAAATTCAGTAAATTAGAAGGCAAAGTTGAGGAAATGTTTCCAAAATTAGAATAAAGAGACAAAGTAGGAGAGAAAGAGAAAATAGAAAACCAATCCAGAAGATCCAACATCAGACTTACATAAGTTCCAGAAATCAAGCACAGGAAGTTCAGAAGAAAGAAAAGGATCAAAGATATAACATGAAGAATTTCCTGGAACTAAAATACCTGAGTTTCCAGACTGGAAGAACCTACTAAGTGTCCCATGCAATAAACAGAAGACGACACAAACCATCCTCATGAAATTTCAGAACACTGGGGATTAGGAAAGATTCTAAAAGCTTCCAGGCAAGGAAAAACAAAACAGATAAGAAGAATTGTATCTGACTTCTCAAAAACAGTAGAGGATGGAAGATAATAAAGTAATGACTACAAAATGTGAGGGCAAATAATCTCTAGCCAAGAATTCTGTGCCAGCCAAACTATGAATCAAGTGAGAAGGTCAAATAAAGATATTTCCAGACATGTAAGATCTCTAAAACACAAAAATGTATTCTTTCTTAGAAAGCTTCAGGAAGATGTGTTGCAGCCAAACAGCTGAGAAAACCAGGAAATAAACAGACATGGGATCCAGGAGTAGGGACTTCAGCACAGGAAGGCGGCCAGAAGAATCCCGGGACAGCACCTGAGAGAGCAAACCGCGAGGAAGACACAGCAGCCAGTCCACGGGGTGGCTAAATGGAAGGTTCCAGGGGAGATGGCTCCAGAGAAGAACAGGAATTATTTGATTATTTTACGTGTTTAAACGGAACAAAAAAGAGTTTTCAGCTCTAGTGAAATATATGGGAATGAATTATTGATAGACATATAGAAAACCAAGCAAATGAAAAAGCTAGCAAATTAGCAATGCCAAGAAAAAAGCTGCAAAAGAGAAGAAATGAAATTTCAGAATACTATATGACCCAGCTGTGAGTAATACTGACAAAGTCATGATGAAGAAAAATAGTGGGAAAGCTATATTGTGAGACGGAAGAAGAGACATTAGGGAGATGTGTAAAAGGAGTGATCGAAGAAAGCAAAATCCTCATCTTTTTATTTTATGTACTTAGTTGAATGGCAGAGGAAAAGAGGTAAGAGTGGAAAGTAGTTCCCTGTAAGAGGCAGAATAAGGATGTGTAGGCATGAAGCAAGGGACCACTGCTTTCATTTAAGCGAAATTAATAAAGATACTTTTGGTTACCAGTAGCAGGAAACTGAACTAACAGTGGCTTATCATATAAGTACACTTGTTGTTTACTTAAAAATATGTGCAGAAGTAGATGGTCCCACGGTTGGTTTGGAAGCTCAGTGACATCACCGAGGGCTCATTTCTTTCCGACCTTCTGCTCCACCATCTTCAGTGTGTTGCTTTTCACCTTTGTTCACTCAGGGTCACAAGATGTCTGCCACAGCTTCAAACATCATGTTTTCACAGACAGAACATGGAGAACTGAACAGCCAATGACCAAAGGAGAGACTTGTCCTCATGTAACTCTCTCCTGTCATTAGTGTATCAGTTAGGGTTAACGTGAAAATGAGGAGCAGAGACCCAAAGAAAGAGTGGCTAGAACAAGGCAAAACATTGCTTTACGTGAGAGTCTGGAGCTAGGTAGTGCAGGACGGCTCTGAAGGCTCTGCTCATTATCTCTTCAGAGGACGGGGCTCCTTCTCTCCTGTTGTTCCACTAGGCACAGCCCCCATTCCCAAGGTCACCTCATGGTTCTAGACGTTACTCCAGCTCCAGCCATTATGTTAACCTTCCAGACAGCAGGAAGGAGGAAACATGAATAAAAGGGCGTCACAAGGGAGCTTTCTTTTAGGGAAATTTCCTGAAAGCCACCACAAAACACTCTGCTTTAGCCTGTTGGCCAGAATTTAGTCACAAAGCCACAAGTAGCTATGAGGGAGGCTGGAGAATGGAATAGTTATTCCTGGCAGCCACAAGCACAGCAAAAAAATTAGAGGTTCCAAAAAGGGAAGAACAAAAGAACAGACCCCTGGAAGTCTCCGCCACAATTCAAATGGGAAAATTTTTCCTGAGATCCCTGACAGAGCCCCCTCACACCTCATTGGCCAGAACTGGGTCACACGGCCACTTTTAGCCAAGAGAAGCTGGTAAAGGGAAAGTCTGGATTTTCATCCTCTACAGTGGAAAGCAAGGAAAAGGGAAAGGGGTTGAGAATGGCTGTGAATAGCCAACCAACAAAATCTGCCTCATAAATCTTATAGTACAGTTTGACCTTAAAAGCTACAAACACACATTACTTTTATTTTTTTAATGTATATAAGTAATAAGTAAATTTAAGTTTTTATGAGAAAACTCATCAAGAACAGCCACCACACCTCCCTCCACCTTCTTAGTGAATAAATACAAAGAATAAGTTATAAGGTCAAAATACACATGCATAAATGATAGCAAAGTCTACTCAAATAGACCATTTATTTAATGCTTTGCCTGACTGATTTTATGATTCATTCAACAAACATTCACTGAACACCTGCTATGTACAAAGGACTATGGACATGACTGAGTCTTGGTCCGTGCCTCCAAAGGTTCATAGCTTGGAGAGAGAGAGAGAGATGGAAGCCATTTTTCACAACACAGCATGATAAGCACTATGATGGGGGAATACACTGCATGACAGCTCAGCAACCCAAAGCAGGGCTGTCTCAGCCCTGCAGACAGAGAAGTCTTCCCTAAGGAGGTGAATTTTGAGATGTGGTTTGAAAGACAGGAGAAATTTGCCAGGTGATGAAAGAGGCATGGAAAATAATCTTGCTCACAGAAAAGTGAGTACAAAGGCATGGATCATATTACAGCTCGGAAGAATAAGCCACATTCTTATCTTGTCTATCTCAGATATGAAAGGCTAGGCGTACAGTTGGCACTCAATAAACACTTGGTGGATTGGACCATGATGAGTAGGAACTCTCTTAATCTATCTCAATTTACCAATATTCTAGATCAGGGGTTGGCAAACTAGGGCCCACGGGCCAAATCCCACCTGCTGCTGTTTTTATAAATAAAATTTTATTGAAACATTGCCACACCTGTTCATTTACACATTGTCTACGGCTGCTGTTGTGCTACAATGGCAGAGTTAAGTAGTTGGCGATAGGAACTGTGTGGTCTGCAAAGCCAAGAACCTTTATTCTGTGGCCTTTATGGAAGAAGTTTGCTAACCCCTGTTCTAGATTAACTGACACCCTCTATTCCCTTACAGCACACTGAGCTCAAAGCTAGTAAGTGATGAGTAGTACACTCTTTCCTCCCACCAGTTGAGTTGTATACTTTCCAAGAGTAATTTGTTTGTTCCCAAATGTGTTTTGCCATTTATTGTGTTAATGTATTTAACACATAACATGTAAATATAACATTTACGTGTTAATATAACTATCTAATTCAATGAAATATTGTATATACTGATAAAATATGAGTGTGAGATGGAAGAGTTGTCTCTATAAAATCTAAAGCAGAACGCTTTGAAAATTTTCATTCATAACAGGCTAATAAAAACTGTTACTGAGTTAGATCTGAGTGAGACAACTGCAAAAGGTTGGGGAGGAATCATAAAATTTTAAGATTCTACTTTGCAAGTGAATATAACTTTCACACCACTTTTTAAAAACCTAAAACTACAAATCAGAGATGATGCATTGGGAGGAATGGTTTATACAAGAAGGACAACACAGAATTCTAAACAGTGACGTGTCCTCAAAGAGGAGTCTTGGCCCTACATCAACAGACTGGTGTTCACCTGAAAGTTCAGGTCAAATAGGAATAATTACTTTAAGTAAGTGAATAAGTGAGTAAGTAAATAAATACTAAATTTTAATGTATATTTGCACCTTTTTTTCAATAATTCCCTAATTTAACCAACTTTTTACTGTCAGGTGAAGAAACAACGAAGTAACTACGACGTTTGTTTGGTGATCAAAACCACAAGATTACAACTTCTTAAGTTTGATGAGGACAACCTGGCTCTCTTAACTCACCTTTCACCCAACCACTGCCTTGGTGACCCAGCCTATGGCACCCATTTTAAAGCCCAGTGCCAGTCCACAGGAAGGTTAGACAATTGGGACTCAGCCCTCGCACTCCTGGCTCTAGATCAGGAAGGAAGGATGAGCCCACATTGGCCCTGGTGAGAGCAAAGATTAATTAAAAAGTTCGCCTGAAAATGCCAACTCATTAAATTCCCCAACTGTGGCATCTAAGCTCTGACAAGCCATGCAGGGAATAAAAAGAATAAAATAAGACAGTCCTTCTCTCCTTATAAATCATACAAATTCAAAGTTCAGAAAACCTTTAATTTGGTCTCTTTGCCCATCACCTCCCAGACCCTGGATCCACCTTGAATCTGAAGCTTCAAACAAATCCCTGCTTCCTTGGGATCCCAAAAATAACTGTGTTCCTTATGGTGCATTAACTCTTTAGAAAGATAGCTAATTACATTTAATTAGTTCAAAACAGTCGGTTAGTTACTTCCTCCAGATCCTTGATTAAGCATCATTTTTTCAGAAGAAGAACCTTTTTTTTTCCCTAGACAATTAGCCCTTTGCCCCCAAAGATGATCCCTTCCAAGAAAAGAAGAGGGTTTCCTTGTTGGGAAGGAGGTAAGGGACACTGAATGGGTGCCCCAGGCTTCCTGGACCTCACAGGAGGCTCCCTGAAGGTGGGCTGTGTTCTTCAAGGTCACCAGTGGCTCTTGGCTTCTCCATTGCCACCTATTACAGAGCTATGCAGGCAGGAGACACCCCAAAAAGATGAGGAGCCGGGACCCCAATTCCACATATACCCGCCCTCCATCCAAGTCAGTTTCTAAATACAGCATTCTCCTTCCTCCTTCAGAGTCGTTATCCATGTTGTTTGCCCCACCTCCACTCCCACAATTTGAAGTGCAGCTCAGGTCTCACCTCTTCTTCAATATCTTCCCCCAGTACTAGGTTAGGCCTTTCTGTCATTCTGCCCTGCCCCACCCTGATGTCTACCAACAGCATTTGGCATAAAGAGCATTTGTTCTGAGCATTGGCTTAAATTTAGTCTATTTTCTATTCTATCTCCCAGTATCACTCCAACTTAATCATGTCACGTCTGAGAACAGGACCATGCCTCATTCTTCCTTTCTCTCTTCCACAGAGTTCAGCAAAACATATTTTCTTTTCCTTCTTACCCACCTACAGTCTTTTCACAGCCCCTCAAATGCTACCTGGGGACCAAGAAGTAGAAGCCCAACTTGGGCCAACTTCTTAAACATAGGAGCCATATGAATATAAAGCTTCCCCCCAAATGTTTTCCACTAAAAGTCCATGAATGAACAATCCCAGAATTGCATGTTCTATGCCAGAGCATAACTATGTTTGGTTATGTGTAGAGGGAATAAAACTGCAGTCTCAAATTCAGGTGTGGTAGGCAGCCTCTAAGATGGCTCCCAGTGATCCCACTTCCAGGTATTCATGCTTCTGTGTAATCCCCACCCCTGTGTGTGGGCTGGACCTATAGACCCACTTCTAATGAACAGAATTTGACAGAACCTGGGAATGTCATTTCTGAGATTACGTTACGAAAAGACTATGCTTCTGTCTTAGGTTCTCTTTCTTTCTCTCTCCCCTGACCTTGTCTTGTCTTTTCTTTTTCCCAGATTCTCTCTCATTTTCTCTCTCCTTTGCTCTGAGGGAATCAGTTGCCATGTTGCAAGTAGCAGCCCTGTGGAATGGCCCAGAGGACAAGGACATGACATTTCCAGCCAACATCCAGAGCAGTCCTGAGATTCTCCCCCTGTCAAGCCCTGAAATGACTTCAACCCCAGCTGACACCTTGACCGCAGCCTTGTGAGAGACCCTGAGCCAGAAGCACCCAGCTAAGTATTGGGTTTGTTATTCTAAGATGCTAAATTTTGGAGTAATTTGTTACATGGCAATAGATAAATAATATCCCAATTTTTCAACAAATATCAGATTTCTTTTCTATAAAACAAATTAAATCTAATGTAGGCCTCCCTCTCCCCCTGCCAGACTGGCAGAAAATTATCTTATTCAGTCCTATAATTCTATACCCTCAACTTCTCCTCTAGGGTCTTATCAAAGTCCCAGGGCATTTAGGAAAGAATGTTTGGGGAAGGGCCTCTGGTTCTTGGCTTGCACTGGTCACCACTGATGGGCTCATTGCCCAACTGTGAATGGCCCTTGGAGTTAGGGGGCAAAAAAACCTTCAAAATTTCTGTGCCAAGCCTTGGCTTGGCCACTGGATTCTTTTGCTGAGGCTGGAGTCCAGCACTCAGCACCCAGGGCCCAGCCTCCCTTCTGCAGTCCTGTCAGCTCCCAACAAAGCCCCCTCACCGACCTCCACCCCTTCCCAGGCTTCTGGGAATCTCCCTTATCTTGGCATGTCCACTCTGTTCTCCATAGCTCTCCACACCCCCATATACACACACTTATACCTTAGCATAATTTCAGAGTTTAGGGTTTTGAAAAAAGCCTGGAAAATAGATTATCTCCAAGCTGCTACTGCAACAAGGGAACACAAGGGCCTTCTCTAAATTCAGAAAAATATACAAATAGTTGTCATTCTTTCTGTTGCTTCAACTGCCTCAAAAGCAAAACACAAATTAATGTTTCAATAAATAATCCCACTACAATTATTTTCCCCCAGATATTCAAGAAAATATTTATGCCCCAAGAAGGATTGCCATACTTACCCTAGGACTCTGAATATGTCCTAGCAAACAGCAGCAAACTACCACCTACTGCCAGCCCCCCAAACACACACACACAGCCCACTATAGGAAGCTCAATAATGGGGGGAAGTAAGATTTTAGGAACCTACTTCTAACTCTCCCCTCGCTCTATTACAGAACAGCCCAAGCAACTGGCCATTACACAGGTGTCATGTATACATAACTGAAATAAGCTGCTACTTCTACGTATGATTTAAGTGGAACAAGGAGATCTTTCTTGACCCAAAATATCTTCCAAATGCTCTGCCACAAGGACTGAAGTCCACCTTTAGAGCTTGACTCATTTAGGTTAAAAGCACTGTGACTCCAAAGTTGAATTACCCATTGAGCTGTTTTTATCCAGGGGCACATTCTGATAATTTAGCTTATCAGTTCTTTTCCAATAGGCAGTTTATTGAAAAAAGTGTTTGGGTTCATATATGAGTGAAGGAAGAAGGAGAAAGATTTTGAACAGCAGCAGTGAAGGCAGTTTGAATGTAAAGCTCAAGGTAGCCAGGGGAAGAGGGATGAATAGAAAAATGCTTCCCTTTACTGTAAATGTGATATGACTATTGGGGTTATGACAATATGCTCTGTTAAGGTTATTCTATGAAAACCATCAAGGATGAGGCCACCCCTGGAACTACATATGGTCTCATGAAGAGTCATTGTTAGCGTCCAGCACTAGGGGTACAGGCTAGTCCTTAAAGAAGAAAAAACAAGAGCTAAGAGGTCTAAACATCAGGGTCTAGATGCCTGTATGGGCATCACTAGGTAATATGGATAAACATGGTTTCCTCCCTGTGAAGGGAGACCAGGAGCTGAGATGCCAAGCTGGCTCTTTTCCCAAGGGCCCCTCAAGAATTGGATAAAAACAGCCTGAACTTAAGAGAGATGTATTATCTAGATTCAGTGCTCTCTCTATGGTAGTTCTTGACCCTCAGCTTGTGGGAGAGATCAAGTCAGTTGGGCGCCTGCCTGGAGTGCCTCTCTAGAAGGTTCCACAACATGACTGGATATGCAGGAAAGAGGAGACTATATTTACTGATGCTTCTCTCAAGGAGAAAGCATATTGACTGATAAATCACTGGGGAGGGAAGGATGGGGAGAAATCCCTGAGGGTCAGGTCTTCCAGGGATGGTGAAGACAATTAATTATTAAACTTTTGATTTGCTGAATGGTATATAAAAATTGGCGTTAGTGGTTAAATTACTCAGGGATCATCAAAGAAAGGCTAAGCGCTACTATCAGAAGTCTTTCTGTTTCCCAAACACAACACTCAAAAAGGATACCACATTGAAGGAGTACTGTGCTACTATTCTGCTTGTGGGGTTAGGTCTGCTCCAGTCCTGCTCATGAGAAGATCTGCTTGAACGTCTAATCTCGGCTTGGCTTAACTACTGAGAAGCAAAGGAAAGGATACTTATACCTCACTTGGGTCAGAGGGCTAAGGGGAAGCAGTATTCCCAAGGCCAGTTGTGTTGATCTCATCCAAGAAACCTCAATGGGAAGATGAATCTAAGAACAAACCAACTTTCCTCCCTCCTCCGTCCTGCCCCAGGAGATTCTCCTCTACTTAGGGCCAATCTCAGAAGAGCTGGAGTTTGTCTGTTTGGTATTAATTGTAAGGTATTATTTCCTTCCAGGGGAGCACTGACCATCTGTGATGAGAAAGGTCACAAGCGGAGACAAAAAAGTTTTGAAGATGGAGAAAGATCATCTTGTTTCCAGATTTTCAAAGGACCTGCCTGGACATGGACCCACTGGTTAGAAAGTGCTGTCATAATGAGCATTCTTAAAAATAATAAAAGATTAATATTCCAGCTATCCTTCTCTCCTCTTAACAGGTAAAGTTATCTATATAGCAGCAATAGAATGAGGATGAAAGCTGAGGCTCAGGGTGTCTGTTCTTCCTCATCAGTTGCACTGCACTACCACTTTCTGCTTCCTCCAATGACCCCACCATCTAAAGGCACCAGATCGGAGATCCCTGGGTAGCTCCTCTCCCCTTGCCCCCAAAGCAGACAGTCTCCAAATAAAATACCCAGGACATAACCATGCATTTGGGCTTCCAAAGTAGCCTGAGACCAGACAAATTTTTCATTCTTTGGTGGCTATCTCTCCTATTCCTAACCTCATCCATAGGCAAAACACTATAACATTTGTTAGATCTTAAAGGGTCTTTAAAGAACATCTAACTCACCATTCTGTTTTTATACATAAATAAAGTCAGGTCTAGAGAGAAGCAGTGATCTTTCCAAGATTCCATAGTTGTTTGCAGAAAAACACAGACTGTTCTGTGTATTCCCACAAGAGGAACTTCTGCCTCAAAGCCTAGTTTCCATCTGTCCTTAGCCTGATTTCACTCAGTGTCCAGCCACCTTCTCTGAAGGACTTACTCAAAGGCACATTCCAGGACCACCTCAAAATTCTGCTGAGAGCCAGGTGATTCATGAATCACTAACTTCCTAAATTCAAGGCTCCTAAGGGGCTCTCAAGTAACATTCTCTCGTATAACTAGCAAAATTAGTTTTCCTTTTAAAGGTCAGCTCAAAGGAGAAGACCAGCCCTTTCTCCCATAGTCTAAGGTCATTACTGAAAGGCAGCGTTAGGGGAGTGGAGTGGAAGTCAGCTTCGGTAGGAGACTTCCACAGAGCAAGTTCTCAGGACTCTGAATCTATAGCTTGATCTCAAGTGAGGTATGAAATTCCACCCTCCAAGTTCGATCTGTAGGTGGAAGACTTCTGTTCCTGTGAAAATGCAAATATCCCTGTCAATGCCCCACCATTACAGAGCATCAACAATGGAGAATCAAAGTGTATGGGTGGTATGAAGGGAAGGAAGAGCAAAGAGCTAAGAGGTCTGTCCCAGGGAAGGTGAGGATAAGAAGAATAAAAGGGAGAAAGAGGTTCTCCAAAAGCTGACAGGGCAGAAGACAAAGCAGGGAATCCTAGGAAAGAGGTTTGCCCCAGTCATCCCTCACCAGCCCCACTTCTCTTTTAATGATGAATTTGCCCTCTTTCCTTGAATATTCACAGTTACCTTAAAGAGGCTGACCCTGTGATGCTCAGGGTATCTCTATTTGCAAAAAGAAAGAAACCCAGTTAGCTCCATTGTGAGAGACGTGGAATTATTTCACAGTCGCCTCCATCTTCACCCACTCAGGACTCCCACATCTCTTATCCTAAACACCTAGAGGGTGCGGACTACTTTCGTCTCCCAGAAAAATAAAGGCGCTCTTCCAAAAATTCTTTAGGATGCAAAAGAAGAAACACAGAAAAAAAAATACCTTCCTGTCTTCATCCAAATTCATTTTAGGAGAAATACGATAGAAAAAACAACTTTTTTTGTCACCTGGGTTTCATTGTTTGACATAAATATTTTTGTTCTCTTTTTTCTTCTTCCTGTTGTCTTTTTATTTTCTGTTTCTTGATAGACTACTACAATGAGTGAGACAAACTGCACAGTCTGATGATATAGTCCTCACAAGACTGCTCTCACTTCAGACACCACACGCAAGTCTGGAGGTCCCCAGGGCCACTCTCACTTCACACCAGCTGACTACAAATTCAAGGGTTCCCACAACCATTCTCAGGTTTGATAATTTGCTAGAATGACTCAAAGAACTCAGGAAAGTGCTATACTTATGATTATGGTTTTATTATAGCAAAAAGGATACAAATTAGAACCAGCTAAAAAGAAGCATAGAGTGAGGTATGAGAAGGTTCCAAACGCAAAGCTTCTGTCATCCTCAGGGATGGGTTACTTTCCTGACACTGATGTGCGGCAACTGACACAGAGTATTGCCAACCAGTGAAGCTCACCCATGCTTCAGTGTCCAGAGCTTTTGTTCAGGTTTCATTACATAGGCATGACTGACTGAATCATAGCCCTCTAGGGTGAAATCAATTTCCAGCCCCCCTCCCCTCCCTAGAGGTCAGGCTAAAATTACCTGCCTCAAAGCCCCAACCCTCTAATCACATGCTTGGTCCTTTCAGTGTGGCCAAAAGCCTGTACCCTGAGTCATCTTGTTAGCACAAACTAGGTAGGGGCCCACCAAGAGTCACCTTATTAGCACAAACTATCAGGTCAGGTGTGGTCTGAGGGGTTCTTATGAATAGCAAAGACTGTCCTATCATTCTGGAAATTCCAAAGGTTTAGAGGTTACCTCCCAAGAGCAGGAACAAAGACCAGACTTCTTTGGGGTAAATTCAATTCTTCACTACATAAATACCAAAAAACAAAAAAGTGTGTCTGGAACATGTTAAAAATGTAGAAGTCACTGGTGGCAGACGAGGAACTCAACTGTACAGCACAGTTTAGGATTTTGATAAAGCGGATGTGAAACAAGCAGATGGCTCCATTGCATACGTAGGGCTTTGGGAGGGGAAGATGATCTGCCTCAGCTGGCTGTAGACAGGGCTTTTTTTTTTAAGAGAGTCAAACCTAATCATTCAGCATTGACCTCCCAGATTAGTTGGGAGGAATGAGGGCTGTGGAAGAAAGAAGCATGTGTTGTTACCTTGAAAGCAAATTGTTGGTCTCAACTAAAAACTGATTAATCCCTCCTAAAATATTCAAGGATTCTCTCCCTTTTTCTGGCAAAAAAAAAAAAAAAAAAAATAGTAGTAAAATATGAGAAATGAAATTATGTGTGCCTTATGTTGACACTAAGGAGAGAGTCCAAATGTGCCCTGTCAGGTCTTGGAAACCACAGGTTCACAGCCTTGCTCTGTGCCTGGGCCATCCATCACAGCCTCTCCTCCACAGCCCTTTCCCTGTCTGATGATCCCACAGAAGGATACGAAAATCCTTATCATGAGAAAGGCTCAAATTAGACTCAGAACGCTTTTGTGGGGAACTGCAGCAGCACTGAGGAGCATCACTGCAGCCATTTCAAAGAGCCTATTCTTGTTTGTTTGTTTGTCTTTAAAGAAAAGTAGTGATTCTGCAACTCTGCTTTCCTAGGCACATTTCCCTTCCTTGAGTTTTCCAAAATTTCAATTCAACTAGATTTAGATGATGTTCCTAGAACTCTGCAAAAAATAGTAGGGAATCACATGGGAAAAGAAGATATGGTCCCCACCCACAGGGAGTTTCTAATCCAGCTCAAGAAATAATACTAACATAGATAAATCCTATATCAAAAACGTAGATGACATAATGCGTACCTTAGGAATTCAAGGTGCAGAAAATTTGGTACTCAACTAACTCTAGAGAAAGGCTTCTCAAAGGATCAGAAATTTAAGTTATGCTATGAAAAGTGATAAGAATCTTAACCCATGGGGAGAGTGGAAACATTCCAGAAAGAAAGCTAGTACAAGTGAGAGTGTAGACAAAGGAAAGAGGAAATTGTTTGATTTGAAGGTTATTTTGGGTGTAGCCTGATAGAAAAGTATAAAGCATTGTCTCTGGCCCTTGAGGACAATGAAGTCTATAGTTATTTTTTTAAAATATTCAGATTAGAGATAGAGAAAAAGGATTTTTAACTAGTTGTCTTCTTACTAAAATGGACCTGCAAATGTATATGCAGCAGAAAAACAATTAGCAAATATTTGAATAGGTATTTGAATAGAACTAAATCCTGCCATTCTGTTATGAAGGAAAATTATTTCTTAGAGAAATTATATTCCTTAATTATGTGTTAGCTCAGAAGATACTTTTCTGACCCAAAATTCTTGCTATGAAATAAAATACTAGGTGAAATTCAAACACATTAACAGGTATTCACAAGGCAAATGGCATTACAGGAAAAACAACTTACAAGGAGAATTCTAATCTAACAAATGTCCTTTAGCATTCCAGTCACTTTGGGCGCATGCCAAGAACTCAGACCAACATTGTTTTGACGTCACAAATCTGAGATGGCCAGAGAATACACTGGGTGGCAGAATTGGAATCCAGAGTAAAATATAAGATTGTATGATGGCCCCAACATACCCATACATATTTCAACAGAAATAAACCCAATTTTCAAGTGTAAGATGTAGAAGCTATGGCTTGATACTTAAAGGTAAAAAAACTAGGAGTCTCGAATATAATGTGGCTACCCCTAAAGAGAGCAAAAGCAATCTTCAGCTGTGTTAACAGCAAATCAGCATGCAGAGGCAGGGAAGGGTATGTCTGATCCACTCTGCACAGGTCACGTTATCTAGTGTCACCACATTAAATAGGGGCATAGAGATCCAGAAGTGAGTACAAGAACAATCCATGAGACTCGGTCAGAAAAGTATCAGCCTAGGGAAAAGAGGGACAAAGCGCTGACTTCACATATCTGAAGGACTGCACCAAGCAGAGGCATTAGATTGGTTCCCTACTGGGAGGTTTCCAAACTTTCCAAACCAAAAATCAGGACACATTACATGACAAAGAGTATTTCTGCCACTTCCAAATGTGAGAGGCAAACTAGGGCATGTGGCTTGAATGCTGAAAGTTAAAATTTCTAGGACCTTGTGATGTTTTATAAAGGCAGTAAATATTTGAAATCAGATATTATGTTCTAGAAAATCTGGGGCTTATAGTTGCAGAACATAATTACACTGAATGAGTATAAATTCTAGGATGATAAATTCCAGCTCATTATGAGGGAAAATATTTTAACAGAAAGAGTTATCCAAAGACCAAATATTCTATCTCAGGAAGTAGAGACTTTTGCAATAAATATTTGGCAATAAATGTTTGCAATAAATGCGAACCTGTTGTGTAACAACCATTACCCTGTCCTTAAGTCGTTAAAGGTCTAGAGTGGAAGCCAAGCAAGGGAAAAGGCAACTATCATACCCAGGGTGAAAATTTTATAACAAAGGTAAGAAAAATGTGTGATAGAAGCCTGGGGAGTAGAAGGTAGAGGCAGCAATGCCTAGTTTAATCTCAAGGTTTGGTTGCAGACTGGAAAGCCAATTAGGTTGAGGTCACCCAGAAATCAGAGATACAAGTGGACAGGGCATTGCTGTAATGCAGGAAACACATGACAATGGTCAGAGCTAGGGCAGAAGTAGTGGGGATAAAGAGTAGTGGACAGATTTAAGAACCATTAAGGAAGTAGAATAAGTAGGACTTGGACAGGTAGATGAGATTGGAACCCAATGATAGCTGGGTTTCCTTGAAAGGTGGTAGTTCCATTCCCCAAGACAGAGAACAGACAAAAAGCAGTTTTGCTCCAGATGAATTCAGTCCTGAACTGGTTGAATTTGAGAGCAGAAATAAAAAACCACCACAAGCAGATGTCAAGCAGGCAGCTGGATATGTGGGTCTGAGGTTCAAATCAGGAAAAGAGCTCGAAAGGAAAGTTAACATCTTGTCTTAGTTAGCTTGGGCTGCTATAATGAACTGGGTGGCTTAAACAAAAAAAATTTATTTCTCACAGCTCTGGATGACCAAGCTCAAGGTGCCAGCAGATTTGGTGTCTGAGGAGGTCCTGCTTATTGGTTTGCAGACGGCTGTCTTCTTGTTATGTCCTCACCTGACCTTTCCTTGGTGCATGCATGTGGAGAGAGAGCTCTCATGGCTCTTCCTCTTTTTATAAGGGCATTAATCCCATCATGAGGGCCCACTCTCTAATTTAATCTAATTACCTCCCAAAGGCCCAACCTCCAAACGCCACCAAACTGGGGGTTAAGATTTCAACATATGAACTTGGAAGGGACAGAAATATTCAGTCCATAGCAAATCTCCTAGAAAGTAAATCAAAAAGACAAATCAATGAGATCTAAGAGGTCCAACATCCCAAACCAGCTGTTTGAAATAGAATAAAAAGAAAAAAATACAGAGGAATAAATTGTTAAAGAAAAAATACAAGAATTTATTATATGCATTATAAAAGGAAATGAGTTTCCAAGACTGAAAAGTACAAAAGCCCAATATAATGATGAAAAAGATTCACATCAAGGACTTAACCATGAAACTCTAAAATCCAGAGGAAAAAGAAAAGATTCTAAGAAGAAGGAATAAATGACATACGAAGAATTGGGAATAAGAATGACATCAGACTTCTCAATAGCAACACTGTAAACTGGAAGATAGTGAGGTATGTCTTCTAATAATCAGAGAAAATAATGTCCAACTTATAATTCTATACCCAACCAAACTATGAATCAAGAGTAAAGATAGAGATGTTTCCTTATATGCAAATTCTCAAAAACTATAACTCCTAGGCATGCTTTCTCAAAATACTTCTAGAGGATAAGTTCCTGAAAAACAAAAAGTTACGGCAAAACAGGAAAGAGAAAGATATGGGAGCCATATAACTGGGGCTCAAGGCAGGAGAGGTAAACAGAATCCACAGTATGATAGGAAAGTAAGTCTCATGACAATTCCTGAGCAGCCATGATAGAGGGCAACTAGTCCAGAGGAAAGCAGAAGGGTGAAAGGCTCTGGGAGGGAGGTTTCCAGAAGAAAAGAAAACTTATAGATCTTCTGACAAGTTTATGGTGTGCAAAATTGGCTTGAGAGTCACTTTACAGAGCTATTTAACAATATAGGAAGACTTAGAAAAAACTGGAAGAAAGCTAAGTAAAATATTTTTTAACAAAAGGCAAAAAGAACTAAAGGAAAACCAAAAGTGGAGCAAGAAAAGAAAGCCATTTATAACATAGTTCTTGGCTCAAAAATTGAGTAATGTTAACATAGTTATTAATTATGAAAATAATAAATATGGAAGGTATCAAATTATGGTAAAATTATGTTGGAAAGATACAGGAAGGTAAAATATGTATGAGTGATGGATGATCATATCAGATATCTATTTCTGTGTAGCAAACCACCCCAACACTTAGTGCGTTAAAACAATTACAATTTTATTTGCATCTGAGTCTGTAGACTAGCAATTTGGGCTGGGCTCAAATGGGCAGTTCTTCATTCGTATGACTGCTGTCATCTGGGGACTCAACTCAGCTAGAATATCTAGGATGGCCTCACACTTATGTTTGGGGACTGGAGCTGGCTGGCTGCTGCTAGTAGGTCCAGGGGCCTCAGCTAAGACACTTCATCTGTGTTTCACGTGGCCTGTCACCTCCAGTAGGTTAGATCGGGCTGTTTACCCAAGAGCCTCAGGACAGTGTTCTGAGAGAGCGAGAGCAAAGGCACAAGGTTGCTCCAGGCCTAGGTCTGTAAGTCCCGCAGCATCACTGACAGCACAATCATTGGTCAATACAAGTCATATGGATACCCCATATGCAAAAAGTAGGGAAACAGACGCTACCTCTTGGTAGGAGTTGCTACAAAGGCACATTGCAAAGGGGTGTGCATATAGGGATGAGAGAATTTATTGTGACCATGTTTTCAATCCCTCTACTACAATGGCACGTAAGAATTAAGTCTTTATCTTCTATAGTGGAAATTAATATAATGTCTAATGTGGAAAAATCAGCAAATCAGCATGTAATTTAGAAATATGGTAAACAAAACAAACAGCTGAAGAGTGTAAAGTAGTTGTCTTTGAAGAAGGGACCAGGGATGGAGAGAGGTAGGACAGGCAACTGCTGATCTTGTTATAAGCCTGATAGCACTGTTTGACTTTTAAAACTATGTATATATGATTATTTTTAAAAAGCAAAACAAAAGTAAAAAATCTGGCTATACGAGCAATTTCACTTCTAGATATATACCAAAAGAATTTAGAGCAGAGACACAAATAGATACATCAATGTTCATAGCAGCATTATTCACAATAGCCAAAGGCAGAAACAACTCAAATGTCCATCAACAGAGGAATGGATAAGCAAAATGTGATATACACATACAATGGAATATTATTCAACCTTAAAAAGGAAGGAAATTCTGACACATGCTACAACATAGATGAACCTTGAAGACATTATGCTAAATGAAATAGCCAGATATAAAAGCATAAATATTATGTGATTCTATTTGGAGGTGCCTAGAGACAGAAAGTAGAATAATGGCTCTGGAGCTAGGGTATGGGGGAGAATAGAGAGTTATTATTTAATGAATTCAGAGTTTGAGTTTGGGAAGGCAAAAAAGTTTCTGGAGCTGGATGGTGGTGATGGTTGCACAACAATGGCAATGTACAATGCCACTAAGTGGGCACTTAAAAGTGGTCAAATGGTTGATTTATGATATGTATATTTTGTCACAATAAAAAAATACAGTCAAAAAAAAGTTTGGCTGTGGAGGAAAGAAAGATATTGAATGGCTGATAAAGGGAAACAGGATGTTTGGTTGCTTTCCTTACTTCTTTTTTCTTTCTTTCTTTTCCTAAGAATAGAGAAGACTTGAATATACTTAGAAGCTGAGCGAAAAGAACCAGTGTAGATCTGAGGTTTGACAAAGCTGAGGAGAGGATAATTGGTGGAGAGACATGTCTGGAGATATCTGAGCCAGGCAATTGAGGCTTGCCTATACTGATATGTTAAGGACAGTGTGGGTGAGCCCTGTAGAGACATCACAGACTGGAAAGGATGACTCCCTTCCATTCTTGAGAGCCTTACAAAATCATACATGCCTCAAAACTTCCTACTGAGCAAAATATGTCAACTGAAAGGAGCATATGCCAATTGCTTACCATTTATGCATTTATCAACCCATCCGCTTAGTGAAGAAGTTGGAGGAAAAAGTATTTTATACAAACTACATGGTGAAAATATTAGTGATCTTGGGCCAGCCTGGTGGCACAGCGGTTAAGTTTGCATGTTCTGCTTCAGTGGCCTGGGGTTCACCGGTTCAGATCCTGGGCATGGATCTACGCACTGTGCTTATCAAGCCATGCTGTGGTAGGCATCCCACATATAAAGTAGAGGAAGATGGGCATGGATGTTAGCTCAGGGCCAAGCTTCCTCAGCAAAAAGAGGAGGATTGGCAGCAGATGTTAACTCATGGCTAATCTTCCTCAAAAATAATACATTAATGATCCGTTTCAATTACAAACTTGATTGCTTTTTTTTTGTTTCTGTTTTTCTAAAGGGTGAAATATAAATACTTCCCTCATCTTCTAGGATGATTGGAAGAGCAAACTCTCTTGCCATCACAGAAAAAAGACCAGTTTTGAATGATTTGGGTTCTGGGCTTCTGCAGTCATCGGACTCTACTATGATTGAACAGTAGGAGAATTGGTCCGGGGGTTGAGGAGGTGGAACAAGGAAAGGAGAGAGGAGTATCTCTCAGAAAAATCAAAAGACAGATGATTTTCCTCGAACTAAAAGAGGTCAGAATTTAGTGAATTTTGTTCACTCCTCACCTAATTAGCCCATCAATGCCCTGGCCCCCATCCAGGACGGTACATAATCTCCAGGAGTGGTGTCACCTTCAACACTGTATGGGGCAGTGGAGACATTTGTGTTTAGATTCAAGAGAAAAGAAAACTGAGTGTTCTGCAAACCTGGTCTGAGACAGAGATGACACCAAAATAACATAATCTCAGCAAAAT
This sequence comes from Equus caballus, assembly GCF_041296265.1. Lineage (NCBI taxonomy): Eukaryota > Metazoa > Chordata > Mammalia > Perissodactyla > Equidae > Equus > Equus caballus. Next base: position 66,245,970 of record NC_091698.1, read on the forward strand.
CTAATGTGCTTTGTAAAATCTGATGCTATTGACTTGGGAAAACAAAAGTGACTTTGGCATCTATAAAACTGAACTTTTTTATTCTACTGAAATAGCAACTCTTTGCAGCAGGTTTGATATAGGGGAGTCAGCAAAAATTTCTCCAAACTGTGACCCTTCCTCAGAGACATGAATCATATAGTTTTATAAATAAAGAATAGTAAGGAAAAACCAGACAAATATTGCAATTATTCTTATTTTTCAATCTCTTAAACTCACAGCCGCATTCATCTATATTACTAACAGCAAATGTAATTATGGAGAGTGTGAAACAAAAGAAATAACTATTTAGATGCCATTTTCTAGCCTTTCTTTGTGGACACTGACCCACATCTCAAATGACCTTATATCTCCTGGCTTCCCTTATCCAGAAATCCCAAGGACAGCCTTGGCCTCTGGACCAAGTGGGGTTTGATGGCAGATCACTCTGGCAGGACTCAAGGTCCTGGAATCTGTGTGTTTCCATAACAACTAGCCACCATTATAGAGACTGCCTCCTTGGAAGGCATTTTACGGCTTCTCCTGGAGGAAAAGGATAGAGGGAAAGGAGAGGAAGGGAGGAGGAGAAAGAGAAGCAGGTGGCGGAAATAAGAGGGAGAAGTAAGAGAGGAGGGAACATGGCACTGGGGAGGAGGTGAAATCCCATTAAATATGGAACCAACATAAAAAAAGCCTAAAAAGTATAAAACATTATTCACAATCAGAAAGACTTTGGGAAACTTCTCTGTTATGATTTTCTTTTTCTTCCTCTATTTCTCTCTCTTTCACCCTGAATTTCCCAGCATCCTGGCTTTTCTCAACGTGTTTTATCTACACGAAAGTTCCTCTTGGAATTTCAATCAACCAGCACTCTCAAGTCTTCTCCCTTTCCTTTTTAACATTTAATATATAAAAATGAGCAGGGGGTCAACTACAATGAGATGAAATCACTAATCATCGCCGAGCTCAAATTGCAGCCCCCTGGTGTATGGAAAATTGCTTTTTACTGTGGCTAAATGTGTGAAGGGTGCATCCACAGCCATACTATGAAAGGAGCACAGATATTCATCATTCCACAACCTCACCAGCAATTTCAGAAAACGCATGAGACTAGAATGGATCTTCAAGATGCTGCAGAAACAACACACACACACACACACACACACAGAGTTTCTTCTCTGAGCAGATTCCCCTCTATCACTTAACGACACCCACTCTCCCTCCTTTTTGATTTATTGAAAGTGACACAGCGTTGCTCCAAAGTTCTTTAATTCGTTTCCACTTACAAGCAATTACTTCAAAAGCTATAAAAATTGCAATAAAATTTTGCTCAATTCCTCAGAATCCATTACATCTCTTCTGGGGAAAGGTCTGAGAATAGGAGAAACGAAAGCCAGACTGGCATTCTCTTCAGAAAAATTTGTGCTAATCAGTACAGGGTGAGAATAGGCACCTCACATTTCAGAAGAGTTAATATTCTTTTCAATTGTGTCCCTTTAAATTTCCAAAGAAACAGTGAAATATTTTCCAGCCTATTTACGTTTGGTTTTTACACAGCAATCTGAGGACATCTGATTTAATGATAAAAGCAAATGATTTAGGACCAAATTAACTGATTATGGTATGCTCTACCCCTCCACTCCTCTCAGTTGCACAACAGTGCTGAAAGAAATGTAAACAAGAAAGACAGAGAAGAGTGTCGCCTGCCCTGGGCCATGCAGACTGGGGAAATCGCTAGGTCCTACAGGGACAGTATGCAGGGCAGTGGGAGATGAGGAGGAGGAAGATGAAGAAGGCAAGTCTGAGGAGCATGGAAAATAAAAACAGGGAGAGAAGGCGGGAGAGAGCTTCTACAGGCAGAGGGGAATGGAGAAAGGGAAAAAAAACCAGATTTTTTTAAAGGGAGGAAAGGGGGAAAGCAAAAAGGAGAAAGGGAAGGAACAAAGGGTGAGAGCAAGGAAGCAAATAATAGTATGTATAGAAACAGAAAGACATGATCAAAGGGGAAGTGGTAGTACTGAGCAGACGTTAAATCGCTGGCACATCCACACACAACAGTAAGACCCTGCTCTCATGGAAAATGATGGGCATAGGAGCCTTCCTTCTTTCAGCTCCTTTGACCACTTGAGCCAGCGCCCCTGAGGACGATCTGATTAATGAGTTGTGCCAGGACCTCATTGCATTTTAGTGATTTAGGATTTTCCTTTCACTCCCTGCGTGTGGTTATGGATCTTTTATCTGCTTTATCTGTGGTGCTTAATGAATTCCTGTTAAGTCTTTATAGCAGTTGTCTTTTCCACTTAAATCTTCCCCCGATCCTATTTACGAGAGTTTACAGTTCAGGGTGTTGTGTGCTAAATTGTTTGTGTTTTTACAACCATCACTAAATGCTGACTCCGGAAAGTGGCTAAGTTGCCAGAGGAGACTCCTTGGGTGAGGAGTAAATGGAGCCTGCTGGGTAGGTAGTGCTTGCTTTCTTCTTCCACCTGTTCTGTCTGCTGTCCTGGGTGCACAGATTCACCATGCACTGAGGGGGCTTCCTAGACCTCAGCTTCCCTAAGTGCTGAAGGCTAGGGAGGTCAAGGAAATGGACTGGCAGTCAGGAGGCCTAAACTTGTCCCAGCCTTGCCGTGACTAACCAGGTGAGCTTGTGCAAGTCATTTAAGCTTTCTGAGCTGCTGGTTTCTCATCTGTAAAGTGGATCGGTATACCTCCCTCTTCTACCCCAGAGTTGGGAGGGGAATCAACTATAATTGGAGAGTGATAAAAAGGGTGGTATGATTGCTGCAAATGGTGACAGTAAGGTATTGAAGATAAAGAGGAACAGGGAAGCTGGAGCCAGGGAAGAGATGCCTTGAATCTCTCTGTGCTTCTCAGTTCCTTGCCTGTAAAGTGGGTAGAAGTTATGGCAGTTCTTCTCTTCATAGGCAGATTGAGAGTCTGCTCTAGCTCTCGAGATTAACAGGCCTAAGAAATCCAGAAGGGTTGTCCCTGCTCAAAGCATCCACACCCTTCCTGCAACCCCAGTCCTTCAATGTCTTGTCTCCTGACTACCCCCAGCTCTGCATATGGGCCTATCTCTGCTACGGCTAAAGTAGCCCCAAGGAAATCTCTGGCTCCTCACAGTGCCTTTCCACACAGGATGTTCTGAATCATTTTATCATGAGGACCAGGATCCTTAGAGAATGATGCCACATACACCTCTGTCAGATAGGTTTGCTACAGAAACAGAGGCCTGTTAAGACAAAACAGCAACATTTGGGAAGACGGCAGTGTTGGTGAGCTGCCTTTCCTGAGTCTCCTTCTTTCTGTCCTTGTCTTCAGAGGTGAAGTTCTCGACTCTGGTGACCATTACATTCCACTGATAGTGAAGTTTTCAGACAGGAAAGATATCCTTATAATGTGATTTGTATCATATTACTAACATAACTCAAGTATCTTACCAGGTCTGTGTGTTTAGGTTCAAACCCACTAGGTAAAATTTCAGGAACACTGGATCCCTAATGTTTTGTTGTTTAATTTTTAACTGTTAACGTTAACACAGTTTTTGGAATACATAGAGGCCCACAAAAAAATACCCCTTTATATGGAATAAAGGGATGAATGATTGAACCAATTCCCTAGAATAAAATGCAAATACCACAAAGAATGGTAACTCATTAAACATTCTTATTAGTCTTTAATGTCTTGTTGTGAAAGGGGGAAGTCTTTAAAGCAGACAAAAATGGGAAGGAAATAAACAACTATTGAGTGTGTACAACATGTTTAGTGCTGTGCTAGACATGTTACACATATATTTAGGTAGGATTAATACACCTAATCCTCCTAATTACCCAGGAGATCATCAATATAATGACTATTTTACATTTGAGATGAGGTTGAGAGAGTTTACATGACTTGCTTAGGATCACAAAGATGGTAGAAATGGGAAAAGTAAGAGGGTATGAAGTGGTTGGAGTAAAGGGTAGCAAGGAAACACTGATAAAAGATAATGGGCTGGACCTCTCTCTCACACCACTCACAAAAATTAACTCCAAATAAATTAAAGACTTAAATGTAAGACCTGCAACTGTAAAACTCTTAGAAGAAAACATAGAGGAAAAGCTACTTGATATTGGTCTTGGCAAGAATTTTTTGGATATGACAACAAAAGCTCAAGCAACCAAAACAAAAATAAACAAGAGGGACTACATCAAAATAAAAGGCTTCTTCACAGCAAGAGAAACCATCAACAAAATGAAAAGGCAACCTACTGAATGGGAGAAAATATTTGCAAGTCATATATCTGATAAGGGGTTAATATCTAAAATATATAAGGAACTCATACAGCTCATAGCAAAAAGACAAATAATCTGATTAAAAATGGGTAGAAGAACTGAATGGACATTTTTCCCAAAGAAGACATACAAATGACCAATGGTACATGAAAAGATGCTCAACATCACTAATCATCAGGGAAATGCAAATCAAAACCACAGTGAGATATCACCTCATACCTGACAAAATGGCTATAATCAAAAAGACAAGAGATAGCAAGTGCTGGTGAAGAAAAGGCAACTGTTGGTGGGAATGTAAGTTGGTACAGCCACTATGGGAAACAGTATGAAGGTTCCTCAAAAAATTAAAACTAGAACTACTATGTGATCCAGCAATCCTACTTCCGGATATATATCCAAAGGAAATGAAATCACTATCTCAAAGAGATAGCTGCACCCCCTGTTCACTGAAGCATTATTTACAATAGCCAAGACATGGAAACAACCTAAATGTCCATGGATGGATGAATGGATAAAAAAAATGGGTGTATATATAGATATATTCATTCCCCCATACCCATGGAATATTATTCAGTCATAAAAAAGAAGGAAATCCTGCCATTGCAACAACATGGATGAACCTTGAGGGCTTTATGCTAAGTGAAATAACCAAGACAGAGAAAGACAAATACAGTCATGTACCACATAATGACGTTTCAATCAACAATAGACTGCATATATGACAGTGGTCCCACAATCTTATTACTATATAGCTAGGTGTACAGTAGGCTATAGCATCTATGTTTGTGTAAGTAGACTCTATGATGTTCACACAACAACAAAATTGCCTAACAACACATTTCTCAGAACGTATCCCTATCGTTAAACAACGCATGACAGTACCGTATGATCTCATTTATGTATGGTATCTGAGAAAAGCTGAACTCATAGAAACAGAGAGTCAATTGGTGGCTGCTGAGAGCTAAGGGGAAGGATTTAGGATACTGGAGTCACCTGAGCACCTTTCCAAGCAGAAAAGGAAGGGGCAGGAAAATAGAACAATGGAAGGCATAAGAAACAGGGGACACTTGGCAGTTCTTCCTAAAAGATCCACCAGATAGTGAATTTAAGGAGAGAGCTACCTTACAACACTTAAAATAAAATTTAATTTGCAATCATTTCATTTCCTGGAGAAAACATATTTCTTAAAGCAAGGCACGGCAGCACTAAACGGTCTGATGTCTTAGCATGTGACTGAAGGCCAGCATGGACAAAAATTAGGCAACATTCTTCTTTCAAGAGCCCTAGTGTCCTGCCAGGATCTGCTTTCTAATGTGTGAGTTGGTGCTGAGTGTTTAATCTCATATAAAAGTGCAAGCCGACACAGAATGACTGATGGTGTGCAGGTTCAAAGGAGTCTTCATTGAGGCATTTCTATCAGGTCTTGTCAAAATTGTAAAAATCTATGTGCCTGTCAGAGAAGGAACAAAAGTTGTCGAATGAAACTAGTAACATCTGCACGATAAAAATGAAAAGTTTTTATTGAAGGACCAGGCTTGGAAACTTCCACTCCCCATTGTTATTTAGAGAGAAACAGCAAAATATACACATTCCCATTCAAATATCACCAATAACTTAATCATTCTAATCTTATTGTGGTACCACAGATTAACATGTTAAATATTTGAGGCTCCAGCTTTCATTAATTTAAACCTTGTGTTTTCATTTGGACATTTACTTTTAATCAGCCTCTGCAAATGAGCCTGATTACCTTGAGTATTAATAATAATAATCAACTTGCTAATGACTTCTTTTCCCTCTTAAGTTTCAGGATTAAGCACTGCCATTTAATCACACTCATTAGCATTTTTTTCCACTGGAAAAACTAAATCAAATGCAAATACAAGAGCTCATTTTTCCATGCACATACACACAAACATCTCAGATAAAACTTAAGAAGTATGTACCCATAGTATTTCCACTTGGCAGATAAGGAAACTGAGACTTAGAGAGGTTAAGTAAGTAGTAAGTGGCAGATTTCTTGTCTCTCCAACTCCAAAGACGGTGCTCTTAATCACTGGACTGCCCCACTCACTCATAAAACTTTCACATTAGGTCACAAGATCCCTGGCTGTAAGCCCTTCTGAAAGGAAATGACCCAGGCCAAGAGGCACCTTGAACTAAATTAAGTCAAGAAAGTGGATGCCATTCTAAATCCATCTACAGTCATGTTGGGCAAGGTGGGAGGACCAGCTCCTGGGACTCAGAGAGCTCTGACCATTAACAACTTGAGGCCTTAGAAGAAGTAGCCTCCACCTACCCAGTCCTTGACTGCACTACAAACCACCCAGCTGCCAGAAGATAGCAGCAGGGAGTATTCCTGGGTTGAAAAGTGGCTGGGAGCAGGGTAGTGAGAGAAGTCCAGCATCACTCTAGATGAGAGATTGGGACCACAATATGTTGAAAGCCTAACACGGGCGATCAGTCCCAGGTGAGGTGGTATGGAAGCTCTGAAACAACACTGCCTCAGGTTCCACCTTTTCTTACCTCATCAAGTGTCCCTCACATCAATCTCCCTGTTGTCCCTTCCACTCTGGTCCCTGCCCATGAATCCCACTCATGTCCAGTCTTGAGCCTCAATCCATTTATGATTTCCCAGTTCTAACACCTTTGACCATGCATTGGATCTAGCCCTGCTAGCTCCATTCCTGATCCCTTGGACAAGACAAGTGTCCATCGCACTGCCTCCTGTCTTAGTCTCTTTGGACTGCTATAACAAAAATACAATAGACTGGGTGGCTTAAACAACAAAATTTTATTTCTCATAGTTCTGGAAGCTGGGAAGTTCAAGGTCAAGGTCTAACAGATTTAGTGTCTAGTGAGGGCCCACTTCCTGGTTCATAGACAGTCTTCTCCTTATGTCCTCATATGATGCAAAGAGGCAAGAGAACTCTCTTGGATCTCTTATATAAGGGCACTAATCCCATTCAAGCCAGTTCTGGTGGTCTAGGGGTTAAGATTTGGCACTCTTAACACTGTGGCCAGGCTTGTTTCCCAGTCAGGGAACTACACCACCCATCTGTCAGTTGTCATACTGTGGTCTGTGATGGCTGTGTGTTGCTGTGATGCTGAAAGCTATGCCACTGATATTTCAAATACAAGCAGGGTAACCCACAGTGGACAGGTTTCAAGGGAGCTTCCAGACTAGACAGACTAGGAAAGAGGACCTGGCCAACCACTCCTGAAAAAACTGACCATGAAAACTCCATAAATAGCAGCAGAGTATCATCTGATATAGTGCTCGAAGATGAGAGGATGGCACAAAAAGACCTGGCAGAGCTCTGCTCTGCTGTACACAGCGTTGCCAGGAGTTGGAATCAACTTGAGGGCACTAACAACAAAATCCCATTCATGAGGGCTCCACTTTTATGACCTAGTCCCCTCTCAAAGGCCCCACCTCCTAATACCATCCCATTGCGGGTTAGGATTTCAACATATGAATGACGGGGACACAAAAATTCAGTCCATAACACCCCCAAAGGATACATACCTGTCAAATCCCAGTTTCCGCTGGGAGTGAATGCCAGGGCTAGGCTTACCAAGATATTTATATACGGTTACCTTTAGGCTGAGCCTAATTCAAAAAGCAAAATCCCAAAAAGCAAGAGAAGACAGCAGCCAGGCTTTTCCAATTTTTTTCATGGTCTCAGTTAAAAGCAAAAGGGAATTGCAAAGTTGGTTTAACATCTGTATTAACAGAATAAAGTATAAAAACTCCAGCATCTCAATAGATGCAGAAAAAGTATTTGACAAAATCCAAAATCTTTTTATCATAAAATAATCTCAAGACTTATTACAAAGTAATCAAGACAGTGTAGTACTGACACGAGGATAGATGTATAATCAATGGAATAGAATTGAGAATCCCAAATAAACTATCACATGTATGGTCAAATGATTTTAGACAAGCATGCCAAGACAATTAAACAGAGAAAGAACAGTCTTTCAAGAAATAGTGCTGGGACAACCAGATATCCAAGTTGGACCCCTGCTCACACCATCCACAAAAATTAACTCAAAATGGAGTTAATAAACCTATACGGAGGGCTAAAACTGTAAAACTCCCAGAAGAAAACATAGGCATAAATCTTCATGACCTTGGGTTATTCAATGGTTTCTTAGATATGACACCAAAAACACAATCAACAAAAGAAAATATAGATAAATTGGACTTCGTAAAAGTTAAAAACTTTTGTGCATCAAATGATACCTTCTATAAAGTGAAAAGATAACCCAGAGAATGGGAGAAAATATTTGCAAGAAATATATCTGACAAGGTACTTGTCTCTAAAACACTTACAATTTACCCACAAAAAGACAAACAACCCAATTTTAAAATATGCAAAGAATTTGAATAGATACTTCTCCAAAGAAGATGTACAAATAGCCAATAAGCACATAAAAAGATACTCAACAGCATCAATCATTAGTGAAATGCAAATTAAAACCACAATGAGATGCCACTTTACAAGCACTAGGATGGCTATAATTAAAAAAAGAGACAATAACAAGAGTTGGTGAAGATGTGGACAAACTGGAAACTTCATACACTACTGAGGGGACTGTAAAATGGTACAACCATGATGGAAAACAGTTTGGCTGTTCTTCAAAAGGTTAAGCATAGAATTACCATATAACTCAGCAATTCTACTATTAGGTATTTACCCAAGAGAAATAAAACCTTTTCTCCACACAAAAACTTGTACATAAATGTTCATAGCAGCATTATTCACAATAACCAAAAAGTGGAAACAACCCAAATGTCCATTCAATGAGAAACAGATAAACAGAATGTGATATTGATACAGCATAATATGATTTGGCAATAAAAAAGAATAAAGTGCTGATACATGCTATGACACAGAGGAATCTTGAAAACATTATGCTAAATGAAAGAAGCCACACACAATAAAACCACATATTGTATGATTCCATTTATATGCAATGTCCAGAATAAGCAAACCCATAGGAACAGAAAGTAGATAACTACCTGGCGATACGTCAGGAAAGCGTGAGGAGGGAGGGAGAATAAAGAGTGACTTAATATGTATGGAGTTTCTTTTGCAGTTTTTAAATATGTTCTAAAATTAGATTGAGATGATGGTTTTAAAAAGTTCTTAATTTAAAAAAAATGCAAAAGTAAAGATGAAAACCTAAGAAAAGTAATTGATGATTTGCTAAAGTTTAGGTTTCTCCACCAGATTGAAGACTAGGAACTGGATAGAATAAGCAAAAGGAACCTACCATTTTACATTTAAGTCCCATATAAACTTCTATGTATCTACCCTACATAGTCATATGTTTTCCAAAACTGACAGGATAGCAAACCAACTGGAATTAGCTTCCAGTCTAACAGGAATCTGGAATCGAATCCCATCTCTATCAGTAGTTTGTTGTGAAATTTGTTCACATCAAAACCTGTGTATCACTTCCTCACTAATAACACATCCCTGTCCTGTGTGCCTGCATAAGTGTCAAATAAGTGGATATGGAGAGAAAAGTGGAAACCTTTCATGTGTTCTGAATACCCTAGGATAAACCCAAGTAAGTGTCACTGAAAGATCCACCAGGGTGTACTTGCCCAAAAGACCTGAGCGCGATGGTGTGCTGGAGCAGGCTCTCTCCACCTCTCAAGAGCCAGTCCTGCTCCTCTCTTCCCTCCTCTATGTTCAACGACCTCATGTTGGTAGTTTGAAATCAGACATAGTGGAGGTTTTAGAATAATGTCCATTTTCTTGGCTTAACTTAGTCCAAGATGCCTCTTGGCTTGGGCCATTTCCTTTCTGAAGACCGTACAGCTGTGGATCTTGTGAACTAACATGAGTGCTTTAGGAGGCAGTGGGGTAGTCCAGTGATTAAAAGCATCTGCTTTGGAGTCAGAATGACAGGAATCTAGTCCTAGCTCTGCCATTTGCCACTTGCTTAACTTCTTTTTCCAGAGAGCTGGTTTACCAGCACAGCACTGTGAGCTTCCAGGGAAGCCTCTCATTCTAATGGCATCATGGCTCACAATTTGATTTAAGAACCACAGGTCTGAGCAGAAGACAGTTCTCTCTTGAAGACAGAACAATGTCTATTACTCGAAATTATCCTCCATCAGAGACTGAGTCCTAGAGAAAGACAGGCTACGATAAGAGTGGGTGAAACCTGAAAGAGATGCTTCATAAAGATCCCTGAGCCACACGGACCAAGAACACAGGTGCCCCAGGATTCCTTCACTGGCATGCAGCTAAAAGGAGCTGGAGGGTCTTGTGGAGCACTCTGCACAAACGGACCCCACTCAACATGTACCAGCCCACATTTGGAATAAATGCAGAGAAAAAGGAGATGGTTATTTGTGGACTTGTGAATTGGCCTGCACATACACATTATTTACTAAGATGAACACCTGCTTTAAGAATCTGTTGGTTCATTCTTATTCTCTGGAAGCCCTGCAGCCTCTCCTCCAAAGCCAGGAGACTCAAACTCTTAGGTTAGGTGGTTGACTCTTTTATTTTTTAATAACAGCTTTATTGAGACAAAATTCACATACCATACAATTCACCCTTTTAAAGCATATAATTTGATGGATTTTAGCATAATCACAGTTACAGAATCATCACCACTATCTAACTTTAGAACATTTTCATCACCCCCAAAAGAAATCCTGGATACAGTGGCAATCACTCCCCGTTTGTCCCTCCACCAGCCCCTGGCAACTACTAACCTACTTTCTGTCCCTATGGATTTGCCTATTCTGAACATTTCATATAAACAGAATAATTCAACATACAACCTTCTGTTACTGGCTTCTCTCACTTAACACAATGTTTTCAAGGTTCATCCATGCTATAGCATGCTTTGGTACTTCACTCCTTTTTAAAGCTAAATGATATTGCATTTTATGGATATACCACATTCTGTTTATCCACTCAACAGTTGATGAGGATTTGAGTTATTTCCACTTTTTGGCTATTATGAATAATGCTGCTATGATCATTCATGTCCAAGTTGGTGCCTAACTCCTTAGACATTCAAATCTGTCTCCTGGCCAGATGAATGGACTTGCAATAACAGGTCTCTCTTAGGCTCCCCCAGCACTGCCTTCTCCACATTGTGATGTTTCAAGGAGACAAATTCATACTCCTTGCTGGTCTCCCTGCCTCCAAGCTCTTGCCAACTCTAGTTATCTACATATTTTGATACCAGTTTTACTTATCTTGGCATTGATCTTCATGGTATCGATCCCATGCTCAAGAGCCTTGGCTAAGGCCTTGCCATTCAAGGTGTAGCATCCCCAAGCTCCCCCACCAACTTTACTCCCTTCTATATTTTGTCCTGGTATCTAGACCGAAAGGCCCTGCTTCCTCGTATCACTCATTCCTACCTTCATCCAGTCTCTCTCCATTAGGAGTCGCCTTGCATATCTCTCTGCCATCTTATGCTCACGTCTTCGAATGACATCCAGCAAACATTATTGAATCCCTATTAAGTGCCTAGGCACAGTGTTAGGCACTGGAGATATCAAGAGATGAACTGGAAAAGATCCCTGGCCTTGAGGAGCTCATATTCCAGATCTGAGATGGGGGCGGGGGGAGAATTGGAGAGGGTGAATGGACATGTTAATAGACAATAAAGAAGCAGTGTAGCTATGCAGAAATGGCCTATTTGTCCAGCCTACCAGTGACACATCTAGCTCTTGCAGAGTCTTTTTCTCACTCCAGATGAAGTTTTTGATAAAAATTTTTTTGGTCCAGGGTTTTTATAACTGGAATTTTGAGAACTTTTTTTTTGGAACACAGATTACAAAAGAAGGGTTAGCAAGCTCCCATTTGCCCCAGAAGTGGCTGAAGCTGGAGAGTGAGAGCACTCTCAGATTGCCCTGGACAGCCACATCTGCACCCTGTCAGGATTATCAGAACTGCCGTGACAATGACCCCAGGGCTCTTCCTTGGCTAAACCCTGTAAACACTCAGCTGATTTCAGCTAGACCCAACTGCATGTCCTTGAGGTTTGCACGCTGTTAAAAAAAAAAAAAAAAAAAAAAAGGAGGGGTGGCAGGGAGAATTCAAAGGGAGAAGAGGTCAGCCTCAATCTTTGACTAATACTCAGCTCAAATATGAAGAGAGCTCACTTGACATTCTGACTTCATTTTCCTTTAAAAATGTTGAGGTAGAACTGTAAGTGGTTCCAGGTCAAACTGAAAGCGTCTTAAGGTCCCAGAACTCTTCCTCACTATTGACCAGAGGTGGGTAGATCTGTGAAGAGGAAACAAAGGCATAGAGTTTCATTCCCAAAGGGTTCTTATTTAGACCCTATATCTAGAGCTTGGCCTCTGCTAGATTGTGATGTCACTACATTTAGCCTTCAGAGTCCTGGCCTCTACTTTCTCAACCCTCCCACTTCCTCCTTGGGCCCTGATTCAAACTGAAGATCAACTCCCCTCACTGTACAGATAGACGCACTGAGGCCCAGAAAATAAAGAGACTAGACACTCAGCAGCCAGGAATATTGTAGATGAAATGCCTCTGTCAAAAGAAGGTTGGACTAGAGGACTTCTAATTCTATCCCAACACAAAGACTTTACAACTCTAACACTTGTCTAAAAGAACCCAGCTTAAATATTTAGAGGCAAAGCCTGGACCAGAACTCCGATCTGTTCCTTCACAGTCCAGAAGCCACTGGAGGATGAACCCCACTTCATCTTTGCCAATGAATCCACCAGCAATTTGGATTTTTCAGCTCAGATCTTTTTTTAAAAAAAGAAATGCTTCTTTTTTTAAAGATTTTGTTTTTTTCTTTTTCTCCCCAAAGCCCCCCAGTACATAGTTGTATATATTCTGTAGTTGCGGGTCCTTCTAGTTGTGGCATGTGGGATGCCGCCTCAGCATGGCCTGATGAGCGGTGCCATGTCCGCGCCCAGGATCCGAACCAGTGAAACCCTGGGCCGCTGCAGCGGAGCACACCAACTTAACCACTCGGCCACGGGGCGGGCCCCTCAGCTCAGATCTTAAACATCTGTTAAGCAGCATGTAAACATTATCTTCACAATTTTCACAGGGAGAGGAAGATATGAATAGAGGGGTGAAGAAGGAACAGAGCAAGAAGACACGCATGCATAACTTCCTCTTTGCAACTGATATTTTCCTTAAAAGCTGAAACTGCAAACACACTTTGCAAACCAAATTCCACTTTTAAATTAAAGGCTACTGCCCTGTAAATGGATTTTACAGTGAATTCTTATAAAGGGGACAACCCATTTTTAAAGTGACTGATCACTCAATGTGTTAATGTAGGATATTTCAATGTTTGTGTCTGGTTTTGATTAAAGCTCTATTTATATTCTTGTGGTCATTTTACAGACAGTAAAACCAAGCTCCAAAAGGGAGTCCAAGAACACCCTGAGACAAACTCAGCACTGTCATGACTCTCAAGTCCCTTCCCCAACATCACAGCCTGGGTTTCTAAGGAACTTCATCTGATCTCTCGATCTTGCCTACATCATAGCCCAGAGCTCCAAGCTGTCCATAACTTGAGAGTTTTTAAGCAAGGCTTTCAAATAATCTTGTGCTGGATCCTGGCATGGAAGAAGAGGCCCATGTCCCTGACACACAAAGCCACTCTGAGTTCCCCTAATCCCCAAGCAATCCCCTGCCTGCTGGGTCTTATTGCTTAAAAGGAACATAAGCTTCTCTGACATTGACCTGGAAAAATGCTGTGTATTGGGGAAGACGGGTGAAAGGACAAGCAGAAAACATCTTTAAGCACATTATCAGCCTGCTTGACTTCTGCAGGCTGCTCCAATCCAGGCCTAACACCCATCTCTGGAGGAGGGACACTTGAAACCACAGGCTGGCAAAGGATGGGCTCCTGGGGAAACGGTGAGGTGCGGGAACAAACTGCTCCTTTACTCAGAACAGCAACCCTGCAAACTCACCCTTACTGGAACAAAAAGCATTAAAGTATTATTTTCTGTCCCATTTTCCTTTAATGTTATAGCCACTGAACTCATACTGCCTTTTGACCATGCCACTCATTTGTCAATTAAGAACAAGTGACAGCTCTTAAATAGCTGTGAGATGGTGACGATTATCTCTTGTAAGGGTATCTAACCTCCTATCTGAGTCTTCTTTCTCCAACTAGGCTGTGTCCTTCTGGAAGACTGAAGCAAAGCCCTATATGTCTTTGGTTTACCCACAGAGAGTCTTGGTAGTGTTTGGGATAGAAGTGGAACTCATTACACTTATTAATCTATGGATGAGAATTTTTTAAGGGCTTACAGCCATTATGAACCTCAATCTACAAACTGAGACATGCAAAAAAATCTACTTCTTTATTTTCATTAAATCAAATTAATTTCCATTTTGAGTTCTAATCCTCCCAGACTTGTAAGAATTTCAATCTCAGGCATTATTGGGGTCTCCTTCCTCCTCAGGGTCTCCCTAGAACCCAGTAGACTTCCATGGTGCTCAGAAAATCAGAGTGAGGGCCTCTGTCCTCCTGTCCATCATGGTCACAGCTGACATCCTCACTGTCCCAGCCCACAGTGAACCCTTCAAGTCTAGTATCTCTCTGCTCCCATGCCCAGACTTCAAAAAGGAATTTTTGCCATTGAGAGCAAAGGGGCTTAAGGTCAGGCTCCCTGGGTTCATCAAGCACTCTCCCCTGAAATCTTGCCACCACTTTGGGCAAGGGGCTTCACGTTGCTGAGGCCAAGTCCTTGCCAGGCTTTCTCATCACTTCTTCCTCAGTCCTGGGGCCTTGTTAGTGCCTGAGGGAAATCACTCCCTCACTCTTCTTGTTGTTCTCAATGGCATTCATCAGAGTCTCTTAAATTAGCTTGCCAAGGCCACTCAGGGCAGTCTCTTACTCAGACCACAATTAGGAAGTCAATCTGCTTGCTAAAAGGAGTAGGAAGCAGTCCTTTCCACTTTGGGGCAATGGAGCAAAGAACAGAAAAGACCACGTACGGAAAGAAAAGTAGAGAGATAGTATACAATTGGGTACTTTGGTTGTAAGCAACTGAGACTGACTCTAAAAAATATAGACAAAACAATAATAATAATTTATTGGGACAACAGAACATTGGGTTAATGTCCTAGAACTGAAGGAAGATCTGAACAAGCAGTCCTCAAGAAGGACAGGAAAAGAATAGTTCCAAGAATTTCAATCAAAATCTCACAGATGAAAGAAGAATGACTCAGTTCCAGCTGCCTCTGTTGACAAGTCATCCACTGAAGACTAAACTCCCAGGAGAGAGTCTGATGGGCGTGATACAGGTCATGTGCTTGCCACCTCTTGGTAAGAGAGTTGAAGCCCAAGGAGCACTTAGATCAATAGGTTAACCAAACACATTGAAGAGGGGACAGAGAGTTCCCCTAAAAGAAAAGAGGAGTGCTGCTATCAAATGAAGGGGATAATAGGTAGCCAACATGACCAGTGCCCATCACAGACAGATGAGAGCCTTTCCAGGTAACAAGTTGCCAGGGCAGAGCATTGTGTGCAGAAGAGAGCAAACATCCTCATCAATATTAATGACACTTGATACTTACAAT
Source organism: Equus caballus (assembly GCF_041296265.1). NCBI lineage: Eukaryota > Metazoa > Chordata > Mammalia > Perissodactyla > Equidae > Equus > Equus caballus. Next base: position 66,261,838 of record NC_091698.1, read on the forward strand.
GGACTTGGAACATTTTCAGATGTAAAAACTAAGAGCTGGCTGAAGAAACATAGTTCAAGCATTAATATAAGAAAATGATGAACCCCAGAGCAGGCTGTGTGGGAAGAGAAAAGAATAGGCCACATCCTATAGATCAGGATATTTGGAAACACTTGGAGAAGAAAACTATAGAACAGACCAAAAGGAGGACTGTTTTAGGGATAAAGATTTTACCAGTTATCTTAAAAGGAGCAACTTGAGATTTATTCAAGACTCTCACTCCAAGACAATGTATCATTGCTTTATAAAAGTATGTCTACAGTACCTATGTAGTAAAATACACATAATTCTCATAATTCTATGTGAGTTCAATTATTGTTCATTTCCTTACAGTCTTCAGAAACTCCCTCATTAAAGAATTGATCCTATTATTATTAAATATTGACACCTTGGCGGGATATCATTCCAAGGAAGACTCTGAATGTCAAAGTGAGCAAAACCAGGTAAGCATTACCACTTAGAGATGATGTCTCAAGATTTATTTCTCTGTCTGTGCATTGCATGTGCATAAAAACTGAAATGTAGAATTTAAAAAACAAAAATGATATGTCAGGACAGTATTTCTCAAACCAGTATCCTACAAACTAGCTCTTGGAGATTTTCTTGAAGGGAAAAAGAACAAACCGGGGGCTGGCCCCATGGCTGAGTGGTTAAGTTCGCGTGCTCCGCTGCAGGCGGCCCAGTGTTTCATTGGTTCGAATCCTGGGCGCGAACATGACACTGCTCATCAAACCACGCTGAGGCAGCGTCCCACATGCCACAACTAGAAGGACCCACAACGAAGAATATACAACTATGTACTGGGGGGCTTTGGGGAGAAAAAGGAAAAAAATAAATAAATAAAATCTTTAAAAAAAGAAAAAAGAAAAAGAAAGAAAGAACGGGATTCCACAAATTAAAAGGAGCAGAGACTAGAAACCAGAAGTCTCCTATTAGGAGCCCACTAAGGTAGTTCACTGGCCAGGAATTAAGGACCATGATAAGGAAAGTGATTGCGAAAGTAAAAGTAAAACAAAAAGACATGGAACAGGTGAGCGAGGTGTCCCATCTAGGAAGTAAAATCATCAAAGGGGTGTCTAGTAGTGACCCAAGGGCCTAGAGGTCATACCCTTTGTTCTCAAGCATAAGCTTATCTTTCCTTTTCAAGAATAAGTAGTTCAGTAACAAAATGGATAAAGCTCAAAACAATTATGCTGAGTGAAAGAAGCCAGACAAAAAAAGAGTATATGCTGTATGATTCCATTTATATAAAATTCTAGAATATGCAAACAATCTATAGAGACAGAAAGCAAACCAGTGGTTGACGTGGGATGAGAGGGTGGGCTGGGTAGAAAGAGGATGGCTGAGTTACAAAAGGACGGGGGAAACTTATGTTTATTTTCTTGATTGTGGTGATGGTCTCACAAGTGGTGATGTCAAAACTCATCAAATTCTACACTTTAAATATGTACATATTATTGTATATCAATTATACCTCAATAAGACTCTTTTGAAAAGAAAAGAATATGTGAGCTTTAATCTACAACAGAATTTCTCAACCTCAGCACATTGACATTTTGGGCCAGATAGTTCTCTTTTGGGGGGACTGTCCTGTCTATTGCTGGAAGCCTGGCAGCATCCCTAGTGTCTACCCACCACACGCCAGTAGTACCACCCCACCAGTGCTGATAAGCAAAAATGACTCCAGATATTGCCAAATGTCCCCTGATAGGAGTGGGGAAAAGAGGAGAAACACCCCCAGTTGAGAACCACATGTCTATAAGGATTTAGCAGGTTACAAAGAAGGTAAAAGAAGAGATTAACCGGAGTCTCTGTGTGTCAGGGAATCCATTCAGAGCTAACAATGAATGCTGTGGACTGAACAGAGATGCAAGCTAGATGGCAGGAGGAGGACGGCAGCTGGAGGGCTGTGAGGCTTCTGATGGAAATGCCATGAACTGCCAAAGCCCGGGCTGTAGGAGCAGAAAAGTCCTAAACAATGGCAAAGTAAGACTCAAGGGGGAAAGTGAGAAGTATTTAAATAACACCTTGAATTTGCTTATATTTCCTAGAGTACTTTTATTCATACTATTTTGCTGGGTCCTTACAAGGTCCATGTAAAGAGAAGGGGGTCGATTACTGCTCTCCTCATTTTACAGACCTAGAAAGGGTGTCCATCAGCCTCAGAGTTCCTAGGTCTCTGAGCACAGTGTTAATAAAAGAGGGTTAGATGACCCGTCACCTAGTTAAAGCTTCCAGATAAAAATTCTGAAGGCTAAGGATTCTTAATCTCTGATGGCAATCCAACAAGAAATAGGCTGTAAAACTGCACATAAGAAATTCAGTTTAGGAAGTTTAGCTTCCTAAAGGAAGCATTTCTGGGGTGAATCTTGTCAGACAAAAAAATGTGTGATTGAGGGATGGTGAAGAACATCCTCCTCTGGTGCTTAAAAATAGGAGAAACTTACTTCACTGGAATGATTTAAAGTTACGATAGAGGGCAGGAGGATAAACTAGAGGCCATGCCCAGCCCCTTCTAGCCCTGTGCTTCTCTCCAGCAATAAGAGGAGGGGAGAGAATTCAGGAGTGAGGGACTGAAGGTGATTTGAATGGGGAATTTGGCTTCACCCTCAGCACATTTAGGAAGGGGCTACATTTCAGTACACTCAGCCTCCCTTTTTGCACCCCTTTCCCCTCACAGATATTGAAATCCTTCCTTTAGAAAGATGCAATTATTTACATGTAGTGTGAAGGTCACAATGCCTCTCTCCTTGAATGAAAGCATTGCTTCCCAGAAAAAGAACCACAGACCTATGCAGGAGGTAGAGTGAGATTTGGTGAAGAGAACTTCACGAATCATGTAGATGACACCACATGGTCCACCCCTCCCCCAGTCCCAAGAAACCAAAGCTAGTTCTCATGTAGGCTGACTATTCGCAAACACTACAATTGGAAACATTCAATTGGAACCTAGCTAGTTATGAGAATTTAATGACCATCCTTGTGCATGCATTTACGACGTGATAATATTTTGATAACCATGCTTGCATTTTTGGAGTGCCTTTCTTCTGGAGGAGCTCAAAGAATGCTCCATATGGGTTTTTTAACTTTTTTATTACATATTAACAACTTTATAGTGAAATATAAACAGAATCATCAGAAAAGACAATCTCAGTCCTCAGTCCTCTTCACCATAAAACCTAAACAATGGTCTCTCCTTGCTTTAATATTGTACAGATATAATTTTTCCTAATTACACTCAATGTGGCTATATTATTTTAAGGTTTTACTTTACTTCACATTACAGAATCTAGATGTTTTTCATGTTCCTACCTCATTTACATATTTTCAAAAAGCAATGTGATATTCAACTTTTTAACGTACCAGACTATTTAAACAAATTGCCAAATGTTTGGTCATTTACACTGTTTTTCACTGAAAAAGAGAAGTCTTAATGCGAGTATTCTAGTTATCTCCCAATATTTTGCTCATTCATTCATTTATTTATTTAGTCGTGGAGCAAGGTGGAGCAGAAAGTCAGAAGGATCTTGAGTCCTTGGCAGTATCTTATTGCTGTCACACTGGCTCGGGATTGCCTATACCTAAACCTCTACTTATTTGAGCCACAGTAGTCAAGTTTCTACTTCTCGCAGCTAAAAGCAATCCTAACTGACACACCACTGAAACAATTCTTTAAGTCTGCACCACCCTCCCTCCTTTGCTCATGTCTCTAGGGGAGTGGTAATCCCTCCTGCTCTTTGAACTAGCCCTCCACCTGCATCCTTGGTCCCATCCCCCACCCCCCGCCTTGTCTTAGAGCATGTTCATGATGTCCCGTCTTATTTGCAGCCTCTGTATCTCCCTCCCATTCTTGCTCTTTTTTATATCTACTAATGAACCTGTTAGGATCTCCCTTTCCTATACCTAGTTCACCGGTAGGGTAACTCTCCCTTCCTCTTCTTCCCTTTGCCACAAGACTTCTTGACAGAATTGTCTATACCTACTTACTCCTCAGTCTCTTTCCAGCTGGCTCTCATCCCTACAACTGTGAAACCAACAATAAGTTCACCAATGATTTCCTAGTTAACAAGTCACACAGCCTTTTCTCAGTCTCCATCCGCCTCCAGCTTTCTGCATATGGTACTTCTGATCACATTTTCCTTCTTCTTTTAAACTTTTTTTAGAAGTATAAATATATTACACAAATTTTGGAGAAAATTATTTTAAATGATTGAAAAAAATGAACATAAAACTACACCCATCTACATATTTCCTTTCCTACCCTAGATGCCACTAAAATGTAGTAAGGATAAAAAAAACACTGTCCTACCCTCCCTCCAAAAAAGGAACCATCCAAAGGATACAGGGAACAAGAGAAGAAATAAATTGTATCAGCCATGAGACTGCTCAGGCCTCCATCTATGGGAGTGTAATTGACAAAGGCCCCCAGTACTGGGCTCTGAAACCCACCTAAAATCCACAGCTCAGTTTGGGCCCAGGCCATGCTTCCCTGGGGCTGCTCCCAACTAGTAAGTGAGCATGGTAAAGACTGAGCATTCCCAGGAGACACAGGACTCCTACAACAGACAACCTTGGCTCAAGGGCTCTGCCAGCCTCGCTGAATAGCCTTAGATCACATTGTGGTCCAGGATGCTTCAACCCAGCCTTCCTTCCTGCTGTCCTTCATTCTCATCTCAGTCTGATGCTCTCTCAGCCTTTTCTGGCTCCCTCCCCATATTCTCTCACACAGGTGGTTCCCTAATAAAATTCTTGCACACAATATCATCTTGGAATCTGCCTCTTGGAAGACCCAAACTAATGCATAACTGCAGGTAAAAGATTTCAGCAGATATTTGGAAGATAACAAGCAGATAGAGGAGCAGTAGCTGATGTAAGTATTGTGACCCAAAAGCCCATCAGAAAAGAATGCTGATAGGCATTGAGCCAATGCCACTAGCAGATCCAGAAAGTCTCAGGACATGGAGACGTAACTTGTTGCAGACGGTGAGGGGGTACAATGTGGGGCTAAAAACAGCTCTATTTGTTGAAAGTCTGTATACAGAGAGATTAGGCCAGCAGATTCTCTCCCTGACCCTGCTCAGCCTCCACCCACAGAAACCGTGCAATAACAAATCATGTGTTGTTTTTGGCTGCTTAGTTTGTGGTAATTTGTTACACGCAATAGATAATTAAAACAGATAGCAATAAAAGTATATTATTTAGAAATGAAGGAAACGTCTTAGCTGTGGATGGGGGAGGAATATAACGAAGTATTATAGTTTTCAATATCAGGTGTTTAAAGCCATTCGGATAGTTTTAGCAATTACTTTGACACAATTTTTTTTAGAGTTAAAACTTAAACACATTATAGGACTGTTGAGGTGTGTCCTATTACCTGAGCTTGTCTAAAATTGGGAGAGCCAGTCACAGCAGCGTCTGAGGGGAAGGCAAAGTCAGAAGTGAGAGAGACCAGATGCAGAGGGTCAGAAGGGGCATCCTAAGACATAAGGAGGCAAGAGTTGGAAGGAAGAGTTAGAAACGAAATCAGTGATGAAGCTGGTGAGGAGGGGGGTTTACAGAGCTATCCTGGCCATCTGAGAACCATGTCGCTGCTCAGAACACCAGCCGGTATCCGTGGCTTGCTTTATAGGTTACCAGGCCCACGATGCATGATGCATTGAGCTGACTTAGAGGTGCAGGATTGGGACAGAAAACTACTTCCCATTTCTTTCTCCTCAAGGAACATGTTTACATTATTAGACTTACAATGTAAATATTACTTTGTATTCTAACTTTTTTATTTAACATATCCAACTTGCCTATGTCTGTGAAATTAGTCCAATAATTCTAAATCACTGCATATTTCATTGATTAAGTGAATCATAATTTCTTTAAATCACTGCAATATTGCTGAATATTAAGATTATTTAAAATTTGTCATATAGATACTACTCCAGTGAATATCTTCATTCTCATGGCATTCTTATTCTGTTCAATTATTTTCTTTGGAAAATTCTCAGTTTTAGAATCACAGGATTGAGGGGTACACACATATGCCTGGATCTAGATGGGAATTACAATATTGCTTCCCAAAAGGCTTAAATCACTTTAAATGCATGAGTGTATTTGTTTTTACAATTATTTCTCTATCATTTGGTGTTTCCTTTAAACGACTTTCCTCCTGGCTAATTTAGTAGAAGTAAAGGGTTTTCTTTACTTCTTTAGTAAGGGTTTTCTTTAATTTTCCTATCTTTAATCCCAAGGCAAAATGAACTATTCCTTTGTGTTTGCCTATCATTTGTCTTGTTTCTTGGGTGGATAGTCTCTTCTCTCAGTTTTGCTGCAGGCCCAGCTCTCCTTGTATGTCCCGATGGCTCCTCTGAGTCCTCACCCTCCCTAAGGCAGGTAGCCCCCATGCTGTCCTGAGCCCATTTCTCTTCAGACATTCTCTCCCTGCGTTTCATCTATCACTCTGGAGCAGTGTTTTTCAGGGGGTGGATTGGGATCCCTCCCCCCCAAAAAGTTACCTGAGTCACTTTTAAAATGCACATTTCCTGTCCTGATGCCAAATGTACAGAAGCAGAATCTCCCAAAGAGAGTTCCTTGAACCTGCCTCTTAAGCAACTTCCCAAAAGTGATTCTAAGAGTTTGACAAGGACTGATGCAGGCTGCCCAAATTTGTCTCTCCCATTTCAGTGTTTCTCTTGCTCTGTATGAGTGCCTTCAGCTGCCTCCTGGATCGCTCCAGCCAGATGTTACCTCAGACTCCACACATCCTAAACAGCACCCCTCATCTTCCAGCTCCCCGACTCTCACAGGCACCCATGCACTGCTGCAAATCAGCTCCCGCTACATTCCCTGCTGCTGAAATCAGGGCCACCATTCCAGTCTGTCAGTCCCACGTGCACAATATGGTACTGATGGCTACTTCCAATCTAGTCTTTGAAGGAGATTCCCCTTTGACAAAGGCCTTGTAGGCCCTCGGGTAATGACTGGCCTCTCTGGTTGTCTGCATGCCACACAATGTCCAGAAAGCATAATTCAATGTGACAGATATTAGCAGCAGCAGGCGGACAGACGGTACGGGCTCTCAGTGCATCTCTAATAGAGCAGCACCCAAGCAAGCGAGAGCCAACACCACACCCGCCTGCCTAGGGCAGGATGAGAGCAGGAGGGGGAGAGAAGAGGGCTGCTCTCTCCACACAAAGCAGCCAGAAGGAAAACAGAGGTTTTCTTCGCCTTCCAACCCTTAACCTCTGTGTTCTGAATGCATGTGAGGGCGAGTCATAGCGTCCACTCCTGGCACAGCTCTGATGTGAGGAAGCTTCCCGCAGACTCCTCCCTCCCCTCTAGCAAAGTATGTCCACCTTCTAAACTTTATGTGCCCTGGGTCTTCACACCACCCTGGGGCCTTCAAAAATTATTCTGAAAATAAATAATTCAGACGAAGATAAAATCAAATCAATGTACTCTCGCCCTGTGCTGTATTTTCATTTTTTAAAGGAGCCTGGGTAAGCTAATGCTTAAGCTAAAGGAATGTATTGATAACACTGGGATTTCTAGACCTTGAGTATCCACATCAAAGGATGGAAGGAGAAGAGAGAGACCCCGGTAATCTTTCCTATCTCCACCAAATCCACACATTAATAGGCTGTATCTATGCTAAGGTCAGCTCTGGCGTCCAGTTCAGTGAAGGGGTTCTTTGCCATGAATGTCAGGCGCCTGAAAATTTGTGAGTAAATGAGTTTTCTCAATGTGTATTTCCAAATCAATATTCTCAAAGTGCATCCCAAAGAGACACACCAGTCCCCTGCATATACTGTGGCCCTCTTAGAGATTCAGAACGCATGTTAAAAGTTCAGAGAAACTGTTTGTAAAAAACCTTGTTTAAATTTTTTAACCTAATTTTTCCCAAATTTCTTGAGATTTGACACCTTTTCCATAAACACTGCCAATTAGCATAGCAGGCGGGGCCAGCCTGGTGGAGTAGTGGTTAAGTTCGCATGCTCCACTTCAGCAGCCCAGCGTTCGCCAGTTTGGATCTTGGGCACAGACCTACACACTGCTCATCAAGCCATGCTGCTGCAGCAGTGTCCCACACAGAAGAACTAGCAGCACTTACAACTAGGATACACAATTATATACTGGGGCTTTGGGAAGAAAAAGAAAAGAAAAGAGGAAGACTGGCAACAGATGTCAGCTCAGGGCCAATCTTGCTCATCAAAAAAAAAAAAAAGCACGGCAGGCAACCAGTATCCTGTGGTACACACTTTGATTAATTCTATATAAGCTTTTTTTTTTTTTTTTTAAAGATTTTTTATTTTTTCCTTTTTCTCCCCAAAGCCCCCCCGGTACATAGTTGTATATCCTTTGATGTGGGTCCTTCTAGTTGTGGCATGTGGGACGCTGCCTCAGCGTGGTTTGATGAGCAGTGTCATGTCCGCGCCCAGGATTCGAACCAACGAAACACTGGGCCGCCTGCAGCGGAGCGCGCGAACTTAACCGCTCGGCCACGGGGCCAGCCCCTGTATATAAGCTTTTTAACAATCAAATCCTCTTTCCTTGTTGACTTATTTCATCATTTCAGAAAGTTGTCTCTCTTTCCTTGTGTTGGCTCTACCTGATATTTTAGTTTAAAATTTGATTTCTAAACCAGGGTTGCAGTTTACCAGGAGGCCCTCCCTAAAATGGAAATAATGCTTGGTGAATTATTTAGCAAAAGGCATCTTCTCTAAAAAGAAGCAGAATGTGGTTCTACAACACTACCTCTTTATTCACTCATTCATCATTCATTCATTTGTTCACTCATTCACTTGATCTGTTTATTCCCAAAAGTGCAGTGATAAACGCTGCAAAGCAAAGGGGAAAAATGTGTGTGATGAATCCTATGACAGAGATAAAAATAGAAAAGCCCCTATTTCTTTTCTGGCTGAAAAGGGGTCGGGGGAGTAGCCAGTTCAAATAAAGGTCATAGCAAGGCCCATAGTAGAGATTAGGAATTGGGTTGCAAGTAGGAGTTGGTTGCAAGTTTGTTTGGCGAGAGACTCAACTCCAATTAGCTTAAGAGGGAATATATTGGCTCATTACTGGGGAAGTCCAAGGGAGGTGCTGGCCCCGGACTCTGCTCCAGTCTGTCTCTCATCTCTGCTTTCTCTCTATGGCTTTAGTTACTGCCCAAACACACAAGCTTTTTCCATGAGATAAGGAAGACAACAGTCTGCAATTCTTTCACATTCTTCCAGCAACACACCAAAAAGGCGAGGCCCTTCTCTAGCTTTCTCCCTGTCAGTCTTGGAGAAGGATTCTCAGCCCCAGACCAGCCTTCATCTTTCCATTCCCAGACCCACTCCCAGGGCCAGAGCCTAGGTGCCCATCAGCCTCCTAAGGCCCACAGGACCCCCAGGGTAGCACTGGAGGTGGCACAGCTTGATCGCATCTCTGATTTCACACTATGTAGATAGTGAAACACAGGATGAAATTTCCAAGCATCAACAGAGAGAGTGCACGAAATTTCAGAGTGTAACTTTCAGGGGTCATCTTTTTATTTTCTTTGTTTTGTTTTTTGTTCCAAGTGGCAAGGTGGACAGTTCACAGGAGTAATTGTATCTTTCTTTTCTTACGAATTTTTTTCTCCCTCTGCCCTACCTTCACCTTTTCTTCTGAGGGAAAGGTAAAACCATTGCTTTTATGAGGAAGAAATATCAGTTATGGTACTAACAAGGTATGTGTTCAAGAATCAGAAAATCTTGCGTATTCTACTTGAGGTTTTTCTCATTACTTTGCTGACTTCCTCCAACTCCAGTGTCTTAGTGCGATATCAAGTGCTACTGAGTTTTGATCTCATGAGGAAAAAAGAAAAATTGGATCCATGATCTTATGAAATTGTTATTCCCCAACCCCCAAAAATTAAAATAAGCAAACTGATTGCTACTTAAAAGAAAAAAAATCTCAGCATTACAACCAGTTGAGCAATTTTACACACACACACACACACACACACACAATACTATTTATATGCATGAGCTTACATACACTAGGTTTCCTGAACAATGCATCAAAACTCTTAGGCTTCATCCAACGTCCTTAGGAAGGTTCTTGAGTTTTGTCTTCCCAAGGCAAATTTAATTCTAGAATTCCCATTTTAGTGTTTAACAAACTGTGTTCTGGGAACCCCATGCATCCAAATTACATGGGGAGTGGGGGGCTTGTTAAAATGCAGCCTCCTGAGCCCCACTGCATACCAACTGAATCAGAATCTCTTTGGGGAGGGTGTTCCAGGAATCTTTGTTTTTAAAGCTTCCCAAATGATACTCCTGCACCCTAAAATATAAGATGAATTCTATATTCTATGTTCTAGAATTTTGGAGAGTTTTATTAAAATTTATGAGTTGTAGTATCAGATTATTTTATATCTTTAAGGTAGGATAAACTTCTTGTGAATTCCATGAACTTTAGTTTGCCAGTAAAATATAATTAGCCATCTTTGTGGGTCATGCTCTTTTGAAGTTCTGTGACAAAAGTAACTATAAGCCTAGTTATATGACACAGAAGTCCTTCAGATTTAAAAATATTCACTCTAAATAGGTCACAGATTAATGAGTAGGATAGGTAAATTCCATTGCAACAAACTTTGTGGTTATAACAAACAATTCAATGCAATTTTGTTATAATAGGTACATTGCAAGAACTGACATGATAATTAAGATCCAACTGAAATTAATCATAGATAGAAAATTTTTATGAACTCATTACAGTTGTGAGTTTTCTTCCAAATGAACAACTTCATCTTTCATAAACATTTTACTTCCAATCGAAGACAAGCAATAAGAAGTCAATGTACACAATCCACCTCCTTCTACCTCTGATACCCAGGAGCTGTCCACAGAGTCCTTGCATTTTAGAACTGGAAGAGCCTCAGGCATTGTGACTCCAACCCTTCCTCTTAGAGATGAAGAAAGGGAAGACCAAGTCACATGGTTGATGACAGAACGGGAAGGAAAATCCAGATGTCCTGACTGCCCAGTCCTCTCCTACTAGAGTATAAGTAGCCCTCACAGATCCCAAGCGCAGAATCAAATGGTTCTTCAGGGGTGAGTGTGAGCAACCATTCTTTTTACATAACAGATATGCCATGAAGTAAAAAGAAAAGGCCACATAAAGCATAAGACTTGAAATAAATGCCACTTGGCAACTTGAGTTACTCATTCCTTCTCTCCTGCAATTTAAGCTACAGGGTGGAAACATTTGAAAAGCCCAGTGCTACCCCAGCTTCCCTACCAAAATCTGACAAATTAAAAGAGGAGAGAAAATGTGATCCTCAGGTAGTCATGGGTAATTACTTGATACCTATCTAGATAGATCCAGTGTGGTTGACAATAAGTCAAGCAAGGCTGTTAAGGTCTTCTCAGATGATTTACTAAGCATCTGCTGCAGGTCTGCAACTGGGGTTGATATAGTCATTCTGTTATTCAAAAGACATATACTGAGCACCTACTAGAAGCTAGAAGCTATGCCTGTCCTAGCAATACTAACATGAACAGACCGGGGAAGCAACACTAAAGCCATAATTACAGTGCTATACAATCAGTTGCTATGGGCACTACTCAGCTAGGTTGGGTCAGAGAAAGCTTTACAGCGGAAATGACATTGGGCTGAGTCTTGAAGGACAACCAGGAGTTTACCTAATGGAATAAGGGAAAGAAAGAGAAAATCATTCCAGGTAAGTGAATAGCATATGCAGAGGTAGGAAAGGGTGAGAAAAGCAGTCAGAGAGGGGATCCAGAGAATAAAGACAATATTATAAACATAAACTTTGTTTTTCACACCATCTAGCACAACATGGGCAAAGTCAAGTGATTTTTTAAAACTAATAACAAAAAATCCACCTTCCGTGAGCAAGAGACTCACAAGAGACTACAAGCTGGTAACTGAGCCAGTCTGACCTTGAGAGTTCGCTTCAAACCAGAAAGAAAGAAATCTGTTCTTTTGCTTCCTGTATGTAGAGTCTTAGACACCTTTTCCAGCATTCAAAGCCCCCCCCACAGTCTCCTCCCACAGACTTCTAGGATTTGCAGAGTCCAAACTGAGTCCTTATAAGGAGGGAAGGAAAAGTGTTTTAATGGTGCAATTAAATAGAGGAAGTTATGCACCCCCATGGTTACCATAAAATTTTGTCTCCTTTCCAAGCCCTTGGTATGCAGATTGTAATTTTTTGCTTTGGTAAGAGAAAGTGGGTGATAGGAAACAAGTTTCCACTACTTAAGAGCTGTGTGACTTCAGGGAAGTCACATAACCTCTCAGGACATCATTTTTCTTGTTGCGAACACCCTGCTAGTTTATTGTGAAGCTTAGACATGATGTGAGGGAGAGTACCTGTCAGAGAGTCTGGTCGATCCTCGACCTCCCATTCGGGCAGCTGCTGTACATGTTACTGAGGACTGACCATGTGGAAGCCTGAATAAATCTGAGCTGGACCTTGTTCTCTAGGACCTCACAACCTATAGTGGAGCTATAGAACAGACTCACATCCCTCTACTCTAAGGAGAAAAGCAGTTACTACCAGGAGAAGAATACAGAGAAATAACTTGGGGAGTCGGGAGGACAGAGATTACCTGTACTGTGGAGGGAGTCGGTGGGGGAAGGAGAAAGGATTTGGGCCTGAGAATGAACAAGAGAAGTGTGTGAGCTGGGCACTTCCACCCTTTCTGATGTGGGTACGGCGAGTATCTGTCTGCCCCTCTCACAGATGAAATAAGAGAGGTTCGGAGAAGAGACACAACTCACTCAACTTCACACTCCTAGTTACAGGGGAGCCAGGAGGAGAATTCAGAACTCGCCACCCCTATCCAAAGAGGTCACCATTACCACATTCTACCTCCTCTGACTGGGGCCATTTGCAGATGCAGAAGACAGGCCAGGCCAGGGAAAGCAGCAGAAAGGAGGTGCTGGGGTCCCTGGCCCGGTCCCAGGTCGGGGCAGAGCAGGGACTCAGCCGCGGGGGGGCGCGGTCGTCGGGGCAGTGCCGGGGCGGGCCGGCGCGGGAGGGCAGGCCGAGGGGCGGGGAAGGGGCGCGGGCCGCTCTCCGGGGCTGTACCGGGCGCCCGCCCAGCCGCAGGCGCCTGCGCTCAGGCTCGCGGGCATGGGGCGCCCGACCCCGGAGCTGCCGCTGCTGGCGCTGCTGCTGCTGCTGCCGCAAGCGCTGCGCGGGGCGCCCTGCCCCGAGCCCTGCCGCTGCCCGCCCGACGGCGCCCTGAGCTGCCCCGGCCCGCGGAGGAACCTCTCCCGACTGTGAGTACCGGCGCCCCCGGGGCGCTCCGGGGCGCCTGGCCTCCCTACGCTTTGGCCCCCTTTACCTGGAAGCTGGGAGCAAGACGCTTCGCCCCATCAAACTCCACCACCTGTTAGGGTAACGAGAAGCCAAAGCTTGGTGGCTGTCTTTGCCGTCTGGGGCCGCAAGTTAGGATTGGGCCCCTCCTGCTGGCGCACCCTCCAGCCCCTGGCGGCCCGCTCTTTACCCCGGTTGGGGCTGTTGCGGGGAGCATGGAACTACTCAGAAGCCACAGGGCAAGGCCTCGCTCCCTGCGCTGCTGGAAGGGGACAGGGTGTGGTGCTCCTCAATCAACAACTGCCTTTGCCCAGAGAAGTGTTGGGTTGAGCCAGCCTGGTTGGCCAAGGTTACAGTGCTCTCTGACACCCTGTGGTCCTCTAGGAATGGGACCTATACTCCTGGCACATAGGCTCAGGCCTATGGCCAGGGGTGACCTGGTCACTCAACCAGGACTGCTGGCGTGTGCCTCCCACAACCACTGCCCACCTACACCTTAGTGAGCATATAAGCCACTGCTCCACCTCTGCCCCAGAGGGACTGGCAGTTCAATCTGCTTGCCTAATCCTTGTGTTCCCCTCCTGCACCACCACCACCTTCCTACAGAGCTGGTTAAGGGAATTGTACACATCAGCAAGCAGGTGGGGGGAAGCTGTTTGCTGAAGCGATGGGGTGAAGAGAAGGGGACCTTTAGACCTAGTGTATCAGAGTGTCACCAGGTCTCCTTTCTTTGATTTAGCAAAAGGTACACACATTATATGATTCTATGTATATGAAATGTCCAGATAGACATAAAGGTAAATTAGTAGCTACCAGGTTGGGGTGAAGGCCAGGTGAGTGCTAATGGATGTGGCTTTTTGGGGTGATGAAAATGATCTCAAATTAGATTGTGGTGATAGTTGCACAACTCCATGAACATACTAAAAACCATTGCATTGTACACTTTCAATGGGTGAATTTTATGGTATATGAATTACATCTCAATAAGGTTGTTAAAGAGAAAAGGAAAGGAAAGAAGAGTGGTATGTAAGTATCCAAAAGGCACCAGGCTGGCAGAGGTCTTGGTTTGTGTTCTCCCCATTAGAGGTGATGAAATTCCATGCTGGGGGAGGAAAGAGACCTGCCCTCCCCCATTTCCTTGGGCCCCCAGCAGTCTGTCAGGGGCCACTTCTTGCATGGGATTCCCTCTCCCTCCTGAGGATCCGAGCCTCTCCCATGAAAGAGTTAGTGGCCCTCAGGGAATATTTGCAGTTGAGACACAGTTTAAAAGTTGAGGGGTTTATATTAATTAGTTTCCATTATCTTGGCTTAATTCCCTGAGAGTGAGGACCATGCTGATAGAATTTGTTTCAATCAATCAACAAATCCCCGAAAACTTTATTCCGAGTCCCAGTACTTGTCCTTCCCTGACAAGCTTCCCTTCTGGCTCTTATGAATGATTGTGCCACTAACAGCCTTGCTCACTTGCCTGGTACTTATCATACAGATTACAAGAAACCGAGACCCAAAGACATGGGACAACCTGCCCAAGGTCCCACAGCTATTGAGTAGCAAAGACGGGACTTCATCTGTTAAATTATCTTTTTATATTTGCTTGTCTTTGTAAAAAAATTACCCCTTCCTTAATAATAATATATATATATATGTGCCCAGCAAAGTTGGCACTGCGTGGAGAAAGCCCTGGTGGGAGGCAGGAATGGGTGGGCCAAGTCCCAGCTCCTTTTAGATTCAGCTTTTCACCAAGAGTCTCAGCAGTTCTTGCCGCCATACCCATGTTGGCCTCAGGAGGGTACCTCTTCCCTGGAGAAGGCTGAAGTGAAAAGAACAAAACAAATTCCCTCGCTGCCCTGCAGCACAGTTTAGAGAGGCCTAGAACCCCTCAAAAAGATTTTACAGGGCTGACTAGGTTTGGGGGTAGAGGGCACAATATCAGCACTGCTAGCATGCAGAAGCTGGCTAGTCCAGCTCCCAAAAAGGAGCTAGTTGTCCAGGCTCTGAAGTCCTTCCCATCCCTGAGGGATTCTGGAGAATCCTTGACTTTCTCCCTTTACATGCACTATCCTGGCATCCACACCAGGAGCATCTTCTCCTAGACATTTGGACCCCTTAGGTCAGCAAGTGTGCAGACACTCACAAGGTCGGGCTTCCTGAGGATTGTTTCATTGAGAGATTACCTCATCCTTCAAGTGAAAACCCTATGGAGGTGGAGCCTTCTTTAGCATGATATGGTGACTTCAACATCAATATGACAAGAGAGATGCATCAGAAGGAATAGGACGGTAGTTATTTTAAGGCAATGGTCCTCAAAGTGTGGTTCCAGACCAACAGCATCAGCAACGCCTGGGAAATGTTAGAAAAGTACATTCAGCCCACCTCCCGACCTCCTGAATCAGAAACTCTGAGGGCGGGCCCAGCAGTCTATGGTTCAACAAGCTCCCCAGGTGATTCTGATGCACAGTCAAGTCTGAGACCCAATGTATTGCTCTCCATGGAGGATAATCTTCTGGAAGGCAAGAAGTATGTTTAAACTTCCTTGTGCCATTCACTTCCCTTCCCCATGCCCTCCACCCCACACACATCCACAATACCTACTTATTGCAAAGGCAGCTGTGATCAAATCAAAATCACAAACTCTGAGACATATGGAAAATAAACAGGATCAAGAAAAGGTGGGTGTGTTTTTTTTTGACCTTCAAAGGGGAACAGAGGAAGGAATCCATGGAAAGGACAGACTGAAGATCCAAGGGATGGGGAGGAATAATAGTTGATGGAGTAAGACCTCAGTGGGGTGGGAGGAGAGCATCAGTCCCAGACCAGAGGGGAAGGAAGGGTTAATCTTAGAAAGAGAGGGATAATTCGGGAGTCCTGGGGGAAGAAGACAGGTGGGTAAAGGTGTAAGTTCACAGTGAGGTGAACGATAGGAAAGTGAACAGGTTCATACTGAAACCCTCTCTTCTTGATGATAAATGAATGAAATGGTAAATAGTAATTACAAGATAGAAAAATGCTATGAATAACAAGTTATCAGGAATTTGTAAAAAGAAGACAGCTGAAATTATGAGATAAGGCTTCTGGAAGAGGAGGGATGTGGTCTTGCACTAAGTTATCCACAGGGTTTGACTCTGCAAAGAGAAGGGGAGAGAGAACTCTTGGTTCTAGTGGTTAGAGGAGGTAAGTACCAAGGAGCACCTTGGAAATTCATCAGTCCCTCAATAGATGCTAGTTTATGTTTTAATCATTTCAAGGCTTTGTAGTCCTGCCTTCTAAGACTTCCATCTAAAGTCCCCTATTTGGTTAAAAAAGAAATATGGATAATAGTTGCATATCATGTACAAGCCCACTGCTTGCAAATTTTGAAAATGGTATTGTTTAATCGTTCATATCTTTCCACCTCTTCCATATTTTATTAAAAACTTAGGTATTTAAAATCTAGAATGTGATACAAAAAATAGCCTCCCATGTGTTCATTCATTTTAATTGGGGAAAAAAAGTAAAAGAAAAATTTGATTTTGAAAATTTCCTTTTCTTATTAGTTCCAGACAACTGGAAGGAGGAAGAGAGAAAAAAAATCTCACCTTGTCCATGGTTATATAAAGATCTTTGTCTCTATGACAACAGAAAGGTTGATCTGCTTGATATGGAAACAGCTTCTGAAAAACCTGTTAGTAAGAAAATGCTAATAATAATTATGGCAATTTATTTTTTGCATGTTGTGCCTACTGAACAGATTTAACTTTTAGACTTTATTATAAGACACCATCCAGAGACTTCGGAAGAATAAAACAGGCTGTATCCATCAGTCCAGTGTCCATAGGAAGATGTTAGTCTCCTGACATCTTTCCTGAATGTCTTTCTCCTTCTACCTCCTTCAGTGCAAATGAGGGTCCAGAACAGTCTTCAAAGCTGTAGAGGGATATACAGGTGGAGGATGTAATCCTTGTCCTTGAGGAGCCCACATGTAGGTGGAAACACACCCAAGAGACTGGTGTAGGTGGGGAAAGAGGTAACAAGGTTCTAAGGAATTCAGAGAATAGATCAATCACTATGGATTGAAATCTCCAAGGGCTTCATGGGCCAAGGGTCATGAGGCTGAACCTTGAAGGAGAGAAGGGAAGAAGAGTCCAGGTGCAAGAACCACAGGTTAGAGTAGACTAGAGATTCCTTGCTGAGAAGCAAATACGGTTGAATGGATTCTTCCCTTTTTATGCCTCTTGCAGACTCTTTGGGGAATATTTTTTTTTTAAGAGACAATATAAAGTCATCAGAAATATTGGATTAAAATACCCAGAGGGTTGTGCAAAAACAAAAAATCCCCATATGTAGCTCCTGACTAATAAACTTTCAATCAAAGTCACTCTTGGACAGTCGATTACAAAGGCATTAAGTAAAAATCATGATGTGGAGCCACTTCCCCATGAAGCGTTTCCCAATGTCCCCTCCCTCCCATACACACATGCTTGCTTTGATACCTTGTGCTTCCACATATTTTCGTACATATCCCTCCATAACGTAACCAATTATTCAATGTGTGCCTCTTCTGCTAAAGCAGGGTTTCTCAACCTCAGCACAATTGACATTTGGGGCCAGATAATCATTTCTTGTGGAGGGCTATTTTGTAGACTATAGGATGTTTAGCAGCATCCCTGGCCTCCACCCACTAGATGCCAGTAGCACCGCCCTCCCAAATTATGATAACCAAAAATGTCTCTAGACATTTGCCAAATGCCCCCTGGGTTTTGAATCTTGTGCTAAAGTGAGAACCACTTGAAGAGGTCTTATTCAACTCACGATTCCCAGAATTTCACAGGTAGTATGATTAAAGTGTTTATTGAGCTACATGATGATCAAACTGAGTAGACAGCTGAATAGGAATAATGAACCAGTGCAAAAAGGAAGCACGTATATTAGTTAGCATGTACCACATCTAAGTGTCATTTTAAAAATCTCCATCCTAGAATAGGCAGGCAAGGGGTGCTGTGGGTAGTGGAGGGAGTTCTTTGTGTTATATCAACATCCAGGTCCCATATTTTGCAGACCCCCCAGGCTGTCCTTTGAACAGGCCATAGTAAACATATCAGCTTCAGAGAAGCAAGACTGGAAGCTTACCTATATTAGTATATAGTATATCCCAACCAGGTTTTTCTAATTTTTGTTGTTTTTAACTCACTCATTGGAGAAAAATCAGTCCCCAGCCCAGGATCCATAAAAACAAAACAACACAACTACCAAGGCCGCTTGAATTGAGACCAGTGGGTTCCCAGTCCAGGACACCAGGTAAGATCCACAGGACAGAGGGAAGCCTACCAAGTTCTTGCAAGTAAGACAGTTTGGCCCTCCCCTCAGCTTCCCTGCAGCTGAGAGAAACAAAAAAATCTCAGAATTCAGAAAGCTCATGTCCTGCCTCCCTACCCTACCCTCCACCAAAAAGCCACAGGCCCGAGGTAGAGGCTGATCTTGAACCCTCAGTTCTGACTCAGCTCTCCTTCAAGGCAGTTCTTAAACCTGGCTGTGCCTACAGACTCCTTAGAGGAAGCTTTGCAAGGACCAGATTTTATTAGTTTAAAAATCATCCTTTTGGAGAAAGTGAATGATAGCCCCTAGCAGGACACTAAAAAAGCAAGCAGCAGAGTTCCCAAAAGCTCAGTGGAAGTCTAGAGCCAAAAGGTTTTGCATACAGATCCCTTTGGCATTGGACCCAGCCCCCCGCTTGGAGAGCAATAATTCCTTGGGTTTTCTGCCTTATTCTTTTTTCATTTTAAAAGCAGTAAGTTAGATTAATTTAGAGCTCTAGTTCTGCTCTTTTACCCACCTCTATCTTCTTCCCAAGCCCCTCAATTTGGCTTCTTTTCATGTCTTTAAATGAGGCACAAAAGCCTTCTTTCCAAAACATAATCTCCCAGAGTGGCTGCACCAGACGGTGTCTTGGCCACGTGTAACTCTGCTCTTACACATGGCACTTTAAAGCCAGTTGAGTCACGGTGGTGGAGAACAGCCCTGCTGTTCACTTCTAGACCCAAGAGGATTGGCTCCATGGGAGCATGAGTTCTGTCCTGGCAGTTCCCCTTGGTGTGCAAAAAAATCACATTTAATGCAAATTTTAGTAAATTTCCCACCAGCTAATTTTTTTTCCTAAGAAGAGAATTAAAATAATCCCACCCCAGGCAGGCGGGCTCTCTGACTTGGTGGGCAGCTTCTCCACATAGTCTTCATTTACTCACAGCTTCTGCCTCACTGAGAGATGACACCCCCTTCCAGCCAGCAAACTCACAGCTGCTCTCTGTGTGGCCCTGAACTACAGCTCTTTAATGCCACCTGAGCCAAATTCAGAAAAGCCCAATTTATAAGTAAAACTCAACTTTCAGAATGAAGGTTTTACCCCTTGCTGCTGTTGAATCTGTCCTTGACTCTGATGAAATGAGGTGACTCCTGGGTTCCTAATTCTACCTCATGAGCAGCAGCAGATAGCATTTCTGAGCCCATAGGGGTGGAGATGCTCTGGTATGACAGGGTAGGGTCCAATACAGCCCCCAAATTATCTGAATTGATCAACAGGACAAAGATCGGACAGACCTGAGTTCTACCCCCAGGTCCCCTTCCCTAATTTGCACTGTGGGTTCGGGCTAGTGATAAAACCTTTGTGCCGTCTGTAAAAGGGGCGTGATGATTCCTACCCCTGACTGGGGTTGACTGTGGTGAAGATAAATGAGACAACAGAGCCAAAAGTACTCGGAAACGCAGAGAAGACTGAAAATCCCATAGCCCATATATGAGGTTGAACAGTAAATATCTGTCATCCAAAGGGTAAGCCTGATGGAATAGTTTTGTTCCTGGGAGGTGTTAATTGGAGAAAATGACCCACTAGGTCTTCTCAACCTGGAAGGTGAATAAGTTAGAATCCCAAAATAGCAGAGCTCATTATTGCCTGAAGTCTGATATGCTGGTCTTTCCATCCCAGGCTGAGGTGCCTATCGGACATGCCACCTAATACCTGATTAGAGGCTGTTTTCTTATCGTTCAGTTGGGTCAGTCCTACCTGCCAAGCTATAGCATCCAAGCCAATTCTGGATCCTTTCCTTTCCCCATTCCCCATCCCTAAGCCTCAGGCAGGACACATAGAAAACCTTCAGGTCAGACTTGTTGACCACTCAGGAACTATGTACTGAAATGGACTAGACAATGTGCAGGATCCAATGACACCGCCCCTGCCCTCCAGTAGCTTATAGTCTTCTGGCTGTAGGAGAGAGAGGACCAGTTCTCAGATTACTGCAGGAAAACTCAGAAAGGAATAAAAGCCAGATAAAGGTTATAAACAAAGTCTGGTAGCAGTTCAGAGGAGGGAGTGGTCCCTTCTAGCAGAGTAACAAAGAAACCTTGGTGGAGGTATCATTTGAGCTGTAGTTCTTTAAACCTCACTCTCTACAGGGGCAGTCGGGCTAATGTGGTTATTCTCTAAGCTCAGTCTTGGCCTTCGACATCAGGTTGAGAGACCACTGGGGAATCATTATTCAGAGGCTTCTCCTCTCTCAGTGACCGCCAGCACCTACTCCATCGTATTATGATAGTCAATGGAATAGTAGATTACTTCCCCTGGAAACCTTGGGTGTAAGGATTTTCTCATTTGCAAGCACCAGAAATCAGCCCTGACAAATTTAACCATAACAGATGAATTTAATAGAAGAATAAGGAGGTAGAAGGATGTAGGCAAGATCTAGAGAGAATTTGGCATTTTAACAGCAAGAGATCAGGGAACTTCTCTTTAGATTCCACCTTTACAATGAATCAGCTCCAAAGACTCCTTCTGTCTGTTCTATTACATGTTGTAAATTCCCAAGAGAGAGAATCAGATCACCCCAAGCCCTGCCCTCAGGGCCGAAGCATAGGAGCGCAGTCAAAGAGATGCTTGACTCTGATGCAACCAGCAATAAGATGCTTCCAGAGAAGGGCAGTTTTTGTTTTTTTTTTTTTTAGTGAGGAAGATTAGCCCTGAGCTAACATCCACTGCCAATCCTCCTCTTTTGGCTGAGGAAGATTGGCCCTGAGCTAACATCTGTGCCTATCTTCCTCTACTTTGTATGCAGGGCGTCTGCTTAGATGTGGCTTGATAAGCGGTGCACAGGTCTGTGCCTGGGCTCCAAACCAGCGAACCCCAGGCTGCTGGAGCTGAACTCCGGAACTTAACGGCTACGCCACCAGACCGGCCCCAGAGAAGGGCATTTTTGAGCCAAGCAAACACACAGATTGGTGTCTGATGAGTTTGTGAGAAGTGAAGGCACACATGCCAGTAATTCCAGGCACTTCAAACCCATCCTCAGATGAATTAAAAGTACAGTCATGCATCACTTAACAATAGGATATGTTCTGAGAAATGCATTGTTAGGTGATTTTGTCATTGTGCAAACATCATAGAGTGTATGTACACAAACCTAGATGGTATAGCCTACTACACATCTAGGCTGTATGGTACTAACCTTATGGGACCACCATCGTGTAGTCCATCATTGACTGAAATGTCCTTGTGCAGTGCATGACTGTATGTGGTGTATCAGCTGCAACCAGCTTTTACAGGCTCACTAAAAAAAAGGAAAAAAGTTTTTTAAGTGTCTGGAAACAGAAGCTTGTAATGAAAGAGCTTCCTGAAACATATCTGCAATGTCACTGCCCTGACAACACAATATTCTCTGCTTCTAAAAATTATTTTTGAGAAATCATTACAGATGATGTAACATTACCCCAGGAGAATTCAACATGTAGTTTTATCTACCAAAGTTATTCTTGTCATGTTATATTATTGCTAGAAGAATTCTAGTTTAGGTGGTAAAGTTTGGGTTATTTTGCTTTATGTCTTTAGGAAACTTGAAATGGGTTTTGAGGAAGGGTTTAGATGTGTTTACCATTTTCCTCTGAGGCTTTATATTTTTAATTTAGTTATTGCACAAATGACTTGGAAAATCCATTATCCAGGGACTCTTCTTGAACATCTTGTTCACATTATAATTCCTGAACTCCTCACAGCTTCTTGGGTGTCTGGAAAGGCTGTCTTGGAAGAGAGTCACTCAGATTGCACTTTCCAATGGGCGAGTTCCAACTGAGTGAACTTTTTAAAATCAATGTGCAAATGAGAACTCTGCAGAATGGCTCTCTAGAGTTGAAATATTTAATGGAAGGTTGTCCTTTATCATTTCTTTAAAAGGCTATGAGGCAAGGCCTCTAAGAGATACCTGAACTCTTAAGAAAGGTACCAAGGAGGAGTGTTTACCCTCCCTCTCAGTTGTCTTATGTATAATCATTGGAGAGTCAAGAGTCAGAGACAAGTCATAAGCATTTTATAGACTGAAGGGTGACCCATGACAAAAAGAAGAGCCCATTCTAAAGTACGGAACCCACCCTTCCAACCTCTGCAACACTCTCCCAACCCTCCTCCCCGCAAGGAAGTAGAGTTGTCATTGGACATAGCTCGGGTAGCTTGAATCTTTCACAGTAAGCAGATGTGAATTAACAGTGCCTATTGAGCTCTTATCTTGTCCTAGATGCCACGTTAGTACTACATAAATATTTTCTTATTTAATCCCAGATGTCTCTGGGGTAGTTAGTATCATCATCATTTTACAGATGTGGAATGATGCTGTGATTTGAACCCAGGCAATCTGGCTCCAGAGCCTGTACCCTTCACCACCCTACTATGCTGCTTCCAGAGAGAAAGCACATGCAATTGGTGAGCAAGACACATTCCATAAAGTACATTATGCCTGAGATAGACCTTTCACCAAAGACAGAATCTGACCAGCGGAGAAGGGTGAATGTGCTAGATGGTGGTGACAGTGTGAATGAAGGCAGGAAAGTGCAAGGCAAGTTCAGGAAACATAATAGTCTAATTTGTCTAAGGAGGTGCTGTCCAGTAGAAATGTAATGTGAGTCACATGTGTAATTTTAATTTTCTAATAGCTATATTTTAAAAGTTTTATAAGGTGAAATCAGTTTTAACAAAATATTTTATTTAATCCAATATGTATAAAATATTATCATTTCAACATGTAATCAATTACTAATGAGATACTTTACATTCTTTTTCTTGCCAAGTCTTCGACATCTGGTGTGTATTTTACACTTACAGTGCATCTCAATTCAAATTGGCCATATTTCAAGTGCTCAAAGGCCACATATGGCTAGTGGCTGCCTTATTGGACAGCACAAGTTTAGTGTATTGGTTATATGAGGGCAATAGTGGGTAATAGGACTCCAAATAAAGGCTCAAATGAAGTTTGAGCCTTTATTTGGAGGGCCTTGAATGCAAGTCTGAGACATGTGTAGATAAGTAGATAGGCCAAGGGGAGAGACAGAAGATATCCGAGTATAAGAGTGACATAGTGGGAGTCATCAGAAATATTAATCTAGACGGGGCAGAGGAAACTCAGGATGGGGTGAGGGGAAACCAATTCAGGGACTATAGAATAGTCAAGGTGGAGAAAAGAATGGCCAAGAAGAGTGGCAGTGGGAAAAGAATTAAGGGGCTGGAAGCAAGAGACATTGTAAAGTCAGAATCCACCAGAAACTGCATGTTCAATGGTGGAACAGAGGAAACGTTCATATAGAGCACCTGGTAAATTCTCAAATAATAAATAGTGCATGAAAAAACTGAATAGTTATTAAGAGCTAAGGAGGACAGAGAAGAAAAAGAAAACCCACTCCAGTAGGCTTTGCGGCTTCACAGAGGAACAGGAATTTGAGCTGCATCTTTCAAGTTGAAGATCGTGAACACATGCCCTCAAGAAGCTGATGGCTCTATCAGAAAGCTAGGTTTTCACACCAGAAAATAGGGTAGCAGACTGTAACACAACCCCAAAGGAATAGTACTTGTGTGATTTGATAAGGACACAGCCCCGGACCAGGAATGAAGTCACCTATGTTCTAGCCCAGATCTGCGTCTGATTTGCTATGTAGTTTCAGGAAAGTCATGTCACTTTTCCTAAGTTAAGATTCTCCATCTGCAAAGTGTGGGGTTGGACCAAACCACCTGCTGCAGTGGCCCTTGCACTCTTGACTCCTCGAGTCCAATGAAATCCGTGCTTAAAGGAGTAGTCAAACAATAATCAAAACCACCTGGATTTATTTTTAAGGCACATTCCAAATGTTTCTGATGTAAAACTTAACTCACTGAATGTTCATCTGTACTGACTTCATATTTTAGTTAACATTGAAGTCTCAGCTCCCTCTAGGTAAATGTTGAAGACAAGAGGCCAATAAATGAAGACATACCCAGTAATGAAGTTACCAAATAGATCAATGCATTTGAAAGCATGAAGTTTTAAAATCATTTGAAAAGAGGAAAGGCATTTTTATTTCATTCCAAGATGAAAGCAGGGTTTTATAATTACTGAGCAGCTTTGAAAAGAACAAAGAAATTCTTAAGTCTCTGTTAAATGTAGAACAAGGTCTTATGTAATAAATACAAAAACATTAACATTTTTTTGAACTTAAATAAGGTTATGCTTCCCCTTCCCATTTCAACAAGTTCATTAGGCAAAAAAGCCTTGACCGACCATCTCTCATTTCTCTCTTTTTCCCTCCCTCTGATTTTGTAGTGTTTTAAAAATTCAGCATGTGTAGCTCCATCAATAAACTAATCATCTGTGAAAGATGGGTGGATGTTTGTAGCTTTCTTAAATCAATAATATGGATGGCTTTTCTAAACAATTAGAAGAAAGGGAATAAAAATATTTTATTTCTGCTGTGATGGGCAGAAGGAAAGGTAAAAGCTCCAGCAAGGTGACCAAAGACCCTACCCAGGCTTTAGGGATTCCAGATCAGTGCTCAGTTTCTTCCCTGGCTCTCTTCTCCCTCTGGCCCTGCTCAGCATGTGCGCTTCAGAAGGTGGTCCTGCCCTGGGAACCATTATGCACTCCAAGCTTCTCAAAACCAAGGGGAGGTGAGGAACCTACAGTTGTAAATGGTTATGTAATACCTGCCTTTAAAAGAAGCAAGTGTGTCAATTGAACCATATTTTCCATTTACCTAGGAAGTTTGCTATTTAAAGGAACCTTTCATCCAATCCTTGTGTAGAATGAAGAACTCTTTGATAGCACAAACGTCTCCCAATTGATAGGTTTTAGTAAGCAAAGATTTCCAAATTTTGGGCTTCCTTGAAGGGGGGCACAGAGCCCTCATGATTCTGAAACTCTCCAGTTAACATTATTTTGAAGGTTTATTAACAAGCCAGTGAGCTGGACAAACTGGTTCCTTCTAAGGTCATCTGTGTTATTAAAGTCAGAAGAAAACAAGAAGGGGCCCAAGCCCCACCCTTGAGTACTCAAGAGATATTAGGAACAATTAGGAAGGACTTGATAACGTGGCATCATCCTCTTCAAGGTAATTGGGTTTATCTGAATGCTATTTGCTCTTATTTGTAGATTACCCCCTGTTGCTTGGCTCTGATATAAGGTGCACTGGTGGCTTGGCAATTGGGGCTGACTGGGAAGAGCACTGAGTCAGGGGCCCAGGTAAAATAGCTGATGGGAAGG
The DNA here is from genome assembly GCF_041296265.1 of Equus caballus. Lineage (NCBI taxonomy): Eukaryota > Metazoa > Chordata > Mammalia > Perissodactyla > Equidae > Equus > Equus caballus. The sequence goes on from NC_091698.1 coordinate 66,287,695, forward strand.
AACTCTGAAGGTGGGATGGCCCTTCTGAGTAGTCCCACCTTGAGGCCAAGGGGCCCTGCCTTTATTGTATGCATTGACCAGTCATTGGATGAGGGCTACCCACCAGAGAAGACATGATCTTGGGTAAGGTAGAAATCTTAGGCTGAGAGTAATTCCAGGACAGCAACTCAGCTGAGAGCTTCAGCGGCCCACTCTCCCAGCAGCTGGGGGAATGAGTGCCTCAGTCCTAAAGGGTGATTTTTGGAGGTGCACCACAGCATCCACTACAGGAACTAACCCAACTGCACAGTTTAGCCCTAGAACAGGGTCCCCATCTGTCCCAGGGGGCTCAGTTTGAAAGAACCCAGCAGAGAGATACTAGGTTGAACCTAACCAGACAGCAACTAGGAACCGTTGTGGGTTAACAGTGTCTCCTAAGGGGCAGAGATACAGCAATCAGGATCTGGTGATTGAGATGAAGGGAAGGCAGGGGCTCCACTCCTAGATGGACTCCAGCGAGACCAGGCAGGCTAAAGGATAAGGAATCAAGGCACAAACAAGCACCAGCTTGGTGTGGGGGGAGCAAGGATAATTCAAAGCACTGCAGGTACACTCCTGCCCTCCAAATATTGTTGGGTTCAGTGTAGACAATTCAGAGAGACATGGGGCTTCACCAGAGTCATGACTAATCACAAGATCCCAGAACTAGGGTGAGCACTTAATTCCAATCCTAAGGGGTAGACTGCTTCTACTTCAACTTTAACCCATAACTAGAAGGCTTTGAGGACTTGTAAGTGGGATTCATTAATAGATGGAGGTTCCAGAACTGCTGAAACCAAGGCAGCCTTTCTCATTCCATCTCAGTATTTGTTTCAACATTGTGACGAAAGTACTTGGGCAAGGTGGGATGTGGCCATAATCCAGGTGTCACCTGTGTTACATCATCCATTCACTTAAAAGTCAAAGTTTAAAACTGTAAAAAAACAACTGTGAAAATGTAATAAATATAAGTAGCTGCATGGTTCCACAGCCATAGTCATCCACAGCCATCTCACTCACGATTCAAGAGGCAGAGAGAACTCTCATCCTGCAAGTTCAGCCTCACATCTGCCCAGCAACGCTGGTTTTTTGTCACCATCTGAGATGCAGAATTTGGGAGTGTCACCCTCTTTGGCTGAGCCAGAAAAGGGCTCTGCCGCTCTTTCATTTTTCTTTGCTTTAGGCACAGGTTTCATGCCCTTTCTAGACCCTGAACTGCAGAGCTGCTGAACTGTCCTTGCCTTTGGCCTTTTTTCCCCATTCTCCTTGGGGTCTGCTCTCTAGCAAATGATATTGACTAGACCTCTCCACATGAGTTCACAAAATCCTTGGAATACATGTGTGCCTAACTTCAAAAACCAAAAGGAAGAAAAGAAGGGAGGAGCAGGGGAAGAAGAGAGGGAAGGAGGAACTCAACACATCAGAATAAAACTTTTTTCTCTTCTATTTGCCTCTCAGGTACAGAGAGCTAAGTTGATCATGCTTCATTCAAGTAATATTATCATTGGCCCATTCAATGTCCTTCTCTGTTTTTAGTTATTTATTTTATCCCCTTCTCCCACTTCCTTCTGATTCACCATAAGCAGCCATCCTAATGTATGTTTATATGTTTTCCTTTAAAATGTCTAATGTTTAGTGTGCACGTATTTTAATTCTGCATGTGGTATTTAATATATATCATTAATTTCTTACTTGTTTCTCAGAACTATGATTCTAAGATCCACGCATGCTGCTCTGTGTGCCTTTAGACTCTTGCCTCTAACTGCTGACCTACTAGTTAAGTGTTTACCATCCACATTTACCATTGCCTCACTCAGGTTGCCTCCCAGGTTGCCTCCAATCCCCCCTGATGCCACAATGCTGTGAAGAAAATCCTTTTGTACAGCTTCCCTTAAGTATCAGTGTGAGAATTTCTCTGGGATATATACACAGGAGTAGAACAGCAGGGTTATTGAGAGAATGTTCACATTGCTAAAAGTTTCTAGCTTCATGGAAAGAACCATAAAAGCATCCATCAGAGAAGGAAGCACCTTCAAAGGTAGTACATTCAAATCATTATTAGCAAATCACAGGCCACATGAACAAACAAGTATAAATACAGGAAATAGACACTTCAATGCTTAGAAACTGCTGCCAACTGAAGATGAATCAGAAATGAAGCCGTCTCTAAAATAAAAATATAAGTCAGTTAGTGGGAAAAACAGTTTTGGATTCATAGAAACACATTCTCCACATCACTTCATGAGAATACGTCTGTTATGAAAAGTTCAGTGCACCTGCTTCACCCCACCACTCTCCATTCTGTGGCTCCCAGACCTTTCTTGCCCCAACTACATCCACAAAGCTACCTGCTGTTCGCTCAGTGGCTCTTTTATGATGAGGACTCTATTTTTACTCTCATCACACTGCCTTTCTTGCTCTGCAGCATCAACATCAACTCTGCAAAATTTCATCTTGCACCAGGGCTGTTCTGTAGTCATTGGGGACAGCCAGTGCATGATCTACAGCTTCTCTCACTTCCATCCAACCTTTGCTCCTCATCCCTCATCCCGACATCAATCAAAAGCTCAGGCAACCTCCCTGGTCAAATCTGAGCCAAACTGCTCCCCGGGGAGCCACAGTGTGCTCCCTTTTGGAGAAGGAGGCTGCCTGCTGAGAGACTCCAGCTTCCGGGCTCCATTTGCATGAATAAACAGCTCTGAAGGGTTCAGTTGAAGCTTTTATGTAAACACTCTCCAAAATATGTTCTGCACTGCATTATCCCCAGCAATAAAGATTCTGGAATCAGAATTTGGCTGTCAGTTTTATTGATGTTGCATGGGGTACAGTAGAATACGGCTTTCTCTTCTGGAAATTTATTGACTTGGCAGTGCAGAGAGCAATAAAACTGTGTTTTTAATCAGTAAGCCAAGCAGACATGATTCCAGAAGAAATATAGGAAGCAAACAGGCCATCATAAGAAGATTTCTCCCCCAACTGTCCCTGTTCTTCTCAGATGCCCTGTTAAATAAGTTTGGGTGTTGAACGATATGCTTGGTAGGCCTGTCTTCAGGAATAGAATCAGAGGACCAAGTTTGGATTACTTCCTCCAGGTTATACCATCGCTAAGAGACTATTCAGTGAAAGCAATTTTCTGAAATGAAATTTCTCTGCATTAGCCCCTAGAGAGGAACTGTGATAAGCTGCTTTGCACGAGGAACAGAGAGAATGAGACATGACTCCTCTCAAGAGAAGAAAGGTTACAATGCCTGTCCCTCCACCTTGCTCACTGAGAGAGGAGGTTACCTGGATATATATCCAAAGGAAATGACTTCACTATCTCAAAGAGACGTCTGCACTCCCATAATCATTTCTCCATTATTCACAATAGCCAAGATATGAAAATAACCTAAATGTCCTTCGACAGATGAATGGATAAAGAGAATATATGTATATTGTATATGCATATGTACAATGGAATATTTTTCAGGCATAAAGGAAGGAAATCCTGCCATTTTCACAGCATGGATGAACCTGGAGGGTATTATGCTAAGTGAAATAAGCCAAACAGAGAAAGACAAATACTGTATGGTATCACCTATGCGTGGAATCTTAAAAAAAAAATCAAGATTTCATAGAAACAAAGAATAGAATGGTGGTTGCCAGGGACTGGGGAGAGGGGAAAATGTGGAGATGCAGGTCAAAGGGTACAAACTTTCAGTTATAAGAAGAATAAGTTCTGAAGATCTAATGTACAGCATGGTAACTATAGTTAATTATACGGTATTGTATACTTGAAAGTGGCTGAGAGTAGATCTTAAGCATTCTCACCACAAAAAAAAAAAAAAAAAGAATTAACTATGTGAGGTTATGGATGTGTTAATTATCTTGATCTTGGTAATCATTCCACAATGTATGTATATATCAAATCATCAAGTTGTACACTTTAAATATACACAATTATATTTGTCAATTATTGGAAAAGTTGGAAAAAAGGAGAAAAGAGAGAGAGAATAAGTTAGGAATCACATGCTAGGTAAACATTTGAACTCAGTCTGCTTGGTCCTGTTACCTTGTCCAGGTTACTAAATCTCTCTGTGATCCCGCTTCTTCTGCTATCAAAGGAAAATACCCACCTCTCACCATTGTTAAGCGGATAAATTAAAGTTAGAAGTGAGTATGCATAACTCACACAGCACTTTACACCAGTGGCAAGTCCCATTCGGGACTGTAGAACATCTGACTGATGCAAATCTGCTCATGATGGAGGAAGTGTTCTTTCCCAGCAGCTAAGGCAGTCTCTGTTGCATAGACACATGAAAGCAAATCTCCCACCTCTGTTCTCATATTCCTGATATTCACTTCCCACCTGCAATGTCCTCATCCACTCCCCTCCTCTCTGCCAGTCCTTGGGCCAAAACTTTGAACCACTGTAGTTGCTTGATAAATGTTGGTTGAACATTCCTCCCTGCCTCGCAGATGTTTTCTCCTGAGTTATCTTAACCCCAGGTTCCATTAGCACTCATATATCATCCTGTTCTGGTTTTGCTATTGCTGAGTAATGGCTCTTCTCTCAACTCTTATGTAATGCCTAAGTTTTATCTCAATCCTAGAACACTTAGATTGTTCCTCTGGATACAAGCTAGTGCCTGTAGGAAACGCTCTATAGATGTTCCCCCAAAATGGCATGAGATGTCCACGTGATTTAACCTTAGGAGCAAGTGGTCTGTTTGGGATAATATTGAAATAGGGGAAGGTGATATAGATCAAAATAGGAGCATGTTCTTAGTGAATCTTTCCTTTCCTGCCTGCCAGGTTTCCAATTGTATTTTCACCATTCATTTCTCCATTCTACCCAAAATAGCTTCTTTCCCATCCTCTCAATCAAGCCTATAGGGCCACTCTAGAACTATGTATTAACTATTTACTTGGTGCCAATCCCTGTCTTTTACGTAGGTTATCTTGATTAATTGTAACAACCCTATGAAATAGGAATTATCATTTCAATTTTATGGATGAATAAACTGAAACAGAGGGCTTAAATACCATGTTCAAGGTCACATAGCCAGGCAGTGGGAGAGTGGGGATTTGAACCCGGGTGTGTCTGATCACAAAGTTCAGGATCTTAAAGACAAAATTACACACTCTTTGATAAATACCAAGAATGTCAGAGCACATCTCTTTATTGATATGTTAGAATTCTCAGCCTGAATCCAGTTGTTGGGAACTCTGTAGATCACATACATACAAACACAAAGACACACACACACACACACACACACACACACACACACACACACACATTTTATTCATAAACTTAAAAGGCACCTAATCTTAAATCTTAAACTCTTAGCTTTCCTTTTTTTCTTTTCTAGATCACTCACCTATCTTCCTATCAAAGTAATCCCATCTCAAGCTTTCAGAGGACTTGATGAAGTTGTAAAAATGTAAGTAAAATACTGCATATCAAAAGACATTCATAATTGGAATAATAAAATTTTTCCTAAGAGAAAATGTAGTTGAAAGAGGATAATTTTTCTAGAAGAGAAATTGTGATTAGGAAACCCTAGTATTTTTATCTTTTTAATACAAATAATATCTAGGGACCTTTGAAGAAAACGTATGATTTTCAAGAGTCATTAAAATCCAGATAATTAACTTTGCTTCAATGAACTGAATGCATTTGGATAAGTGATGATAAACTTCTCAAGTAGAAAAGAAGACAGATTCCAATCATAAAGATTCTCCTTCTGCCAGAGCAGCTATTCCCTCGTGTCATATTCTTAGATAACACCCACATAGAAGAAAATGTGTTGGAAGTTTATTGTGCATCAAAAGATAATCTTTGTATCTAAAATATAGTAATTGTATGATGAAAACACAGTATTTCTAGCCATATTGATAAAAGGCATTTATCAAAAGTGTAAAGCAGCCTGATCATGCAGTGTGATCTCACACTGTGTCAGAGGTAGCGTCAATCCTTTGTCCCTGGGTCTCAGCTTCTGGGGCACAAGACCTCATACACAGAGATAGAACTTTCTCAGGAGTCCAGGATTCCAGCATCCTCCTTAATGTTAGTCCTAGTCAAAGAACCTTAGAGGCCATTTACTTCCCAGAGAGCATCTCTTGATCTTAACAATCCACTGGGCTTTCTAAGTAGATTTGCATGTGTAAAGAAGATGCTATACCCATCAATCCTAGCTCCTTCGGGAACCTCTGACTGCTCTTTAGGGTATTAGCAAGAATCGAGGTATTTTTGTAAATTCCTCAAAAAGTAATGCATATTATAGGAAATTCACTGCAGGTTTACAGAAATGTCAGTTTGCTTGAGCCTAACCCTTACTCTTCTGCTCTCAAGTTTAAATGCTGAGTTTTGATCATTTGATCATTTGATGCACTTTTAATGCATTAAGACCTCCTGGTTAGAAAAGCAACCACAGTTAAATAAGCAAACCATTAGGTAGAAATAAGATGAATCAGCCCAGAAACAATCCATTACTGTGTCGTTCGTGAAAGACATTAACTGCCTTAGGCTCAGCCTTTCTGTGGGCTAACCTCTCATCAAGTCTGAAGCCTTCAGTGAAAGTTAACCTTAGAAATACGCAAATGTACAATTTGTGAATTGGAGACTTCTTTCTCAGTTGGCAGCAAATGGTAGCTTATGTTGAGGTTTTAGGGTAACATTGACATTACCTACATTCGTAGGAATGGTACATGGCAAAGCTAGTGTCTTTACTTTTGTGTCTTTTTTAAAAAATTCATTCATTCATTAATCTATTCATTCATTCATACCCTATGTGCCAGGCAATATGAAGCCACCAGGGATTCAGAAGAGAATACGACATACTCTTTGTCCTCAATTTGCTAACAAAGTGAGACAAACAGTCATAAGAAGTAGACAGTTACAACCCAAGAAGGACACTACGTGCAGAAGTTCACCACCTTGCAATTGCCTCAGAACAGGATTTTAGGAAAAGGGTAAAACGTTATGAAACAATGAATTCAACCCAAATTAAAACCTCCTTAGAGTGATGGAGTTGGGAACCCAGACATCCTGATCCTTGTCCTGTACCTTCCTATTAACACTGTTTGCCCCTCCTCTCAGAGCCTCAATTTCTAAAGCTGTACAACAAGGGGATCTGACGAGTTTTTCTCAAAGGTCCTGTCCACTTCTAAGAATCTGTGACTCTGAGTCATAGATAAGCAAGAAGAAAACCTGTCACATTAACAGAGGTTACTGAAACTTGCATTTCAACTGCACCTGAGCTGTACGTGTCCATCTGTGCTCCTAAAGGGAGACGTTAGCACTGTATCATGCAGGACAATTTAAGGCATCCCTGCTCTTTTTTAAAAGGACACACTGGAGTCCCCAGTTGTTGGGTCACACACAAAGCTTATGACCATGCAGACACCATCATTTCTTTCATGTTTCTCCTTTTTTTTTTCTTTTCTCTCCCCTAGTGAAATCTCTCAGAGTGATTCCCTGGAAAAGATAGAAGCTAATGCCTTTGACAACCTCCTCAATTTGTCTGAAATGTAAGCATCAGCTAACAGATAGTTTATTGCTGTACACTATTACCTCGCTGGCTGGAGCCCACTCAATATTTGTATTCAAGCATCCACTGCTAGGAATCCAAGAGGAAAAGACTACAGCAATTACTAGGTCTGAGCAGGCACTAATTTCTCTCACTGCAGTGGCCTGAAGGTTGCCATGGTGACAACTGCTTCTCCCTGGGAGCTGTATAAACTCTGAAACATCACAACACAAAGTTGGAAATTAAAATTGACATTGTGGAGTCCTGCCAAGTAGCTCTTACCTTATGGAAGGAAGGGTATGCAGTACTTGAGATGGTGGGAAAATTTGGAAAAGAACTTAAAGGTCATTAATTAGTTCTTTGGGGGGTGTTTGGGGATATTCATTTATTCAGTAAATGGTTCTTGAACACTGCCATGTAAAAGCCCTGTGTTGGGCATGTGTATGTTGGGTTTGTTTTTGTTATTGTGATGTTTTGGAATTGATATTTAATCCTTTCTCCAATTTACAAAAAGGATGGGAAAAGATTGGCTTAATTCAGTTTTCAAATGATGAACTGATGGCCCAAAGAGGTTAGCTGATTTGCCTGATGTAACACAGCAAGTTAGCACCAGAGCTGGGGCTGTAAATCAGGTCATGTGACTCCTAAACCTGGCATTTTACTGATGCCTTGTTTGGCCCAAACCTTTGGCCAAACATTTATTGTTTGGCATTTATTTCCTCTAGGTTATGTCTTCTAATCCTTATAGCCACCTTGCAACTTGGGGTAATTATTCCTTTTGTTAAGGGGAAGGAATGCAGGGTCAGAGACCTCAGTAACTTGACCAATGTGTCACCTTAGACAATAACAGGGCCAGGATTCAACCCTGGCCTGTCTTTCTTCAAAGCTTGTGCATTTTACACTATACCACAAGGCCTCCCTATGAGTGGTCCCCTTAGCAATTATCTAAAGAGAACAATTAATTGATAAGTATGTGAGTACCCGCCACACATCCAACCAAGGGCCAAGTGCTACTGGAATACAAAGAAGGTAAAACACAACTCTCCCGGAAATGACAGCATAGCCAGGGAGGTGAGACTAACTCACCAAACGATTATAAGGAAATCCAAAATAATGGGTATTTCAGTGCAAAAGGTATAGCCAGGACTTGGCTGTGAAGTAGAATTTCATGGTGGGGGTGGGGAGGGGGGATGGGAATCATTACCATTATAGATGATAGCCTTATCCCAGACCTGGAAATCTGCAGTTTTAACAGACTTCCCAGGTGATGCTGAAGTATAGCTTATAGTGAGAAGCACAGAGTAGCTTAAGATAAATAAAGCTGCTCATGATGAAAAGTAACATTTATCGACAGAAAGAAAAATGAAGTGCTCTATGGGAAAGTTTATGCACTTTTCCCAAGGAGGGTCCTGAGACTAGGATGTTAGCTCCACACAGGCTCTTTTGCTTTGTTCACAGCTATTTCCCCAGCACCTGGAACAGGGCCTGGCACATGTAGGTGCTCAATAAATGTTTGCTGAATGAATGAATGTATGACTGAATGGTCTAAGGTCAGATCCCAAAAGATCCTTAAGAGATAAAATTCCCTTCCCTCTCTTCCATATAATGCCTTACATGGCCCATGAGTGCTTGACTCACTTGTAAAAATAATTGCCACAAAACATCATTCACCTCTAAAGAATCACAAGGACATAAAAGATGGAAATAGCAGCAGTGGTGGATAACTGTGGTAAGGTGAAACGATCACAGACTTGGAGTCAGAAAACTTGAGTTCACCTCCAGGTTCTGCTACTTCTCATCTGTATGACTAGAGACAAATCATTCAACTTCCTGATTTCATCAACTATAATAATACCTGCTAACATTGATTGAAGCCTTACCATGAACGAAACACACATTTACTCCTCAAAAACCACCCTATGAGGACATTGAGCTTTAAGTAATATATCCAAAGTCATACAATTAGTAAAACCAGGATGTAAAGTCAAGCTGACTTCAGAGTCCGTCCACCGAATCAATACAATATATTTTCTATGTAGAACAAGAGTGATTATCATTTCCTCAGGGGTTGTTGCATGTGTTAAGAAAGCTAAAGGCACTTCCTGGCCTTTTATTGAATCCAAAGTAGACAGCACTTGGCAACTGTGGCTACTTCTGAAAGGGTGAAAGTCACTGGGGGAACTGGGGAGAAGGGCAGTGAGACCACTGTGGTATTATAGCTATAATTTTATACTTTGCAAAGCCCTGCCTTGTATATCATCTCTACCTATTCTATTACTCATTACCTAACAACCTGTGAGGTAGGAAGAGTGTGTATTATTATTCTGATTTTACAGCATGGAAAACTAGCTCAGGGAAGATACAAGGCTGGCCATCATCATACAACAAATTATCTACAGAATGAGCATAAAATCACCCAAATCCAAGCCCCTGGACTCTGCCCTGGCTGTTCCATAGACTGGGTACCCATCTGGGTAATTGGTCAGTGTGGCTGCTAGCCCAGTATGAAGAGAACCAGTTTGTCTACAAGGGGCAGTAGCTAATTTGCTCATCTCTCCTGGCAGTGGAATTTCCCATCACCCCCAGCGTGCAGGCTCCATGGTGGGGCAGGACCTACTCGGCCAGGAGCCCTGGACACTGATGTTCCTCGAGGTACAGGGGTGTATAACAGACTCCCACCTTTGATGCTTACACCTGCCTCAGCAGGAGGTTGAGAGCAGAGCTTCCTAGAAATAGCCAACTGGCTCTTACCATGCCATTTCCACCCCCAGGGTCTCAGGAGCTCCTCTCAAGCATATTAAAGTGACTTGATTTTGTTGATGCTATTTTCAGCCAGCATCCTCTGGTGACCATGATCTCATGTATTCCAAATAAAACATATCTAGTAAACTGCTGCCTTTTTTTTTTTCTCTTTACAGACTGATCCAGAACACCAAAAACCTAGTGTACATCGAGCCTGGAGCATTTACAAATCTCCCCCGGTTAAAATACCTGTGAGGAATTTTTCTTTTTAAGCAACTGGGGATGGAAAGATGGGCATGTGATGAAAAGCAAAACAATAAAAAGGCTGAGAAGAATTTTTAACTATATACTTAGCATTATTTGCATGTGCGTCTTCAGCCTTCTGATTTAATCAGCAGTTCTTGTCAGCCACCATGCTGGGTGCTTTCATATATGTGTAAGTGGTTCCCAACATTTCTCTGTCTCAAACACCCAAGAAGAATGTCTCCCCTTTGCAGTGATTTTCAAAGCTGGTGGTGGGAAGGCGGGGGGTGGGGGGGGTGACACTTTAAAGTCTCTAAGGTGAGGTGGTGATATGGGCAGAGTGTGGGTGAAAGTGAGAGAAGCAATTCTGATTGGTCCCCATCCCTGGTTGAGAATGACTGATCTTCTGTATCTCAGTTGTTTATTCACTTATTAAGTGAAAACTTTTTAAGCATTGCCTTGAGGTAGGCACTATGCCACATAAACTAAATCATTATTTTCTATTTCCCATTAAATGTAAGTCCACTAGTTAGAATTATACGTTGAGTACCACTGTAGCCCAGCGGATTCATTGCCTTGCCAGCAATACCAAAATTCCTGAAACGTGATAGAATCTATAAATTTATCACCGTGGATCTTCTCACATACCAACCAGTCACTTTTTCACACAGAAAAATTTAAATCTCTCTAACATAGATGTCCTCTCTCTCTTCTTCCTGATAAATTAAATTTCATAAGATCCCCAGAGGATGTAAAGTCCACAACCCCCATCACCTCCAAAAAGAAAAAAATGGAGGGGAAGTGGGGTCATCTTCTCTCTGGTGTTCCACGTGATCCGTGCAGTCTTGCCCTGGGGCCTCCTACAGGAGGTGCTGCTGGAACTAGCAGAGCTCCAATTCCTAACCCAGGGGCTGTGCTTTTCCAAATCTCTAAGGGGTCCATGGGACACATAAGCATCTGCAGCATCAACCACTTTGGAAAAACATAAGAAAATCCCAGAACAAAATGTGACTACTGCAACCCCTTGTTTTCTAAGAATCCTTGTCTTTATTAAATAGTATTTTCACCAAAAAAAAGGGATATTCTCCCAACCCCAGTATGCATTGCCGTTTAAGCCCACACTGCTACCACCAGCCACAGGCAGGGCAAGGATCAGTGTGACTGGGGTAACAGGTAAGTAGGAGAACCAGATAGAGCCCAAAGAGAAACCTGGCTTCCTTTCAGTGTCACCAGTGCCAGCAGTTCACATCAGTTGTCCAGAGTCCATGACTGGTGAATTTAAAACTCATTTGGGGGTAAGCCAGATGCTGGGACTCCTCTAAGGAGTCCTGTTCTTGTGTAATAAAATATCCTTCAATTTAACCTATCACTGAAGCCTCTCTCTTCTTTGAAGTTTGAATAAAAGGTAGGAGGAAAAGAAGAGCCTGGAGTAGCTCCAATAACCCAAAGAATGTTTAACGATTTCAGTGAGATACCTGGAAGAACTTCCTGAGTCGCAACGTAGCTAAATAAAGGAAGATTTTTAATGATGAAGGATATGGATTTCTCACAGGGAGATTAATCTTCCTGAAGTGTTTGAGTTAAAACGTGTTCCAAAGTAGAGGGATGCTTTCTAGAACTATCAAGAGCATGGAATAAACTAATTACCAAAAGGAAATGGAATGCGATACAATAGGAAAATGCAACTGATACAATAGGAAAAGACAGGCTGGAAATACAAACATAAATGAAAAAGACCTAAAAGTTTGGTCCCAGCCCCTAGATCTCTAAATAGGTGTCATTAGAGCAACTTCTCCGTAGTGTTAGGGGTTTTTAAATTCTAGCAATCTTTAACAGCTAAAATTGTTACTGATAAAGCCAAACTCAATATTTTTTAATTTAATGTGAAAATGGTATTTGTAAAGTGCCTTTCTACTGCCTTTATCTTTATGCCTTAATAACAATCACTTTTACTCACTCTCTGCCCACATCCCCACCCTGCCCCAAATAACAGAAGCATCTGTAACACAGGCATCCGAAAGCTTCCAGATGTTACCAAGATCTTCTCCTCTGAAATTAATTTCATTCTGTAAGTACCAGGCTGATTGGTATGCATAACAGTTTCCTATTTGCAGCTAAAATTTGGAAAGTAAATATTTCTCATTTCATTCCTCAAGGGAAATTTGCGATAACTTACACATAACCACCATACCAGGAAATGCTTTTCAAGGGATGAATAACGAATCCATAACACTGTGAGTAAACTCCCAAATTCCCATTCTGCCATACAGCCTCCTGCTATTCTTATTTCTAACTCGAGGTGAGCTCTTCCTCATCTTTTACCACATTCCTCATTTGCTGGTGACATTCTTTTTGACCTAAAATGTCAAGGGTGAGAGGAGTTGTGTGGGATCACAGCTGGGTCATATGTTCACTTGACAACCAACCAACCCATTCAGTTTAAAATTAATCAAATGGGCCCTGAGGATTTACAGTGACTGAATTTCCAACTGATGAAATTGTTCACTACATCAATGGAATGCTTTGAAGCTGGGAAGAGACAGCCCAGAGGGGATTGGCTGCCCTGGTTAAAAAAGAGCTTAGAAATTTCAAGTTTCAGTGAGAAGAGTTTGGAAGGATATTCTCCAAGTAGGTAGAGTAGTTGATCAATGGACTCTGCTCTCTGTCTTTCTTTCTCTGATTTTTCATCTACCTCCTGGGACCTGATCACTTTGTTTCTGAAGCAACAGCATCTGTGCCCATTCCCTACATCCCTTAATACTTGAAAATAATGTCTTTTTATTTGACAATCACTCATCAGGTTACCAGGCTCACAGGCCCCATCCCTTTCATGCTCTTTCCTAAGACCTTGCTTTTCAAAATATGGTCCATGGACAAGCATCTACAGCATCTTCTGAGAGCTGATTAGAAATACAGACTCTTAGGCCCATCCCAGACCTCCTGACTTAGAATCCGCATTTTTCACAAGTTCCCAAGGATTTACATGCACATTAAAGTTTGAGGGGCATTGTACTAAGATAACCCAACTCATTCTCTTCACTGTACACCTGCTGACCTCCTTCCCTCTGGGATCCCTGCCATCTTCACATGGGGCACCTTCCTTTGCCCCACCCTTCAGAAGTAGCACTCTGGGCACCATGTCTCATTTACATCCAAAGTCCAGTGACCCATATTCAATTCTGCTCCCCACATCCATATTCTTCTCACTCTTTCTGCTTTGGTTATAGCCTATGGCAGGATCGTGATGAGGCAATAAATAAGTTTAAATGCCCTTAAAGAAGAAAGAGAGAGCATGGATTGGATAACCCTGAAATGAGGAGGTAGCTGTGAAGCAAGAGAAGAGACCATCTCAGAGGACCCTTTTATATCAATGGATTCTAAAAATTGGTGTCAATTGTATGCTGCATTTGTATAGTACTTTTACTTTCTAGGTATAATTCAACACACATAATTGTCATATTACAAAGCTATTGCCAATGTAGCCCCAGCTCAGAGTGTTACAATCAAAAGAATATAGAGCAATAAACAAAAATAACTTCAAAATAACTCAAATTCTTTACTTGCAACTCTTGAACACCAGGAAGGAGACTTTAGATCCTAGAAAGACTTCTCTATGGTCTTTCTACTCTTCCACTTCCCTCACACTCTACAGTCTTCCAGCTGTTTATAAAGTGTTTCCAACTCACCATTGCGTATGGATCTGGAACTACTCATTCAACATGTCCCCTGTCAGAAACAGGGTATTTACAGAGCAAACGCTGAGTGGAGAGGTACAGCAGGCCTTAGGATCCGAGGTCTTCCCATGCCTTTATTGAAAACACAAAAGACATAGAAGATCCATGTCCCGGCTCATAATCTCAATGTGGGAAAACCTGAAATAATGAAAGAATAATATAAACCAGTAGATATCCACTGTAAGAGTTTGTGGTTCACAGAAATGAGAGTCTTAGAGAAGTCCTCTTGGGCTGGAGAAGTCAGAGGAGGCTGCATAGTGGAGCTGAGACTTGAGTTAGACCTCATAGAACCAGTAACATTTGTACGGGTAAATGTGAGAATAGCAGCTCTTATTCATAAAGCACTTCCTAAGTACCTGCACTGTTTTTAAGTACTTTTTTAAAAAAACTCATTTAAATCTCACAGCAACCCTATGAGGCAGGGACTCTCAGCCCTATTTTTAGATGAGGAAACCAAGGCACTGAGATGTTAAGTAATTTGCCCAAGGTCAAGATTTAGACCCAGACAGTTAGGCTCCAGAGTCATGGTCTTAACCATTTGTGGAACCACATATCCAGAAAAGGGGACTGTAATCCAAGTGAACACGAGCAAAAGCATAGGCTATGGGAAGGAGGAAACAGGATGAAGCACACTCAATGGGAGGAAACATCTTGTTTAAGGATTTGGAACTATGTTTAGATAAATGGCAGGGGTGGAAGGGACACTGGATTGCAGAGGGCCTTGAATGCTGGCATAAGGGGCTAAAGGCTCAGAAGTAACTCTTTATTCAAAGATCACAGAGACTTTGATTGAAGACTCTCTTTGATTTGACCTAACCCTAAAAATAATCAGGAACCAATAGGTACTCCTCCCAGGTAAATGTACAGTGGTGGGAGTGGAGTGGAAAAGGAATGAAAGGGCAGAAGACATGAAGATCAATAAGAAAACAAATGTTGGGAATAATCCATAGGGGTCTATGACCTCACAAGACTGGGCCACCCCAGCAAACTCAAGGAGCAACCAAAGAGTCCTTCTCATACATCACATTTCAGCATGCGCACACAAGAACTGCACAATATTTTTATTATGGTGCCATTAACTTATGTTAGTTATGATTTTAAGACGAGTAATGCCTACCAGCAGGGCATAATTGCCCCACCTCTGACGTTAATGAGGATTGTGGATCCATCTCTCCCAGAGAGCCTGTGGGGCCTTGTGCTTCCATCTCTCTCCTTACTCTCAGCCCTACATCTGGAAAGGGAGTGACTAGTCATTTGCTTGGCACTTGTTCTCAGCTGAATGGGCCCTTCTATAAGCAGGATCTGTGGAGCACCCCGCTGGAAAAAGGGTACTACACTTAAAGAGGAAAGCCTTATTTTCTCAGCTATAAAGTTCAACTCTCTAATTAGAAAATAATGAAAGCAAGCTTTCTCTTTTCATTATTAGCAGCATTTGAGATTTGGCTTTTTGTGGAATCTTTCCTGCCCTCCCCCCACTCAGATCTTTACCAACTGTGAGTTGATTTAATGAAAACAAAACACTTCACTTGATGCTGGAGAAGTTCCATGGGGCTAATGCTAACACTATGCATTAGGCTCTTATGTCCCTTTATAGCCACTTCAGCTTTTCATTAACTCTCCTCAAGAGGCCACCTTGAAATGTACCCCTGAGCAAGCAGGATTTGGCTGCACCACCTTTAAAATATTCTAATGACTGGTCATACCATTCTCAAAAAAGAGACAACCTTGATTCATGTCTGAACTCCACAAAGAGAAGGAAAGGTCATAGCAAGTAATTCTTAAGACACTTCAGAGAAGGGATGCTTGGCAAAGGATGACAAGATTCCAGACTGTACCTGTGACAACCCACAGTGGAGAGACTGCTGGGCATTGAAATAGAAAGCATAGGTTCTAGTCCTGGCTCTGCATCTAAGCAGCCTTAGTCAAGTCACGCCACCTTAACATGGCTCGATCTCTGTCTATCCAACGGGATTATTAATAACTCCTTGTGCAAATTCAATCACATTGTGTCAACTACACCGTACTGTGACAATTGAAAGTTAATATTCAGGAAGCCAGTTGTTTTAGACCGTCCTGAAAACCTCATGTCTCATCATCTTTTTAAATATTTTTTATTTTGAAATTTTTAACTGACAAATGGAGTCACTTTCCATTTGTCTTTACAACACTGACAAATGGAAAGAACAGTACTATGAATACTCCTATACACCTTACCTAGATTCACCAACTATTAATAGCTTGCCCCACCCACTCCATCTCTATATATTTAAGTACATACAATACATTTCCTTTTGCCAAACCATCCAAAAGAAGTTTATAGACATCATGACACTTCATACCTAAATACTTCAGCATGTATCTCCCCAAAACTGGGACATTCTATATAACTACAACACCATTACACCTAAGAAAATCAACATGAATTCAATGATATCATCCAACCTACAGTCCACATTCAAATGAAGATGTCTTTTACAGTTTTTTTTTTAAAACTCAGAATCTAATCAAAGTTTATGCTTTGCATTTTTGCTATTATGTCCCTTAGTCCTCCCAACCTCACCTCCCACCCCACCCCTCAAAGAACTGCCCCCCTGCCTTCCTCTGTTCTGTATGATATTAATTCCTTTGAGGAGCCCAGGCCAGTTGTGCGGATTCATCTGACTGTATTGTCATGATTAGATTCAGGTCAACATTTCTGCAAGAACACTACAAAGGGGATGTTATGTCTTTCCCCTGCATCAAACCAAGAGACACATCATGCCATACTGTCCCACGCCTTGGCCATTTGATCAAGGTGGTGACTTCCAGACCTCTTCATCGTAAGGCACATTATTCCCATTGTCATAAATAAGTAAACCATGGTGGGATACTCTGAGTTCATGTGACTATCGTGTCTGCCAACAGCCTTTCATCCAATGGTTTCGGCATCCATTAATTTTCAACTATTACATAGGGAGTTTCAAAATAGCTTTAAATTTTATCATTCCTCTACATTTGTTAGCCAGAACTCTTCCATAAAAAAGAGGTTTCCTTTCCTTTCCCCCTTTTCTTCTCTGTCTTGTTCTGTTTTTAAGTATTACAATGGAATGTGCAGTTTTCAGAAATTTTATTCAATATATTATAATCCATTGCTGTCATCATCTTTTGGATGCCTGTCACCTTTTTATTATTACATATAGTAAGTCATATAAGTTGACATGAACTTGGCTGTGGTGGAGGAAAACATAAAAACTCAGTGCTGCTAAAAGGCAGGAGACATGCCTGTATCAGAGAGAGGGATCTGCCATAGACTGTAAGCCCCACAGAAATGGGGGAATTCTAATGAACATTCAAAACTAGTAGTGACCAACATCACTACTAGATGCAGCATCATGGCAGCATCTAGTAGTGACCAGTCACAGCTATCCATACAACCACTGCCAGGGCACCCACTAAAGACGTGTCTTCATACATGAGGAAGTACTCATATAAAAGGACTTCAGCAAAGTACCAATGGTGAATTTAGGATCCCTCTTCTTTATGAGGGTTTTCGTATGGTCGTTTGATAAAAATTTGCTAATAGATTTCCACCACAGGGCATATTTTCTAAAATAGGATGCTTCACCCTTCAGCAATGGGGCCCACTTTTTGAGACCCTGAGGATCTGTAAACATAAATTAAGTTTTTTTCTTTGAAATCATCCAAAAACTAGGTGGCTACATGATCCAAGAGGGAACTATGGGAGAATGTCTAATACTGTTACTATAACCCTAGAAATGCTGTTAGAGCCCCAGGAGTATTTGGAGTTTGTTATAAGGCAGCATTCAGAATTAGAGTATCATCTGTGATTAGGTTCTAAAGCTTGAATCTTATTTTGAATAAAAAGATGCCATTCTCTCTGAGTCACGATTACTGACATTTGAATAGAGAACCTAGACAATGCTTTAAAGTAAAGTACAGCTATTGTAATAGAGGAGAGAGGGGGAAAATTCATTTCTATGCTTGTGACAGCATCCTCAAGGCAAAAGAAGTCCTCCTTATTTAATTCTGACCTGCGATGTTTTGGAAAAAGTTATCTGAAGTGACTCTCCAGATGTTTTAAAGGGCATTTAAAGTATTGTGCAGGCTTAACAGCATGATGTCTCCTACTCGCATTTGTAATTTCTCTAAAGTAAGTAAGGCACTCTTTTAATCAAAATAAGGCAGTACATTTTACTGTGTGTGACTGGTAAGAACAGAGATGAAGAGCAATATCTGAAAAGGAAACAACAAGCCACATTCTTTGGAAAGTTGGGACAAGCAGGACCTGGGCTATTCAAAAAAAAAAAAAGACATGAGAAATCTCCAAATGCAAAATGTCAGTGTTGCCAACACAGACCGAAGGTGGTTGAGGGCCTTGGTGGGAGCAGCCCAGGCCACTGAACCAACCTGCTCCACCAGAGAAAAGAAAGGCCCCGACTGCAGTGGAGGAGAACAAGAGTTCAGTTAAACAGGTGGCTGCCTTTCATGGAAATCCTGTCTGGAGCATAGAAAGGGAGACTCTTGACCTCTGTTCTGGTCAGAGAGCTGAAGGCCACTGCCACATACAATAAGAATAATAATAGGAGCAATACATTAAGCCTTTACTGTGTTCCAGAATCTGTCTAACTCCTTAAGTATGTTTACTGTTTTAATCCTCATAACAGCCTTTTGAGGTCAATATTATTATTATTATTTTTGATTTATTTTTTTTTCTGAGGAAGATTCACCCTGAGCTAACACCCACTGCCAATCTTCCTCTTTTTGTATGTGAGCCACCACTACAGCATGGCAACTGACAGACAAGTGATGTAGGTCCATACCCGGGAACCAAGCCCGGACCGCCGAAGTGGAATGCGCCAAACTTAACCACTAGGCCACTGGGGCTAGCTCTCAATCCTCAATACTACTATTATCATCCCTATTTTCAGATTAGGAAATTGAGACACAGAGATATTAAGTAACTTGCCCAAAGTAACTCAGCTTATAAGTAGCAGAGCTGGGATTCAAGCCCATGTAGTTGGGCTCAGGGCTTGCAGACTTAACCACAAGGGTGCACTTAGAGCAATGACATTGTAAGCCCCATAAAAAAGTATAAAATCCTAATATGTATAAAACTAGGATCAGGACAGCATAAAACAGTTATGGGTAATGGGCATGCAGACAACTGCTAACAGCTTTGCTTTACTAAGAACAGAACAGAGTAGGGGCTACTCTTTCTTGATCCATTACACTTAGAAGGCAGAGAAAGCAATAAGAGGACTAGACTCTGGACTCAATTCTGACCAACAGACCATCTGATTGGCACAATGGAAATGATGAGAGCTTCATCATCCAAGATACACCCTAGGGCAAGGGGTCCCAAAGTGACATGCCCCAGGCTCACTGGGAGAGCTGTTACAAAAGTGCGTATTCCTGGATACCACTACCAGATTCTGATGCCATAGGTTTGCAGCACAGTCGGTAGGTCCGAGTCTGCAGTTTGGGCAAGCAGCTCCAGGTGACCCTGATTCAGTGGACGGAGGAGAATGCTTTGACAAACACTGGCCTAGAGTCTAAGAAATCCAATTTCAAAGAAGTTCAGAGAAAAGACAGGTGCGATTCCTTCATCTGAAAGAGCTTGCTATAAAGGAATTCACCTCCCCCGCCAAATGACGAGATACTGACAAAGAATAATATTCTAAGAGTAAAATTTTAAAAAAGAATTCCAGTGTGATTGAGCTGCTAAGAAGGCAAGACGGTTGTGTGTAATTACACAGGACAACAGATATAAACCCAGTACCTGTCCCCCCAGATTCTACAATATAAATGGAGAAGGAAAATTATTGACAAATGGCATCCAATAAGCTATTATAAAATATGGTTAAGAGCTAGTGAGTGAAGTTCAAGCTAAGAAGAATTCCAGAAGAAAGCACACGAGAGTGGGGAAGCTGGGGAAGGCTCTTCCTCCCATGGAAGGGGCAAGACTACAGCTCCCCCAGCCCGATGACTGAGCTCCTGCTGGGTAACAGGCACTATGGGAGGCCCGGGGGTTTTATGAAATGAATTAAATCTGCTCCCCTGCTCTCTTTGAACTCGATCTAATAAGGAGACACGACGAATTATTTTGTAATCTCTGCATTTTCTGAATTTCAGTGTTCAAATGTCAGGCTTCGAGCCCCAGCTATATTTATGTATTTACTGGTTTGTCTCAGCTGTGCTGTGGGTTGATGGAAAGAAACCACACATACACACACACACACACACAGACATATGTGTAGACATATACACATATACCATAAGATGACATTCCATACTTGTTTTATTTAACAAAGGCTAGAGAAATCTTTCAGACCACAGCCACCTGGAGCCAGAGCAGGTGAAGGATGTATCTAAACTCTTTCTCACCTCGCACTCCCCAGCCTGTCCCTGACATGGCCACGTAGCTGCCAGCAACCCCATAAAGGGAAGCTAGGGTCTTGCCAGATACAGGAGTTTAATTTTATATCTTACCACAGCCCTTTCTCACTTGAGTCTTACATCATTGTTCATAAAGAATTTATACAAATATTTCTATTTTAAGACTGTGGCTACAATTTATAGTAAGAAATTCATCTTACATAGACCCGTTTGTTCATCTAATTGATTTAACATATATTTATTATAATCCTCCCAGGTCCCAGGCACTTTCTAGATGTGGGGGATTCTGCAAAGAACAGAACAATTTGAAATTCTTGCTTTCATGAAGCTTCCATTCTGCCGGGGGAGGTAGATAATGAGCAAGTATAATATAATTGTGGGTCAGATGGTGATAAAGCGACAAAGGAAACATAAATCAAAGAAGGGGTCTGGGGGATGCTGGGATGCTGGGATGCTGGGGATGCTGGGATGCTGGGGAGGGGAGGATGATTGTTTAAAAAGGGTAGCCAGGAAAGGTCACACTGAGAACATGACATCAAACACAGCCCTGCAGGAGGAAGGAGAGGGGGCCATGGGGATATCTTGGGGAAGGAAAGTAAAAATAACAGCAAAACTGATGTGCTAGAAGTAGCCACGGACAAAGTGTTTTCTCATCCCATTTTTACCTGCTGTGGGCTTTAGGCAAGTCACTGTCCTCTCTGAGCCTATTTGCTTCTTTGTAAAATGCAGGGGTGCCACTTGATCCTCTCCAAGTTCCTCTCTGGCTCTCACATCCCAGCATCTGTGTTCTAAGGAGCCTCTTGTGTCTCACACTGAGCAGATGTGTATGTGTATAGATATATATATGCATATGTATACTTATATGTATATAACATACAAAAATGGTGGAAGAAAATTTCTTGAACAGTACTACCCTAATTACATACAACACACTCTAATTAATTTTTCATTTTGTTCTGTTCTACTTCATTTTTTAAAATGCCAATTCCACCCAACTAAATTGATTTCACTATCCATTAATGGGACTTAAGGAACTGTTTACAGACATTGAAATCTTCTTGGTTGTAGAGCTAAATATGGCATCAGCAAAACCACATACTCATCCAAGAGAAAGAAAAGCTAGCTCAGCACTGGAGCCTTCCTCTGCCCTCAGCTTTCAGCAACCCAGAAAGCCCACATGCCCACTGGGGCCTGGAGAGCCAGAGGCGAGACCTGAGTGCTAGTCAGACAGCTCCAGCCTCAAAGCCCAGTGCTGCCACTGCTTTCTTTGACCTTAAGCGAGCTGCACAACACGAGGCTTAGGTTTCTTATCAGTATAATGGAAATGACAATGAGGATTAAATCATAACATATACATAGAACGGCTGGTCAATAGAACGGCAGTTAATACACACTTAATAAATGAGTGATGGTGGTGATGGTGGAGGTGGAGGCAAACTGGAGCAAAAAGAGCAGTTTCATGTCACCAGGCGCTTAGAATCTAAAATGTTAGAGCAACAGAGCTAGATACTGTGAGTGCCAGTAATTATCTTGGTAATATATGTCACAGGAAGAAGAATGTGTGATTCCAAACTGTGTTTCTTTCATTCCTAAACCCTCTCTCTTCCCTCTTCAGCAAACTATATGGAAATGGATTTGAAGAAATACAAAGTCATGCATTCAACGGGACGACACTGATTTCCCTGTAAGTATGTGCTCATTTCCCCAGCTCATGAATAAAAATGAAACATTACTCTGGCTACCAGATCACGTTCAATCTTCAGCAACTAACTCAGGACAAAAATAAACTTTCAAGTGGCTAGTCCTCAGTGTTTCATGCATGTTACTAGGCAACTGGCTGGCTGGAAACCCGAGAGCACCGTGATTTCAAAGATAGATGCAGTCTGGATACATCGAGGTTGACAGTTTGCTGAAATATTCAACACCCTACTTTAGGCTCCTCCATCTCACAGCCTCCATCTCTGGCCCCCTTGCTAAGGCTGATGGTGTGTCAGAGGCAGCACGATTTCAGTGAAGATATTCTTCACCCTGGCCCCACTACAGAGAAATTGGGTAACACCATTTACCAGCCTAATCGGCCACAACAGGCCACTCAGAGTCCCATCTCCCTACTGTGTGTGTTGGTGGCAGGGGGGGCTTTTATGTTCCACAAGGTGAGGGAACCTAGCATTTTCACCACACCCTACCCCAGTCGCCATTGTTAACAGCCTTTCACTCAAAGGAAACAGCCCTACTGTTTCCTTCGTTGTTCCCAACCTCTCCTTCTTTCTACGGCTCCTTTTCTAAAAATGGCTCATTCACAAAGCTTGTGGGGCTAGGGCCGTTTGAACCATGACAGGGACAGGGTGAGGTGATGATCACCCTACAGTTGTGTATGATAAAAACTAAGAAAAGCTCAACTAAAGCCAAAAGTAAGGAAAATAAACACATGAAAAGGCTTTTATAATAGATAAGTCGTATAAACCATGGTCTATACCAGTGCCTCTCAAACTTTAACAGACGTAAGAATAACGTGGAGATTGTTAAAACAGAGATTCCCAGGCCCCACCCCCAGAGACCTTGATTCAATGGGTCTAGGGTAGGGCCTGAGAATTTGCAGTTTTAACAAGCTCCCAGGAGATGCTGGTGCTGCCACTCTGAAGTTGAGTAGCATAAGCCTAGACAATATACTATTTATTTTAACTATAGATTTTAATCAAAGACCCTATTATACTTATACCATGCTGTTTAGCTTGGTGACCAAGAGAACAGAACTAAGAGTCACTGACTGTGACTCAAACTCCAAACCCATTATTTATCAGCTTGACCTTGAGCAAGTTGCTTAATCTGTCTTAGCCACAATGTTCTCCTCCATCAAATGGAGCTGCCAATAAGCTTGTTTTGAGGACACCCCCACCAATGAAAAGGTCTGTTTTGTATCCTCAGCCTGGCACAGAGTAGGTGCTCATTTATTAATTATTTACTACATTACATGGTTAATTAATTATGGATGAATGATAATTAAATAAGGTTATATTTTTATGCTCTCAGCACAGGTCTGGCATATACTAAGGGCTCAAGAAATGGTAGCTTTTTAAAAGTTGTCCTTCCAATCATGGAGTGAATTTCCCTCATTTTCTTGTTGACTTGAATTTAACAAAGGGTTCACTCTAGCCAACTGAATCTGGTTCTGCCAAATTTAAGTCAGATGCATCTCCCCTCCCGGCACAGTACTCTCAGATGCCCCATTCCATTATCCACTCAACAAGCGTTCGCCAAGCATCAGCTGTGTTTAAGGAACAGGCTATATTTGGAGGGGAAATGAAGATGCATAAGCCCTGGTGTTTGCTCCGCAGGAGCTTACAGCCTAGAAAGAAGCATCTCCAAATGGTACATAAACTGCACTCTAAGTAGTAACTAAAACAGAAGGCAAAGCATGACACCTGCCCTGAAAGACAGAAAGTCCTCCGAGATTGCAAAGGCAGAAGAGAAGGAATTAGAGAAAGCCTCGTGAGAGTAGACTTTGAGCTGGGCCTAACCTGGACAGGCAAAGATGGAAGGAAAATGCATTCTGGGCAGAGGACAACAAAAAGAATGGCCCAGAGGAGGAAGCATGGGATGTGTTCATAGACCAGCAAATAGTATCTTTTAGAAAGTTCTAGATGTGGGTTAGAGACAAAGCAAGAAAGGCCTTAGATGCCAGAGTAAAGAATTTGGACTCTCTACTGTAGAAAATGAGAAGCCATTGAAAGTTCTGGGATGGGAAGTGTGAGAGGGGTGCGTATGGAGGGTTCATCTGTCAGTAGGGAGGACAGAGGGTTGGAAGGGGCAGGCCAGAGATGGAGACACAGACATCAGGGTTATCTGAATAGAGGGGGTGGCTGAAGTCCTTTGTGACTGACGTCACCTGGACAAGGGGAGAAAATAAGAGAACTGAATATAAAATTGGGAGGAAACAAGAGATGAGGAAGAGAAGCCAGAGCAAAAACAGACAGATGTGGGAGGAAGACCTCCTCCCTGGAAGGTCAAGGAAACTAAGACTTCAGGAGGGAGGGCCGTGGCTGCAGTGTCTCAGTGGCTTTGGAGATGCCAAAATAGTTGTGGACATCGAAAACTCCAATTAATCAAGATTCCATATTCCCCACATCTCATTGTTGCGAGAAAGAGGAAACCAAGAACACAAATCAGTTTGCCAAGAACACACATCAATTTCATTCATTTATTCATTCAACAAACACTTATTAAGCATCACCAATATATTAGGCACTATGTTAGGTGCTGAGTCTGCAATGATAGAGTGGAGTCTCCGCCCTCATGACGTTTCTGTTCCAGCAGAAGAGATAGACAAAAAGACAAGTAAATAAATGAATGTATTGCAGGTAGTGATGTGTACCCTGAAGGAAATAACCTGTTACTGAGATCTGCAAGAATACAAGGTGTGACTGATTTTAGGTTAGGTGCTCAGGGATAGCCTCACCAAGGATGTGATATTTAGGCTAAACCTAAAGGATGGCAAGAAGTCCACTCTGGCAATAGTGAGGGGAAGAGCGTTACAGAAAAGGGGAGCAGCATACGCAAAGGTCCTGAGTTGGGAAAGAAAAGAAGTTGATGAGCTCCAGGTATTGAGAAGAGGCCAGTGTGGCTGGAGGGTCATCAGCAAAGGGAAGACAGGTATGAGATAAACCTGAAGACGGAGATGGACCAATGCAGAACTGAGGGGCCTTGGAAAGGAGTTGGAATTCATTCTAAGGGCAAGGAGACCCACTGAAGGATTTAAGCAGGGAAGGGGGAGTAGTTTTCAAGACCATTAAGCAAAATTTTCAAACTATATATTCAGCCCAGTTTCTGACACCTTCCTCGTAAATAGGCTTGTCCAAAGTTGTTCAGAACAATGACACCAAAGCCCTGCAAAGTTCTCAAACCCGCCGGTTCCTAAGGCAGGACAGGGTGGGGAGGATCAGCACCTCCAGGCGGCCCAGAGTCAGTGCCTCCCATCCCCAGAGCACCCCACTTGGGAAAGCTTTGGGTGGAGTTTGGGGGTTCGCCCACTCTCCAAAGGTCATCCTAGCCGTGCACCTCACCTGAAGGGCCATGTCACTGGGAGACACCCAAAGTGCCCCCAGGAAAATGCGGCAGTTGAATTTATTTTTGACCAAGTTACACAATGCAGAGTTATCAGTATACAGAAAGAGCTTGTTTTAATGAAACATGCAAAATGCTCTGTCATGAAATTTGAACAATTACTTTGACCTGGCTGATATGAAGATTATTTGCTCACAGAGCCCGGTTTCAACGAGGTATGACCATAGCCGAACATAATGAAAACAAACCCAATCAGGGAGAAGAGCCATGGAGGTTTGAGAAGGAAAATTTCTTTTGATTTAGATTTTAAACAGCAGTTGACGCTGACAACCTCATCTCTTTGAAAATGGAAATACTCCCAGGGGATGGGCCGATGTGAGACGGGTGCATTCTGATGAAAGGGCTGAGGGATTCCAAGGAAAGTGCTTAGTGGAAGCATGTGGAAAACAGCCACCCAGGGAGTGAGAGGCAGGGGCTTTTGCAGTTAGTAAATGGCAGGCGTGATGTGGAGACATGCAGAAGGACGATAAAGAAGACGTAAAGCTGAGATGAGCCAGGTAATTACCGAGGCATCCCGCAGGGGAGGGGTGGCTGTTGTGCATCCGTTTTGTCGTGTAACACTGTAACAGTGGTGCAGAAGAATCATGTTCCCATACTCAAAATCACCAACGACAGAGGGACACTATGCCTACTGTGTCCAGGGTTTTCCAGAATGCTCTTTCAGTCACTACCCTTCTCTTAGAAAGTGCTCAAAAGAAGGCTGGCAGGCCTGAGCCCAGGACCTCCTCTCCCAGCACCCTTGTCCGCCCAGAGAAGGTCCTGTGTTTGCAGACACCAGCGTCAGGGCCCAGACAGGAAGCTGCTCTGCAGGGTCAGGCTTGAGCTGCTTTAAGGTAAAGGGAACAGAAGCCCTCAGGTAGCCACTGCCCAGAGCAGCTTTTGGCTTCTGCCACCATCTTAAGAGCAGTGGCCCTAACCATTTTGTGTCCACAACATGCACACTTGGCGATGATCATAAACACAGCACAGACCCCGGGGACACTGAGGGTACGGGGCAATTTTCTACACAGGCTGTCCTTCCTCCCCCTTCTCACCCACTGAGAAATGCATATCTGAAAGAAAAGAATGCAATTAACACTGTGAAAGAGGTAACTGAATGGACCCTACTTTTTCTTTTTAAGTAAAATATTTGCAAATTTCGGTATATTACGATTAACAAACGGAGACCTCCAAGGTCAGGGCAGCTGAGAGCCTGAGACAGGGCTGGCTGCACTTCCACCCGCGGCCTTGAACACTAGAGCAGCATTTTCATCCTTGCCCCGCTGTCTGGTGGTAAACCTCCGTAACTCCAGGACAGCAGGGGGTGAGTGCTTTTAGTTGTAGGACAAAGGGTTCCCCCAAGCAGTGGGAAACTGCAGAGGAAAGGTGGGGCCAAACACACACTCCAGCAAGTTCACAATTCACCAAGCACTAGTGTGTCTTTTTTCCACTTTACCTACAGCCCCCACTTGTGCCCTCTGACCTGAGCACCATGCACACAGGCTGGTCCAAACATGTGTGTACACAGCTATGACTGGGTACACGTGAGGTGCAAACTCCACTAAGGATACTGTCCTTCCCCACAGGGAGCTAAAGGAAAATGCCCAGCTGGAGAAGATGCACAACGGAGCCTTCCAGGGGGCCACAGGGCCCAGCATCTTGTGAGTACAGTGCTGCTGCCTCCCCTCCCCACCCAGTGCACCCCAACAGGCCTGCGTAGGGTGTCCAGTCACATTGTCCCCAGCCCCGTTTGTGGGGCATCAGCCTCTGCGTGTGAAAGGGCTTCCATAACAAAGCACCACAAACTGTGGGGCTTAGACGACAGAACAGTATTGTCTCATGGTTCTAGAGGCAAGAAGTCCAAAATCAAGGTGTCGGCAGGGTTGGTTCCTGCTGGGGGCTGTGAGGGAAAGATCTGTTCCAGGCCTCTCTCCTTGCTGCTGGTAGTTCCTCTGGTTGTGGCAGTATGACTCCAATCTCCACATGGCATTCTGTGTGTGTATGTCTGTCTGTCTGTCTCAAAATTCCCCCTTTTTATAAGGATATCAGTCATATTGGATTAGGGTCTGTCCTAATGAGCTCATTTTAACTTAACTACCTCTGTAACAACCCTATTGATAAACAAGGTCACATTCTGAGGCACTGGGGGTTAGGACTTCAACATACGAATCTGGGGAGACAATTCAACCTATAACACCAAATATGGAGGGCCGCCTCATGTGCTGCCCACCTGGCACCCACTCATGACAATCCAAAGCCAGAGATCAGATTTGCCCAGGGCCTTGGCTGGACAGGGCTGCACTGCTGTGTGTCAGACTTTCTGAGGGTGCAAGGAGCAGAGCCAAGTTCCCCCAGTTAATGGGAGTTTAGTGTAAGGACACGTATGAAAATTAAGAGGAACAGCAAACTGAAACAGTCGTGTCCTGACAAAGCCCTGGGAAGCCTGGGACATCTTACAGGAAACAACTGTAGCTGCCATCAGGCCTCAGGGAGAAATGCACAGGGTTCCAGACCCTCTGCAGATCTAACACAGGGTCACCTCAGCACCCTCCACAGAGGCGCTGGCCCATTACTCCCTACCTAGTACACTGTTACGCATTCAACAACCATTGACTGAACACGTCCTGTTCACCAGGCACCACACCATGCTGAAGAGACAGTGGTGAGCAAAACAGCTCTGGTCCCTGCCCCTAAAGAGATTATAGTCATGTGAGGGGGACAACAATAAGCAGGCACATAATTTTAAAATGAGAAAAGTGCTAGAAAGACAGTGAGCAGTGTAACTCAGTTCATCTGTTTGTTTATTCATTCATCATTTATCCAATAACTACTTTATAGGTCCATACTATGTGCTAGCCACAGGATCAGGCATCAGGAAAATAGCAGAGAATATGAAAAGATGAACATCTCTGCCTTAACAGAATGGGGGAAGACAGACAAGGATCAAATAAATAAATAAAATATGTAGTATGCCAGATGGTGTTGGTTACAGAGGAGAAAAATTCAGTTGCTTGGAGAAAAGGAGTTCCAGGGAGGGCAAGCTACCATTTTGAAGAGGATGGTCAGAGAAGACTATCCTGAAAAAGTTTCACCTAAGCAAACATCTGAAAGAGGTGAGGGAGCAAGTGATGTGGATGTCAGCGGGAAGAGCGTTCCAGGCAGAGGGAATGGCAAAAAGAAAGGCCCTGAGGCAAGAACTTGCCTTGTACTATCTGAAGAACAGAAAGAAGGCCAGTGTGGCAGAGTGAGCAAAGAGGAGAGTTCTAGAACGTAAGGACAGAGAGGTTGCAGAGAGCCAGGTCATGGAGGGCCTTGTAGCTATTATGAGGATTTGCCTGTTCTCTAAGTGAGATGAGAAGGCTTTAGGGTTTTGAGCAGCGGAAAGAATGAACTGACCCAGTTATTCTTTATATCCTAGCTCTTGATAGTATCAACTCATGATTCTGCCTACTTTCTATCTCCAACCATTATATAAACTCCAAACTCTATCGACTTAGCTCTTGCCACTATCAACTCCTGACTCTCTCTTCCTGACTCCTATCCACTATCACCTCTTGACCCTGTCTTCTTCCTACCCCACCACTACCAACCTGACTGTATCTAGTTCCTAGCTCCCACCACTATCAACTCCTGAATTCAACTGCTTCCCAGCTCCTGCCACTATCCATGCTGACTCCGTCGACTTCTTATTTCCTGACACCATCAACCCCTGACTCTTTCTGCTTCCTAACTCCCGCCACTAAAACTCCTGACCTTCTCCATGTCCTGACTTCTGCCACTATCAATCCCAGCTCTTTCTGCTCTCCACTCAACCTCATGACTTCTACTTTATGGCTTCTACTTGTGAGTACAGTGCTCCTGTACTCCTGCTTTCTCTGCCATCTCTCAGCTTCTGCCACCCTACCCTAGGGTCCCTGTCTGTATGTCTCATATTCAAAGTACACCAGACTCAGAATCTTACAGGTTGGTTGAATACTCTCCAGTCTAGTACAGCCTGTAGGCAGAACTCTTACAGCAAGCTGGCCACTCACTTGGCCACTGGACAGCTGAAGAGCGTTGCCTCTGGGCCAGGCACAGGACATGACAGAGCTGGTGTGGTCACAAGGCACCCTATAAGACAGTCTTCTCGAAGAGCTGCTCGGTCAGCCTGCGTAGAAATTACTGGGAGTACTGCAGGCACCTGCACTGTCCTGTTCAGAACAGTGGGGCCAGACCTACATCTCTTACTTCCCAGACAGTATTCTCATTACACCCTTAGGATTTAAGTGGTGTCTCTAAGGGTTCCTTCCACCCACACCCCAAAAATATTTCCCCCACTGGTCTGTCACTGAGACTGAAAATCTATTATCAGAGATTCACTTCTTTGTAATGAGACCTTGTCATTTCTAGAATCCTAGTCTAAAATATATCCTCACCACCCCCACGCCCCAAAAAAACCAAAAAACCCACGAGGCCTACAAAGAGTCACATTTTCAATCTCTAACACATCTGAGATAATAACTCTATAAAGCAGAATGAGAACACTGGTTACCTAAATCGACAAGGGCACAAAAACAGCAAAAGTGTGCCGCCCGTGAGGCAAATTCTGCTGCCTTTATTGTTCCAGCAAGGGTCTACACTAGTAGTCGCTCCATGTTGTCAAGTTCATCTGCCCATCAATCACCTCCTGACCCCTCCCATGTGCTGGGCAGGAAGTACTGAGGCAGTTTGCTGAGGGAGTTGTGCTGCTGGGGAAGTTTCATGGGGCATCAGCAGCAGCTGCTTAGAAGATGGACAGAATGTTTAAATTCCCGCTGACACCGACTGTTCTTCCTCCTCATATTTAACTTGTTTGGAGTCTTCTTGGACGATGCCTCAAGTCTAGAAAAACCAAGGAATTCAGGACCTTGTTTACAACACTTGAGCTTTCTACACAGTTCTGATGTCATAGCCGAGTGTCTGCTTGCTTTGGACTGATGAATCCGGTTTGCCTTTCGAGAACATGTATTCCTCTTCCCAGGTAGATGATGGCCAATGCCACACAGCAGCTCTTAATAGCATAACCAGCCTGTGCTTCATGAAAACCTACCCTGCAGGGCTTGACCAATCAAAGACCAAGGCATCTAAAGCCCTGAATATTTTCCCCTAGAGTAGAGCTCAAAAGCTGATGTCACTGCATGTGCCTGCTGTCTCATAAAGCAAGTAGTTATTTCACTTCTGCTAAGTGGAAAGAGGTAGAGGGAGGGAGGGAGAGGGAGAAAGGAATCAGGAGAGGGAGAGAGAGAAATGCTAATGAACCTATGGCAGGTACAAGGAGCTATATTCAACCTTGAAAAGAATAATGGGATACTTAGGAGAGAAAAAAAACCACAGCATCACTTTTTGAATTTAGATCCTAATGAGAATACTGAAATGGAGAATTAGTAGAAAGGCAAGATGGAGAAAAGATTCCTTAGAACCTGGAATGATATTATGGTTGAGAAGACATTTCATTCAATGAATCAAAGGTACAAAATAAATAAATAAAAAGCCTTTCTCTCTTTTATTTTTCAGGGATATTTCTTCCACCAAACTGCAGGCCCTACCTAGCTATGGGCTGGAGTCCATTCAGACGCTAATTGCCACATCATCCTATTCTCTAAAAAAATTACCGTCAAGAGAAAAATTTACCAATCTCCTGGCTGCCACACTGACTTACCCAAGCCACTGCTGTGCTTTTAGAAACTTGCCAACAAAAGAGTAAGTAAAACACAAAAGGTAAAGCCTGCCAAGCTGTGGCAAACTCAGCTTTGAAAATAGTCAATTGGTTGACAGCTCCCTGCCCCTTCACTCCCTGCCTTCTAGAACAATTCTGTAGCCATGGGGTCACTTTCAGATAGACAAGAAGAAAACAAACCATCTTGTTTCCTCCAAAACCATCAGTTTTGGAAACTGATTCCAAACAACCAATTTAACCTGCAGCTAGAAGACCTTTGTAGCCTCTGGGCTAATTGAATTATAGCCTTAAATTAGGCTATAATTGCAGTTGCAAAATGGAGTACAAAACTGACATCTCAAAGATCAATTAGCTCTAGTCCTCATCAGAAAGCAGCATTTTTAAAGAAGTGGGGGAAGTAGGCTCAAGAGGGTAAATTTTACCTAACATCTTAATCTTTAATAAAAAATGGACACAAAACACTACAAGTTTTGCGTTTTGTTGCTGTTGTTTTAAGCTATTTCTCTCCCAGCAGAAGACCATCTTCCATTTCAGAACTGAATCCTAGCTCCCTAATGATGAGCTTAGTGTGGGAACAGAAAAGGCACAAATTCCTGGCTGGTTCGTGTCCAGTGGGGGCATCTGACCTATTCAACTGGTTCACTTCAATCCAGAATGGAATGACAGGGTGTGCATGATTTCATTCTTTCCTTAAAGCATTGTTTTCCAGACCTTTTTGACTGAGAGGCATACTAAAAGATACCTTTTTTACATTGCAACCCAATACACATCACATATGTCACTGAAAAAAAAAAAAGCAATCCTTAACTTTTTATACATGATACACTCTGATATTTTCTTGTCAATTTCACTCTATTTTATTTCACATTTGTTTGTTTTTAATGCTACCCTTGATGCAATCTGTTGTTTTCATGACCCGCTAACAGGTCACAACATACAGCTGGGAAAACATTGCCTTATAGGGATATCACGCAGCCTAAAAAGATAATCTCAATCAATTAATTAGATGAAGCACTGAGAGAATGACACCAGGATGCTGCTGTCTTTGTTTGGAATCAACCCTTTTATAATTAATCACCCAGCCTGTATTATTATATACCTGCTCTGTGCCTTGCATGGGTACATGCAGGATTATCCAAAGCTTTTGAGGTAACCAAAAGGACAAACCACTCCCATGCTCAGAGAGCCATTAAATGAGCTTCAAAGAACATTAACTGAGCACCTACCATGTTTCAACACTGTGCAAAAGTCTAAAGATGCAAAGATGAGTGAGAGCTCATCTCAACCCTCACAGAGTCACAAACAGCTATGTGGGGGCAACACACATGAAAGCCAATGTTTAAGTTCAATACAGCAAATGTTATGATAGAGCTGAGAACAGAACAGAGTGTTCCAGGAGCGCAGAGGAAGAGCTTCTAAATGGCAGCAGGGCTTATGGAAGGCTTCCTGAGGAAGTAACTTCTGCTGAGTCTTGAGAAACAGGTAGGAGTCGGCTAGACATGTGTGGGGAAAAGCATGCCAAGAAGACAACATAGATTGTGTGAAGACACAAAGGCAAGAAACAGTAGGATGAAAGTCAGTGAGAAAAGCTGAAGCAAGTACACTTATGGGTCCATGGAGGAAGATAAGTGAGGAAAGGAAACCCGGGAGAGGTGGACTATGATGGGCTCTGAGTGCCACGCCAAGTTGCTCAGAGGATGGGGAACCCCTGAAGAATTTAAAGCCAAATTATTCAAATTTGCTTTTGTAAAATATCACTCTGGCAGCAGGGTGGAGAATGAGTTAGAAGTGAGCAAACTGGTGAGAGACCAATTAGGAGAATTACACAGACACTGGTTTATGATAAAGCTGATTCTGGACACCTCCAATTTTGTGGCAAAGAAGTCACCTCCCTTCTGAAATTACTGACATATAAAAACTTCAGTTCAGGGGTTTTTTATTCCAGTAGATGAAAGAGACTAGCTCTGGGTAAAAAAAAAAAAAAGTGGGATGGAGGGTGATCATGAAATTGTGGGCCAGTATCAAAGTGAGATGGGAATGTAGCATGCAGAGGTTATTGTGATTGAGATTACAAGCATTAACTGAGCCCGTCCGTACCCCTAAAGCTCCAGACCTTGGACGCTAGTGAGGATGGAGCAGTGAAGCTGGGCCAATGGAATGTTTGTGCAAATTCTGAGTCAGCCCTCTGCCCTGCAGCTGCTGAGCCTGGATAACGCACAGCTGCCTGGGCAGATGGCCCCAAAGACCTCCTTGGTATCTATGATTAAAATTTCAAAAAAGATAAGAGTAGATGGAACCCAGTGCTATCATCTGAAGGCCAAGAACAACCACATTTCCTGTTAACTGTAGATTGGTTCACACACACTATCTCGAAGTGTCAGATACAGAGCCAGCATTAAACATACACACACACATAATTTGATCCAAATTTGAAGATTTATAATTCTCACCCAAAATAACAAGCTGATTAATTTTTGAAAGTGAGTCCAATAGGTCAAATTGTTCTGATATATTCTCCACCTCCCTGCTTTTGTACAAAGTCATTCCTACAAGGAATTGTCTTATTAATATTGGAGGAGAAGAATGCAGCTCGTGTCGCTTCATTTCTCCTCCCTCCTCAGGAAAGGCTGAAGCTCTCACAGCCTGCTCTCCTTTCTTCCGTTTCTTCACTCAGTTTTCCTTTGTGCCTCCCTTTGGTTTCATCTTAGGAATACAAGCCTTCTTTTAATTTTTTGACATTTTCCCCCTTTCCATAGGCTAAACTTCTTAGAGAAAAAGATGGAGGAATGAGAATCACCCACATATATTTCTGCACATGAGCAAAAAAAAAAAAATGCAGAAAATTCACATAATAATTTCAGGTCCGGTATCTTCAAATCCTTACACAAGAGATTCCCAGCTACAATTCAAAGCCATGAATGGTTATTTGTTCATCAAGGCCGATGTGGTGAGGAGAGTGAGGAAGAGCAAATGTTAATATACCAGAAAGGTAGCTTTTAATGAGCACTGAAAAATCCGTGATTCAGTATGACAAATTTAAGTTTTTTCATCTCTAGAGCCCACACAAAACACTTGGCATTCAGAAGCATTTTATCTAAGCTGGAAGCGCTCTAATGACAATTCGGAAGCCTTTACTGTCTCCCCAGGAAGCATTTCAGTTAGGACAATGGTGCAGAACACGACACTGGTGTAATAGGTAAAGAATTTGGATGAACAAAGCATAAACAGACATGATCAGGTTTAGTTTAAAGACCAAAAGCTCAACTGCCTTTTTTTTTCACCTCTTCTCTTTCAGACAGAATTTTTCATTTTCCATTTTTGAAAACTTTTCCCAACAATGTGAAAGCACAGCAAGGAAACCAAATAATGGAACACTGTAAGTATTTGCATGCAAAGAAACTCAGGGAGCCATATCTCATTCTGTGTGCACCTTATTATTATCAGTGCCAACTATTTTCTTTTGATAAAAGTCTTGGTTGGGGGCATGTTTGCAAAGCATTTTATAATAGCTTTAAAGTGAGAATTTTTCTTTGTAAGTGACATCCAGTTGATCAGGTATCTCTTTCAACTGGTCAAAAAAAAAAAAAAACGCTTTAAAAAATGTACCTACATGTTCATTCTACAATTATATTAAATTCTCCTCAGAAATTAAAATTTTATTTGCAGGTATTTTGATGTCACTAAGGGCTTGTTTAAGTCATAGCTTCATTTGTAGGAGTTTTCACTAGTCACATGGTCAGCACTCCACAAAGATTAACTGATTGTAGACATGGCTTCTTGAAGTAGCCTCTGCCTTCAAAGAGACTTAGGCCACCTTGACCACTATGCTCTGGAGCTTAAACATATTCATCTTGAATGCTATCACTAACATACACTGGATGGGAGCTATATTTCTATTCTATTGACTGATCTTTTTAACATTTTTCCTGGCTGTTTGGCATTTCACATACCTTCAAATGTAAAAGAGCAAGCCTCAGAAGATAATCCCAGTGTCCCGAGGCCACATTTACTGCGACTTAGAAGTTTCATTATTCCCCCCATGTGTCCTTCAGGCTACAAACCCAGATGCCCTTCTAGGATACCCTGCCAATCTCCATTCTCTCTTCTACATCTTTTCTCTTTTTGTCCCCCATCAATCTGCAAGTTATCCAGAGGCAGCAGGGTGAAATGATGGAAGGACCCTGGGCTTTGGGGCTCCTCAGGGTTGGATATGAATCCTTGGCAGTAATGTTCCTGTAACACTGGGTATCCCTGGACAATACTTACCTTTTTTGAGACTTTTTTTCCTCATCCGTAAGAGACAGCAGAAATATCACTTGGCTTTCAGAATTGTGAGAGTGGAGGGAATTGTTGAAGAATGTGACAGCTTCTAGGGTACATTATAAATATTATAGTCTGTATTCTTCTTTTCTTTTTCTTTCATTTAGGTCTGACACCATCTATCCTCCAGTGTTCCTTTCCTCACCCTTTCCACTCTTCTCTCTTGATATTCTCTCCATCAGTGACCTTCCACATAACTCTTTTGCAACCATATGGCTTTTTCCTCTCATCAACAGGAAGCTGCTTCTGGGTACAAGTCAAGGGTAGCACCGAGGGGTGGCTTGAGGGAGGGGAGACTTTAGCCCACTCTCAATAATCCTCAGCAACCCCCACCCCAAGCCTTCCCCAGTGAGCACACGATCCTGAGTTTGCTATGCTAACACTGCTTTAAAACCAGCCTCCTAATCTCCAGCATCCCCAAAACTACTTGAAATTAATCTATGATCTAAATAAAAAGAGTGTGCTTCCTGCAAAAACATTTTTTATGATAAATCTTCTTCCCCCCTTCTCACCAGATTGCTATTTCTGAGTCCCTGGAGTTCAGAAATTCTAGAGCTAGCCACTAAGCCTTACCTACTCTCCCCAAGACATCATGGTGTCCTTACTGCTATGACTGGCCCCATTGTCCTCCTAAAACTCCTGTCTTTTCTCCCTTCATTGTTCATTGTGACCGGGGCAGTGGTGCTACTGCTTCTCCTTCCTCTGACTCAATATTGCTCAGCCCGTGCGAGTCCATTCACACACCCTGCATAGCTTTCAGAACTAAAGACAGCTCCGTGCTGGGTTTGTCAATAAGCATGATGCTGCCCTCAGGAGCCATCCCAGGACACAAATGCAAGTAGCAGCAGGTAGGTATTTGGTCTTAAGACAAATCACCAAGGAGAAAAACTGCTAGACATATGCCCAGGAGGGCAAAAAAAGAAAGGGCAAAGGACCAGGGGAGTGGGAGAGGGAATATGTTTGACCTCTTATTAATATAAATTTATTCAGAAATCATAGCAGGATTTTTAGAAGCTTTGAATTAGTGCTTCTAGCAGCTGAAGTCATTTTGAGAAGGGGAAAGGAGTAAGGGAAATTAAGGCATTAATTAAGAGAAATTAAGTTTTCACCTGATTTAATAAAGCCATTATTTTGTAGGAATCATCCAGGGAACTTGCTTAAAATGCAGATTCCTGGGCCCTGTCCCTGGAGAGTTTGATCCAGGATTTGAGGTAAAGCCAGGAATCTGCATTTTAACAAACACTCTGGGGATTCTGATGGCAGTGGTCCAAGGACCACTCTTTGAAAAACACTACGAGACAATGAAGTCAAGGAAGGACCCCTGGACTAAAGATATGAAGACCTAGTGCTGAGGGACCTGAGGCAAGTCTCTTATCTCCTTTAATCTAGTTTCCTTACCAATAAGACGATGGGTTCAATGAGATGTTCTTCACGGACCTTTCTAATGCTAAGAAATGACCTTTTTCTTTAGTCATTCTTTATAACCACTCTATCTCTTTTAAGATTAAAAAAAAGGTAATTATATTGATGTGCATGAGATGAGGACAAACAAATGTGCTACTTACATTTAATAATAAAGCAGATGAGGTTCCTATGCAGTCTTCTGTGCCTAGCAGCACAGTTCCAAACTGATTTCTATGATATTCTAGCACCTTTTTGGAGTCCTAGGTCATAGATTTCTTTTGCTTTTTTACCTCTGTGTTCTTCCCTTCAGTAACTGTATTGCTCAAATATGTCATTTCATCCACTCACTGAATTGGGTACATGCTTCTTTATTCAGAACATGAGAAACTAAGTTTTAAGATAGAGAAAAATACTCTTTCAATGTGTAAGAAATCCTAAGGTGAAATATATATTTGTAATGGTCCTGACAGAAAAATTATGCCCATTTCTCCAGCTCGCAAGATTATATTAGCAGACTGTTAGCAAAGGGGAAATTTGTTGAGCCTGCATGCATCATATTGTATGCACTCATTGTCCCTATATCCTCTCAGAGCCAGGATCACTCGGGTTTGTTCATTCCACAAACATTTATTGAATGGATACTCTGAGCCAAAAGTATGTGAGGCACTGAGATTTCATAAATAAATAAGACGTAGTCCCCTAGCTTCAAGGAGCTAATACTATTGAAGAGGACAGACACGCATCATCAACACGGTTTGATGATTACAATAGTACTGAAGTGCAGCTATGGCAGAGAGAAGAGGGGATAAATTCCCTGGAGGTGTAGAATGAAAAAAGGCTTCACAGAGGAGCTTATCTTTAAGGATGAGGAGGAATTCACCAGAGTGGTGAGGAGAGGAAGGGAAAAAGAAGAAACAGCACATACAGAGGGATCAAACAGCAGAACTTATTCTGAGAGCCACAAGTCTTTCATATGACCAAAGGGAAGGATGTACACGGGATTTGCAAGAGATAATTATAAGAATCCCTAACATTCACTGAACATTTAATATGTGTCAGGTGCTATTCTAAACATCCTACATGAGTTCGTGCATTTAATCCTTAGCACAACTCTAACGAGGGAGGTATGATTATTATCCCTATTTGGCAAGTGAAGAACTTGAGACACAGAGATGTTAAGTAACTCTCCCAGGTTTACAAAGCTTATAAAGACTGGAGCCTGGGCAGGCTTGCTCCAGAGCCTATGTTCTGAATTGTGCAGCACTACTCCTTCTTAGAGATGAGACTGGAGAAGGAGGCAGAACCCAGACAAGGAGGGACCTGGAGATCATCATAAGGAGTCTGGATCTTATCCCACAGCCAATGAGAACCTAGGGAAAATTTGAATTAATAGATTTGTGCTTAAGAAAGGCCATTCCAGGAGGAATGTACAGATGGACTGGGAGAGGGCTAAAATTGGAGGAAGGATACCAGGAAGAAAACTAATGTCACTGTCCTATAAGAGAGGATGCAAACCTGAACTCAAGCAGTAGCAGTAGGGTTGGGAGGAAGGAAGTGGCAGAGGTGGGACTGTTCCCTCACTAGGGACAGAATCCCTCTTCAGTCCACTCTCTGAATTTGACTCATACCCCTAAGAAGTATCTGTTTTCACCATTTCTTCCTATTGTCCACGACCATATTCTTCCTATGCTCCTAGGTTTCTAGTAATCTATCTTTGGCTTGGTTTCTATTTCTCAACTGGGCTATCTGATTAGCCAAGGACTTAAGTGTAAGCAAGTCCACCAGTAGCTGACAATCCTCAACAATGCCAACCTTCCAATCCCATTTGTCTTCTACCACAGACAAACAGCTTGATAGCAGTTTGGTTGGCAATGAAATGAGATAAATAGCTAAGAAAATGACAAGAAAGTATTCTTTTAGATTTAGCAAGCATATATTGTGGCTCTAAATTTGTTTTCCAAAGAAAATCATCCTCTGTAAACAGCTTCATTAAGTCTTTGCATCAAGGTGTAAAATCTATATATATAAAGAAGTCTAAATGGCTTTTCATTCCCTTCTTTACAAACTCCTACATCAATTCAGAGTTCTCAGATAATTTAACAAATAAATGTAAGACTGAGGCTATTCTGGCTTTGTTTCCTTTTGTTTCTTAGGCTTTAAGAAAACACTAAGGATGATTCTTGAATTTTTTTTAATACCCCAAAATGATAAGAAAAAAATCTGTTAAGTTTACATTGAGCCAAAATATTCTTCTTACAGTTATTCTGCCAGCTTTGCTGAGAGTGAACTGAGTGGCTGGGATTATGACGATGGTTTCTGCCCACACAAGACACTCCGATGTGCTCCTGAACCAGATGCTTTTAATCCCTGTGAAGATATTATGGGCTATGACTTCCTTAGGGTCCTGATTTGGCTGATTAATATCCTAGCCATCATGGGAAATGTGACTGTCCTCTTTGTTCTCCTGACCAGTCATTACAAACTAACAGTGCCCCGTTTTCTCATGTGCAATCTCTCTTTTGCAGACTTTTGCATGGGGCTCTATCTGCTGCTCATTGCCTCAGTTGATTCCCAAACCAAAGGCCAGTATTATAACCATGCCATAGATTGGCAGACAGGGAGTGGGTGTAGTGTTGCTGGCTTTTTCACTGTATTTGCAAGTGAACTTTCTGTCTACACCCTCACAGTCATCACACTAGAAAGATGGCACACCATCACCTATGCTATTCAGCTGGACCAAAAACTACGATTAAGACATGCCATTCCAATTATGCTTGGAGGATGGCTCTTTTCTACTCTAATTGCTATGTTGCCCCTTGTGGGTGTCAGCAATTACAGGAAGGTCAGTATTTGCCTCCCCATGGATATAGAAACCACTCTCTCACAAGTCTACATATTAACCATCCTGATACTCAATGTGGTAGCCTTCTTCATCATTTGTGCTTGCTACATTAAAATTTATTTTGCAGTTCAAAATCCACAACTGATAGCTACCAACAAAGACACAAAGATTGCTAAGAAAATGGCAGTCCTCATCTTCACCGATTTCACCTGCATGGCACCTATCTCTTTTTTTGCCATTTCAGCTGCCTTCAAAGTGCCCCTTATCACAGTAACCAATTCTAAAGTTTTACTGGTTCTTTTTTATCCTGTCAATTCTTGTGCCAATCCATTTCTGTACGCGATTTTCACAAAGGCATTCCGAAGAGATTTCTTTCTGTTGCTGAGCAAATTTGGCTGCTGTAAACATCGGGCTGAACTTTATAGAAGGAAGGATTTTTCAGCTTATACCTCCAAGTGGAAGAATGGCTTCACTGGATCAAATAAGTCTTCCCAGCCCACCTTGAAGCTGACCACATTGCACTGCCAATATACAGCTGTCCCAGACAAGACTTGATGTAGAGAGTGTTAACTGTTATATCAGTAACCACATTACTGGATTGTACTTAAATATGTAAAAAATTATCTGTACCAGTAACTTTAACAAAGAGTTGATTTTAGGAAATTATTTATTCTTGGGCACACTGGGCAAAGAGAGACCTCTACACCTAGCTCAAAGTGTGGTCCATGACCACTGCCAGTCTAAAAACTATTTGGCATTGATACATGATGACATACAATGCAGAAGCTGAGA
This sequence comes from Equus caballus, assembly GCF_041296265.1. Taxonomy (NCBI): domain Eukaryota; kingdom Metazoa; phylum Chordata; class Mammalia; order Perissodactyla; family Equidae; genus Equus; species Equus caballus. Next base: position 66,328,495 of record NC_091698.1, read on the forward strand.
GTGTTTAGAAACTAACAGCAATTTTGACGGAGTAATTTTATGTCTGTTGAATCTAGTATTTAAAAAATGAGGTAGTATTTTGCATATCTTTGATATTTTTCTCTCATTTCATCTTTGTAGTAATTTTTGTTACATTTTACAAAAATATTAGTCCATAACAGATTGGAAATTTAAAATAACTAGTCCTTTTCTTCAGACAGTTTGAGAAACACATTCTAGAGATGCACTGTCCAATCTGGTAGCCCCTAGCCACATGTACCTAAATTAAAATTAAATTAAAAATGTAGCTTCTCAGTTGCACTAGCCACATTTCAAGTGCTCGATAGCCACACGTGACCAGTGGTTATCATATTGGACAGCATAGATAGAAAACATTTTCATCATCACAGAAAGTTCTATTGGATAGTGTTGTTCTAGAGACTTTTATCTATCCCCTGTCTAGGTTCTACTATTTAAAATTTAATGTAAGGCAAGCAACTAAAGGCACATTTCAGCCTATTTTCTTGGTTCAGTGTTTAACCTCTAAAGAGCAATGAATCATTGAAGAGTACATTGTAAACACCTTATGGGGAGGAATCCTGTCTCAGTTTTGTGTGCCTGTCTCCTAGCTCAGGATCTTAGCACTGGTATGCATCAAATGTGCTGAATTACACTGAAGTTATGAAATCTATAAGGAAAAAAATGTTTTTTTTCCTTTTAGGGTCCCATCTTTTTATTTAAAAGAAAACTTTGAATATTTAAAAATATTTAACTTTCATCATTTCTATCCTCTGGAGGATACAGAAAAAGATATCCAATATTTGCTAGAAACTATTTTTATTTATCAGAACTGACTCTTACAGGATAACGAAATTATGGTTTTAAGTGCAGTGTTTTTTGTATGCTCCTTTGACTTTTTAAAATAAATTTTATTGAAAGCTTATTATATGCCAAACATTTTGATAAGTATTTTACATAATTTAGCCCATTTAATCTTCATAAAACTATGATGCAGATAGTATTCACATTTTAAAGTAGAGGAAAACTATTACAATTTGCCCAAGTTCTCAAAACTAAGAAAAGATTCAACCAATAGGATTCAAATTCAAAGTTCTGACTCAGGATCCCAGCATCTTAACTGCTGTGTTTTACTGTCTTCCATATTGGTAAACCAGTGATCCAAAGGTTTAATATTTGCTTAAAGTTTCTTAAATTTTCCCAAACATTTTATTGTGAATATTTCAAACGTACAGAAAAGTTGAAAGAATCATATAGTGCACACTCATACACTTAGATTCAACATTTTACTGTATTGGTTTCATTACATATCTATATAATTATCTACCCAGTATCCCAGTATCTATCCATCCATCACTTCTGATGCATTTTAAAGTAAGTTGCACATATCAGTACTCACCAGCCCGAAACACTTCAGCATGTTTATCATTAACCAAGGTTCAATATTTGTTTATACTTTTAGGTAAAATTTACATTAATGAATTTTGAGAAATGCATACAGCCACATGACCCAAAACTTCTATGAAGACATAGAACACTATCACCCTCAGAAAGTTCCCTCATGCCCCTTCCTAGTTAATCCCTCACCCCCACCCCGCAGAGTAACAATGGTTCTGATTTTTTCCCCATAGATTAGTTTTGTGTGTTCTAGAACTTCATATAAATGGAATCATACATTATATACTCTTTTGTGTAAGGCTTCTTTGACTCAACACAATGTTTTTGCTATTCATCCATGCTGCTGCTTGAATCAGTAGTTCATTCCTTTTTGTGGCTGAGTAGCATTCCATTGTATGAATATTAACACTGTTTTCCATTTTCCTGTCAATGGATATCTGGACTATTTCCAGTTTTTAGCTTTCCTTTGACATTTTATTAAATAAATATATAGGCATAACTATACCCTCTTCACATTTAGTCTGCTTTCAATCTTTATGCCATTGGGCAAAGTGATTCAAAATAGATTATAAAAGATTAAAACTCTGCAAAATGTCTCTTCTCTGTAATGTGTTTTTCACATTTCTGACTTTGCTACTCCTTAGCTGGTTACTTGTCTTCACTCAGATAAAGTCCTCTCTCTTTCAAGCTAGTGTTCTAGAGTTTGTCTCAGTGATATGAGAGAATATTAGTCATATTGCTATATACATACACAATAAACTTTTTGATTCATACATGAATCCCAGAACCAAATCAACTAAGTAAGCAAAAAAGCAGAAAGTAAAACAAAAGAAAAATAAAATATATCCTTGTGAAGAAACTTTACTTAAATTACATACTCTTAAATATTGTTTGAGCTCAAGGTACTTATATTCTCAAAATAACTTTTATGGCCTTTTCCACAAATATTGATCTTTATTTTCCAAATTACAATTTAAGTTTTAATATATAGAGTCATAGTTTACTATCTCCCTCACTCTCATATCCTTTCATCCACTAAGACCTGCCAGATATTCCTTTGAATTGTCTTCCACATTAGTCCTTTATTTTGTATTTCTACTCTCACGGGCCATTTCCCCTCACCTCTGGAGTCCTACTATATCTCCCTCATTTTAATTCATGTCCAATCTTTTCCATGTCTACACTCTCATACCCATCACCACTAATTAATCTTCTTAAACTCCTATTTCATATTACTACATACCCACCAAAATCCTGAAGAGTTCATCAGAATGAAGGAATTTAAGTTTTAGGTCCTAGCCTAACATTCAAAGAGATCCAGAATCCATCCTCAAATATGCTCACTTCATCTCCTGTATTTCTACATGAACCATATTGTTCCACTTACTTTTCCCTAGCCATGCCCTATCCACCTCCATTCTGGCACCCAAGTCACCCTTACCACCTGGAATACCTTCTTCCTGACCTGTCCTCCTTCTGCATCCTTTAAGACCCCAGCTATAAATTTATCTTTTTATCAAGCTCTCCTTAATCCACCCCCTCCCTAATCCACAATAGTCAACACAGCTCCTTTACCTGAAATAAAGTAGGGCATAAATAATAAATATGTAACCCATAATGGTTTCTCTCGTTGGACTTCTTCATCACTTGTCATCTGTGTCACTCATTTGTCTTTTATTCTAACACTGCTGGATATTACTATTATCTTTACATGCATCTCTCTTATTTCACCTATGTTATAAACTTCTATATCTGTCACAGAGTTTTGCACATAGTAGGTGATTAATAATTTTTTTAGCTGATTCACTTTTACAACTGAAATACAAAACAATCTTTGTTAAGGAGCATTTCCTTTATGAGATGGTCTCATAGAAAGCATATGTATTCTTAATCTGTATAATCTCTCATACATATTCATAAAAACATCAAATGCTCAAGAAATTTATGTTTCTATCTTGCATTTTTTAGCCATGTTTGAAATTATCACTGGTAGGTTGCAAAATGACCAAAAAGGATTAATCAATCTGGAGTAATTCATCTAAACTTACAAAATATTTTTAAAAGACATTTTGTCCTCCATGCATAATATTTACTATAAAGGACCCGGTTTTAGTTTCCTCAAAAATGTATTAAGTCCAGGTGTAAATTAAGAATCTTTATGTCACAAAGATTTCAATAAATGTGTTCATAATTGGAAATAATCTTTTCTTCGAAATGTGCAATATTTTTATTAATATTGAGTTTCTTCCTAAGAGTTATTACCATGGGCTTCCTATTTATAATTTAGCTTTCTAGTTATAAATCACAAAGTTCCCACTTGGCCTAGAGTTTATTTACATGGAAAACAGTATAACATTAATCTACTAACATGAGTGAAAAGAAAATCCCCCACTAAATTCCCCTCCGCACCAACCCAATTAACTGTTGCTATTCATTCTAAGGTTATTAGTTTTCCTACACAACTTAAATAACTGAAACTGAATGCCTCGGCCAGAATTGGAGTCTCATTGCCCTGTCGAGTCTGAGCTGTACAGATGATTATTTACACATATTATAGCACATTGACTAAAATAGGTAAAGAAGGTATTCCAGGCAAGGTCAGTTGATCAGTCCCTCAGAGACTAACTGTGCAAACTCAGCAAGATCTTCTTAGCCAACAGGGAGAGGTGGAAAGTATGTAAGGATGTAGGATGTGAACATGACAAAAAGTTTGAATTAGGAATTGTAATACATGATACTTTCACAAATTTTGTTTTTGTTTTCATTTTTGCTAAGGAAGATTCATCCTGAGCTAACATCACTGCCAATCTTTCCCTTTTTGTATGTAAACCATCAAGACAGCATGGCCACTGACAAACAAGTGGTGTAGGTCTGTGCCCAGGAGCTGAACCCAGGCCACCGAAGCGGCGCACACCAAACTTAACCACTAGGCCACTGGGGCTGGCCCCACAAATTTTGTTTAACTAAGCAAACTGTAACCTCTATAATAGAGACACTTTCTCCACCTATAAAAGGGTATGGGATGACATTGACAGGGATTGTATTTATAAGAACTGAGAACCTACCTTATGATATTTTGTTATAATATGTGACAAGAAATGTTTAGTTTGGACATGAGGAAGAGGTTCCTGAAGGTAAAAGTGATATCGTATCAGAGCCAAGTCTTGGATAAACTCCACCTACTTATAGGGCTTAAAGAATAATCTTCTTTTTTAAAACTGATTAAGATTTGTCTCAGTCTATCTTTAGCTCATGAGTTAAAAATATTTTTTTAACTATGAGTCATGACCATCAATGAGTAGTGAAATCAAAAAAAAAATTTTAATGCAACAGAACAGAATTAAATAGAAAACATAGGAGGCCATCATGTGCTAAAGGCAAGCATGACTTTCTGAAACTTTTGTTTCATTTGTGTTATGTATGTACATACATGCAAACATATACTGGTTGCTAAAGTATATTTCTTAGTGTGGATACTGCCCCCAAAATTTTGAAAACCACTGGTTTAGACTACTTTCCAAGACTAAGATTTTTTTCTAGTATTATTTGAGACTAATAAAAGGGCACCAGGTCCAAAATAATTTAGGGAATCTCAATTCTCTCTTCAGTCACCACCAAAACTATCATTATTTATATTATCATGCAAGGATAATTATTTGGGCTTTGTTTTATTTTGTGGTAAGCCTACTTTTAAACTGATTTTTTTTTTTGGATTTTTAAAAGATCAGGGGCATGAGGGCATGCAGAGACACAAATGGGACAACCGTGACTTTTATCTCTAATGATAAAATGTAACACATAAATAAAGAGGATCAAGATTATAATAATGTTTGTAATGTGCCATTAAAAAAATCACTGAAGCAAAGTGATATTTTAAAATTCACAGTGGAAAGGAATTTTAGAAACATCTATTATGGCCTCTCCTAAACACTTAAATCAACACATTAAACTCTAATTTCCAAGTGAATGCACTTTGTCAATAAATTCAGCCCTTAATTTGCAATAAGGCTTGCCTAAGGCAAATATAGAGTGACTAGGTGAGCCTGGGAGGAAGAAAGCAGGAAGAAGACTAGACAGTGTACTCCTCAGCCCTCGAGGGGGCACATTTCAGGGATAGATATAAAAAATAATTGCCCTCTTTTTGCCTTCCTTGTAGAAAAGATGGACATTTCATGGTAGGCAACATCCATGAAGAGAACTCATAGTTCCTGAAAGTTCTCAAGAGCCACAAAAGGCTCTAGCATAGCAGAGGTGGTAGAGAAAAGGATAATCACTCTGAGGAACCAAATCCTCAGGCAGCTGCCAACTTTAGGCCAAAGACAGTACCCCATACATGTTGTCCAAGGCCCAGAAGAGATTTACCCAAATTTTGAAAAGATCTATAAGTAGCTGGGTCTCTTGGGTAGGACAGGACAAGTGTTAGAACAAATTAAACTTTTCAAGTGGGGTTGCCTCCAAAAAAGGAATGAGGAATTCACCCAGTGACCAGCCAGATCCAGGCATCTAATTCTTAGGGAGATTTCAAAGACCATCACCCACTTATCCGAGCACTCCTTTCTGTGTAAGAGTCACTGTCCTGGAGAACACCATTCAGGCCAAAAACAGAGATCCTAGACTTAGAGACCAGGTATACACCACCCATTAAGAGAAGCAGAAAGATGGGGAAAATGTTCCTTTGAAGGATTTGATCTACTAATGAAGAGAGAATTATGAAATAGTTTATTGGGACATTAATTTGCTTTGTTTTTATTGCTGCAGGAAAACGAAAGGTATTTGTGTTTTACATGTTGTTTTCTCTCCCTGACTTTAAGACAGTTATCCAGGTCTTCTTGTCTCAAATGAGATTACTTGGCCAAAGCAAAAGGTTTCTGAAGAGTACATCTCTTCTTGACTTTTGTTTTAGAAAGCCTAAACTCAAATGAGGGAATTCCCTTTTACAGAAAAGAAAGAGAGATAGTGTCTTTGAAAGGGAAAGAGTATGCAATGGGGTCTTCCATGTAAGAAAAATAGAAAAACTTAGGGAGAGAGGAAAAATCCACCATGACTAGGAAGAAGACAGAAGTCTGAAGTTTCAAGAAGTAGAATAAGAACCTAACCCAACTCCCTTACAATTCCCCAGGGAGACAGCAAGATACCAGATGAATGGCCTGGTCACATGATAAGCCAAGAGAGGCTGATCCTTAGCTCCAGGGATCCTGATCTCGTCAAAGATTTCCATGTTCACGTGTGGTACAGGCTCAGCAGATGCCTCTGCCTCCCATCTGGGCTCGTATAATCAGCATATTGCTAATGACAAGTGTAGACTGAAGACCCAGAGAAACCTTGAACATCCCACTACTTAAAAGACTCTCCACGATCTTCTGTAACCTGTTTTGGTGAGAGGTGGTAGGAACACCAGCCCCAATCTAACAACCGATAGTGACTTTATCATGAAGGGGAATTGGAGCTTGATGTAAATTTTACTTCAGGATTAAAGAAATGTGACATTTCTTCATGCTCCATCACAACTGATGTATCTATGCTTTGTAAGGGTATAGATAATGAGGGTTACAAAAAAAAAAAGAAACCCTGTTAAAACAGTAAATGAAAGAAATATAAAATTGTGTATTTGTATCTGAATCTGACTTATAATTTTATTAAGTGCCATACAGTGAACTAAAAATTTGAGCAGCTCTGTGCTGGACTATATTTCAAATAAAAATGTTTCACAATATGTAATATAGTCCAACTGTTGTTTATGATGTATTGAGCTCATAAGTTTTACCACTCTGCATCACCAATGGCTCTTGCAAATACATAGTCTCTCCCTCCAAAACACATAATACCATCTTTCAAATAGAATTTCCATTTGTTCTTGCTTCGATGAATCTAGAGAAAGAGAAATAGTCTAAATTAATTAATTTTATAAGCTAAAAGATCATTTACATTTCTTTGCATATCACATGGGATTATTCTGACCCTAAATGGAGTTCTTTAAAAATAAGACTTCCTGGGGTTGGCCTGGTGGTACAGTGGTTAAGTTCATGCACTCCACTTCAGTAGCATGGGGTTCACCAGTTCAGATCCCAGGCGTGAACCTACGCACCACTTATCAAGCTACACTGTGGCAGGTGTCCCACATATAAAGTAGAGGAAGATGGGCACAGATGTTAGATCAGGGCCAATCTTCCTCAGCAAAAAGAGGAGGTTTGGTGGTGATGTTAGCTCATGGCTAATCTTCCTCAGGAAAAAAAATAAGACTTCCTCAAGATAGTTTATTCATTCATTCAGCAAATATTTGAGTTCCTAAGTGTAAGCTATTGTTTTAGACACTGGAGATATATCAGTTTAAAAAAAGAAAAAGTATTATATAATTTTTGGAAAAAACAGGAAAACATTCCTGTCTTTGAAGAGTTTACATTTTATAAGGATGAGGGAAACAGAAACATAATAAATATGTAAGTATATAGAATTTTAAAAGGTGATAAATGCTATAAAAAATAGAGTAGGAAAAGAACGATCACAAATACAGTGGTAGGGTTGTAATTTTAAATAGAAGAGTCAGAATAGGCCTGACTTATGAGGTAACATTTGAGCAAAGACTTGAAAAAGGTTTAGAGATAAAACCAGGCAGATATTGACTAGAGAGCATTCCAGGCAAAGGGAACAGAAGTGCAAAAGTCCTGAGGAGCAGCATGCCTGGATTGTTCAAGAACACCAAAGAGTTCAGTATGTCTGCAAAGGAAGAAACAGAGAGGATGTAGTTAATATGATCAGGAATGAAAAAAGCAATGTTTCATTTTGAAGAAGAAAATCACAATAAAGCACTGAGCAAGGTCAGAAGATACAGCTTATAATCTATTAGATTCTATTGGCTGTGCTTTGGATTCAATAAGTCAGCCTAGATACAGACAAAATAAAAACTAGGAAATGCTACTACCTCAAGAGGTAAGAAATCATAAAATCATTGTTACCTCTCTCGGTAAACCACAAGTGTCTATTTAAAAACCTTAGAAATGTATGATCTGAAATCAAGGGTAACAACTAAACCTAGCTGTTGGCTGCAAATGGTCAAAACAAGGAAGAGAAGCCTGTGACTAGTATTCAGGTGCATTTTGTGAAGCATAAGAAAATACAAAGGATAAACCCTCTATTTGTGTGAAAAAAAAGTCCTAATAATGGAAAATTTCTTTTCTGAGTTTAACTCCCAAATTTTCATTTGCATGTATCCTAAAGACTCTGGGAACACAACAGTGACAACAGAATCCTGAATGCAGCATAGGTGATAAAATCTGACCAGAATTAGGAGAACAACAGCAGTAGCAACAACTCATCCTAGTAGCCTTCTCAAGCTATATCATACATTTTTTAAATGTATGACTACATTTATTCTAGAAATGCAACATTGGCTCAATATTAGGAACTTATTAATATAAAAACTATATTACAGAAGTGACATCAGCATCATGGTGGAATGAGTTCTCCAGGCAATCTCTCCCCTCCATGATACAACGAAAAAGACGTTCATACTCCAACAGAGGACATCCATACAACACAAAAGACATCTGAGAGACCCACACAGCCATACACAGGAGGGTGGAGCGGCTGGAGCACCCCTCAGAGGAGGTGGAATAGGGTAAGAGAAAACTTCACTCCCTTCCCAAAAGACTGTGATCTGGGACTGTGCGCAGCCTCCAAGAGGGAAGGAAGGGGGAAGGGGACACCTGTTCATGGGAACATCAAAGATCCCCGAGGTCCCTGGAAGCCTAGGGGGACGTCCCCTAACAGGGCCAAAGCTATCATGGGGGATGACCTCATCAAGCCAACACTCCAGGAGAGCAGATAGTGAGAGCAGAGTGAGTAAGCCCATGAGAGCATGCAGAAGAAAGCAGCCATCCCCCACACCGCCCAGCACTGACTCAGCACCTGGGATCCGGGTGGAATGCAAAGGGCTCAGAATATGCAGATCTTGACCCCCACCCAGTGGCAACAGGTGGTAACGGCTACCAAATAATACCAGGATGTGAAAGAACAAAGCCACGCCCTTTAGCAGTATCAAAAATTATTAAATATCCAGACCAGAGAGAAAATGACAAGTAACCAGAAATCAGTCCTGAAGACACAGAAATATGTAATCTAAATGACAGAGAATTCAAAATAGCTATCATCAAAAAACTCAATGAGGTAAAAGAGAATGTAGAGAAACAATTCAATGAGTTCAGGAGCTACTTCACAAAGAGATTGAAACTTGAAAAAAGAATCAATCAGAAATATTAGAGATGAAAGACACAATCGATGAGATAAAACAAAATATGGATTCCCTGAATACTCGAGCAGACATCACAGAGGAATGAATCAGCATAATCGAGGATAGACATAATGAAATGTTCCAGATAGAGGAGGAGAGAGAACTAAGACTAAAAAGAAATGAAGAAAGTCTCTGAGAACTATCCGACTCAATTAGGAAATGCAACATAAGAATTACAGGTATTCCAGAGAGAGAAGAGAAGGAGAAGAGAGCAGAAAGCTTGTTCAAAGAAATAATAGCAGAGAACTTCCCAAACCTGAGGAAGGAGATGGAAATCCATGTGAAAGGGACTATCAGATCTCCTAAATATGTCAATGTAAAAAGGCCTACAGCAAGGCATATAGTAGTGAAACTGGCAAAAGTAAATGACAAAGAAAAAGTACTAAAGGCAGCAAGGCAGAAGGAAATAACCTAGAAAGGAACCCCTATCTGGCTTTCAGCAGATTTCTCTGCAGAAACCTTACAGGCTAGGAGAGACGGGAATGGCATATTCAAATCTTTGAAGGACAAAAACTTTCAGCCAAGAATACTCTAGCTAGCAAAAATATCCTTCAGATATGATGGAGAAATAAAAACTTTCCCAGATAAACAAAAGCTAAGGGAGTTCATAGCTACAAGACCCCCCTACAAGAAATCCTCAAGAAGGCCCTCACACCTGAAAAAAAAAAAAAAAAAAGTAGGGGGAGATAGCAGTTAAAAAGCATGGAGTAAGGAGATAAATAGGTAGACAAATCAGAAAATTGTAGCTATCCATCAGAACAGGTTAGCAAATACTCAAGTATAATGCTAAAGATAAAGGGAAGAAAAACACCAAAAACAAAGATAATCTTGTCATTTAAACCACAAACTCACAACACGAGATGAAATAAGATGTGAGAAAAACAACTTAGAAGGGGAAGAGGAAAGGGACTGAATCAGTTCAGTCTAAGGAAATAAGAGGCCATCATAAAATGGACTATCTTATCCATGAGATTTTGAATACAAACCTCATGGTAACCACTAGACCAAAAAAAAGCAGAACAGAGACACAAATAATAAATAAGGAGAAAACAAAGAAACACAACATAAAAAACCACATAACTCAATTGGTAGACTGAAACATGCGGGATGAGAAACAAAGGAAATGCAGGAGGACCAGAAAATGAGTGATAAAATGGCAGCATTGAGCCCTCATATACTGATAATGACCATAAATGTAAATGGACTGAATTCGCCAATAAAAAGACACAGAGTGGCGAGATGGATTAAAGAACAAGACCCAACAATATGCTGCCTCCAGGAAACACATCTCGGCTCCAATGACAAACATAGGCTCAGAGTGAAGGGATGGAAGACAATACTCCAAGCTAATGGCAAACAAAAGAAAGCAGGTGACATAAGACTTACATCATACAAAGTAGACTTCAAGATAAGGCAGGTAAAGAGAGACAAAGAGGGGCAGTATTTAATGATCAAAGGGACACTCCACCAAGAAGACATAACATTTATAAATATCTATGCACCCAAAACAGGAGCACCAAAGTACATAAAGCAGCTATTAAGAAACCTAAAAGCAGACAGTCATAGTAACACAATAATAGCAGGGGACCTCAACACTCCACTTACATCAATGGATAGATCATCCAGACAGAAAATCCACAAGGAAACAATGGAATTAAATGAAAAGCTAGACACTTGGACCTAATAGACATATATAGAACAGTCCATCTAAAAACAGTAGAATACACATTCTTCTCAAGTGCACACAGCACATTCTCAAGGATAGACCATATGTTGGGAAACAAGGCAAGCCTTAATACATTTAAGAAGGTTAAAATAATAACAAGCATCTTTTCTGATCACAATGCTATGAACTAGAAATTAATTACAAGAAAAAAGCTGAGAAAGGGACAAAGATGTAGAGACTAAACAACATGCTATTGAACAACCAATGGATCATTGGAGAAATTAAAGGAGAAATCATAAACATCTAGAGACAAATGAAAATGAAAACACACCATATCAACTCATATGGGATGCAACAAAAGCTGTATTAAGAGGGAAATTCATCATAATACAGGCGTACCTTAACAAACAAGAAAAACCCCAAATAAGCAATCTGAAACTACACCTAACTGAATTAGAAAAAGAAGAACAAACAAAGCCCAAAGTCAGCAGAAGGAGAGAAATAATAAAAATCATGGCAGAAATAAATGCTATTGAAACAAAAAAAAGCAGTAGAAAGGATCAATGAAACAAAGAGCTGGTTCTTTGAGAAGATAAATAAAATTGACAAACCCCTAGCTAGACTTACAAAGGAAAAAAGAGAGAAAGTTCAGATAAATAAAATTAGAAATGAAAGAGGAGAAATAACAACAGATACCACAGAAATACAACAGATTATAAGAGAATACTACAAAAAGCTATATGCCAAAAAAAATGGACAATCTAGAGGAAATGGATAAATTCTTAGACTCTTACAACCTCCCAAAGCTGAATCAAGAAGAAATAGACACTCTGAATAGACCAATCACAAGTAAAGAGATTGAAACAGTAATCAAAAGCATCCCAAAAAATAAAAGCCCAGGACCAGATGGCTTCCCTGGAGAATTCTACCAAATTTTCAGAGAGGATTTAATACCTATCTTTCTCAAGCTATTCCAAAAAATTATGGAAGATGGAACACTTTCTAACACATTCTACGAGGCCAACATCACTCTGATACCAAAGCCTGACAAGGACAACACATAAAAGGAAAACTACAGGCCAATATTGCTGATGAACATAGATGCAAAAATCCTCAACAAAATATTGGCAACCCAAATACAGCAATACATCAAAAGATCATATATCATGATCAAGTTGGATTTATACCAGGGACACAGGAATGGTTCAACATGTGCATATCAATCAATGTGATACACCACATTAAAAAAATGAAGAATAAAAACCACATGATCATCTCAATAGATGGAGAGAAAGCATTTGACAAGATCCAACAGCGATTTATGATTAAAACTCGTAACAAAATGGGGCTAGAAGGAAATTATCTCAACATAATAAAGGCCATATATGACATACCCATAGCCAACGTCATACTCAATGGGAAAAAACTAAACGCTATCCCTCTGAGAACAGTAACAACACAAGGATGCCCACTACCACCACTCTCATTCAACATAGTACTGGAGGTTTTGGCCAAAGCAATTAGGCAAGAGAAAGAAATAAAAGGAATCCAGATAGGGAGTGAAGAAGTGAAACTCTCACTGTTTGCAGACAACATGATCTTATATATAGAAAACCCTAAAGAATCCATCGGAAAACTATTAGAAGTAATTAGCAACTACAGTAAAATTTCAGGGTACAAAATCAACTTACAAAAATCAGTTGCATTTCTATACTGTAATAATGAACTTACAGAAAGAGAAATCAAGAATACAATTCCATTTACAATCACAACAAAAAGAATAAAATATCTAGGAATAAATTTAACCAAGGAGGTGAAGGACTTATACAATGAAAACTATAAGACGTTCTTGAAAGAAATAGATGATGACATAAAGAGATTCCATGCACATGGACTGGAAGAATAAACATAGTCAAAATGTCCATACTACCCAAAGCAATCTACAGATTCAGTGCAATCCCAATCAGAATCCCAATGACATTTTTCACGGAAATAGTACAAAAGAATCCTAAGATTCATATGGGGCAACCAAAGACCCTGAATTCCTAAAGCAATCTTGAGAAAAAAGAACAAAGCTGGAGGCATCACAATCCCTGACTTTGAAATGTACTACAAAGCCATAGTAATAAAAACAGCATGGTACTGGTACAAAAACAGGCACACAGATCAATGGAACAGAACTGAAAGCCCAGAAATAAAACTGCACATCTATAGACAGCGACCATTATCTCACACCATACACAAAAATAAACTCAAAATGGATCAAAGACTTGAAGATAAGTCCTGAAACCATAAAACTCCTGGAAGATAATATAGGTAGTACACTCTGACATAAAGCTTAAAAGGATATTTTCAAATACCGTGTCTTCTCAGACAAGGGAAACAAAAGAAAAAATAAACAAGTGGGACTTCATCAGACTAAAGCTTCTGCAAGGCAAAAGAAACTATGATCAAAACAAAGAGAAAACCCACCAACTGGGAGAAAATATTTGCAAATCATATATCCGAGAAGGGATTAATCTCCATAATATATAAGGAACTCACACAACTGAACAACAAAAAGACAAACAGCCCAAACAAAAAATGGGCAGAGAATATGAAAAGACATTTTTCCAAAGAAGATACACAAATGGCCAATAAGCACATGAAAAGATGATCAACATCACTAATCATCAGGGAAACGCAAATCAAAACTACACTAAGATACCACCTTATGCCTGTTAAAATGGCTATAATCACTAAGACTAAAAATAACAAACGTTGGAGAGGGTGTGGAGAGAAGGGAACCCTCATACACTGCTGGTGGGAATGCAAACTGGTGCAGCCACTATGGAAAACAGTATGGAGATTCCTCAAAAAACTAAAAATAGAATTACCATATGACCCGACTATCCCACTACTGGGTATCTACCCAAACAATTTGAAATCAACAATCCAAAGTGACATATGTACCCCTTTGTTTATTGCAGCATTATTCACAATAGCCAAGACATGGAAGCAATCCAAATGCCCACTGACCAATGACTGGATAAAGATGTGCTATATACACACAATGGAATACTACTCAGCCGTAAAAAAAAAAAAAAAAAGACAAAATCATCCCATTTGCAACAACAGGGATGGACTTGGATGGTATTATGCTAAGCAAAATAAGCCAGACTGAGAAAGACAAACACCAGATGACTTCACTCATATGTGGAATGTGAACAAACACATGGACAAAGAAAATAGTTAAGTGGTTACCAGGGGAAGGGGGAGTTGGGGGTGGGCACAGGGGGTGAAGGGGAGTACGCATATGGTGACAGACAATAAATAACTTACAACTGAAAGTTCACAATGATGTAAACTATTATGAACTCAATAAAAAAAAAAGCAGATTCAATTTAGTTTTAAAAAATTGAAAACAATGCTACATTTCTACACATCTGTGTTGTAAAAAAAAAAAAACAAACAAACTCTATTACTAGCCCTAAGGAAACAAATCATATAATCATCTCTATGTTGAAAAAGTATTTGATAAAACTCATGCATTTTAGTTTTTTTAACTCAAAATAAGAAAGACTATGTCCTACACATACATACACACACACTCCTCTACCTTAGCCCAAAAGCTGTGACTGGGTACTTAGTGAGGAAAACCCTAAAAGTATTCTAAAGTCAGGACATAGACAAGGATACCCACTATTATCCAACTTTTTACTCCAGAGGTACTAGCCAGTGCAATTAGACAAGAAGAAAGAAGTAGAGATGTAAAAATTAGAAAGAGTGAAATAAATTTGCAGATGCAATTACTGCATCTCTGAAAAACCTAAGATAATCAATAAAAAAATGACTAGATAAGAATTCAGAATTTGTATCAGAATTCAGAATTGAGACAAAATTAATATACATAAATTCACAGCCTTCACTGTATACAAACAACAGTTAGAAGATACAGAAAAAGAGCCCATTTACTCAAAAGAGATAAAAGAGCTAAGAATAAATTTTAAAAATACTTGTTCTACAAGCACCATTCAATACACTCTCCTCTTTGAAATATTTTCGTCACCTGGCTTCTAGAACACTCCTGGTTTCCACCTAACTTTCTGGCCACTCCTTAGTTTCTTTACTGATTCCTCCTTATCTCTGTTACCTCTCAATTTTAGAGTATACCAGGACTCTTCTTTCTGTTTATATTCACTCTCTTGGTGATCTTATCTAATCTCATGACTTTAAACACCACCCATATGCTGATGACTCCCAAAATTTATATCTCCAGCTCACACCTCTCCCTTGAACTTCAGATTCTCATTCAACTGCTTCGGCATCTCTTCTTGAATGTCTATTAGACATCTCAAGCAATTTAAAACTAGGACACTGATGTCCTCTCCCCCAAACTTCACAGTCTTCTCCATCTCACTGAGGAATGTCCACTCATTCTTCTAAGTGCTCAGGCCAAAAATCTTAGAGACATTCTTTATAACTCCTACTCACTCCCCATACCTGGATGTATCGGTAAATGTTAGTCCTACTACAAAGCATGTTCATATTCCAACTACTTCTACCACCTCCACTACTATTACTATTGTCTAAGCCACCATCCTCTCTTGCCTGGATTAATATGGCCCATAATTAGTTTCCCTGTTCTCACCCTTGTCCCCCTTCAATCTACCGTAAACATGGTAGCTAGAGTGGTCCCGTTAAAAACATAAACCAGACGTAATTTCTCTGCTCAAAACTCTCCAATGACTTCCCATCCAAAAACTAAAGTCCTTAGAATGGACTATAAGATCCTGCTACTCCCTTCATTTACTACTCTGGCCTCCTCACTGTTCCCTGAATACACAGGTGTTCTTCTACCTCAGGACTTACATATTTGCTCTTCTCTTTGTCTGAAATGGTTCCATCCAAATAGCCTCATGGTTCATTCTCTTACTTCCTTTTGGTCTTTACCCTATCATGTTCTCAGTAAGGCCTCCCCTGGACATCCCATCTAAAATTGTAACCTACTCCTCCTTAACATCATTAAAATACCAAATTCTATTACTTTAATGTGATCTCAATGAAAATACCACCAGGGTTTTTTTGAACCAGACAAGCTGATTCTGAAGTCAATATGGAGAAATAACCAATAATATCGAGGAAAACTCTGAAGAAGCCCATCATGAAGAAGTACTAGCCCTACCAGATATTAAAAACCTCAATAATGAAATCAATGTAGTACAAGCCAATGGAAAGACAAATCAATAGAACAACATAGGAAATCGAGAAGTAGACCCAAATACATATGGAAATTTTAGTAGATGATAAAGGAATCATTGTCTTATCAGTGGGGACAAAATAAACTTTTTAACAAATGATGTTAAGAAATTGGGTTGCCACCTGGAAAAAAAGTTGGAACCATATCTCACATTATACACGAAGATACACACCAACTCAATCAAGATTTACATTTTAAAAAAGAAACCAAAAAAATACTTAGAAGAAAACATGGGTAAATCCCTTTAAAATCTTGAGCTAAGAAAGAACTTTCTATTCATGACTCGAAATTCAGAAGCCATAAAAATAAAGGTTGACAAATTCAACATCTGCATGAAAGGAAGAAAAAACATTGAAAGCAAAAAACTGAAGAAAAAGTATTTCTAGATATACCAAGGGCTAATCTCCCCCAAAATAATACAGAACTCTTAGAAATCAATAAATAGACCAATAATCCACTTTTTAAAAATATAGACAAATTATAAACAAGCAGATCACATAAAAGTAAATACAAATGGCCCTTAAACACACAAAAAGTTAAAAATTTCACCAAGATATTTTTCACCTTTCATAATAGCAAAGATCCAAATGTTTTATTACACTCTGTTGTCAAGGCTGTAGGAAAAGAAGCACTCTCAAACATTGTAATGGGAGTATATACTGGAATATCCTCTAGGAGAGCATTTTGGCCATAGCTAACCAAATACATTTGCCTTTGACCCAGTAATCCAACTTCTGGGGACTGATTTAATAGACATAACTGCACACATATGAATATCTTGTGTACATGGTCACTCAATAGCAAACGACTAAAACATAACTCAAATATTCATCAGTAGGGGATTGGTTAAATAAATATTAATAATTCTACAATGGAATATTGTACACCTATAAAAATATTAGCACAAAGAGCTCCGAGATATACTGTTAATTTCTTAAAAAGACAAGGTGCAGAATACAGTATTGTCTATGCTATCTTTTAGGCTTGTACTTGAATAAAGAGACTGTAAATATATTAAGAAATTAATATAACTGGTTACTTATTTGCACTCAAGGCAGGGACATGAAGCTACTGGTAGGAAGAAGAAATGATGGAGGAGTGAGAACCAGACTTTTTCACAGTATACTTTTTATAGTATCTTGATTTTTTAATGATACATATGCAATATCTAGTCAAAAAACAAAACAGAGAGAGAGAGAGAGATACTGTGCTACACACTTAGCAATTACTCATTGTATTAACATCTAAGGGACAAAGCTAGCTATAAGCAAAACTTTGCTAAACTGTTAAATGAAGATGCAGCATATTCAAATAGTTTCACATTCCACTATAAACAGTATCCTATTTATTGCAAAGAACACTCCCATCTATAGTAACAGTGGTCTCCTCCAACCCCACTTTGACCTTATAGATACATTCTCTTTGCTAGCCATCTTCTGACTTCATCACTCCCTTTTAAAAACTTTTCATTGGTTCCCCAATACCCTGGTTTCCAATAAAATTTTTAGTACTGTTCTTAAATACTCACTGATTAGAGAGTACTCTCAGACAATTATATTTGTTAACAATATACATTTAATATCACTCCTCCTACCTAGCCCACAAGATTGTTTTAAGAAGGAAAAGAATGTATGAGAAAATACTTTGAAAAATACAAAGCACTATGTAATTAATTACAATCTATTTCCCACAAAGCAGTACAACAAAGGATACTATATCCATAATGGTCTTAAAAATTCTTTGTGACTATGGAATGCCTACATAATTCAATATCTTATAGAGCTTTCTTCACAGAAGGTAATACACTATTTATAAGAAACTAAAATAAGTTTCAAACTAAGGACAGTCCCTTTTCCATCACCTATTCTTTCTTATGCTTATGTTTACCAGCATCTCAATTGCCATTTGCTACCTGTATAAAATATTATAGGGGAGAAAATGATATTTTTACAGAAAAAGATTCATTTTTACAGCAATTCAAAACACCATCCTGTTTTCCCTAGTATACTGAAATTATTACTGAAAAAAAGTCAAAGAAATAAATATGCATTAGTCATCAGGGAAATGCAAATCAAAACCACGAAGAGATACCACTTCACACCCTGTAGGGTGGCTAGAATCAAAAAGTCAGATAACAAGTGTTAGTGAGAATTTGGAAGAATCTAAACCCACATACACTGATGGTAGGAATGAAAAATGGTACAGCCACTTTGAAAAGAAGTCTGTCTGATAGTTCCTCAAACTGTTACCATATGACCCAGGAATTCCACTCCTAGCTATATCCCAAGAGAAATGAAAACATATGTTCACACAAAAACTTGTACATGAATGTTTACAGCAGCATGCTTCATAATAACCAAAAAGTGGAAACAACCCAAATGGCCATCAACAGATGAATGGATAAACTAAATGTGGTGTATCCATTTAATGGACTACTATTCAGCAATAGGAAGGAATGAAGAACTGTTACATGCTACGACATGGATGAATCTTGAAACACTGTGTAAAGTAAAAGAAGTCAGTCACAAAAGACCACATATGATATGATTCCTTTCATATAAATCTCCATAATAGGGAAATTTATAGAGATAGAAAGTAGATTAGTGGTTCCTTAGGCCTGGGTGTGGGAATGGGAAGCAGTGGGGAGATATGGGAGTGAGAACTAAAGGGTATGGGGTTTCTTTTTAAGGTGATGAAAATGTTCTAAAATTGACTGGATCAATGGTTGTACATATCCATGAATATACTAAAAACCACTGAACTGTGAATTGTATAGTATGCAAATTACATCACAAAGCTGCTAAAAAAAATAAAAAGATGTAAATATCCATGAATTAAGGACAAAAACTGGCCATCTACTACATAATCACAGTTATAGTGTCTTTAAAAAAAAAAAAAAAAAGCAGTATTGTATTTTACTTGCTAGGTTAAATTGCTAGTGAAATTCTAGGCGTGAAACCTGAGAGATACCTTCAACTCTCCCTTGTTGATGATCCTCTAAAGTCCATCTAATCACCAAGTCCCATTGGTTTTTCGATCATAATCTCTGACTCTTCCATTTTCTACACTGTCATCCTTAGTCTAGACTCTAGTTACTTCACGTCAGCTCTATCCCTATTCTTCTCATTATTTGCTTCTTCCAAATCAGCAAACACTGCTAGCTTTTAAAACCCAATTACAATTCTCTCAATAACGTTCTCAGAATACCAACGTCCATCCAATCAAGTGTGGATTCTGGATTTTCCAATTTGCCCTCAACTCTGTCCCCAGTCCGCTTCGTTTCCTAATACATCCAAAAGGAGAACATCTCATTCAAGGCAGAGCTGTCTCTTGACTGTCCCTTGTACATTCTACATGCATTCATTTGTCTGCCTTTTTCAGGCTATTCTACTCTGAATGCCTACTCTCCACACTTATCTATATCCTACAAATCATCCAAGACCTATTTCAAAGCCCCACATCACCCATGAAGGATTTGTGGAGAACTCCAACTACAAATGACTTCTTGCATTTCCAAGCCACTTTTAGGACTTACTGTCTGTGCCACGTATCTTAGCATTTGATTTACATGCCACTCATCTTAGCATTCGATTTATATGCCACATATTTTAGCATTTGATTTACCTGTCACACGTTTTAGCTTTTGATTTATTACCATTTATTACCATCTTATTGTATGCCATTTTATTATTCCCTACAGAAACATCTCATTTCAATAAGATTATCTCCGCCTTAAGACAAGGACTATCATTTTTTTTGGTATCACTAAGACCACATGGCACAATGTGAGACCCAAAATACACTCCCAAAACTTATAGAATTAATTAGCTATTTTGAGATTAATTTAACTGTGAACTCTAACTCACCATCATATTCCCCATCATTTTACATATCTTTCTACTATAAATGCTATTAATGAACTCAAAATCTAAAAGGTGAATACAGTACCTTGTCATACTGACAGACAATTACATTATCCGTGTCAAACAGGTCTGACATATCCTGCTCACTAACATCATCTCCAGAATTTAAAGGGTCCTAAAGATGAAAGATGGTCACATTAAGGAATTTCATGATGCCTTGACTTTTTTAAAGATAGAGAGACTTACAGGAATAAAGGAACTAGAAGAGGCAGAATAGTATTATACTTAAAAGTAAAACAGCCTGAGTTTGAATCCTAGCTTAGCCACTCAATAACTTCAAGACTGACTTTTGGCAAGTTACTAAAACTCCCCATATCTCAGTTTTCTCATCTGTAAAATGAGGATAGTAATGAGACTCATAGGGCATTGGGAATATTCAATAACATAAGGCAGGTAAGATTTAGTATGGTACCTGGCACATATGTAAGGACACCATAAACAATAGTTATTACCACTTACATGCTTCTTAATTACCACATTGCACAACGATTTTACTGCGTTTATTAGGATTAGAGTAGATATTATACGCTTCTACCTTGGCTGCCTTCTTTACCTCCACTCCCATCCTCTAAACCTCCCACTATCTCTAGTTAAGAACAACAAATACAGTAGCCGATTCCTAAATACTTAATACTAGTTTAAATTACAGTTTAAGATTAGGAATTTATATACAAATGTACAAATAAGTCTCACTTTAAAGGACTAAAGACAAGGTTAATCTTAATCGTTACTCCTCTTGGTTCAAAAGTATATTAAAGTATAAATGTTATAAATTTAATAAAGAAAGGCTCAGCTCAAAAGTGATCCTCACCTCTTCCACAACGTCTATTTGAGAGTCTTCATTATCACTACTGTTGGTAGTTGAATCTTCATTTGATATACTGTCAGCTTCTTCTTCAAGTACCTTCAGGTCTCCTGCATCAATAATCCCTAGAAATTCATTCTCATCTACATCTCTTGTACTTCCTGTTTCATCATTGGAAGATGTATCACCAGTTCCATCTATCTGAATTATTTCATTAATATCATCATCAGTCACCTGAATGCTTAAATCCATCTGAGAATTAGAACCCTAAAAAGAGAAAGAAATGCAATAAATTTCTTCAAGTCAAATATGGTGTATAAAACACTGAATCACACAAAATATAAAATTACTTAAACATTTCACAAGTGGTCAGTTAATATATATTGCTTCCCTATAACATGATGTTCCCTAATTTTGAATTTTAGAACACCCCTGACATTTCTGTGTAACATAGGGATAATTTTTAAATTGTAAATAAAGTAAACCCACTTACAGTCATGCATAGACAGCAAATGAGTTCACTGTTTTCAGAAAATATTACCAGTTTTTATACACATCATCTTAAATTTATATAGTACCTGTTAGGTTTTAACAATTTCATTTGATTTTAAACAATAATTCAATGAAGTAGAAAGAACAAGGGACATTATTCTCAATGGATAAATAAAAAATATAAAGGATTATTCTAACTGATATAAATCAAATACAAAAGGGCAAGATAAATCAAAACTGATAGAACTGAAAAGAGAAACAAATAAATCCACAATTACAGTTGGAGAATTCAACATTCCTCTCTCAAGAATCAGTAGAAAAGTAGACTGAAATTCAATAAAATGTAGAAGACCTGAACAACACAATCAACAAACTTATCCTAATTGACATTTATAGAATCCTCTACCCCAAAATAGCCAAATGCACATTCTTTTCGAGGGCACAGAGAATGTTCACTAAGATGAATGATATTCTGGGCCATAAAACAAACTTTGACAAATTTAAAACACACAAAGTATGTTCTCTGAACACAATGGAATTAAATCAGAAACCAGTGACAGAAAGATTTGGAAAATCCTCAAATATTTAGAAATTTAACAACACATTTCTAAATACCCATGGGTCAAAGAGTAAGTCACAAGGGAAATTAGAACATAATTTTAACTGAATGCAAACAAAAATATAACATTTCAAAACTTGTGAGATGCAGCTAAAGTAGTGCCTAGAGGGAAATTTATAGCATTAAATGATTATATTAGAAAACAAGCAAGTCTCAAATTAATGGCCTAAAATTCCACCTTAAGAAACTAGAAAGAGAAGATCAAATTAAGGTTGTAGCAAACAAGAAAATAAAGATTAAAAGAGAAATAAATAAAACTAAGAAGAGAAAAAAATAGAGAAGGTAAATTAGACCAAAAGTTTATTCTTTTGGTGCAGCCACTTTGGAAAATGTTCGGCAGTTCCTCAAAATGTCAAACACAGAGTTACCATATGACCTGCAATTCCACTGCAAGGTATATACCCAAGAGAACCGAAAACATATGTCCACACAAACTTGTACACTCTTCCCTGGGGAGAGGGAGAGTCAGAGTAGGTGAAAAGGGGAGAGATGCATATGGACAGAGAAAGGGCTCTTGGACATACAGACAAATGGAAAAAATTAGTTGGAGAACCACACATATAAAATGACCCCATTATGTTGGTTTTTAGAGATATTCACAGGTATAGACATCTGTGTGTAAAAACATAAGAGAAATAAACAGCCAGCTGATCATTAAAAAAAAAAGTTCATTCTTTAAAAATATCAATAAAATTGATAAGCCTCTAGCCAGACTGACAAAGAAAAAAGAGGGAAAAGAAGCAAATAAACAATATTAGGAATTAAAGAAGGGGTGTTGCCATAGATCCTGAAGACATTAAAAGGACAAGAAATATGTCTTAGGCCATTCAGGCTGCTACACAAAATACCATAGACTGAGGAGCCTATAAACCATAAAAATTTATTTCTCATGGGTCTGGAGTCTGGGAAGTCCAAGATTAACACACTAGCAGATTGATATCTAGTGAGAGCCCACTTTCTGGTTCATAGATGATGCCTCCTCACTGTGTCCTCTCCTCACATAACAGAGAGGCCAGGGAGTTCTCTTGAGTCTCTCTCTTTTTTTTTTTTTAAAGATTTTATTTTTCCTTTTTCTCCCCAAAGCCCCCCAGTAAAGGTTGTGTATTTTTAGTTGTGGGTCCTTCTAGTTGTGTCATGAGGGATGCCTCCTCAGCATGGCTTGATGAGCGGTGCCATGTCCACACCCAGGATCCGAACCGGCAAAACCCCAGGCTGCCAAAGTGGAGGGTGAAAACTTAACCACTCGGGCATGGTGCTGGCCCCACTGGGGTCTCTTTTATAAGGCAACTAATCCCACTCATAATAGCTCCACCTCATGACCTAATGACCTCCCAAAGGCCCCACCTTCTAGTTACCATCACCTTTGGGAGTTAGAATTTCAAATTATGAATTTACAGGGACATAAACATTCAGACCATAGCAAAAATATAAACTTTCTATCAATAAATTTTGCAACTCAAATGAAATGGATAAATTCCTTGACAAAAACTATCAATGTTTACTCAAGAAAAAATTGATAACCTAAATAATCTTGTATCTATTAAAGAAATTTCATTCATAGTTAAAAACCTTCCCACAAA